>NC_090934.1:987461844-988711844 GCF_040938575.1 Ambystoma mexicanum | reverse complement strand
AAGACTTAGACAGTCCTGCCCAAAACTGGCCTGAATGCAGTGTGTAGTGTTGTATGGCTGGGTACTTGTCACAATCCACATTCCTTGTTGTGAGTGTCTGAGAGGGAGGAGGATGGCCCGAATGCACTGTGTGCTGATTGGCTGACTGACTGCATGAATGCCCTTCTGTATGATTGGCTGCTGAGTGTGACCAAGCAGTGTGGATGAGAGACAGAATAGTATATCTGGGGACCTCTCACCACTGGAAATTGTTCAGAAGCTGTGTCTACACTTGAAGAGTAACTGGAACTGCTGATCCTCGACGCCCAGCTGGAAGAAGAAGACTTACTGTTGCATGTGCTTTGACCTGATCTGAAAGCTGCCAAATTCGTCGAAGACTGATCCCAGAGAGGACCTGGTAAGGCGCCATCTTCCCGTGCTCTGAGGGACCATCGAGCATCTCTAACCTTCGCCGGAGCTCCCTGGAAGTCAGACCCTCGAAAGGCTGCCGACCCGAGACGGGACCGCTGAGGAGAACGAAGCGAAGCACCCGGACTTCGCCGCTGTCGAAGTCCATTGCCATCCACCAAGGTTCTCAGGTTTGTGTAAACGCTGGAGGCCCGTCGAAGTTGTGTTGCCCCAGAAGAGGGGACCGCTTGACGCCATGCCGCCGATGACCGGAGCCGCCCGCTCCTTTGCCTAAGAACATTTGAATCAAAGGACTCCCTTGGCCGCAACCTCGACCGCTTTGTCCTGCCGGAGAAAGTCAAGGCTGCCGACGCGCCGAGGAGAATCCGCCGGTGGGTTTCCCGCCACCTGAAGGCCACAAAGACTTCCACAACTCGACGCCCTTGTTGGGCCACAGTTCTTCAGAAACTCTTTGCGGTCCGGAACAATCAATCGCCGAGGTGCCCCGCACACCTCATCCTCGCAGGACGTCGCCGACGAGCACCGCCTGGATCGACGTCGTGGTCTCGGCACCCTCGATCTTCTCATCAACGTCATCGACACCAAGTTCACCTTCTTCGACGCCTCTCGACGATCCATGACTCCTGCTTGAAAGGGGGTCACTCAAGAAGGATCAGCCGACGCTTCTTCGAAGAACTCTACTCCACCAGGTACATTTGGGGGGGGGGTAAAAACATTATAGGAGAGAACAAGACTATTGAGCAATATATGGACTGGGCTTGTGCTATATATCTTTATTTTACAGGTTGGCCAGGTGGGGGGATCTCCACACAGAACTGTTTCTAAGAAGCTGGGCCAGTATTCTGCCCATTGTGTCACCCATCTTGCTTTCCTTCCTATCTCTATTGCTGGTTTCCTTGTTATTGATCTGTGTGACATTCTAACAGTATAGTTGATGCACTTTAATGAGATCTGATAATATTAGTGGTACCACTTTAGAATTGTATATATTTGCCATTGTTGACTTCTGAGTACAAAGTGAGTTATTGTGATAAGTGTACATACCTTTGGATATTAATTATATAAAGACTGTGTTTTCAGTAATACAGTGTGTGGACATTCCTTTGTGGGGTCTTGGGAACTACACTGTACTTAAGAACCAGCCTGCATCACCTCCTGAGAAGCTAGGCCTTTTTTGCTCGTCCATTGCTACCACAATAGAGAATCTTGGCTGGAGTCCTCTGTGCCTCTCCTCTACCATATGGAGAGCAGAAGTACAGACCCCCCACCGGTATCTTTACAGTAACAATGACCAGTTTGCTGCTGTGACTCAGGTCAGAGAATTGACAATTTCAGATCTACACTAATGTCATTCGTATGACCTCAAACATTTAGCCACTCTTAAAAGGTGATGAACTGGTCTTGAACAGTGTTACTCAAACCTCCAAGAACAAGCACCAGCAACATACCCACTGATAGCTGTACAAGCCCATCTATCTCAGCATTAAAATACATGCATTTATGCAATATGTATTACATCAAATATTTCACAGGAAGTTAAATATATTTAGGAGGGACACACGTAAACAATATCACTACTCCATGTGAGTGGTAAAGTCTACTTTAAACATATGCAGAGAGTTAACATGCATGTACAATTCAACATAGCTCCCAATGTTAATGTTGGAGAGGTGGCGTTCTAAAATTATGACATTACAATGTGGACTTTACATTGAAACACACTGCAGTGCATTACTGCGGCAGCGAAATGGCAGTTCGAGTAGTGGGGTTTGTTTCGCTCATGCTTGTGAACTCTCAAAATTCTTAAATGTTTCCTTCGTGATCACTCATTTTAGCTCCTGATAGCACCATGAAACTGTAAGATCGCAAAGAAAAACAATGTCTAACATCCCAACCCATAAACAAAAACAATGAAATTCTTAAAGGGTGGAAGATGACCTTTTCTTGGGACTAGTTAAGTTTACTTTTTGCAAATTACTAGTCGCGTGCTGCTTGAATAACAGCGGCCCTTGCACATTGTGCAGTGTATAGACGAATTTCATTTCAAGGGACTTGGAGTACTGCGGGTATCAGGGGAAGCATCTCCAGTGTACCCCAAGTGAAGTGCGCTTTGCACTCAACCCTCACGCCCCAGCCTTGCAGCCCTGCGCTTTTTCATATTCTCTATTATGGTAAAGAACATTGTCCCTAGCTTGGGAGAGAAATGGACTATGCAGAAGGAGCTGCCTCCCCAGGGTGTGTTTAGCCGCTGGTGTATCAAATGCAGAAATGGGTGGCATCAAGAGCCCCACCCTCTGAAACATCTTTTGCGCACTGGTTGAACACTCGACAAAGTATGAGCAGGTGATTCCCCAACACTTGAACCATTCTTTAGAGATCTGGCTTTGATTAATGTGGCGTTAGCTAGTTATGGCCATTTCCCAGCATTTGTGTTAAAGGAGATCGGAAGCTGCACCGTGCAGGGTATTTTAGAGGCCATGAATTGATGCTACAGCATGTTGCCCCCAATGGAACAAAGAAAGTGAAGCATGCATCCTGCAAGTCTGGGTATTTGCATTATACGGAAGATGGGCCAACCGTCCACGGAGACGGTTTCTACTGTAGTTGCTGAGTTGCTTTCCCAAGCCAGCTGCTGTGCAGACTTCGCTCAGCTTCTGGTCCAGCGCCTGCATCCATCCTTCACAACATCATTCACAAGGCGCGTTTGTGTAGGTGTTTGTTTATTTTGTTAGACGAGCGTGATTGCTATTCCAAACAAAAGAAGCACAACGACAAAGAAGAGTATAAGACAAGTCTGAGCGAACAGTGAAATGTATGAAACTCTTGCACTTAAATAAAGTCAGCAGTGCATGCCCAGGAAAGAGGGAACGACGAACAATATGCTCGGGAGCGGGAACTAGGGGGGCATAGTAACCCCCAAACCGGCCCAATTGTGGTACCAGCCCCCAGAGCCTCGCCCTCGAAGTGATTTTGGCCCAGCCAATGGACCGACCAATCCAACCCCGCTGGAACGTGCAAGTGTCTAAGATCTGCTGACGGTGACACTCTGCCCATGTCTTCTGAGAACCGGCCTTTTGATCTCCTGAGGAGAGTCCACCACCAGTGCTCGCTTCCTTTTTCATGACTACTTGAGCCTTGACAAAAGTGTCTAGCTTTGTGGCCTCCAGAGGCTGTTCTTGGATGGCCCAGTCATCTCCGCAATACCATTTTAAAATAAGTAAAACGCCTATGCAGCAATAGGCCTCACCTGAGAGGACGGGAGCAGGAGGAAAGAAGTGTGCTTGCCTCAGCAGGCTGTAGTTACTGCCGAGTTTCCTGAAACAAGGCCAATCAGCGAGGGCAGGATGCAGCAACTGTTTGTATTTGCTGATTCTGCTGCTGCTTGGCAGTGTGTGCATGTGATGGGAACAACTTCAGGATTTAGTGACCCACTCACTCCTCTTTTCTGTAATGGCTGGGGCCGACAACACCAGCCAGCCTCAATCGATCCACACTTCAGTGCACGCCCATAGCCTGGAGGAGGGCACACGGCACATGCGCCCATGGGCCTGGCTGGTTTCAGCAGCGCCGGCGCTACCCGGGGCCGGGGGAGGGTGATAAAGCAACAAATGTTGCTAATTTATTTGTCAATTGCCCTGCCCTGACTGAGGGCCGATGCAGGCCCGTTTCTTGGCCCGGGCGAAGCGGGCAACTGCCCGGGGTGCAATAGCCTCAGGGGGTGCAATTGCCCCGGTCCCTGGAGCCTCTGAACGGGATGGAATTCCCCAGTTTGTGGAGCGGCGCATTGACGTGGGAAAGTTCTGCAGGTCAGGTGCTGGCGCTGCCCATTCCGACTGTAATGTCACATTGAACAAAAGTACTACATGACATTACAGAAGTCAGAGGCTCCCTCTGACCACTTTTGTGCCACTTGGGGTGGGGGGCATAAGCACACCAATAAATCACTTTAGGTCCCCTTGCAGCTAAGACCAGACCCTTCTGTCATAATGCCTGCAGGAAACTGCCAATGGTGGCCCATTAGTCACTAAATAATAATAATAATTTGGCATTTATATATCAGTACAAACCCTCAGGTATCTGAGCTCTGCTTATTATTACCCACGGTGTGTGGTGCTCATTTATTGACCTCGGAAGGATGAAAGGCTGAGTTTGGCCCCGCCGGTATTTGAACCTGTGTTAGCAGACTCTGCACAGATGTCTAAGCGAGTGCTCTACTCGCTGTGCCACTTGACCGGCCTTAATGGTTTTGTGCAGGCATTGAGATGGGAGGGGAGGGGAGGTGCGGCTGTGGGGAGTGGGCGTGCCTTGCAGGGACGCACTGTGGGCCCCGACACGGTACAAAGGGAGACCCGTGTGGGCCCATGGTGCGTCCCTGCAAGCCCAGAAAATGGGCAAAATAATAGTTTAAAGCAGCGTTATTTCTTTCATGCCGCATCTTTTCCAAACTATATATCAATTACACTTTAAACCACTTCCATGGCACTGGTGATGAGTTACTTCACTATGCAGATAATAGTTTTGACCAGAGTTGCTGAGTAAATATTCTTTAAGCTATGAACTGGTTTATTTATTTATTTATGCAATGTTTGTCAGGCACATGGAGACGGATAATTTATTTATTTATGCAAAGTTTGTCGGATACCTGTATCCGACACACATTGCATAAATAAATAAATATGCAGGTACCCGACAAACATTGCATGAATAAATAATTAATCCTGGTCCATGTATCCTTACAACAGTCAAGACTTTACTGTATCAAAGCATACACTTGATTCCCACTCAAAGAATGTTAAAGTGATTGTTTATTGGGTTCAGGTATCTCCTTGTCTATGCCCTATTGGCTTAGCTTGCCTCCAAACCCCCTTCAGCATCTTGTGTTCTTTGTTGGTTGTGCATAATGCATCCTGTGCCATATTCATGGTCTCTTGGTTGGTGTGCCCAGTCCTCATTATCTGCAGCCTAAGTGGGACTGGGGCATAAAATTGTATTGGGCACCAGTGAAAAAGTAGCCCACCGTTGCAAATGGCAATTAATTCCTTGTGTGACGGACTGTTTGACTTTGGGCAGGAGTTCCTTAACGATGTAGTTTGGGAATGGCACGCAGGGTGAAGTGGGAGTGGTGCGCGTGGTGTGATGGGAGTGGTGTGCAGGGTGCGGTGGGAGTGGCCCATGGGATGGGTTGTGGGGGGGCGCATTCCTAGTGTTTCGCCCTGGGCACCAAATGGACTAGAAACTGCCCTGGCCGAGGCCACAGCCTGCAGCAGTGCCAGTGGTAGAATACACGTGTAACACATTCGTTTCTTAACATTATAAAAATGAACAGGCACATTCATTTTTATAATGTTAGGAAACGAACGTGTTACACATGTATTCTAGCACTGGCACTGTGGACTGCTAGTGCAGCGCCCCCTAGAGGCTGACTGACGTCAACAAAGGGGATGAGGGTGTTTACGGATAGCATATTTAGGGCCTTGGCAGATTGGGGGTGCAGATAGGGGTACTTTTGGGGGAACCAAAGCGATAGAGGCTCCCTCTCAGGTGTTGGCGGCGCATGTCATGGGGAAAATGCCAGTTGTTTTGAGAAAGAAACACCAGCCAAGTATGAAAGCGGAAATACAGATAAGGCAGAAGTCCAGCTTGCATAAACCCAAAAGAAGAACTTTCCGACAGAGCTCAAGGAAAATTTGAAAGGCAACTATCAAAGAGCAAGGACGAGGTCTGGAAGAACATTAGGGCTGGTGCAGGGCATCACTCCCCTAGGACATGAGGTGTTCAAAAGCACACCGTTGTTGATTTTGTGGGTTTCTGAATATTTTTGTAAATAATAAAAGCATACTGCCAATTGTTATTACACACAAAGGAAGTACAGAATGTTTTATTGTGGCATGGTATGCAAGTCCAGAGAGCAGGGGTGCCTGTACCACTCAGCCTAAAGGTCTGACGGATCCTGACTGATTGAGCAACACAGGACGAGGCACCGGACAGAGAACAAGGTGGCTCAGATCCCAGTTGGGAGTGAGTCAGTCATGGTCTTGTGACTGCGGAACGAAAAAGCAGTCTCCAAAGGTGTTCAGAGTGAGGCCAGTCCCAGTGCGTCCTGTTCAGTGAGGAAAACGACAGCAGGGGGGCAGAGTGGCACAGCCAGACCTCCCGTGACCTGGCACCAGGAACCAGCATGCTCCACATGGTGTTGCACCTTAGCTCTCGCTGAGTGTGTTGTGGTGCCAGCCCAGGACCTACAGCAGAGCCGCCAGTTTACAGAGGAGCAATGGGAGGAACGGGACCCACCGCGGTGGAGTCGACAATAACGAGGACATGAGGGAAATGAGGAGTGTGGTCGATCCCTGGTAACCCGTCATTATGGACTGGTGACTTGCTTTGTTGCTGTACACCCTGGCCACACTAGTTGTGCAGCGGGTACGGCCTGGAGTCCTTTGAGAGACAGGCAGTTCACAGTGGAATAGCTAGGCATCCCGCTTGGTAAGACTTGGGGCTGCATGAAGTGAGGAGTACTGCCGCTGTGGTCATATGCCATGGGGGTCACACAGTGGCTGAGCACATGCTGAGGGAGGACCCTGAAACTGCCCCAGAAGAGCTGACTCCACTTAATAGTAGCAGGGGCCACCAAGCTAGCTAATATAGACAACAACAAAAGGCGGGCTCAGATGGAAGCCTTCAGCAGTGCCCCCTACACACACTGCCAAGAACCCATGAGAGCTGTGGACGCTGAGGAAGGAGAATGAACCATGGAGACCCCCAATGTGGCAGAGTTGTTGCTAGCACTGAAAAGGAGTGTGGACAGTATGGGACAAAGGCTGGACATCTTATCAACAAAAGTGGACACTATTATGGCCCAAATGGTAAAACTGGCTGGAAGAGTCACGCATGGGGAAGTCCGAATAAGCGAGGTGGAGGTCACTGTGATCAGTCAAACAAAGGACGTGGACTGGGTCCTTCATGGAATTAAGCAACTCAAGGCCAAATGTGAGGACCTTGAAAGTAGATTCAGGAGGAACAATATTCACCTGACTGGACTCCTGGAGACCACCAATATAGAGGGCAGCAAAGAGGCCTTTGTCCAGAAACTATTGTTGAAAATCCTTGACAACCCTCCAATATCGCAGGTAGAACGGGCGCACAGGTCCCCAATGGCAGGACCACCCTGGGTGCCGGTCAGCGTCCAATCATCTTCAGAGTCTTGAATTATCATGACCAGAATGTGCTATTTGCTGCCGCCAGGGAAAATAAAAACACTCCAATATGGTTATGCCGAGCTGGCACTATTCCCAGACTTTAGCCCAACAATTCAGGAGGCCAGAAAGAAGGTTAAAAAAATGAAGGACATCCTACGGAAACTGGGCCTCCCACATGCTGTGTACTACCCAGCCAAATTAAGATTGTTTGCAGAAGGAAGGGTCGACTACTTCACAGATCATGTGGCGGCAGAGGACTTCACTGGGAGTAGGGTCAAAGGTTTAAAAAACGCAAACGTAGGAGCAGCCGTGTAAACAGGAGCATGGGATGATGTTGGCTGACTTCCCGGTGACAAATACATAAAATATGCATCCGCGTATGGAAGGAAGCCTAGTTGGCCCTAGGGCATGTAACGCCACATGTTTGAACTGGTTCTTCAAGTTGTGGGGGATTCAAGCTGGTTGTGTAACAGGTGTGGCCGGGGGCTTTTTGCCCTACATGAGACATCTGAAGCGTGGGGTTTCAAAGGGTTATCAAGGAGCCTAGAGGAAGTTGAGGAGATTTATGCTGTGGCAGCAGTGAGCATCACTGAAAAAGACATCTATACTAATATACATGAGATAATGGAATTGGGTGCCCAGTGCTTAAGTGGGTGCGATGGCTAAGGCTGTGACACTGATGTCCGGGAATATCTGGGGTGTGAGAGATTCCAGGAAAGCCCACCAGGTGATGGAGTATGCTAAAAGACACAAGGAAGATATTCTCGTGATGCAGGAGACCCACTTGTATGTCGGCAGCAGAATGTGAGAAACCAGAAGGTATCTCACCCACTAGTCCCCAGGGATCTGTCATCCAGGTGGCCAGGACAGGGCCTTCACTTTTAGATCCAGTTTCTGGGGGTGGACCAGTGCAGGAGGATCACTTGGTGAGGGGTCTTTGGGGAGTGGGACACTGTATGGCAAGACGCGGTATCCCCTTCCTTGTAACAACTTTACCCCATCCTATCAGATAGGATACATAGGAACTCTACCCCCCCCCCCTTTTCCTGCATGAACACTCTCACATGGACAGTCTACTCTGGGAGAAAACAGACTAACACCCGAGCAGCATACCTGATGTGTCCCAATACAATGATCAGGCGAGGTCAGGCAATTACTGACCATCACTCACACCTGACTTCCATTAAGCTCCCCCGCATGGATAAAAAGTGGAGCACAAAAGCACACTCTGAGTGAGGCAAAGCACAGGAGGAAACTAGTTTCGAGACAGCAGCTGAACGAGAGAAGAAAGACAGCAAAACAGGAGGGGATCGCAAGGAGGGAAATTCCCTTGACTTTTCCGACAAGAGACTGTTATTTGCACAAGATTAGAAAGCGTAAGACCAGGAAACTAGGCTGAAGAATCCTGTGTTGTGTGTCAGAGAAACCGGGGCCCTCGCGCGTCACTACTCAAGGCGTGGAGAAGCAGCCGCCACTGGGGTACCGTCCTTGGCTCCAAGAACAAAGCAGCATCAGTAAAATCAACACAGCCGATGAGTTGGGGAGACCGATACAGGAACGGTCTGTGTTGAAGCCAAGGTTGCAAGCGGCAACATTGTATGGCGCATGTTGGAACGAACATTGTTAAAACGCTTGTGAAAAAAGACGCAAATAAAAGGTAAACTGCTGATGAGTGTTTGTACTTTGAAGAGGCTTTGATACGATACCATTGACAGAGTGGTACAGCACTGCGTGTGTGCTCAATCAAAGGTTCCTGTAAGGTATCCAGCTGAGAAGTGACAGAAGTGAAAGTTAATGTGTTATGTTTTGGAAAGAGAACAAATAATTGTGAACTGAAGTGGTCCTGCGACGGGTCAAGCACAATCCTGCACACAGTCAAAAGTCTTTGATTTTGCTATAGTAAAGAAAGTTTTGAAAAATAAGATAAGTTTGGTCCGAGCTCGGCGGAGGGAGACCAATTGAAGGTTTTGTCGGTCTGAGCCCGGCAGAGGGGGAATCAGATTAAAAAGTGAATCACCAGAGAAGTTATGCATAGGAGAATCCTCAGGCGAAAGGAACTTGGAATGTTTGTTTGTCGCATCAGGCCCTCTGACATAAGAGACTTTCAATGTCAAAGAGACTTTAGCACAGAAGGTCCCGATACTGAGATTTATAACTGCATCCTCGTGCTGGGAAAGCCAGAGTATGTTGTAAGCTTGGGTGTGCCACCTTGTCCCATGCTGAAAACGTGGGAAAGGGAAGCTCACTGCTCAACTACCTGACATATTATTTCTTGAACACTTTTCTTTTGTATACCATTGTTTCCCACACTCTTTGCATTTCTAAGTAAGGATTGGCGATAGGTTTATTTGTATTTTATTTTGACAGAGACTCCACTAGGACTTCATTATAATTATTTGATGGTCGTAGCTTGCTCCCATCTTTAGATTTAAGATTAGATAGGTGTTTTTCAAACCCAATTGAAGTTCAATCAACATCCTTGAAATGTGATCACTTGTGTCTTTCTTCACTGTTAGATATAATGCATTCCTTACAAAAAGAAGGTTTGCTCCATGTTGGAGCGAACACAGGGAGTACTCATCTTGTAGGCCAGCATCTAGGGGGTGGCCACATGTATACACAGGGCACTGGGCTTCAAGCTGTATGTGTCAGATCTAAACTTGGAACGATTGTCCACTACAAATCAACGCCTTGCACGTGCAGCACAAACCTTGATAAACGTAGCACAGATGCATGAGATTGCAAATGTATGGTGTCAGATTCACCCTCATAAGCATGAATACACATACTACTCTACACCCCATGATGCACACTCATGAATCAACTACTTTATGATCTCTACCCAACTTTTGGGGTCTGTGGAGCCATGTAGGATACTTCCAAGGATGCTATCGGACCACTCACCAGTGGTGATGTCCCCTAGCGTCACTAGGCACTCGGACACCAGACAGCAATGGAGATTTAAGAGTGAGGCCCTACAAGAAAAAGACTTTTATCAGGGTGTAAGGCAGGATAAAGCATTATTCTTCAAACAAAATGTAGCCTCGGTCAACAATGTTTCCACTATATGGGAGGCATTCAAATGCTGTATCAGAGGAATGTACATTTCCAACGATGCTGGATTCCTGAAGGGGATCAGGAGGGAACTCGTTGAGCTAGAAGATAGGATAAGAAGACCTGAAGTGGCATATGCCACACACCCTGAGGTAGAAGTGCCTGGGGTCATAGTAGAACACCTGGTGATGTTTCAGGAGTTAGCCGGCAGGGAGATCTGCTACTTAGATGGGAACATGCAGGCCAGGCAGTATGGTGACAGGGACATGCCCAGCCATCTACTAGTGCTGCTGATACATCAATAAAAGGGGCTACATTCTATCAAGGTAATATACAACCATTCAGGGGTCAGATGTTTAAGTGAGGATGATATCAATACTGCATTCCTAGGCTACTAGCAGTCACTGTACAACATTAGAGCGCAATCTCATGTTGATAGCATAACATCCCTTCTTAACCAGGTGAACCATGTAACGGCTAACCTATGAGCAGGCTATCATTCTGAATGCTGACGTTACTGAGGCAATCAAATCTCTTCCCTGGAATGGATGGCCTCACTATTGAGTTCTAAAAGACCTTTGTAGACATGCTGGCCCCATTTTTGAAGGAACTTTATGATGACTCACTTGAGGCAAATGTTCTCCCAGAGACTACCAGGATTGCACTTATAACGCTGCTCCTAAAACAGGACAAGCTTGAAGATTACTGCAAGTCCCGTAGTCACTGTCATTGCGGTGCACCGAGCAAAAATTCTCTCCTCCCATCTCCTTCAGTTCATATCTGTTCTGGTTCACCCGAACCATTCAGATTTATTCTAGGCAGGGCCATCCTGAATAACCATTGTAGGATCTTCAACATGTTCCACTGCACTGATCCGAACACCCCTTGGTTATTGTCACACTTGATGCCAAAAAAGCATTCAACTCTGTTGAGTGGCCCTTCCTCTTTGAAGTACTAAACTGGATGTGCCTCAGAGCGGGCTGCATAGGAATGGTCAAAATCCTATACCGTCCCCTAGGGCGATTGTACACACTGACAATACGGACTCTGCTCCTTTTGTACTGCAAAGGGGTACCCAACAGGGATTTCCACTGTCACCCCTCCTGTATGCCCTGGTCATAGAACCTATGGCATGTTGGCTCCGAACTTACCATTCAGAAAGACATCGGTAGTGCAAGACAAAGTGACAGTCTCGTTAAATGCTAATGAGATGCTCTTGTTCATTAAAAACCTGAGTGTAAACCTTGCTCCTGTTATGCATGACATTAAAGAGTATAGCCTCCCATCCGGGCTACAAATAAAATGGCGGTAAATCAGAGCTCCTCCTGCTCATTCCCAAGGTGGTAAATGTAGGCAAAGAAATGAGATTTGTGTGACAGGAGTCCCCAATCGAATACGTGGCAGTGGTGGTTTCCATGGACCCTAAGATCTTGTTTGAAGAGAATTAAATAAAACCCCTAATGAATCTCAAGAGCAGAATGAAAAGGTGGCTAAAACTCCCAATCTCACTGTCGGGCAGAATCCCACTCATCAGGGGTGCTGCTAGGGATGGGCTGAGGGGGCTATAGCCCTGGGTCTTTTGGTTGTAACCCAGGATAGAATCTCAGGGGCTACAACCAAAAGGCTAGCTAGCCTCGAGTCCCGATAGTCCCCACATTAGCGTAGCCCCGGACCTTTTCCAGACCTAGCAACACCCCTGCTCATCAAAATGGCTACACACACCAAACTACTGTACATATACCAACATGTACCAATATAACATCCTATTTCTGCAGAGTTAGAATGATGTTATTGAATCTGATATGGATTCACAAAGCACTGCAAATATCCTATAATACACTAACTTTACCATATGAAAAGGGTGGGTTAGAGGTCCCTGATATGCCACAATACCTCTGGGCAGCTCAGGCTCAACATACAACAGGGTGGTCTGGAGACCATGGTGAGATGCCACATACCCATATGGTAAGAGCTTGGTGTCACCCCTCACTTCTGGGGGGCCAGGAGGGATGAAGCCTTGGTGTATCACTCACAGGCATTGCTCAATTGCTCCAAGACAACTGGTGCGGACGTATCATGTTCGCCGTTGTTCCTGCAATATAACATGCATGGCTTGCCTATCACGTTTGAGAGATAAATGCACATGCACCTCCAGGGTTTGGTGCTGTCCACACTGGGCAACCTCTTTTGGGAAGGGGAGTCCCTAACTCTAGAGCAGCTCTGTGAGAGGGGTCTAGTTAATAGCCTAACAATATTCCTATATTACAGGTTAAAATGAGCACAAAACAAATCCTCCCTGGCCTACCCTGGGGACCCAAAAGTTTGGAGATTGTACAAGCAATAGTCTGCCAAAATATTGAATCACAGCGGTGCCAACATATAGAAAAGGATTCAAGGGAGCAGGTGCACGCTAGAGATGCCGGCAGGGAGTAGATGGGATGCTGCTTTGGAATACCCTCTTAGTGACTTAGAATGGAGCTGGGCATGTCAACAATCCAGCAAAATATCACTGAATCAAGTAACCTCCATCAATTATACCACACACCCCATACACAACACAAGCAGATTCCTGATGTAGACGATCGCCAACCTAAATGTGACTGTGAGCAGGCAGATTTCATGCACCTAGCATGGGGATGTCGTTGGGTGCAACCGTTCTGTGTTGGAGGTGCGGCCAAGGTGGCTGAAATAATGGGCCGCACTATACAGAGGATTCCGAAATTATATCTACGAGGCCTATTCAAAGGGAAATCCATTGAGGAAACACGGTTCCTGAATCTAGCAACGATAGTGGCCAGGAGATGTTCAGCAGTGCATTGGTGCTGGAAGGTTCCCCCTGGGGGTAGAGGCATGGATGAGGGTCTTTGTGTGTTGTTACACCCAGGCGGGGAAATATGCAACGCCAATGCTTTGGGCTAGCAGGTCCTAGGACATATGGGTTAGGCTTAGAGACATATCTTGACTCTTGAAATGGGGGTTTCAGCAGCACATCGCATTGTTAAGCTCCTTTAAGGGGAACGCGTGACCCTGGGACACCCTGGACATGCATTAACCTAGGTAACCAAATGTATGCACTTAGAAATGGGAGGATGATTGATGGTAGTTGGGATTAACTTGGAAAATAATGTTGTGATCAATTAAGGTATCTACCTCCATGTAATGAATTGTAATAATAGGTTGATGTCTCACCCGATGCTCAAGTTTGTTGAGTCTGTTGTACTGTGTACTATTTTTCGTACCTTTTATAAGAAGATCATAAATAAATAGTTTGTAAACATGTATTCAGTCTCATGAGAATTACTTTTAAATGTAACTGTATATGTAAAAAGAATTTGTATAAATTGCTAAAGATTTAATATTTTATTTTTACAATGACCATGATATGCTTTTGTATATCTTTTAATATGTTTTATTGTGTAATATGTCTGACTTTTTGGGATATATTATCAAAAATAAACGTTAGACTATGTATTTTTTATTAAAATGGAAATCATGTACATCACTCACGATACAAGAATGGTTTAGAGAACTGACGTTTGAAAATGAAAGGGAGGAGGGATATGTAGTCACATTACCAAAAACATGTAAACCTAAAGACATATGCAGGCAATTTCGAGAATACATGTCCAAGCATTAATACTGTGCCGTAACCAGGACAATCTGATACAGTTACAGCAAGTGGGGTGTGAACCCGCAGTGGAAGGAAGCTATATAGCCATGTATAAGAGGGGTAGGAAAGTAAGTGATGCATCATAACTGCTGTAATATGAATCTTCATGTATGTAAACGTGAATATAATATTGGTCTCTCTGTAACTCACTGCAAGCAAGTTCAATAAAGTTTAAAAAAAAGTTAGGCATTTGCTAGCACCAACCACCTTCAGACCAATTGTCTGGCAGAGAAGTTTAACAAACATTTTCTACTACCATGTCTTCTTTTGCCTATTGTGAAGTTCTTAAGGCTAGAATTGGCTGCTATTTGGTCATCCAGTGAGAGGCTCCTTTGCCGTAGTCACAGAAAGATGGGAAGCATGCAAAAGGCAAAAATAATCACTGTTTTCGACAAGGACAACACGAATATCCGTTCCGGGAGCTTAGCCCTTAACCCACTTTCTCGAAATAAATTCATCACAAATTTGACACGTGAATCATTAAATAGTGGGCAAAATATGAGAAAATTAGATCATGTTTCTGGGCTCCCGCATTTACGGGTAGAATCTGTGCCCCCCTCACCACCTTCAGACCAAGACTGCAGAACAGCTGAGAGAGGGAGAACCTTAAATCTGGCCTTCGTTTGGAGCGCTCTCCGTATTGGGACGGCCACCAATTGAAGATGTTCTGCAGGTCCACAAGTTGGCGCGAATGGGAAATAAGCTCTTCCCGCTGCCTGGCCTTGTTGTTAACTTCCTCCTTTGATATGGATATCTTTTTTTTCGGGGTATCCAAAATAAATCGTCCAGGCTAGTTTATGTAACAGTGATTTAATCTTTGCTAGGCAGCCTGTGTTGTAGTACCCGTCCATCATTAATATATTCTCAATCAGATCCTTTGTGAGACGGGTATATCCACCAGCCCATAATGAAGCCCAGGTTAGAAGTGGTTTAACATGTATTGTCTCCACGTGCGTGATGCCAGTTTCCAAGGGCAGTGAATACACCAGTGTAGAAGAGGTACTCATTAAAAGACTTCTAAGAAAACAATTCTTAATTCTTTTAAGGCCATGAGCCCAGGCATACCCCCATATCTCGCCTTGACGAATTGACTTCTGCCCAGCATGAATGCAAGGATGAGTAGAAGCTAAAATGCAAAAACCAGCCCTCACACTTCTACCAACCAAGACCCAACACAATCATAAAGGCAAAACAGGCACAGTCCAGAGATATTCCTACTTGGCCTTTTGTGGGTACGTGGGCCGAGGGAAGGCTTATACTCTTAAGAGGGGTGCACATGGGCTTCAGTGCCAGCCCACACAGAGAGGTATAACAGTGCAAAATAAAGGAATGTCCAATCAAGATCCTATAAAAGTATATACTTTAATTGGGCACACCATGTACAATAACAACTAACTAGAAAAGCACTACACAAAACCCACTCCTGAGGAAAGAACACAGAATAAGCAAAGATAGAAGATTCAGCCCTCTAGGTAATGAAACAGGGGTGAAAGGCAAGCAAAAGCAACCATATTCTTGAAAAAGATATGTACTTGTAAGCAATAAAAAGGTTAAAAGTGACCTAACTAGTCTATAGGGCACAAGGATGGACAAGGGGAGACAGATATCAGACAAGAGTACCGTGGCAAATGTCTTGGTGGCTCAACGGCATAGAACAAAACTTCTCAGAGCTGATTGCGGTGTCGGCTCGGATCAAGGATGCAGCAGTTGTGATGGCCTACCGGGAAAGCTAGCGTTGGGTCAATTGGAAGGTGGCTGCGCTTTTGAATCGTCTATTTGCGCTTAGAGGATCGGGCAGTCCCCAGGTTTAGTCGACAGTTGCAGTTCACCAGCGGTGAGCTGGTAGCAGGATGCACAGGTGAGTGCATTCCATGGAAGACTCAGAAGCCTCTTTTCAGGGAACATCAGGGTCGGGTTGATCGACTTACAGGAGCAGCAGTGAAGAAGCTGGTGTTTCAGACGGTGGCTCGGGAAAGACAAGGCAGTGGTAGTTTATGGTTCAAACTGAGGCAACAATGCACTTTTGCTGGTGTGCTGCAGTGGTGAACAGAGACAAACAGTAAATGGCAGTTCAGAGAACAATGGACACCAAAGGGCAGAGTCGAAGCGGGCTAGTAGAGTGCTCTGTGTCGAGCACACTTGAGTCACGGCTTGCAGCGGTTCACTGTCGACAACATCGGTTTGATAGTTTGGCTGTTCTGGCTGTTCTGGCTTGCAGGTGCTGTGAGTGCCAGTGCAGGGTCTCAAGTACCAATGGCAGCCCCTTTCTTGGACTCCCTAACAAGGCAAAGGCTGGCACACACCTTTAGGGAACTAGCAGCACATTGAGGTCATAGGCAACAGGGTGGATGGCAGAGAAACAGGCTTATGGTCCAGCAGCAGGGTTCATCCCAATGGTCCCTGGGGATGGTTAGGGGACAGAGCTGGTCTCTGAGTTGGAAAATCTGACTTCACCCCACAACAGGAGGGCTTTAGAGAGAGAGGACTGCTCTCTCAGCAGGGTCCAGCAGAATCTTCTCAAGTGATGATCCAAATATGCTACAAGATGATTCTCAAGATGATTCAAAGAAGTGGTGGGAGACCCCTTCCTTTATTGGCACCAGTCCCCAGGTGATTGGACTAAAGCTAGGCGTATTTAGGTGTCCAATCCCTGTTCTTGAAATGTGTGAACATTGCCCTTATATTGTCACACACAAAGTGCTTTGCTCCAGAGGGAGTGGAGGGGGCGGGAAAGAAAAAGAGATGCCAAGGGAATAAAGATGGCAGAACCCTCAGAAAAATGTACATATCCCTCTCTGGCTACACTTAACCTGCACCCTTTCCTTCTTAATAGGATCAAAGGCTTTTTAGAAAGGTAGCCCCTGGTGTGAGGCCTGGCTCTTTGTGATTGGCTGTGCCTTTTGGTTTCTGTTCCTAGGCCAGCGTCTTGTGGAGTTGAAGTCCTGGGGGAAAAGATGTTACCTGCACTTACACAGGAACAAAGAGAAGAAATCCCATAAGTCAAAAGTTCTGTCAGAGGACAGGGGTGGGCCTTGTCTGGGAAGAATACACATAATCCTTCCACAGCTGAACTGGGCACAGAGGGCTGACGCATGTGCAAAATCAATTTAATGTGGCTGGGATAACTCTGAGAGATGGTGGCCACCATACCTAACTCATGTATGGCTCATATTTACAGTTTATTGTGCCACCAGGACAGGATCTTCAGCTGTATGCCGTTTTTCCAACATGGGTGCATATTTCAAATGCAGCCCCTGTGCTGCAGAGACTTAGATTTCACTGCAGCTGTCAAGAAGGCAGCTGTGACCTCTGAACCTGCTCTGTGTCGCTGGTAGAGAAGGTGCTTCGAATCAATATACTAATGCAGCTGGGCACAAGCACACACTATGCTTTTGGCATGGAGTTTTTGACAGGGGGATCTGATTAGCAGATTTCCCTTTCAAAGATGGAATTACCTGCATAATTGTATTACTTAATAAAAATCAAAAAAGTCCAGGGCATTCACACCCTTGCCAGATAGCAATTCATCACACTTGCAACCAAAGGTACCAGTTGGAAGAGCCTTACCCTGGTAAACCATAATCATATGAGGGACAGAGGAATGTCTCAGGGTTTTTGCCACTCTGAAAATACCTGCGATCGATTGACTCATCTTCAAACCTATGTTAGAGATATGGTTGTTCCACTTTAATCTATTATTAATACTAATACTTAGGTAATCAAAAAAAGTTCCAAATGCTCCCCTGCTAGAATCATCATCGGGCAGTGCTTTAACTGCAGAAAGACAAATATTGTAAAGCACTTATTACTGTTAAGCTTTAATCCCCTGTCTCTCACATAATTGGCAAATTCTTTGATCAATGCCCGCAATATTCTAGGTGTCTTTGCCAGGAGAACAGTGTCATCAGCATAGCTGAGCAGTGGCAGTCTCCTGGTTCCACATTGGGGAACATCAATCTTAGTAAGTGACTCTAGCTGAGTAGCAGCAGTATACATTAAACAATATAGGGGCAGCAACACCCCTTTCATCACTGTAATACACTTGGTTATCTCTCCTTCTAGGTCATATCTAACATGACCTTTGAGCTCTCACAAATCCTTACAAATAGACGGGTCACTCCAAGCTTACATAATGTTACCCAAAGGGGTCCGCTATCCACATGGTGAAAAGCTGAGCTGAGGACCATAAAGGCCACGTAGAAGGGGGAGTCAAGAACCTGTACATATTTTGCTAGGATAAGGTATAGATTTAGCCACTGATGTATCGTCCCATTACCGTTTGGGAAAACTGATTGTGTATCTGAAAGAACATTATTATCAGTCAGCCATTCCTCAAGGCGATTCAGGATAATGCCAGAAAACAGCTTAATGTCCCATGAAGCCAAATGACAGGTCTATATGAAGAGAGTAGGGATTTGCAGACCTTCTTCTAAATTGGAACAATAATTCAAATTTTCCAAATGTTGCAAATTTGTTCAGTCAGGATAATAGCATTGAACACCTGGACCAGGAACGATCCCCAGATATTCGGCAGAGAACAGAACAGGTAATTTGGTACACCATCCAAACTCTGCAATTTGAACCATTTCTGCCTTGAAATAACCCTTAATAGCTCCCCCAAAGGCACTGCATCCAGAGGCCCCACGGCACCAAGCCCCACCGGCAGAGGTCATTTACAGCATTCCTATCCAAGGCCACTATTCTAAAAAGGTCCTTATAATGTTTAACTTAGATCTTCTCAGCTATGTGAAACTCAGATGCATAGCGGAGCCCCATATCCAAACCTTCACTATTCCCATGATTCTTCAGAAGGCCTTCGAACCACACTTCTCTGCTGCCTCCATAACGCTTCTCACTTCATCTCTGCAATCTCCCTCTTTCTATCTTCGAGGGCCGCCTTGTATTCAAAGCGTTTGTCCCAGATTTTAAGGATATCCACCGCAGTGTGTTTAAGAACCCCCAGCAGGCGTTGGTTCTTATCTAAACAATCCTTTTGAAGCCATGTTTTATGACATCTGCTTCCCTGCCCAGTGTTTAAAACGGAGGGCTTAAAGATATGTTTGCATATGTTAACAAAGTCTCCAAAAGTCCTAGTAATGTCACCTGGATTGGAATCAGGATTTAGACACAAAATCATTTCCGCCCCTGTGGGATGCATCAACCCACTCATGCAAGCCCTGCAACAGTACTGTGCATTGCTGGCAGCAGAAACATCAGAATGGCCACTGGAAAGCATGCTGCTCGCTCAAAACCAGCCAAAAATGCGCAGTAAAAATCTGAAAGATAGGCTGCAATCCACTTTTGCCTATCTTAGTGAGCACAGGAGATCACTGCCTAAAACTACCATTGGGCCATCCACAAAGCAGCCTGAAACCACTTGGAAATAGCAATACTGATTGCCAAAAGAAATACAGAGCTGGTTGGGAATCCGTTTTCTTGATTGTCAAAAATTGCTAAAATTATGGCTCACAAAACCATCAAAAAGATCCGACCTTCTTGTTGGGTGTTCCCCATTATTCTACTGCAAGAATCCACATCAATACAATGTCAGCAAGAATCATATGCTATCAAGCTAAATCTCCTTTTAAAGATACTGATGTAAAGTCAGCTGTAAAAAATGGGTGTAGTACCGTTACTCGCCTCTGTCAGGTGCTGGAGATTCAAAATTCTGACAGGAGAGCTGTGTTTCAGAAGCTAAATATGCCAAAGAAGAGAATTCCATCAAAATGCCATATAGAGTGCTACACAGTGATTTCATGTTGAAAAAGACTTGATTTAAAGATATATTGCTTATTTTAAGTTTATAAATGTATGTTTTTTTTCACAAGGAACTCTGTGCAAATGATCAGAAGGTAGTCTGATTTAATTAAAACTTCAAGAGGCCTTCTGTCCATGGGAACCCTTCACACCTGGCCTTCCTACCAACAGGAGAGGATATCGCATGGACATGTTAATTAGAACTGTTGTGAGAGGAGATTTCCCCTGCTGGCAGGAGGAAAGAGACAATAGATTCCTTGACTGAATATGCTAAATTTGGGTGTGACTTGTCAACAACTGCTCTGGGAGAGACAGGACATGTGACCTCTGAGTCAAGCCAGCTCTGGGGGCGGACCAGACTGGGATGTGGATTTAACATTGCACCAAATATATGTTTAAGGAAAATGGTTCTAAAATATTGTAACAAGCTGACAAAAATGTACAACTTTGAGATTGTGACAATGAAAAATTCACTCACAATTTAAGACTAAGCTGGACTTCGGGTGATGTTCTGAGACCAAACTCCGGGATTTATTAATATTGCAGCTGTAGTGTTTTTGCTATGAACATAAGAACTTACAGTAATATGCCCAGAGAGGATCTGCATACATGTGTAAAATTTGGTGCAGGACCAATATTGCGAATCCCACCAAAAGGGCGAATAAGTTGTCATTTCTGAACCCAAGCTCGTAGGAACATGGGACTTGAACAGAATGTACCTTAAGTAATATGTGATGTGTATATGTATTAGGAACAACTTGTGTATCTGGGAAATATGTTTGTTATGAAAAATTGATTTTCTAAGTAAAAGCAAAGGGGAGTGTTCTTTCCTTAAGCCATAAACATGACACCTGATGACACAGGATGACACACTACTCTTTTCTCCAGTCAGGGGACAGAGAATTTTCTGACCTATGAAATACTTAGGGGGTGGGCATGTAGAATCAGCCTCCACACCCACTTTGAAAACACATAAAAAGAGACTGCTTAGGACAGATAGGAGACATTCTTTCCACTCTTCAACCAATTTCTTGGCGCAGCACCCTGCCGGAAGACTCCAGATCCAGATAATATCCAGACAGAGACTCCAGATAGATCCAGAGACCAGACTCTAGAACCAAGCTCTAGAACCTGAAGCAGAGGCCTAACCCAAGCTGAACTCTTCTCAGCAGGCCTGTAGAATCTAGCAACCTGATTCTCACATTCAACAGCCGGGCTGAGCTATTCTATTCTAGCTAAGAACTCTGTGCTTTGAACCGAGGTCCAGACCCAGAAAGCAGAGCTGTAACCAGACCCATCAGATCCAGTTCAAGAGACCCAAACCGCCGTGCAGTGCTGAGAGCAGAACCCAGAGGGCCTGAGACCTGTCCGGTGGCGAGAGTGAAGCCAAACCCCTTGACCAGATCTTTGACCAGGCGCATTCCATTCCAAAACTAGGAGTGAGTATCTAGTCTAGAACTTTACAGAACCAATCTCTGAGTTTACAGCAATCCTCTTCCATTCATTTCAACCTATCCAGAACTTCATTATAGAATCTTGTGTCCATCCTCTTGATTCCAAATCTAAAAGGCGCATCTGTCATTTCTGAAATCTTGACTTTATTTCTGAAAATCTACCTTCACAAAAACATCCGTAACTTTTGAACCGCACATCCTAGATGCAAAATGTAACTGTCATTTTATCGCGATTTACGCATGCGGAAAAATTGCCACGAATTGCAATTTAGCTCCATTTCACCACTTGTAAAAATAGCTGGTTCTTGCTTTCTGCTGCTGAATTTCGTTTCCAATTTGATCATCATTCATGAATCATTGCTAGTGTTGACCTGAACCAATCTAAAGTAACTATCACTCATCCTGAATCTATTTAGTGAATTAAAATCAATTTAGCATATTTTCCCCATTGCAATCACATACAAAAGCATTTTGACCTGGGTTTTAAAATCATTCCTGTGTCTCTCTAAACTTGCTGGGGAAACTGGAATTGAACTGCATTCTTTTTTTTTCATGAAATATTTTTATTGTTTTATAGATACAAACAAAACAAATAGGCAAAACAAAAGAAACTAAATAACACTTAATTACTACATTTAAACACACAGGTATACGCTGCTTCTTGGCGTCTGACACTTCTTTGCATATATTGTAGAGTTATTACATCTAATAGTCCTTAGGATCATTTTGATCGCTTATATCAGTTCTCCATGCGGCATTCAGTGTCTCTATGGGTCCTCTTTGCCCCCCTTCAGTGGTCTTCTAATTTCTGCCATATCTTGGCTGCTTTCTCCGAGCACCCCCTTGTGGTATATACTCTTGTTTCCATTGGCACACACATGTCTACATCCGTTATCCATTTCTCGTACTGTGGTGATGTAGCTGATCCCCACAATTGAGCTATATTTCTTTTTGCAAAGCATGTGGCTGTTGTGAACATAAGTTTTTCGTATCTCGATAACTCTATATCCGAGTCCATTCCCAGTATTAGAAGTTTGGGGTCCCTCGGTATCTCGCGCCCAATCCTCTCAGATGATGACATCGTAGACAGTTGGGGTCCGTCGCTCTTCCCCATTGGTGCAAGTCCTCTCTGGGGTAGTAAACCCTATGTAGAATTTTTAGCTGAATCAGCCTGATTCTGGCCGAAATTGCTGACTCTCGAGGGTACATGAGGGCCACAGTCCAGTCCTCTGTTAGTATTGGGCCCACATCTCTTTCCCATTTCTCTTTAAGTTCTGTGAGCTCCTTTGTGGCAAACAAATTGAAGGCATTATACATTGTAGAGGTTATTTTGTGTGCAATCCGCTCCATCACTATGTTTATTTCAATCGGGGTGCACTCTGGTATATTGGGGAGGTCTATCTCGCTTGCAGTGAGTGCATGTCTCATTTGCCGAATGTGGAAGTGTTCTGTGATGGGAAGGTCGAATTCATCCCTTATGACTTGGAATGTCTTAATTTCTCCATCCCTTACCATGTCTTCTAATGTCACTATCCCCGCCTCTTCCCAGGCTGCCCACTTGGGGATTTCTTTAAGTTCCGGGAGATGTTTATTACACCACAGGGGTTGCTTCATTGTGACTTTCCCCTCCCAACCCAGGTGTCTATGTGCATCTATCCAGATCTGCGTTCTCTGGGTAGCCATTGCGGGTGTGCTTTGTCGTCTTTTTTTTATAGAGGCTCTCTATCGGGGTAATCCCGTGCTCCGTCTGGGTATCTGCTCTGTTGTATGGTAGCATTGGGTCGTTATGCAGGATATCATTCACTACTGACATTTGGGCTGCCCAGTAGTACGTTTGTAGATGTGGAAGTCCAATTCCTCCTTCCCATATTGAGCACTGTAGGGTTTTCAGTGCAATTCGGGGATGCCCACCTCCCCACAGCAACTTCCTAAGTGTCTCATCTATTTTGCGAAATTCTATCTTCGGTATATATAGTGGTGCATTCTGCAGGATGTATAAAAACCGGGGGAGGGCCAGCATCTTGAATAAGGCAGCTCTCCCTAGGAGGGTGAGCAGAAGGGTCATCCAGTGCCTCACATCGTTCACAAACCTGTCTCTCACTGGGTACAGGTTCTTCTCTATATATTGGGTTAGGTCTGTCGTGATTTGTATCCGAAGGTATCGGAACTGCCCTCTCTCAATTTTAAATGGGTAATTATCTAAGGTCGCTTCATCAAGTCCCCTGATCGGAAATAACAGGGATTTGTCATAGTTCACCCTTAGTCCGCTAAAATCCCCGTAGGTATTTAATATATTCATAACAATGGGGCAGGAGACTGCTGGGTCACTCAGGTAGACTAGGAGATCGTCTGCGTACAGGGACACCCTGTCCTCCCAGTTCTGTGCCCAATGGAACCCCTTCCAATCCAGGGAGTCTTGCAGTATTATCACTAGTGGTTCAATTGCTAATGCGAAAAACATCGCAGAGAGGGGAAAGCCCTGTCTGGTGCCCTTCCCAAGTGCTATAGTACGTGAGGACCAGCCATTGACTCTGATTTCTGCCATCGGGGCATTGTATAGAAGTTTGACCCAGCCTGTAAATTGAGCTCCAAATCCCATTCTGCCCATGATGAGCCACAGGGCTTCCCAGTGAACCGAATCAAAGGCTTTCTCAAAGTCAATGGTGAGAAGTGCCAGTGGGTCCTGTAGAGTGTGTGATCTCTCAATGGCAGATTGAAGTCTATAAATGTTCATTTGCGTGGATCTTTGTGGCATGAAGCCACATTGGTCCGGGTGGACCAGGGAGGGTATCACTGCTTGTAGACTATTGGCCAATATTTTTGCCAGTATTTTGGCTTCAGTGCTTATGAGAGAGATTGGACGGTATGAACTGCATGCATCTTGAGGTTTACCTTCCTTGTGTATTAACACTATATTGGCTTTGCTTAGATCCGGCGGGAGGATGCCATTCTCCTTTGCATGTAAAAACATTTTAAGCATGTGTGGCGCCACTTCTCCGGTGCCAATCTTCTTCCACGTTTCCACTGGAAAGCCATTAGTCCACGGGGTTTTCCCATTTTGGAGCTGGGAGATGGCTGTCATCAGTTCTTCCTCTGTTATTTCAGCTTCGAGATTCAGCGTTTGTTTTTTGTTTAGTTCTGGAATGGTTAATGTGTCTAATGCCTGGGTCCATCAAGGTCATTGGCGGGGCACATAGTTTTTCATAGTAGGTTGCAAAGGCTTCCGCGATGTCCGCATCCGTTGAGACCCATTCAGTGTTTGTAGTGCTTATCCGTCGGACCTGAAGATGACACTCCTCTCTCTTTTCCAACCATGCCAGCATCTTACTGGCTTTGTCGCCTGTTTCATATATCCTGGCACGCATATTTTCTGTGCGCCTGTTTCACACACGTCAGCGCGACGTTATATAGTTTCTTTTGCACCATTTGTAATGAGATGTTGTCCTCCCCTGCTCCCGAGCTTGTGAATTTCTCCTCGGCACGTCTCACCTCCGCCTCTGCTTCTTCCACATCTCGCTGGTGCGATTTTTTATGTGCTGTGGTCCAACTCAGAATTTCACCTCTTAGAGTTGCCTTATATGCTTCCCATACTATTCCCGCATCATCCACAGAGTCTTGGTTTAATTCAAAGTATGTTGCAGTTGCCTCTTGGATTTTCTCTGTTAATTCCGGAAATCCTAGATAATATGTGTTCAGTCGCCACTTCGGTGGAGGTTGGGGTCTTTCTGTCTTGAGCAGCATCGTGAGCGGGGAGTGATCCGATATTCCCCGGGGATGCAGGGTTGCTTCAATCACTTTGTGTATGTCTTCGCCAGGGAGAAAAAAATAGTCTAGCCTGGACATCGACCCTTGTGCAACCGAGTGAAAGGAGAATTGCTTCTCCTCTGGATGGAGGTCTCTCCATGCGTCCTTCAGGCCCAGTGCTGATGTGAAACTCGCAAGTTTAGTTGGAAGTGTCGGATTTCTTCCTCTTTGATGTGTGCGATCCTCAGTAATGTTCATCACGTCATTAAAGTCTCTGCCCATTACCAGTGTATCCGTTGGGTTGCTATTATTGGCGTGATCTCCTCAAGTAGGGCCGTCATTAGTGCTGGGGGTGAATAAATCGCCAATGTGGCTATGGTTTGATTCCACAATGTGCCTTTCATAAAGACAAATCTGCCTCCAGGGTCCTGGATCACCTTTGCTACGTCAATCGGGGTTCTTTTCTTTATCAACATTAATACTCCCCTCGAACCCATGGAAAACCCTGCATGAAATACTGTTTTATACTTGGTTCTCTTGAATAATTGGCAGTTCGTGCCCGCCAGGTGTGTTTCAGTGAGCATCACTATATCTGGGTCGTGCCGATTTACATGTTATGTTACTAGCCTTCTTTTTATACTGTTTCCCAGGCCATTCACATTCCATGTCATGAAGGCGAGCTTCTTTCCCCTATTTGCAGTTGTGGCCATCATATCATGAGTTTGTTGCTCTATACGGGTGGTTGTCCCTTGCGATCTTCATGTATGCCACATTTGATGTAGCCCTGATGGGCCAAGTGTCAATTGAATACCTGTGTAACTCCCGGTTCCCCCTCCCCATACTCCGTCCCCAACTGAAGCATCTGTCGCCCAATGAACAAAATATGTATCTACTCTAATTAATTTTAAGTGCTAAGTCTCTTTGGTATTGAGGATACCTCAGTATGCACTTGCTGCTGTGGGGGGTTGATGTCGTACTGGTCTGTGGGCCGCCAGCATTCAGTTTTCGGTCGCTCTTTATCTCAGGTAAATTCCGTTTGGATTATGCCATGTGTTCTTCCATCTTTCATTCATCTTTGCAGTTATTCGTTTTCTCTCTGGGGTCTCGCTTCCATTTCCTGATGGGGTGGTCCGTCTGGTGGTTCATTTGGGCGTGGCCTATTCCTTCTTGTTTCTTGTCATTTGCGTGGGTTCCATTCTCCCTTCAGGTTTCTCTCGGCCCAAGTCCACGCCTCTTTGGGATCAGTGAAGTGTATTGTGGTGCCATTGTGATATATCTTCAACTGCGCAGGGAACAGGAGGCCATATTTCACATCCAGCGTCTGTAGGCGCTTTTTGAGGGGGTCAAAGGACTGTCTCATCCTCTGCACCTCTCTAGTGAAACCTGGAAAGAGGCCAATCCTGGATCCGTTATATGTTATCTCCCTTCTTGCCCTGGCCATTTGCAGTATTGCATCTCGATCTCTGTAGTTAAGGATCTTCGCTACCACAGTTCTCCGTTGTTTCCCAGGTATTGGTGTGCCTGTTGGGACTCGATTTGCCCTTTCTATTGAGAACAGTGTCGACAGAGTCTCGGGAGCAAATAGATCGGCAAGCCATTGCTCGAGGAAGAGTTCCATGCTCTCTCCTTCAGACTTTTCGGGCAGTCCAAGAATACGGATGTTTCTTCTTGACCTGCCCTCTCCCTCCTCCACCCTGCTCTCCAGCACCTTAATGCGTTCTAGCGCTCTGTTCATTTACTGGTTCTCAGATCATCCTCTGCAACAGATATGCGAGTTTCGGCCTCGCCGGTGCGTGATGAGAGTTTCTGGAGAGCGTGTCGCAACAGGGAGACTTCTGTAGAGATGCCATCCATTTTGACTTCCATGGTGGTTCGCGAGTTGGCAATAGCATTCATCACGTTTCTTAGGGATAGGGTTTCTTCGGAATTTTGTGCGCCTTCTGGTATACTTGATTCTGTTGGCGGAGGCAGGGTAGCAGTAGTGAATTGCTCCATAGTGCTCTGGTTGACCACCTTTTTGGTTGTCATCTTATCCTTGCCCATTGCAGCAGTTGTCTGCTGGCATGTTGTTATATAGTATGCAGATTTTGGTGTTCTGGCTCGTCTTGTAGGATGGTTCGTTCAGTGCCACTTGTATTTGTCGGGAGACTACCCCCCCAGGCGCGCTGTGCACTGTGTGGCTCCTTAACCTCTATATGGGCACCTCTGTCTGTAGTATTCTGTTGCTTTATGGTAGCACGCGGCACCACCTGTGGAAACTCCGACTAATGGGTTGGTTCTCAGCTTCCCTCTTCCCCTGTCTTCCAGTCAGAAGCACTACATGGAGATGTTTGAACTGGTCAGTCTGGCTGTGGAGACCTATTCCTTTCCCAAGTGGCCAATTCCAAGGGCTGTTCTGTCTCCCTTGCTTCTCCTTGCAGTGGCTGGATCGCGTTTCTCTTAGGTTGCCTTTTGCTTTAATGGCAGTCCATTTTGGGGTACTGTGCACCTCCTGTACTGCAGGATCCACCCTTATACCCACTTCCTCGTTTCAGAAGTCTATTTCAGGGTACTTTTATGGCCCAACGTAGTCAACTTGGGGGGGGGGTCTGACCTCCCGCTCCCGCAATATGGCGCTCTTGATTCACTGTCCTGCCCCCACCTTCCCTTCTCCTTACCGGCTTGACTTGCAGGGTGTCAGCGGGCGCTCAACGATACACGGAGCGCCCGCGAGTGTCTATTTCGATCCGAATGCAGTGATGGTGTGGCACGGTTCGTCCGCGCTCAAGTCCGCAATCTCCCGGCTCCACTCCACCTTCGGTCGTCTGTTCAGTCGCCGAGCGGGGAAGTCAGGGCTCACCCGCTCGGATCCCTGCGCTTCCTTGACACAGCGCACCGTCCGCCTCCGAGGATATCAGGCTGTTGCGGCCGCTCCTCTCTCACGGCGCTTAGCAGCCATCTTGGAATTTCATCAGCGCCGGTCCCAAAAATGTCTTCAAAGGATTCCTCTGGGTCTGATTGATATAGAGCTTTGCAACTTCACCGAGTTGTAGCGGCGGATGAGAGCTCTCATTTGGTGCATCTGCATGGCTTCATTTTTACAGCAGTCCGCAGGATTGTGAAGGATATTGCTGGCGGCCTGGGAGCTCAAAAGGATCACGTCTACATCTTGAGCCAGCTGGCCACCCCCCCTGAACTGCATTCTTGATTGTATTCCTGAAACCTGTGTGCCCTCATTTCCATCTCTTCATATTGCATAGTGGGGGAAGTGAATAGTCACAGGGGAAAAAGTGATCATATTATCTTTTGATTTAAATCATATCAAGTTATTTCTGTGTTGCATTCTTTCCCATCATTGTATTTCCTTGAATCATATAACGTATTCTCTGCTACAGTATCCTTCATATTCATACTCCTAAGTGATTAAAGAGAGTGTCAATTTTGTAATATTACCCATCGTTGATTACCGTCCATATTCATAAGTGTGCTATTCAGATATTATTTTGTTCATAAAAGTGTGATATATATATTGTTTAATTCTTCAAATAAATCTTTTAATTTGCAAAACAAACCTACTTCTTGGCTCAGTGAGGTCAGGGGGATTCAAAGAGTGGGGCGTTATACAAGGGTTCATCATCCAGATTTAACGAACTTTGACATAAAAATATATAAATAAGGGATTCCATTGGGCATCCCATCCTAAGCATTGACTTAGTTGGATTGCTGGATTGAAGTCACTTACAGATTGGGGGCTCAGTAGCCGGGGATTCTGGATTAGATCTACCACTTGTGCATCTTAATACAGTGTGCTAACTAATAGGACACATAAATCATGTTGGACTACCACACTTTGTTACGCTGTAAAAGCACCCCTCAAAAAGGAACGCTCTCAGGAAATGGTCTGTTTTGCAAAATAAAATAATAAACTTCTGTAAGTCAGGAAGGAAATCAATTTCCAGAATGGCGACATTGGTAGATATCAAGATAGCTGGAGAGCACCTTTTGCATAAATTGTTTGTGAGAGGTGAATGGAATGAGCAGGACCAGAATGTGTGGTTGCAGGCAATCACACAACAGGTCACTGCAACTGGACTAGATATCTGGAGAGATCAGGGTCCCTTACACATGGCCCTGAGTGAACTATACATGGCCCCGAAGGCCAAGGATGAGCACAGCAAGATTGCCAGGGTAGCGGCATATTTATATTTATATATCGGAGCCATACAGGACAAATGTGCTGAAGGCCAAGATCTGGCAAGTAGGCAACTGATGGCATTAGAGAAGGCCCAATCTGATCTGGAATCTTCTGAGCAGAAGCTGCAGAGGAGCCAGGAGTCGGAAAACGAGAGTAGGCAGTATCTAGTTAAATAAAAGAGGACATGGGTATCCTGCAACAGGAAAGGGCAGACCAGGATACCAGAATTCTGGCCTTGCAGAAAGAGTATCAAGAAGGTTTGGACTCCCTACTGCAGAGCCAGAAAAAGCCGGAGCAACAGATATATTTCAACAGGGCATGCACAAAGCAGGTAGCCACCCTGCAAAGTCAATTGGATAAAGAAAGAGGAGAGCAATACATTGATTTTGAAAGACCTGGATACCCAGGCAGAGTTTGATGAAGAACGCCAGAAAGCTGGTGCCCTTCAAAGGCAGAGGGACGACCTGGTGGCACAGAGGCAGCCTCTTGCTCAGGAAAGGGACACCTTAGGCCAGGAAGTCTGCCACTTAAAAGGGAAGCTGGAAGAAAATCACCTGGCCCTCCAGGGACTGGGTGATCTCCAAAAAGAGCATCAACACTTGTTGGAGCACACCAGGAGGGTGGAAGATGCTCTGGAGAGGAAGGAGCAGGCCAGTAGGGATGGGACTCAGGAGGTAACCCTCCTGCAGCAAAGACTGGCCCAGCACTCCAGGACCAACCAGGAAGCACAGAGGAAAAATGAGGCTCTCTGTCAGCACAATGATAGGCTCCAGCAACAGGTAGCCATGCAGGAGAGACTGATAGAGTCTAGTAAGGCCTTGATTGAGGAACTGAAAGCACAGGCTCTTGCATGGAAACAGGGAGCAGGGGCTGATAGAGATGAGGTTCGCTGGGAAAGGGAAACACCTGAGCAAAACCTCAGGAGCCCTAGTACCAGAGGCCGTCACCTCTCCCAGTCCCTGGACTCTGCCAACCCCATGTCCCCGGGCGCTCATGAGCCCAGGGCCACGAGGATGGCAGATTACTATCCAGCCAGAAGTATGGGGCTCGTAGGCCAGTACCTCCCAGGAATGGATGGGCAGGCATCCAGGTATGGGCACCCAAGTACAGTGAAGTTTAGTGAGGAACACTGGGAGAGTAGGCCCACTAAGGGCATCCTGAAAACCTCTGCCCAGTTAGGTCAGTGGTGGGGGGGGGTACCCATCAAATCCGGGCAGCAAGGATGAATCTGAAGACTTCTCTGAGCGTCCCAGGACACAATAGACTAGGCCCCCACATTCTGCCAGCCATTCCCAGGCTCGCAGAATCCGGGAAAACCTGGAAGATCAGACGGGCACCTCTGGGAGCAGTGCTTCTGAGTCAGAGGATGAATGGACCAAGGGTTACCCGAAACAAGAAGGCCAATAAGGCAAAAAAGGGCCTTGCTTAAGGACCCCTTAAAACAGATCAAAGCAATAAGGAGCGTCATCACTCCTTATCATAAGAACTCCAAGTATTCTGTTTGGGAACACTTGGAGCTCTTTGAGCAAATGATGGAGACTTTCCATTTGAAAGACAGCAGTAGCTGCATTCAGTACGTAAAATGGACATTCTCCCCAGAATACTCCAGTTTCTTTGCGGGGCTGGAGGACCAAAACCATTCAAGATGGTCCACATATAGGGCGGCCATCTTAAAGCACTTTTCTGTTCATAGAAATCCCCAAGAGGCTCGCAAGGCAGCCTACAATTTGCAATGTGGGGAGGATCATGCCCCACAAGAATTTGTGCAGGAGTTGAAGCGTGCTTTTTCACAGACTACCAAAAGGGTGCGCACGGATAGCAAAGAATTTGTTAACACGTTTTCCATGCGCTACCCAAATACATCATGACCCAGCTAGTGAGAGATATTCATGAGAAAAGGTCACTAGACTGGGTCATTGAACAGGCCACCCGAATCTATGAGGTGCAGAAGCCCATAGAAAATAAAAATAATGTTCAGAAAAACCCCAAACTGACCAGCACCCCTGCTGCTGCCAAGGTGGCAGAGGTAAAGGTTGCCCCCATTTTAGATTTGGAGATGGGGGGGCCTAAAAACCTGCCTGCACTGAATAATTCCAAGCCCAGAAGGCCCTCGGGTCAGTCACAGACAGGGAGCCAAGGAGGTAGTACCACAAATGGGGTCCCTCACTCCCCTAACTATGTACGTCCCCGCTACAAGGGAAACCGACCCATCCTGGGTTATGTGTGGACTCCTCCAGTCCAAGGGGGGGATCCAACCAAGCACCTAACCCAGGGAACTTCCCTCCTAACTTCCCCCAGGAGGGCAGAAATTCACCAAATCCTGGGAAGAACTTTTTCCCCAGGTATCCACAAAATGTCCAACCCCAAAATCATCCATCCTTCTTTCCCCACTTCCCTAAACCCAGACCACCTAATCCGGGAGAGGGGAGGCCAAGGGTGGAGGGGTACCCAAATCTTCCCAACCCGGGGTACTACCAGAGAAGGGATAGCTAACCTTCACGGGATCAGCCCATGGGAGAAAACAGAACCCCGTATCAGCCGTAGCGGGTTTCACAGCTCGAGCGCGAGGTCCAAAACATGGCACAGGATCTGGGTTGCATGCTGAGGGCTCAGCAGAACCATCAGATGGGCATGCCGGCGCCGAATGCCCCAAACTCTGGACCTGGTGCTCCCGAACAATGATGGGGGCAGCGCCCCGACAACACACCGGTTGCCAGGGAGGAGGCACAAGGGCAAGGGGGGTGTAAAACGTTGGAGGAAGCTTCCTTCCCCACTTGTAAACAGCCCCTGGAAACCCAGGAACCGGAAACAAAATCTCCTACCCCTGAAAGTCTGCCACCCACGGAGCAGAGCGGGGGTAGGAGAAACAAAGGACCCAAACAGACCCACTTTGAGGAGGTACAGATCTTCCAATTTGAATGAGCGGGATCCTCAGAGGATCCTGGGAAAAGAATCTTCTCCTTCAGAGATGGGGGAACTCCTCCCAAAGAAAAATGGGTCCCAAGGGATGCACATCCAGACTGGGTAGATGTGGTGACTGAGCTAGCGCAGCCCATCATCCAATCCCAGACCCAACAGCAAGAAAATCCCCTGGTTCAAACCCATCCTGGTGACTGCCTCCAAAAAGGGGGGGGGGCGGCCCAGAACCGGAACCAGGGGAACCCAAAACGTCTCCTATTTCTAGTTGCCAACTTTTTCTTTCAGATTCCCAAGACTCCCCACAGAATTCTGCCCAAATATCTTCTCTCCCCATGTCCAAAACCAGAAAATTAGCCCACCAGTTGTCCAAAAATGTGCATTATCTGTGCCCCCTTGTGGAGAAGGAGGGAAGATACTATGCACCGGTACAAGTACAGGGGCAGGGGACAATTTTGGCACTGGTGGACACTGGATCCCAAGCTACCCTTCTGTCCAGAAAGGCCTTTGATGAACTAAATTCAGGAAGGGGGGAGAAATACCAAATTCTTCTCACCTCTCTTCCTGGACAACTTCAGAACTTTGACGGGAAGGAGATTCCCGTCGAGGGGACTGCGGATTTGGACATTAAAATTGGGTGACACAAGGTGACACACCCGGTCATAGTAGTGACTCCAGAGGGCACCCCTTGTTTACTAGGGAATGACCTCCTGAGACGGTTGTCACCCCTAATAGATTGCGTAAACAAGGTCCTCTGGACCCAGACTAGCCGACCCATAAAGTTGAAACAGAGTGTCAACCATGTTAGTCTAAACGGCACATACCACATGGTTGAACAAAAATCTGACCAAGTAGAATTTCACTTCCAGAACAACCCAATTCCAGACGTGACAGTAATAGCAGTAGGACAACAGACTGGTGATGGGGGGTCCTCTCTATTTCTGAAAATCAACCTTCCTTCCAGTTTAAGGTGGTATTCCACACTGGAAGGAAACACTCTGAAATTCTTTACCAATCCACAATCAGACATTCCTACTCCAATAGTCTAGAAAGATGTGAAATCAGCTCAGAGCCTGGCTGATGTTCGGCAAATTGGAGAGCAGTTGTTCATCCCTGTTCATTTAAATGATGGGAAGGACTCTGTTCTCCCCCGAGTGTTCGTGAACAACGGTAAGAGCTTCATCAGCGAAGCCATGTTCCGCCAACTCCCAAAAGATCCAGCCATTCCCACATTCAAACTAATAGACAAATGGGAAATGGATCTGGAAGCACCCAATTCCAAACATCTCCTGCCAAGCAGGTGTATGCTCAAAATCTCCATTGGCAGCAATAGCATAGTCCATAATTGTTGGGTCATGCGAGACGTCACTGCCGCCTTTTACTTAGGCAGTGACATTCTCAATCGCTTTGCCATTAGTTTGGACTAATACATTTCAAAGCTTGGTCCCGATTAGCGGATAATCCCATGGGCTTTGATGACCAAGAGAAAGCATTTAGGTCAGCTCAATTGCTACCTTATGCAGTTGAAATTCAGATTGGAGAGGAAGTCATCATCCCAGAAAGGACCCGCCAATTCTCCCTGGAAGTGAAAGTTAAAAGAGGACAGAAATTGAAAAACCCTGATGCTTATATTCATCTAAATGCTTCTCTCCAACAGCGAGGGTTGGGGGTAAACCCAACACCATTAGTCAATATAGAACATGACACCATTCCAATAGAGGTGGATAACAGCGACTTAAAGAGAATCACTCTGGCCGCAGGCACCATTATTGGAATGGCGGTTGATGACCGACATTTTTCCATTGATTTAGGAAATGAACTGTTAGGACCAATCCCGAAGGACTGTTTTGACAGTGACAGTGATGACAATACAACACCAGACAGGATCTTTACCCGGCATGGGGGGAACTTCCTGGTGTACACTTCTTGCCCTTATGGTAAGGAAGATATGACTTGTGACTTCAGGAGGGATGAGGTGATTTTTCAGGTACATGAGGGCTGCCTTTCCCACCTGAAGCCACCAGTCCAAATCAGCACTCTGACCAGGGACTTCTCCACCCAGCTGGAGGAGGCCGCTGAGATAGCGAAACCAGAAGTCTTTCCAGGCTTCAGACAGATGGTTGAAGAGAGAGTCAACCTAGCTGATGCCTGTGTGACTCTGGAGCAGAAGCAAAAGTTGAAACAAGATTTCTTGGATTTTCAAGATCTCTTTGCGGTGGACTCATATGACTGTGCTCGCACCGACATCCACACAACAACAATTCCCACGGACCCGGGCATGACTCCAGTGTTTGTGAAGCAATATCGATTGCCTCTCGCATCCATGGAGTCCCTTACTGAAATAATTAAGAACCTTGAGTCCCGCGGGATAATCCGTCCAGTCCACAGCACCTTCAATAATCAGGTGCTGGGGATATTGAAGCCAAACGGCCAGTGGAGACTTTGCGCCGACCTTAGGGAGCTCAACAAACGGGTCCATACTTCCTGATGGCCTCGTCCCTACATTGACCAAGGGCTGGCCCAGATCCAGGGTCACAGGTATTCACTGGCAATATACCTGACCAATGGATACTGGACTGTGCCTGTCAGTAGGGAGGACCAATACAAGCTGGCTTTTACCTTTGGGGGCCAGCAGTACACATGGACCCGGACTCCTTTCGGATACATCAACTCCGGCAATTAATTCAACATTTTCCTATACAAGGACATGCCCGACCTGGGGGAGAGGGGTAACCTGGCCTATGTAGATGATGTCCTCATCAAAAGCTCAACTGTGGAGGAACACATAGTGGAGATCCGTTATGTTCTGACCCAGTTGAGGGCCGCCGGAGCAAAACTTTCCTTTCAGAAAGCACAGTGGTGTAGAACCCGTGTTAACTTCTTGGGGCATGAGATTACTCCTTAGGGTCTCTGTCCCCAGGAAAAGAAAGTGGAAGCACTTCAGAAACTGAAAGACCCCACAACTCTGCGGGAACTAAGGAGCCTCCTTGGACTGACTAATTACAGCAGAAAGTTCATTGAGGGCTATGCAGAGATCACCAGACCCCTGATTCATCTTTTGAAGGGGGGGTCAAGTTGGAATGGGGTCCAGAACAATCCGAGGCAGTAAGACATCTCAAAAGAAGCCTCTCACAAGCGCCTTGCCTAGCTTACCCTGTCAGAAACAAGGAGTTCTTCCTGGAGACAGGGTTCTCTAATACATGCTTGACTGCAATATTATACCAAAAGCATGACAAGGTCAATAAAGAAATCTCCTATGCGAGTAAAACTTTATCCTCTGTGGAGGAAAAATTCAATGATTGTGAGAAGGCACTCAGGGCAACGGTGTGGGCATTGAAGAATTACCGCCCGTTTATCCAGGGGGAACACATCATAGTGGAGACTCCACACCAGCCTCTTCAATATCTCCAAAGTGCCAGAATTCGGCCCGGAAATGTGAGTAATTCCCGAATTACTTCCTGGATTCTGTCAATGCAAGGCTTTCCTGTGGAGGTCAGATATGGCCAAAACAAGAAGAGTCCCCTCGCGCAAGGTCTGGCTGACTTGCATGATTGTGCCAGAGAAAACTGTCTCGAGGACAGAAGTCTAAAAATCAAGGACAACATGGAGGCATACCTTAATTCCCCACACAAAGTCTTTGAAGAAGACAAGTGTAAGGGAATGCCCACTGTCTATGTGGATGGATGCTCTTACCATGTTGACAACAATGGGGAAAAAGAACTTGTGGCTGCCGTAGGGAATGCATGGGTGAATGAGTCCCCAGAACCCTCTTCTGGGTACAAGATTGGTCCCCAAAGTAGTCAAGTGGCAGAGTTGATGGCTGTGCATCAAACCATCCTCACTGCTGTCCAACATCAACTCCACGAACTGGTCATAATCACAGATTCGGATTATGTACAGAACGGGTTCGTGGAGAACCTGGTTAATTGGAAAACCAGAGGCATGCTATGTGCTAATAACAAGCCCTTGAAACATGGGAAGTTAATCCAAAATATTGATGATCTGGTCACCTCGAATGGGATGACCATCTACTGGAAAAAGATCGAGGGCCATTCCAAAGTAGAGGGACCAGACAAAACTGGAAATGACTTAGCTGATCGGCTGGCCGAAACTGGGGCCATCCAAGGGGATCTAATAGAGATCGAGTCCCTGTTGGGGGAAATCCAGGTCCCTGCTATCACTATGTCCCAGACAAATGCTCACAATGATCTCTCAACTGCACAATGGAGTAAGGAGACCCCAGATGCTGATTTGATTACAGCTCAAAAAGGGGATCCAACAATTGGCAAGTTTTACCAACACATTGAGGACCCTGAGAACTTTCCCCTGACGTATACCGATTACATAGGGAAAGAGGACCTCAGAGTGTTGATGAAATGTCCAAAAATTTTCCAAATCCAAGACGGTTTGTTGGTAAGGAAATCGCAAGCTGGCCATGATCAGTGGGTGGTTCCTACCTCATTCTGAAGCCTGATGTTAAGTCAAGCCCATGATGCGGCCACAGCCGGTCATAGGGGGTTTCATACAACACTTGAAATTTTAAGAGATGTTGCATACTGGACACACATGGGGCAGGACCTCGACCAATACTTGAAGGGGTGTCTTGTGTGTGCACAATTTCAGCCAACATCCCTCACACACCTTGCGCCTCTCCAAAAGAGGGGCATGACACTGCCATGGTCAGATTTGCAAGTCAACTTTATAGGGCCCGTGATTCGCTCCTCCAGTGGGAATAAGTACATGTTGACTGTGACATGCTTGTTTACTAAATGGGTGGAATGTCTCCTGGCCCCAAACTGCAAGGCAGAAACAGCAGCTGCCCTGATGATCAACCACATCTTTTCGCATTTTGGACTACCCCAAAGGATTGTGTCAGACAGAGGTAACCATTTCACCAGCGAAGTAATGACAAAGATGTGGGAGATACTTGGGGTTAAAGGAAGCTACATATTGCTTACCGGCTAGCCTCTAGTGGGGCAATAGAACGTTACAACAAAACCATTATGAGCATCTTAAAAAAGTTTGTAGCAGATTCCGGACAAAGTTGGGATATCCGATTACCTCTTGTCCTAATGGCCATCAGATCTACCCCTTCATCTGCAACTAAAATGTCACCATTTGAGTTGATGACTGGACGCAGGATGGTGCTTCCCCAGCATCTGCTTTACAGGACCCAAGAGCAGACATTGATCAATGCCTCCACAACTCATGAGTATGTTGAAAATTTAAGAAAACACCTTCAACATGCTTTTGCCTATGCTCAGCGAAATCTAGAAAGATCTGCCGATAGCATGAAGACCCCCTATGACTTGAAGACTACCAGGAAAGAATACAATGAAGGAGACCGGGTCTATCTATACAATTTCCAAAGGAACCAGGCCAAACAGCAAAAATGTCTGCCTACCTGGAAGGGACCTTTTGAAATTGTAGACAAGATCTCACCAGTCGCCTACAAGATCCGCATCCCCAAAGGCAGTTTGGCGGAGGGGGAAGATAAGTGGGTCCATATTAATCAGCTAAAGTGTTGCCATCCCAGGCACACTCTGCAGCAACTGGAGGAGTCCTCTGGAACCCCAGAGGGGGCCATTCCAGATCAATAAAATTCCAACTCTAAAACCATTCAACACATAGTCTATAAAATACAATAATAAGAATGCATATGTCTCCTGATTTACAAAATGTATATGCCCGTCCCACTACATTTATAGTGGTGGGGAAATGTCTACGAATATGTTGTTGCCTTTTTGCTTTGTCATCCTAGGAGAGAGAAACCATGGAGACTGGCCTAGGAGGATGACCCGGGGACCGGGAGCAAAGATCTGAGGGGCCGAGGGGGATCGCTTAATACTCCCATCAGGACTGGCGAAGAGAACCGATCGATCCACCCCTGATGGAGGAAAAGATGCTGAACTGTGCCATTCGTGGAATCCGGAGAGATGAGGCCGACATCCCAGTCTTGCGAGTTCCATTGATTGACAATCAATGCCATCGCAAGAGGGGGGATTGTGGGATGCATCAACCCACTAATCCAAGCCCTGCAACAGTACTGTGCATTGTTGGCAGCAGAAACATCAGAATGGCCACTGGAAAGCATGCTGCTCACTCAAAACGAGCCAAAAATGCGCAGTAAAAATCTGAAAGATAGGCTACCATCCACTTTTGCCTATCTTAGTGAGCACAGGAGATCACTGCCTAAAACCACCATTGGGCCATCCACAAAGCAGCCTGAAACCACTTGGAAATAGCAATACAGATTGCCAAAACAAATACAGAGCTGGTTGGGAATCCGTTGTCTTGATTGTCAAAAATTGCTAAAAACATGGCTCAAAAAACCACCAAAAAGATCCAACCTTCTTGTTGGGTATTCCCCATTATTCTACAGCAAAAATCAACATCAATACAATGTCAGCAAGAATCATATGCTATCAAGCTGAATCTCCTTTTAAAGATACTGATGTAAAGACAGCTGTCGAAAATGGGTGTAGTACCATTACTCGTCTCTGTCAGGTGCTGGCGATTCAAAATTCTCACAGGAGAGCTGTGTTTCAGAAGCTAAATATGCCAAAGAAGAGAATTCCATCAAAATGCCATATAGAGTGCTACACAGTGATTTCATGTTGAAAAAGACTTGATTTAAAGATATATTGCTTATTTTAAGTTTATAAATGTATGTTTTTTTTCACAAGGAACTCTGTGCAATTGATCAAAAGGTAGTCTGATTTAATTAAAACAACAAGAGGCCTTCTGTCCATGGGAACCCTTCACACCTGGCCTTCCTACCAACAGGAGAGGATATCGCATGGACATGTTAATTAGAACTGTTGTGAGAGGAGGAGATTTCCCCTGCTGGCAGGAGGAAAGAGACAATAGATTCCTTGACTGAATAGAATATGCTAAATTTGGGTGTGACTTGTCAACAACTGCTCTGGGAGAGACAGGACATGTGACCTCTGAGTCAAGCCAGCTCTGGGGGCGGACCAGACTGGGATGTGGATTTAACATTGCACCAAATATATGTTTAAGGAAAATGGTTCTAAAATATTGTAACAAGCTGACAAAAATGTACAACTTTGAGATTGCGACAATGAAAAATTCATCACAATGTAAGACTAAGCTGGACGCCGGGTGATGTTCTGAGACCAAACTCCGGGATTTATTAATATTGCAGCTGTAGTGTTTTTGCTATGAACATAAGAACTTACAGTAATATGCCCAGAGAGGATCTGCATGCATGTGTAAAATTTGGTGCAGAACCAATATTGCGAAACCCACCAAAAGCGCAAATAAATTGTCATTTCTGAACCCAAGCTCGCAGGATCATGGGACTTGAACAGAATGTACCTTATGTGATGTGTATATGTATTAGGAACAACTTGTGTATCTGGGAAATAGGTTTGTTATGAAAATTGATTTTCTAAATAAAAGCAAAGGGGAGTGTTCTTTCCTTAAGCCATAAACATGACACCTGATGACACAGGATGACACATTACTCTTTTCTCCAGTCAGGGGACAGAGAATTTTCTGACCTATGAAATCCTTAGGGGGTGGGCTTGTAGAATCAGCCTCCACACCCACTTTGAAAACACATAAAAAGAGACTGCTTAGGGCAGATAGGAGACACTCTTTCCACTCTTCAACCGATTTCTTGGTGCAGCACCCTGCCGGGAAGACTCCAGATCCAGATAATATCCAGGCAGAGACTCCAGATAGATCCAGAGACCAGACTCTAGAACCAAGCTCTAGAACCTGAAGCAGAGGCCTAACCCAAGCTGAACTCTTCTCAGCAGGCCTGTAGAATCTAGCAACCTGATTCTCACATTCAACAGCCGGGCTGAGCTGTTCTATTCTAGCTAAGAACCCTGTGCTTTGAACCGAGGTCCAGACCCAAAAAGCAGAGCTGTAACCAGACCCGTCAGATCCAGTTCAAGAGACCCAGACCACCGTGCAGTGCTGAGAGCAGAACCCAGAAGGCCTGAGACCTGTCCAGTGGCGAGGGTGAAGCCAAACCCCTTGACCAGATCTTTGATGAGGCGTATTCTATTCCAAAACTAGGAGTGAGTATCTAGTCTAGAACTGTACAGAACCAATCTCTTAGTTTAAAGTAATCCTCTTCCATTCATTTTAACCTATCCCGAACTGCATTATAGAATCTTGTGTCCATCCTCTTGATTCCAAATCTCTAAGGCGCATCTGTCATTTCTGAAATCTTGACTTTATTTCTGAAAATCTACCTTCACAAAAACATTTGTAACTTTTGAACCGCACGTCCTAGAAGCGAAATTTAACTGTCATTTTAAAGCTAAGATCCTAAGCTTTCCAACAAACACAAACACCATAATCGCGATATACGCAGGCAGAATAATTGCCACAAATTGTAATTTAGCTCCATTTCACCACAATAGCTGCTTCTTGCTTTCCACTGCTGAATTTCGTTTCCAATTTGATCATCATTCATGAATCATTGCTAGTGTTGACCTGAACCAATCTAAAGTAACTTTCACTCATCCTGAATCTCTTTAGTGAATTAAAATCAATTTAGCACATTTTCCCATCCATTGCAATCACATACAAAAGCATTTTGACCTGGGTTTTAAAATCATTCCTGTGTCTCTCTAAGCTTGCTGAGGAAACTGGAATTGAACTGCATTCTTGATTGTATTCCTGAAACCTGTGTGCCCTCATTTCCATCTCTTCATATTGCATAGTGGGGGAAGTGAGTAGTCACAGGGGAAAAAGTGATCATATTATCTTTTGATTGAAATCATATCAAGTTATTTCTGTGTTGCATTCTTTCCCATCATTGCATTTCCTTGAATCATATAAAGTATGCTCTACTGCAGTATCCTTCATATTCATACTCCTAAGTGATTAAAGAGAGGTCAATTTTGTAATATTACCCATTGTTGATTACCGTCCATATTCATAAGTGTGCTATTCAGATATTATTTTGTTCATAAAAGTGTGATATATATATTGTTTAATTCTTCAAATAAATCTTTTAATTTGCAAAAGAAACCTACTTCTTGGCTCAGTGAGGTCAGGGGGATTCAAAGAGAGGGGCGTTATACAAGGGTTCATCATCCAGATTTAACGAACTTTGACATAAAAATATGTAAATAAGGGCTTCAATTGGGCATCCCATCCTAAGCATTGACTTAGTTGGATTGCTGGATTGAAATCACTTACACCCCTGCATGCCTGATAACTTTTGCTCCCAGAATATTTGCATTCCCACAATTTCACTGTTGAAGCCTGCACTCAGTGATCACTGTAACCGCAGCTGAGTGTTGGTCAGGCTTAACTGATTTGCACATATTCATTGCCCTTTTAAGAGAGTGAGGGTTATGGTCTCTTTCCAATCTCTTATGAATTTCAAAACCCCATATACACTGATATACACCGGCACCAGCTCAATGGTACCAGAATATAGTCCATGATACTGTGGACCCTCCCGTTATCAATGCATTGTCAGAAGTAGTAGAATAAACTAGGGAGGCTGATGGAATCAGAAATGTTCTCTCTTATTCAACAAGCGAGAACACATCCTCGCCATCCACCAGATGGAGATTAAAATCTCCCACAATAGTAGGTGAGTCTGGTTGAAAGGTTATCTGACAGTACTTCGTTAAGTGAAGCCAGCAGATCTATTCATCCTTTGTTATGTTATGTTAACACTTTAGTATCGCGCCAAAGCCTGAAGGCATCCAGGCGCCCTTAACAAAAGATGGATAGGAAATGTACTCTTGTTACTCAAACAAGATGGTCTTCAGCTCTTTTCTGAAGGCCAGGTGTTTTTCTTCTATACACAGGTGTTCCGGTAAGGCATTCCAAGCCTGTGCTGCCTGCGCATGAAAGGCATAACCATTTCTGCCGGCTCTCTTAATGTGGTCTACTTCTAAGAGACAGGCCTTTGCGGATCAGAGATTTCTTTTTGGCCAGTAAGTATTTAGCCTGTCTTTAAGGTAGGCTGGAGCATTACCAAAGACACATTTATGACAGATGATCAACAACTTTACTGGATCCTTGCTGAGACAGGCAGCCAGTGCAGGTTCCTCTGTACCACGGATGTAGGTTCAGTACCGATTCATCTGATATATGAAGCTCACTGCAGCATTCTGAATCTTTTGCAGTTTCTGGATGTCTGTCTTGTTTGCTCCCCTTAGAAGTGCATTACAGTAATCCACTCGTGGGAGAATCACAGCTCTGACTAGCTTGACACGGTTTCCTTCGGAGACCAACAGGGCAACTTGCTGTAACACTTTAAGGTGAAAGTTGGTGTTTTTCATTATAGCCTCCACATGAGCACCGCTGTTCAGGCAGGCCTCAAGGTAAGTGCCTAGAGTCTTCACCTTATGTACCACCGTGATCTGGCTGCCGTCAATTGTAAAACTGGCATAGGGTTGACTTAGCTTGTCTCTGGCATGCTGAGGTCCATAGAGCATAAGCTTGGTCTTCGTAGCATTTAGGCATAGACAATTAGTGGTCATCCAACCCTTTATGATCTGATAGTCCAAGTCCACCTTCTGTTGGTCTTTTTCATAGTCCTGTCATGATGCCTGCCCCTCATGTCCCCAGCCCTCCAAGATGTCAGGCTGGAGCCAGGCCACGATCACCTACATGGCCCTCAAGGGCCTCTCCATCCCTCCAAAGACCCACTTGGAGTCAGACTTGGCGCTTGTGGCACCAGACTCACTCACTCCCATAGGATAGCATTGGGGATTGGACTTGTAGTGCATTGATGGGGACAAGATGGATGCCCCCACATATTTCGGTTCCCAGAACTGCATGTGCAGTCTAGTCTTTTGGGTGTGGTTCGGCCCAGAGATACCTGGGATACCCAGAGACTATTTAAGCCACGCCCAGGCTGAGAAACATGCTTTGTGTTTTCTGCACCTGCAGCGTGACACTCACTGTGTTCGGATCAGTCTCCAGTAGGCCTGCATCTTTCTACGCTCAGCTCCTGCAAGACCAAGAACACTGGTAGGAACAGCCTTATCTTGCAGCACTTCTGCCCTTCATTCATCGCTCCTTCTGTTCTGCAGGCATCTTCGGCGGTGTCATTCCCATCCCGGCACGCCGCTTCCTAAGGGAAAGGGACAAGAACAGAAAAAAGGCATTAGAAAGCATTCAGCAAATCTTCACTTATTTTTAAAGACTGTACGAGCTTCAAACGCTTACCTGAATCCCAGCCACTCTGAGGGAACTCTGTCTCCGGAACTTCTCATCCATCTGCAAGAGGGAAAAGACACTCCAGGTTAGCGTGGAAACATCTAGAGGCGCTGCATACCGCGCTTACTCACCGCATTTCTTCTTCATAACCGGCATCCACGCTGAAAACGTCGCGGCACCTAAAAGACACAGAAAAATAACTCAGTTCAATACAAATTCGAAAGGGGTGCATCGCGCATCGCACTCTCACTCACCGTCAGCGCTACTCATCTCAGAAGCATGCCGCCATCCCCGGACGCCGGCCATCATCTAAGGAAGGAAAGGAACGAAGTTAGAGAACTGTTCAAAAGACTCATTATACTTACCTGTCGGACTCTTGCCAGTGAAGTAACTAGGCAGCAATGAGCCCGCATCAATCAACACGTCCCTGCGCTGAAAGCAGGACGGAGAGCACACTTTCCAAGAAAACAAGGCGCAGTCTCCAGTCGAGTAGACTCCAGGGAAGGGTTCGAGGTTGTAAGAGGTCAGAACAGGCTGAGTGACGTCCCCGTGGATACCAGGTGAGCGTTACAGAACACAAAGCCTCACATCAAAGTCCACCTGGGCGTCATGGAAACGTCAGAAACTGACCAGTTAGCCCACATGTTGGGGCAGCTACGTTCTGAAGTACATGCAGCCAGGCAGGAGACCAACACCCTGAGGAGAGAGCTGATAGTAGCCAAAGAACACACTGATGATTTAAGCCGGCAACTTCTCCAGTCACAAGCAGGGCATGCACCATTGCCAGGAAGCGTGCCCTCGATGCGAGCACCATCAGCCAATCCCGTTCAGAGAACCCTTCCTGGGGCAGTTCCTTTGGCCCCGCCCGAATGATTTACGGGGGATCCCAAGAGGTTTGCAATGTTCATGAACCAGTGCCGCCTGCACTTCCTCTGTAGACCAGGGGCCTTTCCGAATGACCAATCATGGGTCGCTTTTGTGCTATCCTACCTGAGTGGTAGCTCCGCAGACTGGTCTGCACCCTTTGTGGCCCAAGACGATCCTTTGCTGCATGACTTCAGGGGCTTTCAGCAGGAGATGGAAAAGCTGTTCGCCCGTCGTACTCATGGGCAGGCATTAGACAACAAACTTCTGTCCCTACGCCAAGGGAATCAAGACCTATTAACATACATAGCCACGTTCAATAGACTCGTAGTTGAAGTAGAATGGCCAGTGGAGAAGAGAACCACGTTATTTCATCAGGGATTGCGGGGGGAGCTCAAGCATATTCTCGCACAAGTAGTGAACCCCCCGAAAGACTGCTCAGAATTCATTGACCTTGTTCTTCAACTGGATCATAGGTTGCAGGACTGAAGAGCAGATCGAACCAGACCGGACCCTCGCCCTATGTATGTGCGTTCAAAGGACAATATTGCCCGCACACCGGAAGGTTCAGGATAACCAATGCAAATCAGGGGGGGTCAGATCCCCCTTGACTAAAGCGGAAAGGGATAAAAGGAGACAGCAGCAGTTATGTCTGAACTGTGGAAGGTCAGGTCATTTCCTTAAAGAGTGCCCTGTGAAGCCACCGAGGAGGACGGTAGGGGCCACGGACAAGGAAGATACCATCAAGGAATCGGAAAACTCCCCAGCCCGGCAAGTGTAGGGGTCCGCTTGTCGAGCGAAGAAAGTGAACTACAGACCTCCCATTTTGCACAATCTGTGGTCTTGATCAATCACCAACAACCATCTCGGATGCACGCAGTAAGAGCGTACATTGACAGTGGAGCCGTTGGGAATTACATCGACCAGGATCTTGCAGCAAAGATGGGGCTTCCGTTACGCCCTAAATCAACCACCGAGACTGTTACCACTGTCGACGGCACGGAAATAGCTTCTGGTCCAGTATCCCAATGCACTGCAGCTTTAACCCTTCTGTGCCAGGATGGACACCAAGAATCTATCGTTTTCGACCTCATTAAGGCACCACAGTTCCGGTTGATTTTGGGAATGCCATGGTTGGTAGCTCACAATCCTCGAATCGATTGGCGAGCAAAAGAATTGGCCTTTCCCGAGACTTGCGCCCACACATGTTATCGCCAAGAGAAACAACCAATAGACACCAGAACCTCCACGCTTGCGACTGTGGCAATCAGCACCCTACCAGGTGAATACCAGGACTTTCAAGATGTCTTTCAGAAAGAACAGGCTAATACCCTGCCACCGCATAGACAATACGATAGTCAAATCGACCTGATACCCAGCGCACAAATCCCTTGTGGGCAAATTTACGCACTCACAGAACCAGAAAACCAGCACCTGAAGCCCTATTTTGACCAATACCTGGCCAACGGGTTCATCCGTCCCTCGAAGTCTCCAGCAGCCAGTCCTCTATTCTTCATACCGAAAAAGGAGGGGGACTTGAGAACGTGCATCGACTATCGCGCACTAAACCAGATTACCATAAAAAACCGCTACCCCCTGCCACTGATCCCTGAATTGCTTGATCAAGTCAAAGATGCCCAAATCTGCACAAAACTAGAACTGAGGGGGGCATATCACCTTGTTCGTGTAAAACAGGGGGACAAATGGAAAACCGCTTTTTGCACCAAATACGGCTTGTACGAATATCAAGTAATGCCCTTTTGCCTTTACAATGCGCCTGCAGCATTTCAATACTTCATGAACGATGTCCTACGGGAAATGATTGATGTCTGTGCTCTAGTGTACATCGACGACATTCTAGTATATTCCGCATCAAAACAGGACCACGTTAAACACGTCCGATCCGTATTGGAGAAACTCTGTCAACACCAGTTCTACGCCAAGCTCGAAAAGTGCTCATTCCACATCTCCGAGGTAGAATTCCTGGGCCTTATTCCCAGCCCGAATGGAATCCAAATGGATGTACACAAGGTATATGCTATCCTGAACTGGCCATCCCCAAATTCATTCAAGGGGGTTCAAAGTATGCTGGGTTTTGCAAACTTCTACCGCCGGTTCATCCCAGGATTTTTCGCAAATCGTGCATCCCATCACGTCATTGCTAAGGAAAAGCAACAAAAAGTTCCAGTGGACAACAGAAGCCGAGGAAGCTTTCCAGGAACTCAAAGCAAGATTCACATCTGCCGCAATCTTACGCCACCCTCGTCCTGATCTCCCATACCTGGTGGAAACGGATGCCTCAAGCATGGCTATGGGAGCCGTCCTCTCACAAAAGGACCCCGAAACGGGCCAGTTACACTCTGTTGCCTTCTGGTCGTGTAAATTCACACCCCCTGAACTCAATTACGCTATCACAGACAAAGAACTCCTGGCCATTAAGTCAGCCTTTAAGGCATGGCAGCACTGCCTCTTGGGTGCCAGACACACAATCACTGTAATAACTGACCAGCGGAACCTCCAGTACCTAAAAAACGGCAAAGGCCCAATCCTCACGACAACTACGTTAGGCTCTTTTTTTTGCTGAATATGACTACGTGATTACATTTCGACCAGGGGTGAAAAACGATAAGGCTGATGCCCTTTCCCGTATGGGGGTGGAAGAGCAAGGGTATCAGACCCCTGACCCAATAGCAATCATCCCGAGTGACAAGTTCCTAGGAATCACAGCAACCATTACTCAGAAAGAATTACATGAAGAAATCCAAAACCTGATAAATCCGGAGCAATTACAAGCGTGGCATGCACAAGGAGAACATTACATGATAAAAGATCAGTTGCCCTACTTGAGGAATCGTTTATTCTTACCAAACCAAGAACTACGAGAACAAGTCATGTCCGGTTATCATGATTCCTTGATCGAGGGCCACCCCGGAATTGCCAAAACCCTAGCCAAGGTAAAACGAAATTATTGGTGGCCCACGTTGCGTAAAGACATTATCCAATTCATCCTATCTTGTGGAGTGTGTGCTCAAAACAAGTCATCCAAGCAGAAACCGGCTGGGCTATTACAACCATTGGAAATCCCACCAGCACCCTGGCACACGTTGTCCCTCGATTTTATTACTCACTTACCACCCTATCAAGGGTTTAACACTATTCTTGTGGTCGTGGACCTATTTTCAAAAATGGCACATTTCATTCCTCTTAAGGGGCTCCCAAATGCTTCCACTCTGGCAAAGGTATTTCTTGAAGGCATCGTACAGCTCCATGGGTTTCCTTCAGTTTTGGTCTCAGACCGAGGTACTCAATTCGTATCTAACTTCTGGAGAAAATGCTGCTCTATGGCCCAGATCGACATCCGGCTATCCACCAGTCACCATCCCCAAACGGATGGTCAAACTGAGAGGACAAATCAGACGCTCGAGCAGTATCTGCGTTGCATGTTACACCAAGCTGAAGGAAGCTGGTTCGACCTATTATGGATAGCTGAATATGCTTATAATAATTCCCTACACACCAGCACTGGGCAGACACCCTTTTATACCATGTATGGCAGGCACCCACGTACTTCTGAGTTGGACGTTCCTACAACCCTGAAAATGCCAGCAGTCAAAACCTTGCACACGACCCTTTCTCAACCCTTTAAAAGGGCAGCTGAACACCTACTTCAAGCTAAGAATCGCCACAAGAAGTTTGCTGATCAACACCGAGCAAAGGCCCCCAACTCCCAAGTGGGAGACAAAGTCTGGCTGGCGTCTAAACACGTGTCCATTAAAGGAGCCTGAACTTTCCGTCCAAGATACCTGGGTCCATTCACCGTCACCTTCGTGATTAATCCTGTGGCGGTCAGACCAGCTTTGCTGTCAAACATGCAGATTCATCCTGTGTTCCACGTGTCTCTCCTTAAACCTGTTCAACCTGGGACCCGGGTAGCAACGCCACCGCAGCCAGTAGTAGTCGCTGGGGAGCCAGAATTCAAAGTCAAGGACATCCTGGATTCAAAGTACGTCAGATCCAAATTATACAACTTAGTAGACTAGAAGGGGTATGGTCCACAAGACAGGACATGGGAGCCTTGTGAGTACGTCTATGCACCTCGCTTGCTTAGACTATTTCATCAAAACCATCCAAACAAACCAGGACCAGACAGAAGAGCCACCTTGAGAGGGTCCTTGGGGGGGGGGAGTGCTGTCATGATTCCTGCCTCTCATGTCCCCAGCCCTCTAAGATGTAAGGCTGGAGCCAGGCCACGATCACCTACATGGCCCTCAAAGGCCTCTCCATCCCTCCAAAGACCCACTTGGAGTCAGACTTGGCACTTGTGGCACCAGACTCACTCACTCTCATAGGATAACATTGGGGATTGGACTTGTAGTGCATTGATGGGGACAAGATGGATGCCCCCACATATTTCAGTTCCCAGAACTGCATGTGCAGTCTAGTCTTTTGGGTGTGGTTCAGCCCAGAGATACCTAGGATACCCAGAGACTATTTAAGGCATGCCCAGGCTGAGAAACATGCTTTGTGTTTTCTGCACCTGCAGCGTGACACTCACCGTGTTCGGATCGGTCTCCAGTAGGCCTGCATCTTTCTTCTGCAAGAACAAGAACACTGGTAGGAACAGCCTTACCTCGCGGCGCTTCTGCCCATCATTCATCGCTCCTTCTGTTCTGCGGGCATCTTCGGCGGTGTCATTCCCATCCCGGCACGCCGCTTCCTAAGGAAAAGGGAAAAGAACAGGAAAAAGGCATTTGAAAGCATTCAGCAAATCTTCACTTATTTTTAAAGACTGTATGAGCTTCAAACGCTTACCTGAATCCCAGCCGCTCTGGGGGAACTCTGTCTCCGGAACTTCTCATCCATCTGCAAGAGGGAAAAGACACTCCAGGTTAGCGTGGAAACATCTAGAGGCGCCGCATACCACGCTTATTCACCGCATTTCTTCTTCATAACCAGCAACCACGCTGAAAACGACGCGGCACCTAAAAGACACAGAAAAATAACTCAGTTCAATACAAATACGAAAGGGGTGCATCGCGCTCTCACTCACCGTCAGCGCTACTCATCTCAGCAGCATGCCGCCACCCCCGGACGCCGGCCATCATCTAAGGAAGGAAAGGAACGAAGTTAGAGAACTGTTCAAAAGACTCATTATACTTACCTGTCGGACTCTTGCCAGTGAAGTAACTAGGCAGCAACAAGCCTGCATCAATCAACGTGGCCCTGCGCTGAAAGCAGGACGGAGAGCACACTTTCTAAGAAAACAAGGCCCAGTCTCCAGTCGAGTAGACTCCAGGGAAGGTTTCGAGGTCGTAAGAGGTCAGAACAGGCTGGGTGACGTCCCCGTGGATACCAGGTGAGCGTTACAAGTCCCCACTGATCTCGAGAGCTAACTCAAATCATCTGTGTAATTACAGAAAAATAAGTTCAGGTTCTCCAAGTCCATGTACAAACAGATTATATATATATTGAAAAGCAGGGGGGAGAGACATTCCCCCTGGGGAACTCCACAAGTGGTGATTTCAATATCAGAGGCACTTTCACCCCAATGAACTCGTGAGCAGCGTCTCTCGAGGAAGGACTTGAGCCAATTTATCGCCTCCACCGAGACCACCCATGGCGGCCATCCGATCCAGAAGAATTTTGTGATCAACCAAATCGAAGGCTGCCGATAAGTCCAACAATATCAGCAGCCCTGATTTGCTAAGTTCTAACTTGGACAGCATGTGAGTCTAGCAGCGCACTCTCAGTGCTGTGAAAACTACGGAAGCCGGATTGCTTCTTATGTAGGATGCCTGCCCCTGAGATATAGGTCTGAAGTTGAGTTGTGGCAACTTTATCAATTAACTTCAAGAAAAAAGAATATTTGTAATAGGCCTGAGATTTGCAGCATTGCTGGGGTCCAGGTCATACCTTTTTTAGCAATGGTCAGACCGCCACATCTTTTATGGACTGCAGGAGAACTCCAGTTCGGAACGAGGAGTTTACAAACGTGTGAAGAAATGGGGCACAAATATCCTTAGGTTCTAATATAATTTTAGATGAAAGAAGTTCTCCCGGGCAGCTAGTAGGGTGCATGGTTCTGAGGACGTTAAGGATTTCTACGGTAGTCAGCTCAGCAAAGCTGAAACCTGCAGGGGATTTCCCCCTGATTTTGATCTCTAGATTCTAGATTCTGAGGACCCGTTTGAGTATTTGCACTACCCTCTTCATTCATTTCCTCATTACAACTTCTAGTCATGGCTACAGGATGTAAATCTTTCCTGATTAGTTCTTCCCTGATCTTTTTTTGTGCTATTTTCAGTGTATCGGAAAAGGCTTTTTTGAACTCTTTTACAATCCTCTGTGGTAGGTTTGATGGTAGAGTTAGTAACTATGGGTTTCTCCCAGAACCTGAAGAGTCGGAGTTCTTTGGTTTGATTTCCGGCCTGGTTAATTTGGTCATTATAGAAGCTACATTTAGCTTCCATAATCTTAGCCTTATATTCCGTTTCCTTATACTTCCAAGCTGCCAGATTTTCCGGGGTATTATGTTTTAGCCAGGCATGTTCTGCATGCCTTTTACTGGCTTTGAAATCCACAAGAGCAGTGGAGAACCATTTCTGATGGTTCGGGATGTCTCTAACAGTTCTACCTTTCAAAGGAGCAGCCTGGTCTAGCATGTTATCTCCTTGTTAAAGTACTAATGAGGATCGCAGGGCCATCCGAGTCCTTAGTTTTTTTTCATTAAGGCCTGAAGACACTCAGAAAAGAATGGGTGCTGTAATAGCCTTAAAGATCCTACTAAGTACTTTACGCACAGGTTCATGTACTTTTTGTAAAGGGGAGCATGGGAGCTTCAGCTTGCATGTGACGGAGGAATGGTCGGACCATATGCAAGATGTAGTAGTAATATTTTCAATACGGATGTTTCCACTTCCCACCCAGTCACGGACATGTCCTTTCGTGTGCGTGGGTTCAGCATTATGAAGCATTACTTGATGGCTTTTTAGGATTTTCTCAAGCTCCAAGGCTTTTTTGTCTTTAGCATGCCCTTTCCAAAGGTTGAAATCTCCCAATATGACCACTGCAGAATGTACTGTTATCATTGGTGTTACCACATTCACGAAGTCCTCATTAATCTTCGGGGATTCACCTAGTGGTCGGTAAAGTTGTGGTTAAAATTAGGGAGCAATTTAATATGTAGTATATCACAACCTTCACACCCTATCTTGGTATCATAAATTCCAAGTTCCTTTTTACATAAGACAGCCACACCCCCTCCCGGGCCCCCCTCCCGGTGCTTCCAGAAGAAAACAAAGGCAGGAGGAGTCACTTGCTCAATAGTAGTGCCATGAGCGTCAGTGAGCCAGGTGTCTGTGATGCACATGATATCCACTCTGTGTTCCAGGATGAGATTGTGAACATCTATCATGTGCTTCACAAGAAACGTGGTATTCAATAGTGCTAACATCAAATTTTCCAGGGGAAAAAATCCCCTTTTCTTTACATAGTGTCTGTTTTGGAAACATTCTCTGCAGAGGGACATGTATCAGCTGTCACGGCCTGCTCTTTTATACCATTTCCATGATCTAAACTGTCGTGCGGTGCGCATCCTACCTTCCCCATACCATTGTAACTGGTAATGGGTGTAATATGAGCTGCCCCATTGTCAGTACTACATTGTCAGTACTAAGGCTAGTAATGTCAGGACCGGCAACAGCATGTTCAGTCTCTTGAGCAACAGTTGGTATTTTCGCAAAGCTCGAAGTGCGAGCGTCTTCTGGCTTTAGCAATAGCCTTGAGAACTTCAGATACCCATGCAAGAAGTATAAAGAATACCTGACCACGTCCGCATGTCCTGACACCAGGGGAGTTGCTAGGTCTGGAAAAGACCCGGGGCTACGCTGGTGTCGGAACTGTTGGGACTGGGGGCTAGCTAGTCTTTTGACTGTAGCTCCAGAGATTCTATTCGGGGCTACAACCATAAGATCAGGGGCTATAGCCCTCTTAGCCCCCCCCATAGCAACGCCCCTGCCTGACACAGACTTGCACAGACTTGCTTGACTCGTCCGCACCGGTGCGTTCGCGCCGGGTTTCAGAGGAAGAACGTGTCAGAACTCCAACTTCAGCTGGTAAGTGTAGTTCTTGATGCGTAAGTGCGTGCAGAGCAAATGTTTACTCTGATTCAAATCGCACTGTTCTAATAACACAACAGCAGTCACTCACCAATGTTATCACCACAGATTACAATTAAATACATAAAAGCAGTTCAAAACTTTATCTAAAAGGAGTCTACAAAGATTTAAATAGCGCGAGTAACAGCACGCATGTATTTTCTCCCGAGTCTATTGTTATAAAAACTAGTCAGGCCATATTTCTGATTATTCTGTTCCCTCAGGGTGAAATGTTGTATATTATATTCGATTTTTTAGAGGCTTCCCATGATCATTTCACCGAATCATAGGTTGACAACCCCCCCCTAACCCGCACCTGGGGGGTTGGGTGGGCATCCTCTTGTACAATGTTTCACAGGTGAAATTAAATATGGGGAGTAGCCTTGCAAATGACTGAACTCCAGAAGCCAGGTCTCTTGAAAAAGAAGTATTTGATAGTTCCTAACAAAAGAAATACAATCCAAATGTTGGTATGTTGAACCTCCAAGCTATCACGGCCCCCTTGTTCCCTCACAGAGACTGGCAACACCTGTGGTCCTTAACTCACCTGTGTGGCCATCAGGGGCATTCCACCCAGTTTCGGTTACATCCTACCACTCTGTGCTGTCCAACGACAATAGACATGAACACCTGTTCACCAGAGGGATGTCACTGGTTGCTACAGATTGTGAGCAGTCACTAGATGCACCCCTCAACTGCCTCCATGAAGATTTCCACAGCTGTCCATTGTGACACCATGGGCTATTATGTTTGCTTCCCACATCTCTTTGGACCGCTCCTTGACCCGGTGGATAGAAGAAGCCCAAAGGATAGAACCCCTCATCAGAGTTTGTCGCCCTCTTATGAGTACCTCTCCATATGAGATCTGCTGCCATAGTGGGATTATTTAGGATAATGTTGACCCAGTCCCCCTGTAGACACTTAACCCCCTTACCCACCCAGGAAGGGTGTTTGGCCATCGAAATGTCCCTATCCATGTAGAGATCTATATTGCAGATCTTTTATTATGGTAAAAGGAAATCTTGTTTGCTAGCCCTATCGTATCCTCTGTTTGAGACGTTTTTGTAATGGCTATATTTGTTAGTACGACCACCAGAGTGGCAGCATGTGGTGGCAGATTAAGCCTAAAACCAGGGCTGCCCTGTCCGCTGGCACCAATTTTAGATCGGTTTTTAGTTATTAATTCCTTCCTTCTGGGAGAATCATGAACTTCCTTAGATTAAGAGGCTTCGGTTGTGGTGAGATCCATACATTCAGTATTCATCGTGTCTTTTGTGTTTTTCTGGAAACCTAAACTAAATTCCTTCAAAGGCACCCCTTGTCAGTTCTATTAACCTGAGTGAGTTGTGTTTCCTCCCTGTTCAATATTGGGGGCTCCTTAGTGGGTCTAGATTCCTTAGCTTTGCTCTGAAGCCATTCCATGCATACCTTGATCCCGCTCCTGCTTGCTGCACCCACTTGGCTGGAGCCCATATTCTCCCACTGTTCCACTACAAACTGGGCCTTTAAATACCCCATAGTAATATTCATTTTGTTATCCAATTTTAATAGGGGTGTACCGAATAGTAAAATCTCTATTCGTCCGAGTACCGAATAGTTGCCCAAGTGTTCAGCTGAATACTTGGGCTGAATAGTTAATTTCCATAATGTGCCTCCAGCAGTATATTATATACTACTAGAATATCGCATCCAGCAGTATTTTAAAGATGAATATACTGCAGGAGGCGCATTATGGAAATGGTGCAGCACTTTCCTATGGATACATGAACACTGTTTGATTGGTTAAATAATGAACTGATCAGAAAATGTTCATGTACCAATAAGAAAATATTGCACCAATCCCATATCGTCCCTCCAGCAGTATATTAGATAATGCCGGAGGCACGTTATGAAAATACTTTCTGCACACCAGTAAAGTGGTGTTATGTTAACACCACCTCCTCTGGTGAGCAGAATGTATTTTGCTCACAGGAAGTCTCCAAGGATTTCCTTTGTAAACTCTCTGTGAGTAAAATCTTGTTAGCACCATGCTGATGGGGGAAGGCTGCAGCAGCCAAAAAGCAAGTAGATTATTGGCTGCTGCAGCCTTCCCACTGCATTTATTTGCTCACGGAGTGTCTGTGACTAATTGGATTCTGCTTCGCAGGAGTATACGGGTTAGTAGAAGTAAAATGGCCCACTCAGCCATCACAATTCTACAAGCCAAAACACAATGCAATCATAAAGGTAAAGCAGGGACAATCAAGAGATAAACCTCCTTTGCCTTTTGTTGTAATGTGGGCCGAGGAAAGGCTATACTCTCAATAGGGGTGTGAAGGTGAACCAGTAGTGACCCTAACAACACAGTTTCTCAGTCCAAAATAAAGGGAATGTCCAATCAAGGTTCTATAAAAATATAACCACTTTAATAAACACACCATCTGCGTGTAGAACAACACCAATAATCTACTTGCCTGTTCGCTGCTCACAGGAGCTGACACAAGTGCAATATCAATTGAGATTTGGCGGCCATGATCATAAGTATTGTCACGCATTATGCCTAAACTCAGGCATAGCCTATTCGTAGAGATTACTCTGCCACCAGCATGGGTACTCATGATCATCATAGTTTGGGTACAGGAGGAATATCTTAAATGTTGCCCCTGTGCTGCAGTGACTTTGCTGTCGCTGCAGCGGTCGAGTGGGTATCTTGTGACCTTTGAACCTGCTCTGCACCACGAGCAGAGCGGGAGCTGCGGATCAGTCTACTGATGCACTAGGACACATATGCACTATGCTTTTGGCATGCAGTTGCGACAAACGGGCAGGGACGTAATTTGGGTGTCACCAGGGATCGCACCCGAGACCTCTGAGGTCTCCCTTGCTATTCCTGTGGTCTCCATTGCTAACCCTAAAATTCTTTTTTTATTTAAATGGAAACTCCTGCGCTGTAGCCATCGCCATGTGGCTCTTTGATGCTGGAGTGGTGGGCTTTCTTGGTCAGGCCTCTTAAAAAAAACAAGGGGTTCCACAAGTGTAACACTTTGAGCAGTGACCCTAAATAAGAAAGAATAGGAATAACAAATAATTTGTCTTTTTGGAATTCTATACAATAATTGCTAGACTCATTAAAGGTTTATTTCAGGCACACTTCAGGGGTGACTTACTGATTTAGTCTGTTCTTGAACACCTCAAATAGACAATGCAGACAAAAACTTCCAAAAAGCGTTTAGCGTAGAAGAAGCATCTATTTCGGACTATGTATTTTGCTTTTCACAGGTTGCAGTTATAGCATGTTTTTTCTACCATTGTCTCTGTTACGATCATCACAAGACATTCCATCTCGTTGTCCTCGTTCACTTGACAAAATCCTTGTGCCTAAAAGCTTGTGTACAGTGTAGAAATGTTTGACCATAGCACATAAAGTGGCCCTTGATTTCATTTTGCCACAATTAATGCTTTGTTGTAATGTGTCTATCTTTCCTATCTCCATGGCATGCTGTTCAGGATGTTTGTTTGCATGTATGAGGTAATGAGTGCCCAGGGTAAGGGATGCAGTGTGAGTGTGCTGCTTTCCCTCTGCTATTCTAAATTATTTCATACTTATTATGAACCGTCCCTATGGTGTGTATTTTGCCAACCTCTGCAACCTGAAAAGTAGATCCATGCAGGCTTGACATGTGGACAACATTCCAACAAACCTGCAGATGAACTGGCCTGCTCTTAAATCTCAGTTACCAGTTCAATGGTATCTACTACAGAGTGTAATTTGCTTTCCTTCTTTGAGAACATTCAGACATGTAATTGCTCATTTTACTATAGCCGGTAAGACAGTTTAGTGGGTTCAGCACTCACTGCTGCGATGTGTCTGTGATCTGCAGGTTGCAGGTTCGAATCCTGGCAAGGCCAACTCCGCCTTTCATCCTTCTGAGATTGATAAATGAGTACCAACACAGGTCAGGTGATATTGTATGTAAATGTGTTTCTATATAAAGCACCTGAGCGTAAGTGCTATATAATAATCATTTGGCCTTGGACGTCTTCTTGCATTCACAGTAATTGGGTAATATAGGCCTATACATACTGATATTAATGATACATATGGAGATCCATTCTTGTATGCAAAGTATATGACATTACAGTGATATCGTAATCATATTTTCCGTATTGTACTTAGGAACAATGCTATGTGATGCCACTTCCTGTTTTGTCAAGCGGTGAAAGTTTGTGTTCCATTGCTTCCTGTGATGTCACTTCGGGGTGGGGTCAAATTACATTACTTCCTGTGATTTCATCAGAGGTCAAGGGTCGTGTGATGTCACTTCCGCTACCCCTGGCATTTTGGTGAAATGAATCCCTGCAAAGGGGGATCTGGTTAGAAGATTACCCCTTTAGAGAAGGAATCACCTGCATCATTTTATGTACTAATAAAAATTAAAAAAAACCCAGGGCTTTGCGCCCATGCCAGATGGCAATTCCTCACAGCATCTTCAAAGGTAATCCTTGGAGGCTTTCTGTGAACAGAATTCTGCACACCAGGGAGGGTGGTGTTTACATAACGCCACCTCACTGGTGTGCAGAATGCATCTTGCTCACAGAGAGTCTTCAAGGATTTCCTTTGGAGACTCTCCGTGAGCAAGTACTGTCAGTGGAAGGCTGCAGCAGCTAATAAGCTACTTGCTTATTGGCTGCTGCAGCCTTCCCTCAGCAGGGCGACTCTCTGTGATTGGCAATCATCTCTCTGCTTGAGAGATGATAGCCAATCACAGAAAGTGGACTGCGGCTTCCAGTGAGTATTTCATCCGAATTCTCATTCAAAGCCGAATTGCGGTACACCCCGATATTTTACCAATAACTCATGTAAATTTAGTATATGGCTCTCCATCAATGTGTCTTTTAGTTGTTTATAGACATTTACTTATGTCAACTCCCAAGTAACAGCATGCAGGTTCCTCTGTCTAGTGCCACCTATGTGGCTCTCGTCTCCTGTTGTGCCTGACCTCCACGCGCCACCTCGATGGAGGCAAACTTAACCATTATTAAATGTTCTGCTTTCTCGTCCCCCAAACTATGGCTAGTACTTGCTTCCCTTCTATATGGTATGTGGCTATGTCTTGGAACCCCCACCCACTATTTGGAGCCATCACAATCACGATTAGATGCAAAGTGTGACTTTTGATGAATGATTGCGTGTTAACCTCTCATTCCGTTTGTCCACATGCTGTAGATTCCCCCCCCCCCATGAGCGCATCACACATCAACCCCATTCGAGCTGAAGGCTCTCACTCACTTTCTCTTGCTGAGGCTGAAGAGGAGAAGCAACCCAAGCCAGTGCCCAGGGAGCTGCCTTGCTGAGGAGTACGTTTTGCCCCCACTTTGGGCCAGATTTATGGAATATTTGCCCATTTCAAAGTGAATTTGCACTGCTGAAAAGTGACTTTGCACTGCCGACGCAAACCCTGATTCATGGAACCGTGGAAAGTGTATTTTGGCAGTGCAAAGTCCAGGCAAAGTCAACGCAAAGTCATTTTTGCAGTACAAAAGGGCTTTGGCCGGCAAAAATACACTTTGCACTGTTCCATGAATCAGGGTTTGTGTCTGCAGTGCAAAGTCACTTTTCAGCAGTGCAAATTCACTTTAAACTGGGCAAATATGAATCGGGCCCTTTATCTCTAGCATGTCCCACATTTTTCCAGCACGGAGTATCACACATGTGCAATTGCAGTACCAGATAGAAACAAGTTTTCTTTAAGTTCTTTTAAAAGTGCAAATTGGATTGGAAGGGCCGGCCGTCTGTGCTTAATTATGCTGGCTTTTGTTTCTGCTGCCTTTCTATGGTTAGTGGTGTGCATAGAGGGGATCGTTTTTAAACCTGTGCTTACACCTATTTTGCTGCTCGGGGCCATTTTGTAAATTAAATGTTTCACAGTTGCAGTGGGAAAGATGGGAGGGGATCCATTTACTCCACGTCCATCCTGCTGTCCTGAAAAGCTGCTCTGTTTTAGGCGTCCTCGAGATGGATTCCCATGGAATCGGCCTGTATTTAGCACCTGATAACAGCTGGCAGGTGCCACAGAAACCCCATGTACATCTTGTCGGCAAAGCTTTATTTGCAGTTGGCATTTACATATTTTACAAAATGGAGAGTAAACGTAATGAGCGAGGGGCGATCGCCGGTTTTTATTCTTTTCTTTTGCACTCCGTCTTGCAAAAGGAGAACATTGCATGCACAGGATCCAAGTGCACAAAAGTGCTAATTCTACGGGTCCCCTGCATGCAAGTACGACTGTGTGAGCCGGCATGAGAGTCATGAACCCAAGAGGCTTTGGGGGCAGAGCGGAAAGAATGAGGAATAAAGAGATGTGGCCTGCAGAACATTTCCACAATGCACCCGAGCGGTGCATTCTAAAGACTGCTGAAATGTCTGCTCCACTTGCTCCTCACCCTTTTACCCTTGCCCCTGTTTCCCAGCGCACTTGCACGACATGGGCTCCCGAGCCCTTACCCTGCCTCAGCCTGCCCCCATTCCCCCTGCACTTTATTTACTGCACTTGCCAGGATTGCTTGTTGTTGTTTAGTCTCCCCTGCTCCCCTCCCCTTCTGTGGTGTGGCACCTGGAAACACTTTCTGCTGTATAGACGCCATACACATGTCCAATACATTTAAAAAAAAAATGTATTTATGTCTGGGTTTACATCTATTTTAGGCGTTTATTAAAGGCCTACGTTTGCAGTACATTGCCAATGGGCACCACCAACTTGTTATGAGCTGTATATTTGATACTCTGTGGTATGGTGGGCACGTTGGTTTCTTTGATAGAATTTATTTGCCTTTCGTTTGCATTCCCCATCCCAACAACCTTCTGGTCTTTATCATTAAAATGGCGCCCTTTATCCAGATGTGCATTACTGCATGCTTCACTGTCTTTTGCTCTCACTTTGCTCTTCCTGATTTCACACATGTCTGTACCCCAGATGTTTCGTCTTGGAGTTGTACTGGGGTGTCTTTTTTACACTGTCTTTTCAGGATTTGCTGAAGCTACTGCAGGATTTATCAGATGACACCCCCCCACCCCCAACACACGCACACCACACCCACGCACACACACACACACACACACTCTCACACATGCATGTGAGAACACACACACTCACTCACACATGCACGTGAGAACACACACACTCACACATGTACACACACATGCATGTGGGAGCACACACACACTCACATGCCCACATTCACACACACATATGCGCGTGTGAGAACACACACGCTTACACGCTTACATGCACGCATGTAAACACAACTGCATGTGAGAGCACATACACACTCACGCACACACACACACACGCATGTGCACGTGTGAGCACACACACACACACACACAAACAGACACCACTTTTGTGGTCTTGTGGTGCCCCTAGCTCTGAAAGTAATACAGCCCAACAACCCATAGAGCAGGATCTGAATCTGCCCGATGGTGGGTACCACATGTTTAACCAGTCCTGACCTTTAGGTTCACATCATAGCGCACCCGAGTACGTGTCCAATACATAGTATATCACGATGTATTCCTGTACAGATAATTCAAATGCTAGGATTTACAGTACATTCAGGATTGTGAAGCTGAGTTTCCACATTTCCTTGGAGAAAGGAGAGTGTGGATGAGGCAGCTAGGGAAGACATCTGGGCAGTGTTTTGTCACTATCATTAGCTTTGGAGAATGTCATACTGCGCCTTTATTTTGCATGTACATTTGCATGTTCGTGGATTCATTGCCAGGGACTAAGCACGCAAATGTAGATCTGAGGCGAGCTGTGTGCTATCTGCATGCATATGCTGAAATGATGGCAGCTGCCTCTGTGCTTGTTACCTTTACACACTGGATACAAGTAGTTCCTTTCAGTTGGGTAATAGCAACATCTGTTGTTTACAGTGCAATGAAAATAGCTTATACAAGCTCAAACTTTGGCCTGGTCTAAGGAAGCGTGCAACGGAAAAACCTCCAATAAAATAAACATTCCTCACTTAGCGTTTTGGGGCCCCGGCCCACAAATACACGCTGCAGGCCCTTCCTGTGGACAACTCCTGCCTGCACCACTGACAGTAGCACGCCGTGTTATCATAGTCTCAGCTGTGCATACACGTGGTATAATGCACGCTAGAAAACATCGTCTCACCACTTCATCAGCAGACTTATAGTTTGGATTGTGCAGCACCATCCCCCAACCAAGATCCTGCGCATGCTCAGTGCTGATGTGCCCTGGGCAAGCTTCCAAATAGAGGCCATTTTAGCCATGTCAAGAAAATGCACCGGTGACTCCACATAAAAAATGTGGGGATTTGTCCCACGATCAATATAGTTTCATTTGATCAGAGCATGTGTTGGCTCGCTATTCATTGTGCAAGTGCACTTTGAGTGCTTTGTGCGCACTGCCCTATGGAGCATGGAGCAAAGCGACACTGCGCTGCAATGCTCTTTTCCACACGGCACGCATTTTGCACATGCATGCTGTTCTCCATCCTTTGGCAAAAGATGCAACTGATATATGCGCTCCTGTGCCCAGAGTTCCTGGCAGAATCGAGGTACTCCTTGGGGTGAGTGAGCCCGTTGCTTATGTATGGCACTGCTGCGTGTCCGTCAGGCTGTGGGATGCCATTGCAGAGATACGACTCAACGAGGCCTCGTTAAAAAGGAGTGTTTCCTTCATCCGCTGCAATTAGGGCGACAAGACATCCCGGTTTTGCCTGGACTGTCCCGGAATTTGTCCCCCTGTCCCAAGTGTTTTTTTTTTAATTTAAAAACCTGTCCTGGTTTTGGGGACAGTACCGGTTTGTAAAGAAAGATTATTAGATTTGCAGAATTTCTTCATCTAAGGTTGGGCTTGAACCTTCAATTTTCCGGGTATGAGCTGTATGCATTAACTGCTTGTGCCACAGAGACAGGATGAGAAATGAAGAAATAGCAAGGCATGTAATGTTAGACAGAGCAACAGCTCCTTTGTTATTTACCTGCCTTTAAAAAAAATTAAAGTGTGTTATAGGTGAGATGCTTAACGTTTCACACTCAGTACCATTAACAATCAAGTTCATTATATACATATGACATTAAAATACATACTTCAATCAGCATTACTTTAAATAAATCAGAGAATTAGTAGTGAAGCCGCCATACAAGAACAATGGAACACGGCTTTAGCCCCTACTGTGCTGACTGGAACATTTTCAGATGAAACTGGAGGTTACATCTTTCAAGGTATTATTTCTATGTATGGACAGTGCATGGTTCCAACAATTACCTCTGGCCTGGAGGTTCTTTACCAACATTGGTTTGAATCCCTAACTCGTTTAGAGGGCAGAAGATGGAGGCGACTCTTGGGAATGGCTCAATGTGTCCCCATCCAGGCAAATGATGTAACTGATATACTGGAGTTGGGATTAACATCTATTAAGGGGTTGCAACAATTGAAGCATGGACTCTTATAAAATAAGACGAAAAAGTAGCCAAAATGTCTGGTACTTGCCATTCTAGGTAATGCCATGGTACTATGACCAAGTTGGCGGATTTTAAGAACTCATGCCCAGAATTGTTTCAATGGGCCTCATTACGAGGTTCGAGGCAGCCATGGAGCTATTAGCTCTATAGCTGCCTCCAAAACCCTTCCGACTCCGCCCTGGTGAATGGAGCAATTACTGGTCCATTCCGAGGTCGGAGGGACCGGTAAATCCCCATTCACCGGGGCCATTCCCCATTCCCATTTGAGCCCACATAGGGCTCAATGGGAATGGGGAGAGCGCTAATAACGGTACCGCAAATTGCGGGTACCGTTATTAGCTCTAGAGTCCCTTTGCGGGTCCCGTCCTTAACTCCTGCAAAAACCAGGCGTTAAGGAAGGACCCGCAAAGGGAACTCGTAGTAGGGAGGTAAGGGATTACCGGCACCGGTGTCCTTACCGGTGCCGGTAATCCCTTACCTCCCACCTCGTAATGAGGCCCAATGTGTAGAATGGCTACCAGAGTGGGGAAAGGAAGAACACTTATTAATGAAGGAGTTTGCAGAAAAATGTAAACAGTGGGATTGGCGACTAAATCATAAACACCTAGCAACTCTGAAAACCTATAAGGAATATGCAGAGTGTTAATGTACGAACCGAAAACCCCAGAAACATCTCTTGCACTTGCCACCGCCGGCACCAAGAAGGTTTATTATGCTCCTTCGCTTTAATCAACTACCCACCCTTAGTGTCACAGGGGCTAGGAGCGGGATAGCCCCAGAAGAAAGGGGCTGCCGAATATGTAACTACAAAAATAAACTTGAGTCAAATCGGCATGTATTACCAAGCTATTGCAGACCGGCTAGTGTATATGTATCATATTTAGGGGGTACAACATACTTTCATAGACAGTCTTTTTTTCGATGGGTTTTTTAATAAATACTTTTTAACTGAAAACTCATCAAAAAATATAGGGGGTGGGAAAGTGTATATAAGGTGGGAGGTAGGGAATAGTGAAAACACAATAGGGGATGAGGGGATTGGGGTAACCCCCCCAAAATAAAAAGAAATCAATTTCAATGAGTTTTTTCATTCAAAAATATTTGTCAAAAATCCAGTGAAATAAGGACTGTCGATGAAATGACATTAAACGATTTAGGGGAATTTGTAAGTTACCCAGATGAAAACAAGACAAGATGCTTTTGCCGAAGCTACCTTACTGCTAGAAATAGCCGCACAAATATGGCACTGTTTAAATGATTGGAAAGGATTGTGAAGATCCTAGATATCTGAGCTGACATTATGTGTGGAGCACATACGTTACTATTGGCTGAGTTAAACAAACTTTGTCGATTTCGCTCTCTCTTGCTACAATGATTCTCCTGTGTTCTCTTATTATCTTAGTATGAAACCTTTCGTCAAAGTAATGGTCTGTATGATGAATTGTATTTTAGGAAAATTGTTTTTAGTATTTTCTACTCACTTATTTTATATATTTAATAGTTTGATCATTTGTTTTTGAGCTGATATTTTGTTTAAAAATGTGTGAAAAGTTCTTGGAACTGAAACACAATTAAAATAAAGAAAGTTATTTATGTGTTTTTATGAACAGTCAACACCTCACAATTTGTATGCAGATACTGTGGGATGTGCAGGGGCACGAAGTTTGGGTTAAAGGGGGGCGGGCGGTGAGTGGGTTAGTCCTTCTATGTCATTGGCCGTCCCGTTTTTTTTGTCTTAAGAATCTGGTCCCCCTACCTGCAATGCATTTGTACCAAGAGTCCCTCAGCAGGCTCACAGGAAACCAGTATCGCCCCTTAAAATCCTATGGTACCTTGCTTTGAGCTGGCACTACCCCTGAGCTTAGCAAAACAAGCTCACATGGGCACACATTGTCATCTCGCTGGATTGCCAGTCCATTACTTTTTATCAGCTGGCATGATCTTTCATTGCCACCGATTGGGCTATTTACTGCTGCTGCACCCCGGAAGTGGGCACGTGTATGTATTGGGACTCTATATGGAGGCTCTGAACTGTGTGGATGCGTCATGTTTGGTGTGTGCATTGCAGATTTGCTTCAGTCTAGTAATGCCTGTTAGGCAGAGGCATGGGTTGGTATTGTTTCCCCCATGCAGGGACACTTTGTGGGCAACCACCTATTTGAAAGGGTAGCTTTTTGCCCCAGATGGGTTGTACAGCTGCCATGTATATGCAGTGCCCCAAAGTACTAAAGTAGCATTTACTAGAGGCGTTAGTTCATATTAATGATGCGACATTACAATTAGACCGCTATATTATTTCACAATTGCATGTAGAATTAAATAATGCCAGGAACGTTCAGGAATTTAAAGGCGAAAGGGATCGGAGGATTCAATGGCGAACCAGTCACTGCTCCATTTTAGTTCTGCCTCTGCCCGCAAATGCCACACCCATCAAGCAACATGTTTCTGGTGCATCTACTTTTCATCCATATGGTAGTAAAAAGATCAGTCCTTGACTGCCACCAGCCCACACCATGTCCAAACGGCACTCACTCTCTCTGACCTGTGCACTTACTAGACCATTCTCACCTGCTGCATGTAGACATCATACTTTATTTATTTATTTCACTTGTAAAGCGCACATGCAGCCCAGATGCATTGAGGCGCTGTTGCCGGTACAAGTCAAGGAAGAAAGCTTAGTCATAGAGTCAGGTAATTGTATCAAGGATAGGAATGATCAGAGGTGGCGTTAAAGAAACAATGAGACAAGGCATTCTTGAACATGTTGGTCGCACTGTGCAAGCTGTGATGTGGATGGGAGGGCGTGATGGGCAGAGAGGGCGGATTATTTGAAGAGCTGGGTCTTGAGGGCTTTGCAAAAGGTGCAGTAGGAATTCTCGGGGAGGGAGGAGGTGATTCCAGAGTTTGTCAGCACAGTAGGGGAAGCTGAAGCCTCCAGCTTTGCATCTCCTTACTTTGGGCACGAGAGGTCTGTCTATGTCTGGGGTCCTGGTGGGCCTTGATGAGTGGCCTTTGGTGATTCCTTGGTGATTCCTTGTGTGAGGTGAGGAGGTGCTGTATTGGAGAGGCACTTGTGGGCATTGGAGAGTGTTTTAAATGTGGCCCGCTCTTGGATGGACAGCCAGTGAGCTTTGATTCTGGCATTGGAGATGTGTTCTCGTTTTGGGATATTGAGGGCTGCTCTTAAGGCATTGTTTTGTATAATTTGTAGTTTTTGAATGTTACCAGTGGAGGTGCATGTAAATAGGACATTGCAGTAGTCTAACCTGGACCCAATTATAGCTCGGGCAATGGTGAGGCAATTATTTTTAGTGAGGAAAGGTCTGGCTGCGTTGAGGACTTTGGTGGCATATGCTGCCGAAGAGGCGATGGCACTAACTTGTCTAGACAAGGTGAGTGAGGCGTGAAGATAGACTCCTAGTGTCTTTACAGAAGTTGAGACCGGAATCACACATTGGTCAATCAGGAAAGATGAGCAGAGCGTATTAAGCGCCGTACAGGCATTGGGTGAGCCGAAAATTAGGATTTCTGTCTTGTCACTGTTGAGGCAGAGGTGGTTCGCTGCCATCCATGCCGTAATTGTAGAGTAAATATTGTTAATGGAAACAAGAGTCATCAGTGTAGTTACCTGTCAGTGGGATCAGGATTTGTGCGTCATCAGCATAGTTGGTGTACGTTATGCCGAGGGTGTCTACGATGTTGAAGAATGGTCTCGTGAAGATATTCTAAAGTGTAGGGGAGATGAAGGACACTTGGGGTACACCACAGGTGATGGTGGAGGGTGAGGGATTGGCAGTGTTTAAGAAGACTCTCATGACTCTGCCTTCCATGAATGATACAATCCAGGCTGTTGCCTGTGAAGAGAAGTTGGTGTGGCTGGTAAGGTGTTGGCAAAGTATTTGATGGTCGACCAGGTCGAATGCTGCAGACAAATCCAAGAGGAGGAGGAGGGCAGAGTTTCCTGCATCCCTGACCTTGTCAAGCTGATATTTAAGATCGAGAAGAGCAGATTCTGTTCCATGTCCAGGACGGAAGCCGGATTGGCGTATCCAAACAATTTCTTTGTCCTCCAGGAAATGCTGAACCTGCAGGTAGGCTGCACGGACCAGAATTTCTTGCAGAAAGGGAACAGTTGTAATAGGCCTATAGTTAGATGGGGTGGATGGGTCTAGTGACGTTTTTTTAGGAGGGGGAAGACCCAGGCTTCTTTAAGACTGCCTGGTATGGTGCTTTTTGAAAATAAGCCGTTTATGAAGGCTATGGTGAATGGGGCTGATACGTCTGCACAGTCTTTGACGAGGCATGCTGGGCAAATATCCGCTTTGCATTTAGAGGGTTTCAGGCTTTGGAATAGTTTGAAGACTTTGCCTTCGGCGCAGTCTCTGAAGGCAAAGTGTTTGTTTGAGGGAACTGGGGGAGGGAAGCGGTTAATGTTTATTACAAATGGGTCATTATTGAAGGTTACTTGATGTGAAAGTATTTTTTTTTTAGGGTGTCTTTTTTTTAGGATGTCGATTTTGCCTAGGAGTGCTGCGTGAATGTCAGAGCACCAAGTTGTGTCTTTGGTGAGGGTGATGGGTGAGGCGGAGGGGGCTTCTAGTGCCCTGTAAACGGTAAAGATTTCTTTAGTGTTGGAGGTGGCCATGCTGATTCTAGCGTCGTAGGAGTTAGATTTTGCCGCGATAATGGCTGCCTTGTATTGTTGAGCTATTTTACTGAACTCCTTTTTCAGGGAGTCGTAGGGGTTCTTCAGTCGGGTGAGCTGAGCTTGGCATTTCAGAGTGCGGAGTTTCAAAAGGTCAGGTGTAAACCAGGAATTTCAGTGTCTGACTGTCTTGGATTTGTGATGGCTAGAGGTGCTAGGGTATTCACGGCCTTGAAGAGGATAGATTTGTATGTTGCCTCTAATGTGTTGGGGTTGGACGTGAACGGGGGCTGGAGGTCCGGAGTGCTGAGCAAGGGAAAGGTGTGGTCTCTGGTGAGTTTGCGAGAGCTTTATGACACTGCGAGCGGTAGAGGGTTTGATGTCATTTTGAATTTTGCAGAATGAGGGATAGACAAGAAGATCATTTGATGGTCAGACCAAGGAAAACGAGTAGTGGCACTAGTAGCGATCTTGCAGTTGTGGTCAGCAACCCAGTCTAGAATACATCCTTTAGAATGTGTGGTAGAGGTAGCACGTTGACACAATCCCAGGGTGTTGAGGTTGTCAGAAAGAGAAGATGTATGTGGGTTGTTAGGGTCGCTGGTATTGGGAGAAGCTAGAGGCTCCTGAGTCTTTGAGGTGGGGCAGGAAACCCCCGGCCTATTTAAAGCATCTCTTTACTCACCTTCCTCCCAAAACAACCCGGCAAAATCAAGCAAGCCAGCGGGTTCCAGGGAGCCAGGCAATCCCAGACATGTTTCAGCCTCATTGGGCATTATCAGTGAGGTGTAGCTTGGTCTCTAGGCACAGCAGGCTTGGGCCACATGTCTGGGAATGCCCGTCACACTCGGAGGGACATCTGCAAAGGATATGGTTTGATGGTTGGAGGGTTGCCCAGAGCAAGGTCGTAGGTTATGATTAATTGAAAAGACATGGGGCCTCATTACACGGACGGCGGTGGACCAAGGTGCTATTAGCACCTTGGTCCATGCCGGTAAAATACCGGCACCGCCTTGGTGGAAAGGGGAATTACCGCCCTATCCCAAGGTTGGTGGGGCGGTAATTCCCCCTTCCCCCATTGCCCTTCCCCATTCCCATTTTTGCCCCATAGGGCATAATGGGAATAGGGAAGGTGCTAATTACGGCACTGCAAATTGCGGTACCGTTATTAGCTCCCTGGTCCCTTTGCGGGTTGGTTTTTAATGCCTGTAAAAAGCAGGCGATAAATTCTCCAACCCGCAAAGGGACCTCGTAGTAAGGCGGTAAGGGTTTACCGGTATTGGTAAAGCCTTACCGCCTACCGTGTAATGAGGCCCATGCTGTCTATTAGCAAACGTGAGGTGCTGACGGAACAAGCTTGGCTTAGAGTACCTGCTCTGCCCACAGGAATATAATAAACCTTCAAAGTACTCAAATTCTCCTAGTGGGCTGATCCTGGGTGACATTTCTCTGTGATGTACAAAAAAGGCTGTCTGCACTTTTCTTTGGAAACGTACTAAAATGTCGGCTTTTTTTGTGTGCCCCTGCAGTCACTGTGACTTTGGGGGCGCACAAAATACCGACTCCCACTACTGCGCCCAAGCAGAGCGGGGTTTGCGGGGGTGTCCCCCGCTCTCCTTGATCGCAGTAACAGGAGTCGCAGGCTGCGGGGGTGTCCCCAGCTTACCATTGTGGTAACCGGGGGACAAGAAAGTGAAAAAAAAACAAAAAAAGAAAGAAAATCACCCTGCAGCGTTCAGCTCTAACCCACATTAGTGGGGGGAAATGACGCCGCAGGAATAGAGGAGTGTAGGTAAGTGGAGTGGGGTGGTGGGAAGGGGAATGCGGGTCGGGGGATGCAGGCAAAGTGTTCTATTTGATTACTGCATCGCGCCATAATTAGCGCCAACATTTTCATCGACGCAGTTACGGGCGGCGCAATGATCACATAGATTATTTTCTTTTGCTCCAAGGTGGGGTTATTTTCATCATCAACAAAGATTATTTCGGATTGTACACATCCATAAAACCATTGTAATCATCATAGATGTCATAAATCGTAAAATCCATAAACTGTTTAAAATAGAAAAAACACAATAATAATATAAAAACGCTGACTGATGTAAATTACTGCATCATCCTGGAGTTATTTTGCAAGGAGCTCTTATTGCCTAGGACTGCTCTAGGGGCAGCATCAGTGCGAAGCACTACAGGGGAATTAGTAGCTCAACATGTACAAAGGTATCGGGCAGATGGTCCTTGAGATGTTATCAAGTCCCCACTTAACCATTTCCAAATCTGCCTGGCATTCAGTATCCCCATTTACATCCTCTCAGGCAGCAGGTCCAATTCTCCAAATATGGGCAGCACACAAACACCAACTGGGTGCCTATTGACAGAGCAGATTTCCATTCTAAGCTTTGCAGGAAATAAACGAGCAAAATCTGCATAAAACATAGAACACATAACGTTGCTTAACGTTCCATAATTCCATGTAATCTCTCAACGGATATCACCAGGAGCGTGTTAAGGATGTCAAAGAAGTCCGGCAAAGTTCTAGAACATATGCAAGAGGTGGTAAAATCACTCATCTTATAAACAAAGGTCCGGTAAAAGGAGCTTAGTTCTTTGAACACATGGCTAGAATCTTTAGAACACTCTTCTACTACTGTTCACCCCCTGACCTGATTCCTAGATGGAACCAGAGACATTTAAACACAAAATAAATAAAATGCGCTTGAAAATTTTTTATATGCTACATTTGTACTGAAACAAAAATACTCTAAAAGTGTAGTGAACAGTGAGAAATTCCTAGCTCATAGACTGAGCCAGTGAAGAAACATCAACATGATCAAGAGTATTACATCTCCTACACATGATGCTGACATTACTAGTTCCTTTACTTCCTCCAGCTCTACTTAATTTATCAGCACTTTAGCTAGATCTTGTTACCTGGGCTAAAACAAGAACATTAGAATACTCTAAGCAAAGATTTTCAGATAACTCAAATTATTGACTTTATTAATCTATAAGAGTGGCAAAGGACCATGGGCCTGGTTGCTTTTCAAACCCAAATGTTTTATGGGTGAAAAACCAATGATATCCTGCCAAGCCTATAATATCCCTGAATCAGAGCTGTTTCCCTGTTGCCATACAGTGCTATTATAGAAGTGTGTTGCATAAAGCTGATACAACACCCAGTGTGCTTCTTGTCACTACAATATTCTGACAAAACTATGGGGTGAAAGCATTCAAAACCTATTTACAAACCTTGTCAATAAACATCAAAAAGGCTTTATACGTGGGTGCTACGGATACAACAACATTAATAATCTCGTCATCACTATGCAGCCTATTAGATATAACCGGTCTTCTGAAGTTTTATCCAACACAGATCTCCAAAAGGCTTTCAACATTGAGGATTGATGTACCTCTTTAAAGTCTTATACAAATGGAACCTTTGGCATAATTGTAAAACTCTACAGGCCTTATATTTGGGGTGTAAGTGCGGATATGTGATGTTTCACATAATCAATATCAGAAAAGAGTCTGGGGATGACTATTATTTAGCTTCACTTCTATCTGTATTAGCACTAGCACCTCTGGCCATTGCCACCTGCACCAGTCTCAGCAATTAATTAATTAAAGCAGAGAATTATACGTTTCAACTACTGATGACTGCAGATGGCATGATCATATCTTTGTAATAAATGTCCTCCTCTAATGCGAGGTTTGGGGATTTCATTGATACCGTTGTTGGCTTAGGTATGCCAGAGGTCTGGGGGTTACTTGGAGCATACCCGTTCAGCTCCCAGGGCCCAACAACCCCCAACCCCAAGTAATAAACGGAGGACTCAGCCCAGGGCAAGTTAGAACTGTTATTTATTACACAAATCGACAGGGATCATACAGGACATTAGAACATTCCCAGAATCACCGTTCCAGAGCCTGTGTCAGGACATTTTGTTGCTCCCTTGCATCACAACATGGACCCTTACCCGAAAAACCTATCAGTCCTTTTCATTGGGTTGTCAGAGTGGTATCCCTTATGGACAACCCCTATAGACCTTAGTTGATTGGCCCTTGTCTGTCAGGTGGCTGGCCTGCCCCTTACCCAAGAAACTATCTAATAAATTGTTGCAGGGTTGCAGGATTACCATTGCCCTTGCCCTCTGCCATCCACCCCTGGATTTCTGTTCCCTGATTGGCTGGAACTGGTCTCACCAGGCCTGGGACCCAGCTCTGTTCTCAGTGCTCTGTGCACCTTCTCACAGTGATGAGAATGACTATGTGTTTCCAATGTAACTGTTCGCAGTACCACTTTTACCTGTGAGAGTGCCCTCAGCATTGCAACAGTGTTAACAACTTCATGTTTCACTTCATGCCTGTGTTGCTGAGAATTGTTCGTCTTCCCACCGCGAGTGAATAACCATTGTTTAGCTCGGCTACATCAGGTGGTTGAGGACCACAAAATCAAGCTCTTCTGGTGTGCAATTTATGAGGATTTATTCTGTTTTTCTGCAGATGACCCCTTGTCATGTTAGGTTTGGAATGTGTTTCTTGTCTCTGACCTTAGATGCAAGCCCTGGCCTTCTTCTCTGTGCAGCCTGGTTCTGCTTTCCCTCATCTATCGTCCTGTGGCTTGTAGCCTCATGTAATCCCCATTATAGTTATACTATGATTACTGCATGTCTATACTGTGCTATGTTTCCCATAGGTTAGTGGAATTTAGCCCCTCCAGGCTCCTTACATGGTCCTGTAGTTCAATAGGGTTAGTTGCCGTAAGCATCTGCAAGCTTGCTCTGCATCTCTTCATTTGCCTTAAATTCTGCATTTCTGCACTTGGTTAATGAGAAAAATAATAAAAGCTTTTGACAGTATGTATATGTATCTGTCCTCTCTCTACAGCACTGTGTAAGCATGTCCTTCGTGTATGAGCATGTATATTTGTGTAACTGACTGTGCATGGCTGTGAGTGTACTTCGTGACTAACTTGGCTACGTCGTGGTGTCAATAATGATATCAGCACATTGGTTTCTCGGCCTTAGTCAACGTCATCCATCGAGGCATTTGGGTGCATAACCAATGTTGAAGCACCTGTATCCATGAAGACATTAACTGGATAAAGTTTGAATGGTTGTGTAAGAGAGTATATTTCTGCATATGTGGATGTCACTGGCCCTCCTGGGGCTGTCCGACTAGTGAGTGGCTTTGTGTGTTTTTGACTTTTTGTGCCGTCATGTTCATGGGGGTGAGGAGGGGCATTCCAGGGACCCTCTCTTCACCGTCAACACTTAAACTGATTACCAAATTAACTGATACAAGTAAAATATTGTTCACCTTTAAACATTCCCTTACATACCAGACCTACCAGGTTATGACATACTGTGGAAGTATAGATAATTAGATTCTGTTAAACATCTATACATGCAAAATGCCCCTGCCCAAATGGTGAATGAATTGTGAGATGGAGCAAATAGAGCCTTTCTTTCTGGACCATTAAGGTGACCAGTCTATGGAGATATAATATACCCTTGCTTTATGATAAAAATGTATACGTGATAAATTTGATATTCACTCCACAACCTTTACTTTGGGGGATAAGAAAAACAACTGATCTCAACGGCAGGACGTAGAACGTCAGTGTCAAGGATTGCCTAGGACTTCAGTGCAGGCAGCTTCAGAAGAAAAGTTTCATCTTCCATTCATCAAGATTTTAAGACCCAAACGTAAGACACTCTCAAATTGATTGACATTGAGGGTATTAATGTGCCTGACTCCGCTCCGTGCTCACTGCCAGACTTAGGATATGCTGAATAGGGACACTATGGGCTTTACCATTGATGTTATCACCAAGGACCGATTTAAAGGGAGTGGAACAAAAAATGCAAAATCTGTTTCTCTTTGCTAGAGGATGCCTTTGTGTGGAAAAGCCTTTGCTTCAAGATTATGCAATATGCAATATGTGTACTGCGGTGGTACAGGAGGATTCAGTTAGGTTTGGAACAGAATGAGTACGGTCTCCTTTTGATCTCAACAGAAAGATGTTACTATGAAAGTCTCTGAACCTAAAATCTCCTTGGGCCCCATTTATGCCATGGAAGGGTCAAGTCTATGACTAGCAACCACAATGACTAGGTTTACTCTACGCTTTGTTGTATGTTCAGTGTCAGTGACAACCACTTTCTCAACAGCACCTTTGCAGACTGGGAAAGAGAGCCTGGCACTGATTGGCAACTAGTGATAGGGTGAGATGGCTTCCAGATTCCTAGTAATGGAGCCTGTACTCATTACAAGCACACTGTTGGCCGTCTTCACCCACTCACCGCCCCATCTCCTGACACTTTTCAAAATGAAAAAAGAAAACTCTTCCCTTACTGGCTTCTTTCATTGGCAGTCGCTCACTTTCGGTTTCTCCTCGTCACAGCTGCTAAACACAAAGCCACCTGGTTCTTTGTAGTGCCCACCTTTGCTTTTTTCATGGTAGCTATCCTTGTATGTTTTATTTCGGTAAATGGGTTTGCACAAACCTTTTTACCTTAAAGAAAAAGCCAATTGTAACCCAGACTTGTTGCCGGGATGCTATTGGTGGTAGTGACATAGGGGCAGGCTGGGCCATCGGCTACGGGCATGGCCACCCTTGGAAATACCCTTGTTTTGCTCAGGTTGTTAACAGAGGCTTGTGGTCTGTTACCAGCTGGTGCTGTCGCTTATAGTTCATTGTCGCTAAAATCAGTCCAGATGAGACATTCCCTGCAGTTGACGGATGTCAGGTCAATGTTGACTACTTACATGTATTCCTAAAGAGCAAAACAATAGGAAGCTGGTGGAAGGAGAGCAGACTGCGTATGGAAATAGCACCCTCAGGAACGCAACGCTATTCGGTCTTTATCTCATAGGTATTGGTGCAGCCAAAAGTATAGTAACATGTTGGAATGAACTTGACGCATGCATTGCTGATTCTGACCAGCATGTCTTGCTCAATAGCCATGGGAAAACATTTTTCTTGGTGGATACCTACAGGTCCAAGGACTGCTCGGTGGTGAGAAGGTGAGTATTGGGGACTTCATTACGGATCTGACATCACTGGTAGTTCTAGACTAGACCTGAGAATTGGCATAGATTGCTCTAAAGCAGGCTCGTCGGAATACAGGGCTCAAAGGCCGGAAACATGCCAGATTTTCCACATACCCCTGATTAATATCCACGAGATAAATTTGCACACAATGATTCTTGATCTATGTAAATTTTTTCTCATGAACATTAATGTGAGATATCCTGAAAACCTGCAATGTTTCTGGAGTTGAAGAACCCTGCTTTAGAGCATCTTGAGCAAGAAACTAGATTTGTAGGACTACCGACTCGCCTGGCTCTGTAGACCCTTGATATATGCAGCTCGCTTTATAGTGGTCCACGCTATTTTCCTCGTCATTGGTGTGCTGAACAGAGGCGTAGCAAGAATTTTCTATCAAGTGAGACCTGAAGCTAATTTAGTTGGGCCCACTGCAGTCACATTAACATCTATAAATGTGCACACACTGCTGCTGAGTGGGCATTTGTAGATTTTGGGTGGGCCTTGCCCGGTCAGGCCCTACCCTGTCTACGCCTGTGGTGCTGAACATCAATGATATCACATGGTGGACTGAACTCTAGGTGGGTGATCTAGCGCTTTCTTTTCGAGTATTGGCATTGTTAGCCTGTATTCACCCTTTTGATGTGCCATGCTGAAATAATAAAAAGCACTGTTATAAAAAGGTGTTTCACTGACACAAATTTTGTCCGATGTATTCAACATTTTACTCACAGTGTGCACTTATATGCAGGTGGTGTACAAAGGCCCAAGTTAGATGCACTTTCGAGACTCACCTTTGCGTTAATGTACAGGACACTCTCTCTCGGAGTGAATTCACCCGTGCAGTAATATTCCTATTACACATTACAGTGAGGTTAACCGAGAAAGGCTCACTGGGACTGGTAAACCCTCAGGTCGCACACGTTCAACACGCAGTGTTGCAAATGGAAGTTATTTACTGGCGGGTCCCACCAGCGATGCAGGGGTGGGGGCAAGGGGGGAGTGAGGCAGGAGGGTCGGGGGGAGTATTTTTCTCAAACCCTTCCAACAGAAATGAAAATGTGCCTTTCAGGAGAGATTCATCATGAGCCCCTGGAAAATAACCCATGAGAGGTGTGTTTCATTTCTTAGAATGTTGCAAGCAAAGTTGAAATGGTGCACACCCTTTAAACCTTAAAAGACCGTAGTTAAATATTTTCTGCAAAGTTCTTTTCTAACAAGCAATTTTACAGATATTCTGACCAGACATTGCAGTGGTCTAGTGGTTAGGTGTCTTGACCCTTGGCCTAGCAGCATGGGTTCATCCTGTCTCAGCAGGATCAGGAACACTTAAACTCTGACCATCTTTAAGGGGGTCAATAACACTGAAATACTTGATGAGTGCAAATATATTTGCTGGATATCGGATTCTGGGAAACAATTTTGGCCGGATCCCAAATCCAGTAAAATCCAGTCCAGTGACCAACACGTGCAGTTAGTTGACAACAAGTCATTCCACTTTCTGATAGAGCGGCAACATTGACTGCAGGGGACAATCTGACCACTCAGTGATCTCAGCCAAAAAGAGATGTTTTTGTCAATTAAACACCCACTTTACGCACATTCAAACTACCATGTACTTCCAAGCTGCGCACATCATGGCCAGCAACCATGCCACAGTGTTTGCCTGAAGACGTTGGCGTGACTGTGTTCCAAACGCGCAAACTGAGCAGATGAGGCACTGACCTGTCAGCACAAGGTCTCTGCCCCAGTTACAGTCAGAACAAAGCCACAACGAAATCAAAACAACTTTTGCAGATTATCTGAGCTACACGCAAATGCCTAAGCAGGAGTTTGCAACCTTTGGCTCTGCAAATGCTTTGGACTACAACTACCACCAGCCCTAGCCATAAAAGCCAATGAAAAAGGATGATGGGAGTTGTAGTACTGAACATCTGGAGAGTCAAACGTCGTAGACCTCTCATTTTCAAAGTGGGAAAACACAACAAAGAGAATATCACATGTTGCCCATGCAATATTAAATATGATTGGGGCGGCTTCACCTTATCAGCTAACATAAGCGTGCCATCCAATGGATCTCATCATTTAAAAAAAGGTGCAACTCCAAGGTGGGGTAATTAAATTGGAGTGTGGCCTACAACCCTTTGGAGCAGAGCTGGGTTGGGGCGGAAATTTGCCCCACACATGATTTTAAGCAGTTCCTAAATCTATCTCTATTTTTATTTGGTGCATTTAGTTCTAGATATTAGAACAACATGCATCATCTAGTAGTCAGTGTTGTAGAAAGTTGCCACATGTGGGAAGTAGCCTTTACAATATATGTCAATGCTCCCCCTTTTAAAGCAGGTGTGCCCAAAGAACATTCTAATTCCTGTCCAATAAATATATGCCAGCATTGCCACTGTAAAACATGTTCATGCTGCTAAGAGTGTAAGATGCACACAGAGGGGAGAATGATAAAGAGATGGATAGAGAGACTGAGTGATGGAACGGAAAAGCAGATGCTGGATTTGCTTCAACTGGAGAACTGTCGTGCCTCTTGAATGTGGGCTTGTAAAACCAATCCCTTAACCTTACTTGTGCATACCCAGGGACATGTTTTCATGTATTTGAGGCCCTCAACATGTTGTATATTACATGAAAAGGACACATAGCTTCTTAGTTGGCCCCACTTTCAGACACTCCTGGTTTTACATAATGCATGCTTTGCAATTGTTAGTTAAACGCAGGAGACTATGATTGATAATCTGTGGTCACCATTTTATGACCAAGGTTTGTGTGTGATATGTAGCATGGTTTTGTGGAAACACCTTAATGAAAAATAAAACTCATGCATTTAATATTAATGTGGAGTCTGTCTTTAAAACCAAATATGGGCACACTTGTTACTCAAATAATAATTTTCAAAACTGAACTGCATTGGAAAAACAAAAGAGAGGAGAATGAAAAACAAGTAAAAAGGAGGGTACAAGGTTGTTACATCGATGGTCAATTTTTTATTTTTTTGTGTGACTTTTTTAACGAAGAAACGAATTGAAACTATAGGGAAGGGGTGCTTGAAATGCCATATAAGGGGAAGAGGGGTCAGGAATAGGTAAAACACAATAGGGGAGGCAGGGCTTGGACAAGAGACCCAAAAATAAAAACTATACAAATTCGATTTGATATTTCATTAAAATAATTTCACAAAAATCATAGAAAAAAAGACTGTTGATGTAATAAAATAGAACCAACAGATGATGAAAGTACGACTTTCAAGGGTATACTGCTACTAAAATTTTTAATTCAAGGGCATGGCTTGAGTGCATTATTGTTTGAAATTGAATTTTCCTATGTGGACTGGTTTTCTGACAAGGAAAATGGGCAGCAGCAGGCATTACCCCTCCCCCCATGATCTTGTCAATGTTGTTAATGTTAATGTTAATGTTAATTGAACTTCTAAAGCGCGCGGTCAACGAAGGTATCTTGGCGCTGAGGAGGAGGTGAGGAGAAACAGCTGTATAGAAAACCACATAGAATTAAAATAGCAGGGTCTTCAGAGATTTTCTAAAGGCTAGATGGTTCGATATAGCCTTGATCGTAGGAGGAAGATTGTTCCACATTTGTGCCGCCGCAACCGAAAAGGCTCTGCCTCCAATGCATATGCAGCGGTATCAAGGGACTACCAGCAGTGCCGCTGAGGAGGAGCACATCGAGCGAACAGGGTGATAGCGAACAAACTTAGACTGAAGATATTTTCTCCCAGTCGTGGGGTGCTCTATGAACAATGCACAATGACTTGAACTCAATTCTACGACTGACCGGTAGCGAGTGCAAAGCACAAAGCACGGGGGAAATATGAGCTCCATACGGAGATCCTGTGGCGACACAAGCAGCCAGATTTTGAAGGCGCTGCAGCCGCTGGATTAGGCCCTTAGTTTGGGCGAGATACAATGATTTGCAGTAATCCAGACGGCTAAGCACCATGGCTACAACAACTGGAGGATGAAGAGTGGCAGGAAGAAGCGGTAGGACCTTTTTCAGGATCTTAAGAAGGAAGTGGCCTGTCTTGCACACAAGACCTGGTCGTGCATTGAAAGGGAGGCAGAGAGAATAACGCCCAAATTCCTAACCTTTGTCACCGGGACCGGTAGAGAGCCCAGAGAAGAGGGCCAGAAAGAAGATACCCAAAGTGAAGGATCAGGGGGGGGCACCAACCACCAACACCTCTGTCTTGTCACCATTCAATTTCAACCAGTTCCTGCTCATCTACTCACCTACAGCGGCCAGGCACTGGTGGAAGCATGACGACACCTCCGTAGGAGCTAAATCCAAACGAATTAGGAACTGGGTGTCGTCAGCATAAGAATAGCATCTGACGCCGAGGGAGTGGATGAGACAGGTAAGAGGCCAGATGTAGATATTGAAAAGAATGGGTGACAAGGCCGAACCTTGTGGCACACCACAAGTGTGGTTAAAAGAGCGAGACAGAAAGGGAGGAAGAGAAAGCACCTGAGTGCGATCAGACAGACAAGAAGAGAACCACGAGAGGACCTGGCCTGTAATCCCAATCTGGGAAAGGTGGGTGAGCAGAGTGTAGCAGCATTTATGTGCCGGTACACACGCCGGCACAGCAGACGGGCACAGCGGGCATGCCGTCTGCACGCTGAAGGCAGTTATTTTTAAATCTGAGTATACTGTCTCTAAACTTACCATTAACCATGAACTAAGCATGGACGCTTTACTGGTTAAATGTATAAGCACTTTGCATATAACCTGTCATCTTCTTCTTGTTTATCGTCCACCTGGGTCTTACATTGGGTTTCACAATCCATTTGTTGGCCTAGTGGCCGAACTTCAGCTAAAATATACCAATCTGATTGTTCTGGGCCATTTTAATCTTAAAACTAATAGCCCTAGACCTCCGGTGCTTGACCATTTTTTCTCTAGTCTTAATGACCTTAATATTCAGCAGTTGGTGACGGAACCCACACATAAATTGGGGAACACTCTTGATTTAGTACTGACTAATGCTAGTTTGGTGGCTGTCTCCTCTGTAGAACAGATACTGTGGTCAGACCACTTTTTAGTTATATGTTTACTTAAAAACAAATATGCCACGCCTAAAACCCGTCTACCACAAGTCTGACAATGTTGCTGGCGCTCTGCTGCTTCACAGGACCTTTCTAAACTTATTAAAAGTAAACACCAGACACACACCCACCCCTCCTTTTCCACCCTACTCTCCTCTCTGAGTGAAGCTGCGGACATAATCGCCCCTCGTCGGCGCACTCAACCATGCAGGCTTCCCACTCAGCCTTGGTTCACTCTGACACTTAAAGCAGCTTGCCTTAAGCTTAAGCAGACAGAACGCAAATCGTGTACTACCTATGATCTTAATGCGAAAGCTCAATATAAAGCCTGTTCTGCTGCCTGCTTTCTGGATATTTGCAAAGCAAAAAGACTGTATTTCACTCGGACGGTGGAGTCAGCCCTCTGCTTACCCAAAACACTTTTTTCCGTGGTTTGCACTCTTTCCTCTTCCGAGAAAATTACACCTGTTCTCTGTTCCACTCAGGAACGCTGTGACTCCCTTGCTCAATTCTTCATATCCAAGATTGATACCATTTGTACTGCCATTCAAACTTCCTTGCTGCCTTCAACCTCTAATGGTTGTTCTATTCCAGCAGGTAGTCCTACTATAGTTAAAGAATGGTCTACCTTCCCTCTATTTTCTGAAGAAACAGTGATGGGGCCATACAATGGATTAAATCTGTCTCTCCCTCCGATGTGATTCCGTTAGCCGTTATGAAAGTAATTGCTGGCGATATCCTTGCGGAACTTACTACATCTGTGAATGATTCCTGCCAGACAAGAACTATCCCAGCTGAACTTAAAATTGCTGCTGCCATCCCTTTGTTAAAGAAACCATCACTTGACCCTTCCCTCCTTTCTAATTTCCACCCTATTTCTCTTCTTCCGTTCTCTAGAATCTCTTGTTAGGGAGAATTCTCCAGAATGGCTAATTTCCCTTACCTACTGAGTCCCTGAGCAGCTTTGCTGGATTTCTGGTTTTTTTTTCACCTGGTAAGAGTGTGAGCCTTTTTTCCCACTCTTACATGTGTTTTGCTGTGTGTGTCTAACATTTTTCTTGTGTTCATAGACTGTGGAGCCTCACCTACTCCATAGGCATCGTCTTTTACTGTGTGTTACACAGCACCTTCAGTGCAGTGACACAGGGTTGTCTTTTTGATTTCCCAACTCCGACTCCATTTTCTGGGACTGACTACTGTCTCCCAGAGCATGTAAAGTTGCCATTGACTTTATTAGTCTCTTTTAAAAACTCACAGACCCAGTACAAACTATCTTAAATAGAGTTCTGGAAAGGGTTAATACTTATCCCTTTTTGTCTGTTTTTCTTGGAGCATTGTTTCGCTCCCTTTTCATTAAGAATTGGCTGGTGGCAGTGGTAACTACCCTATTTTTCCTACCGCGGTTATCTTAAAAAGCCTTGGTATTGTTTTAGGCTATCTTGGTAGCCTCGAACTTAAACCCGCTAGACCATATACGTTTTTATACGGTTCCGGCTGGATTTAGTCGCCATTTCTTTTTGTAAAATTCTTTCTCGTGTTTTACTCTGCGCGCCAAACCAGGTTTGGTTCCTTTGTTCGCCGTCCTTTCGCGGGCTTCTGCACAGAAGCCCTCCTCAGGCGCCTGTATGTCTGGGGGGGGACAGGATGTGAGGGAGGGGTTAAGGACTCTCTGCACAGGGTCTCCTAGAAGACCCATGTCGCACTCTGATCTGATTGGCTGTGGTGACTGTCCCGGCGGGACAGCCACCCTGCTGTGTGATTGACAGCCAGGCTGTGCGAATAGGGGAAAACTGCATGAAAAGCAGGTCTCTGGGGCTGGAAAGGCAGAGTCACCACTGGAATAAGAGAACCGAAGAGGAGCTGACAGAAGAGGAATCCTACCACAACTGATCCTCCCGGTGAAGCTCTGCTGTAGGTCCGAATTTTCATACTCCAATGACAGGAAAGATCTGCAAGGAATCTTCTCCTCTTGAGCTGGTGGGAACAAACAGTTTACCAAACTGCTCGCCACACCTCCCTTCTCTGGTCTAATTTGCTGTACAGAGCTACAGTGAACCGGATAGCCAGGAGGAACGGACCCTGCTTGCGTTTTAAGGAGCGCACCTTTTATTTGTTGCTTTGCTCTGCTGCTGGTTTCTTCCCTGGGCAGTGCAGGACCCTCCAGTCTTCCTACTTCGTGTCAGTCCGACAGTCGCTTCAGGAACCATGAGCCTGCAAGACCTGCCAGGAACGTCCGCCTCAGTTACAGCCTTCTTCTCCATTTAAGGTACTGTACAAATCCGGTTGTTCGTTTCGTCCAGCCGCGGTGAAAGTGTGTGAAACCTTTCGCCAATCCGAGGGCTTGTCCTTCTCCATTCTTTAAGCTAACTTGTCTGCCGACCAACTTCGTCCTGAACTCTTGGCAAAGACCTAACCGCAAACTACCCTGAACTGTGTGATCTTGAGCAAAGACTTTGGTCCACTGACTTTGGGCCAGGCCCCTTGAATTTGATTTCCTCACTGTAGTTCCTTTTTCTAGTTTACCCTACTTACGTACTTGTTGGTGCTGCTCAATTCTTATCTAACTTTGCCTTTCCCTCCCTTTTAAATAGCTGGAGTGCCATTTTACTCACTCTTCATTTTGAGCCTAACTTGTCCAGAATCTATTGGGTGTGGTGCAGTATATTAAGAGTGTGATTTTTCAACTGCTTTACTTTAGTGAAATGTTTTACAACTGATGTGTAAATAAATGTATATTCTTTTACTCCGAAACCTTGAGTCAGGGCCTCATTACGAGGTTGGCGGAATGGGTTTAACGGCACTGGTAATGGTGGCTGTGCCGATAAACCCACTCCACCCTATTATGAGGTTCCCTTGCGGGACCCTGAAAGGACATCTGGTAAAACCAGACATCCTTTATGGGTCCTGCGAGGGGACCAGAGAGCTAACAACGGGCCTGTTATTAACGGGCCCGTTGTTAGCTCCCTCCCCATTCCCATTGAGCCTTATGGGGCTCGAATGGGAATGGGGATACATTTTTCCCGGGCCCAAGGAATGGGCAATTACTGGGTCCGCCAAGGTGGGCATGACCTGGTAATTGCGCATTCCATGGGCCCGGGAACATTTCATCACCGGCGGCAGCCGTGCTCTTAATAAGGGCACGGCTACCGCCAGCCTCGTAATGAGGCCCTCAGTGTTTGTTTGAATCATAGTAATTGCTGTCCTTTGTGTAACTATTGATGCTGCTCACTTGCTCTTGAGATAAGACTGGCTGCTCAGCCATCGCTACCACTTTACTGTGTAGTACAGGCTTGAACCAAAGGTGAATTTGTACTGTCACTTGTAGTCCTAATTGTGTGTGGTATTCCCAAAGGGTACTGCGTATAATTCTGCCTAACATCTTTGTCTCCCCTCTTCTCTCTTCCTTTTTAGAGACAGATACACTGCTTGATCCTGCCCAATCTGGCTATAGGCCTGGTCGGGGTACGGAAAGCGTATTGGTGTCAGTTCTGGATGACATGGCCAGGCTGGTGGATGCTGGTGGTGTTTGGGCTCTGATTTGTTGGATCTTTCAGCAGCCTTTGATACAGTCGTTCATCCCATCCTAATCAAAGTCCGATCTTGGTGAGAAGTGCTGCTTGTCCTTATTAATGCAGCAAGCTTTTAGTGTTGAAGCACTTCCATTATAAATGATAGCAGGTTAGTGGCAGCTGTGGGTGTTTTTTGTTTTAATTGGAGGAGTTTGAACATTTTCCCTGAATGTGTGTGAGCGGCCAAGAGTAACAAGGGAACGTGAGCCTGAGTCAGAAGGTGGGGGGATCACCCCTAAGATTTTATTTTCACAATGAGTTGAAATGGTGCATTATTCTGAACACCTTTTTTTAAATAACTGGGTCAAAAACCATAGGATGCATAATTGGTTCTGTGAAAATAAATCCAATAAATGAATGCCAGGTTGCAAACAATACAGAGGAGCATTGTACAACATTTCATGATGACTGTGCCCACAATATATGCCAGCATTGCCTTGTAAAACCCTTACCCATGCTTCCTGTGACCAAAGATATGCAAATATTGCCACTGTAAAACACTTTCTTGATGCTGATCAGTCTGCAATTATTCCAGCACTGCCACTGTAAAGCACATGTTTATGATGCCTATATGAATGATACATGGCAGTACAGTCCTGTAAACCACCCTTCCATGCAACCTGTGCCAAAATACGCCAGTAATACCATTGTAAAATATTTAATGATGGCGCCTACAGTATACTCCAGCATGCCCTCACATTCATGGTGCCGATCCATTGCACCTGCAACACAGGTGCAAACAGACAGAAACACAAACGCACACTCCTTACAACTGTCTGGCACACACACACATTGCGATCATAACAAGCAAACACACAAACATGTTTTGCCTCTTTTTTTCAAATAAATCTACCGAGTCAATGTGGTGAGCCAGTGTCCTTGTTACCTCGAAGGCTGCGATATGGGACTGCAAGTGGGTATCCCCCTGAAGAATTTACGGCATGGAGAATGCGAATGAATGAATGAATGAATGATGTGGAATGAAACATGTTGGGACGAATGGTTCAAAAGTAAAAAGGATGAGTGAGTATAAAAAAATCGAAACCTACACATTTGGTTATTTTTGAATCCTTGTCAATGTTGTTAGGTTCTCTCCAAGAAGAAAAATACTACATGATTTGTACTATTGATTAGAAGTGGAGATTGAAAACTAATGATACATTCTCAACAATTGATCAATCAAATTAAGTAAAATGACTGTTTTAAACAGAGTATGTTTTAAGACAAATAAAAAGTATATTTTTGGATAAATGCAAAGACATTGTTGGTCGTTTATTGAAGATGGATGAGGAGGATAGATATATAATATAAAATTCTATCTAACAGTCATACGGTGGAAGTCTGATAAGACAAAGGACCGTCCAAACAGATTGTATGTACCAAATGTAAAAAATAACATCTATATCATGTCCAGTTAGGCTTTGGGTAGTAAATGGATGCAAATAAATGCAGAGAATTAGCAGTTTGTCCCCAATGTATGATGTGCTGTTACCAATCACTGCTTGCCTCTGGGCTCTAGCCCCAATGAAAGTAAAGGGTCTGGAGAGTGGTAAACACAAGGAGCATAGCATCATGCTCCACTGACCATGCTTGGTTTGCATTCATTGTAGTGTGCAAAAGGTCTTGAGACCATCCACATCTAACTGCAAACTTTGACATCAAAGCAATTCAGTGGATAAACAGGTGGTGGGCGTGAAACAGGACACATGGAAGGAGCTTGGGTGGGTGACCACCCTCTTTTCCCCATGCTCCACCACTGCTCCTCTGAAAGGCCCTATGCATCCCCTTTAAGAAGAAAAGAACACCCCTCCCATGAAGTCAATACCTAAGGATGTCCTGTTGCTAGTTCATGGTGCAGGTGTGGGTGCACTGTACCATAATCCCATAAAAGTCTGAATGGCGCTATTGTTGAAGTGTCTTTGGGGTGTCAAGGGGCAATCAAAAGGGAGAGTTCTGTCAGTTGACTGCAAATTGTGGGCCCATATTTGTGCACTGGCATAGCATAAACATGATTTCACTTAATATTGTGTGATATAGCATAACATGGCAGAAATGCTGGAGACACATTGATTTTCATGGATTTAACCAAATAAATGCAACCTCCTTTGATGTTTCCAAAATCAAAATGTTTCTCTGCAATTGTTATTGGGTGTCTGCTGACGGAGGTATGGCACAATAACCATCTTTGAATTATGTTGCATTTCACCATAGTGTTACCTAAACCAGGTAAGGTTCCCAACTCTTTTTCACTGGGGATCAGAACTCAAAGGGAACTAACTCGAAAGGCAAGACATAAAGGTGATTCTGATTACCCCTCTTTCCATTACCCCAATGTTTCAAATGGACCGACAATTACAAATTAAACAAATACCATTTGATCTTGTTACTATAAGACATCATGAACCCAGCACAGAAACAGTAGTTACAGAAAAATAAATTCAGTTTTTATTATCACACGTTGTAATTAATAAAAAAAGGCAACAATTGCCACAGAAATAATATTACACATTTAGACAATTCACCATTTGTTAAAAAACCTTATTTTGATGTGGAAGGCAAAGTGCATAGTGCACTGATAGGGCAAAGGGGTGCTAGCAACGCAAAGTTTGTATATTATTTAACCACTTTATTTGCATGAAGAATCCCACAATTGATACACATGGGTATTTCAGATAGCTGTCGACATGTTTCGGCCATTTTTTGTTTCGGACACTATCTCTAGTGTCTTTAATTCTTTCTTTTCTTAGGCCATCTTCAGGACACAATGGGCCTCATTACGATTTTGGCTGTAGCCATGCCGCTATTGGCGGCATGGCTGCCGCCAAAATCGGGTCCGGGTTCCCAGAATGAGGAATTACCGGGCCATTCCGAGTTCGGAGGGCCCGGTAATTCCTCCCTCTGTGAACCCGGACCCGGGTCTTCCCCATTCCCATTTCAGCCCCCATAGGGCTGAATGGGAATGGGAGAGGGAGCAAACAACGGGCCGATTACGAGCGGCCCGTTGTTTGCTCCCTCTTCCCCTCGCGGGACCCGCTCTGCACGTCTGGTGAAACCAGACGTGCAGACCGGGTCCTGCAAGGGGACCTCGTAATCAGGCGGTACGGGGTTGACGGCGCCGGCACCTTTACCAGCGCCGTTAACCCCTTACCGCCTGACTTGTAATGAGGACCAATTTCTTCAAGAGAAGTCAACAAAGACTCTATCCCCCAAAAGTTGATCAGCATGGCCAATTTATTGTCAATTGTGAACAATTTTCACAATTTTCACATTTATCCACAGGTTCTGGATACACGACTGTCACGGACGGCAACGATGCTGCAAAACATCTATGGAATACGTTATCAAGCGGGAGGAGCGGTGTCAACCTGCCGCCGATCTGTAAGTCCCCTGTTAGAAGAAAGACAGCAGTTTAAATAGCGGGATGTAAGTCACCCAGACTATAGTGAAAAAAGGATAGTCACGCACTTCTCATTCCTTGCAGCGCCTGTCAAAAAAGTTGGAAGGCAATGGATCTTAATGGGTGCCCAGATTCCAAAGAGATCCTCGTAACGGGCCGCAGTGATGAACGAACACGGAAAGAGGGGTAATCAGACTCACCTTTATGTCTTGTCTTGCATTTCACCCTAGCCAACAACACATTAATGGCCCTCATTACGAGTTCGGCGGTAACCATGCCACTATTGGCAGCATGGCTGCCGCCGAAATCGTGTCGTGTCCGGGTCCTCGGAATGAGGACTTACCGGGCCATTCCGAGTTCGTAAGGCCCGGTAATTTCTCCCTCCGATGACCCGGACACGGTCCTTCCCCATTCCCATTTCAGCCCTCATAGGGCTGAATGGGAATGGGAGAGGGAGCAAACAACGGGCCATTACGAGATGGCCCGTTGTTTGCTCCCTCTTCCCCTCGCGGGACCCGGTAAGCACGCCTGGTTTTCCCAGGCGTGCTTACCGTGTCCCGCAAGGGGAACTCGTAATGCGGCGGTACGGAGTGAACGGCGCCGGCACCTTTTACGGCACCGTTCACTCCATAACGCCAGGGTCATAATGAGGCCCATTAACACACAACTCCAATCCTGTAAGAACACAGGTTAACACAATGGATTATACACCACCCTAAAACATGTTTTAACACACCATTTCTGTAACCAACACACTAACCTACCACAGATACACCAGCACAACTCTCCACACTCTCCTTAAACACTCCCCCCACCAGGCATCACATACAACCGCATACACATTTTGCCCAATCTGGAGCGTACGCTAACACCTGCTTCAGACGACTTGCAAAAGCTAGCACTTACAATCTAAACCTAGGCCTCCCTTTTCAGATTTGCACACATTGGGCCTCATTACGAGGTACGTGGTAAGGGATTACCGGCACCGGTAAGGACACCGGTGCCGGTAATCCCTTACCACCCTATTCCGAGGTCCCTTAGCGGGTCCCTTCCTTAACACCTGGTTTTACCAGGCGTTATGGATGGGATCCGTTAAGGGACTTCAAAGCTAATAACGGTACCGCAAATTGCGGTACCGTTTTAGCTCCATCCCCATTACCATTGAGCCATATGGGGGCTCGAATGAGAATGGGGACTTACCGGGTCCTCCAAGGTTGGAATGACCCGGTAAGTCCCTATTTCGGGAACCCGGACCCGGAATGCGGTAAGGGGGTAGCCATGGTGCTAATAGCACCATGGCTACCTCCTACCTCGTAATGAGGACCATTGACACTGCAACAAAATAACCTTACCTTGCTCCTTCTACTCCTGCCTATGTCCCATTACCCACCTTTTGCAGATCCTGATGCACCAAAAGAGCATGAAATGATACAGAGGTTGTGCTAATACAGACCCAATAACATGACATAATTACAGGGCATAGCACAGGTTTTTACTCATTTTATTGTGGGGAAGATGTCTGCCTGGCCCAAGCTACCCTGGTAACTTACAGAGGAGAAAATTAATGTTGGTTCTTCTGCAGTCCGCCCGCTTTACTGGAAACTTTGGTGACCTGACCAGCTGGTGAGAAAAGAATATATATATATATCTCAGTGAAAAAACTTTGTTAAAGGGACGCTATGGTTAAGTTGCGCTACTAAAAACTTATGAAATTCAGTGAAACAACTTTGTTAAAGGGACGCTATGGTTAAGTTGCGCTACTAAAAACCTATGAAATTCAGTGAAAAAACTTTGTTAAAGGGACGTTATGGTTCCAAGTAAAACCGAAAAACCCTTGAAATTCGCCAGTTATGGTAAGCTAAGCAACCATAACTCGCGCCGCCACCTTGCACTGCTAGACCTAACACCCAGGACATCAAAGATGATATCACAAATGTCATTGATGACATCACTGATGACATCACATGTGTATTGTCGGGATTCTTATTATAATGTTGTTAAAAAACTGTCAAGGATCATTGGAATAAATGTCATGAGCTAATTAGTGCATTAAGCAATGCATTGATATAAATAGCATTCTATTATGAAGTTCTATCCAGTATACTAACCTACTCATCCAGAAACATAGGCATTGTGTGCAGCATATATGATGAAGGTAGAATATTCACAATGTTGAATAATGAAATTATAACTGTTTTCTTATTAGAGTTTTGCGTACTGTGAAATATGTAATAAGTAGCTAATAAAACACACGTATTACATAATTGCATTATTACAAACAAAACACAAAGAGACAAGAACACATACAGATATGGGTATATAAAGGGAAAGTGAAGTAAGCAAAAAAGCAGAAGTAGTAGCAGAAATAATTCATAACTTAACTGATTATCTTTATGCAAATAAATGATTGCTCTGTTTAAAAGCTGCTATTTACCCTGTGTATATGTATCATATGATGTGACTGGACCCTAAGGAAAGTAATGTGAGTACAATGTATACAAATATGAGCATATACAGGGAAAGTACAGTAATAAAAAAACAACAGAACTATCAGAAAGTGCTGATAACTCTACAGATTATCTTCATGCACAGAAAGGATTGCTGTGTTTCAAGTTTGTGTCTTCCCCTATGTATATCTTTCATATGTTATGACTGGACCCTCAGGGAATTACTATAAGAACATACTTGAAGGATAAGTCTACAAATATAGTACGTTTACAATTTTTAGTTCCTGACTGTTACTAAAGAAAACCATTTGGCCTAGATATGTCAGTAATGGAAAAAAGAGGGAGCCAGACATGTGATGTCATTGACATTTGTGATGTCATCTTTGATGTCCTGGGTGTTAGACATAGAAGTGCACGGTAGTGGCGCGAGTTATGGTTGCTTAGCTTACCATAACTGGCGAATTTCAAGGGTTTTTCGGTTTTACTTGGAACCATAACGTCCCTTTAACAAAGTTTTTTCACTGAATTTAATAGGTTTTTAGTAGCGCAACTTAACCATAACGTCCCTTTAACACATTTTTTCACTGAATTTCATAGGTTTTTAGTAGCGCAACTTAACCATAACATCCCTTTAACAAAGTTTTTTCACTGAATTTCATAGGTTTTTAGTAGCGCAACTTAACCATAACGTCCCTTTAACAAAGTTTTTTCACTGAATTTCATAGGTTTTTAGTAGCGCAACTTAACCATAACGTCCCTTTAACAAAGTTTTATTCACTGAATTTCATAGGTTTTTATTAGTGCAACGTAACCATAACGTCCTTTTCAATGGATGAAGACCACTAGCATCCTAGGTTCTCAAAGTGGGAACCCGGGGTGGTAAAAAAAAGATTTTCCTTCCCAAACGGGAATGCCTGCGGCGTCCCGGTGTAGGAAGGAAAATCTTTTACCAAGATGGACACCATGGAAAGGGAAGGCGGGGTGTATAAAGAGAACACAACAGGGCATGGGTAGGGGGGAAAAGGAGGGAGACACAGGGCATGAGAGGGGGGTGGGGGTAACAGGAGAGAGACACGGGGCATGAGCGGGGGGTGGGGTAACAGGAGGGAGACACGGGGCATGAGTGGGGGGCAACAGCAGGGAGACATGGGGCATGAGCGGGGGGTGGGGGCAACAGCAGGGAGACACGGGGCATGAGCGGGGGTAACAGGAGAGAGAATTGGGGCATGAGCAGGGGGTGGGGGCAACAGCAGAGAGACACGGGGCATGATCGGGGGTGGGGGGCAACAGGAGAGAGACACGGGGCATGAGAGGGGGCTGGGGGGTAACAGGAGAGAGACACGGGGCATGAGCGGGGGGGTGGGGGGTAACAGGAGACAGACACAGGGCATGAGCGGGGGGTGGGGGGTAACAGGAGAGAGACACGGGGCATGAGCGGGGGTGGGGGGCAACAGCAGGGTGACACGGGGCATGACCGGGGGGTGGGGGGCAACAGGAGAGAGACACGGGGCATGAGAGGGGGCTGGGGGGTAACAGGAGGGAGACATGGGGCATGACCGGGGGGTGGGGGGCAACAGGAGGGAGACACGGGGCGTGACCGGGGGATGGGGGGCAACAGGGAGACACAGGGCATGACCGGGGGTGGGGGGCAACAGGAGAGAGACATGGGGCATGAGAGAGGGGTGGGGGGTAACAGGAGAGAGACACGGGGCATGAGCGGGGGTGGGGGGCAACATGAGAGAGACACGGGCATGAGAGGGGGGGCAACAGCAGGGAGACACGGGGCATGAGCGGGGGGTGGGGGAACACGACTGAGACACGGGGCATGAGCAGGGGGTGGGGGGTAACATCAGAGAGACACAGGGCATGACCAGGGGGTGGGGGGCAACAGCAGGGAGACACGGGGCATGAGCGGAGGTGGGGGGACCACGAGGGAGACACGGGGCATGAGAGGGGGGTGGGGGGTAACAGGAGAGAGACACGGGGCTTGAGCAGGGCGTGGGGGGGCAACAGCAGGGAGACACGGGGCATGACTGTGGGGTGGGGGGCAACAGAAGGGAGACACGGGGCATGACTGGGGGGTGGGGGCAACAGGAGAGAAACATGGGGCATGAGAGGGGGGTGGGAGGTAACAGGTGAGAGACACGGGGCATGAGCGGGGGTGGGAGGCAACAGCAGGGAGACACGGGGCATGACCAGGGGGTGAGGGGCAACAGGAGAGAGACACAGGGCATGAGAGGGGCCTGGGGTAACAAGAGAGACACGGGGCATGAGCGAGGGGTGGGGGGTAACAGGAGACAGACACAGGGCATGAGCGGGAGGTGGGGGGCAACAGCAGGGAGACACGGGGCATGAGCAGGGGGCGGGGGGAAAACGAGGGAGACACGGGGCATGAGAAGGGGGTGGGGGTAACAGGAGAGAGACACGGGGCATGAGCGGGGGTGGGGGGCAACAGCAGGGAGACACGGGGCATGGCCGGGGGGTGGGGGGCAACAGGAGAGAGACACGGGGCATGAGAGGGGCTGGGGGGTAACAGGAGAGAGACACGGGGCATGAGCGGGGGGTGGGGGGTAACAGGAGACAGACACAGGGCATGAGCGGGGGGTGGGGGGTAACAGGAGAGAGACACGGGGCATGAGCAGGGGTGGGGGGCAACAGCAGGGAGACACGGGGCATGACCGGGGGGTGGGGGCAACAGGAGAGAGACACGGGGCATGAGAGGGGGCTGGGGGGTAACAGGAGAGAGACGCGGGGAATGAGCAGTGGGTGGGGAGCAACAGGAGGGAGACACGGGGCATGACCGAGGAGTGGGGGGCAACAGGGAGACACAGGGCATGACCGGCGGGTGGGGGGCAACAGGAGAGAAACACGGGGCATGACCGGGGGGTGGGGGGCAACAGGAGAGAGACACAGGGCATGAGAGGGGGTGGGGGGTAACAGGAGAGAGACATGGGGCATGAGCAGGGGGTGGAGGGCAACATGAGAGAGACACGGGCATGAGCGGGGGGCAACAGCAGGGAGACACGGGGCATGAGCAGGGGGTGGGGGAACACGACGGAGACACAGGGCATGAGAGGGGGGTGGGGGGTAACAGGAGAGAGACACGGAGCATGAGCGGGGGGTGGGGGCCAACATCAGAGAGACACAGGGCATGAGAGGGGAATGGGGGTAACAGGAGAGAGACACGGGGCATGAGAGGGGGGTGGAGGTAACAGGAGAGAGACACGGGGCATGAGCGGGGGGTGGGGGGCAAAAGAAGGGAGACACGGGGCATGACCGGGGGGTGGGGGGCAACAGGAGAGAGACACGGGGCATGAGAGAGGGATGGGTAACAGGAGAGAGACACAGGGCATGAGCGGGGGGTGGGGGGAACAGCAGGTAGACACGGGGCATGATCGGGGGTGGAGGGAAACAGGAGAGAGACAGGGGGCATGAGAGGGGGTGGGGTAACAGGAGAGAGACACGGGGCATGGGAGCGGGGTGGGGGTAACAGGAGAGAGACACGGGGCATGAGCAGGGGGTGGGGGGCAACAGCAGGGAGACACGGGGCATGAGCGGGGGGTGGGGGGCAACAGCAGGGAGACACGGGGCATGAGCGGGGGGTGGGGGGTACACGAGGGAGACACAGGGCTTGAGAGGGGGGTGGGGGGTAACAGGAGAGAGACATGGGGCATGAGCGGGGTGAGGGGCAACAGCAGGGAGACACGGGGCATGAGCGGGGAGGGGCAACAGGAGAAAGACACGGGGCAGGGGGTGGGGGGAAAACGAGGGAGACACGGGGCATGAGAGGGGGGTGGGGGTAACAGAAGAGAGACACGGGGCATGAGCAGGCGGTGGGGGGCAACAGGAGGGAGACACAGGGCATGACCGGGGGGTGGGGGGCAACAGGGAGAGACGGGGCATGACTGGGGGGTGGGGGGTAACAGGAGAGAGACACAGGCATGAGCAGGGGGTGGGGGCAACAGCAGGGAGACACGGGGCATGAGCGGGGGGTGGGGGGAACACGAGGGAGACACGGGGCATGAGAGGGGGGTGGGGAGTAACAGGAGAGAGACACAGGGCATGAGAGGGGGGTGTGGGGTAACAGGAGAGAGACATGGGCATGAGCAGGGTGTGGGGGGCAACAGCAGGGAGACACGGGGCATGAGCGGGGGGTGGGGGAACACGAGGGAGACACGGGGCATGAGAGGGGGGTGGGGGGTAACAGGAGAGAGACACGGGGCATGAGCGGGGGGTGGGGGGCAACAGAAGGGAGACACGGGGCAAGACCGGGGGTGGGGGGCAACAGGAGAGAGACACGGGGCATGAGAGGGGAGTGGGGGGTAACAGGAGAGAGACACGGGGCATGAGAGGGGGGTGGGGGTAACAGGAGAGAGACACGGGGCATGAGAGGGTGGTGGGGGAAACAGCAGGGAGACACGGGGCATGATCGGGGGTGGGGGGCAACAGGAGAGAGACACGGGGCATGAGAGGGGGTGGGGGTAACAGGAGAGAGACACAGGGCATGAGAGGGGGTTGGGGGTAACATGAGAGAGACACGGGCATGAGCAGGGGGTGGGGGGCAACAGTAGGGAGACACGGGGCATGTGCGGGGGTGGGGGGATCACGAGGGAGACACTGGGCATGAGAGGGGGTGGGGTGTAACAGGAGAGAGACACAGGGCATGAGAGAGGGTTGGGGGGTAACATGAGAGAGACACGGGGCATGAGCGGGGGGTGAGGGGCAACAGCAGGGAGACACGGGGCATGAGCAGGGAGGGGCAACAGGAGAAAGACACGGGGCATGAGCAGGGGGTGGAGGGTAACAGGAGAGACACGAGGCATAAGCGGGGGTGGAGGAACAGGAGAGAGACACAGGGCATCAGCGGGGGTGGGGGGCAACAACAGGGAGACACGGGGCATGACCGGGGGGTGGAGGGCAACAGGAGAGAGACACGGAGCATGAGCGGGGGCAACAGCAGGGAGACACGGGGCATGAGGGGGGTGTGGGGGGCAACAGCAGGGAGACACGGGGCATGACAGGAGGGTGGGGGGTAACAGGAGAGAGACACGGAGCATGAGCAGGGGTGAGGGGTAACAGGAGAAAGACACGGGCATGAGCGGGGGGTGGGGGGCAACATCAGGGAGACACGGGGCATGAGCGGGGGGTCGGGGGGGAACAGGGGAGACACGAGGCATGAGCGGGGATGGGGGGAACAGGATAGAGACACGGGGCATGAGTGGGGGGTGAGGGGCAACAGCAGGGAGACACGGGGCATGACCGGGGGGTGGGGGGTAACAGGAGAGAGACACGGGGCATGAGCGGGGGGTGGGGGGCAACAGCAGGGAGACACGGGCCATGACCTGGGGGTAGGGAACAACAGGAGAGAGACACAGGGCATGAGAGGGGGGTGGGGAGTAAAAGGAGAGAGACATGGGGCATGAGCGGGGGGTGGTGGCAACAGCAGGGAGACACAGGGCATGACCGGGGGTGGGGGGTAACAGGAGACAGACACGGGGCATGAGCTGGGGTGGGGGGCAACAGCAGGGAGACACGGGGCATGACCGGGGGGTGGTGGGCAACAGGAGAGAGACACGGGGCATGAGAGGGGTGTGGGGGTAACAGGAGAGAGACACAGTGCATGAGAGGGGTGTGGGGGGCAACAGCAGAGAGACACAGGGCATGAGCGGGGGATGGGGGGCAACAGCAGGGAGACACGGGGCATCGGTGGGGGGCAACAGCAGGGAGACACGGGGCATGACCGGGGGCTGGGGGGCAACAGGAGAGAGACACGGGGCATGGGAGAGGAGTGGGGGTAACAGGAGAGAGACATGGGGCCTGACCGGGGGGTGGGGGGCAACAGCAGGGAGACACAGGGCATGAGCGGGAGGTGGGGGGCAACATCAGGGAGACACGGGGCATGAGCGGGGGGTGGGGGGAACACGACGGAGACACAGTGCATGAGAGGGGCCTGGGGGTAACAAGAGAGAGACACGGGGCATGAGCGGGAGGTGGGGGGCAACAGCAGGGAGACACGGGGCATGAGCAGAGGGCTGGGTGAAAACGAGGGAGACACGGGGCATGACGGGTGGTGGGGGGCAAAGGGAAAGAAACACGGGGCATGAGAAGGGGCTGGGGGTAACAGGAGAGAGACACGGGGCATGAGCGGGGGTTGGGGGCAACAGCAGGGAGACACGGGGCATGGCCGAGGTGTGGGGGGCAACAGGAGAGAGACACGGGGCATGAGAGGGGGCTGGGGGGTAACAGGAGAGAGACACGGAGCATGAGCGGGGGGTGGAGGGTAACAGGAGACAGACACAGGGCATGAGCGGGGGGTGGGGGGTAACAGGAGAGAGACACGGGGCATGAGCAGGGGTGGGGGGCAACAGCAGGGAGGCACGGGGCATGACCGGGGGGTGGGGGCAACAGGAGAGAGACACGGGGCATGAGAGGGGGCTGGGGGGTAACAGGAGAGAGACGCGGGGAATGAGCAGTGGGTGGGGAGCAACAGGAGGGAGACACGGGGCATGACCGAGGGGTGGGGGGCAACAGGGAGACACAGGGCATGACCGGGGGGTGGGGGGCAACAGGAGAGAGACACGGGGCATGACCAGGAGGTGGGGGGCAACAGGAGAGAGACACAGGGCATGAGAGGGGGTGGGGGGTAACAGGAGAAAGACATGGGGCATGAGCGGGGGGTGGAGGGCAACATGAGAGAGACACGGGCATGAGAGGGGGGCAACAACAGGGAGACACGGGGCATGAGCGGGGGGTGGGGGGAACACGACGGAGACACAGGGCATGAGAGGGGGGTGGGGGGTAACAGGAGAGAGACACGGGGCATGAGCAGGGGGTGGGGGGCAACATCAGAGAGACACAGGTCATGAGAGGGGAATGGGGGTAACAGGAGAGAGACACGGGGCATGAGAGGGGGTGGAGGTAACAGGAGAGAGACACGGGGCATGAGCGGGGGTGGGGGGCAACAGAAGGGAGACACGGGGCATGAGAGAGGGATGGGTAACAGGAGAGAGACACAGGGCATGAGCGGGGTGTGGGGGGAACAGCAGGTAGACACGGGGCATGATCGGGGGTGGAGGGCAACAGGAGAGAGACAGGGGGCATGAGAGGGGGTGGGGTAACAGGAGAGAGACACGGGGCATGGGAGCGGGGTGGGGGTAACAGGAGAGAGACACGGGGCATGAGCAGGGGGTCGGGGGCAACAGCAGGGAGACCCGGGGCATGAGCGGGGGGTGGGGGGCAACAGCAGGGAGACACGCTGCATGAGCGGGGGGTGGGGGGAACACGAGGGAGACACAGGGCATGAGAGGGGGTGGGGGGTAACAGGAGAGAGACACGGGGCATGAGCGGGGTGAACGGCAACAGCAGGGAGACACGGGGCATGAGCGGGGAGGGGCAACAGGAGAAAGACACGGGGCAGGGGGTGGGGGGAAAACGAGGGAGACACGGGGCATGAGAGGGGGGTGGGGGTAACAGAAGAGAGACACGGGGCATGAGCAGGCGGTGGGGGGCAACAGGAGGGAGACACAGGGCATGACCGGGGGTTGGGGGCAACAGGGAGACACGGGGCATGACTGGGGGGTGGGGGGTAACAGGAGAGAGACACAGGCATGAGCAGGGGGTGGGGGCAACAGCAGGGAGGCACGGAGCATGAGCGGGGGGTGGGGGGAACACGAGGGAGACACGGGGCATTAGAGGGGGGTGGGGGGTAACAGGAGAGAGACACGGGGCATGAGAGGGGGGTGTGGGGTAACAGGAGAGAGACATGGGCATGAGCAGGGGGTGGGGGGCAACAGCAGGGAGACACGGGGCATGAGCGGGGGGTGGCGGAACACGAGGGAGACGCGGGGCATGAGAGGGGGGTGGGAGGTAACAGGAGAGAGACACGGGGCATGAGCGGGGGGTGGGGGGCAACCGAAGGGAGACACGGAGCAAGACCGGGGGTGGGGGGCAACAGGAGAGAGACACGGGGCATGAGAGGGGGGTGGGGGGTAACAGGAGAGAGACACGGGGCATGAGAGGGGGGTGGCGGTAACAGGAGAGAGACACGGGGCATGAGAGGGGGTGGGGGGTAACAGTAGAGAGACACAGGGCATGAGAGGGGGTTGGGGGGTAACATGAGAGAGACACGGGCATGAGCAGGGGGTGGGGAGCAACAGTAGGGAGACAGGTGGCATGTGCGGGGGTGGGGGGAACACGAGGGAGACACTGGGCATGAGAGGTGGTGGGGGGTAACAGGAGAGAGACACGGGGCATGAGCGGGGGGTGAGGGGCAACAGCAGGGAGACACGGGGCATGAGCGGGGAGGGGCAACAGGAGAAAGACACGGGGCATGAGCAGGGGGTGGAGGGTAACAGGAGAGACACGAGGCATAAGCGGGGGTGGGGGAACAGGAGAGAGACACAGGGCATCAGCGGGGGTGGGGGGCAACAGCAGGGAGACACGGGGCATGACCGGGGGGTGGGGGGCAACAGGAGAGAGACACGGAGCATGAGCGGGGGCAACAGAAGGGGGACACGAGGCATGAGGGGGGGTGGGGGGCAACAGCAGGGAGACACAGGGCATGACCGGAGGGTGGGGGGTAACAGGAGAGAGACACGGAGCATGAGCGAGGGTGAGTGGTAACAGGAGAAAGACACAGGCATGAGCGGGGGGGTGGGGGGCAACATCAGGGAGACACGGGGCATGAGCGGGGGGTGGGGGGGCACAGGGGAGACACGAGGCATGAGCGGGGATGGGGGGAACAGGAGAGAGACACGGGGCATGAGTGGGGGGTGAGGGGCAACAGCAGGGAGACACGGGGCATGACCGGGGGGTGGGGGGTAACAGGAGAGAGACACGGGGCATGAGCGGGGGGTGGGGGGCAACAGCAGGGAGACACGGGCCATGACCTGGGGGTGGGGAGCAACAGGAGAGAGACACGGGGCATGAGAGGGGGGTGGGGAGTAACAGGAGAGAGACATGGGGCATGAGAGGGGGGTGGGTGGCAACAGCAGGGAGACACAGGGCATGACCGGGGGTGGGGGGTAACAGGAGACAGACACAGGGCATGAGCGGGGGTGGGGGGCAACAGCAGGGAGACACGGGGCATGACCGGGGGGTGGTGGGCAACAGGATAGAGACACGGGGCATGAGAGGGGGGTGGGGGTAACAGGAGAGAGACACGGTGCATGAGAAGGGGGTGGGGGGCAACAGTAGGGAGACATGGGGCATGAGCGGGGGGTAGGGGGAATACGAGGGAGACACAGGGCATGAGAGGGGGGTAACAGGAGAGAGACACGAGGCATTAGCAGGGGGGTGGGGGGTAACAGGAGAGAGACACGGGGCATGAGAGGGGGGTGGCGGTAACAGGAGAGAGACACGGGGCATGAGCGGGGGGTGGGGGGCAACCGAAGGGAGACACGGGGCAAGACCGGGGGTGGGGGGCAACAGGAGAGAGACACGGGGCATGAGAGGGGGGTGGGGGGTAACAGGAGAGAGACACGGGGCATGAGAGGGGGGTGGCGGTAACAGGAGAGAGACACGGGGCATGAGAGGGGGTGGGGGGTAACAGTAGAGAGACACAGGGCATGAGAGGGGGTTGGGGGGTAACATGAGAGAGACACGGGCATGAGCAGGGGGTGGGGAGCAACAGTAGGGAGACAGGTGGCATGTGCGGGGGTGGGGGGAACACGAGGGAGACACTGGGCATGAGAGGTGGTGGGGGGTAACAGGAGAGAGACACGGGGCATGAGCGGGGGGTGAGGGGCAACAGCAGGGAGACACGGGGCATGAGCGGGGAGGGGCAACAGGAGAAAGACACGGGGCATGAGCAGGGGGTGGAGGGTAACAGGAGAGACACGAGGCATAAGCGGGGGTGGGGGAACAGGAGAGAGACACAGGGCATCAGTGGGGGTGGGGGGCAACAGCAGGGAGACACGGGGCATGACCGGGGGGTGGGGGGCAACAGGTGAGAGACACGGAGCATGAGCGGGGGCAACAGAAGGGGGACACGAGGCATGAGGGGTGGTGGGGGGCAACAGCAGGGAGACACAGGGCATGACCGGAGGGTGGGGGGTAACAGGAGAGAGACACGGAGCATGAGCGAGGGTGAGGGGTAACAGGAGAAAGACACAGGCATGAGCGGTGGGGTGGGGGGCAACATCAGGGAGACACGGGGCATGAGCGGGGGGTGGGGGGGCACAGGGGAGACACGAGGCATGAGCGGGGATGGGGGGAACAGGAGAGAGACACGGGGCATGAGTGGGGGGTCAGGGGCAACAGCAGGGAGACACGGGGCATGACCGGGGGGTGGGGGGTAACAGGAGAGAGACACGGGGCATGAGCGGGGGGTGGGGGGCAACAGCAGGGAGACACGGGCCATGACCTGGGGGTGGGGAGCAACAGGAGAGAGACACGGGGCATGAGAGGGGGGTGGGGAGTAACAGGAGAGAGACATGGGGCATGAGCGGGGGGTGGGTGGCAACAGCAGGGAGACACAGGGCATGACCGGGGGTGGGGGGTAACAGGAGACAGACACAGGGCATGAGCGGGGGTGGGGGGCAACAGCAGGGAGACACGGGGCATGACCGGGGGGTGGTGGGCAACAGGATAGAGACACGGAGCATGAGAGGGGGGTGGGGGTAACAGGAGAGAGACACGGTGCATGAGAAGGGGGTGGGGGGCAACAGTAGGGAGACATGGGGCATGAGCGGGGGGTAGGGGGAATACGAGGGAGACACAGGGCATGAGAGGGGGCTGGGGGTAACAGGAGAGAGACACGAGGCATTAGCAGGGGGTGGGGGACAACAGCATGGATACACAGGGCATGAGAGGGGGGTGGGGGCAACAGCAGTGAGACACGTGGCATGAGCGGGGGGTGGGGGCAACAGCAGGGAGACACGGGGCATGAGCGGAGGGGTGGGGGGCAACAGGAGAGAGACACAGGGCATGAGAGAGGGTGGGGGGTAAAAGCAAGGAGACACGGGGCATGACCGGGGGGTGGGGGGTAACAGGAGAGAGACACGGGGCATGAGTGGGGCATGGTGGGCAACAGCAGGGAGACACGGGGCATGACCAGGGGGTGGGGGGCAACAGGAGAGAGACACGGGGCATGAGAGGGCGGTGGGGGGTAACAGGAGTGAGACACGGGGCATGAGTGGGGGGTGGGGGGCAACAGCAGGGAGACACAGGGCATGAGCAGGGGGTGGGGGTAAAAGGAGAGAGACACGGTGCATGAGCGGGGGGTGGGGGGCAACAGCAGGGAGACACGGGGCATGACCGGGGGTGGGGGAACAGGAGAGAAACATGGGGCATGAGAGGGGGTGGGGGGTAACAGGAGAGAGACACGGGGCATGAGGGGGGTGGGGGGGCAACAGCAGGTAGACACGGGGCATGAGTGGGGGTGGGGGGAATACGAGGGAGACACGGGGCATGAGAGGGGGGTGGGGGGTAACAGGAGAGAGACACGGGGCATGAGCGGGGGGTGGGGGGCAACAACAGGGAGACACGGCGCATAAGTGGGGGTGGGGGGTAACAGCAGGGAGACACGGGGCATGACCGGGGGTGGGGAGCAACAGCAGGGAGACACAGGTCATGAGCGGGGGGTGGGGGTAACAGGGGAGAGACACGGGGCATGAGCGGGGGGTGGTGGGGAACAGCAGGGAGACACGGGGCATGACTGTGGGGTGGGGGGCAACAGGAGAGAGACACGCAGCATGAGAGGGGGTGGGGGGTAACAGGAGAGAGACACGGGGCATGAGAGGGGGGTGGGGGGTAACAGGAGGGAGACACGGGTCATGAGCGGGGGGTTGGGGCAACAGCAGGGAGACAGGGGGCATGAGCGGGGGGTGGGGGGGAACAGGGGAGACACGAGGCATGAGCCGGGGGTGGGGGGAACAGGAGAGAGACACGGGGCATGAGCAGTTGATGGGGCAACAGCAGGGAGACACGGGGCATGACTGGGGGGTGAGGGGTAACAGGAGAGAGACACGGGGCATGAGCGGGGGGTGGGGGCAACAGCAGGGAGACACGGGGCATGAGCGGGGGGTGCGGGGAACACGAGGGAGACACAGGACGCAGGGCATGAGAGGGGGTTGGGGGATAACAGGAGAGAGACCCGGGGCATGAGCGGGGGGTGGGGGGCAACAGGAGAGAGACACGGGGCATGAGAGGGGGATGGGGGGTAACAGGAGAGATACACAGGCCATGAGTGGGGGGCAACAGCAGGGAGACACGGGGCATGACCGGGGGGTGGGGGGTAACAGGAGAGAGACACGGGTCATGAGTGGGGGGTGGGGTGCAACAGCAGGGAGACACAGGGCATGCCTGGGGGGTGGGGGGCAACAGGAGAGAGACACAGGGCATGAGAGGGGGGTGACAGGAGAGAGACACGGGGCATGAGAGGGTGGTGGGGGGAACCCGAGGGAGACACGGGACACAGGGCATGAGAGGGGGGTGGGGGATAACAGGAGAGAGACACGGGGCATGAGTGGGGGTTGGGGGGCAACAGCAGGGAGACACGGGGCATGAGCAGGGGGTGGGGTCAACAGCAGGGAGACACGGGGCATGACCGGGGGGTGGGGGCAACAGAACAGCAGGCAGACACGGGGCATGACCAGGGGGTGGGGGGCAACAGCAGATAGACACGGGGCATGACCGGGGGTTGGGGGAAACAGGAGAGCCACAGGGCATGAGAGGGGGTGGGGGGCAACAGGAGAGAGACACGGGGCATGAGAGGGGGGTACCAGGAGAGAGACACGGGGCATGAGATGGGCGTGGGGGGCAACAGCAGGGAGACACGGGCATGAGCGGGGGTGGGGGGAACACGAGGGAGACATGGGGCATGAGTGGGGGTGGGGGGTAACAGGAGAGAGACACGGGGCATGAGCGGGGGTAACAGGAGAGATACACGGGGCATGAGGGGGGGTGGAGGGCAAGAGCAGGGAGAAACCGGCATGACCAGGGGGTGGGGGGAACAGGAAAGAGACACGGGGCATGAGAGGGGGGTGGGGGGGTAACAGGAGAGAGACACGGGGCATGAGCGGGGGGTGGGGGTCAACAGCAGGGAGACACGGGGTATGAGCGGGGGATGGGGGGCAACAGCAGAGAGACACAGGGCATGAGGGGGGGTGGGGGGGCAACAGCAGGGAGACACAGGGCATCAGCGGGGGTGGGGGGCAACAGCAGGGAGACACGGGGCATTACCGGGGGGTGGGGGGCAACAGGAGAGAGACACGGGGCATGAGAGAGGGGTGGGGGTAACAAGAAAGAGTCATGGGGCCTGACCGGGGGGTGGGGGGCAACAGCAGGGAGACACAGGGCATGAGCGGGAGGTGGGGGGCAACATCAGGGAGACACGGGGCATGACCGGGGGGTGGGGGGCAACAGGAGAGAGACACGGGGCATGAGAGGGGGGTGGGGGTAACAGGTGAGACACGGGGCATGAGCGGGGTTGGGGGAACACGAGGGAGACACGGGGCATGAGCGGGGGGTGGGGGTAACAGGAGAGAGACACGGGGCATGAGCAGGGGGCAACAGCAGGGAGACATGGGGCATGAGCGGTGGGTGGGGGGCAACAGCAGGGAGACACAGGGCATGACCAGGGGGTGGGTGGCAAAAACCCAGAGACACGGGGCATGACCAGGGGGTGGGGGCAACAGCAGGGAGACACGGGGCATGAGCGGGTGATGGGGGGTAACAGGAGAGAGACACGGGGCATGAGCGGGGGGTGGGGGGCAACAGCAGGGAGACATGGGGCATGAGCGGGGGGGTGGGGGGCAACAGGAGAGAGACACAGGGCATGAGAGAGGGTGGGGGAACAGGAGAGAGACACACGGTATGAGCGGAGGGTGGGGGGTAAAAGCAAGGAGACACGGGGCATGACCGGGGGGTGGGGGGTAACAGGAGAGAGACACGGGGCATGAGTGGGGCATGGGGGGCAACAGCAGGGAGACACGGGGCATGACCAGGGGGTGGGGGACAACAGGAGAGAGATACGGGGCATGAGAGGGCGGTGGGGGGTAACAGGAGTGAGACACGGGGCATGAGCGGGGGGTGGGGGGCAACAGCAGGGAGACACGGGGCATGAGCAGGGGGTGGGGGGTAACAGGAGAGAGACACGGGGCATGAGTGGGGGGTGGGGGGCAACAGCAGGGAGACACGGGGCATGACCGGGGGTGGGGGGAACAGGAGAGAAACATGGGCATGAGAGGGGGGTGGGGGTTAACAGGAGAGAGACACGGGGCATGAGGGGGCGTGGGGGGCAACAACAGGTAGACACGAGGCATGAGTGGGGGTGGGGGGAATACGAGGGAGACACGGGGCATGAGAGGGGGGTGGGGGGTAACAGGAGAGAGACAGGGGGCATGAGCGGGGGATGGGGGGCAACAACAGGGAGACACAGCGCATAAGTGGGGGTGGGGGGTAACAGCAGGGAGACACGGGGCATGACCGGGGGTGGGGAGCAACAGCAGGGAGACACGGGTCATGAGCGGGGGGTGGGGGTAACAGGGGAGAGACACGGGGCATGAGCGGGGGGTGGTGGGGAACAGCAGGGAGACACGGGTCATGAGCGGGGGGTGGGGGTAACAGGGGAGAGACACGCGGCATGAGAGGGGGTGGGGGGTAACAGGAGAGAGACAAGGGGCATGAGAGGGGGGTGCGGGGTGACAGGAGAGAGACACGGGTCATGAGCGGGGGGTGGGGGCAACAGCAGGGAGACACGGGGCATGAGCGGGGTTGGGGGGGAACAGGTGAGACACGAGGCATGAGCCGGGGGTGGGGGGAACAGGAGAGAGACACGGGGCATGAGCAGGTGATGGGGCAACAGCAGGGAGACACGGGGCATGACTGGGGGGTGAGGGGTAACAGGAGAGAGACACGGGGCATGAGCGGGGGGTGGGGTCAACAGCAGGGAGACACGGGGCATGAGCGGGGGGTGGGGGAAAACGAGGGAGGCACGGGACACAGGGCATGAGAGGGGGTGGGGGATAACAGGAGAGAGACCCGGGGCATGAGCGGGGTGTGGGGGGCAACAGGAGAGAGACACGGGGCATGAGAGGGGGATGGGGGTAACAGGAGAGAGACACGGGGCATGAGTGGGGGGCAACAGCAGGGAGACACGGGGCATGACCGGGGGGTGGGGGGTAACAGGAGAGAGACACGGGTCATGAGTGGGGGGTGGGGGGCAACAGCAGGGAGACACAGGGCATGCCTGGGGGGTGGGGGGCAACAGGAGAGAGACACAGGGCATGAGAGGGGGGTGACAGGAGGGAGACACGGGGCATGAGAGGGGTGTGGGGGGCAACAGCAGGGAGACACGGGGCAAGAGCGGGGGGTGGGGGGAACCCGAGGGAGACACGGGACACAGGGCATGCCTGGGGGGTGGGGGGCAACAGGAGAGAGACACAGGGCATGAGAGGGGGGTGACAGGAGGGAGACACGGGGCATGAGAGGGGTGTGGGGGGCAACAGCAGGGAGACACGGGGCATGAGCAGGGGGTGGGGGCAAAAGCAGGGAGACACGGGGCATGACCGGGGGGTGGGGGCAACAGTAGGCAGACACGGGGCATGACCGGGGGGTGGGGGGCAACAGCAGGTAGACACGGGGCATGACCGGGGGTTGGGGGAAACAGGAGAGAGACACAGGGCATGAGAGGGGGTGGGGGGCAACAGGAGAGAGAAACGGGGCATGAGAGGGGGTGGGGGGTACCAGGAGAGAGACACGGGGCATGAGAGGGGTGTGGGGGGCAACAGCAGGGAGACACGGGCATGAGCGTGGGGTGGGGGGAACACTAGGGAGACATGGGGCATGAGTGGGGGGTGGGGGGTAACAGGAGAGAGACACGGGGCATGAGCGGGGTGTGGGGGGCAACAGCAGGGAGACACGGGGCATGAGCGGGGGGTGGGGGGTAACAGGAGAGAGACACGGGGCATGAGAGGGGGGTGGGGGGGTAACAGGAGAGAGCCACGGGGCATGAGCAGGGGGTGGGGGCAACAGCAGGGAGACACGGGGCATCAGCGGGGGTGGGGAGCAACAGCAGGGAGACACAGGGCATGACCGGGGGGTGGGGGGCAACAGGAGAGAGACACGGGGCATGAGAGAGGGGTGGGGGGTAACAGGAGAGAGACATGGGGCCTGACCGGGGGGTGGGGGGCAACAGCAGGGAGACACAGGGCATGACCGGGGGGTAGCAGGAGAGAGACACAGGGCATGAGCGGGAGGTGGGGGGCAACATCAGGGAGACACGGGGCATGACCGGGGGGTGGGGGGCAACAGGAGAGAGACACGGAGCATGAGAGGGGGGTGGGGGTAACAGGAGAGACACGGGGCATGAGAGGGGGGTGGGGGGCAACAGCAGGGAGACACGGGGCATGAGCGGGGTTGGGGGAACACGAGGGAGACACGAGGCATGAGAGGGGGGTGGGGGTAACAGGAGAGAGACATGGGGCATGAGCGGGGGTGGGGGTCAACAGCAGGGAGACACGGGGCTTGAGTGGGGGCTGGGGGGCAACAGCAGCTAGACACGGGGCATGACCGGGGGGTGGGGGGCAACAGCAGGGGGACACGGGGCATGAGCGGGGTGTGGGGGGCAACAGCAGGGAGACACGGGGCATGACCAGGGGGTGGGTGGCAAAAGCCCGGAGACACGGGGCATGACCAGGGGGTGTGGGCAACAGCAGGGAGACACGGGGCATGAGCGGGTGATGGGGGTAACAGGAGAGAGACACGGGGCATGAGCGGGGGTGGGGGGCAACAACAGGGAGACATGGGACATGACCGGGGGGTGGGGGGAACAGGAGAGAGACACGGGGCATGAGAGGGGGTGGGGGGTAACAGGTGAGAGACACGGGGCATGAGAGGGGGGTGGGGGCAACAGCAGGGAGACACGTGGCATGAGCGGGGGTGGGGGGAACACGAGGGAGACACGGGCATGAGAGGGGGGTGGGGGTAACAGGAGAGAGACATGGGGCATGAGCGGGGGTGGGGGTCAACAGCAGGGAGACACGGGGCATGAGCGGGGGCTGGGGGGCAACAGCAGCTAGACACGGGGCATGACCGGGGGGTGGGGGGCAACAGCAGGGGGACACGGGGCATGACCGGGGGTGGGGGGTAACAGGGGAGAGACACGGGGCATGAGCAGGGGGTGGGGCGCAACAGCTGGGAGACACGGGGCATGAGAGGGGGGTGGGGGAAACACGAGGGAGACATGGGGCATGAGCAGGGGGTGGGGGGCTCAGGGGAGTCATGTGGCATGAGCGGGGGGGTGGGGGGAACAGGGCAGACACGGGGCATGAGCGGGGGATGTGGGGGGAACACGAGGGAGACACGGGCCATGAGCGGGGGTTGGGGGACACAGGGGAGACACGGGGCATGAGCGGGGGGTGTGGGGGGAATACGAGGGAGACACGGGCCATGAGCGGGGGGAAGGGGAAAGACACACGGGGCATGAGCAGGGGGTGGGGGGAAGGGAAGAGAGACACGGGGCATGAGCGGGGGTGGGGGGGAACAGGGGAGACCCGGGGCATGAACGGGGGGTGGGAGGGAAGGAGGGAGACATGGGACATGAGCGGGGGGAACGGGAAGGAGAAACGGAGCATGAGCGGGGGGGTGGGAGGAAAAGAAGGGAGACACGGGGCATGGGCGGGGGGTGGGGGGAATGGGAGGAACACATTGAGCATCAGCGGGGGTGGGGGGAACAGGGGAGACACCGGCCATGAGCGGGGGGTGGGGGGAAGAGGAGAGAGACACGAGGGCCTGCACCTCACCGCCTTTGAAGAAACATTACTGCCTGGTACACTCGTGGCCGATGCAGAGCCGACGCAGCCCACATCTACACTGTGCAGGCAGCAGATCCCGGCATCCCGCTCCTATTGACAAAGCCTCTCATGCGATAAACAAAGATGGCGGGTGTCTCTGAAAATAGACGCACTGCACGCTTCACGCCAGCCAATAGAAAAGCACGTCAGATGTCCGCGGACATCACGCAAGCCGCTTGCCCAATCCCCGTCCTGTCCGCGGAGCGAACAGGGAAGTGTGTCCGCAAAGCGAACACAGATATCACTAATTTTTTCTGACCTACTTTTTGGTCATTTTAAAAAAAAACTACTGGACGGATTTTCACCAAATTTGCAAAAGCACGCTTTTGGGACCAAGCCGCTGCTCCTGGTCCAAATTTGGTGAAAATCCATCCAGCGGTTTGAGCTGTAGGCGCGAGCAAAGTTTTTTTCCCATTCAGTCTATGGGAAAAAAAAAATGTGGGAACCCCCTATAACTTTGCCCCCCCTGGACCAAACCTCACCAAACTTTGCAACAAAATTCAGGGTGGCCCATATACTTTTTTTTTGCAAAGTTTGGTGAGGATTCGTCCAGGGGGAGCGAAGTTATAAGCCGCCCAAAAAGTGCTCTTCCTATGGAAACACCAACTTAACCATAACTATTGGCCACTACCGTGGCCATGTAAAATATATATATATATATATATCATGTTAAATCAAGTAACAGGTAACGATAGCAGGGTCAGTGCTACAATAAAAATTAATTCTATGTGACAGTATGGGTACCACTAGCAGAGGAGCATGGGGACACACGTTTGTCCCTACAACCATGAAAGATGTCCCAAACATGGCTCTTTAACTAACCAAGCTAAGTAGGAAACATCATCGAAGGGAAACCGTCAGCACATCACAATAGAAGCATTGAAAACATCGGGAACCTGATGGACCGAAACAGGGCCACCCTAACAAATAAAGCATTTTACTGCGAATCACGCCAGAATAATATTAACTCAACTGATATAAATCACCCCTTTACACTCAATCAACTGATATAAATTACCCCATTACACTCATGCACCAAACACCACATATCGTCTACCAACTAAAGACAAACCAGCACGCAGAGACCGGTTTTTCCAAACTGAAGCTACCACCAGCACATCAAAGCTGTCTTGCAATTTTCCCTCTCAATCACACTAACTAAGCCCGCCAAACCACCCTTCCTTTTCAGATCCGCCATAGCACCTGGAGACCATGAAAAAAATGGCAGCGGTACACGTTATAAATCACAATAACATAACATTGTGAGAGGCTTTTACGGATAACATGAACTTAATCACTTCTAGGGACTCCCAATGTTTGCAGATGATGATTATTTTCCATATCCTGGAGTGGTAAAGGGAGGTATAAAACCAAAAGTGTAAACCTTCTTTGCCTTATTTTACACATCCGGGACATCTTTGTCATATTTTGAAGATGGAGAGGGAGATGGGAGGGGACGTATGTTTCCTCCTCCACGTCGTTCCTCCAAAAGCACTCACTTTGATGCCAGTATGACATTTTCGTGCTGGGAAAAGTTGAAAATTGCATGGAGAGAACGTAACAGCATGTACATGCTGACGCTGGTCATGCCTTGCAGAGAATTTACAATTTCTACAAAATATAGCCCAGTAACATTACATTATTTGTTGCAGAATAACATACGTTTGGTTCAATAATAAAGATGGGATTTGAACGTGCTCTGAAATTTAGGCCCATGAACACATATTTACTGAACTCCAAGTGATACAAATATTTCGTTTGTGCCTTTTCAAGAACTGCACCGCTACTGTGTTCTAGAGAAAGTTCAATCAACAATCTGACAATATATATAAATCCTTATGTCAAGCGGAATAGGATTATAACTTTATTTTCAATATTCTGAATAAAAGACTATAAATACCAGAATACAGCGTTGAAAGCCTGAAAATCTTTTTTTTTAACCATTTTCATGAACATACACTAAGCTTTAAACAATGTTTTACTTGCCTTGGAAGAAGTCGCAGAGTTTGTAGTTAGCAGGGGCTCTCTTTCTGCATGGGCGTAATCATAGGGGGTGACGGGGGTTTTGTCCCCCCCCCATTTATGTGTCATGCCTTTTTGTCCTCCCATCTTTTGGCAGGAGGGCCGGGAGGGGGGGGCGCATTGCATTGTGACCGCTGGGTGTGAGGCAGAAACCTGTGCAGTTCACTCTGGGATCACTGCAAAAGATTTAGGACTACAGGTGTTTGGCAGTAAACCCACTTGGTAGCAGTCTGTACCACACAGATTCACTTGGTAGCTGTGGCTGAGCAGTCAGACTTCCCTCAAGAAGAGTTAGTCAGTGTACAGAGTATTCACAATAGGTCAAGAGAACACAGTAGAACAAGTAAACACTGACCAGGGCTTGGTGTAAAAGAGATATAATTATTTATTTAAAACCACATCTAGAAAAACACACAGGCACTAGAAGTAAGCAATTCAAAAACACGCTCACTAAAAGATATACACTCCCTTAAAAGAATATTAGACAAGTCTTAAGTAAAGCTCCACTTATTTTCAGACAGCGGTGAGCGCTTAACGTAGATGGCACTCTAATAGTTCGTTTTGAAAAGGGAGAGAAGAGCAGAGAACAAGTTGAAACAGATCCCAACACTTTTACCAGAACATAACAAGAGAGGAAGGCAAAGTAAAACCGTGAAGTTAGCGTTCAAGAGGCCGGATCCACTTTCAGAGGATCCAAACGAAATGTGTCCAAGGTCACACGGTTGCAGTGCACAAAAGTCTTGTAAAGGTTCAAAAAGGAGTTGGACCAAAGAAAGGGACCAGTTAGAGGGTCAAGGCGGCCAGCCCAGTCCAGAAGTTTAAGGAGTTATTATTACCTTGTTGCAATCTTTAGAAAGGGAGGCCTGGCGGACACAGTACCTTAAAGTGGTGAGAACGCTCCAGCGGGGGCAGTTGTTCCTGGCAGCGGATGCAAGTCGGTGCTTTGTCCGGGGGAAGAGAGAATCTCGTCGTGGAGGAAGACAGGAGTCCGTTGCACTGCCAGGTAAGAAACCAGCCGCGGAGTTTCTCAGGTACAAGGAGCGGTCCGTTGATTCGCGGTTCAGTGGTGAGTGGCTATCCGGCTGCCGGGGTGCTTGGCACAGGCAGTTCGACCACAAACCGGGCTGGGGTGCGAAGAAATAAAGGTAAACTGGTTGTGCCCACCAGTCAGGGGAAGAAGCCTCTCCAGCCGGGAGATCTTCTCTGTCGTTGGGAAGTGGTGAGTCGGTTCTGCAGGGCTCCACCGCTGGTGTCGTTGTGGTAGGTTGGCTCAGCTTCTCCCTCGTCGGATTCTCAGGTCCTGTGGCGACTTCTGAAGTTCCAGTCCCCAAAGCCCTGCTTTTATTCAGAAAACCCCCATTCACTCAGCCTAGCTGTCCCTCAAACATGCTAAGTGGTGAGCCGGCCGGCTCACCACTTGGGCCAATCACACAAGAGTGCGACTTGAGTTAGCAAGGTAACTCAGTCTAGGGTGCCTAAACCCCCTCCCACACCCCCTGTGGTGCCCAGACAGAGTGGTACCACTTTTGGAGTCGTGGAGAAGCCCGCCAAAAAGTGGAACAAAGGGCTCGACTTGGGTTGGAGTCACAGAAGAGAACACAAACGCCATTTTAGAATCGAGTCCTGGCAAAAAATACCAACCGGCGAATTAATATTAATTAAATAAACCGGCGGTATGTTCGAGGCTATGAGAATTAAATTATTAAAGTTGGTAGCCTCGAAGAAAGGGAAAATCCCATAGGAATATATTTGCGGTCGAATATAAAAAGTAGTTTCCACTGCCACCAGCCAAAACTCGATCAGGAGGGACAGAGACGTGCCCCCTCGACTAACAGACCCCGGGGCAATCGAATTGCCCCGACCAGTACGTCCACAATATGATGGTTTGTACCGGTTTCTGTTAATAATTTGGGACTAGTAAAGCCAATGGTGACTTTACATGCCCTGGGAGACAGTAGTCAGTCCCAGGGTATGGAGTCTATGGTGGGGTGTCACTATGACACCCCTGTGTTACGGCACGGAGGGTGCTGTGTAACACACATAGGAAAAAACACATGAGACCCTATGGAGTAAACAACCCCATAGCCCATAAAACACATTAACAGTCAAAGGAATACCATAAATCATGTCCAAGAGTGGGAGAAAAAGAGTCTCACTCTTGGCAGGAGAAAAAAACAAACTCCAGAAATCCAGCAGAGCTGCTGGGGGACTCACTAGGTTAGGAAATTCAGCCTAAAGAGAGAATTCTCCCTAACACTGGGTGAGCTGAATTCAATTTTCTTTAGCAATTAGTGAGCCTTAGACAGTTCATAGGGCAATCTCAATGTCTGTACAACATCAGCCTGTGAGGTGTGCAAGTCACCTACACTGTGAGCAAAAGCACTGCCAGCGCCAGTCCGTTTGGGGAGTTCAGCTATATTGTTGATTGTGAGTCCTCATATCGGTTTCATGTCACACAACCAGTACCTGCACTTTTGAAGTTTGTGCAATTTCTGGAATGCACTTAAGGAAAAAGTCTGTTCAAAAACTCAATCTGTTAAGCAAAAAATATACCTAATTGGGACAGAACTTAATACATATTACAAATCTGTCTTTTCTTTTAAGAAAAAAGTAAAATTGGTGGAACTTGTTCTTACTTAACACAGTCTTTACAGTAAAATGAAAGTGACTCCAATCTACTTTTAAGTTCTGGCTGTTAGGTGACACTTTATCGCCGCCTATGGCATTGGAGTAAAGATAGAGGATATGGGATGTCAGGATTGACACAGCTTGTGGATTTTTGGCTTTTTACCAACCCATTGCTGGCCATGGTAATCACTATGGCAATTCCAACCCTCCACATGCCCCTCCCTTCCCACAACACTCCCACCTGGCATCTTTTTTTAGCTATATCTCTCACCCATTTATGTCACCCTTTCTGCAGTATAGGGTACACAAGTGTTGTTTTTAAGCAGTTTTCTGGGTGTTAATGGTTTAGTAGAAGCTGTAAATGAGCTCAATAAAGTAAAAACATCTTAACCAAATGTGCCTGCAGCCACTTGATTCATAGGCTATATGTGTGTCCTTGCACCTGTTCCTTGCACTTCTGCCCTAGCAAAGACATCCGTGTTGGTGTGTTTAGGTATTAGAAATGATTTTGCCAGTCACTGACATCATATGATCAGGTCATCATCATACCATTTACCAGCTGTAGCAGTACCTGGAAAAGGCCTGCGCCATGCCTACACAAAAGCAACAACGGTTGGCATTGCCGTTGATTATTTTGGTTACTGTCCCCCCTGAAAAGATGCTGCAAATTAAACAAAACGAGATGGTGACGTCTGCTTCTTTAAAGAAGAAAGTAGCATTGTAAATGTGATTATTCATTAAAAAAGGCATGCACCTTTTATTATAGTGATACATTTCTCTTTTTTTGTTAAATAGCTTTCTAAATTATAATTGCACAACCATTTACTTCACAGCAGGATAGCAGCAACGTGTTTAGGACACATCCAGCCACTATTGGGGCAACACAATACCTGCCGATCTTTGCATGGGAGATTTCCAACACATAAACCATTGCCCAGACTACTTACGCTAATATTCATTACTTCTAGTCCTACTCTTCCCCGTCCCAGTACTTACCTTTGAGTATGTCCCTACTCCCGGGAACTCTTTTTTCAGGCTGGCCTCCAGCAGCATAGTTCGAACCGGACAAGGGATGTGAGGTACCACGTGGGAGGGGCTACCAGGGGTAAGGGAGGTGATGGGAGACAGGCAGCAGCGCAGTGAGAAGGCGACAAGTGGGGGCGGGTGAGGTGCCATGTGGAAGGGGTGAACAGGTGAATATGAGTTGATGGGAGACTTGCCCAGGGGAATGGGAGGTGCGCCATGTGGGAGGGGGGACGGGGATAGATAGATAGGTGAGGTGATGGAAGAGGGGCTTGGGGGGGAGGAAGCGAGTCATGGCTAGGGAAGTGTGAGGTACTGCGATGGTGAGGTGCTGGGTGAAGTGTAAGTTCAAATTTGGAATGAAGGGGGCTGAGCTGCGATGGGGAATGGGCACATACATAGGAGAATCTGAGATGAGGGCTGATAGGAACTTGAAGATTAGGGTCATTCTATGGGGCATGTAAGGGGATAAGAGAAGGGCAGAGATAAACAGAACATAAAAAGCCCAGAGAAAACTAGTAGGCGAGGGTCTAGCGATGCCTCAGGGGTCATTCTGAAGGGGTGGGGGAGGATAAGGCAGGTCTAGAGTTAGCAGAGGAGGCCTGCCCATGGTCTAATGAGGTAGTGGGGCAGTGGGTGGGTGAGCAGAGGAATTGCACGGCATGGGAAATGTGAGGTGGCACAGCTGAGTGAGCTGGTGGCGAGTCATGCGCAGGGCAAGGCAAGGTGTTGCTTGATAGACAGGGCGAAGAGGAACATGCCAGTGCGTGGGAGGGGGGGTGGTAAGGTCGGAGTAGTAGTTTAGTCTTATCCCTCAGTGCCAACGTCCACCCACTCCAGCCCGCTCCTTTCTTTCAATTGTCATGATGTTTCAGCAAAGTTACTCCTCTGTCTTTCTGCCATTCAGATGCAAATGCCCCATTGCCCTGATAATATGCTGATAAAAGAAAGGTGTTGACTAAGTCATTGCCAGGCCAAGCTGCTTATCTTCATCGTCCTGCCATGAAAGCCCTGGAAGCAGCGGTGTCGGGCACTGTAGAGAATGTTACTTCAACTCCTGCAGCCCCTACATTTTGGGTGCCTATTTGGGTCCATAAAGGGCCAAAATAAAAGGCCCAGCACGTGTTGCAGGTGTTGCACCTGGAGAGCCACCAGTGGTGTCACCTAGCCACAAAGGCAAAGAAACACATCATGTAATTGGTGTTACTTGCTGTAACATTGCAAGATCATCTTAAGCAGCTACACTCCTGCCTGCTACCGGGTTAACATTGATGAATATGTGGTCTAATGATTTATTCATTGTGTGAAATAGAGCGGGATCGCGCGGACCTACTGCGTTACAAAGGAAAATCACGAGGAGAAATCTAATTCCCAGACTCGTTTTCTTATTCTCCACATGCATATTGACATTCTACTGTGTTTAATTCTTCTAGAAATGCATGTTCTCTTTTCTATTTTGCGTATCTTGGCTTTAACCTGGCATTGATGCAAGGCGCCCTGCCGCCCCAACAATTAGCAACATTCTAAAGTGGCTTAAAGTTCAAGCAACAGAAGCGCAAATTCTGCACATTCTTAGCATGCTCTGAATAATTCTGTGAACCATGCTTATGGATGCATTATTATTTTTAATGTCCGTCTATTATGAAGCACTGTTTTCCCTTAGTAACCTGCATTGCTGGACCCAAACCGCTTTATCTGCAACTCTGCCCAACCTACTGCGCCCCAGGCTGACAGAATCTACTGTAAACTGCCCACTGCAACCAGAACTCAACCCGGCCTCGAGGAAACCACAGGCTACACACACTGTTCACCACAATCTGCTGAACAAAATTCTACCCGTTGCAAGCAGGACCCAAGGACGTAAGGAAGTTCACCAAACGCGTCCAATGCTTGCAGTGTGGAAACACACTTTCAACTGATACATTTGGGCCTCATTACAAGTTTGCTGGTCTGGAATTAGCATGCGTTTACCAGCACATTTCCTAGCGGTCTGGCCTGATTTACCTCTAGCCAGGAGCTGGAGTTATATCACGCACTCTACTGGCAAAAACATCCGGTATTAGCTGCACTGGCATTTTCAGTGCGGGTAATATGAGCAACCCCCATTCCATGGAGTCCTGTGGGACTCCATGGAGTGGGGATTTATCTCCCCTTGACAGAACCTGAAATCTACCATTAATTCTGGCAGATCAGGTGCCAGGAATGGGATTTTGTCTGGTGGTATCCCGCCGCATTTACCGGCAGGATACCACAAGACGTGCAATGAGGCCCAATTATTCTCTAAGATCGATACAGGCAGACGGAACCCAAGAAATCCCATATTTGAGAACTTGACTTCCTTACTTGAATTTAAAAAGATGCTGATTTTTGTCTTAGCATTTGTCTATGGTCAAATATAGCAGTCTTTTATTTGTTTTCTTAAGGTAAAACATGACTTCCTGAAAAATACGTTTCCAGAGTAAGCACTCATTGAGAGAAAAGCTAATATCTATAAAATGGTTGAGTCCACTTTGATGTATTGTTTAAATCCTTAAAATGTTGATTGGAAGGTTGCATCGGAATGTTTTAGCATTGTGGTGTATGTATTGTTTCTTTGCTGTGATGACTTTGCAACAAAGAAACCCTGCGTGTGCTGTATTCTACTTCCTTTATGCCATCTCTCAATTGTGTCAACTCAATGTAATATTTTGTTTTGAGAGGAAGGGGGTGCATGAGCTCCTCCCGAGTAACAGCTACTGCATCCGGCACACCGGGCATAAAGAACACAAACACCAATGCTGATTAATGCTAGGGTCAGGCGGGCCAAGCAAAGCATCAGGACCAATTGAAACAAAGCAAGCCCAATTCTTGCATCTCACAATTCAACAAGAAAAAAAACATTGAGGGCTTGCCAAACCTCACCTTGGCTGAACTAGAGTACAATAAGGTGAAGAAAGTACCTACCTCTAATATCAAGAGACGAAGCGAAAAACTAAAAACAAGAATTGAAAACACACACCAGAGAAGAAGTAGCTAAAACAGCAAAAGATTGGGCCGTGGCCAGCAATGTCTTGTGTTGGCTAACAAGAAGTGAAGCTCCGATCAGCCTGAGGGACATGCTCACCGACACTACAGGAAATTTAAAGACCTTGATCAGTTCTGTAACAACCCAGGAGGAGCACTTAGGGCAAACAATGACTGCACCCAGCCCAAAGGATGGAGTGAAAGAAAGAACCGCCAGAGCTCCAAGGACTCAAGATAGATGGGATGCTGCTTTGCTGATGAAAGCTGGAGTCGAGGACCCTACCTACAGCTGAGGAAAGGGAGCAGTGGGAAGGACGGTTGGACGCTGAAGTGAGTTGGGTGTTCGACAAACCATTCTATAAAAAGTTGCGGTCTGCACCTTGGCCAAGGGAACCTGAAACACCCATGTCAGTGGCCGCCTCCTGGACTGTGGGTGACACTTCCCCATGGTGCCTGACTGGATACTGGATGCCCGTCTCAAAAGTCGGTGGAGTGGGGCTGCCCTTGCGGAATGCTGTTGACAGCCTCCACATGGCGACCCGCAGAACTTCACAGTCTGAGTGAATAGTGAGCTGCGCAACATGAGGTGGCAATTTACACTGTTGTTACTTGTTATAGCAATACAATGGGCCTCATTACGAATTTGGAGCCAGCCATGCCCTTAATAAGGGCATGGCTGCCTCCAAACTCGGGACCGGGTCCCACAAAAGGGGATTTACCGGGCCATTCTGACCTTAGAGGGCCCAGTAAATCCCTTTCGCGGGACCCAGCCCCGGTACATCCCCATTCCCATTTGAGCCCCCATAGGGCTCAATGGTAATGGGGAGGATGCTAACAATGGGCCCGTTAATGATGGGCCCGTTGTTAGCATCCTGGTCTGCTAGCGGGTACCACTAAGGACGCCTGGTCTGACCAGACATCCTCAGCGGGACCCGCTGCAGACCTCATAATGTCCGGCACCGTTCATTCTGCGGCCGCCACACTCCTAATGAGGCCCAATGCAATGTTAGTGGTCTTGTATAGCACCTGTCTGCCACTATCGGTGGCATTGCTGCATTTGGCTGTGTAAGAGAAAAGGGGGTGGGGCTTATTAGTGGGACAGTGGGAACAACATATGCAAAACCTGTGGGGTTGATGAGTGCAGGTCGGAAGTGCAAGTTTCCTGAATGCCAATCTGCTTTCTATGGGTTTGGCAGAAGGAACCTGGGAGTAGGTTATCCATACGGAAGAGCCCAAGATCTAATACACTATAGTACTTTGGGTCTGGTTAGCCGCTGAGGTGGAAAAGTGCGACAAGGGTAAAGAGGCTAAAGAGGAGAGCTATGTCGTGGCACTGTTAGTGTTGATGTGCTAACGCTAGCCCTGTTGTGGCCTTCTGCGGGGGGGTTTGTGTGTAGTGTAGTCACGGGAAAGCAGGTGTAGGCCTTACAAGGCAAACAACCTACAACATTGAACTCCTACCCCAGGCCATTTGCAGACAGGCCCATGCCTCTAGCTCCCAGTGCCACCCACCCTCTCTCTCTCTCTCTCTCTCTCTCTCTCTCTCACGCTCTCTCGCTCTCTCTTTCTCTCTCTCTCCTCCTCTCTCTGTCTGTCCCTCTCTGTGTCTCAAATAGATACATTGTACCCCATGATGAGCAAAATAAGTATCTGCGAGTTGGCAGGTGAGGGAAAGGGTCTGTGTGGAAACTCAGACATTGCCAGAACCTGCTAAGGCCTAAGTGAGGCAAGAACCCTATGTTTTGCAGAAGTCCAGCTTATAATATGAGGACAGTAGTCATCCATTTCACCTTCATTAGTACGTTGGTTTGCAGGCTGAGCCATGACTCAAACCTTACTCTACCATGCTCAAGTGCTATGCTCAGTGTCCTGCTGGGACTGTTGTACATCAAGGGCCGGGCCTGTTGAGACAGGACAACAAGGCATTTCTGAAGCGTTCTTTAGGGGACTGGTTGGCCAGGGACCAGAATCCCTGCATCTTTTGCCCAGAGGTCTACCCCGATGTGTCCCACAAGCACCAAACTCTTCCCACACAGTCCAAAAACCAAACAATCCCTCCCAACAGACACAATTCACCAGGCTTTGGTGTGGCACCAGGTCTTCGGTATCAGATTGATGCTGCAACCCTGCAGGAGATTCTTCTGGATGAAATGAGGAGCAGAACAAATGGATTTAGGAAGGGTAGCCAGGTAACCAGTTCAGTATTAGACAGGAGATCAGCAGGGAAGAGGAAGAGAGAAGGCAGAAGCAAAGAGGAAAGTCTTCAGCTGCTTCCGGAGACCAAGATGGTTCTGCTCAAGTTTCAGAGAGGCAGGGAGGCTCTTCCAGAAGGAGGCGCCAGCTGAAGAGAGAGATATCTGCCCCCGACTCGTTGCTTGGAAAAGTGACTGACCCTCAAGGATTTGAAGGTGGAGGAGCAAAGAGCTTGAGTAGGAAGATACTTCCAAAGAGAAAGCTGGAGCTATTTTGGTCCCGAGACGCAGAAGGCCTTATGGACAATGCAAAGGGTCTTGAACTTGATCCTTGCAGCCACAGGGAGCCAATGGAGAGATTTCAGTGCCGGAGAGATACGATCCCTGGGCTTGAGGGCAAGGACAAGTCTCGCAGTCCTGTTCTGGATGAGTTGCAGAAGACGGAGAATAGAGGCGGGCAGATTTAAAAAAGAGGCTGTTAAAATAATCAAGCCTAGAGAGAACCAGAGCTCTGGAGACAGTACGCTACTGGGGGAAGGAGAGGAAAGGAAGAATACCTCTGAGGAGGTGCAGTTGGTAGTTTGACTTCTTAGAGATGACGGAAATGTGAGGAGAGAAGGAGAGTGTGAAGTCAAAGATAACCCCATTGTTCTTAGCCTCACAGGCGGGAGCAGGATGAGGGCCCAGGGAGGCCGACCAAAGAGTGGCGGGAAAGAGGGGTGGAGGTGTGCAAATGAGGAGGATCTCCATCTTAATAGCATTCAGGCAGAGATCATTGTTGGCACACCACTTCAGGATTGCAGACAGACAATCTGGAATGAGAGAAGGAGAAGAGGCAGCTGAGGGGAGCCTGAAAGCGAGCTGGGTGTCATACACATAGCAATGGAAGTTGGAGCAGAGAGCAACAATGTGGTGGGGGAGAGGTGCCTGGTATTTGTTGAACAACCAGGGAGTAAGGTTAGACCCCTGGGGAACACCACAGGTGGAGAGAGAGATAGAGGAGAGGAAGGACCCAAATTGGACCTGGGACGGTAGGTCAGAAAGGAATAAAGTTAGGCCAGAGCCTGATCAGTGATACCCAGGTTATCACAGAGCCGGTTGAGCAGGATGGCATGGTTGACCGTGTCAAAGGCAGAAGAGATATCAAGTAGGATAGAGGGGAGTGTAGAATCAAGGTTAGAGAGCAGGTCGTCACGGATGTTCAGGGGAGCAGTTTCTGGTTGCTCTGAAGGCAGACTGATGCTCATGGAGAGAACCAATTGATTCAGTGTGAAGATTAAGCTGGGAGATGGACAGCTTTTCCAGGAGTTTTCCCAGGAAAGGAGTGATATATGGGCAGGAAGGGAGGGGTCGGCTGAGGGTTTCTTGAGAAGAGGGTGAACAAGAGAATGCTTCAGGGGGAGGGGAATCTTCCAGAGGTAAAAGAGTAGTCGCAGAAGTCAGCCAAGGCTAGAGCGAGGGTGTCAATGTGGTCCTTCATGGTTTTGCAAGAACAGGGAAGAAACTGTTTAGATGAGGTTTTCCTAGAGCAGATTTGTCTAGAAACCTCGTCGGGGAAGAAGAAAGGAAAGGCAGAGAAGGGAGGAGGGGTGGCCACAGGGGGGCCAGAGGAAGAGGACAGATTGGAGGGGGATGCAGGAGAACCCGAGATGGTGGACACGATGTCCTGGGTTTTTTAGATGAAGTGAGAAGCCAGGGCTGTACGACGAACCTGGGAAGGGACAGGAGAGGTAGAGACTGCGGCAGGATTGGCCAGCTCCTTGCAGATTTTAAAGAGTTCAGCCGAGTGTTTAGATGCCGCAGAAATGCAGGCTTGGATGTGAGGACTCTTCTTAATGAGGAAAGAGAGTCGGTATTGCCTTTGGAGAAGGCGGCAGGCCAGTTTTCCAGAGAATGTACAAGAGGCCAACCATTTCCTCTCAGCCACCCTACACTTGCATTTATGGGTGACAAGGTCTGAGTCGTACCAGGAGTTGCACTTGATTTTAGGCTTCACACGGATCCCCATGACAGGGGCAAGTATATTGAGAGTATCTGAGATAGCAGAGTGGAGCATGGAAAAGGCTGTGTCAGGGTGTGAGTCAGACAGAGGTGCAGGAGAGGGAGAGAAAGATGCAGCGAAAGTTTCATTGGTCGAATGACTGAGAAGGTGGGTGGCAGTGTGGGGGTAGGCTTGGTCTGCGGAGTGGAAAGAGAGAGATGAGAGGAGAGGAGAAAGTTGTCACTCCAGGAGAGAGGAGTGGTGAGAGGGTTAGAGAGGGGGAGGTCTGAGGAGATCAGAGCATCAAGAGTGTGCCCTGCAGAGTGGTGCCAGAGGGAAGAATAGAGAGAGATATAGGGCCTCATTACGAGTCAGGCGGAATGGGTTAAGGGGGTCCGCTAATGGGGGCGGACCCGTTATTTCCATTCTGCCTGATTACGAGGTCCCCTCACGGGACCTGTCGTTACCGGGTCCTGCGAGGGGACCAGGGAGCTAACAACGGGCCTGTCGTAATCGGCCCGTTGTTAGCTCCCTCTCCCATTCCCATTGAGCCCTATGGGAGCTCGAATGGGAATGGGGAAGGTCCGGGCCCGGGTTCCCTGAGGGAGGAATTACCGGGCCCTCCAAACTCAGAATGGCCCGATAATTCCCCATTCAGGGAACCCAGACCCGGTTTTGAAGGCAGCCATGCCGCCAATAGCGGCATGGCTACCAGCCAAACCCGTAATGAGGCTCCTAGAGTTGTAAAGGTCCCAGAGGAGTCCATTGGAGGGACAGGAAGCATCTAGGTGGATGTTGAAGTCTCCAAGGAGGAGGAGTTGAGTAGTTGCGGCCAGGAGGGAGGAAGAGAGGTCCGCCCACTCTCAGAGAAAGGAGGTGATCTGACCAGGTGTCTGGTAGATAGGAGCCACAGTGAGAGAGTGGCCAGGAGAGAGATAAAGCATACATACCAGGCATTCAGAGGAGGAGTAGGACTGCATAGGAATGATAGAGGGAGGAATCCACTCTAGGAAGATCAGGGCTACACCCCCACTGGAACGGTTGGATTGGGCGTGGAATGGATCTTGTAGCCATCAGGAAGGAGAGTGTCAAAGCTCATAACAGCTGGCTGTAAACCATGTCCCGGTGAGACCAAGGACATCGAGGTCGAGTTTTTCAAAGATATGGCAGATGTCAGATGAGTGTTTGAGAGCTGAGCGAGAGTTAAGAGTGGCGAGGTGGAGAAGGGTTCCATCCTTGAAAGACTTCCAGGGAGGGGTACAAATCACAGGTACTCCCTGTGGAGGTGTAGAAGGAGTCAGAGGGAGGGCCAAGGAGGCAGGAGGAGAGGGCAAGGTAGCCGAGGAGGATGAAGAGGGTGCCAGGTAAGTGGCTGAGGGTGGGGGCAAGGAAGCCGAAGAAGGGAGAGAAGGGACAGCAGGAGAGGAAGGAAAATTGATATGGCGCGGAAATCATCTATCAAAGAGGAGGAGATTGGCCTGAGGGCATTGGACCAAGATGGTGCCATTAAGGTAAACATTAACGGTGACTTTAAAGGAGTGGAAGGAAGCCAGCAGAGCCTGCCACTGGGTGCCACCATTAATGGGAGAGGAAGAGAAAGGAGAGAGCACAGAGACCATATGAAGAGTCCATAGGTCTAGCGAAAGAACGACAAAGACGATGTCGGTGAGGGTCTGTCTGGAAGAAGCGCTCGTGTAGGTATCAGTGATAGGGAGGCCTGGGATGGAGACCAGGATATCCTTTTTTTTAAAACAATTTTTATTATTTTATAACAAACACGTCAACCATAATAACTTTTAGGACATACATAATCAATATCAAAACATCACATTATGCATTGTCGCTTCCCGTCCTCCCCCTTCCCTCCCCACAAATTCGAGCCATCACAGCCTCATCATCTACATGTGCATTTTCGGGAATTTCTGTGTTCGTTGACTCATCTGAGTCTTCTTTGTCATGATTGACCAGGTGGGGGCTTACCATTGAGGTCACCAGCTGCCTCCAGGCTATCAGGGGGCCCGCTTCCTCCTCCCCCCCCTTGGTGACAGCTTCAAACCATACCACAGTTTCTGCTCCCACCCATCTCAAGAGGTCCGCCAACTATATATCTCCACTCTGGGTCTGTGGGCCGCTTTCCAGCACATTGCAAATCTGCGCTTAGCCAAAATATAGGCCAGGTCCTCCATTTTACTGATATGCTTCGAATGTCGTGGCCTGGGGAAATTCAAGCCCAAGCACATCCTACGTCCAGTACCACTCCCCCACCAGCCATTTTCATCTTTATTTCCTCCCAGAATCTGTGCACCTCAGGGCAGGCCCAGAACATGTGTAGTAGTCCTGCCTCCTCCTCCCCGCACCTGGGGCATTTTTGTACAGCCGAGCATCCAAACCTAGTTATTCTACTGGGAGTCAGGTAAGCTCTATGAGTGACGTACAGCTGGATCTGCTGGAGTCTCGCATTCCGGTACACCTTTTTATGGTACCTTTGGGCTCTGTCCCACTGTCCCTCTGTCATGGGTTCCACCACCTCCTCCTCCCAGTCATGCCTCAAGTGGAGCAGCTCTTTCCCCGTCTTCGCCCTCAGGAGCTCATATATCCTGGATACTTCGTGCCCACCCTCCAAGACATCATACATCGTTTCTAGGGAGGCATTGGGTTCTTCCTCCAGCACAGTGTCAGGCCACCTCTCTCTCACCTTCTTCATGAGCCTGGTATAAGTAATAAATTGGCCGCTATGCACCCCTGTCTCATCCTGCAGCTTCTGGAATCCCAACGCCTCCCCTTCCTGCCATATGTCTCCAAGGGTGGCCAATCCCACTGGTTCCCAGTACCTACGGACCGCTTCGAACAATTGAGAGTCGTCCCCGCATAGCACCGCCAGCAGGGCTTGCTGGGAAAGGGGATCTGGGTCACCCACCGTTCTCCATGTCCTGTGCCATACTTCCCAGCCCAGCTTCAATAATCTCCCCATCTTCGCCATTTTAGTTTTGCGCAGCCATACTGTCTCCCTCAAAAAGTAAGGAGCCAATTCACTTTGCAAAAGCCTAGCTTCTGCCGAGTCTTCTGCAGACAACCACCTAGCCACATACAACAACTGACCTGACATGTAATACAGCTCAAAATTCAGTAGATTTATGCCCCCCTTATCATATGTGTTCTGTAGTTTCCACAGGGCCGCCCTATTTCTGGAGTTGCCCTATATGAAGCCCCTGCACATGCCATGAAGTTTCACAAAAAAGCATTTGGGGATTAGGTACGGGACATTCACAAAAAAGTGCAAGAGTCTGGGGAAAGACCACCATTTTGAGTAGAGCTGCTCTCCCCATCATGGCTAGGGGTAATTTAGACCAGAACACCATGCTATTCTTAACTCCCTCATCGCCTTCTCTGTGTTATATTTGTGCTCTGTCTCTATATTGTGGTAGATATTTACGCCCAGATATCTGAATGTCACGGTCTGCCAGGGTATCTGCAAGACGGGCAGCCTCTCCAACGGGGTGCTCTTGTACCTTCCCAGAGGGAACCAACTGGACTTCCCGGGGTTCACCGATATGCCCGAGAGGGTGGCGTAACGACCCATCACCTCCAGCACATATTGCAGGTTCTCCTCCGAGTAGCGCAAGGAGAGAAGCACATCATCCGCATACAATGATATTAGGTGTGTGCTCCCAGTCGTGCAGATCCCCACCTCCCCGTATTGTTGCCGCAGGCATATTGCCAGCGGCTCTAATGCCAAGATGTATAACAAGGGTGACCAGGGGCATCCCTGTCTGGTACCCCTGCTAAGTTGCCATTTATCTGAGATTGTGGTTCTGGTTTTGACTCTCGCCGTTGGGGTACTGCACAACTTCTGGACCCATCTAATATATCCTGGTCCCATCCCATATCCTTTCAGGGTCGCTTTCAACCACGGCCACCGCACTGAATCAAAAGCTTTCACCGCTTCCAACGACACGATAGCCAGCTCGCTTGTGTCTCCCTCAGTTTGGTCAATAATATGGTGTAGCCTCCTGTGGTTATCTGTAATATTTCTATCGGGGACATAGCCCGTTTGGTCTGGGTGTATCAATTTACAAATTACCCTCTTCAACCTATTGGCTAGCACTGCCGTGAGTATCTTACTATCCTGATTGAGCATAGACAAGGGCCTGTAGGATCAGCATTCCGCATCTGGTTTGCATGGTTTCAGGAGCGGAATGATCACTGTCTCGCGGAGGGACACCGGCAGTTCCCACCGCTCATATGCTTCATTAAACATGGCCAGCAGAGGCTGGAGTAGCTCCTGCTTGTACGTTTTATAAAACTCACTGGGTAACCCATCCGCCCCAGGCGCTTTACACGTGGGCAGGTGTTGGATCACCGCCTCCAGTTCGTCCACAGTGATGGGGGCGTCCAGGTCCGCTCGCTCTAGGTCATCCAAGGTGGGCAGCCCTATGTCCTCTATCGTATCTAGTATATCTTGACTCATGTCCTCTCCTGTGTCCTCGTATAAACGTCTTTAATACTTGAGGAACACCTCATTTACCCCTTCCTGGGTATTATGGATTTGACCCTCCGCGCCCCTGATCTCACTGATCACCGAGCGGGGGGTCTCATTCTTGTACAACCAAGCCAATAACCTACCCGGCTTATCCCAACCAGCATGCAGCCTCTCCGTGGATTTCTTATAGTTCAGTTTGCATAGCCTGTCCCAGAGTTCACTACAAGCTAGCTGTAAGTCCTTTATTTTAGCCCTGTTCGCACGGGTGGTCCTCTCATTTCGTATCAGGTCCTCTAACTCTCTTTCTGTCTCTTGCAGTTCCCGCTCAATACCCCCTTGGAGCCCTTTGGATTTAGATATTGCTACTCCCTGCACCACCACCTTGAATGCTTCCCATACTGTTCCCACCGAACTTACACCGCCCGTATTAATTTCAAAGTATTCCTCGATGGCCTCCCTCAAATCCTCTCGGAAGCCTGCATCCTGTAGAGCCTCAGTCCTGAGCCTCCACGTCAGGATCCGTGCCCTGGAGGGGTTGATGTCGCCACTCTATGATCAAAGGCAAATGGTCGGAGAGTACCTGGGCTTTGTATACTGCTCCCACCATTTCTCCCACTATCTCGGCAGATGTGAACACGTAGTCTAGCCTTGTGTGCAGGTCGTGTGGCGCTGCATAGTGCGAGTATTGCCTATCTGTTGGGTGTAGCCTTCTCCAAACATCCTCTAGGCCGAGGTCCATCAACAGTGTCCTCAGCGCCCTAGCTGCCGGTGCCGGCTTTTCTAACTTGTCATCTGACCTATCTATCCTGGGGTTCAGAGTGCAATTAAAGTCCCCTCCCCACACCAACGCGCCACCCGCCAGGGGGCTGATTTTACCATATAAACACCTAATATATACCGCTGTATCATGGTTAGGGGCATACAAATTTATGATATTTACTTCTCTGTTCTCCAGGAGTCCTGCCACCCCCACCATTCTGCCTTCCGGGTCTATTGTCGAGCTAAGCAGCTGAAATGGTACATGCGGTGCCACCCATGTAATCACCCCTCTCGCATATGCCGAATATGTGGCCCCCATGACCGTACCACTCCATTTCTTCTTGATCACCTCCAACTTCTCTTTGGTGAGGTGGGTTTCTTGTAGCAGAGCTATGTCAATCCGCATCCTCTTAAGGTACATCATCACCTTGTTACGTTTCAGATAGCTATTAAGGCCCCGCACATTCCAGGTCACAATTCTGAGATTACCCGATGCCATTGATTTGTTCGTCATTTCCCTGTAGGCTCACACACAAACTCAAACTAAAACTCCCCAAAACTATATACACCACAACCTTCCCCTCCTCCCCCCCACCCACCTCCCCACCAACGCCCAACAACACCCTCCCCAACCATTGCCCAGCTCCATCCCTGGATCTCAGGCATTCCCACATCTAGCCCTGTCTAGTAAGTCTAAACTCAGGGCTCAGCAGGGTAAAGTCACCCTAATGGCTACTTAACTACCAAACCTCGGGGGTAGGTTGCTACCATCCCATTGCTCCCTACTACCCATACTATCACGCATGATGTTAATACTATTCAGTTCCAACATGCAGTTGATACTCTATATTCCAGTCCTGGCAGAGCACAAGGTCCAAGGGCTACAAATTCACTTAAAACTCCTGTGTTCCCGAAACAAGTCCACCTTCCCACTTATCCTCACTTGTCACGCTCGAGCCGATCTCCGTCAGCCTCCTGTTCCGGGCAGCCCTGCAGGTCCAGCCACGACGCCGCCTCCTCCGGGGTGTCAAAAAAAAGCGCCTTGCTCTTATGCAGCACCTTTAACCTTGCCGGGTACAGAAGCATATATTTGATGCCCGCAGCACGTAGCCTCCTCTTGACGGCCACGTAACTATACCTTCGCCTCTGCACCAGCATCGTATAATCTGGGTACGCCGTGATGTTGGTGGATCCTCTCTCAATTGTCCCGCCCTTACGGAAATATTCCAGGATCTTCTCCCTGTCTTTGTAATTCAGGATCCTTGCGATAATTGGCCTTGGCGGAGCTCCACGTCATGGCCTCCTCATCAAGGCCCGATGGGCCCGCTCAACAGTAAACCCCTGTGAGAGTTTTTCTGCTCCTATCCCCTGGAGGATCATGTTTTCTACATAGTCTGTGGGGTCCAGGCCTTCCTCCCCCTCGGGCAGGCCGACCACACGTATGTGGTTCCTCCTCGCTCTTCCTTCCACCTCCTCCACTCGGTTTTCAAGGTTGGCGAACTGTTGCTTTAACACATGGACCTCCTTTGCATTGCTCATGCTGACCTCCGTGTTGACTTTCACTGTGCTTTCCAGACTGCTTGTTCTCTCCGCCAAAGCACGAACATCTTGACGCAGCAGGGTAACTTCGATTCCCACAGCGTCAATTTTATTTTCCAGCGCCGTCTGCAAGTCTGACATTGCTGTGCCCCATTTGGTGCTCAAATCCGTAATGGCCGCCAGGATCTGAAGGTTATATCCTTCTGCGGCACCATCAGCGGAGGCTGCGCCCGTGCTTTGCGCCGCTTCCGTGGGGGTTTGCTGCGTTTTCGCAAATACCTCCATTGTGGATTGTTTGGATTCGGCTCTCAGTCCTTTCACTGACATCTCGCGATTCTCAATCGTATTTGGGGCCTGATCACGACCTCGGCGGCAACGCTAACGCTATTAGCGCGGGGGCTATTAGCGCGACCGCCATAGCCCCCGGCGCTAATAGCGCGGGATCACGAGTTGGGCGGACTTGGAAGTCCCCATTCCCCATTGAGCCCATTCGGGAATGCCCCATTCCCCATTGGGCTCAATGGGGAAAATTTGCGCTCTTACCACCGGCGGATTTCCCGCCGGCGGTAATAGCGCGAATCTTTGGCGGATTTCCCCCCAGCCAAGAGCTGGGGCGAAATCCGCCGAAGCCCTGATTCGGCGGACCCTTAAATCTGGCGGTAATAGCGCTACCGCCGGATTTAAGGGTTACCGCCGAGGTTGTGATCAGGCCCTTGGTCTCCACACTGCGATGCTGATGTGTCGTGCTCTAGTCCCTCAAACGCTAGGGTGCTAGTTGCAGCGGATTGCGTTGTGCTGTGGAGCACGCCAATGTATACAAGTGGGCTGTCTTCTCCCATGTGTTCTGCGGCATACAATCATCCATGCGCCATCAACGTACATCGAGGTGCCACACAGAACTCAACAGCTGCTCACCTGTTTTGCAGTAGCCTAGTCACATATAGGTTGTGCCGGACCCGAGTAATAGTGTGTTACACACTCGCATGTCTCAGCCATGTCACATGTCAACTACCGGGCGCGGTTACAAATGTCTTTACTCCAATCCGTGGCCGTCGCCCGATACAGTGACTGCATCAGAGGGCCGGCAGTTTTGTTTCGCTGTCCCATCCTGTTAGATCCCTTTGTTCTCTGGGAGCGAACGCCATTTTGTTGTTTTCGTCCGCGGCCTCTCCCCAGGATACTATGTGTCCATTCGGCTGTTCTCTAGTCTCCCGCGAGCCGCTCATCCACTCACGTTCTTCCCGGCACCTTCCCACACGCTTGTGTGTGTTTTGCTTCCAGATTCAAGTGAATACATGCGTTTGTTGAACGGATCAGGATGTCGGATCACGGAGCACACGGGGCTCACAGCCTATTCCATGGCTGTCCTAGCCACACCCCTCACCAGGATATCCTTTTTGAACTTCTTCCTACCAGACTTAGTGAGAAGGGTAGGATAGTCGATAGAGAAACAGTTGGAGACGATAGGAGAGACAGAGAGCAACACGGGTGTGGTGGATTAGAGGGAACAGGATAGAGAGGGGGGTGGGTCTGAAATGAGAGAAGAGCGGAGGGGGGAGGAGACACTAAAGGAAAACGCAGAGAGGGGTGCAGCAGAAGAGACGGAACAAGACAGGAACACAGGACAGAATGAAAACACAGTGAAGCCACTGGGCACAGCTAGGTTCGAAATCAGCAGGACAGAATGAAACACAATGCAGCTACTGGGCACAGCTAAGTTCGAAATCAGCAGGGCAGAATGAAACACAATGCAGCCACAGGGCACAGCTAGGTTGGAAATCAGCAGGACAGAATGAAGCACAATGCAGCCACTGGGCACAGCAAAGTTCGAAATCAGTAGGACAGAATGAAACACAATGCAGCCACTGGGAACAGCTAGGTTCAAAATCAGCAGGACAGAAAGAAACACAATGTAGCCTCTCGGCACAGCTAGGTTCGAAATCAGCAGGACAGAAAGAAACACAATGCAGCCACTGGGCACAGCTAGAGGTAATGAGAATGGGAGGCCAGGTGAGACGGAGTGAGGGAGGGCCAGTCAGAGGTGTAGGAAGCATTTTTTAGTAGAGGTGACTAACGCACAGGGACGTGAAAAGTGTCCGATCATTTTCAGTGGGCTCTAAAGAGTGCAGGATCATGTCGGCAACCAAGGGCACTTGTGGGGTGCTGGGCAGGGCCTCCAGCCCCGATCACGCATTGGCAGGGAGCAGATAGGGCATTAGAAAGTGGGCCTTTGAGGGGTGGGCCGGCTAAAGCCTGCCGCTCCACAATAGGCCAGATTTGTATTGCCACTAGCCAATAGCGTGCAGATGCTGAAGTCCTGGGGGAGCTGCTTAAAGTTTGGGGAAGGCAGCGGCCATCTTTGAATTGTTGTGAGGCCAGCAAAGAAAAAGACCTTGTGATGTAGAACTCGATTCGGACAGTGTGCTCGCTGCCCAGAGTGATCGAGGGCAACAGGCAGGGAGAGCGGGTTGAACGATGAAAAGGATACCATGCTAATAAAAATAAATTAGTTCTGTTTTGTTTTTCTTCAGATTTCAACAATCAGCTTATTTTTCTTAACCAAAATGATGACTTTAGGAACGAGCAAGCATCGTGGATAGCCCTTTGTTTGGCACGTTGGTGGTGAAACCCTGGACATCGTTGCTTCCTATCCAAATCTGGTGTTTCCCCCCCTATGGCATTGTTTTATAATGAAACCTTGAGCCTCATTACGAGGTAGGAGGTAAGGGATTACCGGCACCGGTAAGGGCACCGGTGCCGTTAATCCCTTACCTCCCTACTAGGAGTTCCCTTTGCGGGTCCTTCCTTAACGCCTGGTTTTTGCAGGAGTTAAGGACGGAACCCGCAAAGGGACTCTAGAGCTAATAACGGTACCGCAATTTGCGGTACCGTTATTAGCGCCTTCCCCATTCCCATTGAGCCCAATGGGGGCTCAAATGGGAATGGGGAATGTCCCTGGTGAATGGGGAATTACCGGTCCCTCCGACCTCGGAATGGACCGGTAAATGCTCCATTCACCAGGGCGGAGTCGGAAGGGTTTTGGAGGCAGCCATGGAGCTAATAGCTAATAGCTCCATGGCTACCTCCAACCTCGTAATGAAGCCCAAGCTTGTCTTTAAAGGCAGTTTGAAAATGGCAAGTTGTAAGAAACGTTGTCACTGGTAAGTGTGATGGTCCAATAACAAGCTTGTTGGAAGTGTACAACAAAGGCGTTATTTTTAGTATTATATATGGCCTTGAAACGCTGCCAGCGCAATATGATAAATGGTTGGATGGCATTGAAGGAAAGGTTCTGCTCTTCCTATTGGGATGACCCGGAATGGCCACTTAGGCGATTCATAGTTTAATTACACTTCGACATCCTACCAGTCTACGAATATACTGGTGCATGGGCTGGAACTCCACGAGAACAAAGGACATGCTGCCTTTGTAAAATGAATACTGAGGCCGCTACAAACATTTTAACTAGCTGTCCCTGTCTTTATGAATTTTATCAGATGAGTTATAGAGAACTCTGTTGTTTATCTTTAAATTACTGCTCTGATCAATTTCTGGTCTGCCCTATTTTCGGCTGACTCGTTGCTCATTACTGCTGCAGTACAAAGTGTATGGCGTTTGGCTCTGTTAAAACGGACTGCATCCCATGATATTACTTAATTGCTTTTTTAGTGTTATTGATTCGGCAATTTTTTAAGCTAGTGTGCATTTGATTTGTTATTTGTCTTTTATAAAATTGTAATTACTTATTTAATGGGTTTTACATACTCCTTTATTATGTTTGCTGCATATGTTTGCTGCAATGTAGGGTTGATGTATTGCATTTAATGTATGTTTAAATTACCGTGTGAAAGGCTTAATTGTAGCCATATACACATATATATATGTGTGTGCTGAGTGTCATGTTTTAATCTTGTATTCCCCTATGGCCATACCATTAGGTCATGAGTCATCATATTGGATCTTGCCAACTTAATTCATTTAAATTTGTATTTGTTGATTGGTTCACTCTAAACAACTTTCTAATGAATTCATTATTCAGTCAGTTCTTTATTCACTTTACCTTAACATTTTTACAAATTATTCCAGGTAATATTGTCAACATGGGAGACGAATTAAATAGTGAGTAGGGTACAATTGTTCCCCTCAAAAATCCCTCGGTCCTACTACGCTAGCCATGTTCTACCATGATCTTATTGAGGAGTGGATAGCTCACTTTTTAAGTGCTCACCTCTCACATAGGAGAAGCCTACACTTTGCATGTTCAAATCTCTAACACAATTCTTCATCCCCAGCAGTCAATATATTGAGTACCACAAAATTGGATAATAATAACAGCTATTACTGTGACGCGTCAAAATGGAAGCAATCGCGCATGTTGCATGGTAATATTACGTACTATTTGCTTATGTCTATATCAATTCCTGTCAGTTATTCCTATCTCACGTCTGGCTGTTTAGTATGGTTTAACCTACTTTTGTGAAGGGACACTTTCGAAAAGAAAAGTGACCACTTTCTCAACTTCCTACCACCATTCACAAGTTAAGGCAGCTTTTCTCCAATCCAGTATTGTGTTGTCCGTCCCCCTGTGAGTATTACTATCATGACCATTTGTCTCTTGTCTATTTCTACCAGACAGCTCGGTTGCTCACCTATTACTAGGCATGTAATCTCTGAGGTTAATTTAATACTTCTTTCCACTAGGGCCGTCATATATTTGGTTGCCATCTTATAACATGCTTGTGATGTCTCAAATCTACTTAATGCATTAAAAAAATCTTCTATTTAAATCTTACACAAGCCACACTTTCTTACCTTTTCCTAGCATATTTGATTTGATTTTTGAAGTCTTTAATGTAAATGGTACAATCCGAAATATTGTTCCAACTCAAAGTGGGATGCAGCTATTGTGTTCAAGCTGCCCCCTTTTCATTGTCTGTTATTGATGACCCAGTTCCTTCTGCCATGTTTCCCTGCAGTCATCATGTACAATGAGCTCTTTTGCCTCCTGGAGCAGACTATTGTGTTGTGAGTTGTGCCCCTGAAACAGACTTCGATGAATCACATTCCCTAGTTGCCTTGCCCCAATGTCACCTTCCAATGCTGCTCTCTCACGGAAATATTGCCCATGTATGTATTTCTTGAAGATTCCTTATAAACTTGATGTCTTGTAGATTCTCAAGTAGTTCGCCTTCCTTTCACAGCCCTGCTGATATTACCCAATCCTCAACATTGTCCATCCTTAAAGACTTTCCAGAGGTGGGGATATATTAATATTCATTCATTTGAATAGAATCACATGTTTGGTTAATGGAATAGAATGTTTGACTTCAGCTTGAATTCTATGTGTGTCAAGCTGTGACCAGGTGCAGTTCTGTTGAACACTGCAGAAGCATGGTCAGAGTTTAGAATGGCTAAGGAATCTGCTGGTCTATTTCCACATTCCAAAAAGTTGGTCTGTGCATTGAGTATGCCCATCCATATGTGACAAGAAAGGGCATGCCCTTCTCTGGGGGAACTTTCTTCTTATGTATGGGGCACAGGATTGGTTTGGACACTGAAGGCCAGATCCTCAAAACGTTCTTGGCGCAAGCGAGGGGACATGCCAGCACATCTCCACACTTGGGCCAAAAAAAGAAACAGCCCAATTCAGATGCCCTTTCCCCCCTTTGCACATTTTCACAAATAAGGGGGAGTTTCTGGCCATTTAAAAGCGCATCCCGAATTCACGAACGGGTGTGCTTTTAAATGTGCAAAAAGGAGGGCCATCCCCTACCCCTTTTGAAACAGGTGCAGTGGGAGGCGCAGATCATGAAAGAGTAATTTCTGACCCTGTCAATGGGGGTCATTACAACCCTGGCGGTAACCGTGCCTGTTTTACAGGCATCACTGACTCAGGAGTTGCATTTTTTCTGGCCCCTGGCAATGGGGACGTACAGGGCCATTACGACCTTGGCGGACCCTGTATGTCCCCATTTCCAGGGGCCGGATCCATTACTCCACATTCCCATCTGAGCCCCATAGGGCTCAATGGGAATGGGGAGGTTGGATGCAACGGCACCGTTATAAACAATGCCAGTGCATCCAACATGCTGTGCTCGGGCGGGCAGAAAGGCACCTGCGGGCACAACACGTAGTTTGCCAGTCCGGGACATATGGTACCGGCAAGCTTACCGGTATCGTAGTTCCCAGACCGGCAAAGTTATAATGAGGCCTATTTGTAAGTGTGACAGATACGGTTTAAACCACAGCTTTCACACGTGCATTTTCATCCCCTAAACAGGGATGGAAATGTTTTTTTTGCTCCCAAGTATTTCACTGAGTCGGACCTTTAACAGGCCTGTCGTTGAAATGTGCTCCCAGCAACCGCTGGATTGCTGGGAGCCCGTCATACATGAGTGTCAGGAGGGTGCTCCCGCCACTGATGTGTTCAAGGGGCTGGACAGCACATCTCAGTCCGCCACTACCCAGACCCTCCTGAAATGCTCAGGTCACCTTTGAGAATAAGGTGATCTGCGCATTTCTGAAAGTAGCGCAAATGAAATGAGCGCATTCGCTGCTTCCGTTTGTGCTACTGTTTGAGAATCTGGTCCTCAATGTTTAATCCTCTGAAGAATCTGAAACCAAATGGCAGTCTCTCCGGGGGGCAGGGGAGCGGGGGTGGGGGGGTGTTTAACATGTTAGTTGTATTGTTAATTCTAGATTTATTCTAGCCTATAACTATTGTCATCTATAACTCGCATCCAGCAGGAAAACATCTTTTTGTGTCTTACGCTGACTTTCACCCACCTTCCTCTAGACCCAGTTTGGCATCGTCCAATCTAAACAGCTTAGTGTATTCTAGCAGAGACAACCCCTTGCGGTTCCAGATTGCAGTGTACCCCAACGTTCGCGGCTACCTCATTTTTACAAATGTGTCCATAAGAAGATGAAATGTGTGTCTCTTGGAGAAGATTAATGTCAGCTTCTAAAACTGTAAGGAAATTAAACCCTCATCTAAACAAGGATTTCGATTCAAACCACGTTCCATTGTAAGATTTCAAGCCCAATTTATTAGGAATCCTGGCACTGTGTATTTAGCAACAGACTGTTGTCATGTTTGTGTGTAAGCAGCTGATGTTTCTTCTTTCTATTTGTATTGCTCCAGCAGGCCACTCCCCATCCCTCATCCCTATCTTCTCCCATAAGGCCCCTCCTGGTTATGGATGGATAATCCTCACCTGCCTTTGTTTCCCTACAACAATATGAGAGTTCATCACATTTACACGTGTTCACACCTGTGCTGGGCAGCATCTGATTTTGCATAAGCACATGACAAGTGCTGGATAAGTATGACAAAACACAATGGGCCTCATTACGAGGAGGGCGGTAAGGAGTTGACGGCGCTGGTAAAGGTGCCGGAGCCGTAATCCCCTTAATGCCCCATTACGAGGTCTGCTCGCGGGACCCGCTCAGGACGCCTGGTTTTACCAGACGTCCTTAGCGGGTCCCGCCAGCGGCCTAGCATGCTAACAACGGCCCGTCATTAATGGGCCCATTGTTAGCATGCTCCACATTCCCATTGAGCCCTATGGGGGCTCAAATGGGAATGGGGATGGACCGGGTCCGGGTTCCCTGAATGGAGAAATACCGGGCCCTCCAAGGTCGGAATGGCTCCAAGGTCGGTATTTCCCCATTCAGGGAACCCGGACCCTGGTTTGGGGGTAGCCATGCCCTTATTAATGGCATGGCTACCTCCAAACTCGTCATGAGGCCCAATTGGCCTTATTACCACTGTGCCGGTCCGGCTCCAACGGTGTTGATAAGCCTACCAGCACGAACGGGCACAGTACAACTCTGCGGGAGGATGTCATCCCGCCGGCAGGGTCAGACCTGCCGGGCGGGACGGCACCCACTCGCAGAGTTGTCACGGGACCACCGGCACCATTGTTAACGGTGCCGATGCTCCCGTGTCCCCATTCCCATGGAGTCCTATTGGTCTCCATGGGAATGGGGACTAACAAAATTACCAGCACCTGACTTCCCAGCCACCAGGGTTCTAATACCCTGGTGTTTGTTACCGGGAAGTCAGGCGCCAGTAATTTTTTTCAGGTCTGGTGGCATCCCGCCGGTATCACCGACAGGATTAGCTCCAGTACCGTAATGAGGCCCAATACCTTTGAAACTGATGTTTATTCTGTATCTTTCACTACAACATCAGCAGAAAACAGTCTTCTAGGTTTTTGGACACAGATGCTTGAAATCTTTATGAACTTCAACTCACATTTAGATCATACAAACCTATTTTCAAAGGACCGAGTTGTAACCGCTATCACCACTGGATTATATATCTGTTGCTATTGTAAATACAGTTGCTGCCCACATGGGCTGTTACCCGCCCCTTCCCCTAACACCAGGCCATGCAATGTATCAACTCCCAAGTCATGACTTTGCAAAGGTTTGTAAAGCGCCCGCCAATGGGACTGCTCCAGCAATCAATATGCCCTTTGCAACCTGCTTCTTATACACAAACTTTAAAAAAGCCACCCGTGCAGTTTTAAAGTGTCCCCCGCTCAAGACAGTCAGGCCAGACAAACATACAGAACCTGATTCACAGAGCATTTTTCAATGGGATTACTCCATCATAAAGTGCTTCTGAGAATTAGCAAAAACAAAGAGGTGATGGCTGGAAGGTTTAGAATTAATCTTAACCACTGGCATTGCTCTGGGCAACCCTCCAGACCATCGTTCTTCGCCTGCCAAGCCATTACAGAAGGGGAAAGACCATATGCAAATCAGGCTTGTTCCCACCCCAAAAGGGCAAGTCCAGCCCGAACTGCTAGGTCACATCCCTTCTGCATGAGACCACAAGCATCCCCAAACATGTTTCGGCCTTGTTGGGCCTCAACAGTGAGGAGTAGCTTGGGTCTCTAGGCCCAGCAGGCACGGGACCCACGTTTGGGCAAACCCGTCCCACTCAGGGTGGCAAAGCAAAAACAAAGAGGTGATGGCTGGAAGGTTTAGAATGAATCTTAACCACTGGCATTGCTCTGGGCAACCCTCCAGATCATTGTTCTTCGCCTGCCAAGCCATTACAGAAGGGGAATGACCATATGCAAATCAGGCATGGTCCCACCCCAAAAGGGGCAGTCCAGTCCGAACTGCTAGGTCACATCCCTTCTGCACGAGACCACAAGCATCCCCAAACATGTTTCGGCCTTGTTGGGCCTCAACAGTGAGGAGTAGCTTGGGTCTCTAGGCCCAGCAGGCATGGGACCCACGTCTGGGCATACCCGTCACACTCGGGTGACAAAGCAAGAACAAAGAGGTGACGGCTGGAAGGTTTAGAATGAATCTTAACCACTGGCATTGCTATGGGCAACCCTCCAGACCATCGTTCTTCGCCTGCCAAGCCATTACAGAAGGGGAAAGACCATATGCAAATCAGGCTTGGCCCCACCCCAAAAGGGGCAGTCCAGCCCGAACTGCTAGGTCACATCCCTTCTGCACGAGACCACAAGCATCCCCAAACATGTTTCGGCCTTGTTGGGCCTCATCAGCGAGGAGCAGCTTGGGTCTCTAGGCCCAGCAGGCACTGAGAATTAGGCCCACAGAGTCTCACATCCCTTCGCTCACTTTCGTATGTTCTGTCATTTGAAAACTCCCTTCGATTTTGTGTCCCTCAGCTCAGTGTTGAAATGGAAAATATGAAGCTAATGATGGGTGTTTCAAGGGAGAAGTGGGAGGGCGGGAATTTAAACCTCTGTCTGCTCAAAATCTCACAGATGTTTGCGTCCCCCCCCGAACCCTGGCTGTGAATGGAAATATCGTAAAGGAAACATCTGTGGCGCCCCCTTCAGGCCAAGGGATGCTGCACACAGGAATCCACTAATGAACCTTTCATTGTTCCTGCTCCTGATCTCACCCCCCTGCCTCCCACCCATCAGGAGTCTCCTGCCAGGATCTGCATCATTCTAAATCCAAAGCTATGGAGCTGCATACACACCATGTAAGGAGTTGGCATATGGGGGCGGGGGGGGGGTTGGTCGTTGGCCTGTGGCTTTGTGCACTGTGTGAGAGGCTCTCAGGCTTGCTGGCGGATGGGCAATATTCTTCAGGAAGATACTACAAGGGGTTCAAGACTTTTCCCCGATTTCCTGACAAACGCCTTGTGTTGCCCTGACAGTCAAGAGGCCCAGCAAGCCACCGAGCACAGCACATGAGCATGTTAGATTGTGGGTAGAGATGCCCCTGAGCCTGCCAACCAACACTGAAATCAGATCCTGGGATTTCCATATCTCAGGCAGCCATTTCTCTGAACCTAAACCTGTGCCTCCCACGAGCCTTGACACATTGCTTATGCTAGTGAGTTGAGTTCTCCAGACGGCCCACTTACCTCTTCTACCGATTCCCAGATTCTTGTTGCACATGATGTATGTAGTGGGTTGAAAAGGAGACAAGGGAAGCGAACATTGAAGTAAAACAAATGGATATTTCCGAATGCACAGACCCCAGCTAAAACAGGCACCATAGCTTTCCCAACTAATTCTTCCATGCAAGTATTCCATGCAGGTCACACCGAGGTCCTAGAGGGGGATCAGATGAAATCATGATGGGCCCAACCACTCCGGAAGACTGAAGTTAGACCTGAACAAGCATGGCAGCTATAGCATACAGATCCCAAGATTGGACATTGTAGCTGAGAGAGATAGACAGACAGACAGACCACAGACAGATAGGCAGGGTGAGCCACTGCGTAAGGTGACAAAGTGAAGCGGGAGCTGTCTACAGTGGGTAGTGGCATGGCATCAGTGCCCCTTGTGCTTGATATAACCACTTTATACTCTGAAATTCCAGCACCAACAAGTGAGGTTTTAGTTTGATCAATAAACAATACTTTACAGACACACATTGAGCTGTTAGTGTCATAATCATTTAACCAATCATCTTTGGAGACACTCACATATGCAAGTAAGCACAGTATACTGTCACACTATTAGATCATCCTCTAGGACACAATAGCAGTGGCCTCTTAGCTACATTACGTACCACTGGATAAGACCATTTTAAGACCTCTATGATTGGAAAGCAATAAGTGTTCTAAAAAATGATTATAGTTCTCGGTGAATCTGCTCAGAGTTTGGGCTCTTTTGCTCTATTATTATTACCTATCTCCCTTATTTAATCATATGCAGCATGTCAGCCATGGCCTGCACAATCTCCCCACCTCCCCTTTGACATTGGGCCCTCTTCCTTAAAGGCACACATCCAGGTCTGGAGGCCTCAACATATGTTCTATATCTAGTATTGGAGGCCTCATCTCGTATGCAATTGGGTCCAATTCTGGAATCCACATGCACAGTACGGCATCCAGTTGTGAAGGCCTCGACCTATGTTCTGTGTGTAGTTTTGGAGGCCTCATCTGTTCTACCACTATGTCCAGCTCCAGAATCTCCCCAAGGGATATAGCATCCAGTCGTGGAGGCCTCATCTGAAATGTTGTATCTAGTTCTGGAGGCCTCACCTAATGTGTACTACATGATCCAGTTCCAGACTCCATACGTGAGGGATTACACCCAGTCCAGGAGGCCACGTCCACAGTATGTATCTATTTTCGAAGGCCTCATCTGATCTGCTGCATTGTCTCCAGTTGTCAAACCCAATTATGGGGTGTAGTATCTAGTCCTGGATGCCTCACCTGAAATTATGTATCTAGTTATGAAGGCCTCAACCGGTCTGCCCGATTGTGTCCAGTTTCAGGATCCACCTATTGTGGTATAGCGTCTGGTCTTCGAAGTGTTGTGGAGGCATTGTGTCCAGTTTCAGAATGCACATATGAGGGTTTTACATCTAGTCATTTGGAATATACATATGAGGTACAGCATCCAGTTCTGAAGTCCTCATCTGAAGTTCTGTTTCTAGGTCTGCAGTATTTTGTCCAGTTTCAGAATCCACATATGCACGCATAGTATCCAGTCTTGGAGGCCTCCTCTGAAATTCTATATATTGTTCTGGAGGCCTCATCTGGTCTACAATTGTGTCCAGTTATGGAAACAACATGTGGGTTTGAGCATCAATCTGGAGGCCTCATCTGAAGTTTTGCCTCGAGTTCTAGAGGCTTCACCTGTCTGCAGCATTGGGTCGAGTTCCAGAATCCACATATGAGGTTTAGCATTCAGTCCTGGATGCCCCATCTGAAGCTATCCGGTCTGCAGTGTTGTATTTGATTCAGAAATCTAGATATGGGGTGTTGCATCCGGTCCTAGTGCATCACCTGAAGTGTATCTAGTTCTGAAGGCATCACCTTGTCTGCAGTATTGTGTCCAGTTCCAGAATCCACAAATTTACACATCTGCATAACGGCTCAGTAACTTAACATTACATCCTCCTTTACTCTTATGCTATTTGCTTCCATCTGCAAATTAATGTCTGGATACCCCATGCAAGGGCCCAATACACTACTTTCCAGGCAAGCCTCTGTGCTGTTAGTTCACTAGGACAGTAATTGCTGTAATATATATCTTTTTTTAAAACGATTAACATAACATAGCCAAGTAACCTTCACAGAAATATGGTCCTCTATCAGTTGTTTCAGTGCATGCTTTGCAACTCCTTCCCTTACTTCTTTCTTTGACTTCTCTATTGTTGCCCTTAAAGACTTGACATGGCACCTTGAAATAGAACATGTTACCTCTGCTGCCTGGTTGGAGGAACATGCTGCATTTGCTGTGTAGGTGTATGTGAGATGGTTGGGGGGTTGTAAGGAAATGTAAACCTCTGTCTTCTTTTTACCTTAATGGAATAGCTGTGGCATCCCTTTCCAGGCAAGGTATGGTGCACCCAGCTTAGTGGGGAACTTTAAGGAATCCACAATCCACCTTTCATCTTTCCTGATCCTCGTCACTTTGACAAACCTCGCCACCCCAATGAAGCCCTCCCACCAGGGTTTTAGCAACGTTTTGAAATGGAAGTTACTGGGATGCTTTAACGTCACGTGAGGGCTTAGGGCAGGGGAACTCGTGTGTGGGATGAAGCTGAGGATTGCTGGAGGCACTCGGGTGTACTTCAAGGAGAAACAACAAGGTACTCTGGCCCCTGTCCTTATTGCCGGACAAACACTAATTGTTTACCATACAGAGAGCCAGCAGGGTGTTGAGCACAGCACATGAACAAATTAGATTGAAGCTTGGGTGTCTCTCTGACTGCCAACCAGCGTACTAAGGGTGGTCTCCCACCACCTCTATATGGATGACTCTCAAATCTTAATTTCCTTCTCTTCCTCCCCTCAGAATTACAGTCTAACCTTTCTGCTTGTCTTCTTGCCATCGAATCTTGGATGGTTATATTATCTTCACTTAAATTCCTCTAAAACTCAGGTCATTTTCTTCCCTGCCCCTACCATCCCTCCTCGACTTTCTCCTTCTTCGATTCTCTTTCCCCTTCTACTATTGCTCTCTCTCACACTGCCCAGAATTTAGGTGAAATCTTCGACTCCTCTTTATACTTTTCTTTGCACATTTCTGTCATATCTCGCACCTGTCACTATCAGCTGTATAACATCCATAAATCTTGCCCTTTTCTCACAATTCAAGTCTCTAACTTCTTGCTCTTCTCTCTGTTCTTTTCTTGACTGTTCTTCTGTTCATCTATTATATTCAGCCTTCGTTCTATCTATAATTTCTCTATCTGCCTTCTCTTCTCACTCTCTCCCAGGATTCAATTCTTCCTGCTACACAAGATTACAAACAATTAGCATGGTTCTCCCTGGATCACCCCAGGGTTGAGACTCTTTATGCTCTATTATTATTATTGGGGTATTTATTGAGCAGGGAACTAGCGTTGGGAAGCAACAATCATAGGGAGAAGAATACAGTTAGGGAGCATGGAAACAAGGGATTGGGGATATTACAACAGTGGAGGAAGGGCAATATTCTATTATTATGTGTCCTGATTATTCGACCATATGCAGCAAGTCAACCAAGAATGTGTGTTCCTTGGGAGGTAGCAACGCGCTCACCTCGGAAGCAAGATGATGTTGAGCAACATAGGTTCAATCCCCGGGTCCGTGCTTAGAAACCTCTGGGTTTTAAGTGCGTTATAAATAACCAATTTAATTTATAATTATAATAATTTATCATTTATTCCTGTGTCTTTGAGAAGATTTGCTTAGTGAAGAATAGAATTTTCTGGGGACTATTATTGACAGAGACTTGGGAAGAAAGAAAACAGGTGTGATCACCAGAGCTATCATTTCAACTGTTGATAGAAGCATCCCTGAGGGTGGACAGGGCATCCAAAATGCTCTGGCCCAAGATTCTGCCACTCGAGCAATGGTGAAAGAATAAAAGCAGTAAAGACATTGGGCCTCATTACGAGGTGGGCGGTAAGGGATTACCGGCACCGGTAAGGGCACCGGTGCTGGTAATCCCTTACCGCCCTACTACGAGTTCCCTTTGCGGGTCCTCCCTTAACGCCTGGTTTTTCCAGGCATTAAGGACGGGACCCGCAAAGGGACTCTGGAGCTAATAACGGTACCGCAATTTGCAGTACCGTTATTAGCGCCTTTCCCATTCCCATTGAGCCCTATGGGGGCTCAAATGGGAATGGGGAATGGCCCTGGTGAATGGGGAATTACCGGTCCCGCCAACCTTGGAATGGACTGGTAATTGCTCCATTCACCAGGGCGGAGTCGGAACGAGTTTGGAGGCAGCCATGGCGCTAAAAGCGCCATGGCTGCCTCCAACCTCGTAATGAGGCCCATTGTCTAAAAAAATGAATTATCCAGGATTTGTTTGATATCAATGTATAGAACTGCAGTAGTATATACTACAAGGGTGTTACCACCGCTGTTCGGGCTCCTCCAGTCCTTGCATAAGTTTATTTTCTCAAAAAGGGCGCTTCAGGTTTTGGTATACACCAAATGCAAGTTTGCGTATAAACACAGTAGGTTTTCAATAAGTGGTGGTGCCCGCTCAAGCATTTGCTATCATCGTGGAGGAAGGATATCTCAGAGTTAATGCGTCTGTCTTGGAAGCAAGGTGAGCTGCAACACTAGTTTGAATCCCGATCCCGCGCTTAGAAACCACTCGCTCGTATTAAGTATATTATAAATAAAAAATAAAATAAAATCCCTCCTCTTTCCCATTGTCATTTGGCCCTCGTCATTAAGGGAAACCATCCTAATTTAGATTTACATTAACAAGGAGCACTCACACATCATTTGCCTGCCACCTTAAATACATTTTACTTTATTACTCCCCTATTCCTTGCCTCTGCCCTGTGATACCAACAGTATTCACCTTTAAGCAAGTCTGTCCATAGGACAAGGTCACTTTGATCTCTAACATGGCATTCCCAGAATTATTGCTCCGGAATGTATCTGTTGTTCTATAAATAGACACCCAAGAAATCCAGTCGACATATCTTCCAGGTTTTCCAAAGCATACCTTCAAAGCCTCTCATGCACCCAACACTTCACTATTTGTATCTCCTCATGCACCCAACACTTCACTATTTGTATCTCCTCATGCACCCAACACTTCACTATTTGTATCTTATTCTACTCCAAAGCTACCCTGGAAAAACAATCAGTGTATTATCACAAAACATAGAGTATTGTGGTGCCTCTCCGTATAACACAATTCACATATTTTGGACGAGCATGCATCCATAGTAGTATCAAGCATTCTCCCCCTGCTGCATCCTCTTTTGCCACTTTCCCACTCTCTTACCCCCCTCTTTTCTATGCTGTCTATTCCAGCAGAATAAAGTCCCTTTTCCCTGGAAGGAGGCACAATGCGGCTGATTGCGGATAATGGCCCTCAATTTAAAACCTCTATGGTAGGGATTTTGTGCATTGCAAACACATGGTAACATAACTCAACATTCAGCATTAAACCTGCTTAAAGGGATACTGCTCTCAAAAATGTTATTGGCTAAAAAGATGGCCCATAATCAAAAATATATATAAAAAATATTGTTAAACAAAGTTCCTATGTAAAGATTTGAGCAAATGAGACTCAAACTCAAAAATTTCAAGCACTAAGAGGCATCCATTTTGTGAAATGGATGAGCCACCTGTGCTCATGTTAATTTCTGGCATTGCGGCACTAATGAAGCAAAAGCCAGCCAGCTGTAATACAAATAAGCTACCAGCAGGTGGGTTTTGCTTCATTATTGCCGGAGAGCAGAGTTTAACACAACCTACTGCTGGTAAGTGCTTTAAATTTAATTCTTTTTTTAAAGCAATGCAAAATAAATGCTGCAGTTTTCTTTCTAACTTAGACAGAAAACCGCAGCATTTATAACGTTGTATTTATGTTTGCTGTGGCTTCAGCTTTGAGTCTCCTGGGCTGCCCCGACCCAGTTCAGGGGAACCCAGGAGACTCAAAGATGAAGCCACAGCAAACCTAAATACAACGTTGATATATTTAAAAATGCTACGGTTTTCTTTCTATGTTTCCCGGAGCCCGAGAAACATAGAAAGAATCCCACAGCATTTAGAAATACAGCAAAGTTGTATTTCTGACTGTGGATGCTTCAGCTTTGAGTCTGCTTGGCTCCCCCAGGTCGGGGGAGCCCTGGAGACTCAAAGCTGAAGCCACAGCAAACCTAAATACAATGTTCTTGTATTTAAAAATGCTGCGATTTTCTTTCTACATTTCCTGGAGCCCAAGAAATGTAGAAAGGAAACTGCAGCATTTCTGACTGCAGCGGCTTTCGCTTTGAGTCTCCTGGACTCCCGCAGGTAGATAAACATTTCTGAATCATCTGCTTGGAAAAATAGATCCCGGTTAGGTACATCTGTCCATAGCATACAGAATGCTGGTAACCACAATTTCAAATAAAAGTCAGATAAATAACAGGTGGTATGTTTTTGACTAATTAAAGGATTACAACCCAGAAGTTTACATACATCAAATGCCTACATTGAGTTGATTTGCACAGATGTATAATTAGGGAATCTTGAACCACTAAAAGTGTTTCAAATGTTATAAGAAGCAGTTTAGAAAGCATTCTTCATTTAGATCGGGTGAAATATGCATCTAGCGAAAGGGGTAGGCTAGATATATACTTTTTAAAGCATTTTAGGATACTTTTATACCTTTATATCTGCACCAAAAAGCTTTCACACCGAGCACACCAATAAGTGCCATACTCTGTGATATAGGCATCTGTTCATAGACATAATTTGACATAGACATGCATCTTCCTATTATATATGATGGGAAGAATGGAACGTTCACAAGAATCAGCTATTTTCCATGAAATTGGGAATCTCAATATCCCACTGTGCTGGGGGAAAAAACAGGGCTGTAAAGCCTACCCAATTCTGGACTACACTTCAGAATACAAGAAATGATATACAAAATAGCTATAAACAATTTATATTTCTTGTACTTGCTGCTTTTATCCGGTACAGACATATCCACAATCCTTATAGAAACAGGGAAACAAAAGGGGTATGATTGGAGCTTTATTTTCACCTTGAACTGAATACTACAACTGCCACAATGAAAAGCAACATGAGTTTAAAAAGTTGTCCTTTGTGTCTTCAAAATGCCTTCTCAAGATGTAAAGCACATAATAAAAACCGCTGTGTGATAATTCTCTATTGATACAGTTGAAACATTGAAGCCGATAGGCTCTGTATAGTTGGGCTATATTTGGGATAGTTTTAGGACCCATTTATGCTGCAAGTGAGTTTCCATTTCTGGAATCCTCCTACTGCAAGAGAACAATGGCAGTGTCCCGTGGGACTGAGAGTCAGAAGAGTAACTGTTCTTAGGATTGGAATACACAAGACATCCAGCAGAGTCCATGGAGAAGCTAAGGTAATGAGGGTGTTACGCTCACCTGGTATCCATGGAGACGCCACCCAGCCCTGGTTGGATGATTTGCACTCTCAAACCGTCTCCCGGTCCCTTGGTAAGGCCTCTGGTTAAAGATGGGCCTGCAATATAGGAGAGCTGGATTCAATACCAGATTGTCTTTATATTTTCCCACCTCCCTTGGCCTCAACTCCTTCCTCCCCCTTGGGCCTTCTCCTCACCTTAATATTGTAAAAGGTGGATTCTCCGTCCTGCTCCTCGTGGCAGGGGTGCGTAGATGTGGGGGGTGAGCAGCGACCAAGTTACTTCACTGGTGCAAGCCCCCCTGTGCGAATCCAGGGCTGCTGCGACTCTGTAGGTTTGTTGCTTTAAAGTCTTTATATGCAGTTCTTATGTTCCTCTTAGTTCGAATAATAATGTCTTGCTTCTTTCCTTTTATAGGTATGGAAAGGTATTTTGGTGTTGTCATGCAGTTTGAAGATGAGCATGGGCCGGTAGGCGAAAGCGCGGTGTGCGCGATGCTGTCCGGTGAGTAATGCGTGATGGGCAGCACTGTTATGCCTTTTATATTGCTACCCTCTGTCTTTTCTCTCCTTGCAGGTTGTGATGTTCCTCGCTGAGCACCGTAATGTTCCAGCAATGATACTGACCAGGAGATGACTACCCAGGTAAGAATTGTGTGGCTTTCTTCATTCAGTAGGAAACGTGAGTAAATGCTTACTAATGCTGTCTTTCTTTCTCCTCTTTCCAGGTTATGGTATTCCAGGATGCATTTGGTGCCGGATGATGGAGTCTGTACCTTCAGGTGAGTGGAACTGAAGTCAGCGATGGATTGAAGACAGGATACTGTTCCAGGTAAGTTTTGTAGTGTTCTTTCTCTCACTGCAGGTCCTTGGTTTCAGGTAAACTGGCATCAAAGAACTGGACATGGTGAGCGTTACGCTACCCACAGCAGAATAACACAAAACATGTTCTGCTGTTTGGGTGTGGTTTAAATAGTCTCAGGTAAAGTAGTCCAGGTGAAATAGTCCCAGGCCTGCCACACCCAAAGTAGTCCAGGTAAAGTAGTCCCAGGCCTGCCACACCCAAAAGACTAGACCGCATAGCACCGTTCCTTGTAACTGAGCTATGTGTGTGCCTCCATGTTGGCTGAACCCCCCCAAGTTACATACTTCCATGTAAATAGTCCCATTCTAATGTTGGTCTTCATGATGGTTATGAGCCTGGTGCCAAAGGCGCCAGGACTGACTCCAAGAGAGACTTGGATGATGTTTTAAGGCCTTTGACCTGGCCCTAACTGGAAGGCTGACTTGCCAGTGAGGGCCAGGGGCAAGGGTCATGACAGAGGGAAAGGACTTGTTGGCAATTTGGGGTTATTTACACCAGTGGGGAAGCAGGATTCATGTTTTGATGCATGGCACAGGGCTTCTCCGTTGTCATACTAATTTGTTCCCGCTACAAAAGAAAAACTCACGCTCAGTGAGGAAATGAGAGCAGTGCTTTCCCCCCTCAGATATAATTCATTCTAAGCAGTCAGCTTTTAAGTGACTGTCTCGGGTGGAGAGTTTTACAGCAGAAAAAGGGCGATATGGACCACAGAACGGGGGCAAACTCACCTCACCTTACACCTTATTAGAGCTAAAGGCAGGCACCTTCCCCTCCTACTCTTCTCTGAAAGCTGAACTATTCTCATCTTGGAACACCTCTCTCTCTCGTGCGAGTAAGTCACAAGAAGGACGTGGCCACCACCTTTCTAAAGCCTAGTAAATTGGCAGGGCCATGCTCAACTTGAACACACTCTGCACTTCAGTCGTTTCATTGAATTTTGCTGAATCCAGGCATCTTCTTGCGACATTTAGTCAGCAGCGTGTTTACAGGTATCCACTCCCAGCATGCTCTCTGAGAACTTGTTGTGAGAAAACTAATGTGAATGAATGGATTTGCAAGCCACTTAATTACTAATTGGTGTAAAGTGCATGAAACGGTGACATGGCATGTAAAAGAGACAACCCACCTGCCAAAATGTTAGGCTATCACACATACTGTTTATGGCCCAACAGAGAAGCATAAAAAGCGCAAGAAGTCAATCATTCACTGATAGCAGAGCGCTGAGTTTCAAACTGTGCATTTACACTGTGAACGAAAGATTAAAAGAGCCTATGATTTGTTTTGTAGGGGAACAGTTTTTGCAGCTTGCTGTGATTCAGGAATGCCATTTGTTTGCACCCTAAAACACTACCATGAATATCCATGTATAAGACATGCTTGAAAAATCAGGCAATTTCATAATTCATAAGATCTTAACGTATTCTGGTTCTTATTTTGGCAATTTTTTGTTTTGGCTATTAGGTGACGCTAAACTGCAGCGAAAAGCCAAAACTATTTCATTGGATAGCAGCTATGGCATATGAGAAGGGGCACAACGCTTGTAGATGTTGTGTGGTTATTTACCCACCCATTCACTGCCCATGGCTGTTCTAATACCTATGGCCATTCCCACCCACTTCCTGCCCCTCACCGTCCATTTGTTACAACCTGCTATATACGTTGGTCCTTGTGGCATCGCGGCAGGATGTGCCGTTCCGCATTTTGAATCCCCCCAGCATGGTGGCTTATCTTTCTTGCTATTCTTTGAGTGCCGGCCTAGTTGTTTCACGTACTTCTCAGACACCGCCAGCGGGTCATGTGACTGGATATAAGGAACCGATTGCTTTGCCTCCGCGCGTCGCTACTCCTCTAGCCCAGACACTTCGTAAGTGATCGCCTTCTAGGGATCTTTACTCTCTGACTTGTGTTCGATTGCTAACTCTTTTCCCTCCTGTGTGCTTTAGCATTGAATCTTCCAGAATCCAGGGATTCTTTGATACCACCCGCCGAGACCCCCTGCAGTGTATCTCCGGACCTCTATCCGAATCTAGTTCAATTGCTTTCATTCTATGGTACTTACTTTCAGGTCCTTTCCTCTTCTCTCTTCCTAGACCCGCCATTCTGCTACCTGCTACTATTCTACTAACTATCCTCCTCTTCCGTACCTTCCAGGAGTGTTTCTTCCATCCCTTCAGCCTTCCGAGTTCCTTGATACACGGAGTGCAATTTGTCTGCATTAGAACATCCATGGCAGATATAGGTAGGCGCAGGGTTTCTGTGGGACTCTCCTCTTCCGACCTTTACTTCTCTCATCAGCTCTTTCTCATTTCTACAGAACTCTTCCCGAAGGAACTCGTACTTCAGCATCACAGTTCCCGCAAGATTCCAGGACATTGAATCCAGCCCAGAACCAGCGTCTTCAGTGCCGCGCAGGTTTTTTTTCCATAGAGGGTTTCCCTGGGGGCACAGTCCTCCCTTCTCCTGGTTGTTCAATCCGGGTGGGGAGTGATTGGGTTTATAGGGAAGCCTTCACAGTCGTCAGTAGTGCTCTTCCCGGTTACAGCTGGATGTGCAGGTTAGTGCGTTCTTCTTTATATCTCTAACTGAGCTATTCAGAAAACACCATTATGCATTATTTTAGGATCTCTTTGTGCAAGATTTATGAAGCCTTACCATCAAACACGGTGCTTGAAGTGCCTGTCAGTGTTCTTTCAAAGCAGTCTTCTACTGGACCTGTAAACGTTATGCTAGTGTAATACACATTACTTAACCAGGTCTGCCTTCAGCCACTCGATTTATAAGCACTATGCATGTCCTTCACTGAAGTCCTGTTAAAAACAAGCATTGGCTAAGCAAACAATTGTGGCTTGTGCATAAGTATTAGGCATTTGTCAGGCACGCTATTATATGTCCAAGTACTTGCACCATTTTGCACCTGCAACCATTGGTGGCCAGTTAATACCACTACAGCAGTGCCTGGAAAATGCAATTCCCACACCTACACAACAGCCAAAACTGTTGGCATTGCCAATGCGTGTTTATCTTTTGCTACTAGGTGGTATCTTAGTGCCGCCTATACATTAAAACAATTGCAGTCAAGTATACAAGGGCATTGTTTGGTTAATTATCCACCCAATGTTTGCCAATGGCCATGCTAACCCCCATTGCGATTGCCACCCCTAGCTCCCCGTGCCCCCCACAAAACAAAACCTTCTGGGATGTCTTTGAGCTAGGTCTACCCAGCAGTAACAACAAAGTTTGTGTTGTTTAAGGCTGGCCAGTGTTATTTATAAGCATTGCACTTAGAGTTCATGGCTTAATTGTAGTTGTAAATGAACTTTGGGTTTAACACAAATATTTTTACCATGGGTAATTCAACTACCTGATTTCTAAGCAATGTTGGTGTATAGGGGCCCCTCCCCCTCAACTGAGTATAGATAACATGATAGGCAGATCAAATGGTTCCATTATTGCAGAAATTAGGATTAGAGTGCCGTTATTTAGGGTAAAAAGTGCACATCTCTGTACATATTTGGGTCAGAATGACCCAGGAAATGAAGGGTGCTTTAAATATCACACACATACCATAAGTGTATAAAGATATATTATGACTAAAGGATACACAGTGAGAGATGTGTAATTACATAAATAATGGCTCCCTGAAGAATAAATACAGTGTCAGACAAAAATATATTTCATATTGAATGACTCAAGTGCAAAATGGTTTCCAAGGCCTCAGCCAGGTGTGGGAGGCTATGAAAAAGTGTTCAAACAAGAAGAACATTGGAGACAGTTTTTGGAAGCACCTTGCAGTGAGGTAATTAGGTTTGTTAGGTTAAAATTAGAATTTAGCAGAAAAAGCAGTCAAGATTATGATGAAGCCAGATAAAGCAAGGGAGGTTTAGATACATGTATCTATTTTCTTATTGAAGAGGGCACAATGTGTGTCATGCAGACCCTTCTGAGAGACCAGCTGTATTATTTGGCACCATAGAATAGAGTATATCTATTTCTCCAACAGTATAAGGCATTAAATAACTTGCCAGGACCTCAGCAATCAGATCAAGATTAGATATCAGTGAATGTAAATGTTCTTGGCAGAAGTTGAGCACTGTCATAGTTGTGTCTAGCCAAATCTAAAATAAGCTTATCAGTTTTGTGCATCAGAGAAAATTGTGGATGCCAGCTATGCTAATGAGGGCTTGCCACTATAAAAGCAGGCCAAAGGCAAAGTGACTTTGAGAGTGTCCTGAGTGTGTCTTGTCTTTCCAACAAAGACCAGTATGGAAATGCTTCCAGGCATCTGATTTTCTCTTGGCTCTCTCTGAGGAGTGTTCATAGATGCCAGATGCTTGATGGGATAGGAAGAGGACCCTCAGTTCATGTGGTGACCAGCATGGGGCCCTACAATCTTTCATAAGATTCAGGGACAAGAACCCAGGCTTCATGATGATGTGCTGGTGGGCAGGCGGAAAATGCCTGAAAAGATGATAGTTGAGTGACAAACTGCAGTGTTATCTCATTTCTGTCAGAAGCATGTCCTCATGACCACCAGCATAGCATGCCTGGCATCTATGAATTGTGGTATTGTGGTATATATTAAAAAAGAGAGAGGCAACAGAAAATGAACAAGCATTTTGTGTACAAAATAAGGGAACGGGATTGTAATAACTTTGAGTAACGGGAAGTAATTGAAGAGATAAGCGATGTCACCTAAGAGTCCTGGTCCAAGGGAATCAGAAGGAGACATCTCAAATCCCAGCAGGGGTAGAGTTAAATATAAAAGCGTAATCAGCATTACGTAAGGTGATGTCTCAAACCCTGTACAGTGTAAACATAAAGTAAAGGCAAGAGAAAAGGTGATCATATTGTTTCTAATGTGTAATGTTTGACTAGTCTGAATGTTGTTTGTCAAGTAAACTATCGAGGAGCGATAAAAGTGTGAAGAGTTGAGAAGTACATTGAAATAAGAGGATTGAGCAGCACTTGATGGTGCTTGATCTTATTTGTTGTTTTAAAAATGGTAAAAGTGATGATTTAAGTTAAAATAGAGGCGTTATTTAAGGATCTGGTAAGTATGGGCAGTCAATTGTGACTTGTCACTATGGAGGACACTCCTCTCATGCACCTATGCAAAACACCAATAATGAGGGGTTACAAATACACAAAAACAACATAGAGATACAACTCTTGAAAGATTGAAAAGCTGAGAACGATATAAATCTGATTAGCAGAATACATAAACAAAGGAGGATGACTAAGATAGAAGTGGGAGATTCTGCAAGCATTTTTCAGGCTAGGAAAGCATGCAGTCAAAAGCATTTCAGGTTGGGTTGTGAGCCAAAAAAAAAACAGTGAGGGGGCGTGGCTAGGCAGCACACGATGAAGACGTGTCTGCTATGAGCTCTGCCGACGGGCCCCCTAATTCGCGTTAGTTATGCAGTCCTGTGCGTACGTTTCATCCCAGCGTGCGCGAAACTGAACATTAATGCAGCGAGACCCCGGGGATCGCGACCTGGAGCAGAAACAAGCTGGAAAACGGATGAAATAGCTGAGGCAAGGGACCAGGAGAGCCTGCGAGCCCTCCCCTCCCTCATCATAAGGAGGGCCCTGCGACGCGGATCGGACCCGAATTGCTGCTGGGTGGTGGAGCCTCCTCCCATTAGAGGCTCCCTCTGACTGCACGTGTGTGCTCCCGGCGGTGCATCAAAGGCTCTGGGGGGGGAGCGGTCTGAGCCCGGTGCCAGCGCGGGAGGTGGAGGCACTGATCGTGAGGGAGAGTGCAGAAGCTCGGAGCTCGCTGGCGGCCGGTGCAGAGCGCCGTGCCTGGCCCGGTCTGGTTCCGGCCTTCCCAAAGAAAGGATCGGAGGTGAGGTGCTGGGACCCCTGGGGAGGGGTGAACTGTCTCGGGACTTGGGATGGCCCCCAGGAGCGGAGAAGCGGATTGGGGGGACTGATAATGAGCTCCTGCGCAGTGTGGTGAGCGGAGAGGGAACGCTCACGAGATTCCTGGCTTTTGTCTGTGATAACTACTGGTGGCTATAATGGGATTCCCCCGCTTCATCGCACAGCCCAACGCTGACCCTTCCTGAGCATTCAATATTACGTGCCTCCTCTGTTTAGCACTGTGGAGTCTTGCTGTCCCTGGGGTTCCTTGGCCCTCTTGTGGCACGCTGCTTGAGGGTCCGGGCTTTGCCTCCCCAGCTATGCCCAGAGCGGGTTCTAAGAAGAGGGAACAAGTGCAGGATATGAAAGCTCTCCTGACATCCCAAGCAGCCCCAAAACCCCAGAGGCATACAATATCTGTGGATATACACCCTGCCCCTGCTGCAGCCACTGTAGTAGACATGGCTCTCTCCAGATCGGATCTAGAGGACATGCTGAGAGCATTCAAGCAAGAGATCACGCAGGACATTAAGTCTGAGATAAATACCTCTAGAGACACTCTAGCTAAATCGCTGGGGGAACTTACCTCCCACCTGAATGGCGTCGAGACCAGAGTGAATGACCTAGAAGACACCACCTGTGAGTTAACACATGAGACGGAGGTGCTCTCGGAACGGGTTAGGGTGATTGAGGACCACCTTGAGGAAATCTGGATTAAGCAGGCGGACCTCGAAATAGATCTAGGTGCAATAATGTGCGCATTCGAGGTATTCCACGTCAAATTACAGACCAAGAATTGCCAGAATATGTTAGTGATCTGTTTCGCGGCCTTCTGGGGCTGGCCTACTCTGACGCTCTGATTCTCGACAGAACCCACCGAGTATATTCTTCTATACAGCAGAGGAAGAATCTTCTCCCGGATGTCCTCACCAGAGTCCATTACTTCCGCCAAGAAGAAGAGATTATGATGAAGGCCAGGAAGGCAGAGTCTGTCCAGTTTCGAGGTGCGACGGTTCACCTGTTCCAGGATCTCTCCCCATATACTTTAGCCTGCCAACGCCGCCTACAAAAAGTCACCTCATGGCTGCAGGCCCAAAAGGTCCGCTACCATTGGGGGTTCCCTTGCAAACTACTCTTCGATTTCCGCAATCAACATTATGCGATCACCACAGAGATGGAACCGAGGGAACTAATGCCAGAGTTTGCTTCGACATCCACATCAGACCTGGAAGTTCTTCCAAATAAAGAGCGCGACTTACGTCCCGCTTCACCAGACAGAAGAAGGAAGCCTAGAGGATAGAGACGAGTGGGGGGTCTCACCGCCCACAATGGTCAAGCTACAACTGAGGGTCAGGCCCGTCTATCCCCAAACAGTTCAAGCGGCTGCTCTAATTCACCTAAGCTCCTGCGGTCGGATGAAACCCCTGCTTGAAGGTGAATGAAACAAACCTGAAACAGGGACAAAGCTCCCGCTCTACGAGAAAATAAGAAGGTAGAACTACATCTTGAGCGCTTGACACAACATAGAGCAGTTGGAACTTTGATGGGTCTGAGAAATATTAAGGAGCCTGTTCTTGTGGGACAGTATTAGAGGCCGCGCGGCCTTGTCTGGGTCTCTTGATTGGACTTGAGTTATTGGGTAATTGTTGGGGACTTCATTTCTGCGAGAGTCTTATGCAACGCACGGGACTTCAAATGGCTCTCAAAATGGGGGCCCTAGGTCGGAAAGCACCCATATTATTGGATGTAGACTATGGTTTCAATAGTAGTTGAGGTTAATGGAAATTACTTACGGCTTTCATTTCACCATAGCTCGCGACATTACAGTATGTCGTCCGATGGTACAACTTGTTCTTTTGGGATTATTTGTTCTTTTTTTGATTTGACTGCTTTTCAAATTTCTTTGTATACTATTTTGCTGTTCTGGAACACTAAGGTTGAGTTGGTCTCGGAGGGAGACAATCAGCAATGGGTCAACCCTTGTAACATCGGCTTCAAATTTACAACATTGGCAGAGTGCTTTAATGGAGGGTTCAACGGGGTGAACTTTATAGGGTCCTGGTAGTTATACTTTGGGCTTTTCAGAACTGGAATGGGAGGTCATTGGGGAAGGAATGGTGCAGGACAGATACTTATGTTAAAAATGCCTTCCATGGGTTTGAACACTGAGACACTGACCCCGAATATAATTTGTCTGACTCTCAATGTTCAGGGTCTCAATTCCCCAATTAAGAGACAAGCACTGTTTCACCGGCTGGCGACGTACAACCCTACAATAATGTTTCTACAGGAAACGCATCTGTTGCCAGCGGATGAATTTCGCCTGAGTGATAAACTCTACCCAACCAGGCTCTGCGCCTCTTCTGGGACAAAGAAATGTGGGGTAGCTATACTTCTCCGGAAGGGGACCCCAGTAACAATCCACAGAACCTGGTCAGACAAAGGGGGAAGGTATGTTCTAGCGTTAGCCACACTATATGGTAAGCGGGTGACCCTTTTATCATTGTATGCACCAAATGTTTATCAACACCAATTCATTGCCAAGGTATCGAGAATGTTGAATGCACATGCGGAGGGAGACTTCATAATCGGGGGTGACTTTAACGCTGTAATTAACCCGTTAGAGGATAAGTCTCTCCCCCCAACCCTGACAGACAAAAAGAACTTTATGGCCCTGACCTCTCTTCTCAGGGAACATTCACTGATTGAGGGATGGAGATTTTTTCATCAGGGTGAACGGGATTATACTTTTCTTTCTCCCGTACACAGAGGATTTTCTAGGCTGGACATGTTTCTCCTTTCTAACACCCTCATCCCCCATGTCACGGAAGTGGAGATCCTCCCCAAAGCTTTATCTGATCACGCCACAGTATTGTTTTCTATGTCTCCGCCTGATATGCTTCCTATGCCTCCTCGAACCTGGCAGTTGAATGAATTTGTGCTGCTAGAGCCTCGGGCCCGCTCCTGCATTGCTGATTGTATAGAACAATACTTTGCAGAAAATGACACCGGGGACCTAGAATATGCGATGGTTGGGACGCTGCGAAAGCGGTCATTAGAGGTCAGGTCATAACCCAAACAATTGAATGGAATAGAGTCCATAGACAGACCCAAACCCAATTAGAGGCGCAACTCCATGAAGCGGTAGAGGCACATAAAAGGAAACCCTCTAGACGGGCATTTAGGGAGGTTCGCACAGCACAGAAAGCCCTGGAGACCCACCATATGAGTCGAGCAGCTTTAGGTATAATGCGCACAAAACAGTATTACTATTCCAAGGGGAATAAGGCGAATCGTTTGCTGGCAGCTAAACTCAGACAGCAGACGAAGCGAGCGTAATCGTATAGATTCTCTAAAAGATACAGAAGGGAAGCAGGTTTTCGCCGAATCAGGGAAGCTTCGGATTGTGGAGGAATTCTTCAGAAACCACTCAGCTGCCCACGTCACTGACCCGCAATTAGCCAGGGAATTTATTCAGAAGGCTGATCTCCCACAGATACCCTGGGAATTTTGCGAGTCCCTGGAATCCCCAATAACCCGGGAGGAGACAGAGAGAGCAATCCGTTCCCTCCCATCAAGGAAGGCCCCAGGGCCGGATGGTTTTACCAACAAATTCTATAGGACCTTTCGGGAGGAGCTGACCCCTCACTTAACAAAATTGTTTAACTCTGTATGGAGGGCGGGAGTGGTTACAGCATCTATGGCGGAATCAGCTACAACGCTGGTGTTGAAACCTGGCAGGGATCCTGTTGATTGCTCCTCATATAGGCCTATTGCACTTTTAAACACAGATGCTAAATTACTATGGAAAATAATAGCAAACCGCCTAGGCCCAATCCTACCGTCATTGATAAATAATGATCAGACAGGCTTTATATATAATCGTTCCACCTATGACAACATACGCCGAGCCATCAAACTAATTGCCCTCGCCCAAAGATCCCGGGAGACTTATCCGTCCTATCCCTAGATGCTCACAGAGCTTTTGATAGTATGTCGTGGGGATATCTGGAATTAGTGCTGGCGGGGTTTGGTTTTGGGCCAGAGATTTCCAGATTAATACTCTCAAATTTTCGAATTCCTTCGACTAAAATTAAAGTTAATAAGAATTGGACAACCCTTATCGGATCAGCCAAGGGTACGAGACAGGGCTGTCCTTTGTCCACATTGATATTCGCCTTACTTTGCTTTTTGCGAGACGCCCCTCATACACTCCCGCCCCTCTTAGGTCTCCTAACTCAATTCGCCGAGATATCTGGTTTCAGGACAAATCCTGCTAAATCAATAGGAATGCCCCTGACTGAAGACGTGGATAGATTAGAGGAGCTGCGAACACTGACAAACTTGCCCTGGTCCCCAACGGAAATTTCATGTTTGGGGGTAAAACTGACCCCAACATATGCGGGCCTCTACAGAGCGAACATTCCCCCACTGCTTAAAGAATTGAAGGAATGGCTACAGCGATGGGATTCTCAGGAAATCTCAAGGCTCGGCCGTATTAATGCGGTTAAAATGACACTTCTCCCGAAACTATTATATGCCTTTCATTCTTTTCCAAAAGCCATCCCAGAATTTGAGTTTATAAACCTCCAAAAGGAAATATACCGGTTTATCTGGAAGAGGAAGAAGCCGCGTATCCCTGGGAAACTCTTGACAAGGGGAAGAATGTTGGGGGCCTGGGCCTCCCCTCGCTACCACGTTATTATAGAGCGGCGCAGACGGCGATAATGCTTTCTTGGAGGGGCTCACCGCACCCACCCAAGTGGCTGGAGATAGAGCAGACCGCTTCCGCACTCCCTTTATCTCACCTCCCGTTTCTACAAAAAGAAGCACGTAATTTTAAAACTGGTATCCTGCCAACCACCTTGTCCACCCTGAAGTGTTGGGATAAAGCACGATCCCAGAGGGGTATCCCACTGGGGCTGGGGCCATTGTCCCCTATAACCCAAAATCCCACTTTCACTCCGGGACTAGCGCCAACAGCGTACCGGACCTGGAGTCGAGACAAACCACTGTGCCTGAGAGATCTATATGTAGACCAGGAACCACTGACCTTCCAGGCATGCAAAGAGAAGTTTGATCTCCCAGAGACAGAACGCTTTCGATATATACAACTACGCCATTGGCTTACTAATAGGGACATCCGCCGAGCAGCTCAAAGAACCCCCCTTCGCATAGAGTTGAACATTCTTGACACCAATCCCATAAGATATCGCTATGTTATAAACTCCTGGAGAGAGCCTCCATGGAGGAGAAGCTCCCATATATGAAAGCTTGGGAGAGAGATCTGGGCCTAGAGATTTCAGACGAGTCTTGGCAGCAAATCTGGTACCGTGCCCAGACTAGTTCTCGCTGCACCCAAATAAAAGAAAATGCTATTAAAATGTGTTTTAGGTGGTATTTCCCCCCCAATAGGCTTCACTCCATTAACCCAGAATATCCAGATACATGTTGGCACGGGTGTGGTGAACGAGGAGACATGGCGCACATGTGGTGGCATTGTCGGGTTATTCAATCATATTGGTTAGAAGTGAGATCTAAAATCAAAGACATCACGGGTTCTTTACTCCCTATGGACCCTAGAGTGTTCTTATTAGGGACCGCCCCGGAAGACGGGTCCTTTCCAATGTCAGGACACAAAGCAAGCCTAATCTCCCATTTATTGGTGGCTGCCCGTATCACCAGAGCTAGATTTTGGAAGACAATAGAAGGCCCACACCTAGCGTACTGGTGGTTAAAGTTATGGGAACTGCTAGGTTTAGAAAAACTTACGGCAGTGGTGGAGGGGAAACTATCGATATTCTGGAAAATATGGCGCCCCTTTCTAGACTTTGTATCTGATAAGGAACACATGTATTTTCAACCGCAACTCTTAAAGCACTTTATGAACTCTTGAATTGACGATGATCGCATTAAATTTGTAATTGCACGTATTAGTTGGAGAAACGCAGCACCGGTAACCCATGCCCACATTAACTATATATTTGCACGTTTTAGGTGGTGGAAATGCAGAAGCAGTAGCTGTGATTATGTATTCTGACATCTCCCACCCTCGAATTTATGGACTTATCTGATTTACAATGAGATAATTGACCCAATGAACTCAACTTAGTGAATAAATGCTCTTGGTTTTTTTTTCGTTTTTTTCCCATCATTCTTTCTTTCATTACACACTAAATGAATGACCAGAAACTATGAATTGTACACCTTATTAGGTAGCGCTATGATTTATGTTGTATACATGGAATGTCACAGAATTGTTGAGAGGTGAAGGTTTAACTAAGTTGTACAAAATGAATTTCTGGATTGTTAATGGTTATATCGTTTTTACACTGAAAACTAATAAAAATATTAAAAAAATAAAAATAAAAAAAACAGTGATTCTTTTTTCTTTTTCCTTTGAACATATGAAGACAGTTTGAAAGGCATGCCCTAGGAGTAAAAAGAAGATAAAAGGTATTTATTTAAAAGCACAATGTGTGCATAGTTGACAGAAACCGCAGCTCGAGCGAATGCAGCATTCTGTTGCTTTGAAATAGAATAGGGAGTTCCGAAGACTTTTTCAAAGCTAAGATAACACCTGACACAAAGCAAGGAAGTGATTAATAGTTGCAGAAATACAGAGCTGCTCACATTCCTTGTGAAAAAACAAGAGACGAGCGGAAACATGAGATAGCTCCTCGGGTAAAACAGCAAATGGATTAGTTCTGCACGAGAAAGGAGGCTGGTTTTTTAATAATGTGACATACTTTTATAAGACACTGGTAAAATTATGGGAAGTTTAGAGAATTGACAAGTGTATGTATATATGTGTATTAACATTGAAACTGAAAAATAAATACAAATTCATGAAAATGTGATCAAAATGAGTGGGGCCAGAGCTGATGCATGTATGCTCATGCATGGAATGAATTGAGAACAGAGACATATTTAAAACATGTGTTTATTTTTGTTTTTTTTCCTTAGAAAAAGGTAGTTTATTTTGTATAAAACGTAGAGTGATTTTGGATCAACATTGTTAATAGAGAAAGTATTATAGTGATTGATTTGTGCATTTTGGAACTATTCATATTCTGTGTGCAAGGTTGTAACTGCACCAGGACTGACTCACACCCTTATGAAAATGTAGCCTTGAACCAGAACTCACTGACTGACTTTCGTTTTTAGAGGGTTTTGTGACACACACAGGTAATGCTTGTGTTTCTTGAGTAGGGAAGCTCAGCTTTAGGTCCATATGACAAACACCAGTTGACAACATTGAAAATTGAGTATGTTTTGAGAACAGAATTTTTTCATGATATTTGTTCATGTTATGTTGAAACCAGGTGCTAGAGGAGCACTTGATTGAATTATATGAGATTATGGGTGGTTAAGCTCTTAGTTGCTTATTTATAAAAAGATATATATTTTAAAATATTGTTGTTGTGCCAAGAGAGCTATATGTGACTAAACCATATTGTGAGTTTACTGTTTTACACTAGAAACTGTCCCCAGTCATTGCACATATGTGAACAAGGATGGTCCCATTAGGTCACTTTTTTAAATCACACAAGCCACTTCCCATTTTAAGGTGTTTGTTAGTTATTTTGGAATTAATGCCAGATACTTTCTCTGTTAGGCACACACTATAGTACCCCTGATTTGTTAATCTCATTTTAAAGACATTTAGGCATTTCTTAGTGATAAATTGACATTTTGAAAGAGCATATATCAAGAAGCATGCATGGGCAAATTACACAGATGAGGAAAAGGCGATAGAAAGAATTACCTTTTTGAATTATGCTAACGATACACAGGTTCTGGTCCAACTCTCTGGAGTGCACTCCCAGGATGAACAAGAGCTCAATAGAATCTTCACACTAATTGAAAACTGGATGATGTGTAATCATTTGGTATGGAATAAAAGCAAAACAGAGTTGATAATAGAGGGAAATTCCAACTATCTCGCCAAACTGGACTCCTCATACAAATCATTCAGGCTAGGACTAGTTGAAATTTTCCCTCAACCAAAATTAAAAATACTAGGTGTGGTAGGAGAGCACATGTGAGTAACGTCATCTCAGCCTCCATCTATTATGTGAAACTACTAGCTCACCTGAGTCCCTTCATCTTGCAAGCTATTGCAGAAACCATCGCTAGAGCTAAGAGCTATAGTCGAGGCAAAGATTGACTATTGCAGCAGCCTCCTTGTCATTCTTTGCAAAGTTGAATCCAAAAGACTCCAGGTAGTCCAGAATGGAGCCGTCCAAGTAATTGTGGGCATATCTCGATGGGATCATCTCTCTGATGCTCAGCGTGCCTTACATTGGCTTCCTGTCGAGGCTCGATCCAAATTCCGATTATTGACGTTTGTCTTTAAATGCAGACTGGGCATAATGCCTAAATACCTGCAAGACCATATTCTAGAGAAGGTCAGCAGTAGGGCATTAAGATCATCTAACCAAAGCCTGTTAGTACTTCCGCGATGTAAACTTAAGAAGGGTGAAAACGGGGTCTTCTTCATCACCTCATCCAAACTCTGGAATTCATTACCGCAGACCCTCAGACAGCATGCCTCCAGCACGGCTTTTAAGAAGGCCCTTAAGGCTTGGCTCTTCTACTGATCACTGAAATTACATTGGTCAAAAAGCCATCCTTAACCCGCTGTGACACTGCCCTTTTTTTTTTTTTACCTGTTCGTATTTGCCTGCGCCCTCACGCCTTAGGGCTCATGGCAGCACGATATAAATTGATTAAAGTAAAAGTAAAAGTAAAAGTAAAGTAAAGAAACCATTTTAAAAAATCTAGACACATTGATGGAAGGTAATAGGAAACAAGGAAAGGTGCTTTGCTGAAAGGTTTCAGAATGCTACCAAAAAGAAGATCAGATGCACACAGTTTATTTTCATGGAATTTGTAACAAAACGCAAGGAAGTATGTCAGCAGAAGGAAATGGGAAAGTGATTGCAAAAGGACAGAAGGAGGATAAGAAAGGGACACAACATGATTGGGAGAACAAAAGTAAGACAGAGATTGCAAATGAAAGCACAGGAAAGTGCTATAATTGACCAGAACACTGATAATATTGGTAACTAAGGACAGAGAGAGGAGAAATGGGATATTCACCACAATACAATACAGAGTCATAAGGATATTACACATGCAGACTCAAGCATATGCACCAAAGCCACAGCAAATTAAGGCAAGCTTCAAGAGAGGAGACAGCATTTTTCCCACTGCACAGTATAGAGGCAATAAAATAAAATATGCCCAAGATCACACAATTTGTGAATCATGCGCTGAAAATAAAAATGTAATTATGAATGCAAAATACATTAAAAAGTAGGTTAAGACAATATCAAATGATACTAGATTAAGCACAGCACATATTTATGGGGAATAGCTAGAAATAATAAGATAAAACACCTTTTTTTCAGCAACAATGTTAAAAGTGCATACATTAATGCCAACATTTGTATTTAGAATGGGAAAGCAACAAGTAATGAGAGGAAGTACTCTCAAACATACTAGGGCTAAGGTTACACATGCTATAAATAAAAACACATGATATATTTTATAACAAATTAACAATTGTATTGAGGAGAGCTCTCAGTAAACAACTGGGAGATAACATGCTCTAGTTTAGGGATTAGTTATGAAGACACACAAGAAATCATATTGGTATTTCTAAGGCCTGAACATGTAAAGGAGTATGCCATTAGGTTAAAGGAGTATTTTTTATAGAACACACACCCTGATTAGTATGATTTTCAAGAATAAAGAGTGCATTATTTAGATTTTTGCAGGGTTTGGTTAGATGAAACATATTAATGAATAAGTGCAGGCAGGCTGGGAGATGACTAAGAGAAACAAGGAGGGCTTGGCACAATTATTGAGCACGATATGGATTAGTATAATGCATCATGAATTGATTTATTAGGAGGAGTAGAGAGAAGTGGAATTTGGAGATATAAAAAGAGAAGCCATTTTACATGAGATTGGGGAAAAATAGAGATAATTAGGTTAGAGTCCCTGTCATCATATGCTTATAAGGAGAGGGGGAGTGACACAAGCATGCACACACATGCACACATGGCCACACATACACACAAATGCATACACACACATATACACACACACACACACATACGTACACATGCACATACACATGCACACACACGCACACACACACAACACACACACTCACACATACACACACACACACATGCACACACACATGCTCACACATACACACACACCCATACACACACACACGCACGTACACACACACGCATGCACACACACACACAATCTCGTGGAAGCACAGTAAATCAATTGATCACAGGCGCAATTGAAATATAAACACATTTAGGTAGTCAAAGAAGGAATTAAATACTGCAATGAGAACACACACATGCGTAGGCCACTTTCACTTTACATTAGGAACACCAGTTAGAAACAGTATGTCCTGCTGAAACACAATATACAAGTATCTGGATTTATGGAGACTATAAATGGGAGATAGATAGGGATACCTTGAATTTACAGGCTCAAAAAGAGACATGAAGGGTGCACACTGTAAAACCTAATATAATAGTAGTAGGGATTCCTACTGGCAGGACCAGGTAGAAGAGAGTACATCAAATCCTTAGAAGGGGTAACAAAAAGAGAAGATAATACATGCACTAAAACAGTGGAGGAAAAATGTACATAGCGGAACAAAGTAAAGGTACACACATGTTAGGGATTATAGTATGTCAAGTATAAGAGTTTGCTTTGTGTTTAGACTGATTAATATAAGATAATAATAAACAGTTAAAACTAAAATCGCTGAAATAAGAAGTTCCTCATCAAAAGATTGAAGTCAATCCATGGGGTGAAATAAATAAATGAAGAAAATGAATGAATGGATATGAAAGCACCAAAAACACAAGTTTATAGAAATAGGTGTAAATAAAGGAACACAAATAACATTGTGACACAAGATTGATGGAGGAAGGTGTGGATTAAATATTCTGATTTTCAAACAACAAGCAGCAATCAATGGTGCCTGTTTAAATTGATCAGTGTAGTATATTTGATAAAAATAAAATGTGATTAATGAAAGGCCAAGAAGGTATGGACAGCCAAGATTGATCTAGCAGTACGAGATAACATTTAGCAGAATTGCACAAAAGAACACATGAGAGTAAGTAACAAGAACATTGTTTGTGTTTATATGAAAATGTTGATTTATGTATTACAGATGAAAAAAATTGTCATTTTTTGGAGCACAGGAGAAATGTCTACATGGCCTCAGCAGAGTATGGCGATATAATGGGAAGAAACATTATGAAAAAGGTAAGTACTAGTGGACAAGTGGAGAAAGAAAAGGGTAAGTACCATTAGACACAGTAAGTGTCTGAATAACTTCATTGATCATTATTAGGAGAAGGAGGACCCAGGTGAGTCCAGAAAATGGTAGTAAGGGATACAGTCCTTTTACATAGATAGCATTTTCCCCAAGAAAGGTGTAAACAGGTGTGAGCAAAAAATAATACATATATGCGAGTATGGCCATATCTAATGAAGAGAATGAAGAAGACTTTTGGATAAAAGGCGGAATAGCCTTTTTGTAATACTGACGATAAGGAATGTTAAATATGTACATTTGGGAAACGTGTGAGACTTTAGGAATAGCCAAAACAAGGTATGCCTACATGCCACATTTGCATGTGCTTAATAGGATCAGTGCTAATTTCCAAATACCACGGGTAGGTAAGATTAGTGTAGCAAGGACAACAAAAAATGTTAATTATGTCTCAACAGAATAAATACAGCAAAGAAAGAAAAGACTGCAGTGCCACGCTATCAGGAGGAGGGCTTCAACTGTAAAGAGACAATTTTCAGCATAGCAGAAAAGATTAAAAACAGGCCTGTCACTGCACTTATGATAATTCAAAAGAAGAGTCTAAAGTGCACCATCGTTTCTATTTTTCAGGAAAGTAATCTTGCATTTCATTGGGCTGAGGATATCAAGAGATGACCTCAGCAACATCATGTTGAAGAAAAAACAAAGGCCTATTTTAAGGAAATAACTTGTCGATTTGCTAGCTTATCATGACTTTACCTCTATTTTGGTTTCTACATGGAGCAAGAAACAATATTAGTTATGGATATGCAAAGAAGAAAGGAGGGGAGTGGCTGAAGAAGATGATATCCTTTTTTTTGGAAAAAATGTTTTAGATTTGTTATGTTGTCTGGTTTGTCTTTTATTATTTTTATCATAAAGAAGGAGACAGTATAACTCTAGTGGTGTGAAGAATGACAAAACCACAGGGGAAATGTTTCCTTTGTCACTTATAAAATAATCACACTATAAGGAAAGAAAAATAAATAAAGTGTGAGTCCATGAAAAGATGGGGCAAGTAAAAGAAAACAATTATGTATGTGCTTTATGGTCTCATGTCTTAGACACATCCTGGTATCATCCAGTATATATATAGCATAGATGACACTAAGGTATGCATGAAAGGGAGAAAAAAGCTGCCATTCTATTAGATTAGGAAAAGAGGAAATTCATTAGCAATAGTAGGAGTGCTTTAAAGAAAGGGATATGGTCCCCATAAGGTTTAGGTTTGAAGAGGAAGTACTGATGATAAAAATGTACTTATTCTTCAAGAAACTCATCCAGTTTTTATATTACAGATGGACGGGCAGCATCTACACTCCCAGTGATGAAAGGTAACTGATCCTGCAAGCAGGGAGAAATGCCCTGGTTGTGAAAGGGTTTTTGAGGGACCTAGCCAGATGTCCAGTTGCAACTAAAATTAAAGACTTTCTATATGAAACTCCTCCATCCCTGTTTTCCCCAGAAACAATCTAATTTCCCCACTTGACGATTTTATTCAAATCAGATGATTGAGGGTTTGAGTCCTCAGTGGACACAAAACAGTGGATCCAAAAAAGACTGGCTTATCAATTAATGGGCCCTTGAAATTGCTGCAAAGCAGCCCGAAGAACACATACAAATAAACTATGGACTAAATTGAGAAAGTCTTGAACTTGAAATAAGAAGAATCATGAATCGGGTGGAAGATGTACAGATGGAAGATGAATAAGATGAAGACAAAACTGAACGTGCATGGGGAGAAGGCAGGGGCCAAGGAAGTGTTGTGGGTTGGAGGAAGAAGAACATGTACATAAATAAATAAAAATGTTGCACGTGGAAGGAACAGTAGAAAATGGGCTGATCGGTTCCCTCAAGTAATGAGCAAATGTTCTAATGATTTCTCCCGATTCTCGTGGTGGCCGAAAACACTTTTTGTGCATGTTATTTTAACATGTTATTGGGTAACAGGGGTGGGAACCAGATGGGAGCATACAAAGTTACTGTTTAGGGATATGTACATACAAGAATTAAAAGAGGGCAAAACATATGCCATAATCTTTTGTCAGAAAAGAGATACATATATATCTTAAATTCAGAGACTACAATATGGTTGAAGACACTATTGAGTCTTTAGAAGTGTCTTTCATGACACCTCCCATGATTGAGATGGGGTGACTGAGATAGGGATGCATAGGTACACTGAAAATGGGGGATGGTGTCAGAATTCATCGTGTACTTGACCCCGTAGTGTAGGGGACAAATTCTTCCCAACAATGTAACCCTCTGCCTGAAATAAAAGACAAACAGAGGGATCTATTCCTTGGAAGATATGGATGCAATACGAACACCAGGCTATCAAAAAGAACAACAAGAATCCGTAAATAAGCAACACTCATAAACAGTTGCCAATGTAAAACCAATCAGTGAATGTTGACCTGTATCCGACGTAAATATATGGATGAACGTGATTCTGGCTTGTGTGTACTGGTAACTACTAGAATACCTGCAATACGATAAATATTCAGGTATGTTATATACAAGTTATGACAGAGTCAATGGGTATCAGGAGTCTAACTAATAATTAGACAATTCTTACCATGTGTTGATTATGGGACAGTGTGCAGTATTTAGACCAAACCAGCAGGAGATGACTTTGTGAGAGGAGCAAGTACAATGCTGCAAGGGTTAAGCAGTATGCTGCAAGGAGTAAGCAATATCCCCAGATCCCTACACGACAGCACAAGGACGTAGGCTAAGCGAAGGCAGAGTTTCTAGTCCAGAATCACCTAGCCTGAAGGCACATGGCCGCCTAACGGCTTCCCAGCATGACAACACTCTCTAGTCGATGCAGGGGATATGAGGTAAGTGCAGAAGGCATATTGCTAACACCAAACAGCAGGATATCCAGATGAAGTGAAGGTCGGCAACGGGCTGGCAACAGATGATACAGAATCATGATCCAGGCAATTCAATACAGAGTTCCGAGTCGGTAACGAGCTGACAATTAATACGATACAAACAGGAGGCAAGACAATCCGTGTAGCGTTAAGGGTCGGCAATAAAGAAAGCAGTAATGGAACGAAGCGTGGTACAGATAGGGGTCAAGACAATTAAGCAAGGTCAGAGAACAGTCCAAGGGTTAGCAACAAGGAGGTCCAGATAATTACAAAGCAATGACAAGAACAAAATGTACTTCAACATCAGAAGCACCAAAGTGGGGACGAGGAGGAGCCTAAGTACTACAAGTCACGTGACTAGGACTCACGTGAAACACTGATAGTAACTTCAACATACTTTGTGAAGCGGATGCCACAGACTCCAAGGCAACCTGCCACACTTGTCATTACGTGTTAACCCTCTGCCTTTCCATGTGTACCTGAACTTGGTGTACTGATGTGGATGCGTGAAAGCTGTTTGTACGGATCTAGGAATATGAGAAAGGCGTGACAGTGCTGTAGAAGGAGTAGCCTTGTGACTGATAGTTGCCCGTGAACTGTTGTTTTTACGTGTTCTCTGCAACGAGACAACTGGAATCCTGACAGAGGGTGGACACTGGGTGTAGTGGTCGAATGTTGAACACTGGTGGTATATCGACCAGAGGGGGGAAATATATAAGGGGGCAACCCCTCTTCCCTCAACTGAGTATAGATAACATGATAGGCAGATCAAATGGTTCCATTATTGCAGAAATCAGGGTTAGAGTGATTTTATTTAAGGTAAAAAGTGCACATGGCACTGCACATATTTGGGTTAGGATGATCCGGGAAATGAAGGGTGCTTTAAATTTCACACACATACCATAAGCGTATAAAGATATATTATGAATAAAGGATACCTCAGCAATCAGATAAAGATTAAATATTGGCTCATGGAAATGTTCTTGGCAGAGGTTGAGCACTGTCATAGCTTTGTCTAGCCAAGTCTAAAATAAGCTGATCAGTTTTGTGCGCCAGAGAAAATTGTGGATGTCAGCTATGCTAATTAGGGCTTGGCACTATAAAAGCAGGGGAAAGGCAAAATGTATTTGAGAGTGTCCTGATTGTGTCTTGTCATTCCAACAAATACAGACCATGATGGAAATGCTTCCAGCCATCTGATTTTCTCTTTTCTCTCTCTGAGGAGTGTTCATAGATGCCAGATGCCTGATCTGATGGGAAGATAGCCCTCAGTTCATGGGTGTCTCCACATCTGTTTGCACTGACATCCAATTGAAAACAACCATTGGCAAGGCCAACAACTTTAGCTTATCTATAGGTATTAGAAAGACATTTGCCAGGCACTGACATCATATGCCCACATACCCAATATATTTTACAACTTTTGTCATCTTATGGCCCGGTAATAGCATTATGTCAGTGTCTGAAAAATGCATATGCAATGCCTATACAAAAGCTAAAACTGATGGCTTTGCCAATGCTCATCTATTTTATCTTTTTATTTCTCTCTATTAATGGGCTTTGATGGAAAACAGAGTCTTTCCTTTGACGGGGTAAGGAAGGTGTCATTTCAGCACGGGTGTCAATATACACCAAAACATGACGTTGTGCCACCATCATCCTTCAGGCACCCACAGGAGACCTGTTCGGCTATTTGGAATTTGTTCTCCCCTTGACTTGATGGGAGAAAGACTTTCTCCATCTTTGAAATTTTCTATTTTAAAATCGGTTTTATGTACAACTTCTTTATCCTTCATTGACATTTCTTATGACTAATGTCATTCATCTTTATCAGTGAACACATAGCTTGCACATCAGGGCTCAAGTCGAGGGGAGACGTGGGTGGATGGAGTCCCCCCATTTTTGCAGGAGCCTTCCCACTTTTTTCAGAGGGCACCTTGATATGCTAATTTCTGCTGACGCCACATTCAATTGGTATGTTAATGAATCCTCCTACTTTTTTTAGGACTTCCCACCTATGCAGAGGTACAGATAAGCAGCTGCTACAGAGTAATAAAATACCTAGTTTGGGACAGGGTACACCTGATTAAACTCCTATGCTCATTCTTCTTGAAATAATTTGTTTGGTCAATAGCATGTTATTGTTATCACAAATTATTCTTTATGATCCTATCAGATCCGAACAACAATAAACCTCCACACATGTTTCCCACTGAGGCTTGCGCTTCTTCAGGACACTTGATGCTCACCATCTCATTCCAGGAGAGTTATGTACCACTAGGCATTGTAGTGACAACTTTGATCCATCATTTCCCCACAGAGCACGCGTGCGCACACACACACACACACACACACACACACACACACTCAATAAGTTGTCAAGTTGGTTTTTATCTCTTCATAAAGGTTGCTTTAAAATAATTTTGAATTATAATGTCACTTTAATTAATTAAACATTTTTAATGAAACATTTCTGACACAAGATCCCACTCAGATTTATAGGCACAAGTGCCTATAAGTGTGTGTGTAATGTGATAGCCTTGCTTATTAAGCCTTTCTGCTCTGGCTCCCATGCTAGGAGGAGCAGTAAGTATGACCCAGGATGTCTTCCCGGACCATCCGTCCCTCTCTATTAATCTGCATGAGTGACCCAGTGTTTGAAATCCCTTTTCATGCACATTTCAGCTATATTTCGACACAAATCTACAACTCAGATGTGTTTTTGCATCAAACCTCCCTGTACCCTTGAAAACAGGTAATATGACCCTTTGGTCTCGCAATTTTTTCATCATCCTTAAATTTGAAGAGGCATGCTTTATTGCTTTGCAGACGTGCTATTCTGCCTTAAGACATGATCTGCTGCGGTTAAGTCAGTTACGTCATCCTGCGCCGTTCTAAACGAACCACCTCAAAATGGAGTCCGTGTATGTGGAACACTGTGTTGTTTGGTCCACTTTGTATTGTGACTGCGAGAAGAGGGTGTGATGTCACCACCAATGCCTTCCTTTCTGAACCTAAGACGTTTTGCTATTAACATGTAAAAGTAAGGTGTATATGTGAATACCTTTGGTACTTTTGGGGAGCGCTTTACAAGGCTCAAAGGTTAAAAAGGTGGGAGGTGAAACAGAAGTCACAAAATGTTTTCAGGATAGGATAGAAAGTGTAAGATTGACAAGTGGTAGCAATGGAGATGGAGGGGGAGGTCTTTGGTTATATGTGAGGAACGCTCGTGGTGACTTCGAAGCCTGTTGTCTTAGCCAAAGTCATATGCAATCTTTCATGTAATGTTTAACACTATTGGCCTCATTACGAGTTTGGAGGTAGCCATGGTGCTAATAGCTCCATGACTGCCTCCAAACCGGGCTCCTTTACCGGGTTCCTGCAATGGGGACTTACCGGGTCATTCCGACATAGGAGGACCCGGTAAGTCCTCCTTGCAGGAACCATTCCCCATTCCCATTTGAGCCCCCATAGGGCTCAATGGGAATGGGGATGGAGGTAACAACGGCACATTATAAGTGTCCCTTTGTTACCTCCCTCTTCCCCTCGCGGGACCCGGAAAAGACGTCTGGTTTTACCAGACATCTGATCCGGGTCCCGCGATGGGAAGCTCATAATCAGCCCTGACGGAATGAAGGGGACGGTCCCGTACCGGCCCCCTTCATTCCGTCAGTGCAAGCCTCGTAATGAGGCCCATATGACTTTCAGAGAGACAGTGGGATATAGGAGGAGCCTAGAAATCCTTGATCCCTTCATGAGGCGTTCACCCTGGTATTTTTCTTGGACCAAAAGTCTTATTGCAGCACACTAACTCACCTTAGAGATGCATGACTTTCTGAACACTTACTGGTACTTGTGTGTTTGTGATTTGCCTTGGCATGCAGGAGAAGCATATTGACAAGTTGCAGCTTTGGGGATCTTCCAGCATGTCTCCATATATTCCTTTCATCCATAACAACCATAACCAATCCAACAGTGATTCTTTGGACTCTAGTGAACAGTGCCTATATTTCATACCAAGGAAATATTGTATAAAAGGAAAGAAACAAGCCTGCGTTTACAAGAGCCGTCGATAGGAGTGCTGCAGGCTGGCACACAGGAGGTTAGGTTAGATGCCTTATGGGAACACTGCAAAGACATGGGCTTCAATTTGATTTAATAACCCAAGTTTTAAAAGTTTCCTTCTTACATTTTGTGCTGTAGGGTAGACCTTGTATAGGTTGCCAGGCGAGGTTGCAAGCATATGGATATGCCATATTTTGTACCATCTAAGTGTGCTTGTGTCCTTACATATCAGGATTTGGAACCACCATGATTATGAACTAAATATATTAGGGTCCTGTTCCATAGCACCTTACAGCAGGTAGTAACAGCAACTAGAGTCACTGGGCCTCATTACGAGGTAGGAGGTAGCCATGGTGCTTTTAGCACCATGGCTACCCCCTTACCGCGTTCCGGGTCCGGGTTCCTGCAATAGGGACTTACCGGGTCATTCCAACCTTGGAGGACTCGGTAAGTCCCCATTCCGGGAACCATTCCCCATTCCCATTCGAGCCCCCATAGGGCTCAATGGGAATGGGGATGGAGCTAATAACGGTACCGCAATTTGCGGTACCGTTATTAACTCTGAAGTCTCTTAACGGGTCCCTTCCATAACGCCTGGTAAAACCAGGCATTGAGGAAGGGACCCGCTAAGGGACCTTGGAACAGGGTGGTTAGGGATTACCGGCACCGGTGTCCTTACCGGTGCCGGTAATCCCTTACCACCTACCTCGTAATGAGGCCCTATATCTATCAAACCTCCTTCTCACTGCCCTGAGTTAGTCATCTGCCTCTAACGAGTTGTGGTAGTGGCACTTTTGGTTCTTTTCTCATTTTTTTTCCCATCATCTCATGTGTATAGACTTCCAGAGTGGGCAATGAGCCATTTGGTTCCAAGCTGGGGGCACTGTAATTGAGCTCTTTTGTTTATACTGTGTACCCATACTCCACTCTGCATAGGATTCCTCACTCTGAGGCAGGTAAACATTCATTTTCATTTTGAATAGATTGTCTTCTAATCACAAGCCTAACCTCAATTTAAGAAATAGCTTTTTTCAAGTGGATCTCACACTGTTGAGCTAAATAATTAGGCAAGCATTCTTCACGTTCTACTTATAATTTTGAGACACTGGCAATGTGATTGACATGACATTCATTTTATAGTCCATATAAATATTACATGTTTGCAATACTAATGATGCTGGATGATTGTTTCGAGTTACACTAACCTAATTATACATATAACAATTGCTTTGTCCCGATAAAGGAAGGCTAGCAACATTTCAGAGAGAGAGAGAGAGAGAGAGAGAGAGAGAGAGAGAGAGAGAGATACGAATAATGAGCAGAGAGGCAACAAGGCTGGAAGACTAAAGGCTAAAACCTAAGACCACCAGTGGAGAGAGGGTAATGGGATCTGCAGTGAGGTCAGGAGAGACAAACACCATGCCTGCAACACAGCTAGATGCTTAAAACCAAGCTTCTGTCCAACAGAATTATGAAGACCAAGGATCGAGCGAGGAAATTACCACGTGGTACAATCCACTAACAAACTTGGGGCATAGGCAAAGCAGGCGATCTATTTGCATTCCTGAAACACCTCCATGATTTAAGCCAAGATAAGTTGCACTTTGATCAGCCAAATGTGCTGCTTGATGTGAATCATAGTTCAGAGGCTCGCCAAATTTAAGACTGCAAAGTGCTAGCCAATTGGAGTGGTGCACTGACAAGACAATGGCAGCGTTTGATGGCAGTCATAGTCCTGAAACTTCCTAACCTTTGAGGCGAGTGAAGTGGTGCTCTGAAAAATGCACTCATTGATTTGCGTTGTACTCATGAAACTCGGTAGTATGTAAAGCGAGTGGTGTGGTGAACTGAGAAGGCAAGTGCACTGCTTGATGGAAGTTGTAGTCCTGAGAGTCTGCAATGTGTGAGACAGGAGGAGTGATGCTTTGACAAGACAACTGAAGTGCTTGATGGGAATTGTTGTCCCGTGGAGACTCCAAAACATTGCACTAGTTGGAACGATTCTTACAACATGAGAGGATTCCTTGATAGGAGTTGTAGTCCGGAGACTCCCCAGTGTATAGGACTGTAATATGTGATGCACATGCTGTGCTACGCTGGCAATGTAAGTGAACAGTGTGATGGGATTGCTAGCATTGGGAGTTCCCAATATATCAGACTGAAGACAGAGCTCGGGTGAGAAAGCGTGGTACATCGACAACTAAATTGTGAGGGTTATATGTGATTTTACCGGCCACAATTATTGAGTGGTACATTTAATTGCGGTCAAAACGTTGGAAAAACACTGATTTTTCTTTTGTTTTATTAATTTGGGGTGTCCTCCCCAAAGCTCCCTAATTTTCCACCCTTATAACACCACCCCAACCCATCCCGACACATTTGAACAGCTTACTCCACTACCCTTTATATATTTATTTAATCTTTTCAGTGTTTTTCTGTGTTATTGTCCGCTCTGTTATGTACCACTCTGTAATGTTTGCGATAAAATGAGTGGATACCGTTGTGATTGCTCTACCTGATGAGCAAAAAGATTTGGACAGTCCCTTTGGATGTAAATCTTACTAATGAACTAGACAGGACGAACAGTGTAGCATGGGGGACATTAAAATATATTATCCACAAGGAGTAGTGGACATAAGGGGCAGTAAGATTCTTAGGGTCAAGAGATGCATAGGGAAAGCAATGCTTGTCAGTGAATTTTGAGAGATCCAACGATTGGTACTGAGAAGGCCCTGTAGAATAGTAATATGACATATTTGTATTAAAATGTTAACATTTTGTTTGAATTCGTGATTTGGAGAAAGCAAATAACCACAATTAAATATAAACTTTGTTTTAACAATTTAACTGATCTTAATTGGTTCTTGAGATGCTATGCCTGATAATGAGTCATATAACTTGATTATTAATAGTATTTGGGAAGCCGAATAATTGTTCAGACTTCTCATGCACTCTACAATTACAAAGTAGGACACCCACCATCTCCTGCAGAAAATGTTTGTTTTCCTTGAATGAAAAATTCAACAATTCTTCTACTAAAATTATAGAAAGTCTTACATTTATCATGTGCAGGTGTTGTTGACTTTGGAGGTAGCTTGCCATGCTCTGTATGGATTCCATCACAGTTAAAGCTCTGGGAGTGTACCTCAATTCACAGCTTTCAATGAAGAATAATATCTCTCATTTACGGTCCTCTTGTGCCTAAGGTAACCGGCTGCTGAGACACATCAAGCCTTTGCTTCATGAAAACAATAGATCTTTTCCGGCCTCGGCTCTTATTAACTCCAGACTGGGTTATTTTAACAGCTTACTGGCAGGTACTTCTCTGACTAACCTGCATAAACTCCAAACTATCCGGAATGGGGCAGTGAGAGCTATCTGTGGCCTTGGTAAACAGGACCATGTTACCGCAGCTAGACGCTCCCTTCACTGGTTGTCAGTGAAACACAGACTATGTCACAAAATCCTTACCCTAACCCAAAAATCTCACTCCGGCAATGCTCCCCGATACTTGACTGATCGAGTGAAGGTTGTTTCATCTATGCGGTCTTTACAATCGAGTAATGAAAGAAAGATTGCGCAGCCACGTTTCAAACTGCAGAAAGTTGCAGGTGCTAGCTGGAACCTGGAATGCCCTTCCATCTACTTTACAGGCCATTCCCTGTCTGGCCCTCTTCAAGAGAGCAGTTAAGAGACACTTGTTTAACATACGATGGGTTCGTTTTCAAGTCACTGTACTAGATACTCATTCTTTTCTGTGTTCTTGTCCTCGCTAGTTGTGTTTTTTGTGCGCGCTGAGGCCTATGGGTGTGTGGCGCTACATAAATATAAAATAATAATAATAATAATAATAATATTAATAATAATAATAATAATAATAATAATAATAATCACTGCTTGCTGCCACATTGCAGCACAGGCTCGTTCCTCCAGGTGTTTCCATGCAAAACATCACTGCTGCTAGCGCCATCACCATGCATTACTCAAACTGGCTATGGTGTGCTTTTGTGGTAGTGCTGGTTAATGGGTGCACAGCTGAATCCACTTTGTCCTGAATGTTGCCCGGAGGGGTACTGTCACAATCAGGTCAACTTTCATTATGTACGCCAGTGGCAGTCCACTGTGCTCTTCAGATCACAGCTTTTCTCTGCCATCCTGATCTGCCACCGTGGGTGACTTTGATGCCACCATTTTCCTCTTCTGTGAGCGAAGCAGGATTTAAACAATCAGTGGGCCCGCTCTGGTGGCAGCACTGTTCTATCTCACTTCTAAATACCAGCAGAGGCTTAACAAAGCATGTAGCCACAATCATGATCATCATCACCCTCATCATCACCACCACCATCATCATCATCATGACTCACCAAACGACTGCACGGAGATGGTGAATCTTCTGGGGTCAAATAAAGAGCGATCTTCTACTAATCACGTGTGTGCCTTTGGCTCCTCCCTATCCTGGTGACTATTTAGCCTCTGGGTGAGTGATGCATTGCCCTTATTTCTGTTGCCACTTGCTGCATCCAGCTTAGTTCCTGGGTTGTCTGTCCCAGAATTCCCCATTGCCTCTGCATGCTCATTGCTTTTTCTTAGGCTGTAGCTGCTTAGGCTTTGCTGCCACTCTACAGCTGCTCTCCATGTCTCAGTTGGAAGTATGAATGATCTTCCAACACTTTCTACCACTACTCAAACCATCTACCCTATGGGGGGGGGGCAATATTACTTCTGCTCCAGCCTCAGAATGGTTACTTCTTGGGGCGCTTGTGAGTAGAGTAGCCGTGAGTGTACTGGTAGTTATATACACGTGGCATGGTGGGATTGCCGCAAGAAGGACTCACTTCACTGGAGGTGCAGGAAATAGCTGGCCGCCACCTGCTGCCAGTGTCCCTCTTTATTCTTTTTACATGTCACGTCCTCTGACCGTTATATCACTTGACGGAGGACGCCTTCGCTTCAACATACCCCCTTCACCATTAATATTAAGCAACAAATCCAAACCTAAACAACACAGTCTTACCAACAAACCTCCCTTTCGGACAACAATATGAAAGGATATCCTACCATCCCTGTGTCCTTAAAACATCAGTCACCAAGTATTTCATTTTCAATGGCATTCTCCTTGTAGTCCTTTGCGATATCTTGGTTCGACGCCCAGGCCTCCTTCACCTCGGATGGGTGACACTATCGAGGAAAGTGGCTGGCTCCTTGCTCCTATGCAGAGGACAGTGCAGGAAAAGTTATCAACCATCGATCTGGTGGCTTCAACCTCACCATCCCACCTTCATCGCCAGTTGTTATTTGTATGCGGCACAGGGAATTTGTGCCGCAAGAAGGAGTCACACGCTGGAGCTCAGAGGCGTTGCTAGGGGGGGAAAGGGGGCTATAGCCCCTGATCTTTTGGTTGTAGCCCCGGATAGAATCTCAGGAGCTACAACCGGAAGGCTGGGTAGCCCCCAATCCAACAGTACCGACATCAGTGTAGCCCCGGGTCTTTTCCAGACCTAGCAACACCCCTGCTGGAGCTGCTGGTAATAACTGGCCCTGCCCTGCTGCTGGCGTACCTTTTTATACTTTGCACACGTCATGTCCGCCATCCGCTACATCACGTGCCGACAGACACCTTCGCTACAACAGTGGTGGCAAAATCAGCTGCTCCCAAATCTTATTTTTCTCTGAAATCAACCAAATATTGCAGAGTCTTGCCTGGGCAGTGCTTTTAGAGCATGGTCTGTCTGGCTGCTGCCAGATGATACACTTCTGCTGTGGCACCGGTCTCTGATGTCCCCACTGGTGCAGGCGCGTTTACGCATACTGCATATAGTCTTTGAGTAATCGGTCACACGGTGCAGACTCAGCGGCAGGTTTCCTGCAGCCACAATGCTGTGCAGATGCCGATTGCCAGGAGAGGCCTTTCCAAAAGCGTGCCCTTAACACATTTTCCTCAAGCCAATCAGGTGCATGATTACAAGAGATCCTCTCACTCTGTTAAAGCTTGCATCCGGACCCATGCTACTGCCCTCAAGTCAACACAACCAAGAAGCGCAACCCTTTGTTTCTGCAAACGTTGGAAGCACATTTTCCACTGGACTTTAGACTTGATCCTTAGGGAAAAAGGGAAAAAACGATGTGGAAACGCATTTACTGAATATTCCACTATATTTAACATCCGCTAATCCATTAAGATTGAAATACAGAAAACAAAGTTTGTATACTCAAAGCTAATCACATATGTCTACTCAGTCATCGCCTTCCTTATTTGTGTGGGTTTGTTTGGCCCATTTAGTTTATACTGCTGCACTTTCTTAGCTCCTGGCACATGTGTGTGGGCACAGCTAGCCCATTTACAGCATGCCACTACAAACACCAAAACGCGACGGGTGGAAAGATTTGAATTCCACATGAACCCTGCTTATTCCTCTGTGCATCTTCCATTCCATCCTTTTTTATCTCTTCTATACCAGTGCAGAAGATGACCGACCATAGTCAAATGATCCTTGGTTCTTAAATGAGCTAAAGCGTGAAGCTTAAGTCCAGAGATGGAAGTGAGCCGGGACGGTAGGGAACATAGTTCTACTACTTTTATTTTTGACTGTTAGCAGTTCCACTACCTTTTTACAATCATTCACCATCACGGACGTCAAAGCATACCTCTTCATTTTCCCATCTTACAGCATTTGCAGATAAACTGGAATCCAACTTTTCAATTATGAAGCCTAAATGACGTGGCTTGGATGTAATCGAACTTGCTTCATTTGATCCAGGGAAAGATGGAGGAGGTCCTGCTAACACTAAGAAGGAATATCTCCTCACACTCCGTCTGGACCTGATTTTTGGAAAACTTGTCAAGTTTTTATCTCAGGTAAAATGCTAAGGCAATATAGTTTCTAAAGGTCCATGCCATTAGGAAGGGATGCTATTTTACTACCAGGTGGCTACATAGGATGTGGCCACTCATGCCCCTGGAACAGAGCCTTAGTGATTAGTTGATTAGACTATTTCAGTGCATTCCTGGGGTATTCTTTGAAACGTATTAGCAGACTTCAGGTAGCTCAAAAATGATTGTTTTCTGGATGTCGGGAAAATGATCATGCCCCAGGTGTTCACAGAAACCAGGTGTGGCTTCTGGTAGAGTAGAGAATTTAGGTTAAATATCATTGCTTGCTTTTCATATGCACCCATGGGGCTGCTCCAGGATCCCATCACACGGTATAGCCCAATGAGGAAACCTCTGATCTATGAAGGATCACATACAAATCATCCCTTAAACTACACACTGTTAGGACAGAGGAGATAAGACTTTCATTTTTTGGATTGCTGGATCAGAGGAAATTACCAAATTCTGCTCAGGGCAAAGCAAGCTTTTTCTAGTTTCAGGGGATCTGTTCAGGGTACATGACACATATAAGTTCTAGTGGAGTTACGATCAGCGAGTCTATGCAATATAGAAATGATCCCACTGACCGACTGAGAAAAAAAGAAAAGCAATACAGGGGCACCGGCTTCCGTTCCAGCCACTTGGCTGTCAAGGCCTTCTCACATGCTGCACTATGCTTTCGTCTACCCCGGTCGCACCAAGGTCACACTTCTACCACTGCTCACGTCCCAAGAAAATTTGAGGGACGCATATTTGAGCATGCCCCCTTCCACTGAGCAAGGGTCCATATAAGCAACAAAAAGCGGCATATGTAAAGGTGTGCATTAATCGCAAAAAGGGCACGTTGCAAGTCAGTTTTCCGTATGACATCAGATTCAGCGAGGCAGCCCTGATAATGCTTCCTGATCTGAAAGTAGATGTTTGCACTATCATCCAGTACACACCTCTCACCATCCTAAATTTGCAAATGTCCCCTCCAGAACTGGCTCACCTGCTTTGTGATGGGCTGCTCCCATACAGTCGCATCTGGCTAAGCCGCACCTGATACTCATGTCGTTACTCCATCATCTCACAAGCATTTGTTCCCCTCTTCCCTGTGAGGGGTCTGCTGTCTGTGGTTTTTCAAATGATTGTGGACTACAACTCCCATGATCCCTCATCGCTGATTATGCAGCTTGGGCCTGCTGAAATGTGTAGTTCAAACCATGTGGATAGCCAAAGGTTGCAGACCCCTGTAGCAACCTCTGGTTAACATTGAGCAATGCCTAGCCTGAACATGGACCAGTGTTTCATAAATACTCAGCTGTGCTTTCCCCTGCCTGCCCTGAAAAAATGCAGTACATTTAAATAAAATCAAAGACTTTGTTCAAAATGTTCAAAAAGTGGATGTCCATCTACCACATAAAAACTATACCCAGAAAACTGAAAAGGGGACAAGAGAAAGACACCGTCTTCAAACCAACTGCAATGGCAACTCCAACAGCTCTCAAATGGCAAAAATGTGGGAGGCAAAGTTCCTTACTTTACTGTAGGAAGCCCTCGGTTCCTGTACAGCTTATCAACAAAATTGATCCTGCAAAAAAGAAAAGAACCCCCCACCCCATCATGTTTAACATGGCACAACAGGCATAGAAGAAAGACTCAACTGTGGCACACCACAATCTCCATGGGCTACCCACATTCAGAGCTCCTCTGCTGCAACCTGGCCAGTCACTATGACTAACAAATGTAAACACATTGCTCTTCATCCTTGGAGAACAACAGTGCGTTCTCACTAGCTAGTGTGTTCTTTGGGAACTCGTTTCTATTATATGCAAACCATTCTAACCTCTGCTTGTGTGGTTCAAAACACACCCATTGGACCGGGCTGCTGCGAAAGCGGTTGCCCCCATCCACAAATCCTAAAAAATACAAAAACATATGAGTTGAATCTAGTCCATCTAGTCCATTGCCTCTGTATTGACGGTGAATGAAACACCATTCCTTTTTGACATCTGAACCATGACTGACTTCTCGCTTTCTGCCAAAAATGTAGACCTGGCTATTCAAGGAATGCTGGCCCATACGCGAATCCCGAAACTATCTCACAGAACCCAGGGGCGAGGATAACCTTCACCAGTACCATCATCCAGATTTCAATATAACGGCACATCCGACAGTACTGGCTCTTTCAGCAATGGACGTAGAGCCACAGCTGCAGCAATGTATACAGATCGTCCAGTTTATAGTGATTTTGCGCACGCAATAGTACAGCACAAAATGTGTCATTTTGAAATGTGCCACAAAATGTGTGAAATGCCACTAAAGAAGCACAGACTACATCCAGTATGTCACACACCTGCCGCTTATTGTAATTAGTCTGATGGAAAAATCCATGTCAACTTCTGATATCCAGCGATAACGCACGAGTGGCTTCAAGCCCCACATATTATGTATATGAAGGCACTCCCTTTGTGGTAGATTGTTTTCAATGCAGGAGCATAAGGAGGGCAATAGAGGAGGGCAATAGAAATGGAATTCTGAAGATTTAGGAGCTGTCTTTGGCACCGGGCACCTGGTTACCCTCTGATTTCGCGCCCAGATCCCTGCCTGCCCAGCCACACACCCACGCTGCCTCCTGGCAACCCTTGCACTTGGGTTTGTATCTGCTACCGTACAGTCCCCTTCCAGCACTTATCAGACACCTTATTTTTGCACTTACCACCTGCTTGCTGCACTACCTGTTGTTGTTCTATTACGTGCTCAGCACTTTCTACTCCTCTCCTACCCCTCGCACTTTGCCCTTCCCTCTCCCCTGCACTTGCACGTTCTCAATATAACTGGGCCTAGTAAGATTGTTGTTTTATCCTCCCTTGTTTCCCCTCCCTTGTCTCGTCGCGCTCTAAAACACTTGTGTATGGGCGCGATACAAAAAAATATCATATCTATAACTATTTCAATGAAGCAAAAATACTGTACATATTTGTGCCGCGATATTTCCTATTTCTTGCCGCAAAATCTGAAAATCAATGCAGCATGTCTAAAGCAGGCCAACAAATGCATTTTCTAATTTTTCAGTACTCTGGTAGCCACCTTCAAAGTGTGCGGAGCTCTAACAAGAAACCTCAATATTTAGCACCCAGGATAGTGCCTAAGTATAGAAATGTTGGGGGCAGAAGGCTGCAAACTGAGAGTCACACACCATGGTCTTAGTCTACTTTGAAAGACAAGTGGTATGGGGTGAAGCCATGGCTAGATGCTTCCAGAGTACATTCTCATCCACAAAATCGACCAAAAGCCAGTGGTTACCAACCAGCACCCCTGAATGCACTCCTGAGGGGTATGAACCCATGGCTTGTCCTTAAGTTTTAGATTGCTGTTGTTCGAATATTTGGATTAAGCTTTTGTGACTTGTTCAAATCAATTTCATAGTGAAGAATTAAATAACATGACAAAGTCACATAACATTAAAAAATGAAGATAGTTCACAGTTGAGTGAAGCAAAATGACCCTGCATTCAATAAATGTCACACACAAGTCCGAGTTTCATATAAACAAATATCATTAGAAATGGTTCTGGGTGTTAAATGTCAAGCTTGCATTTACATCAAAAACATAATTCGTAAGAAAAAAGTACATTTCACTGTTGTATGTTCATATGCGTTCACTGTCCTAACAAAACACCTGTACACAAAACAATTGGTCACATATGTTTGTGTATCTCCTAACACACTCCAATGGTACAAATATTGCCAACTTGTTTCGGATAATCATATCCTTCTTCAGGGCCATGGAGTACACACATTCCTAGGCTTGATACAACATTTTTCGACAATGCATCTATAAAATAATTAAAAAAACATATGTCAGTAAAAGATTCTTCTCTAATATTATTGTGACTCAAAGCTAAATCTACCAGTCACTAACCTTACTGCCATCTTCGCTTGACAGTCCAGACCTCACTGAGGACCAAAAAGTAGAGAGAATGTGAAGAAAACTCAAATTGTAAGTCCAGTACTGCACTGCACATTCAACAACGCAAACCTCACTTACCCAACACACACCAAGTAGTGTGGGTCAGTTCAATCCAGTCCAAATAAACTTTCAGATAATCTGTCACACTGCAAATAAGAGAAGGGAATATTGAGGTACTAAAGTCATACAAGTTCTAATACATGAATATGTGATCTGAAGGAGGGACCCCTACAGGGTATGGCCTAAATCGCAGCCATTAACGGTGTCTCTCCATCTCCAAATATCAAAATAATGCCGATTCCGAGGAGAAACTGCGGTCAAACAACACACAGCCTGTAGCACTAGAGGGTGAAATGGAACCAAAAAGACCACATTCCCCAAAGGATCATCTGAATTACGTGCGTTCAAACGCAATCGGTTCCTAGCCTCATGCGGAGTGAGAAGCTTAAGCAATACTTACCCAGAGACACTGATAGCATCTCAACTGTACGCAGAATGCTGATCTCTGTTCGATCGCACTCCGTCTGTATATGGCGTCGCCTAGAGATGCTCGCGCATGCGCAATTGGTTCCTGGTACGAATGCCAGCCATCTTGGTTGAGGTAATGCCCCATGTTGTCACGGCAACCTGTACACCAAGTAAAACCCACGTTTTACTTGTGCAGGGACTCTAAAAGAGGCGCATTCAGTAGCATAGTAATTTCTAGTAGAGGTACAATACCCTATGATTTCATGGATATTCAAAAAAATAACTGGATACGTATGTACGTCCCGTACCATATATTAATTAAGGATGGAGATAGGAGCAGCATATCTGGATTGGAAAATCCGGTTGGGCGCCCCAGGAACCTCCAAGCGAGTACAAAGAAGCGAGGGCCAACTAGATAAATAAACTCAAATAAAGATGGCAATGAGGGTAGCAGACCGGGGTCCCTGTTCTGGAGGCCAATGCAGCTCAAGCAAAATCTCCTTACCAAGGTTAGCTAAAAGATATACAAAATTTACAGAACGTATGTAAATACACTGCTTTGCCTTAAATGAACAGGAGAAAAAAAGAGAAAAAGAAAGAAAATAAACGTTTACATCCCAATGGCATGTGTATTCCGGCGGTTATATAGAGGGATCACGCCATGTCGTCAATAGACATGAGTATGTGCGTGCGAATACCCTAGAGGTAAAAATAGTGGATGCTGTTCTTTACACAAAGCACTTTAAACAAAACACATTCGATCCATCTCTGTGTTCATTCCCCTCGGGTGAATAGAGTCTAACAAGTCTATCCAGAGTACTTCCCTTTGAAGTAATCTTCTGTGTAGATCTCCTCCCCTTGGGCCCAGTTTGACCTGCTCAAGAATGACACACTTGAGCAGAGCTATTGTGTGTCTTGCTTCCATAAAGTGTAAAGCCACTGATGATTCTGGGTTGTTGGTCCGAATGTTGGACTTACGTTCGGTCCAACGGGTCTTAGCCTTCCTGGTTGTGATGCCAACATAATAAAAGCCACCAGGGCATTTAAGTGCATATACCACATTTGTGGAGTCACATGTGGCAGAGTGTTTCAAGAGCAGTGCTTTCCCTGAATGAGGATGTGGAATACTATTGCCTCGTGGGATGTTATTGCAATGCTGACAATTATGACATGGCTGACTTCCTTTGTGTTTCCAATTGTGGTTTGACCTCTCAGTTGTAGAGCTTTCTGCTTTAACCAGATTGTTCTGTAGCGCTCTGTTATTGCGGTATGCAAATGCGGGTAGTTGGTAGAATAATGGCTGAAGTTGTGGATCCATTTGTAACATCGGCCAGTTCTTTTTAATGATCTTCTTAATGATTGGGCTCTGAACCGAATGTGTCGTGACGTAGACTAAGGACTCATGTTGTTTAGATGGTTTCGGTATCAGAAGAGTCTCTCTCTCTCTCTACCCGTTCAACTTTTTCCGCAATGTCGGATAGCAGATCATGTCTGTATCCCCGGTCTCGAAATTTCTGTTGGAGAGTAGCTGATTGGTTTCTGTATTCATTGATGTCTGATATATTGCGTCTGTAGTGTAGAAATTGACTCTAGGGGACACTTTCAACAGTACATTTGGGATGAAAACTAGTTGCGAGCAATAGGCTATTCCTATCCATGGGTTTAGTATAAATCCTTGTTGCCAGGGCATTGTCCTTGACATAAACCTCCACATCCAGGAAGTTGATAGATGTTGTGCTTGTTTCAGTGGTAAAATGTATTCTGGGATGCATATGGTTCATCATTGCAAAGAACTCCTGTACCTCGTCCATTGGACCCGTCCAGATGCCAAACACATCATCAATGTACCGTACAAACATTGAGAGGTGTCTCATCCAACGTGGGGTGGTCAAGACGTGTTCATGCTCCAGATAAAACATGTATGCATTCGCATATGTGGGTGCCATGACGGCCCCCATGCTGGTTCCCAATATTTGTAAGAAGTATTGGTCCGTGATTTTGAAATAATTGTTCCTGAGAACAAGCTTAAGCAGAGTGAGTACAAATAGTCTGTCTCCTAGGCAGTGTGGTGATCTCAATAACAGCCATTCAATAGCTTCCAGGCCAGCATTGTGGAAAATTTTGGTATATAGTGAGGTAACATCCATAACAAAAAGGATGTCCCTCCCCACCACAAAGCCTACTGTTCCAAGCCTTTGTAGGAAATGCATTGTGTCTCTGATGTGTGTCTCTGTCCCTTGCATAAGGGGTTGTAACACCTGGTCTACATATTTCGCCAGAGGTTCCAATAGACTCTGTGTTGCCGCTATGATCGGGCGACCTGGAGGTTTCACTAATCTCTTATGAATCTTCCGAAGAATGTATATCACAGGTCTAACAGGGTGTTGATTCTCAAGGTACCTACGTGTCTTCTCTGTTATAGCTCCACTCGCTAACGCTTCATCCAGCACCTCTTGGATTAAGGCTCGAATTTGTTGGGATGGATCACTGTGCAGTTCAGTGTAAGTAACATTGTCCCTAAATTGTCATTCAACTTCTTCCAGATAATCCTTTTTATCCATGAGGACTAGCGCTCCCCCTTGTCGGCTAGCTTGAAGATAATCTCTTCATTGTCTAGGAGGTTCTTCTGTACCTGTTTATCACGCTTGTTAAAATTCCCCTGTTTCTTGTTCTCAAAGCGGATTCTCTTAAGGTCCTCCAATACTGATCTCTCGAAAACAGACAATACATGATTCTGTACCGTGGGATTAAAGCTACTTTTCCATAAATTTAGAAGGTTCATCCATATCGGTCTCAGGTTCCAAGGTGGCAAAGAAAGTCTTCAATTTCAGCTTCCTCATTAACTTGAAAAAGTCTATTTTCTCCTTGAGTAAATTGCTGTTGGACATCGGCACAAACGAGAGGCCCTTCTTTAATAACTCTGTCTCCAATCTTGAGAGAGAGTATGAGCTGATGTTCACTACTAGGTCATCTTTGTCACCGGTTTTTTTCTTTGCAGATTTTTTCTTCTGTCCCGGTCTAGTGGGGCCTTTTCTAAAAAAGATGATGATGAGCCACTTGCTTCCTCTGTGATTTCCTGTTCTGGTATGTCCCTTGCTGGGGCAGTTTCAACTCCCTCTTCAAGCTCCGCACTAGAGGCTTCGGATGATGGAGTTTCCTGGTTGAGTTTAGCTGTTCTCGGTCCGTATGGTTGAGGAGGCCCATTCGGTTGTTGTCCGTAGTACTCCTGCCACGTATAGACTATGTCCAATTTATAGTCTTGTGTATCTCTGCAAAACTTTCAGATTTTTTTGGTCTCCAACTCCTGTTTGTATTTTTCTAACTTATTATTGGTGTCCTCCAGAATCTTCTGCAATTACTCTGACGAGATGGCTTTTCTCAAACTTGTTTTAATAATGTCTATCTCTTCACCTAGGGCTGTTAAGTTCTGCACCAGCTCCTCAATGGTTAGGAGTATCAAATCAAGTGAACATTCATTCAATATTTGGCGCCACCTCTTCATGACGGCAGGGTTCTCCTTGCAGAGCGTAGGCTCTAGGGTCACTCGCAGACCCCTCGGGATTCTCTGCGCTATGTGGTATTTGGCCAATGTAGTTGCATGCAATTTTAAGTTGATCTCCCTCCGTATTTTCCACTCTAGTTGTCTAATAAGTGAATCCGGTTTATCTGTTGTTGTCAATTCTTCTCCAGTAGATTTAATTAAACCCAGGATTCTTTTGGCTTCAGCGTCACTGAAGCCTAGTGTCTCTGCTCTATTAGTTGTAGATTGATCTATCTCCGCAAATGACATAGTCAACTGCGGGAAGAGGACTCAAGTCTGATACAGACGTGTCTCTAGTGTGTGCCCCCCTGGGTATGGCCAAGATAGTAATACAATCTCTCTTTGCATTTATTGACTGAAAATGAAAAGTGATTTACCAAGAAACACTGTGCAAAGACTCTGTTGGAACCTGGATCTTGGAGAAGTCAAGATATAGTGGCAAATACATCTTGGCGGCTGGTGGTGAGAAGGACCTTGTAGCAGGAAATGGGGACAGCATGAGACAGACTTTCAATACATCATCAGTAATTACAGGATGTACAGGTGTATGCAGATATGCGGTGCACAGTATCAACCCCAATGATATAACTTAACATGAAACTCTATGATGACGGGAGTATAGACATGGGGGGGGGTAATAGCACCCTAAGAATGTAGAGCTCCCTCGTGGGGCAGAGCGTGGTTCTTATGGGTGACACACACACTTGAAATGATCTTTGTTTCTGTGAATAGGGCAATCCAGTGATGGGGAGCCAAAAGGGTGAAGCAGCAAAAGAGGGAGACATCGCAGGTTGGATGGGGGACTGTTAGAGTATGGAGAGATTTTAAGTGTGCAGGGAGAGTGGGGTGAGGATCAGGAGACATCTTCAGCCAGGTGTGGGCCCATGGATGCCTTTAAACAGAAGAAGATAGCCATGTATTTGCGAGTCATTCTGTATGAATAGCCACCCAGCGTGAAAGCGGTGAGTGGAGGTGGGAGAGATGCAAAGGAGAAGCAGGGAAACCTCATGGGGAAGCTGCAGAGGTAATACAGTCTTCTGAGGACCAGGGTGGCGCTCAGTGTTTTGCTAGAGTGCAGAGGCGTGGGCAGGGTAGGGTCTGAGCGGGCAAGGCCCACCCACAATCCCTAAATGCCCACTCAGAAGCACTGTGTGGGCAGTTACAGATGTTCATGTCACTGTGGTGGGCCCAACTGCATTAGCTTCAGGCCCCACTAGTTAGACAATCCTGGCTACGCCTCTGCTAGAGTGAAAGTTGAGTGTTCAGGTGGCTCAGGCTGGGGGTTATCTCATTGATCCTGTCTTTCTCAGTCGCCGCAGCCCAGCTGTGGAACTCTTCATCTCTTCATGGAATATGTGATCTTCTACCATTCCGGCGTGCAGTGAAAACATTCTTGTCCTCCGGCTAAAACCCTCTTGCGCTTTCTCTTCAGAGTTGCTTTTCAGCGCCATGATGCCCCAACTGGTGATGGCTGCGCTTTAGAAATTCTTGTAACAAACCACAACATAACATAATATAACATGCCAATCAACTGCTCAGGTTTCAGGGTACTGTTGTAAGAGTACCCTAGATAGTGAGCCTTGGTAGATGGGATAAGGAAGGCTGGGGAAAGAATATAGAAGAGCGTGGCACTGGACACTGGAAGAAGTGCCACTTTAGTTTTATAGGAGTTGAGCATCCAGCAACGCAGCGCCATCAATTGATGAATAACACGTAGACTGTTACTGCGGTGATGCATGAGGACAGCTCTTGGGTGAAGGGTTGGGGGGCGAGAGGAGGTGCTAGTCCTGAGAAAATAGAGAGGGGAATCCAGAGGAAGAGGTGCCTTTGCCTACAGAGCTCGAGTTGAATATGAAGAGATGGGCTGTAAGGGAGCTCCTGCTGGCAGAGTGGTGGTGGAGATGACCCCAGTTTTATAGAAGGTGAAAACAGCAATCCGCCTGGTAGGAGTACTCTTAAGTGAGGCCGATGCCATGCCGAATCTATGTGATCACTCCGCATTTTTTTTACTGCGCATCACAATAATGTCTATTTTTTTGTTTTACCCAATTTCACTGCATATATGTATGCGGGGGGGACCCCCCAAGCCCTCCCCACACATTTATTATCAACTGTACACACACCCCAACATATATATGTGGTGAAAAGGGGCTGTAAACATTCAACCTTTTGGGGTGCACAGTGATGGTGTGCGGTATTTTGGTTTGATACCATGCCATGAAGGCAGGATAGGATAGCCTCGGGAAGATAGCTCAGCGGCAACATGCTCGCCTTCGAAGCAAGACCACACGCAGCCACACATGTTCGATCCCCGGGTCTGCGCTTAGAAACCTCTGGGTATTAATCACGTTATAAATAACCTATCATATCATATCATATAATGAAAGCCAAGAAGTAAGGAAGTTTGCAGGAGGAGGGATACTCAACTGTGTCAGATACAGCACAGAGATTAAGGAGAATGTCAGTAGATGACAGGTGGCAGTGGTGAGCCATGTGCATAAGTGACGTCTATGTGACACGAGCTCTGCGGAACCGTGATTGGAGGAGGTTGCTCTCTCCATTGGCCTCTGAGTGTCTGTAATGTGGTTAGAGGCTAACCTTCGAGAACTTTGGAAAAGTGAGAACGAAGATACTTGGCAGGGTGGTTGTGATCATTTGTGGGTGGTGTTATTATGGCCACGTTAAAGGAGGCTGGGGAGACACCAGTGGGAAGTGAAAGGTGGAAGAGAGGTGAAGGTGCAAGAGTAGGGCAGAGGAGGAGTTGGCTGCCCAGGGTTAAAGTGCCCGCTCAGTCTAAGTGGTTGGTGGACAAATTATAGTGAGGCGATTGTGAGGGTGGGAGGTGGTGGCGAGAAGAAAGGAGAAGAAGGAGAAGGAAAGAGAAGAAGGAGGAGGAAGAGAGAGGAAGAGAGAGGAGAGCAGACATGGTGTTTTAGAGATTTTAGAAAAGAAGTAACTTCCAAAGTCGACAGCTAAGATTGAGGAGGAGACAAAGCAAGGTCAAGGGGCATGCAAGCATTGACAGGAAGGTCACAGAGAGAATGTGAGGATGAGAGCAGAGGGTGGTAGTAGGATGTGGCCGAGTCCGGCCGGATAGTCAAGAAAGGAGAGATGGCTGATGCAGAAGTCCCTCTGATAAGCATTAGTACAGGATAGTAGGATGGTCCTCCCACAAGAAGGGGAGCATTATCCTCGCCGAAATTACCCAGTTTCAAGATAGATTTGGACTGTGTCCGACACTGCATAAGAAGTTGAAATTGCCATTTTAGCTGAATGGCACAATAGGTGTGACGATGTTCAGAACACATATGGATTACTACTCATGTGTGGCTTAAAGGTGCAAAATGCACACAGAATCATTGGCGTGTAACTTAGCACAGACTTAGTCACAGTGACAATTTCAACACAAGCATTGGCATAGCCAACAGCTTTGGTGTTTGTGTCGGCATGGGATATGCATTTGTCAGGCACTGCCATAATGGTTCCAGGCTATAGGATAGCAACATGGCATGATCACATGGGCATATGATGGCAGTGCTTGGCAAATGCCTATCTAATAACCTAGACACAAGCCGGAACATTTGGCTTTGCCAAGGATTGTTTGAAGCAGGACTTAAAGTGCAGGACTTGCAAGGAACAAGTGTAAGGACACACACTGCTAATAAACCAAGTGGCTGAAGTCATACCTGGTTAAGACATTTTGATTACATCAGTAGCATATTTAATGTGGCAATTAAGCAGTTAACCTTTAATAAAATGCTTAGAAATAACACTGACGGACAGTATACATCACACTGTTTGATGTTACTGCTTCATAGACCTAGCTCAAAGAAATTCCAGGAGGACGTGTTTTGGGAAAAGCGGGGCTAGTAGTGGGTGGGAATGGCCATAGGCATTAGCATGGCCATGGACATAGAATGGGTGGTTAAATAACCAAATAATACCCAGAGGCTGTGTGTCCCATCTCAACTCCCTCCTATCTGTACTCCGATGGGATATTTTCACTTTATAGGCTGTGCATAAGCTCCACTAAATGGTCAAAACTCAATATAGATATTGCCTCATTTGATTCTGTCCGATGTTGCAATCTCCCCATGGGTCTGAAACACTTCCTCAAGCAAGTTGGCATTCTTTTTTTTAAACTTGTATTGTGATTGGTTTTATAATCAAACCTTACACATAAAACATACTATACATATTATACAAAAAAACATTATCACTCTTGGTATTCTTACGTTGGGCCCAGTCTTAGTTTTCTGTGAGACCAACGAACATGCGGTATGCATCTGTGCGGAACACTATCATTAACCACTAGAGGGCAGCATAAGCATACTATAACTAGACCATTGCATTTTGCAGGTATCACACTAATGTTTCTGTAAAGAAAACCACCAGCAACACTAAAGCTGTCACATATTTTTGGAGCAATTTTATGATTCGGAAAACCGGTTTTCCACACACGCTGAAATAAATGTTGGGTCTTGACTTCGACCAGAAGTTAAACGTAATAAACACCATGAAATGCCAAATAAGACACGGGGCCAAAGTAACGTTGTGAAAGCTTTACTTATCAAGCGCGAACTGCGTGACCCGCGGAGACCCGGCCCACACCATAACACGTGGGTCGCAGCCCAGTTCTGCATCACAATAGAAAGGAGACACGGCTCCTCATGATAGTAACAACAATAGAAAGTGGACATTACATCCCCCCCCTCTTTAACATATAAACTGGGGTTGTTAGTTAATTTCCTCTATTCATCTTGATGGCTTGCGTATTGTCCTCCGCGAAGGGCTGCGTGCAGGTGGATGCTCACTTGTCTCTATGGAGTCACTGTCATGAGCATCTCTGTCCTCTTCTCGGTATTCAGAGTCCAAATCGGATGACTCTTCTGCCCGAGTAATTTCAATGCTGGCTGGGTTTTGGTCGCCTTCAAAAGTCTGGAAGAATGAGGAGTTCCGAGTGATGGTGCCCTGTGGTCTTGCGGTGGTTATCATTGACGTGTGTATGTGGGTGATGGTCATTTGTTCTGGCTTGAAGGCTGGGGTATCTTTGGCAATTTGATTTTGTCTGGCCAGGACCTTGTCGTCTATTTGGAGGGAACTTGGTTTTGCATGTCTCCGGAGTTCCAATTATTCCTTCATCTTTGTTTTGTTTTCCTTGTCTTTCACTCTTGCAGTGTCAATGTAGGTGTTGGGAAGAACTGCACGGGGGTTGTGGGGTAGCGTAGTTCTTATTACTCATCCAAACATCAGAGCGGATGGACATTCTCCCGTCGAGCTGTGAGGGGCGTTCCTGGATTCTCGTAATAGTGTGCAGATGGCCCGCATGAACAATCCGTTGGTAATGGAGCAGACTTGGAGGCCCCCGTTTAAAGTTGCTCATGAATTTCTCCACCATTCCATTCGCTTGCGGCCACTTTGGTGTGATCTTGCGATGCTGGAATTCCAGATGTTCTGCGAACATGGCAAAGTCATGCCCGCTGAATGGTGGGCCGTTGTCTGATTTGACCATGGATGGAATCCCATAGTATGCAAAAGTTTTGTCTAGAGCTGGTATTACTGCTTGGGCGCTTGTGGAGTGGATGAGGTGCACTTCAGGGAACCGGGACATTTCGTCGATGATCACTAGCATGTACTTGCCATTTGTTAGGGGCCCGAACATGTCAATGGCCACTTCGTCCCATACTTGCAGAGGCATCGATGATGTTTTGAGCGGTTCTGGGAATGTGCGTGGGGTGATTTCCTGGCATGTGATGCACTTGCCCAGTAATTGTTCCACCTTTTCGTCCATCTGGGGGAACCCACTTTGTTTCTCAGTTGCCGTTTGGTCGATACTATTACCCAGTGTTCCGAGTGTGCTATGGCTAGCACTTGTTCTTGCAAGCTCGCTGGGATAACTATTCTGTTTTCTTTCAATAGAAGGCCTTCCGGTGATGTTGATAGTGTGTGTCTGATGAGCTTGAATGTACAGAAGTGTCTTTCCTCACTTGGGGATAGGATTGGTCCATGGTTGAGTCTGTTGTGCCACTGAACAGACTTTAGGCACTCCTGTATTTTTTGCAGTAGTTGGACCTTTTCCATGGCTTTTGTTAGCTGAGCCATCGTGATGGAATTGGGGAGTGCATTGCTTATCAAGTAGTTTATATATTGGTTCGCTTTGGCAGACTGATGTTCATCATGGGCTGGAAGTGGATACCTGGGCAGGAAATCCGCTGGGTTGTTGTCCTTGCCCGGGTGATGTATGATTTTGAAGGAGTATTCTTGTAGCCTTAGTCCCCACCTGGTGATGCATGGTGGCATCTTGGTGGTTGGTTTTGCCGTAGATGGTGGTGAGGGCCTGGTGGTCAATGATTGTGAGTGGGTGTCCATACAGGAACAGGTGGTAATGTTCATATGCCCATATGACCGCTAGGCTTTCCTTCTCGGGTAGTGAGTATGCACATTCAGTTGCTGAGAGACTGCAGCTTGCATAGGCTACAATGCGTCTTGGAAAGTCTGGTGATGCTCCTGGCTTGGATTGTGCTAGTATTGCTCCTAGTCCCATTGGATTGGAATCTACTGTCAGTTCGGTGTCAAGATCCGAATCATAGTATGCCATGCAGTATGCTGGCGCAATGCGCCTCTTAATTTCCTGAAAGGCTTATTCGCATTCATTTGACCAATGGAACTCTTGATGTTTTCCAGTAAGTAATCTGAGAGGCCTGCTTACTGACGCAAAGTCTTGAATGTAGCTTACTGCTGACACGGACGTGGGGGCCTCCACCAATGCTTGCACCTTTCCATAATCAGGTTGTAAACCCTTGCTTGAAAATATGTGTCCGAAGAATTTAAAAGTCGATTTGCTGATTTCACACTTGTCTGGGTTGAGCGTGAGATGTGCGTTTTCAAGGGCCATGCACACTCTTCTTAGGGTGTCATCATGTATTTCTTGGGTGGTGCCAAAGATTAAAATGTCATCACTATAATTTAGGCAATTTGGGATGTGCTTAATAACTTGGTGAATTTCATTTTGAAAGATTTTGGCCGCTGATGAAACACCAAAGCTGAGCCTTTTGTATCTAAATAATCCTAAGTGTGTCGAGAAAGGGTAATGTATCTAGAAGATGGATGCAGTTCAAGCTGGTGGTAGCCCTTGTTTAGGTCTAATTTTGAGAATACTTTTGCCCCGTGAATTAGGTGCATCATGTCCGTCATCCTGGGGGCAAGGTGACGTTCTCTTTCTATGGCTACATTTGGGGCCCTCATGTATATTCAAATGCGTATGCTGTTCTTGTTCTCCCTTTTAAGCACACGCACGATAGGTGACACACAGGGTGTGGGTCCTGACACTGCTTCAATGATGTCTTGTTTTAGCAGGGATTGAAGTTCATCTTCCACGTGCCACTGGATGTTGAGGGGTATGCCCCTGTAGTGTTGGGCCATCAGCGGAATGTGTGGGTTTACGTGTAGCTTGATCTGTTTGCCTTTTAGCTTCCCCCGACCCTTGAACAGCATGGGAAACATTTTCTGTATCATGTCCTTCGTACAGGTGGTGTATGCAGACATAATCTGGTAAATATGTGAATGAGGCCCATTTGGATGGCTGATTTGAAGCTCAGTATGCTTCCCCCTGGTACTTCTCCTTTTATGACGTAGACTTTGACTCTTTGGCTTTTGTCCTTGTATTGGCATGTGGGCGTGAACATGCCCCGGCAGTTGAGTGGTTTGTTGCACCCGTAAGGGTAGATTAGGTTGTCTACTTCACTTAACTCCTTTTTTGTGGTGAGAGACTTATATGTGTCGACATTAATCACGTTTACTATGGCACCGGTGTCAATTAATTATTCATGACTCTGGCTGTTTAGTCGTAGCAATAATGTCGGACTGTATTCTGCAGCGATGCTGTTTCCAATGGTATGGACGTATCCTCTCTTGCGGTCCCCACTGGATGAAGATGACTGTGAGTCACGTCTCCGTCGTGGCGATTCTTCCAGATATACTCTTGTAGCGAGTGGAGTGGTCCCTCTTTTCTTCCCGCCATCTGTCATTGCGTGATGGCTCATGTAAAGTGCGAGGGAGTGGCGTCTGCTGGCAGTAGATGATCGTCGTACATAGGGTTGTGGGCTTTCCCGCCTTGACCGGCGGCCATCTTGTCTCCTGGAGTCTTTGCCGGTTTCTGCTGATTGGAAGAATGTGTAGTTCCTACAGTCAGATTGGAAATGGTTTTCACATCCGCATTTATCCCACTGATGACCTATGGCCGGGCATGGACCAACATGATGGAATTTGAATCCGCATCTGTAGCATTTCTTCTGTTACGCAGTGTCTCCTGGTGTGCGAATGGGGCACACGGTTGCTGATGGTGCAGATTGTGTGATCTTAATGTTGCTAAGGGACTCAGTTTGTAATGATAGTGCAGAATCCGCCTTTGCTAACTGGAGAATCTCCTCCAGGGTTCTGCTCTTTTGAAGTAGTTTCTTTCTGAAGTCAGGGGATTCACAGTCTGCGATTGCTTGCAACTTGAGTGCTTCATCCGTCGAGTATCGATCAAAATCACAGTATTTTGCTCATTTTCTCAATCTCATCACGAAATTGTCAATTTTTGTCACCCTTGTGTGGGGTGGTGGTATGAAAAATATGTCTTTCATAGTCTATGTTTCGCAGAGGTGCAAAATAGTTGTTTAATGAGTCAATTACGCCTTGAAATGTGTCTGTGTTGTTTTCCGGCATTTCAAATAATATGTCACATACTACCGGGACCAGTGAATGCATTAGAATTCCTGGTACTCGACGTTCTTCTCGGATCAATGTAGATTTGCAGTTCTTTGAGCCACCTGGCGCATCTGGGCGCCAGACTGCTGGTATCTGAGATATCGAAATGTTGCATGGCTTGCAGCTGCAATTAGTCGGTACCCCTCTCTTCTCTGGGCGTGGGGTGGCAGGCTTGGATCTGGACTGCGGGCTCTGCAGAATGCTGTCGGCCTCATTTCCAGACATGATGATAGGAGGGCTTCGCCTGAGGTGCAGGGCTAACTGATTTTCGTTGTACAGACAGACGTGGCTGACTTACTGCTCACTGCCACGGTTGTGATTTGCTTTGCTGCTCCCGGGTGCAGTGGCTCGAGTCTTTAATCACTTGAATGAGGAGCTTCCTGCTCTGTGTTGGGCCTGGCGCTCTGTGCAGTGTCAGAAGAGCAACCAGCACTGAAATATGCAGCTGAGGTAACGTATCCCTGATGCGTGGTAGTGATTGCTGGTACACTGAGGCAGTGGCCAAGGTAGTACTGTGTAGGTGCCGATGGGCTTGTGTTTGTAACAGACCACGTGACATGCATGGCACGCGTATGTGATAAATTAGTCATACGCGATGTGAATTTCCTCAATGGTGGTGCCGGTAAATTTTTGCTTTCGCTGCTGTCCTTACTTGTGGGCACTTGGAGCGTCGGAAGGCGTCCACGTGGATTGCGAGCCAGCACCAGACTCGGAGGCCTCAGGCACGCTGCTGTGGCTTCGGACAGCTGGATTCTTCACTCAAGGCAAATGCTGATGAAATTAAGCTGAAGCGGAGGTGCTGTTGTAGAAGGTGTTTACCTCATCGCCATTGTTGGGTCTTGACTTCGACCAGAAGTTAAACGTAATAAACACCATGAAATGCCAAATAAGAAACAGAGCCAAAAGTAACATTGTGAAAGCTTCACTTATCAAGCGCGAACTTCGAAACCGGCAGAGACCCCGCCCTCATATTAACACATGGGTCGCACCCCACTTCTGCATCACAATAGAAAGGAGACACGGCTCCTCATGATAGTAACAAGCATAGAAAGGGGACATTGTGCCTCATTTCGACCCTGCCGGTCTGGAAACAATGATGGCGGTAAAACCGCTGCCACCATTATTTCCAGACCAACTGATTCTGAGTCCTGCAGGCGGGAAGTGTCACTCCCGCCAGGTCTATCGGACTCCAAGGGAATGGGGATTTACAGAATTCTACCTCCGGAATTACTTGATCACCAGGGTTGTAATGCTTCGGTGATTCCGGCAATCACAGAGGCAGAATGGTATTATGGGTCCGGCAGCAGCCTGCTGGCTTTTCCGGCACGGCTACCGCTGGACACGTGATGAGGCCCATTACATCAAGTTACCCAGGTGGCTTTTAACAAAAGTCATTTTTTGTATGGAGAATCTATTTTAAGTTTCTTCTTGTGAGTTGTTAGAAATTTCTGCCAGACACAGTCAGATGTTAATCGTCTCGCGCAACTTCTGTTTACCTTCAAATTCAGGCCAACTAGTGTTTCCAGTGCACTAAGTACTTTTTAAAAATGATTCTTATAGCAACATGTTAATCCAAAAGAATATCATTGTGGCTTTAAATTTCACATCCTGAACGGTAAACCATAAGTTCCAGAATGCGAAATAATGCCAACCTGAAAAGTCGAGTTAACCCCACTGTACTTTCTGCGATTTAAGACATGTAATAAAAGAAGCTGCGTAATAAACAAAGACAGATATGCAGATTGTTTGTCACAAACTTCCAGCACGTTGTTATTCATGATGTTGAAAACATTTGATTAATGACTTAAAGCAACTTTCTTTTTTGCATGTCAAGATAGTAGACATCATGGATATAAACGCATCTTTAAACGGGCACTTTGTGTTGCTCACTTTAACTATGAAAGATTTGCAAGGTAACTGGTGCTTTGCGAGCTCTTTGAGTTGGAAATGTTTCACCATGCATATAAAAGGCTCTGCCAGTGATACAAGAAATGTGTTTGCAACCTGAGCTCCTTAACGACCTGCAGAGCCACAGACGCTGTGTGTGTGTCTGCCTAGCTGTGACTTGGGAAACTGGCAGTGCTTGAATGTCTGGCTTGAACCGATTCTATATTTGGGTCAGGAGAAAGAAAAAGCTTCAGGGATGCATTTTTTGAGCCTTTGAACTAAACGTACTGTGAAGGATTCAATCATCTACACAGTGGGTGTGCGCCCGCCTGGGCTTTTTTGAAATTTTAAATGAAATTGAATGATGGTAGATCAACCTCCGGAAAATGTGTGGGTCTAGTCCGTACACATTTGTCTATGCTTCCCCCCATGGGTTGACACAGACTACACAGACTACAGACTCGGTCCCCCCTGTCATATTTAGTTGGGATATGTTGGGATTTAGTTGGGAAATGACAGGAGGAGTACACAGTGCATCTCCAGAAGGCAGCGGGCCAAACCTTCCCCCTGCCATGGCCAGCATAATTAACTAACAAAGGCACTATGGATCTGCCCTGTCCATTTGTTGGGCCCTGCAGCTGGTGGCAGCAATTCACATACCATTTATAGGGTAATTCAAACAGGCCCACATGGGGGCTGGCTGCAGAGGCAAACAAAGGAGATAGGATACCCAACAACCTTTCATATTCACTGTGTCAACCTAAAGCCAGCTCCCACCCTCGCTATCGATTGACAGTGAAATGTCATGTTTGGGACTGCATGTTTACAGTAGTTCTCCCCGCAGGGGGACCCCATTCATGAGGTATGAGTATGTGGTTTGTAGGAGCCAGAAAGTCCTGTCTCGCCGGAAATTCAAGGGAGACCTGCCACTTTAATCAGGAACCCCAGAGAGCTCCATTAACCATAGAGATCGTTTGATCCATAACAGACAGGAAGATGGGTGGGGCTTAGTATTACATGTTTTCACCCCTTTACCTTTTCTGTTGAAAAGCACTCTGGTTATGACCTCACGCATATAGGAGATTCTTGGTGGGGACCCCAGATTGGTTCATTAATATAGGCTTAGCCTACACAATCACTGTGGTCCATTTGGCCAAGCCCCTCTTTTGGGAGATCATCTGAAGACTTCATAAGGAGTAGCAAGAAGTATTCATCATTGGACCCTGGCTGAAGGTACAGTCTGCCTTACATCTTCCGCCAGTGAAGGAAGGCCAGAACCTCCAAAGAGGGATTCAAGATCCCTCCCCTAAACATCTCCCAGGGAACAGAGGGAGATACTGAATGCAGAGGACCCTCCAGCAGCTCCAGAACCGGTGCCCAGCAGCACACAGCATGCCCTGCTAGGCTCTGCATCAAGCTTTCTAGGTGGAAAGTGCCAGAGGGTCTCTGAACCAAACCAAGGACAAGGCAGCTGCCTGCCACACACTCCTCAGCTTTGGGCCATCCGCCTTAAAGGACGGCACAAGCCCAGTGAAGAAGCTAGGAGAAGTGCCTCAATGAGCATCTATTGACGTCCACCTTAAAGGACTTTTTCATGCCAGTTGAGCCCCTTGAGCTCCAACCGACTGCCCCGCTGACTGTTGTTATGCCGCAGTCACTAAAACTGTCGGAGACGCCTCAACCAGTGCTTCAGAACTGCCAACCGGTACTGAGAGAATGATTCCTGGCACTGAGCCGCCGTGAAGGCCAGCCTGCAGCCGTCCACCCAGCTTCACTTGCAGAACTACCTGCCGCCTTTTACCCACAGCTGTCTCCCATCTTGAACTCTGTTGCGGAAGCTGCAAAGCGCCCTGAAACCGACTCAACCCTGTCGAGCACCAAGAACATGTACAAGCACAAGGTACATTTTGGGTCTGTCCCCCTGGTCCTTCTCCTGCGTACTCGGTGTCCCGCAGCCCCTGCCTTGAAGTGAGGCATAGGAGGGACTCTTGACTCTTGGAGCTGTGGGATGTCTTCATCCTACCCAACCTCTACATTATACAGTCTGCTCCTGGGCCTGCGTGTCTGTATGCAAGGAGTTGCAGAGCAGAGAGTGTAATTCTTGGTGGCTAGTATTCATATAATACATATATGTGCATGGCTAACACACCCATAGCAATCCAGGCCCTCGCCTCACAATGCATAGTACACCCTGCTTACAATGTGGGCAGGGCTGGGATGTCCAACCAATCAAGGAATTGAATAGACTTATTTATGTCCCAGTGGCTCATACCGACTCAGTCAGAATTACTCCCCTAGCAAATGTGTATGTGTGTGTGCACGAAGAAGTGCTTTCCCATCTCGTGCAGTTTAACCCCGCATGCCAGCAGTCTCCCCTGCTGCTTTCCAGGACAGGACACCATGCTCTTCCAGTTTCTTTCTTTGATGCAATGATGACAGCCCCAATTGTGCAAGACCCTCGCCACGACCGGGACAGGGTCACCTTTTACCATCTTCCGTAGGGCACACCCTATTCGACTTAGAGCAGGGCCAGCTGACGATGCGTCAGGGCATCTGGGGGCCCATTTCACCATGATTTTTGGGGGCCCTCTGCCTACAGCTTGGACAAACAGTCTGAGGCACCATGTGATGCTGACATTTTAAGGGATGCAGAGGGGCGAGCTGGTAAAAATCTGCTGATTATCATGGGACAGGCAGCAACGAGGGCTACAACACTAAGGGCCTGATTTACAAAATGTTTAAACATGGGAAAGTCCTATTGAAAAATGTTTAATCAGGCCCTACATGTCAATTGGAAAACCATGTATGCCCTTGCTGACACATAATGATTACGCAGACGAAACATGAATACAAGGCAAAGAGGTGACAGGAATGTTAATGAATACTTCGAGAGGGCGAGGTGACGGCGCTCATACAAGGGAGGTTGTTGTTTTCATTGTTCTAGATTTATGCCCGGTAAGGTCCCTGTATTGTATTCTCCTAACTATTGGGAGGTCCAGGTTTTGTGCCTTTTTGTAGTTGGTTCTGCCACAACACTGCTAACCTGGTGGCAGCTGCTTGCGGCCCCCCTTAGGCATGCATCTTATTTTAACTGAAAAGGTTGAGAGGCCATGACGCCCTCGCCGTCAAAGAGATTGTAACTAACAACTTTCACCCATGGATGGAATCAGTTGGATTCTCCCTGAACCCTCCTGGCTGTGATTCCAAACGTAAACATTGCCTTGCTAAACATGGTCCACGCCTCGAAATGGTAAAACACGCTTTCTAAATGGGGTGGAGCCTACAAGTTCCCCAGAATCTAAAACCATTGGCCAGGCCTATGTCAGGAAAGACAGATTAGCCATTCTTGAAACAAAAACAAAAATCAAATTGGAGACAATGATCTCCAATTACTACCAGAACGGTTTTGTAAATAGTTAATAGAATGGATAAGCCAGCTGTCATCTGCAACGTCATTAATTAATCTTTTATAACACGCTTAATACCGGACACCAGTCTCTAAGTGCGGGACCGGAATTAGAACCTGTGCGGGACCGGAATTAGAACCTGTATTCCTCCGCGTGGTCTTGTTGCCAAGACAAGCAGTTGTCCCTGACCTATCCTCCCGGCCCAATCGTCTCATCAACAGCTCTATGTAGCAGCCTGGATTCTTACTCCAATAATGTTAGGCTGATCACTTTAGAAAGTGCCTTTTCCCCGGGAATGGTCATCTGTATGTGTGGAATAACAGAATCCGAGGAATCGGGATGGCGTCGTGGGGGGGCAGGTGGGGGATGGACCCCAGTCTGCTTGCGTTCCTTGATTTGCTGGCACTGAATCAAATCAGTGGATCTACAGGATGATTCCCAGAGGACCGACGCCCAGTGATGTATTAAAGAGCTGAATTTACATGCAGCAGGGACACCTGTGCTGAAGAAGCCTCCTTCAGATCCTGATAATCCTTCGACATGCCATTCCATGTCCAGCCTCCAGCGCCAGACGAGGCTGATGGAAAGCAGAGCCACCTCCCACGTCCAAGCCTTTGTTGTGCTCTCTGCTTCCCATTGCCAGCTGCTTCTCGTCTGGGCCGGTGGACAGGGAAAGTCCTGAACTTAGCGGACCACTTTCATCAGCGGTGGTTGATGGTTGAATCAGGAAACTGATCATATTGGCTGTGTCTGCTGTTTATGACACCGTCAACCAGATGATCCTTCCAAACCACCTGATGCAGGCCAGTGCAGGCCAGTTTTAAAGTTATGGCTGTGGTGGTCACAGGTTCTCAAACAGTTTGCAGATGCTTTGCTTGGCTGTCAGCTCGTGCAAGTCATGTGTGTTCAAATTCAGGTGGCCTCAGAGCCTTCCGACTGCATGTGTGGCCACTGAGAGTGAGGATCCCCTTGACAGGATATATTTGGGTCTTTATGCTGATGACATCCAGCTAGGCCTTAGAATACATGGTGATCATTTCCTGTCTTCATGCTGCCTCCAGTGGCACAAATCAGACAGCTGCGTAGACATGGCTGAGCTTTATGCAAGTGCGGTGCTTGTTCTTGCTCTGGTCAACCATACTGTTTTCACCACAAGGCTCACTCGAGGCTTTATGGTGAGTGACCCGGCTGTCCACTTATCTTTTGCCCCAGAAAAGTGCAGGTTTCTGCAAATTCTGTTTTGGTCCATTGACCACATGAGGTGGTTGAGTATTTTAGAAAACAACGTAATATACTGTTAAACATGTAAAGGATTTGCTTATAGCAAGAGGTACCCGTTCTATGGGCTTCAAGGGGTGGCAGGGTCCCAAGTTATAGCCTTAACACCGGACCCCAGAGCCATTACCACCTATTAACGCCCCTGGAACGGTTGCTTATTGCTATTGGCACCCTCGGGTTGCCAACAGCAATACATTTGTGTGAATCAACAGGTTGCGGCAAGTTCGGGACCCATTCATGCACACAGAGGCTTCCATACCTCACCTAAGATGGATGCCATAGAACTGGAAGTCGGGGCTCCGATGCAGAACCCCTCTTCCATGTCCATGGTGGCCATCGGGTGAGGTGAGGTGTAGAGCCCGACCCTGATACAGGTAATTTCGGAAAGGCGATGGGAGGTGGCGGGGAACAGAGCCAGGGAGAATGGGGAGTGGGAAGGAAGGTGGTTGGCGGGTGCCTCCAGTGCTTGGGTTGGTCATATCGTGAGATTCAGCATGGGTTTTCAGCAACCTGACAGGCTGACGCACCCGCTGAGGGAGCTAATTTTTAATGTAACATAATCGTCCCGATTTTGACTTGGTTTGTTAAAATGTATCAAGCACTGGCATACAAGGGCCTCAGAACACAAAATAAAACAATGATACAAACAGGCATGAAATGAAACGGCATCAAACATGGCAAGTGATCCACCGGCCACGACAGGCATCCAATACCACACACACATGTGGAGATGCACCAGCATATCTAAACCTGTTCAAACGTCGTTATGGAAAAATACAACCTTTTGTGCATAGTCAGCCACCGAATAGTTGTTGGCATGGAGTGCCGGTATTGACCTCAGACCTCCTAGACCTGCACCTTGGAAGGTCCCTCAGAGGCCTTAATGAGTTCTCGGAGGGTAGAATGCTGCACGGGGATGCTGCAGGATCATGCAGAAAAGAAACCATGGGGCCAGCTGGTGAGTGGTTTTCTGGGTGAGTGCCCATATTTCAAATATTGCCCTTTGCAGTAGTGGTGTCAGGAGAGGCCAGAGCCTGGGTGAGGGTGACAGTGTGATCAGCATCCAATCAGCAGAGCTGATGGTGACCTCATATCAACGCTGCGTTGACCATGGAATAGAAAGACAAGTCTCAATCAGACAGGACCCCCAGACTATGTACTGCCTGAATTGGTGGCAGGGGAAGGGAAGCTGGTCGATGGTAGGTCCGCAACCCAGAAGCAGGACCTCCGACTTACTGGCATTAAGTGATATCTTGCTATCACGAGTTCAGCACCGACATCCATCAGTCTCCATTCCTGGGGTCCACATGCTGTCCGTGCCAACTAGAATCTGGATGTTGACAGCATACATATGCTACACATGCTACGTCATACATGGTTATCCCAACACCCCCCCCAAGTAAATATTTTAGAACCTTACAAATAAAAGCATTCTGACTGCAAACAATGGGCATCAGTTTGGAGTTGCATCCTAGAATGATTGCAATATACATTTAAGAAGTGGAACTCAATATCATTTTACTCACTGACTTGTCAAGCTTCTTATCCAAATTAGTTCACCGAGACACACCCACAACCCCCTCAGCATTAAGGTTACTTTATACATCACCCCAGCTGTCACCTTTTATTTCTGGTTCCCTCTTCATATGCCATCAAAGTCGGCCATAGCACCCCAAAACTGAGCCTTAGATTGTAAAGAGTATTCCCCTTAACATTCTGATATATGGGGTGACTGCTGTGCTCATAATAGACCTGGCCACATACAATGCCAATGCAGACCCTGCAGCAGAACCCTCGAATGAACCAACAACCCACAATGTTAAGGATAATGATGTAGCCCTCACAGTCACAAATGCTTCAGAACTCACCCTCCCCCCGACCCCACCTGTTACAATGACACATTTTGTATTGCAGCAAGATTTGTTTCAAAATGGTAGCCACAGTACAAGGCATTCTGGCTATGGAGTAGGACATGTATCCCCCAATCCCCACAGAGATACATTTTAAATGTCTATGTTATATTATTACTTCTCTGGAACACAGCAAAGTAATGTAATACCAGATGAAAAACCTGCTGGAAATCCCATCAAAGTACTCCCTTTGACAGGGTTTGTAATAGAATCCTTACAGGAGAGATGTGCTGTGGAATGCAATAGGAGTCGGGCCTAATGTGAGTGTGGTCAAGATGGCCGCCAGCAGATTTACAAGAACTCAGCCTGCACCGTGGTCGTCTGCAGGGCTTGGGCCGGATGTTTGGAAGTGGAGAGGTTTGAGGAGATCCCGAGCTGCATTTCTACATGACTACTCAATGGACATGGAATGAGTGCACATTACCAATGTTCCATCTGATAGGTTCTGAGGCACTTCACTGATCTCTCCTTTACTGCAAGGCTCGTGGTGGTGAAAAACGTCGACCCCTCCAACCCCACTTCAGAACTGTTTTGCACTAAACGGCAACTTATGATGGGGTTTACAAGAAACCAGCTTGGAGGACAGAGTCACAAGCCTCCATCAAAAGAGAACTGTTTTCAGGCAGTAAAAGATTGACTTGCATGGCTCCCTCAACAGCGGAACATTTTCTTTTGAAAATTAAATGCTTTTGATAAACCGAACCTTACAACAAAAACTACATTCCATAGCATTCTTTAGTGGTGGTTCCTCAGCAGGCCAATTTGTAAATCCTTAGTCTTTGCTACTGCCAAGGGCCGAAACCTCTCCTGCTGGCCTTCAGAACTTAACTTTTGGGTATATAAGCTGCTGAGCCGACAAGCCTGGGGGCCTCACACACCAAGCTGCCGTAGACTGCTTTGAGGGAGGAGTGACAAATGTGCGTGACTGTCCACCAGCCGATCACGATATCATCGCTGGAACTTGGCTCTGCGGCATCCATGTTGATGCCTTGCTTTGGTGGGAATGGAGAGAAAGCTCAGACTTACTGACCGCCCCACTGGGAGATGAGGCTCTTCTGAAACTGTTGGCTGAAGCTCCAGATGCGATCAACAGGAGACCATTAGCGGCAGTGAATGCAAAACTGAAACCAAAACCTGCTCTGCTCCTAACGAAAATTGAGGCGATCTGAAGAGAGAGTAATGAGTGGGACCGAGGAGGATGGTTCATGTTTGTAGATGAGCGTGGGAAGGGGAGCCCACACAAAAGAGATGCAACCTTCTCAGGTTTCCTTAACCCCAGGAAATATCATTCATTCTGGGGTGTGGGAATTCTTCAACCCTCAATCTGGATCTGAAGTCTTTCTCTAAGCTTTAGAGAATTCAAGGTCAGACACGGAGAGGCAGAAGCATGCCGGGAGGCTGCTACCACTGAAGCATCCCACAAGAGCAGGGTCCACTTGCAGGCTCTGCTGTTAGGGCCGTACAAGCATCTCTCTCCCGAAGGGGGTGACAGTGAGGAGAATAAAGCTCTGGCACAAGTTCACAGATATGGATTTGAGCATCAAGCTCTGTGAGCCAGGCCACAGCATTAATAAGCTGATTCTATCCCCTGCAAGAATCCCAAAGGAAGGGAGCATTGTTATGGTCTCCACACAGTGCTTTTCCTGCTACCAAAGAAAAGCTGCTAGGTGAGGCGCTGTTGAGCAGCAGTGGAAATGGCTGCCTGACTGTAGAGCTCTGCTACAGGCAAAATCCTGAGCTAAATATATCCTGATCGGTGCCTGCTAACTAAGAATCTTGAGAAGGTGGCAAAGAGGAAGATACGGTTCATCAGCTGACGTGCCCTGCAGTCTTACGATGAAGTAACATCATCGGAATTGCTGATACAAAATGTGCCGGTGAGAAGCACTTCCAGAGCCCGGAACTGACTTCCGAGCTGAAAAAGCGAAAGCATACGAGAGCCCAGGGCTCCTGTGGCCTGCAGGGGGGAGGAGCAAGCCAATGCACACCTGTGCGTGAACACTGAAGGGCCTCCCCTATATGAACACCGGAATTATCTGTCCGACATGACACCATCTCTTAGGACAGAACAGCGAGATTGGCAAAGTAGTGCGACCTGACTGGCTCCGAACATCGCCAACGCCAGTCGAAGGGTTTGCGCAAGATTATGAGACTTCTAAAACTCCTAGGTGACATCGCATAGAGGCAGCGCAACGCTGCAAAATTGATCCGCCCGTGACCATGTTCGGAGTGAGAGACACTGCTTGTATCTTGAAACCCAAGTTATTAACTGTGCGGTCCTGAGGTGGGTCCAGGAGGGGAGATCGAGATAGTATACTGTAGCAGAAATGAATATACGATATCCACCCTCCCACTCCCGGATGCAATGTAGTTGAATCCTTGCTTGCCCCGTGCCCGTGACTTTCCGTCCTGAGTATCGTTTCCCAGGACGGAAGACAACAAAGCGGGGGGATGTGTGGAAGCACAGCTGGGGAGTAATACTGCAGGGAAAGCGAACATTCACCCAACGTCTGGAGAAACGACAGTGAAACAACACAGCAATTGTGCGGTAGACATTAAAGCCCACTGGGAAAATCAGTGATTAGAGCTCCCAAACCAATCACCCCCCACCCCCAACTGCCGCGTGACGAATTAGCCTGGCAAAGTGGTGAAACAGTGGACCTGGGGACACCTCAGCCGGTCGCGTTGAGGGTACATTACAGTTGCTGACTTAGAGTCAATAGGCCTGATGGAATAAAGGGAGAACCGATACACCCAGTGCTGAGCTCGGGGAGACATTGGAAATGGGAACTCTTTGCAGGCTGGCACATCCATTCGAGCAAGGGATGGCATCACCTTTTTAATAACGCCATCAAAACACACCCAGCGAAGAGGAGCACAAACAGAGAAACAGGGCGAAAATACGGTGAGGCACATTCCAGAATATAGGTATCACCATCTAATGTAGAGGAAAATACACTGGGGCTACATCATGGTGATCTAACATGGTGAGCAATTCTGCAGGTAGTCGTGAGTGACTCACTGCTACATATGATCCCCTTGGAGCATCATTAGACCCAACTGGGGCACAGAAGAGGAAGGGAGCGCCCTCTGGGTGCTGAGGCCGAGTAACAGTAATTTAAGTAAAGCACTACAGGACCTGGACTCACCTCCTTAAATAGGTCGATGTCTGGTGGGCTGGCAGAGGTACCACGAAAGGGCTGGTGGTGCAGGAACTACCACAGTAAGAACCACTCACTCCAGGCCTGAAGCCAAAGAACACTTGGGGCACTGACAGAAACATATCTGGGCATACAATTAAGAACAAGTGTCAGCGCCGACAGAGCGCTACCTGACGTAGTGTCATAACAGAACAACCTCACCCTCATGATATATCCATCTTGACTAGTGAGAGGTACATAGCTATACCCAGCTCACCGGGAAAGACTGCTTCTCTTGAAAGGATCTGGGCAGGATGACGAAAGGCGCTGGGAGCAGAAGAAAGGACCGATGGATTCCTTTTACAGCTCGCAGACTCTAGCGGTGGGTACAACAACGTATCCCAGTGGTGACTCACCAGCAACATTGGTGGATAACGCCAAGGAAGACCACATATTGACAATGGTACAAGCCGGTTTTATGTCCATAAATGTGAAATTGGATTGCATAGGGCCGCTTAAGTCAAAACTGGAGAAAGAAAGTGGCCGGATTACTGAGGCCGAAACAAGGATTAGAGTAACGGAGGACAAAGTAGATCAGCACGATTGAGACATAACACACCTGAAAACAGAATTGGCCAAGATAAAATGCAAATGCAACGATATGCAGTTATGGTCCAGAAGAAATAATGTGCACATAGTTGGGGTCCCAGAGTCAGCCTGTAAAGGCCAGTTGGAAATATTTGTGGAGTCGATCCTCAGATCCCTGTTCACTACAGCCTCATTCACCGAACAGTGTCTGGTCGAACGGGCACATCGTGCCTAGGCCCCAGTCCCAAGACCTGGAGCCCCCCTCTCACTATTATTGCAAGGCTATTGAACTACAGAGATAAGGACCTTATCCTGAGGCTTTTGAGAGAGCAAGGAACATTACGGTACAAGGCAAGTAATATTCACATATATCCAGACTTTGCAGCAGAGGTACAGGCCCACAAAAGAACATACGACCCAGTGAAAAGGGAATTGAGAATACAGCGGGTTGCAGACGTCCTGATATTTTTAAAACTTTGAATTCCGCATGGAGGCAGGGCACACTTTTTCGAGAACCCAGAAGAGGCTATGAACTATGTAGAGTCTTCCATTCCAATCCCACCTACATTCCGAGAGGTAGACCAGAACCGGAATCCAAGACCCGAGAATGAACGAGAGGGGCCCGGAGATTCAAAAACTGATTCTAGTGTATCCTTAATGTTCTGGTTTGTAATGCTAAGATGTAGACAGGCACAAAAGTAAGTATGTTAATTAAGTAGGCTGGGCAGTTGCATGCAGCTGTCAGCCTAAGTTAAGATAGCTGCTACCAACGTGCCTCAGGAAAGTTCCAAGAGTTACTGAGGGGTACATCATCTAGTTGGGGCAGATGGTGAGGGTGGAGGGAGGGCAAAGGGCATACACAAGTTAGAGCTCAAGATGGGGTAGAGGCTTCGAAAGAACATAAGTTATTTTTGCATAGGGCAATGTGGTGCAAATGATTCATGGAGTGACATAGTTCAGTCGGGGTTGAAGAGAGTGGGAGGGACATGGGGGTTTGGGGATGTAAATGTTGAAAATGTAATGGTCATGTTGAAAGTGAACTGGAGTCTTCCAGCCCTTTAAGATGAGGTAGCAATACCCGTCAAATGGATGGGGATGCAGAAGTTACTCAAACTCCAATAATCGAAACGGCTCAGATAGTTGACAAAAGGATAACTGTTTTGATATCAATTATCTAAAACAGGGAGTACAACGGACATCAACGGACATCTCAGCGTAAGATCTCTCAATGTATCTTTAAAAAAGCATTCTTTTATAGCAAAAAAAATCATCATAGGTGACGTCAACCTATGTATTACTAACGTCATCCTAAGTGGCAAACTACAAAAACCTAGTGAAGAAAGTGATTGGTTCTTAAGGAACCTCTAAGTATACGATCCATACTCGTCTACAAGAGTGAAGAATAGTGATAGGCTTCTTAACATCAGGTGGGGCAACTAAGCCCTCCCCTTAAACAGGTCACTATGAACATCACTAAATACACAACGTCCCATTGGCTACACAAACTATAGGACCCTTAATCACGCAGCCCCCTACCATTGGTTGGCACTCTAACCTCCGTCAGTACTTTTCCACCTACGTTAGCAGCACGCAGACTGGGCTTCCAGGTGCTGGTGATCTAGTTTTCAACCATAGCTTCCCACCAATTAGCACATTCATCTATCATCACCTCAGTGGTCTGCTGTCAATTAGGGCTTTGAACTTGTCCTTGGGAGTGTTCTTTGCTCTGGAGAATTGAGGGGAGTGAAGGCACGCTCTGCCCTCATGCGTAGGTGTGACCATCATGTTCGTCCAACTTCATCCTTCCACGTGACTGAAGACCACAAAATCGAGCCCTAGTATATTTAAAATACTATTTTCTAATAGACCTCTGACGTCTTCTTTTTTTGTCCATGCCTTCTGAACAGGAGCTTTGTTCTTTCACACGATTTGTATCCAATGTCTGTGCACACCAGCCTGATAAGACCTTGGCTTCTTGACCCATCCAGTCTCACCTTTCTGAGATTTACTTCTTAATTCACTTGTTTTTCAACTACGACACACTGGAAAAGAGGCCTTGCTTCTTTAGCCCAGCTCTGCTATAATACATGGTGGAAACATCCATTCTTTACTAACTTATTTATATTTATATATGTATATGTTGGCACATGCTGCAATCTATTCACTACTTTAGCTAACCTCACAAATACTTCATCTGCTTGCGTTTCTTTGCATCTGTATACGTGTAAACTGACTTGACATCTTCATCAGTTCTGTAGCATAAGTTTCTTCATCTTGATCCCAAGATGCCACTTATCTTCGACACTTTCTTGATGCCTTATAGAATATCTGCATTCTCTAGTCTCTGCATCTCTTTATGTACGTGAGCTTGGCTCTGCGTGACGTCACCATTCTTCTTTGCCATTCATTGGTCTGCTTCTTCTGGGATTTCATTCATATGGCCATCGTACTGTCTCGTATCCATGTATGATTTCCTCAATGGGAACCTTGCCTTCAGGATTCTCCTCGGTATCGGTATTTTCAATAGTACGGCACATGTCTCACACTCTGGTTCCCAACATATAGGCAATATGGGCAAAGTGTTTGAGGATGAGGTACATAGCTCCTTCTCTACAAAAGCACTCATATGTAAGTCAGGTCCAAGCTTAGTTCACATTCTCATAGAGCTTGCCAGGTATAGCAGTTGACGGATCCATGGGTGGAAGATTACAAATCAAATTGCTGACTTGGAATGCCATTTGGGCTCAATAATCCAGTTAAGGCAAGGAAGGTTATGTCGTATGTGACACAACATGGGCCCAAGAAATTGATGTTACAAGAGAGGCATGCTTTGGGGAAGGTAAATTCATCCTGTGCACGGAACCGGGGCCCATTGAGGTACTGCACAGAATATTAATCGCAGGTGCAGGGAATTCTTATCCTTATACACACCTGGTTGAGTTTGCATGTGGCGAAAAACGTAGCCTGGATCATCAAGGTTGCAATGTAATAGTGTGGGGGCGAAATGGCTGGCCACTCAACGGTACTGGTTAATACATATGGGCCCAATTTAGATGACCCTGAGTTTCATTATGCAATTTCTGGAATATTAACCCTCTTGGACGGGACCTGGGTAATCTGGGGCACTAACACAATATTAGACACGGAACAGGATAGGTCATCGTGTTCCTTGTGCACTCTTACCAGAGCTTCTCAGATGATGCATCAATTATTACTACATCTCACTCTCACAGATATGTGGCGGACGCTCCATCCACAAAGTAAGGAATTTACATACTACTTCTTTGTTCACGAGTCAGAGTCCCATATAGACTTTTGGTTGTTGACCTCACAGATGGCCACCATGGTTCAGGATTGCAATATTCTCCCGCACACCCTGTCTGAACATTCTCCAGTTTCCTTGAATGTTGCGATGACTGAATATCCGGTACAGACTCCATGTTGGAGAATGCCCTCCTCTCTTCCTAGAGACCCCAGTGTGGCTGAATCCTTACATGTCGGAATTGCTGGATTTTTCAATATCAATGAAGGCCCTGTCTCCAGGCACTCAATTTTCCGGGAGACATTCAAAGTTTGGGTTAGAGGGATTATTATAGCTAAATCCTCTGGGTCCCTTAAGAGCATTAGGCAGGAGTTGGGTTGGGTGGAGGACCAGCTCAGGGAACTGGAAAATAAATATAGCAAATCTCAGGAGAAGGATGTCTTTTCACGAATACAAGAGCTATTGGGAGAGTTTCGCAAACTGGTGGACAGGGAGGTCCTACACATGGCTATCCCCACTAGAGCAAGGAAGTATGGCAAGGGGGACAAAGCTGGCAGATTGTTGGCCAGTTTGGTGAAGTTGGAGAATCATCGACACCCTATTACCAGTATCTAGGGCCCGAATAACATGGTGTTGATGAGCAAGAAGGATATCAATGAAACATTTTCCAGTTTTTATTCTGGCCTGTACTCTAATCATGATGAGGTCACAGAGGATGATCTCTCCCAATACCTCTCGACGATAGAATTGCTGACACTATCGAGGTGACAGTGCTTGCCCTGGAACAACCCATCATGCTTGATTAGATTGTGGCTGCTATAAAGTCATTAGCTACGGGGAAGGTGCCGGGGTCTGATGGATAGGGAGTAGAAATTTACAAGGAGTTCCAACAGGAACTGGCTCCTAGATTGTTAAAAGTATGGTAGGAGTCCTTAGAACAATGGGCACTCCCACAATCTATGTGTGAAGCCATTATTACGGTATTACTTTAACCGCACAGACCTCCCCAGGACGTGGCCTCCAATAGATCACTGTCCTAATCAATACGAACACCAAGATCTTTCCGAAAATTCTTGCTTGACCAATCTGGCTTCATACCCACAAGATCCACGGCTTGAATGTGCACCACTTGTTCTGTGTGATGGCGCAGGTGAATTCCCAGGCGAAAGCTCAAGTGGTGCCTTGGATGCCAAAAAGGCCTTTGATTCTGTTTCATGGTACTATTTATTTTCTGTGTTTTCCAGCTCATATTTTTTGTGCTGCATCCAACTGTTGTACTCCAGCCCAGGGGCAAGGGTCCTTACAAATAAAACACTATCAGCATTATTCTGCTTAAGCAGAGACACTAGACAGGGTTGCCCCCTGTCCCCTTCACTATTGGCTCTTACTATTGTACCAATGGCAGCACTGGTCAGGGAAATACATGGGCACAGTGGAATAAGAATAAACGGTCCACCTCAGATAATCTCTTTATACGTGGATGACACTCTGCTATATGTGCGAGGCCCTGAACACAACCTTGCCCCAATATTGAACGATATCCATGAGTTCTCACGATACTCTGGATACAGAATAAATGACACTGAGTCAGGGATGTTTCCCCTTACGCAGTCCACAGGGCAGCCGCCGGGCCCGGGAGGGGTGAGGGGGTTTAAATGGTTGCTGTTACACTTCAGGTATCTGGGAATTATGGTGTTGAGAAGCCAACAATCATTGTATACAGACAATTACGAATCCTATTTGCAACAATTAACCCCCAAGCTGCTACTCTGGGCCAAACTTCCAATTTCATTATATGGGCGGGTAGCCCTTTTGAAGATGGTGGTTCTCCCAAAGCTATTGTATTACTTCTGCAATGTTCCTATGTGGCCTGGGCATGCATTTTGTATACTAAACTGATATCGTTAGCCTCCACGTTTGTTTGGGGTAACGGGGTGGCGAGTATAAGCTGGCAGAAATTATCTGAACCATATGATTACGGGGGTTTAGCGGTACCAGATCTCGAACTATACTATTTGACAGCACATGCCCAATTCGCTGGTTATTGATACAAGATTAGAGATACTACTGTACATATACCCTTGGAGAGATACGGTGCTTCCCCTGAGGCAGAGCCCGGTCGGTCATAATTAGCAAAAGGTATAATGAATCATGCACCTTTGATCCCGTAAGCACAACTGTGAACGCTTGGGCCAGAATTCTCAAGAAAATTCAAGTAGATACCCCCTACAACTGGGAAGTTCCTCTGTGGAACTTTCTGGGTATTTCCCCCACATTTGACAAGATGTTAAAGAAATCCTGGGATCTTCTAGGACCAATGAAAATAGGTGACATGTACCTGGATGGGCAATTTGTATCCCAAAACGAATTTGTCAATACGTTAGTGGGAGGCCAATTTAAAATGCTTCAATACTACAGAATGCGGGCCGCTTTTCGTAAGTAATGGCCCTCATTCCCAGTGGAACCAGAGACGCATAGTTGCATCAGTGCCATGGTATCAAAGGATAATACACGTTATGTGGTGTCCAGGCTACATAGGTTGATACAATCACATCTTTCCCCCCCCACAATACTATTAAAGAAGTCTTGAAAAAACATGTGGGAGTTCAAATAGGAGATGAGAAGTGGCGCAAGTGTTGCCAACTGACTAAGTCAGTATCCCTGAATGCTGGGCTGCGCCTAATTCAATTTACGGTACTGAACCAAACGCATTTCACTCCTGCTAAAATGGCTACGTTTGGTCTAGATCACACGGGTGCATGCTTGAAGTGCGGGGGTTCACTTGCAGACGCCTTCAACATGTATTGGCCATGCCCCCTGGTCATGACATTCTGGGGTAAGGTAGCCGAGGCTATAGACGACATGATGAATATGACACTTTCCCTTGCACCACTCAAATACCTATTTGGAGACATTGGGAAAGCCTCAGAGACCACTAGAAGATTGTTTAATGTTGCATTTGCAGGCGCGAAAAAGTGCATTTTGAAATCTTAGACATCTAGGAATGCAACTAGCTTTGAAGACTGGCTACGTGAATTAACTTATGTCAATGAATGTGAAGAGAGATTTGTTTTATTTGTATCCTCAACATGCCTCCCTAAAAGACATTCGGGATCCATTCAGACTGTACTTAACTGAAACAAACTCCAAAACAGAAAGCGCTGAGAGTCCTGATATTGTTCACTTGTAAACTTTAATGTTATTGTTTAAATATAATATGCTTGATACCGAGAACATGGTGTAGTAATTGACTGTACTCGATATGTGGCCATTGAATAAATAAAGTTTTTAAAAAAAGAGAAAAAAAAAGCTTCTAAAGGCCAGATTCTCTGGAGGAAAGGCAATGCTGAAGAGGATGGCGTCCGACAACCATGCTATGGCAGGGTTTCATGATGGTGAACAGGTGGAGACAGCTGGTAGGGATTCAGAAGGACCTTTTGGGATGGATACATCTGAAAGCAGCCAGGAAGGGGGATGGGGCAAAGGCCATCCAAACTGTTGGCTTCCTCTGTGGGAGGAGGTTCCCCCACTGGCAATGGCAATGCTCATTTCACTCAAGTACCTGAACTGTCATCTATTCTAGGGTGGATTTAAGCCTAACTTCTTTAATGTTTCAAACTCTTTATTTGGCTCTAATGGACCTGTAAGGAATATGCCCCAAACAAACACATGGTACGTGAGACTATATTAATTTATTAATAAAGATCAAAGGTAAAGCAATTAATGTTTGGCACAAAAATGCATACAGAATTTACCAGTGTTAACACAGCAGAGGACGTGTGTCCTTTACAATAGGGTGAGAGAATGTGGCATGAAGACCAGATGTTGGGGAAGCTGGAAACATAAACCAGGGATGAGGACAGGACCGAATGACACAGGAACAAGATGATGGATAAAGTGCTGAATTAACAATGGAGGAGTGATGGAAAAGTGCTGTAAGGTTGCCTATGAAGCGTGGCGCAGAGAGGAAAACAGGATGATGCAGTAGCGTAGAGTGCTAGGAAACAGGTTCTTCAGAAAGAAGGAGAGCTTTGAGGTTGGATTTAAATAGTGATAAAGTTGGAGTAGTATTAAGAGGGAGAGGAAGAGCATCCCAGAGTAGGAGAGAGAGGCAAGAGAGAGAGAAAGCACAGAAACGAGAGGAAGCACAGGGGGCTTGAGTCGTGGCAAGGAGGTGAGCTGAAGATGATCTTAACAAGCGAGGAGGAGAGTAGAGTAGGGAGTGAGATGAGCATATAGGTAGGGTGGGGTGAGTCCATGGATGGTTTTGAAGATGATGAGAAGTTTACATGTTGCCCTTTGTTTCATGGATAGCCAGCCAATCTGGTGACGGGCAGAGGATGCAGAGATAATAATAGTGTCATTTCTGAGCACGTGCCTCGGTTCCCGGCGTCAAGCTATCCCGCTCAGTTTACAGCATACCCATTGCCCTCTGGTTGTCCTTTTTGCCCAAACTGAAACGCTAATTGCAAATGTAGGGGGGGCACAGAATAGCATGTTTAGCATTCAGGTGAGTGTCAAATGTTTCACTGAATAAGCGACTGGTGCAGAAGCCCGAGCTGAATAATAAATATAGTTACAAACGTGAGAAACTTGGTTTAAACACAAAACAAACTACGTTTTACATATGTTTAACCATTATGGTTGATTTCTCTTATTGTTATCTACAGGATGATTTTGCAATATACAAGAAAAACAAGGAAATATATCTTACAGCATTGCAGTTTGCCTTTTTATGCTAAGACGCAGTAGGGTTGGAATGGCGCAAGAGCCAGAGAAGAGCCCAAAGGTAGATAGGGTATGTGGGTAGCTACCGGTAAGTGGTGTGACTAGGATGTTTTTCCTCATACTTTGAAATGTTCCTGTTGGCCCTACCCGTCTTTTGAAATTTGCCTCCAGCATGGCAAGGAAATGCAAAGGCAGTTATTACATCAATTCGCACCCTCCTGGGTGACTAAGGGTACTCCGAGCAAAACCTTGGAAAGCTAAAGCAATGCCTCTACCTTAGGAAATGAGAGAAGGACATGTTATTTCATGTTTATGAACAGACAGAAGGTCACGTGCACACCTTCAAAAATGTGATTCACTGCTTTTTTCCTGTGATTCAGGTAGGGCAGTGAATGGCAGTTAAACCTGTGCCTTTAGACTTCTCGGTCCTGAGGGGCAGGTGTATAGTCCTTTGTGCATTTTACTTTTCAACTGATCCTGTTTGTAAGTGGCAGCCCTAATTTTTAGACCTGTGATGCAAACACCTCTCCCCAGCTGTCTCTTCTTTCGGTGCCCCACCACATAGAATACATTTGAGTGCCACGATAATTGTGGTCCAATTGTAAACATAGCTCTTCCCTCTTTTCCTCCCAATGCCTTTCTGAGCATCGCATATATCCTCTGCCCTCATCCCAACTATCTACCTGACTTTTCTCCCCCCTACCACTACTGCATGTCCTATCATACTCCGCCTTTGCCTCTTTGGCAAGTAATGCGCTTCAAAGCCATAACGATGGCAGGAGGCACTGTAGGAACAGTCAAAGTTAATTTAGAAAAGTAGACGAGCACCACTCTCAATCGCGCCTGACCACTCCGACCACTGAACGCCAGTCTTAAAACAGCACGGGTTAAATAACAGGGACGTCATCCATAAAACACACAACACAAAGAATTAGGTGTACTTTTTTTAGTGTATTCATTGTCACACTGGGTGGTAACCAAAAGTGATGTCAGGCACTCCAAATATTTTGCACATAAGCCTATTTCAGTTTTTCCATGCCAAAGTGAACAACCCTAAACACAAGACTACAACCCCCAGAATGCATGGCGATGCTCTAGATGCTCTAAAGCCTTGCTCAAGTTTACACAGATCTATAGCTGAACAACTGATGCTCACCATTCAATAGCATTCTCACACTGGTGCAGGATTCCTTCATATCACATGTCAGGATCTCATCAAATTCCTAACAGATGAGACCAACATAAACACCATCAAATTTGAATTCTACAGTCGCAAATGCCTTCCCAACATTGGAGGTGTGATTGATGGAACACGTGTCCTGCATATGCCCCAGGACACGTGAACGCATATTTCGGAAAAGGGTCCCACAGCATCAACACGCAGGCCTTCTGTGATGCATACTTATATTTGCCAGGTTCCCAGGCTCGACACATGATAACCTGGCAAGAACAACAGTTTGCCACGGTTGATCACACACATGAACAGCAGGAGAAAATGGCTGATTGGTAATTTCCTGAACACATGGTTCAGGGCGTAGGTGCATTGCAAAGGAGCTTGTGACATATCTGTACTGACAAATCCATTGTGTGCCCCCTTAGTCCCACAGGTTATGCTATGTTATGTTATGTTCAGAACATTTATATAGCGCAGCGTACAGCCAAGGGCATCACGGTGCTAGGAGAGGACACCCAACAAGAGAGACCGGGCAATTACATAACTAAAACTAGACCAACAGAGTCTTTAACTGACGTCGAAAGAGCGATGGTCATTTATGGCTCGGAGATTGAGAGGAAGCTTATTCCAGAGCTGAGCAGCTGCGACAGAAAAGGCACAGCCACCAGTTCTGGAGCTAAAGAATCTTGGAACTCGGACCTAAAAGTTAGATGCAGAGAGTAAGGATCTGTTAGGGTTGTAACAACGAAACGTACTCTGTAAGTACTCGGCTCCAAGACCATAAAAAGCACAGTGCACAATGCACAGTGACTTAAATGTGCTACCCATCCATACAAACCAGGGCTTTTGACTCCAGTGAGCAATCCTCAAACGTCAGCAGAACACAACTACAACGCAGCACAATGGAAGCCATGCAATGTGACATTGCATGCTTTTTCAATTCAGAAGAACCAGTGGCTCAGCCTGCACTACATGGGAGGCAGCAGGGAAGGTGTGCAGCCTCCCATGTAGTGCAGTACCTTGCACAAGATTGCCACGTGTAGGGGTGTGACATTGATACAGTATGAAGACAGAAACAGCAAGGGTGAATATGACAACACAAAGGACACACCAGAGGAGGAATCACCCACTCACGCAGACGACTGCACAGCCATGAGACATGCATTAATCCGTGTCTACTTCTAGAGGTGAGTACAGGGCTAGTCAATTACTTGTCACATATGGATGTCAACACCAAACTGTTGCAGCCATACACGTGCTTAATAGAATAGTCAAAGACTAGATTGTGTAAATGAATTCCTGTAAGCGCCCAGCCTCAGCCCAAGAGGATTCCGGCCTCACACAATTATCATTACCTTAAAGCCCTAGCAGGACACCTGCATCCCAAGGAAGCCATGGTCAAAATCCCACCCTCAATTAAATGTGCCCATATTTCCCTGCAGCTTTACCATATAAAAAACCTGGCCATTTGGGGGCTTGGAGGAGGGAGTAGAGGGGCTTTGCCTGCTGTGTTTTCTTGGGTATGGTTTTCCACATGCCTTGCCCCACATGACAGTGTGGAAGGCTCAAAGTCTGGCCATAGGCCCTTTGCGCACAAGCCTAGGGTTTTCGTTGGCTTGTGTGTACGGTGTACTGGTGGGAGATTAATTTGTGAGAACCTGTGCCTGGACTTCATTTACTAGCGGTGCTCGGCGGTGACTGCAGGGTCATCTGACTCCTTGAGCTGCCTGTGGCATATAAAGGGAGTTCCTGCGCTGAAACAGGCCTTGTGTTTACTGTGTACTGGTGGGAGATTAATTTGTGAGAACCTGTGCCTGGACTTCATTTACTAGCGGTGTTTGGCAGCAACTGCGGGGTAAACTGACTCATTGAGCTGCCTGTGGCATATAAAAGGAATTCCAGAGCTGAAGCAGCACTTTAGCAGCATGGCAGAGCGTGCCACACGCAAAGCGCATTGCTGTCACACCATTAGGCACAAGGACGATGGCGGAGGTAGAGGATGTCTACGCGCATAAAGTGGCAGCCGGCTGCATGGCACTTGAGTCTCAAGCACTACCGGTGCAGAACGTGACACTCACAGTGAGTGATGCTGGTCTTAGAGCCAATGGAAAGTGTGGATATCAACTACGGCGCCCCTGTGTTTGTCCACTGAAAATGATAAAAGCACCTACTAAATCCCGTAAGGATGTATGCAGCAGTCAGACTTAAAAAACGACTCAATTTTTTGCCACAGTGCTTTAAGCGAGAACAGGGAACTGAACCCCCTTGAGTTGGAACTATCCACGTCTCTGGCTTGCTTGGGTTAAAAAATGCCAGAAAGCATCATTGCCGCTTGCGTTAAACACAAGAGCTGGCGGAAGCCTCTGGTAGAATTACAGTTTAGCAACATGCTAGTGGTGCCTTTGATGTTGAGCCGCACAGAAACGAAATAGAGATAGAGGACATGAAATCGGATAGATAGAGTGAGGAAATATGTATGGATAAAGAGATCGATGACTTGCAATTACAAACAATATGAGAACCTTGGGCGTCGATGATTTGCTGGGAAGCTCTATGACAAGAAAACCAGCGGTCATCCACTCTGTACCTTTGACTACTACTGATTGTACTGAGGAAGAGTTGAATGCTTCCCAAAACTCCATATCGTTGACATTAACTCTGCAAAAACTTGACTGTCTGATGGAAAGATGCCTTATTAAGCCAAGGAGTACCCCAAAGGGGAACTCCCTGGGTGGAAATTAGGGGAAGACCCCTAACGGAAGTGAGCTAGAGGTTGAGGAAACAGACGGATATTGGCAATGGCTCCCGAAAATCTTCCAATCACATTTGAATCAAAAATGGTTTCAAGGTCTGTTCCTGGAACACAAGGGGGTTTTCGCACTAGACCTCAGATGGTGGATTAATTGAGAACATACCAATTTTCGGTTTATTAATGTTGAGGAAACGTGGTGTGTTGACCCCCCTGTGATTGATGGATAGGTCACTATTCAGGTCCAGCACTGAAGGGGCCCATGGCGAGGCCAAAGGGTGGACCTCTTATTGCGGTTGATAACGCTTGGAGTATCTCTAAACATGAATCAAGCTATAATACTGTGTTGGCAGGCAAAATTCAAAATGCTTGGTACATGATATGATATTTCATTTGTATTGCGCTCGTACACAAGTGTTTCAGGGCGTGATAAGGCAAGGGGGGAGAACAGGGGAGAACACAACAGCGATCTTACTAGGCCCAGTGACATATAGAATGCACAAGTGCATGGGAAAGGGGGAAAAGTGCATGGAAGGAGGGAGAAGTGGAAAGTGCGGAGCGGAGGAGAACAAATAAATAATAATAAATAAAAATAAATACATGATAGAGGAATTATTGTAATTAATATATATATGATCCATCAGCTCTAGCATTGCATGGGAAAATACTGGAAACAGAAGACATGGCAAATGCGATAATTATTTGGGGTTATGTTAATGCCAAAATGCCACCTGGCTCAGATATGTTTGGATTGGATGTGTCCTCTGCTGCTATAGGGAAAGAGTGTTTCAATCGGAAAGAGCGCTTTTGTTACACCAATATGGATTTGTGATGTTGAATGGATGTTGCCAGGGGGATAGTCACAGAGCTGCACCAGAGTAGATGGCTGCAGTGCATCGACTATAGACTATATATGTGTGTCAATCAGATAGCGCTGCCATTGGTAATTGACATGGGTGTTGTCATTAGAGAAGGCAGTGGCCACTTTGCTTTGTGTATGCCCCAGGCATTAGGCAGAAGGGTGCAGCATTATGATCATTGTGGAGGTATCTCTATAAATAGTTGGCATAATGGAATGCTGTGGAATCAACTAAAGCTGCCTAAGGCCAGTGTTATTGATAATGCTGAACTAAGACGTTTTATTGAGCGCAGTGTTACTATCGCGTCTATTGAAAACAAGGAAGTGATTGCAAGATTTGAGAAGATCTTGCTTGCCATACAAGAACATGCGCATGTCGATCGGACGAGGCAACGCAATAGTGATGCCTGCAATTTAAGAACTAAGCGTATCCATCGATTTGGTGTGAAAGTTCAGGAGGCTAAAGAATATTGAGAGCAGATATTAAACATTTGATACAGGCTCAAGGGTTTGGGGGACATAAAGAAGCATAATACTTATTTAAAAGTGGTCGTAAAGAGGAGGAAAAACGATTATATTAAATGATTGCGCACCTACTTTAAGGAAAAGGCTAGAGGGACGTGGCTTACCCTTGCTTAACATGCCAGGAATGGTGATTTTGGAGGGTTTTGGGGAGTTATGATAACTAGGAACTCCTCTGGGCCCCTAAATAGTGGTGCCTCCAATAAGGACAGGGAAGAATACATTGATGGCCCATTGGGCTTGCACATTGATGATACGCCTTATCCTATTGATAACAATATAAGGAAGAGTTCCCTACCTACCTTGTGATTTGGTAATGATAATTATATGAAGATTCATGAAATGTAGCAAAATGCGTTCATTTGGCAGATACTTATGGCCTATAAGAAAATGCATATGTCTTCTAAAAACAGCCTATTAAAAACAGCTGAATCGAGTGGGTACTGTGATGAATCTGGTGGATTCATCACTGATTTCCCGGCGGCGACCTCCTCCCATGCGGCCAGGGGATGGCAGCCACTACTGGATCCTAACCCTGGGGGTGGCTACATGAGGGAGGATCACATGAGAGAAGACAACCTCCACGGAAATGGCATGGCTTCATGGGTGAGACATGGTATCCCCCATTTTCCCTTGAAAATAACCCTTCCATATCTAATACCCTCATGGCCTATTGTGATGCATTTACTCATCTTCCTATGAAGGATTGGGAAAACCTTTACCCCAGCCCTATGGGGAACCTTCCAACTTTGGTCTGCCTTATGAAACCACCTTCTACAGTTCCATCCATCAACCATGCAAGACTGGTTTGCCATTGAAAACCATTGAGAATGTTCATCTAAGTTCTTCAAATAAATTTTACACAGTGGACTTCCTTTCTCAGAGTTGCCAAGATACTGGGACAGGGAAGAGGGATAGAGGAATGCAGAGCAAAGGAGGCCACAAGACCAGCCAGTGCTTCAGTTGTTGCTCACATACACCTGTGCGTGGTAAATTTAAAGAGCAGCAGCAGAGAGTTGAATGCAGCTGCTGGCAGGCGAGGACTATGACTCTCTGTGAGGATCGAGACGGAAAGACTGGCACCAGTGTGGTGGAGCCAGGCAGCTCACTGAAGAGGAAGCAGCTGCGCAAGAGGTAGATGCTGCGGGAATGCCAGGAGCTGGCGAGAGACTCCGGTGTGTTCGCAGGTGACAGAGAGCAGCGCTTCACTTACCGGACCCTGGAACAAAGCAGACTTGAAGATCCAAAGCCGTTAGAGACAGGAAGATGAACAGGAAGTGGTTATGAGAAGAAAGCAGATGGAAACCACTGGCTGACTGCTGGAGAACAGTAGAAAGCCAACAAAAGTCAGTGACTCCTTCCAGTGATAGCGAAGACACCGTGGTATATCGACAGCCCAGCCGAAATGCAAATAATCATAAACAAAGCAAGTGAGGGAGGAAAATCAAAGGACCTTTTGATAAAAGGGGAATTGAACTACAAACAAAAGATTTACACATGTGTGAATGCATACAGTGCAAGTACATGGGAAACCCAGACAGTATAATATATCACGAGAATACATTATCCACAAAAGCATATGTGCAATTCTGGGAGAGGGCCGAGACCCTGTATGAACAGAAGCCCTGGCATCAGAGTATACCAGCCAATTACAAGTGTGTGCATACAAAAAGCCCTGGCAGGAGAGTATACCAAGCAATTACAATTGTGTGAACAAGGGTGTGAATACAAGAAGCCCTGGCAAATGAGCATACCAGGCTATCACAAGTGTATGAATACAAGAAGCCCTGGCAGGAGAGTATACCAGGCAACTACAAGTGTGTCACAATAAGCCCTGGCAGGAGAGCATACCAGGCAATCACAAGTGTGTGAATCCAAGAAGCCCTGGCAGGAGAGAATACCAGGCAGAATCAAGAACTGCATCAGAAATAAAGGGGTCCTGAGAAGAAATATCAGGACTAAGAAAAGTATACCAGGTAGACAAAATAACAAAGCCAGACAGTTTTGTATATCAGGCTTATTGTTGGCCAAGAATGACACAAGAACTGTTGCTTGCAAAATCTCAGAGATTAAAGAAAAATCCAGGGCAAGTGAGCCACACTCTGGAGCAAAGACCTTTATCCTTGAAGAACATTTTGTGTTGGAGCCCTTTATTCTTTCTTTATGAACACTTTTTCTAAACCATCCAAGGTTAAAGACATTTCCATCTTCACCTTCAAATTCCGTTTTAGTGTGAGGGCCAGAATAGAACTTTGGCCATGAGACAGTTTTTGTTTTGGACATTGTCACAAAGCCAGATCCTTAGTTTTTGTTTAGGTAGGGACATTTCTTTTTGATCAGGGTCAGAGAGTCATTTTCCCAACGCCTTTTATTTACAATAAATGCCTTTAACCAAAAACATGGCTAACAGTGTCTGAGTTTCATTCCCGACTCCTCATAGTACTTAAGACTGATGAGCGATGGATTGCTTTTCTGAGATTAAGCGATGAACAATTTATGATTATCAGGAATAAGAATCTAATAATGAAGAAAATCCTTAGAACCGTTGATAAAGGAAAGGCGATGGTTAATTTCACGACTACATTCAACAATAGAAATTTTGTGTAGTTGATGAAAGAGTGGGAGAGTAAACCTAAAACCTAGGAATATATATATGCTTATGCTGACTCCGTTATAGTCGACAATACATGTTAGTTAACCTCAACGCTGTTCTATCTTGTGAAATTGAAGGAGCGCGTATGGGAATACCAAGCAAAGAACGTACCTGCAGACTCTGTGGAGAATGTGTTTTAGAAACTATTACGCACCTATTAATTGATTGTGCAAGTCTGATAGTTCTGAGAGGGAAATATCTAATTAAATATAGAAATTATGTTAATTTATTTATTTATTTGAGTATACTTGTAGCCTTATCAGACTTTGTATACAATGATCACATCATAAAACAGTAAACGGAACCCTTCAAAGCTCCAATGTTAAAAATACACAACAACAGATAATTCCTGTAAAATGTGCATCATTTCTGTACAAAGTGTAACCATGTAATACATATAGTTTACATCACAACCTTCAATAATTACATTCCAGAAGACCCAAGGTCGATCAAATAGTCTACATTCACCATGTGCTTTCCCATAACAAGCTCTTAAGTTATCCAAACTTATACAATATAGCAGCAGGTGCCTCACCACACACCCTACATAACCTCTCCCTACCGGGTATCACATATCTGCCACCCAAAACTTCGAGTGAAGTAACAATATTAAATGTAATCTTAAGTGTAACACCACATAACTAGAAGGATAAGCATCCACATATTGCGGTAATTTAACCTGTCTCTTCAAATACTGGATAAAACCACCAATATTAACATTAACAGCCAGATTCACTATTGTACTCTCTTTGCCAAATCCTCGCACCAGATTTATGATCGTTTTTTTCAGGGTATCCGTCTTATGTACTAAGGAACTCGATTTAACACGCTGGCTCCAAACCAACCCGAACACGTTGTATGTATTAGAATAATAAATAAAATGAACATTTACCCTCTCGAACGGTGCTTAAATCATAAAAGATGTAGGCAGAACAGGTCCACCGTGGATTTCCACGTGTCAGATTCAGGGCACACTGTCAGCTGGCAGCCGCATGGGCGCGCATGATGAAACAGGAGAACTTTTCTCTCCTGTTCCCCATCTCTCGCCGTTCGAGGGGGTAAATGTTCCTTTTTTTGTTTGTTTCATTCTTATTTGGAATGCACCACTATAAGTGCATTACCTAGTGCACCTCTATTTACTTGGCATACTTTTGCTTTTACATATAGGCCTTATCAGGAGTGTTCCTCGGCTTTCCACCTTACATTGATGTGCCTCTCACAACACCCACGAATTCCAAGGTAACTTGTCTAACTTTGGTGTATTCAATATTCAATAATGGGTATATTTGGGTAATTCTAGGAATACATATACTATTAAACTTTAGTACTCGTTAATAGGCATTTCACTACGGTAACCTGTCATGAATTGACCTAGTGCTATTGGCTCTCATTGCCTTTATTGCTATATACATACATGGTTAAAATTACTGTATTTGAAAAAAAATAGAGTATGCATTCTCTTAGTGATTGGAGTGTATAGTCACTAGAATGTTGATTTGGATTACGATTCTTTTGTTTAAAAATATGTATTAATTACTTTATATGTTATATTGTACCTTTACTGCACCTGATGAAGGGAAGTGTTGTTCCCGAAAACGAATTGTGCCTATATTTCTTTGCTAATATAAAGAAGAATCTTTTTTTGGAATTGGCTACATTTAATTTATTGCCTATGAATATTCTCTATGAATGCTTTCTCTGTAACATTTACATGAATTGTGATACTTTACACTGTCTACTATTTACTAGCTGATTTTGAACAGAAAGGTGTCCAGGGGACGGGAGTGTCCGAGGTTTTTTGGACACCATCTTCTTTTCTCTTAGACTGTATCCTACTCTGTGTCAGGGTAGTGCTACCTCCCCCGCACCCAAGCTCATCTCGTAACAATTTGAATTTCTTACCACATTGTATACACCAGGTCTGCCACTAGACATCATCTCTACACTAGTATTAACACTAGTTTCCCAGCCAGACAAGAATTACTGGCCAGGACTACCAGGTCCTCATTGGCTTTGGACACTCAAACCCTCCAGTTTCTATGGGTTTCTGGTCCCTGAACTTCCCATGTCCACTCCCACACTGGCCAAGTGCTATGTAAGAACGCCAGGTGGTTTGCCTGGTAATATCAATCCTGCGCATGGCCCTTCTGTTACAACATTAGATTCAAATGAATGCATTGATAGTTGCCTGTAGACCCTTAGCGCAGCATGTTACATTTACACAGATATTGTAAAAGGTGGCATAGGAATCATGCAACGACATTTTATAGAAAAAGATCAAATCCCATACGTGAAATTGGCAGGGAGAATTGTAGGTCCATGTTCACTTAAAGTGTGTTTTGCTTTCAGAGGTTTTGATTACAATTCCTCAGAAGTATGATAAGCCCCACACTCATGTGCCTCGCTTCTCTCTCAGCTTCCACTCTGCTCCTGTATAACGCAGAAACGTTTTTGTAGTTTGAGCGCAAAAGCCTTGTCGCAATAAGGTGATCGGTTGATGGCATCTCATTGCCAGTCCTATACCTTTTCTTAATCATACTTGGGCATGCTTGCAGGAAATGTGGAAAGACCTCAGACATTTCTGCTTTGCATTTTTGTCAATGTATCATGCTCCCTGCCTGGTCGTTACTCTCATATCTGTGCTTGTTGTAGGCGATTGATGTGGTCATGGAACAAAGTCTTTTCTGTACGTGGCTTATGTTGGCCCTCTGCACTGTAGATCCCAGCCCACAGTACTTTATTCATTTGGGTCACCTTCATTTCTGCTTTCGCCTGGACTTATGAGCTTCTTCATTGGCATTGGAAGTCAAAATGCAATCTCAATCCCTTGCCTCATGGGCCCTCATGCCTCAAGGGACCCATATTTTATTTGAGGATTCACTGTCCCTTAGTATCATGCTTGAAAGTGGCCCTTAATGGTAAGCTGGGGATTTCTTTTGGCTAGAGGAAGCCACCTGATCTGTGTTGGAGGTGGAAGGGTGAGGTTCTCCCAGAGTTCTCTCCGCCCTTTCTTCTTGATATCCAGAGTGAAGACAGTGCTCAGCAGGGGGACAAGTCCATACACAAAGAGATGAATAGTTGTTCATGTAGGGACATCTGTTGCCTTTGACAACCCTAGGATCTGGAAAGAAACCCCCAAGTAAATAGGCCTCAGGACAAGGGCTTACAATTTACACTGATGTTACGTTATTTTGCAAAGTCTGGAGGACCGGAAAGAGGTTCCATGAGTGGAGTACAACCTGAAGTAAGCTCTGGCATGGACTTTGAAGATTGGCCCCAATGGAAAAATCAATGCAGGGAACACTCACGGGCCACGCAACAATGCTATCAAGGGACAAACACACTTCCATGAAGAGACTTGAGCTCCAGGTCCTTGGCCTGCCATTACTATTCCACTTGATTACAAGATGGCAGACAGTGTAATTATCACCTCGAGCAGTACCCACTGGAGCATGAGCCAACCGTCATTCACACAATATGCACAAGACAGAGAGCGAATCACAATTAATGGCCATGATAATGAGGAGGTGTTGGATCCATTGAGCAGCGGCCAATCACACAACACCAAGCCAATAGGGAAGCCAACCAGACCCACAATCAGAGCCTGTGCTCTTATCAGGGTGTAAGTGATAGGATGTGGGTGAAAGGACTGCACACCTGGGAAAGAGTGATGGCAAGTTAAGAAGAGTTCAATGAGGTAAAGAAGGAGAATACAGTTCACAGAGGCCAAGCCAGGAGGCTGGGGGAGAAGTCAGCGAGCAGGACAGCTGGACAAGCCTGCTTACCTGGGCTCAGTGACTGGTTTGGCAGCATGCCTTTAAATATCTGAGGTGGTCATCCTAAAAGCTACCTGGGATCACTGACATGTCTTCATCAGTTTATGCATTTTCATCGACTGCATTTGCGTCTGCTGTCTTTACATAGATGTTTCAAATTTTTCTGGGAACCGGCCAGACAGATATAAAAAAAGGTATCAGAGCTATAGCAAATACAAAGCGAGGGGTAGAGGGGCATGGCCCGCTGTCTTTTTTAATAAAAAGCAACATCTGCAAATGCATAGAACATGTAACCCTGGGAGATATAATCTAGGAGCTGGTCAGAGCAGCAAGGATCCCTGAGAAAAATAATCAAGACCTGCAGGTGCTGAAGGCCCGTAATCACCCAGGCGGTAGGGGGGATACCAACCTGTATTGGTTGCGAATCACCCCTTGGACAAAACGGGTACCCTTACGTTCTTGCCAAGGTACCTGGGTCGATGCTACCGCTACTTCCTCAGAGACAAGATAGAAACCCTGAATGCACCACGCATGAGAAAACATCCAGGACGAACAGCACAGTTTAAAGAAAGACCCCAGCCATGACAATAAACCAAGTCTTGGTAAATAAAATGTGCAGGGGCTCTCCACACCCCTACACTGTGAGTGAGTGGCTCCACCCTGTCCTGGGCAGATGCTTGAGAGTTTGGTTTTCTCATTAGAACCTAGGAGGACTTTGGATTTCCCATTCTTTAGATGAGGATACTGGGCTAGAGATGAATCGTGTGCCTCCTGCCCTTTAGTTTAGATACTGTCTCATGGCCTTTCTTTTCTTTTTAGTTTTTTTCTTGCACTCTTTTGTCTTAATCTATCTCTTTTTGAGTTGTGTGTTAGCCTGTAGGCCACACTGCAATGCCATCTTCTTGAAATTTGCTATGGATTTGCCAACATAGTGTGAGCCCTCACCCAGAGGGCAACCGTCTATAACCTAAGGAAAGGAGAAATGTTGGCGTCCTGCCATTCGCTGTGAGATTACACAACCTCCTTGGGTGTGCAGAAACCCCCAAGAAGTTCGTTTTATATTACATTATCATTTACCATGTTGCACATCATTGAAATACAAAATCAACACTCTTTTGAGACCCCTACCCAGTTGCGTGTGTGTTATGCTCCTCCCTAGTCATGTCAATACGTAGTTTCTCCACGGGATCCTTTTCTATAAGACATGCAGCTATCTTGACGCCTTAGCTTTCAGACTCGTTCTCACTGCAGGAAGGATGGTATGCTGTGTTCAGTAATAACGGGACGGGCGCGAAGCTGAGGTGGCGAGTAGGGGGCATGAGCTGATGTTTTCCACCTGACAGATCTTGCCAGACGAGCCTAATAATGTATTCAGGATTTGGCAGAGTCACAATAAATTCTGGCAGCGCAAAATTGTGATTGAAATCGCTAGCCAGTTTGGCATGCTGACCCGACTTTAAGTGGAAAATCGTAACTGCCAATAATTTAAGAAAAGTTTGGTTGGTCAATGAAAGACCTACAATCCCTGGAAAGGTTTGATGGCCAGATAAAAGGCCCAGCTCAGTTCCTGGTTCTCCATCGGTTGTGCTTGACTGTAAGAGGAACAGAACTGAACCACAACAGAAAAGTGCAGGAGGGCATGTGCTGTTGCCACTGCGAGCATGTCGTGTGTTTATTTCAAATTTCATTCAGGTTACCAAAGCGGTAACCCGTGGTGTCAAAAAAAAGTATTTTCATTCAAAGAACGGCACGGACGCAGTGTCCTGTTCATTGAATGAACATACTGTGTAAAGATGGCTGCCATGGTTGAGGAAGGCAGTCAAAAAGAGCAAGGAGAGAAGCTGCAGCGACAACCGCTGCTGCAACAAACAGGTAAGTGGGGATTTGGGGGGCAAAATGAATCTGGCGACGGCGGTGGTCGAAGATGGTGGGCTGGGGAGCTGCCGATCAGGTGCCTTGGAATGCGGGCTAGGTTAGTATCAGCCTGAGTTTCTAGCCTCCTGATTGACTGGCTTCCACCCACCCACAGGGTGCTAATAAAAAGAGAAGCCGTTCTGATTGTTATTTTACCTGTTTCTCTTATCTTTCATTCTTCCACCTCCAAAACAAATATGTAGAGGCCCCTCAGGTGATCTATGAGAAAGTGGCTGTATGTTCATGTAGACTCATTGGTTTCAAGGATTCCTGATTGAGTGAAGATTGTATTCCACTAACTCTTCAGCACTAGCCTCTCACTATCATTAGTATTGTTCTTAGAGGATGATTCTCGTGGTTCTATAGTCGTAAAGAGCAATGTCCTTCCTGGTGATGTTCTGCTGGGTTCTCTAAGTCTCAAGTAGCTGAAAATTAGCCAAAATGATCTTAGAAGGTGGTCTAAAAAATGGCGTCAGGTGGTATCCTGTGTTATTTTTATGGAGACTCTTCTGGTATCTGCATAGGTGGATGAGAGCTCCCATCTCTCAGCTGTGCTGTATCATCATCACCAGCCAAATCATGAGTCTCTAACATGCTTGATAGGTTGAGTTCCAGCAGGTGCACCAGTGGCAGTACCCTCACTGTAAAATACACTACTGCTGGCTTACTCCCTTGGTATCCCCCCAAAAGGGATTGGAACACAACAGACATGCAGCAGCTGCCACTGTCTTGCAATAAAGAATGCCCCATCTAATCCTCATCCTTGACTGCTGTAAATATCGGTGATAGTGGGTGATGATGGGTGATAACATTGCATTGTTCACTTAGCCGATCCAACATAAGCAAAGTAGAATTTCGTTGGGTGACAACTGTGTTCTTCAAGTTGTAAAATTGTTGCAAATGATTGCAAATTGTGCAACATACTTCTTGCTCTGTAGGCCTGACTGAAGCCTGAGCTGCTCTTCTGGGTCACGGCAATACCCTCTTTCACAAGCTGCCAACTGTTGATGAAATATGTCGTAAAGGACACATGCAAAGCAAGGCAGATAAATGGTCTTGCCAGTTCAGAGGCCAGCATGGATCTAATACTCATTAAAATGTTCAGCAGCAAAGCATCCCAGCTGTATGCCTTTTAGGGTTAGACACCACTTTCTCCCTCGTATCACAGATTAAACCTCGCCAGTGTCCTCTGCCTTCTTATTCTGGCATCCAAAAGGTGCACTGACTCCAAACTGCATGTGACTGCTGCCTACATTGATTACTTTGGAATTGAGAACCCTCCCATGTGTCAGGGCAAGGTAAGATCCACCCAGTGTGCGGTCAGAGGCACAAAATCAATGCTCTGTCCACATGTCCATTGTTGAGTGGACATTTTGACTCTTGGACTGATCTAATAACATGACCTTCTCCATAAACAGCAATCAGAGTCTCACCTTAACATTGACAATTCATGTGTCCCTGTCAGTGTTTTAGATGACCTGTGTCAGATTGCCATTAGTTGGGGTGCTTCAGTTCCGGTCTTCTTGGAGCTTCCCACAGCTTTCGATACGTTTGACCAGGAGACTCTCTTTGACCAACTATCCTTGTAGGGTTTTCATGGAACAATATTGAACTAGTTAAAATGTTATATTACTGCTCAAACCCAGAAGAAACTTGGACTGTTTGAGTCTTCAGAAGTTCCTATGTCTTGTGGTGTCCTGCAGAGCACGGCATTGTCACCCCTTTTATGTAATCTGTATATTTCACCTCTGGCAGACCCAATCCACTGACTTGAGTGTCAATTGTACACCTACGCATAAGATATGTGGGTTCTCTTGCACCTGGTTGGTAGCAGTGGTATTGCATCCCTTGATCTTAAAATGTGTCTTGCTATGACTCTCCAATCAATGTGCCTCAAACACCTCAAGCTAAAGGGCAGATCTTTCTAGTAAATGATTTTCCAAGTCCATGGTCCGATGAGTTCCAGGCATCTTGTATGTTTCTTGTATGGGACATTGTCCTTATACAGTGGAGGTAGTGAAGAATCTCTCTATATATCCGCACACATTTTTTATGTGGCTCACGACCGTTTTTTCTTTTTTTTTTTTGGTTTAGGCAGTTGATAATGTTTAAGTATTTTCTAGCAATGGCCAGAGCATCACGGCCCATACCCTTGGTATCATCCAGGATTGTAAATTGTCACCTGGTTTATTTGGACCGATTATCCTATTGACACGCTTCAAAGAGTCCATAGTCTAGCTGTTTGCATGTGATGTGATCTGAGCCTCGTGACCACGTCTTCCCTGCTTTCCACCAGCTTCAATTAATGGTTATCGCTAAAGTCAAGGGTCAAATTCTAAGCACTTTGTCTTGTGCACAAGGTCATCCATGGCCACAAACCATACATCTTGACAGATAAGCTTGCATGGGCAATTCCCTCTCATTCAATACTGATACATTATTTAAACATTCTTCTTTTAGGTGGTTTTGTATTGAAGGGCATAGATTTGCATGCAAAGTATCTTAACTGTGAAACTCTTTTCTTTTAGAGTTAAGGGACAACCGTCACCAATTAATGTTATGAAAGCATTTAAAAACCTGGTTCATCATGTGTTGTGGGTTTTGACTACGTCTATTGTTTCTTTCTGGTAAGGTCTCCTGTGTACACAATGCTAAGATGCTGAAGACTGTATGTTAACTCTTAACACATCTGCAATGAATAGTAATAGAGACACTACCTCCAGGACTTTATAATAAACCTGTATGTACCACAACATGTGACATGGTGCGATGTGTAGTCTCAGCTTCACTTGCTGCAGCAAAGGTTTACAATCATACATTCTTTAATGTCTGCATCTAACTGGAATTGATCATTATGGAATTGTATCATGTAAGACTGCCCAAAAGTATAGTTTCATAAAATGTTACTACCCTCTGATGCAGGCAATTCCATGAGTGATGGGGCCAGAAGCCTGGCTTCTCTGCCTGGGTGAAGCAAGGGTGGATAAGAAGTGATGATGGGTCCTGACCTTCCATTGTACTCCCATATGACTGAGGCCATTGGAGCTATTAACACTGGGCTGCAGGGTCACATGCCAAGTTTGGCCCTTCAATGTTCTCCATCGTGCAGCGAATGAAAAACGTCCAGTGCGCAAATCAGAAAACAGAGGCAGAAAACTTACAAAATAGAACTACAAGAGTAGTGAAAACAGCATGGCGAGAGAGAAGAAAGAAATCAGGAAGAAGGCAGTGATCAGTGGATAACAGAGAGCAGAGAAGACAGTATACGGTAAGTGGGAGAGATGGCAAGGAGTGGCCAGGCTCCCAGAAGGATGCAGATTTCTGAACAGCAGTCAGAAGCTGCAGACTTTCCCTAAACCCTTGAAACCTGATTGGCTCTCAGAAGTGATAGATTCCACTCCAGGACTTTCTTGTGAGTTAGATGACAGCCACCCAAATCGGTGATCCTGAGCTGAAGATGTGGAATCCTAAGAAGGGTGAAGGTCACCTGGCACACAACAGAACTCAAAGGTAAGGTCTCTAATTCTATTTGAGCATGTTCATGTGGAAATATGTGAACCCTTGCCTTGGACTTCCTGGGACAGAGTCTGGCCAAATGTTCTTGCCCAGTGTGGACACATCACAAAGGGAGCCTTGGACTGCAGCCTTTACAGGAAGTTAGGGCCCACATTCCAAGCTTGCTGATTGGCTAGGGAGTTGGAAAAAGTGGGGGGAACAAAGGAGCAGCATTGAGTGTAGACTTCCACTGGTGGTTAGAGCCTGCGTACCACACTTTCCGATTGTCTAAAGAGAAGAAAACATGATCTAAAATTCAGTAAATCCTTAGCCACTTTTTTCCAACCACATTTCCTTTGTTAGCATGCTCATCATGGGTTTTTCCACCTCAGATAAAATGCATAAGGCAAATTCTAGATTCTAAATAAATTCCATGTACATACATTTGGACATGCTAAAATACGTTTTGAAAGTGGAGCAATACTTTCACTACTGCTTAACCTTTACCTGGAGCCTCTGGTGCCACTCTTCAAAGATCCTGATATAGGCAGCTATACAGCAATACATGTACGATACTCAGTTCTACATGAGAGTAAAAAGCCCACAGGACATCAGTTGTGTCCACAATTACCTAGCCATCATCCGGTCCTAGATGTCGACTGCCTACCTCAAATTTCCCCCCAACCCTCCAAGACCAGATTATTCCTCATTGCTCCCCCTGCTAAACAACAACTTGTCTTACAATGGTTCAATGATATGCGCCTAGAAGGATTTGAACTGCATCGCTCGTACTCAGCTAAATCCTTAGGCTTCATCTTTGACAGCAGTCTGTGCGTCCAGAAACACATTTCAAGACGGCCCAAATGGCATTGCTCCATATCTCAAGCCTTCACAAAATCAAAACCTTCATCCCACCACAGGACTTCTGGACCATAGGACATACTCTTGTGGTCTCTCAGTTTGTGTCAGGTACTGTTAGGATACAGTGACATAATCTGAGACATTAGGTCTGGGGAAAATTAGTATAGAAAGGTTTTTGGAAGCTATTATGAGTTTAATTTTAAAACAGCCAATTTTGCCCTTAACATTCATTGCAGTCTATGGAGAATGCCCCAAGCCAAGATGGAGGTCCTCAGTCTAAGTTCTGATTGGCTGGTGATTGTTTATAGGGAAGACAATGAACATTCTAAACTGCCTTTCATCGTCTTTGCCCAGCTGAGAGGTCGCGTATTAAGCTGCTCCTGCTTAACTTGTTCAGGGGTTTCAAGTTTCAAGCGGTCGAGCGGCTTATTTGGAAAAGCAAACAGGAATCTTGCGGAGATTCATTTTGGCACTGAACAGGAGTAAGAAGATTTCGAGTTATCCAAGAAAAAAGAAAGGTTTCAAAGACTCTCCACAAGATAAGTTCTTTTAAAACTCAAGACTCTTTCTATAATGTCATTGTAGAAGATTTAATCTGATTTTCAAGTTCATATGAAAAATATTTACTAAGAACTTTATTGCTGTTGCATGTTTGGCTTTGTTACGCTACGTTTTCTATCAAGCGCGTGGTTTTTCCGTTAACAGAAGCCTGCGCGTGAGAGACTTCGCTTGAGTATCTAGCGCGAGCTCTTTGGTGTCGCGTGATACTCTTGTGCGTGTGTTTTTTACCCGCGGTTGAACTTTAGCGCGTGTGCTCGCATATTGGACTAAGCGCGTGTGGATTTTTACCCGCGGTTTGTCGTCAGCGCGTGTGCTCGCATTTTGGATTAAGCGCGTGTGGATTTTTACCCGCGGTTTGTCGTCAGCGCGTGTGCTCGCATATTGGACTAAGCGCGTGTGGATTTTTACCCGCGGTTTGTCGTCAGCGCGTGTGCTCGCATTTTGGATTAAGCGCGTGTGGATTTTTACCCGCGGTTTGTCGTCAGCGCGTGTGCTCGCATATTGGACTAAGCGCGTGTGGATTTTTACCCGCGGTTTGTCGTCAGCGCGTGTGTTCGCATCCTGGACTAAGCGCGTGTGGATTTTTACCCGCGGTTGAACTTCAGCGCGTGTGCGTGCTTTCGTTTAATCGCGTGTGGATTTTTTCTGTGGTTTAATCTACAGCGCTTCAACGATCTTCACTCAGTTTGGATCCCTGTGCGAGTTCAAGAGATTTCTACGTGAGATTTTTGACGCAAGTTTCAAGAACTGTTAATTTAAGTAAAAACACTCTAAAAAGAAATTTATAAGAAGAAATATAAATACTTTCCAGAAACACTAGAACTTCCATTTACTTTTAATGAACTTAAGACTTTGTTCAAGCTTCTTGAGTTTAAAGAAGATTACCTGCAAAGTTAATTTCACATTCATGGACCTACTAAGAAGGCTGAATGATCGTTGAGATTCAAGTCAACTAGTAAGGAAGTCTAGTCAGCTTATCACTTCTCTGGGCATATTGTAGAGAAGTTCCAGGTATGGTTTTTACTTTATTTGGTAAAGGATATTGATACTTAAGGTTAGTATAGTGCCTCATGAATAACAAGGTGTATTATATGTTTATGTTTTACCACAGGTGAAGAACCAGCTAGTCTTAGCTTCCAGCCTGGTGTTTGTTAATTTGTCCCTTCCCCCTTTCCCCTGGAAGTGAGGTAAACTGAGCAGTTTATAGTATCAGCTCAGAGTGCCACATTTTGGGTGGATTGTCGGGGGCTCGGCAGCTTCTGCAGACACCAGGATCTCAGCCTGACAGAATGAAAGGCCTATAAAAAAGAAAAAGTCTGCCCAAGCTGTATGAACCCCGACGAGACAGCCATGGAGGCATTGGGAGAAATGGTTAGGGAAATTAGAGAAGAGTTACGGGTGGCTCATCGAGAATACTCAAATCTTAATAAAAGAATAGATGAGTTAAATTTAAAGGTAACACAAATACAAGAAAAGGAAGTTTCGGAAGGTGCAGGAAACCCACCTGAGCTTGTGAGAGTAGGGGAAGAACAAGAACCTAGACTTTCAAGGGAAGTGGTGGGTGTTTTAGGAACTTTAGTTATGCCTGTTCCTTTGGCTGCTCCTGAGCGTTTTTTGGGAGATCCGAGAAAGTTTCAAATTTTTCAGACTCAGTGCGAATTACATTTCTTAAGTCGTCCCGAGTTATTTTCAACGGATGCTTCCAAGGTCACATTTACATTATCTTATTTATCAGGAGAAGCATCTGCGTGGGGAAGTCTCTTGGTGAGTCAAAAGAGTTTGGCTTTGAATAATTATTCCCTGTTCCAGGCCGAATTTAAAAAGATGTTTGATAAGAGACAGGTATCTCTAGAGGTAGATGGAGAACTACTGGAGTTGCGTCAGGGAGGAAAGGAGTTGATTTCTTATATCACTCAATTTAGAACTTTAATTTTAGAGAGTAGATGGCCAGAGGAGAAGAGGGCTTCCTTATTTTATCGGGGCTTAAAAGATGAATTGAAAGATGCTTTGGCTGGTGTTTTGGAACGACCAACTACTTTAGATGCTCTAATTGATTTGGTGGTTCGGTTAGATTTTCGTTTAACTGAAAGACGTTTAGAGCGTAGACGTTCTCAGGGGGAAGTTAGGTTTCCAGGAAGAGTAGAGAGATCTAAGGTTGAGGTGGTGAACAGGGAAGTTAAGTCAAAGGGAAATGAGCTGCAGAGTCGGGTGAGAGGTCCGTTGTCAAAGGAAGAGAAGACAAGAAGAAGGGAGAATAATTTGTGCCTATACTGCAGTAGGAGTGGTCATTTCCTTGAAAACTGTCCTTTTACCTCCAAGAAGATCTTCAACTCTTCAGGCAGAGTACAACAAGTTGCTAACACGATACAGACAGCTGTTCCTCATATAACTGTGAACGTATCCTTAATGTTTGAAAAGAAAATCTTAGGTTCTGGGCCAATTATTATTGATTCAGGGGCTACAGGAAATTTTATGGACAGAGGATTGGCAAAGAGTTTAGGTGTTCCTTTAGTGGCTAAGAAAGAAGTTGAGCAGGTAAGAGCAGTTGATGGTACATCTCTTTCTTCAGGTCCAATCACTCATAATACAGAGGTACTTGAGATGGAGTTAACTGGAGGTCATAAGGAAACTATCTCTTTTGAATTAATTGATGCTCCAATCTTGAAAATAATCTTGGGTATGCCCTGGCTTACTCTGCATAATCCTAGAATTGATTGGAGTGCAAGAATTGTATCCCTAGAATCAACTTTTTGTAAGGAACATTGTTTCTTAGGGAAAAGTCATGGAGAGGAAGAAAGATTTGTGAATTCTGTTTCGTTTTCACTTGCAGAAAGAGGGGCAATAGGTTTTGATGTTGGAGCAGTAGTGGGTGAACTTCCTACTTGTTATCAAGATTTTTGGGATGTATTTGATGAAAAGGAAGCTGGAGAGTTGCCTCCTCATAGACTGTTTGACTGCAGGATAGATTTGGAGCCTGGAGCTATTTTACCTAGCAGTAGGGTTTATGCCCTGACAGAAAAAGAGAATGACTATTTGAAAGAATACTTAAAGGAAAATTTGGCTAAGGGTTTTATTCGGCACTCTCAATCGCCGGCTGCCTCACCATTGTTTTTTGTGCCAAAATCGGACGGTTCCCTCAGAACTTGTATAGATTATAGGGCGGTAAATAGAATGACCGTAAAAAATAGGTATCCGCTCCCTCTCATCTCTGAGATGTTAAATCAAATTCAAGGTGCCACCATTTTTTCTAAATTGGATTTAAGGGGGGCTTATCATCTGGTACGAGTTCAAGAGGGGGATGAGTGGAAGACGGCATTTAAGACCAGATTTGGCCTGTACGAGTACCAAGTGATGCCATTCGGTCTTTGCAATGCCCCAGCGGCTTTTCAATTTTTTATCGATGAGGTTCTTCGGGAATTTCTTGATATTTTTGTTATTGTTTATATTGACGATATTTTGATTTTTTCCCAAAGTTTGGAGAAACACAAAATTCACGTTCGACAGGTCTTGAGAAAATTGAGAGAGAATAATCTTTACGCTAAATTGGAGAAGAGTCAGTTCCATACGAATTCGGTGGAATTTTTAGGTTTTGTGATCACTCCTAGTGGTCTGGAAATGAATCCGAAAAAGGTGGAAGCGGTTCGTGATTGGCCTATTCCAACGAAGGTGAAGGAGATCCAGAGTTTTTTGGGATTTGCCAACTTTTACCGAAGATTCATTGAAGGCTTCTCCAGTTTGGTGACTCCAATTACTCGACTTTTGAAGAAAGGAGTTCCTTTTGTTTGGGACGTTAAGGCTAATGAGGCTTTTAAAGTATTGAAGGAGAAATTCATAACTACTCCTATCTTAATTCATCCTGATACTTCCAAGCCATTTTTTGTAGAGGCTGATGCTTCCAATGTGGCAATGGGAGCAGTGTTGTCGCAGAGGCATAATGTTACTGGACAATTGCATCCTGTGGCCTACTTTTCTCAGAGGTTCTCACCAGCGGAAGAAAATTATACCATTTCAGATCGCGAGCTTCTTGCTATCAAAGCAGCATTTGAAGAATGGCGACATTTTTTAAAAGGAGCACGTCACACTGTGACAGTATTAACCGATCACCGAAACTTACTCTTTTTGAAGACAGCAAGAACTCTGACACCTCGACAACTAAGGTGGTCTTTATTTTTTGCAGATTATGATTTTATAGTTACTTTTAAGCCAGGAAATCAAAATAAAAAAGCAGATGCTCTGTCACGACAATTTCCAGAAAGTGAAGTTAAGTCGGTTTGTGAGTCACTTCCTCTGATCGCTCCAGAACGTTTTGTTCTTGCTGGAATTGAGAAAGAAAACGAAATCTTTAAACAAGTACGAGAATCCATATCTGAGAGACAACTTGAACATTGGGTTCGTTTGGATCCAGCTCGCAAGATTAAAGATGGTTTACCTTATCTGGACGACAGACTCTATTTACCATCTATTGAACTTAGAGAAAAGATTTTGAAGGAATGTCACGATTCAGTTCTGGCAGGACATCCAGGATATCGAAAAACACTTGAGTTGGTCAGAAGACATTTTTGGTGGGAGAAAATTCGACAAGATACTCTTAATTTTGTTAAGACCTGTGAAGTTTGTGCTAGATCTAAGAACCTCATCGGAAAGCCTTCTGGCTTATTGGAACCGTTGCCTGTTCCACCGCGGCCTTGGTATTCAGTGTCTTTAGATTTCATCACGGATCTACCATTAGATAAGGGGTGTACATCAGTATTGGTTGTAGTGGATTTACTCACTAAAGAAGCACATTTCATTCCAATGAAGGGAGAGGTTACCGCTGATAGTTTAGCTCACAGTTTCTTACAAGAAGTAGTTAAACTGCATGGAATTCCCAGTCAGGTCATCTCAGACAGAGGGTCTCAATTTATTTCTAAATTTTGGAGAGCTTTCTGTAAGAGATTGGGAGTTGAGGTATGCCTATCATCCGGTTACCATCCCGAAACCAATGGGCAAGTGGAAAGGATAAATCAGGAGTTGGAGAAATATTTGAGGTGTTATCTGCAGACAGGGGAAGAGTGGGTAGATATGTTGTGGGTGGCAGAATTTGCATATAACAACTGTAGTAAGGATGCCACCTCAATGTCTCCATTTTATTTGGGACGAGGTTTTCATCCTCGTTTTCTTAGTATAGAGATCGATTATGATGCTGAAAACCCGGAAGTGGAAAAGAGACTAGAGATCATGAAAAGAAATTTGGAGAAGGCAAAAGGGGTGTTGGTGGAGAGTAAACAGAAATATAAAAGATTTGCGGACCTTAAAAGAAAGACTAGTCCCCAGTATAGGGAGGGAGATTTGGTATGGTTATCAACCAAATTTTTGAGAATTAAGGGAAGAAATAAGTTTTGCCCTCGTTTTGTAGGGCCGTTTGTGGTTGAAAGGGTGATAAATCCAGTGGCTGTTCGCCTTAGATTACCAAGACATATGAAAACTCATCCAACTTTTCATGTTAGCTTGTTGAAACCAGTGGTTAAAGGAACTAGATTGACACCTACTCCTTCACCAGTTGTATTTGAGGAAGATGATTCAGAAGAATTTGTAGTTAAGAAAATTCTGGACTCTAGAATAGTGAGAGGAAAGCTACAGTATCTCCTTGATTGGGAGGGTTTTGGTCCTGAAGAACGCACTTGGGAGAAAGCAAGTGATGTACATGCTCCTCATTTGGTTAAAAAATTCCATAAGAAATTTCCATTGAAAAAAGGCCCAGGGACTGGGCGTTAGAAGGGGGGTACTGTCAGGTACTGTTAGGATACAGTGACATAATCTGAGACATTAGATCTGGGGAAAATTAGTATAGAAAGGTTTTTGGAAGCTATTATGAGTTTAATTTTAAAACAGCCAATTTTGCCCTTAACATTCATTGCAGTCTATGGAGAATGCCCCAAGCCAAGATGGAGGTCCTCAGTCTAAGTTCTGATTGGCTGGTGATTGTTTATAGGGAAGACAATGAACATTCTAAACTGCCTTTCATCGTCTTTGCCCAGCTGAGAGGTCGCGTATTAAGCTGCTCCTGCTTAACTTGTTCAGGGGTTTCAAGTTTCAAGCGGTCGAGCGGCTTATTTGGAAAAGCAAACAGGAATCTTGCGGAGATTCATTTTGGCACTGAACAGGAGTAAGAAGATTTCGAGTTATCCAAGAAAAAAGAAAGGTTTCAAAGACTCTCCACAAGATAAGTTCTTTTAAAACTCAAGACTCTTTCTATAATGTCATTGTAGAAGATTTAATCTGATTTTCAAGTTCATATGAAAAATATTTACTAAGAACTTTATTGCTGTCGCATGTTTGGCTTTGTTACGCTACGTTTTCTATCAAGCGCGTGGTTTTTCCGTTAACAGAAGCCTGCGCGTGAGAGACTTCGCTTGAGTATCTAGCGCGAGCTCTTTGGTGTCGCGTGATACTCTTGTGCGTGGTTGAACTTTAGCGCGTGTGCTCGCATATTGGACTAAGCGCGTGTGGATTTTTACCCGCGGTTTGTCGTCAGCGCGTGTGCTCGCATTTTGGATTAAGCGCGTGTGGATTTTTACCCGCGGTTTGTCGTCAGCGCGTGTGCTCGCATATTGGACTAAGCGCGTGTGGATTTTTACCCGCGGTTTGTCGTCAGCGCGTGTGCTCGCATTTTGGATTAAGCGCGTGTGGATTTTTACCCGCGGTTTGTCGTTAGCGCGTGTGCTCGCATATTGGACTAAGCGCGTGTGGATTTTTACCCGCGGTTTGTCGTCAGCGCGTGTGTTCGCATCCTGGACTAAGCGCGTGTGGATTTTTACCCGCGGTTGAACTTCAGCGCGTGTGCGTGCTTTCGTTTAATCGCGTGTGGATTTTTTCTGTGGTTTAATCTACAGCGCTTCAACGATCTTCACTCAGTTTGGATCCCTGTGCGAGTTCAAGAGATTTCTACGTGAGATTTTTGACGCAAGTTTCAAGAACTGTTAATTTAAGTAAAAACACTCTAAAAAGAAATTTATAAGAAGAAATATAAATACTTTCCAGAAACACTAGAACTTCCATTTACTTTTAATGAACTTAAGACTTTGTTCAAGCTTCTTGAGTTTAAAGAAGATTACCTGCAAAGTTAATTTCACATTCATGGACCTACTAAGAAGGCTGAATGATCGTTGAGATTCAAGTCAACTAGTAAGGAAGTCTAGTCAGCTTATCACTTCTCTGGGCATATTGTAGAGAAGTTCCAGGTATGGTTTTTACTTTATTTGGTAAAGGATATTGATACTTAAGGTTAGTATAGTGCCTCATGAATAACAAGGTGTATTATATGTTTATGTTTTACCACAGGTGAAGAACCAGCTAGTCTTAGCTTCCAGCCTGGTGTTTGTTAATTTGTCCCTTCCCCCTTTCCCCTGGAAGTGAGGTAAACTGAGCAGTTTATAGTATCAGCTCAGAGTGCCACATTTTGGGTGGATTGTCGGGGGCTCAGCAGCTTCTGCAGACACCAGGATCTCAGCCTGACAGTTTGATGGTGAAAACACCCTCCTGACAATGGTCCCAGTTGCCTATAGAGCTCCCCTAAAAGCAATCCAGCAGGCTGCAGCATGCCTTATGATTGGTGCGTGGAAATCTGACCGAATCACCCCAATTCTATGCCAACTACAATGGCTTCCTCTCCATACCAGGATACTGTTCAAGACTGCATGTATCATCTACAAGGCTGTCCTGTGTAGCAGACCAGTGTACCTGGCGGATAAGCTCCACATATCTGGTGGCACACGCTCCTTGCGCAGCAAATAGACCAACCGTCTCGAATGACAACTCATCCGCAAAGAGAGGACCTGCAAACAATTCTTCTCTTGTCACGCACTCACCCTCTGTCACTGGATCTGAATATCGAGTAGGAATGCCCCCACAAATCTCTGGAAAAGTGGCTTTTCCAACAACACCTGACCAAGGGCTAATCCCAATGGACACACAGACTGCCAAACAGATTGCAACTCACAGTACTGCGCTCCTGCCGAAAATCTGGCTACCCACATCCTGTACAGTGCTGCTCTCTAGTTAGTACTTTAAACAATACAATAAATACTGTTATTGAATGAATATAAAGTAACAGATTAAATGTGATAACTGTAAAATTTTCTATACAATGACAGCATGCCTTTCAGCTACCAAAATGCAGATGTCTGCATAGTGAATATATTTAAATAACTGTTACCTAAAACGAGCCCCCTTTTGTGGTGTAGGTTTAACGAAGATAGCGTTTCATCATAAATATAGTTTCTGGGATGCTATAGGTGAAATCCAGATAACCACCAAAATGTCGCATTTAAAGAGTCTTTGACAGAAATTAAACAAGTGCAAGGTTGAAGGGGGGCAGGGACAGTGCAATACATGGAATAAATAGAATAAATAACAATAAGAGAAATACGGCTAGTTGTTGGCAAGTGCAAGGGTAAGTGCAGACATCAGGTGTCATGTGCTGGTTGGGGACTGTAGGGATACAGAAAACATTCCCCAAGTGCGGGGGTAGCCAGGGAGGCAGTGCAGGTGTGCAACTGGCAAAGGAGGGGACCTGGGCTCGAGATCAGAGGGTGGCCAGGTAACCAGCGCAGTTTCAGCCAGGAGTTCAGCAGTGGAGTGGGGGAGAGAAAGCAGAAGCAAAAGGAAGGTTTTGAGGTGCTTCCGGAACCGTGTATGGTTCTCCTCAAGTTTCAGAGAGGCAGGGAGGCTGTTCCAGAGGGAGGCCCCAGCAGAAGAAAGAGATCTACCACCAACTTTTAGCTTGGAGAAGCGACTGATGCTGACTGACCCTGAGGCAGTTGGAGGTGGATGAGTGAAGAGCTCGAGAAAGAATATATTTAGGAAGATAGAGTTGAAGGCATTGAGGCCCCAGGCCCCAGAAGGCATCATGGACAATGCAGAGGGTTTTGAACTTAATCCTTGCAGCCACTGGGAGCCAGTGCAGAGATTTCAGTCCTGGAGAGATACGATCCCAGGGCTTGAGCCCAAGGACAAGTCTCACAGGGCCTCATTACACGTAGTGTGGTAAGGGTTTACTGGTACCGGTAAAGGCACCGGTACCGGTAAACCCTTACCGCCTTACTACGAGGTCCCTTTGTGGGTTGGTACTTTAACGCCTGCTTTTTAGCAGGCGTTAAAAACCAACCCGTAAAGGGACCAGGGTGCTAATTACGGTACCGCAATTTGCGGTACCGTAATTAGCGCCTTCCCCATTCCCATAGAGCCCTATGGGTTAAAAATGGGAATGGGGAAGGGCAATGGAGGAAGGCAGAATTACCGCCTTCCCAACCTTGGAATAGGGCGGTAATTCCCCTTTCCTCCAAGGCGGTACCGGTAAATTACCGGCATGAACCATGGTGCTAATAGCACCATGGTTTACCGCACTACGTGTAATGAGGCCCACAGTCTTGTTCTGGATGAGTTGCAGAGGGCAGAGAGCAGAGGCAGGCAGGTTTAAAAAGAGGCTGTTTTAATAGTCTAGCCTAGAGCGTACCAGAGCGCTGGAGACAGTGAGCTTCTGGGGGAAGAAGAGGAAAGGAAGAATATCTCTGTGGAGGTGGAGCTGGTAGTGGGACTTTTTCGAGACGTCAGAGATGTGAGGAGAGAAGGAGAGAGGGGCGTCAAAGATGACCCTGAGGTTTTTAGTCTCGCAGGTGGGAGCAGGAGGAGGGCCAAGAGAGGCCGGCCAGAGAGTGACAGGAAAGGAGGGAGCGGGTGTGCCGATGAGGAGAATCTCAGTCTTACTGGCATTAAGGCAGAGATTGTTGACAGTCAGAGATGAGAGAAGGAAAAGAGGTGGCTGAAGGTAGCCTGAAAATGACCTGAGTGTCATCCGCATAGCACTGAAAGTTGGGGCAGAGAGCAACAATGCGGTGGGCAAAAAGTCCCAGGTATTGGTTGAACAACCAGGGAGAGAGGTTAGACCCCTAGGCGACACCACAGGTAGAGATAGAGATAGACGAGAGGAAGGATCCAAGTTGGACCTCTGAGGGTCGATCGGAGAGGAAAGAGGCCAGCCACGCCAGGGCCTGACTGGTGACACCCAGGTTATCACAGAGACGGTTGAGCAGGATGGCATGGGTAACCGTGCCAAAGGCAGAAGAAGATAAAGTAAGATGAGGACACAGGGGGTGTTGGAATCAAGGTTGGAGAGCAGGTCTTCGCGGATGTTCAAGAGAGCAGTTTCCATGCTTCTGAAGCCAGACTAATTGTCATGAAGACAACCAACAGATTTAGTGTGAAGATTAAGCTGGAGGATGGCCAGCTTTTCCAGGAGTTTGCCCAGGAAAGGAGTGATGGAGATAGGGCGATGGTTAGCCGGGCAGGATGGGTCGGCAGAGGGTTTCTTAAGAAGAGTGTGCACAAGTAGGGAGTGCTTCAGGTAAGGAGTGGTTGCAGAATTTGGCCAAAGCAGGAGCCAGGTAGTCAATGTGGTCCTTGATGGTTTTGGAGGAACAGGGATGAACCTGTTTTGATGAGACTTTCATAGATCGGACTTGTCTAGAAACCTCATCTGGGGAGAACAGGGGAAAGGCAGAGAAGGAGGGAGGAGAGGTGGCTGAAGAAGGACCAGAGGAAGAGCAGGGATTAGGGTTGTTGTGAGGAGAGAAAGAGAGCGAGAGAGAGAGAACAGGATGTCCTGAGTTTTAGAGATGAAATGAGAAGCCAGAGCTGTGCAGAGGGCCTGAGAAGGGACAGCAGAGGTAGAGACTGGAGCAGGATTGGCCAGTTCCTTGCAGATTTTAAAGAGTTCGGCCGAGTTGTTAGATGCCGCAGGGACGTGGGCTTGGATGTGAGCTCTCTTCTTGGCGTGGACAGAGAGCCGGTATTGACTTTGGAGCAGGCGGCAGGCCAGTTTGTCAGAGGATGTACCTGAAGCACGCCATTTCCACTCAACCAACCTGCACTTGCGTTTGAGGGTGATGAGGTCTAAGTCGTACCAGAATTGCACTTGGCTTTGGGCTTCAGGTGGATCCTCATGACAGAGGCAAGAACATCGAGAGTATCAGGTATAACAGAGTGGAGCATGGAAAGGGCAGTGTTAGGGTGTGAGTCAACCAAAGGGGAGGTGAGAATGTTGCAGCGAAAGCCTCAACTGAGACAGGCTTCATGGGTCGGACAACCGAGAAGGTAGGTGGCAGTGCTGGAGTTGGCTTAGCCTGGGGGGGTAGAGAGGGTGAGATGGGAGGAAAGGAGAAAGTGATCACTTCAGGAGAGAGGAGTGGTGAGAGGGATAGAAAGGGGAAGGTCTGAGGAGATCAGAACATCCAGAGTGTGCCCTGCAGAGTGAGTCGGGCCAGAGGGGATAATAGAGAGTGAGAGAGAGTCACAGAGGTCTCGAAAGAGTCCAGAGGAAGGACTTGAAGCATCCAGGTGAATGTTAAAGTCTCCAAGAAGGAGGAGTTCAGGAGATCAGGAGGGAAGAGGAAAGGTCCGCCCATTCAGAGAGGAAGGAGGAGATCTGACCAGGTGGCCGGTAGATATTAGCCACAGTAAGGGAGTGGCATGGAGAGAGAGAGAGTCTGCAGATGAGACATTCAAAAGAGTAATAGGCCTGCGTAGGAATGACAGAGGCAGGAATCCACTCAGGGAAGATCAGGGCTGCAACCCCTCCGGATTGGTTGGGCATGGGCACCGAGAAGATCTTGTAGCCATCAGGGAGGAGAGTGTCAAAGCTAATGACAAAGCTGGCCGTGAACCATGTCTCAGTGAGAACGAGGACATCGAGGTTGAGTCCCTCCAGGAGGCAGCAGATGTCCAAGGAGTGTTTGACAGCTGAGCGAGAGTTAAGAGTGGCAATATGGAGGGTTGACATCCTTGAAAAACTTCTGTGGAGGGGCACAAATCAGAGGTACACCCTGCGGAGGTTTAGAAGAGGAAGGAGTAGAGGGCAAGGTAGCCAAGAAGTAGACAGCAGGGGGAGGCAAGGAAGCCATGTAGGGAAGAGAGGGGACAGCAGGAGCAGGAAGAAAATTGATAAGGCGCGGGAAGCGTCTATCAAAGAGGAGAAGATTGGCCTAAGGGCCTTGGACCCAGACGGTACCATTCAGGTATACATTAATGATGACATCAGAGGAGTAGAAGGAGGCCAAGGGGGCCTCCCATTGGGTGCCACCATTAATGGGAGAAGAAGAAGAGAAAGGGGAAAGCACAGGGACCATATGAAGAGTCCATAGGTCTGGTGAGGGAACGACAAAGAGGATGTCGTGAAAGTATGCCTAGAGGCGGCACTGGTATAGGTGTCAGCGATCGGGAGGCCTGGGTTGGAGACCAGGATATTCTTTTTAAACTTCTTCCTACCAGATTTGGTGAGGAGAAAAGGATAGTCAATAGAGAAGCAGTTGGAAAAGATAGGAGCAGAGAGCACCATAGAGTAGGTGGGGCTAGGAGAGAAGAGTAAGGAGGGGAGGGGGCGGGGAGAACACTAGGTAAGGACGCAGGGAGAGGGGCAAGCAGACGAGAGCGGGAGAGATGAGACAATACTAGGCAATTGGACAAGGCCTAGGGGGAAAAAGGGTTAGGTTTCACAACGAAATTTTAAATACTTTCACATTGCAATTTTGTTAGAACACACCTAAGGAAACAAACCTAAATCTGGAAGTCCTGTTAGGGGGGAAAAGGCCTAGGTTTCACAAAGCAATTTTAAATACTTTCACAATGCAATTTTGTTAGAACACACAGAACAAAATACACCTAAGTCTTAGAGTCCTGTAAGGGGGGAAAAAGGCCTAGGTTTCACAACGCAATTTTAAATACTTACTCAATGCAATTTTGTTAGAACACACCTAGCAAAACACACCTAAGTCTGAGAGTCCTTGTTCTGACTTGATGGTCGTGAAGATAATAATACCTCCGTCCCCAAATACCGCATGAGCAGAAGTAAGAAACACTACTCAAGCAGTCGTTGGGGCCACAGGTGTGGAGTGCAGGTCAACCTGGAACCTGGAACCAGGAACTGCCGGAAGAAACCCCTGACCACTGTAAGGCAATAGCGGTTCAGTTATGCAGTGTTAAATAACCAATGTGCAATAGGCAATGTTTGAAAGCAACTAAAGCTTACCAGCAGTGGATAGGCGGGACACCGTAAGTGGTGGTTGGTCAGAAAGGAAAGCAGAGCAACTAACGGCAGCGGCAGGCTTAATGTCTTGTTTGCACTCCCAAGAACACCTGGGATGGATAAGTGGCAAAAACATAATCCGTGAGCAATCCAGGTAACAATCCAAGATCCAAACCAAGTTCGTAGAGCCAATGATGGGGAAATCCAAAATAACAAGTCCTGAGTGCAAGCCAATGATCAGAAGTCCAAAGTATCAGAGAGCGCATCGAAATCCAAAAAGGGCAAACCAAGAGTTCAGTCCAATGTTCCGTGATCAGGGTAACCAGGTAAACAAGAAGAGAGCAAAAACGCCAAACAGTCTCAGAAGAAAGCTGTGAAGCAATGATTCTATGGCTTGCTCGCTCTTTTCAACGTGAGAGCAGTCATGTGACATAGTCACGTGAGCCCAACTGCGTGTCACGTGGAAGGCGAAGCTTGCAGTGATTGGTGCTGCTGGCGTTGGAGGTCACCTGATGCGTGGGTTTATGTGTGCCTTGGCGTTGCACTGCGTGATGGAGTTGCCACGGCAACCGCCATTTCGGAAACGGGCGCAGGAACACCCTCCGGCTGTGCCGCCGTCGCTGCTGCAGATAACGGGAGTGTCTGTGTAAAACAGCAGGGGAATGTATGGGGAAACGGGAACCAAGGGCTGTGGTAAGTGAGTTGGTCATGACAGAGCCCCCCCCCCAAAGGCCCACGACCCCGTGCGCAGGAAGGATGGTCACGATGAAAGCGGGCCAAAAGCCGGGGTGCATCGACATCCCGGGAGGGAACCCAAGAGCGTTCCTCGGGACCATTACCCACCCAATCAACCAGATATTGCAGGACACCCCTATAGAAACGGGAACCCAGAATGGCTCGCACCTCGAACACGTCGGGAGCAGAGACAGAAACGGGAGCAGGTGGCACAGGCAGTCGAGTGGGACCCAAAAAGGGCTTGACCAGGGAGGTGTGGAAAACCGGATGGATGCGCCAGGAGGAAGGGACAGCCAGGCGCAGGGCCACCGGGTTCAGGATCCTGGTAATCCGATAGGGACCCACAAAGCAGGGAAGTAACTTACGACAACCGGGGATATGCAAGTGGCGAGAAGAAAGCCAAACCCTATCTCCCACCTTCTAGTCAGGGGCCCTCACCCGCCTCCGATCGGCAGCCAATTTCATGGAGGCTTGTGCTTCGTGCAGATGGACCAGAGTCTGGGCATGGATAGAAACCAGGTCACATGCACAGGCTGTGGCTGCAGGAGTATTAGAGAAAGAGAAATCAGGCAAAGGAAGGGTTCGGGGGTGCTGACCATAGAGTGCAAAAAAGGGAGAAAACCCTGTAGAGGAGTGTAGCGCGTTGTTGTACGTGAACTCTGCAAGGTGTAATAAATTGAGCCAGGAGTCTTGGAATTGAAGGGAGAGGCAGCGTAGGAACTGCTCCAATGTCTGGGTGACTCTTTCCATCTGCCCATCACTCTCGGGATGGTAGGCAGAGGAAAAATGGGCATCGATGCCCAGAAGCTTAGTGAGGGACCGCCAAAACCGGGACGTGAATTGAGTACCACGATCGGAGACCAGTACGTGGGGCAGCCCAAAAAGGCAAAAGATGAACCTAAAGAAATGTTTGGCCAGAGTCGGGCTGAGGGTACTCCTTTGCAAGGAATAAAACATGCCATTTTCGTATAGGAGTCAACCACCACCCAGATGGAATCATAACCCCGAGTACGGGGAAGGTCGGTGATTAAATCCATGGAAACAGTATGCCAGGGCCTGGGGGTATAGGAAGGGGTTGAAGAAGACCTAGAGGACGACCTCTACGTGATTTGCCCTGAGCACAAACAGCGCAGGTGTTGACGTAGTTCACCACGTCGTTTTTCATAGTTGGCCACCAGCACCATCGTTTGAGAAGATCTAGGGTGCGTTGCTGCCCTGGATGACCGTTAATAATCGCATCATGGGACCATTCTAGGGCCTGATTTCGTGTCTCGGTAGTGGGTAAATAGAGTTTACCGTGCACGAAAGGAAATCCGTCTTGCATAACAGGGTCCCAATCCGTGAGAGTGTGTGGGAACTGGGAGGCCCATTGTTGAATGGAGGACAGCATCTCTCTGGATGGTGTACAAGCACAGATCACATGTCCTTTCTCTAGTACAGTCTCAGGGAAAATAGGGAGGGCCACCCCCCCCGCAGAACGAGACAGGGCATCCGCTTTTCCTTGGGCCACTCCGGGTCTGTGCTTAATAACGAAATCATAAGCGGAGAAAAAAAGATGCCAACGCACTTGATGACTATTAGTGCATTTGAGTGATGCAAGGTCTTGTAGGTTCCTATGGTCAGAGAACACCACAGTCTGGTGTTTGGCACCCAGAAGGTGATGTCGCCAGACCTGCAGCGCATCCTTGATGGCCTAAAGCTCCTTTTCCGTGACTGTGTAGTGTAGTTTGGTTGCCGTAAATTTCCGTGAATGGTACGCTACAGGATGTAGTCGACCTGTAGTCTGACAAGGTTGTGACAGCACTGCGCCTAGTGCATAAGAAGAAGCATCCGCTTCCAGGACAAATGGTAGTTCTGAATCAGGATGTTGTAGTACGGGTGCTGTTGTGAAGGAGGTCTTAAGGGTATCAAAAGCGAATTGTTGTTCTGTGGCCCAAGAGTAAGGGACTAGAGGGCTGGTCAAGGCAGTGAGGGGGGCAACAATGGACGAGAACCCTGAAATAAAACGCTGATAGAAATTGGCAAATCCCAAAAATGACTGTAGTTGTTTCAGGGTAGTGGGAACCGGCCAATCGACAACCGCACTGACTTTGGAACTATTCATGGACAGGCCCCCGGATGTAATATGGAACCCCAAAAAATCAACCTGATTAGTGTGAAAAAGGCATTTCTCGGGTTTAGCAAACAATGCATTCTCTCGAAGCCTGGACAACACCTCTCTGACATGCGTGACATGTTCCTGCAATGACGAGGAGAAAATTAGGATATCGTCCAGGTATATTACCACATAGACGTTCAAAATGTCCCCGAAGACGTCGTCCATGAACCGTTGGAATGTCGCTGGGGCATTGCAAAGGCCAAACGGCATTACGGTGTATTCAAACAACCCTTGGTGGGAGCAAAAGGCCGTTTTCCACTCATCCCCGGGACGTATGCGAATCAGGTTATAGGCCCCCCGGAGATCCAATTTAGTATAAATGGAAGCATGGGTGAGTTTATCTAGCAATGTGGATATGAGGGGAATGGGATAACGGTTTTTAATAGTGATGGCATTCAACCGTCTATAGTCCACACAGGGACGGAGATCCCCTTCCTTCTTTGGCACAAAAAAGATCGGACTCGCTGCTGGAGAGGTAGAGGGCGAATGTGACCCAAGCTTAAGGCGAGTTGTATGTATTCCTGTAGTGCTCGTTCTTCCGCTTGTGTCAGAGAGTAAATCCGACCTTTTGGTATCGAGGCTTCGGGGACTAGGTCGATAGGGCAGTCGTAGGGTCTATGCGGGGGAACACCCACCCTCCGCAGAACCCTTGTCGAAGACCGATAGGAACGCATGGTATTCCAATGGGATTCCTGCCGTGACTGTTCCCACTACGTGTGGAATCAAAGGGTCGGGGTCGTCTCCGATGACCAGAGAAGCCACTGCCCCGAGAGCGGAAGCCGGGTTAGGATCTATAGGGGTCTCGATCAAACAATAGTGTTGGCAGACGTCGGATTCAAAAAACACCTGCCCTGTACCCCAATTGATTAAGGGATTGTGTTTTTTCAGCCATGGTATTCCCAGGATGATCCCAAACTGAGGGGTAGTAATGAGGTCAAATAACAGTACTTCCTTGTGTGTTTCCTGAATTACGACTTCTAACAGAGCCGTTTGCTGCATAATAGGACCTGAGACCAAAGACGTACCGTCAACCGCCTGAACTGGTTCTGGGTGTCTTTTGGTGATTAATGGTAGGTTCAATGAGTGAGCCAAGGTGATGTCAATATAACATCCCGTGGCCCCGGAATCGACCACGATTTGTACAGCATGCATGATGCCCGTGGTAGGATACAGGGAAGCCTGGACGATCACGGGCCGGATCGGGCCAAAAGCCGGATCTAAGGTTTTTTTTAGTGGATTTGCCCCAACCCCTGGTCTCAGGGGCGAGCCTTCTGAAAATCTGGTGTTTTGTTCTTAGGACGACGGGGACACTCCTTAACAAAGTGGCCATTAAGACCGCAATAGAAACAGGAATGGTAGGTAGGATCTGGTGTGGCTGAAGGAGGGTGTGATGGTCCTGTTTCAGCCCTATGTTCGCTACGTCTAGCGTCCAACTGCAATGTTAGGTCAACTAGTTCAGTGTAGACAGTGGGGAGGGATGGTACAACCGACAATGCGTCCTTCATGGCGTTGCACAAGCCTCGATAGAACACTACTGCCTTTTTGTTTTCAGGCCAGGAGGATTCAGCGGAAAGCTGATTGAACCGTGTAATGTATTCTATGAGTGATTGTCTGCCTTGAGTGAGGTCTAATAGGGCCATATCCTGAGACTGTGCTTTGTACTTGGTATCAAATACCTTAGCCATCTCTGAGACCAATAGATAGAAGTCATACAGAGTGGGGTGGTCATTTTCCAAAAGGGGGTTGGCCCAAGTGGCCACCACACCCGCCAAATGGGAAAGTAGAAAGGCCGCCTTCGTTACTGAATCAGTGAATGCCTGAGGTCGACACAAGAAATGTAGCTTGCACTGGTTCAAAAATGTGCAGTGCTTTCTAGGGTCTCCCTGGTATCGCTCGGGGGCTGCAAGGGGAAACGTTGTTGGTATAACCACAGGGACTGCAGGAGTAGGAGGGGTTGCAACAGGAGGCCGTTCTGGAATGGCCCGGGGTCCCCGAATTCAGGATCACCAGGCAGGGGGAGACGAGTGCTTTGCAGGGCATCAAGGCGGTGGTGTATAGCAGCAGTGGCAGAGGCCATGTCAGTCCTAAGTGCAGCAACTGCTTGCATTAGAGCAGTCACAGGGTCCCCGGCTGAGGTATCCATTTTCAGGACGACCACAAGGCTTCACAGTCTGTTCTGACTTGATGGTTGTGAAGATAATAATACCTCCGTCTCCAAATACCGCACAAGCAGAAGTAAGAAACACTACTCAAGCAGTCGTTGGGGCCACAGGTGTGGAGTGCAGGTCAACCTGGAACCAGGAACTGCCGGAAGAAACCCCTGACCACTGTAAGGCAATAGAGGTTCAGTTATGCAGTGTTAAATAACCAATGTGCAATAGGCAATGTTTGAAAGCAACTAAAGCTTACCAGCAGTGGATAGGCGGGACACTGTAAGTGGTGGTTGGTCAGAAAGGAAAGCAGAGCAACTAACGGCAGCGGCAGGCTTAATGTCTTGTTTGCACTCCCAAGAACACATGGGATGGATAAGTGGCAAAAACGTAATCCGTGAGCAATCCAGGTAACAATCCAAGATCCAAACCAAGTTCGTAGAGCCAATGATGGGGAAATCCAAAATAACAAGTCCTGAGTGCAAACCAATGATCAGAAGTCCAAAGTATCAGAGAGCGCGTCGAAATCCAAAAAGGGCAAACCAAGAGTTCAATCTAACGTTCCGTGAACAGGGTAACCAGGTAAACAAGAAGAGAGCAAAAACGCCAAACAGTCTCAGAAGAAAGCTGTGAAGCAATGATTCTATGGCTTGCTCACTCTTTTCAACGTGAGACCAGTCATGTGACATAGTCACGTGAGCCCAACTGCGTGTCACGTGGAAGGCGAAGCTTGCGGTAATTGGTGCTGCTGGCGTTGGAGGTCACCTGATGTGTGGGTTTATGTGTGCCTTGGCGTTGTACTGCGTGATGGAGTTGCCACGGCAACCGCCATTTCGGAAACGGGCACAGGAACACCCTCCGGCTGTGCCGCCGTCGCTGCTGCAGATAACGAGAGTGTCTGTGTAAAACAGCAGGGGAATGTATGGGGAAACGGGAACCAAGGGCTGTGATGAGTTGGTCATGACAGTCCTGCAAGGGGGGAGAAAGGCCTGGGTTTCACAATGCAATTTTAAATACTTTCACAATGCAATTTTGTTAGAACACACCTAGGAAACAAACTAAGTCTGAGAGTCCTGGAAGGGAGGAGAAAGGCCTAGGTTACACAACACAATTTTAAATACTTTCACAATGCAATTTTGTTAGAACACACCTAGGAAACACCCTACGTCTGAGAGTCCTGTAAGGGGGGAGAAAGGCATAGGATTCACAACACAATTTTAAATACTTTCACAATGCAAGTCTGAGAATCTGCTATGCGGCAGGGCTTGGCATGGTAGAGTGCATACTCTAACAACTAATCCAGGGCCACTTTTACCTCATTTAGTCGCTGGTGGAGTCTCCTGCGGACACCTGCAGACACAAGCTGGAGCCGCTAATGTGGAGCCGCCCTTTGCCTTAGGGCCCTTAGCCGCAGGGCTGCACGGGTAGGGGGCTGCCCTGGGTGGGTCAATAATGACCAGCAAGGCCGCCAATCAGGGGAGGTGGGCAGGCAGGGAGGTGGGAGGGAAGGCAACGGGGACCAGGAAGCAGGGGAGGGAGGTAGGGGAGAGGGAAACCAATGGCATTTGAAGCGTGAAGTCAAGCAGAAACAAAATTAACAGAAAATGAAGCCCAGGAGGGGCACACGCAATGCTGACCTCACCTGCAGGCAGCACGGGCAGACAAAGAGAGTCTGGGCCTCAAAGGCCAATGCAGCAAAACACCTGCCAGCAGGCCGCCAATCAGGGGAGGTGGGCGGGCAGGGATGCGGGAGGGCAGGCAACAGGGACCAGGAAGCAGGGGAGGGAGGGAGGGGAAAGGGACACCAACGGTGCTTGAAGCGCGCAGTCAAGCAAAAACAAAATTAACAGAAAATGAAGCCCAGGAGGGGCACACGCAATGCTGACCTCACCTGCAGGCAGCACGGGCAGACAAAGAGAGTCTGGGCCTCAAAGGCCAATACAGCAAAACACCTGGCAGCAGGGCACCAATCAGGGGAGGTGGGCAGGCAGGGAGCTGGGGGGGAAGGCAACGGGGAGCAGGAAGCAGGCGAGGGAGGGGAGAGGGACACCAACAGCGCTTGAAGCGCAGAGTCAAGCGAAAACAAAATTTACAGAAAATGAAGCCCAGGAGGGGCACACGCAATGCTGACCTCACCTGCAGGCAGCAGGGGCAGACAAATAGAGTCTGGGCCTCGAAACCCAATACAGCAAAACACCTGGCAGCAGGCCGCCAATCAGGGTAGGTGGGCGGGCAGGGGGACGGGCGCGAAGGCAACAGGGACCAGGAAGCAGGGGAGGGAGGGAGGGGAAAGGGACACCAACGGTGCTTGAAGCGCGCAGTCAAGCAAAAACAAAATGAACAGAAAATGAACCCAGGAGGGGCAAACGCAATGCTGACCTCACCTGCAGGCAGCACGGGCAGACAAAGAGAGTCTGGGCCTCAAAGGCCAATACAGCAAAACAACCGGCAGCAGGCCGCCAATCAGGGGCGGTGGGCGGGCAGGGAAGTTGGAGGGAAGGCAACAGGGACCAGGAAGCAGGGGAGGGAGCGAGGGGAGAGGAACACCAACGGCGCTTGAAGCGCGGCATCCAGCAAAAACAAAATTAACAGAAAATGAACCCAGGAGGGGCACACGCAACGCTGACCTCACATGCAGGCAGCACGGGCAGACAAAACATGTTCACAGTGGCTGTGCCCATAAATTCACATATAAGAAAATACTCATGTTTGCTTTGTGAATAATGCCAGTAATGATACTATAAGCAAACATGTCCATGTTTGTTCTGCCAATGTATGGCAGTAACCCCATGTAAGAATATACTCCATTTGACTTTGCCATTAAAAATGCATGCCACAGTATGAAAACATGTCCAAACTGGCTGCACTAAAACGCCAGTTGAGTTAAATAATGCCACTTATCATGCTTGCTTTATCAAAGATTCCCAATACAAAATGTCATACCAGAATAAGAAATTGCTAGATTGGCTTCATTGAAATGCCAGTCTAGCTACATATTAACACATATAATGCTTGTTTGATCAAATATGCCCAATACACAGACAGAATACCACTAATTATGCTTGCTTTATCAAAGATGCCCAGTACAAAATGGCATGCCACAGTAAGAAATGGCTAAACTGGTTGCATGAAAATGTCTGTCTAGCTAGCTACATAATAACACTCATCATGCATGCTTTATCATGGATACCCTGTAAAAAAATGCCATGCCTGCCCTCTGGGTGCCCCAGCGCCTTGTACGCACAAGATGTGGTTATGTGTGCATGTGAGATGCTGGAGGCCCACAAGGGGCAGGCATGTTATTTTTTTCTAGGCATCTATCATAGATAGCCAGTAAAAAAAAAGCATGCCTGCCCACTGCCCCTGCCTCGCAGGGGGAGCTCATTTTGGCTGATACCAATCATCATACACTCACTCATTACACACAACACATGCATACACACATACATATATTTAAATTGACGTACCTTCTGCCCTGGTCTTGATGTTTCCTCCCAGAACTCCAGCTGCCCAGCTGCTGTGTAGCACGACCACGGACCAGGAAGCAAAGATGCCTTTAGGGTTCGTGCACATGTGCGCAATAGAAAGAGCACTGATGTCAAAGTGTCTTGCTCCATTTGAATGTGCGAGGAGGCGCACGAGCGCCTCCTCGTACATACAAACATGCAGTCCCTCAGCCAGTCTCCCCAATGGGCCATGCAAGGTTAGGGAAGCAAAACACCCCCAACTTTGCATTTGTCATTGCACATGATTGGCTGAGGGAATGAGGGAGTGCACAGTGTTCACACTGGGATGCCTCCTCCATTATGGGCGGCGGTGCCCGTGGGTCAGGTCCCCCTCGCCCATTATGGAGAAGTCACTGCTGGTACACCATCAATGAGCGTATGCACAGGGTCAGTGTGGCTGGAGATAAAATACTGTTGACTGTGAAGTCATGTACACAAACTGCACTGCTAGTAATGCAGTGATTTTGAACACATTAAGGGATCCATTGACATTTCGTACATTAGAAGGCTACCAGGTAACCAGGACAGCTCAGCAGGTTGACTGTTTTAAAGATTTTACATATTTAAAACTGGCTATAAATCTTATGACTTTCTGCAATTCCTTATAAAATAAAGTGCTATAAAATGTGTTCAGCCAAGGGGGTGAGTTGGGCTGGTAGCTTGCTTATATTCAGGGCGAGGGTTCGGGGAATATCAGCAACCATAGTGAAAAGCAAAGGTTGGCACCCATGAACCTACAGTTTAATTTCCTAATAACTGCAGTCAGCGCAGTAGAAACATGTATTTGTGATTAAATAGTTTGACAAGCATATACCAGCTGTAGAAATATATCCTGTGCTAAAACACAAAGGAAGGGGCACACACATCACAGGGTATTTGTGCGGCAGTCTGACAAAAAAAGAAAACTAGTGAATGTAAGTTTAAGAAGTAGGTTTCAGTTTGGAAAAAAATATTTGCCCAGCATGTAGAAAGCCTGCTTTAAACAGTAATGGCCCCCAGCCCCGTGATTCCGTGGTGTCAGAAGAAAAAACACAGGATAGGCAAATCAAGCCTGCAAACTCATGCAAGATGGCTGGGCAAAGGAGCACCTTTAAGGCTCCTAGAAAGAGATATTTGCCTGGATGCCAGTGGATGGTGGCAGTGTGACGACAAGCCACCAATTAAGTGGGGTAAAGCCGCCAACAGGGGGGCAATTCTCCCACTTTACTCCCCTCCAGGGATGCCTATGCCAGGGAACTCCACCGCACACATTAACAGTGCTTGACCATAAACACTCGCAGACAACCACACAGGCTGGGGCTGCACAACTCACCCTAACACACACACACACACACACTCCACCCACCCACCCTGATTTACAAAAGCTTTTTCAAAGGGGACCGCCTATTTAAAAACGCTTTGTAAAGCAGACCCTCTATCGAGAAAGAAATGCAACTTTAAACGTGTTCGGCCTAATCCATCTGCTGCCCTGTCTCCAGTATCCCCCAGGAACCAGGCCACCAGGAAGCTTCAGGGTGAAAGGTTTCAGAGCCCCGTGCATGCTGATATTGCAAACGTTTTTTGGCTTTTAAACCAGCATTGCGAGCTGTGAAGGGGCTCTTCCTGGTGCTGGTGTGCTTCCTGGAGGAGGCAGGGCTAGCGCTGGACACGTGACGTATCATGTGACTTCCATCATCCTCAAAGCGCTGAGCTAACCGCCCGAGCGGTGAAAGGTGCTGCACTGACTGGAAATCATTGTGCTGCAAAAACGAACGTTTTTTGGCTTTTAAACCAGCATTGCAAACTGTGAAGGGGCTCTTGCTGGTGCTGGTGTGCTTCCTGGAGGAGGCGGGGCTAGCACTGGACACGTGACATATCACGTGACTTCCATCATCCTCAAAGCGCTGAGCCAACCACCCTTGCGGCTTTAAGCCCATTGGGGTCAAGGCCACTGGCTGTTGTGCGGCTGTTTGGCGCTGAAGGCGTGGCCACTAGGCGGGAGACTGCAGAGGTATTAGCTCTTTGATCCCGGCCTAGTAACTGAGGTAAGTCCCGCTGTGTCGCTCTGTTACAGCGCAGCGGGGAGCTAGAGCGGAAATAAACCACAACGCTATTCCAAATCAGCAGAGTGGCACGTTGCCTTATAGGATATTGAAATTGTGGTGGTTCACTCAAAGAGATTGCCTGTGTGGATGTTAACAAACATTCATGTTTACACTCTGCACAGGCATGCCCGGCCATGAAAAACTGCGTACCATATTTCACCCCACTTTGAAAGAAACTCTTGTATCTACACCAGAATTAGCCCGCCCCCGGGTAAAAAGTGCGCCCTGGGATAATCGACCTTTACGAAAAAGAACACATTCTACCATTGGAACTGGTGATTTGCGCAAATTTGGGTTTGCCACAATAACTTCTCCTGCTCTAAATAAACCTATAGCAGAAGCAATAAACTTGAGTGTCTCAACGGTGGAGGCGCGACCACTCTTAAATAATCAAGAAAGTGCTATAGCTCTGCAATTGTTAATGAGTTCTCCTACTAATATGGAAGGGAATGATGGGACTAAGGATGCTAAACACTTGTGTAACACTTTGTTATCGGATACTATGATTTTGCAGAATGTTCGTTCTGGAACTGCTGACCCTTGTTGAACAAATCTGATGTAGAGGTGGTGACGGATGCTGCGGTTATAGAATTGGAATCCTCGGATTCCTGTTTCATAGCCAGGGTAGTTGAATCCGACCTATCAAAAACACTGACTATGTTTCAGGAGAGGAATACATCAGAGTCTGAATCCTCAATATCTTACATTCCTCCAACCCCTAGGAGACAGACTAGGAATGAGTCGGTTACAAATATGGGTTCACAACTTAAAGAACCTTCTATGATGACTGTGGAAAATATGAATACAGCTCTAATGTCTCTTGCTAGATTGTTTGAAGCTCTAAACTCCAAGGTAGACCTTATTCATATTAATGTGTAAAATATAGCTATATGGCAAAATAATTGCAGTGATACATTGGCTCGAAAACAAGTCTCAGATGAGAAAGAAATGGAAGAACTGGCGAAACATTTTGAGGACATTGCATCATTGTATAAAAAACTTATGGGCCAATTGAATTTACAATCAGAAACTCAATCAATAGAGGGCAAACCAAAATGCTCAAAGACTGTAGCTCCTTGTGTAGAGGAAAATCAAATTATAGATGCAAAGGTACAACGTATGGAGACAGTAGTTCCGTATGTGGAAGGCATTATATATGAAACTTCTCTGGATGCTGCAACAAATGTACAAGGGGGCTTACAATTAATTGGTGCTAGTAAAACCGGTAAGCCGCCGGAGGTGGTCATGTTTAAGGACAAAATTACCAAACCCAGTAAAGAGGCGTACACAATATTTGTAAAAAATCCAGCTACTAAGAAAACGGATCGTAGAACGAACTTGAAGAAAACAAAAAATCAAAAAGCCAAGAGTGTAAATGGGAGTGGACAAACAAAGCAGTTTTTTAAGTCTATCTCCAAACCAGTAAATTGTTCCACATTAGCGGCAAATGCGATCACCAAAAAATATTTGAATCAAACCTTGGAAAGAGACAAGACTTTAAAGAATGGTAAAGATGTGCTACAAGTTGATTTATCGCATTCCCCCTTGGATAAACTGGTACAGGTTGCAGATGGGCTGAATTATAGCCAGGTGAATTTGGATGCTGAGCCTAGTAGAAAGGACAAGGTCGTGAAGCACGGCTTAATACCAAATAGACAAGAGCTCAGAAAAGCTGTGGACGAATACATGAGCAAAGTCAATGCTGAGTCAAATGTGACCCATCCTTTAGCTAAACAAACTATTCAATCGAATTCGAAGATATGCCCGCAGAAAGAAACTAAAACAAATTCAATGGGCTCCCCTGCAAGAATCCAAGCTAAAACAAAGGAGAAGGAAATTTGTGAAAAATCTGCTCTTCCGAATATGCAGAATGATCTGCAAAATAATATTCTAAATACAATCAAAGACTGCTTAGTAGCCGTAACTGCTGAACAGAAGACACTTAAATTCTCTATGAAAGCAATATTAGATAATAAATTTGAAGTAACCAATAGGTGTGAGGAAAAAGTGATGTCGAAGAATGTCTCATTCAAATTACCTTCTGAGAAAGAGAATTGTGACTTACATCAAGAAAGTAAATTAAAAATGAAAGAGGGGAGTTCCAAGGGGACAGTAAGGAATACAAAAACATCTCCAATGTACTCAGTGTTCATTAGTTGTCGGGGAGGCTCCTTTCCTCTATATATTTTAAATAGAATGAGCATTCTACAACTATTCTCGGACACAGACAGTTTGGAGGACATAGTCTCAGGAGATATCCAACAAGTTGAATTTCCGGATGACAATGACTCAACTGTATCATGTATATGGATGAAGTCGCGCATCATTTATAATATGAGATGGTCTGCACAAACTGCTTTATATGACCTTGGATTTATGCTAATCGCTACCACAAAAGAGAACTCATTTGAGGAGGCGCCACAACAACCTCGAATGCAAGAGGAGAAAAATGAGAGTGTGGCAAAAATGACATGTAATTGTAATAAAACCTAACTAGAATTTAATGAGGTATGTCCAGCAAATCATAATATAATTATATTGAGTTGGAACACGAGAGGGCACAAACATTTACTCAATAATGATAATCACTATCTTAAGAAATGTGATTTAGTGTTGTTGCAGGAAACTTGGCTAAGTGTACCTTTTTCATGGGATAACCATTTTGTTCATCTATTGCCAGCGATAAAGGGTCAAAAAGGCAGACCAATGTCTGGCCTAGCTACCATATCAAACATGACCACTACAATCAATATAGCTGAGTGGCCCTCTACGAATTCCTTTGTGCAATGTTCCATAATAGAAATACAAAACTCAAAATTTGCAATAATTAACATATATTGGAATCCAATTGCAATTATAGCTGATAAACTCTTCAAAGATATGAATTTATTGATGGAACAAATCATGATTACTAAAAACATTGACCATGTGATTATAGCTGGGGATTTGAATATTCATTTGGTGGCAGTAGGGAGAAAAAGGAATTTGGAACGGGCCACGCAGTGGCTTGAATTTGTCAAGGCGTGGGACTTAATTATGTTGAATGGAGCACTAGAGTCTGACTCCCCTCCTTTGCATACTTGGTCAAGCGGAGGACAAAAGGCAACTATTGAATATATGTTTGCGGACAGAGGTTTGTTTGCTAAAACTGTTAAATTCTCTGTTGTACAAACATCAGCGAGTGATCGTATGATGGTGGAAGCAGAATTTGCGCTACAGCAGCCCCAAAAAATTCAATCACAACAAAAAATGTTGGAGAATTTAGTCATCAATCCACAACGGAATAAACTGCATTGGACTGCTCCAGTGCTAAAAGATTTTGCGGGCAGCTTAAGGGAAGATCGATAATGTGCTGAGAGAGGATTGATGCCTCCGGAGTACTCTGATAAAATACACCTATTTGCACTTGCTTCTGATAATAACAAGTGCAGCACTGCACAAACTCATACATTTGATCATTTTGTAAGAATTAGAAAAATGGCTTTCCGAAAAGAAAAGAGACAGATTCTCCTGCTGCCAGAACAGAAGCGTGAATTAGTGCTATGCAGAATAAAAACAAAGTATAAAAACTGGATTCGTATGCATAAGGCCACTATGAACCAAAATGATGGTGAACACTGGTTCGAAGTATTTAAGAACAAACATTCATCACAAATTTGGAAGTTGCTAAATATGAGTTCAACTCGCCCGCAGATGCAATCGCAACTAAATGGGGTTGCTGAAAAAGATTGGGTGAGTTATTTCACCAATATGTATGCACTTCCTCAAACAAGTATTGCACAAGTAACCACCAATTGGAAAACACTCCCTTTTCAATTACATTTGACCAAGAGGATGTGCTATACTATATTAAAAGGGCGAGCTCTTCGAGAGCTCCTGGGCCGGATGGCATATCAAATTTTGTCATGAAACAGATCCCGACAATATGGGCATCCATACTCTATGCTGTTTTTCAGACATTATTGATAAAACAAAGTGTGCCAGCGTCTTGGTGCAAAGCGATTACAGTGCCAATTTATAAGAAAGGAGAGCGGACAAACCCGGCCAACTATCGGCCTATATCTCTGCTGGATGCGCCAGGGAAGATCTTCAGTAGAATTGTACTAAGAGATCTTAATGCCTGGACGACTATGGAGAAATGCTGCGATCCGTTTCAAACAGGATTTGTCGCAGGCTTTGGCACAGCGATTAATATTACAACTCTAAATGTAATCAAGGAGCTCTATGCGTCGAAAAAACAACCGCTTTATCTGGCATATGTAGACTTCCAAGTTGCCTTTGATTCGGTAGATAGCCATTTGTTAATTCAAAAACTAGTGAGCTTTGGGTGTCCTCCAGCATTAGTCACGATAATACACTTATTGCATTCAAACATCTCAATGCAAGTAAAACTGAATTTGGATGGCCTTCTGTCGGAGGTGATTTTGACTGAGCGAGGCGTAAAACAAGGGTGCATACTAGCGTCCACTCTATTTAATCTATTAATTTTGGATCTAGGATTGGATATTATGAAAGCAATGCATGATGCATCAAAACATGAAGGGCAGCCCATCGCCTGGCTTTTGTATGCAGATGACCTTGTACTTATTTCACAGACGCCTAGTAGTCTGCAAAATATGTTACATAAACTAGATCTGTATGTTGATAAAAACAACTTAACACTAAATCTAGAAAGAACTCAAATTATGATACTAGGCAAAAAGAAAAAAAGACAAAAAAATTGCTTGAATTGGGTCCTGAAAAACCAAAAGCTTACTATAGTTGATTAATATAAATACCTTGGAGTATTATTCAGCAACTCGATTGTGAATAAACCTCAGCTAAACAGTATAAATAATAAATTAAAAGTGCTCACCTCTCAAGCAAGGATTCTCCAATATAAGTTTGGGAAATTCTCTTGTGCACATATTCTTGTATTCTTCCATCAAAAAGTGGTACAAATCATCATCTATGGAGCTGAGACGTGGCTGCCGCAAAACAGAATTTATTGGAATAAATTAGAAGCACAGTTTTGGAAAAGAGTACTGAATCTCCCTAATTCAACTCCCACTGCTCTTCTTCATTTTGAGTTGGGCAACTTATCTATACACGTACAAGTAACCTGGAAAAGATGTTGCTTGTTCGGAAAATGTGTATTAGGTTTAGCTGAAAAAAACGTGCTTGCAATATTGGCAAATCACTTATTAAGATCAGAAAACGCATTCCCGTTGAAATGGAGAGCAGCTGTAATTGAAGATATGAGTAACGCTAACATCTCGCTTGACACTCTGTTAAATAACCCTAACAAAGCAAAATTGAAATTGCACCAGTATGATTGGAATAACACCCAACAAAAATGTCTGCAATTAAAAGATTTTGATAGAGCGCTTTTCGGTCATAAAAAATTTCGACAGGCGGCAGACTATTTACTATAATGTCCTAAGTTCAAATTAAGAAATCAAATATTACGGTTTTGTTTGAACCTGTGGCCAACTAACCAGATATTAGTAAGAAGAGGTCTATTACAAGTCGAAAATGTAACGTGCCGATTTTGTAAAGTATCAAATACTAAATAAACATTAAGGCATTTATAAATTGAATGTGATGAATTACGAATGCAGGGAGAAGTGATGATCAAGAAAGTAACACAACATCACCTTATTAAGCGGTCAAATGATGAATTGTGGCATGAGCTATTTGCCACTCCAAAAATTTCCATAAGAATAGCGACAATGCAATTTTTAAATACACTATTGCTCACTACAGGCTCTGAGGAATAAATGATTCCAGTAAAATGATCGATTATTAGTGGTTAAAGCAATGTATACTTGAAGATATGTGTGGCTTATATCCACTTATATGTTCAAATTTACTCATTACTAGTTTTAATGTTATTATCTTCATAAGTGTTTATCAATTAGCATTGATCCTAATGTTGCTTTTAAGTATGTATCTTAAAGTCGATAACAGACAGTTCCATCTGTAACTTTTAATGTTTGATGTGTCTTAGAGAAAAGTTTTATGTAATTATTCTTCTTGTCTATGATATGTTTGTTTTGAAAGGTTAATTAATTAGCCAACCAAAATAAAAAAAATAAAAAATAAAAGATATTGCGCATGCCAGGGCTCTGAAAAATGAACGCCCGAGGCTTGTAATGAAGACACAATGAGAGGAGTGTGTATAGTACAGGATCACCATCTGTCATTGCAATGACCCAGCCAGCATTCCCAATGGGTCATGCCTGGTGGGAGAGATGTACGCCCCTGTCAGGCATGCCTTGTTGGGCAAGCACAAGAAAGAGGAATTCCTACAGTGTGTAGGAGGCTCTCTCTCCGTTTTCTCATTGTTCAAATTACGTCTCAAACGTAATTTGAGCAATGAGAAAAACGCAGAGAGAGTGCAAGCTCCTCCATAATGGGTGGATAGGTGGTGGGTTGACGCTGATCTGCCCATAATGAACGAGCCGCCCCTACGTGAACCGATCTGCTGGTAAAAGCAAATGATGACGGAGCAATTATTAGAGTGAGTGTCCTGGGTAATTGCATCACCTCACCAAACCTTTGCAAAGAGTCCTCACATTACTGCATACGCTAGGGGAGAAAACGAATGTAGTTGAGGGTAGATTCCTCATCGAGTTTTCTTTGGGAAAAAGTGGGTCTGATAGTACATTTGATCAAGTATACAGGGCTACAACTGTAGGGAAGGTTTAGTTATAGAGAAGACATTCTCAGTCAAGATGGCCTCTTTGCACTAAGAAATAAACAGAAACCAGATCTCGACCCTGCCCAAAGTCATAAACAGGTTCAGACTGGCCTATAGGGCAATAGGCTCATGGCCGAACCAAAAACACAAAATGCTGGCATGGGACAGTATTTTTGTTCAAAGTGGGGCACTTTCTTTTACCAATGTGGAGCAGTTCGATGAGTTACTTTACTATGCGGCTAGTAGTTTGCACAATTTATCAAAAAACTCCCCCTTGAGTACTATTCAAACAGTGTCACAAAAGGAATGAATAGCCATTTGCAACGGTGGGCCACTTCTTCATTGGTCCCAGAAACAATTTTATGGCCCAGTCCGACCCTTGTCACATAAGAGGCAAAAGCCTTGTCCTAATAACTGGACCAAACTTAAAACATTCAATTTCAGACATAATTAACAGCATTTCATATATTTATTGACAGGCCTTCAATAATTATAAAAATCAGACCTTTCCCTTTTGCTCGGGTTGCATTTGTCTTCCACTTCAGCACGAAAAACATGTAAATTCTCTTCAAATATGCACAATTGCATCGTGCACGGATGCACTGCAGGGAAAGGTTTGTACAGTAACACAAGCCTTTTCCATCTGCAAAAATGCTATCACAGCGCAGGTATTGTAAGTCACAGCACAATGAAAGGCGATGCGCACAGACGAATATGAGGCAGAGGTAACGCCATAGTACAACCAGCCATAGTACAACCAAGAGTGAAAATATGAATATTCGTCGTATCCTCTAAAAACACAGACACTGCCCCTGAAGATGGACCAGGTGTGTGAAATGGATCAGCATTGCTTCTGCACTAAACAAACCGAAAATTATAAAGATAAACATCAGACTTTAAAATACTTGAAGGACTATTGAATTTCTTTTGATAACTAAACTCTACAAAATTGAACAATTGCAACCATTTGAAGTAGCATTTACTACAGAATAGGCGCCTCCAGGCTCCGTGAATGTTTCACTGAGCACTTCTCCCTTTCAGTTTTATTGTCGTGACGATGTGTACGTCATGTATTCTGGGTGACACCTTTAACCTCCTAAAGGAACCTATAAGAACGCAACAAAACGCCTCTCTGAGAAATTAAGTGGTGCCCTCTCCTGAAATCGAATCTTGTTCATCCGAAATATTATGGCATAAAAATGAAACAGCCACAGAGAACACACTGTTCTAAATTTCCAAAGGAATAGAAATAGGAAAAGTGTGACAGGAAAAACACTGTCCTTGGAAATATTGTGCGCTCAGTAGGAGGCTTCCCTGATAGAAGTCTATGCAGTGGAGAAAGGCCTATCCGAATACTGCACCATTACACACTTCTACAATATTGTGCCCAGACGATACCTTCAGAAAATTGTTCCCCTTAAAGTGTGGCGCTGGAATCTTGTGAAGCAAAATCAATTCATAGTCCTATCGATCGACTGAGATAAAGAGTGATCAGTAAAAGATGTTGGCCTGTTAGTAATGAGCACATTTTGTAATGTATGATTATGTGTATATGTGCAAAGTCTTGTTGGCTGGGTGCGTATTATTAATAAATAAATAAAGAGTGATTTATCAGATTAATTGCCACATAAATTACAAGCTATGCTTATTAGTTAATACATGCAAAAGACGTATGTTTTGGGATGTGTTATATTTATCTTAATTCCTGTACAGTTCTATGCTACGAATGTATGATGTCATATTTTTCTTTTATGCCATTTTGCAATGGCTTTATTATTTATTTTATTTTAATTAATTTTATTTGGGGTATTTATTGAGCAAATACATAGCTTGAGGAAGCAACACTTTGCTGTTTAGGGGTTGCAGGTATACTGTACATGATTACAGGAGGAACAGTTTTTACGACATATTTATTATTATTATTATTATTATTATTATTATTATTTATTATGAGGCAGGAAGATCTTTACCTGAGGAAGTGCTGCCACTCATCTATTCATCACCAGGGCCTATCAATGTCATTGTGTGTGCAAACAATAACTTTGTGGTTGAGCACACCTGCCAAGGAAGCTCATCTCCAAAAATGGGAGGTCATTTGACCGGGTCATTTCTCTGGAAGATCTGCATTTATGGAAATTCTCCCTGCCGTCCCTTTGCCATTTGGGACTGTTGCAGTCACTGCCTGAGCAAGCACTAAGTGTGCGGTTGTCTGGCTCACCAAAGTCAAGAGGCTCAACTCTGACCCCACCAACATGCTGAGGACTCTCATCGCCTCAAACGGGGAGTCACATGACCGGGCCAAGTGACTGGAAGATATACATTTGAGGGAGTGCTCCCACTCATCACTTCACCCTCTGGAACTATTGCTGTCACTGAGGGTGCAAACGCTAACTGTGTGGGTGAGTGACTCGCCACCATTAAGTTGCTCAACTCTGACCCCGCCAGCTGCCAATGATGCTTATCGCCACAAATGTACAGGTAATGTGATCGGGTCATATGACCGAAGATTTGCTTTTGAGAAAGTGCCCCCCTCGATCCTTTACCATTTGGGACTGTTGATTTGACTGCATGTTCAAGCGCTGTGTAGCTGAGCAGCACGTTGCCACGTACTCTTGATTTTTTTTTCTACTCCTCATGTTCAAATTTAGATTCTGTTTCTACTATTTTTGCACCTCGTGCTGATGCTTTTCTAGTTTGTACTTGATTCTTGCTTGTTTTTATTTATCGTTCCTTAACAGAACAATCGATGGCTACTTGCTATTGACATCATTTGCAGCAGTTATCTGCTTCTGTATTGGCTGACTTCAGTCTTCCATCTTCTGAAAATCTATCAACTTTGAAAGATTTCAGCAAAAGAATTAGAATCCTCTCTGCTGTTCAAACTTCACTTAACACTCTGTCCATTTGCAGCTTTTATGCGTTGACGTAATCCACGTCACCCTTGGTTTTCAAATTCGTTAAAAGGTCTTCATCCCATGTTCGAAGGGCTGAATGACGAAAGGATAAAACCACAGAAATATGTTCTATTTTTTATCCACTTCAAAAATCATCTTCAATGCTATAACTGGGGCTGCATCTCACTATTACCATTCTCTTATCTCAACACATGCCTTCTCTTCTAGTCATCTGTCCTCAACTCTGAACAGGTTACCGGTTTCTCCATCATCTGGTCCATCTTTGTTAACTGACGCTTTGTGCAGATGATTTTACTTGATAATGTGTTGGTGAAATTGAAAACATTCAAGTCTCTTTTACTCACATTGATAATTCAAGCCCAACAACTGCAGTTTCCTGTTTTTGTAAATCCTCCTTTGCTTCAATTTCTTTGGTTACAGAAATGGATATAGTCCAGTTTATTTCTTAGACCCATACTACTTCATTGCCTTTTGATACTCTTCCTTCTCCTCAAATTAAAATTGTATTTCCTCTCTTACTACCATACCTGTTAATATTCTTTAAAACGTGTCTTAAGTCTGCTAGGATTCTTTTAATTTTCAAACATGCTATTGTTATACCTGTACTCAAAAAACCCTATCTTAATGTCCAATGCCTTCATAGAGTCTCTGATATCTTTACTATCTTTTCCATCAAAATTGTTTGAAAGTTTTGCTCATTCTTAAATACCATCTTAATAGTTTACTCTCACCTTTTCTGTGTCTTTCAGCCAGGACATTCTACAGAACCATTTCTTATCGCTATTTCAGATTCTATTCTCGGTTCGATGTTCTTACATCCCCAGTTTTCTTTGTGCAGAGTTTTTTTTTTCCAAATAATTTAGGCTAAAAAAAACCATATTCCACCCAAATCCCCCTTCCCTATTATCTAGTCCCTATTCCCCACACCCCCTATTCCTTAGATCCCCTTGCCCCACCCTGCCCCCACATTTTTATATGTGTTTTTTTCAGCCATACATTTTTGGCACCCAACTCAGCGAAAAAAGACTGCCATTGTATTAACGTTGTACCCTATTCCCCATCCATGGCAACATATGTTTTCATCTATTTTGGTGCTTTTAAAATGTATCAGTTGCTATTTTCCTTAGATCTTTGTCTTCACTTGGCATATCTGGATTTGTTATATCTTCATTTTGATCTTATTTTAAAAAGTAAATACTTCTGTTTCTTGGACCGGCTCATTTTCTCAGACACATGGCATTTGTCAAGGCTCTGTGCTTGTTCCTGTTCTTTTTTCTCTTTATGCTATTCCATTAACATCGTTGATTTCTTCTTTTGGCTTTCAAGCTAATTTCTATACTGTTGATAAACTGATTGTTTTGATCCTTTATGCATTTTTCTGGGTTTATAGTGATAATACCGAACTTTAAAATCTCGAAAAAAAAAATCTCGAAAAAAAAGGCCGAAAAAAAAAATATCGAATTTTTTTTATGACGTTTTTTTTTCGAAATGGGGGGGTTCCCCCCAACCCCCCTTTTTTTCTATTTTTTTTTATTTTAACCCTTTTTTTTACTTACCTGACCCCAAAAACACATATAAATAAATAAATAAATAATTCGCTATTTTTTTTTTGAGATTTTTTTTTCGAGTTTTTTGTCATTCGGTATTATTTTTTCGGCCTTTTGACTGACCACCATTTTTCTGATGATTTTCATTTTAAGAGTCACAAACTGTTTATAATCTATTGCAACATTATTTTATTCCTGCAAATTCTACAATTTATAGTCTATTTCCCATTTATTTTCCTCCTATTCAGACAGCTATTAACCCTCCAGCATGGAATGTTATAGGTTTTATGTTTGACTTGTGAAGCCCAGTTCATGTTTGCATGAGACTGGTGACTTGTTCTATCTCCTGGGCAACAATCTGAATTCTCTCCTTCCAGACTACTTGAAAAGGACAACATATTTTGTGATGCAACATGCAAGGTGAGGGCAAGGGCTAAGGTGAGGCCTTTCCTCACCTTCCCCAGAAGCTCAATATCGCTAGAGCCCTGGTTCTCTTTAGGCTTGACTACTGCAACAGACTCTTCCTCAACCTGCCTCTTTCCTTGCTTTGCCCCCTTTAACTAATCCGGGAAAGGACTGCAAGACTTATCCTTGGCCCCAAGCCGAGGAACTGCATCCCTCCAGACCTAAAATCTGTCCACTGGCTACTGGTGACCGCAGGGATCAAATTCAAGGCCCTTTGCATCATTCACAAGGCTGTCTGGGGCCGGGGACCTCTTTACATCCAGCTTTCCCTCCCTAAATACCTCCCGGCCAGAGCCCTTCGGTCCTCTGGCTCCAAATCTATGCAGGTCAAACACTTCCCAAGAGAATGGGAGGTAGATCCCATTCCTTAGCTGGCTCCTCTCTCTGGAACTGCCTCCCCCCTCAGACTTGATCCAGATCTTCTTAAATTCACGAAACTTCTCAAGACTTTACTTTTCTCTTCTTGCTTCCCTCTCCCGTTCCATTGCTCACTCTCATCTGCTGCTGTGACTGGGGCCTGGTCCCTTCAGTATCATTCAAAGGCCAGACTACTCCCTACCAGTTCTCCCAGCATCCTTTGCAGCACTTGACGTCGGGCTCCCTTTCCCGGACTGTCCCAAGTTGGTCCTGCCTGTCCACCGCACTCATCCTCACTTCCCCCCTTCCCCGCGCACTTGCCGCCTTGTCATGCATTTGTCATGTATGTCACAGGTTTATTACACAGCACACACCAGCCAGGGAACTCCTTCCCCTACAAGGAATGTGGCGCACAATAGCACGCTTTTTATTTTTAATATAAAATAGATTTTTGAGTAGGCCTTCAACCCGTTTCACACCCAACCTCCACAACCACCCTGTGTCACAATGGACTAGGAGCCAGGCTGGTGTGTATCAATAAGATATTTATTCATTTATTATTTAATGAAAAAGGAAAATCAACCAAATACACATCCACTTAATGTTGTGGCAACACAAAATGCAATTATATCTGCAAAACCACCAGGTTAATATATCCTATTACAGTTAATTCCAGTTTTTAATGGCAGAACAGAAAACGAATAATTTACCACAAAGTGATAGCACCTAGAGTTAAACACTCCCCCCTGCAACACTCACCCCCAAACATCAATTTGGTCTTGATTCCTTTGAATGGAAGGCAGTGGCAAGGAGTAGGAATATAGAGGGAAAACCCGTTTTTGGAGCAAAATGGAAGAATTAGTTTTTACTGTTTCTCACAACTGCTAAGGAAAAGAATAGAAGAAAATGTGTATTGCTTAAACTTAGAGGTTAGAGAACATTAATCAGCACATCAGGGAAATAGAAATAAAGTAGGATAATCGTTTTTTGGGAGAAAGCAATTGCAAAGGGAAAATATAGTGGCAAATGGAAATTCGTTTACACTGAGGTTTATACTGACATGCAGGCTCTGGGAAATCGTAACTTGCAATAGGAAAATCGGTTTCCAGTTACAATGACAGAGGCACATAGCAGGAAGATGTCTAGGCAAAGGGATTGCTTACACTAATGAAACCAGTTGGGGTTTAAACTAACAAAAAATGATAAGTCCCATCCCCGGATCTTCTTCTCTACCGGTTTCGACATTTTTGAAAAAATATGAATGGAATAACGTCTTCATCAGGAGGACCACTTGATACAGTATTACCACTAAAAAACACAAAAATACCACATTTATATATACAAAAAACTGCTATCTATGCTTGCTGTCTTGAGCTACCAACATGCAATTGTTTATACCATAAATAGAAAACTATTGGGGGCACCGTGTTGTGACGAATCCCAAGGTGTCCCTATTGTTACAGAGTGTCTAAAAAGGAGGGTTTGTGGGACCCTAAGCCAAAACAGACCACTGTATCTCAAGTGGGATCATGCCGCCACCATATGAGAAACCGACACCACCAGGGACCCAACACAGAAATCGTGGGACCAAACTGACCTGACTCCCAATGTCATGTGCTCAAACTCGTCAGGCCCATTAAATCTGACTCAAGGGAATATCACAAAGTTTCAAGGAAAGCTAAAATGACATATTAAACAGCAAGAATTGAAAAACCATGAATTCTATGCTACCTAAGAGCATCAAGGTGTTAGTGCTTCGCCACTCACCTCAAGAAACAAGACTGGATTTATTCCAGTAGTCGCGCTACTATTGCTGATGTTGGTGTTGCCTCAGTACACGTGACTTTAAATGCATTTTAAAACTAGACAAGAGAAAGTTGCAAGACAAAAAAGAGAGAGAAAAGGGGAGGTCAAGGGTGGCTCATTTACAAGTCCTAGAGTCATGCTGTTGTCAAAAGGTAGGGCCCTGTGTGCATTGGAAAATATTAAATTATATTTATAGCCACCAATGCTCGCATACAAGTGGGGGACAATATGGAGGAATTGTGTCCCTTGTGCTAAAAATAATTTTCCACTGATGAGAGTTAAATGGTCCTTTTGTCTGTTTAAAATTTAAAATGACAATTGTACTATTGCATGTATTCATGACGGCTATAGAGACCGCCTTACTCACTGGCGTGGATGACCAAGCATTACATTAGGGCAGACACACACGTTACAGCAGAAAACGGATGCCCCGAGGTAACTGACATGAGCCTGGGAAGCTCGCATTAGTTCTATTTTTAGCACGCAAACGTGTGTGTTTTACAGCTGCAACCTACTATAGGCGGCCGTCCGTGCTGCCAAGAATAAATGATCGTAAATGGCAAATACAAACATTGCAACGAAAAGCAAGTGCTATTAACCAGACTACAAAGACCTAATGTGTTAACACTGTTTATGTCAGTCAGATGGAAAACACTTACTGCAGTTAGCCATGCCTGCCTTTATGTCTGCAATGATCAGCAGAACACGGAGCCGAGGGCTCTTCAAGAGTTTTCCTAGGCGTTGCATGAAAGTTCGTCTGGCATTTAAATATTGAAAGCGTGACGTGAAAGAGGCTTCCCCAGCAGCCATGTGATTGCCGGGGAAGCCCGTCACGTGATTCAGAGGAATCCAAAACTTAAAGGGGCCGTAAGGATGAGACAGCTGGTGTGATTTACGTTGGTGCTCCAATAAAAACTTTGGGCTAGTACTCAGGACGTCATGCATAAGAATGTAAAAGTCAAACCCTATAGGTATTAATGGGGCAACGTACTAAGCCATATTTGCTGTATAATATTAATAAGAATGCAAAAAAGTTTAAGGATGGTTGCAATGTTTGTGGAACAGGCACTATTGATATTGAAGGGCTGCACTGCAAATACTGTATATTAACAGGGCGCAAACAAAAGGTTAAATAGTTGTTGCGCAAGGTTACTGAACCAATAGATGTCAAAATAGACTTGCTCATGAGTTATACAGATGTTCTAAAAGTTTTGACAAATTGTTATTATAATGCATTCCTCTCATGATGTATAAACAAACAAATGTTGTCTATTGAAGAGACTATATACCATAGGCAAGGGGAAGATGTCGACATGTATTGAACTCCCAAGGTTCCAGCGTGTAAAGTCAACATGTATTGAACTCCCAAGGTTCCAGCGTGTTAAGTCCTTTATCTAATGTTTTTAGATTAAAAATCCACAGTTGTTCTTTGTATGACAATTTGTTCTTAGTCTGGTGGTGTCGGTTTCTCATATGGTGGCAGCATGATCCCACTTGAGATACAGTGGTCTGTTTTGGTTTAGGGTCCCACAAACCCTCCTTTTTAGACATTCTGTAACAATAGGGACACCTTGGGATTCGTCACAACACGGTGCCCCCAATAGTTTTCTATTTATGGTATAAACAATTGCATGTTGTTAGCTCAAGACAGCAAGTATAGATAGCAGTTTTTTGTATATATAAATGTAGTATTTTTGTGTTTTTTAGTGGTAATACTGGATCAAGTGGTCCTCCTGATGAAGACGTTATTCCATTCATATTTTTTCAAACACGTCGAAACCGGTAGAGAAGAAGATCCGGGGATGGGACTTATCATTTTTTGTTAAATGTACCCACTCTGTGGAATAGAGCACATTTTTGGTCAATGGTTGTGCTGACACACATTTGATGTGGACAAGATGAAGTATTCAAGACCATGTGGGGCTAATTTATGTGCTACCACATATGGATTGTACTAAAAAGTTTAGTCAAATAAAAGTGTTTACTGTGAGTGAATGAGGTTGATTGTTTTGAGTTGTAAATGATGGATTGACTGTTGGCGAATGATGGTTGTGTTAGGTTTTTATCACCTGGTGTTTTGTGCTCCTTTGCAATGTTAATGTAATTTAATGTGTGTGTATTAATTAATGATTAACTCATTTTTGAAAATAATGTATCTTAATAAATAAATTTTTGATACCTTTAAAAATAAAATAACCTCTGGACAATTTTTCAGTAGATTGCGTTACACTAATACCCTAGTCCAGGGTGTGGGGTTTTCCTGCGCCTTTCAGTGTGTACATGTTCAGATCAGCCAGAAACCTAATCAAACTGACCATTACAGTTCCCAGAGTCACAGGTAAATGCAATTTAGAACCTTAAAACCGCCTGGAAATCCTCATTCTTATTGCTGTGCAAAATGAATGATGAGTGTGTCTGTCAACAAACGGGCTGGCCGCTTCATCCCCCACAGCCATCTGTTACCCTGGGTCAGCCTGTGTCCAGAGATTTTTATGAGTCTCTTTGAAATTCTCAGTTTGCTCTTTGAAGTGGGTGTAACACAAACTCACACCTTCTTGTTATGCTTCAGCCACAGATGGCCTTCTTTGAAATCTCTAGGCTCCTGCCATCATGTCTGCAGAATAGGGAATTTTGATGCCCTTAGCAGCATCACATTTTATTGCGGGATTGTTAGAGGAGAGGTGTGATATCCAGCTGGAAGTGGGGCTTGTCATTGTGAAGTTCCTGCCTCAGCCAAAACAGGTTTTTCCTAAAGTGTCTCTTCACATGTTACTGGAGTTTTGTGGGGGAAACATAATATACATTTGCTTTGGTCACCCCCCCCCCACACCATGTTTTCCCTGACATTTTTTGTGTGAGCAGTGATATCTTTTTCCATTGTGGCTTTTTAAAACCGTTTTTATGTGCAGGCCGTTTTTGCTTTTAATATTTAAAAATCCTGTCTTGCAGGTGACAGTATTCTTTGATTTCTCCTTCTTGGGTGAATTGACATTGCTGCTTGTCCATTGATAATAATGGGTAGGCCCCTTTCTCCATGGTTCTTTAATTTTACATGAGCACAAAAGAAAAAGCCAGGCTGTTTTTGGTTGGAGTGTTTAAATGCTTGCCACTCGTGACAGGGAAAGCAACGCAGGGCTGTTTTTGGTTGCAGTGTTTAAATGCTTCTGTTCGGGTGAAAGGAACTTCTGTTTGGGGCCCTTAAATGCACCCCACAGGTAGGATTGTCATAAGGCCAATATAACCGTTTTTGTTGTTCTACTTTTTTGATTCCCATGTCCCCCCAGCCCCATCTTGTCTTGTGGTGCCCGGAAACACCTGTGTAAAGGCGCCATACTAACGTACAAGAAATAAAATAAACAATTCAGAAGCGGGCAGAGGATGGGCCTCTTAAACTACCATGGGGACTCTTCTAGCAAGTATTTTCCAATGATGAAAGAACACACTTTACACTGCAGTTCAGTCCATGTTTGCTTAGTGGCGCTCAGAAAGAGCACTGACAATGGAGCTGGGTGGGGGAGCATTGCCTATACAGCTCTCCTAGTCTTAGCCCCAACAACAATGCAGCAAAATTTCCCCTCATTTAAGATGATATGCTTATGATACATACCTTTCATATGGTGTACGGATGACAGCCACATCCGTCGCTCAATGCCTCCAGCCCGCTTGAACCCCCTGTGTGTAGGGCTGGGTGAATTGTTAAATTCCATTCTGCCAGCCTCAGAAGTGAAATCTGTCTGATTTCGTCCCGCTTTGCCCCAATGCGGCATTGCGCTACCCGTGTATCGAAAAGAGCAGCTTAAAGTGTCTCGTGCTGCTGCGCTAACTGAAAAGCGTTGCCGTTGCATGAACCCTGCACGAATCAAAAAGAGCCACCTTAAGTTTCACATGCCGGTGCGTGAACATAGCATGAATTGAAAGATGTGGTGCAAAGTGTCTCATGTTGCTGCATGAACAAAGTGTGAATCGAAAAAACTGTCCAATTGATCTTGTGCCGCTGGGTGAACCTAACGCAGATCTAAAAACGTGTGTGAAGTTTGCGTGCTGAAGCACAATACTAGTACAGGTCAAAAGAATGCCTGCACAAAGATTCTCGTGTCATTGCGCGAAACTAGCATGATTCGGAAAAACTGTGCAAAGTTTCTCGTATCGCACAGAGAAACTTGCAGCACAGTTCAAAAAAGAACCACACAAAGTTTCTCGTGTCACTGAGCAAAACTAGCATGGACTGCAAAAGACCCACACAAAGTCTATTGTGTTGCTGCGCGAGCCTAGCATGAATCGAAACCCCATGCAAAGTTTCTCGTTGCACTGCGCAAAACTAGCACAGTTCAGAAAAACCCACACAAAGTTTCTCGGGTCACTGTAATGATAAAAAAGACCTGTGAGAAGTTTCATGCCTCGTTACACAAAACCAACATAGAAATAAAACACTACGCTCTGCACGAAACCACACAAAACCAGGCGAACGTTCATTGGTGGTGGAACCGTAAGCTGATTTTGTGGAAACGGGCAGAAGCAGAATCCAGTACGAATTCTGAACTTTTCACTTTGGGGTCAGAAATTTCGCCCACCTCTACCTGTTTGTGAGCTAAGATCGAAGCTCTAGGAAGACCTGAACGGGTGAGAAGTACATTTCTGTCCCAAAACATAACATCAGCAAACAACTATTCTAGCCGTATAAACGCCTTATAAATGACCAATGAAATAAAATAAAAATATAAATCAATGGTCGTCCAGTGCATTAATTTGAACTGGCGTTCACACTAGCCTTGGTCGAAAGGTTGCTGCAGTTTTCTAGAGTTCCCAGCTCTCGGTCACCTGTTTGGTATGATCCCCAATGTCTCTAAAGGGTCTTTAGATAACATGGGGCAACGTGCATGCACCAACTCTTACTCCTGGCCGTGCCATAAGCAGCCTGGTGGAAAAGTCAATATATGACATGTACGGTAAACTGGTCTACGTGTCCTCAGCTACCCGGGCATATTGTTTTCTCCAGGTGCCTTCACTTTACTCTGTTGACTTCTTGGGTGGTGCACTGCAAGCTCAGCTCGGCCCCCTCTTCAATAGCGGGCAAGCCCTGGCTTGCCGCCCCTACTGCTGACCTATGCATCAGCTCGCCTCACAATGATTATTCTTGTTCGGACATGCTCACTCAGCCTGGAACTCGTCCACTCCAATTTGAGATTACTTGTATAGCTCTTACTATGATAATGTTTCCGTTTCATAGCACTATAAATAACAAGTGATGCCACTGAGTAATGTAATGCTGCTCATAACAATAGGAGGCCGAGTTAGTGCTGTCAGGATTGGAGCATGTGAGCTACAGGTCGACCCTTCATTACAACAGTGTATGATTGATTTACCAAGCTATCTGACTATCGATTGCTCTACAATTAGGTTTTTCCCTAGCTCTTGTTGCCATAGCAGAGGAGAAATATCCTACTTTTATATCGGACTGGGCCCTCCCACAAAGACAGCCCATCACAGCCCCTTCCAGCCCCTCAGATGTCTTTAACAGACTAGTCATAGTAAACAGCAGCAGCCATCTTGCACAATACTCAAGTGTTCTCTGGATTTCTGAGGGTAAAGCATGGAAAGGGCCCAGGAGACCCTAGAGTCTACATTGCCATCTGGCAACTTCTTCTATACTTCCAAGGACACTGATACAGGGCACCGGTCCTCCAAACCCTCTCCAGAGTACCTCACTCTACCTCACAGTGAACTCAGAAGAGCTTGTCTCGCTGTTCGCCTGCTCTGTTCCGGTGTGCGCACGTTCTTGCAGTCCACTGACATCCAGCTCAGAGCGTGAGTCAAACTACATTCTGTATTACACCATTAACATGTTGAAGAGCGCCCCCCTCAAAACTACAGATACAAAAACATTCGAAGAAACGCGGGAATGCATCAAAACGGTCGCGTACAGCTTCCCCGCAGCAATACGCATGAAGTTAGCGCTGGGAAATGTAGCATAGCTGGGGGTGCACGTGATCTCCGGGCAGCATGGCGCAGACGCTTAATTACAGCCCTAGCCACATTCCCTCAGCAAGGGGGAACGACGCGCATTGGACGAGTAGGCCGCTGACTTTTCGGAGCCGTTCTGCGTGAGGCATTTTTGGCATATCTCTAGAACGTGACAAGGCATCCTCAAAAGCTGGCATTTCTAGTCAAACGAGAACCGGGGCAGCCACTCTTGAGCCACTTCCCCATCTCTGTGTGAGCATAGAGTGCTCTTACTCTCTGGCGAGGGGCGACAGGCGTGCACGGTCAAGGTCAACGTGGGCTCGACTGATATGTGGCGGGTGACGGCGACGAGGTGACCACGGTTATGGGGCACACGAGGATGAAAGCAACACTCGCTGCCATTGTCTTGGTGGGGGTGTTTTTCAGCAAGGTAAGGGGTGGGTGTGGCGACACTTTGAGGTTTTGCTAGAAATGTGCATTGAAGAGAACGTTCACAGTGCTCCATGTAAAATGTTTGTCTCCTCATCGACAGCACGTATGGGGCAACCGCCCTTGTTTTCTGGCATATGCTATTATTCAACGCAAAACACCTGTCATGCGCTCGAGGAATCATTCAATCAGACACGGCATCACATGCCCGAGTGTGTTTGTGTTGTACGTGTACCTAAATGCATTTAGCTATAAACACATAGATACATACGCATATGTATGTTGCTTTTGTATGCACCATTGTTAAGATAAAACCTCTTGGCATAGACTTTCCCCAAAATTCTATTGCTAATAATTTTGGTGGACACGCTGAACATTTTGGGGGAAATTAATTGAAAGGTGAAAAGTTATTAGGTAACTAAAAAAATCTGTTTTAGGCTTAACCCCATACAGAGACGCCACAAAGAGGTGACCAAGGGGTGGCCACGGCCACCCTTATAAAAACACTGCCCCCCCCCACCGGCCTGAAATTCAGATATGTGTTTGTTTTGGTGTGCTAACCCAAGATTTCCAGTGGGCCACCCCTATACAAAATGTCTGGAGGCAAAACAGCCCATAGAGGAAAAAAATGGGGTCCGTTGTACAGTCATAGTGTAAAATCTGCTTGACGTATTTACATCAAATGGAAAACGGGGTGCCCGCTACTCTCCAAAAACATTTATATATCTCCATGATTCCTTACAGCAGTGAGACTATTTAGAAATGAAAAGGCTCCATTTTTTGTTTGTTTGCATGATGGAAGAGTTTATCGCCAGAATCCTGCGCGAAGCCGCAAAAGTGATATGCTCACAAAGATATTTGGAGTGGGAAAAGAGTTTGTCATTAGGGAAGAGGTGGTTAGAGGCGAGGAGAGGACCACATGCGAAGTTGAAAGTTTGGCGTGGGCTGCGGAGACAGTTTGGGTGAGAAGGTTTATGGATTATTGGGGGAATTCCTCAGGAATCTTGCAAGATTACCACGGGAGCGACAGAAGCCGTGCTCGGAAAAGAAAATGCGTCACAAACTATGGCGGGTGAAAGGGGGGAGAAGGGAGAGGGACAGGAAGATAAAGCACGAGGGAATGGAGTAGGGGGAACCAAGAAAAGAGGGGGGGGGACACGTGGTGGGTACTTGAGGATGAGAAAGACTTTTCAGTTTTCCAGCGCTTTCCCTTTGCTGTCGAAATCTGCAACCGGTCAGTTTTTGAGAGAATAGGCAAACTCCATGTTACCGCTCTGAAAATCTCCTTCCTCTTTGAAATGTACCGTAGTCGTGTACCTGTTTAGACTAGCACAACGTCAAATTCTATGCTCCATAGAATAACTTCCAATTTAGATTTTTCAGGTTGCCAAATGGCCACTAAAAATATTAATGGTTTGGGTGGAAGAATGGGACTGTCTGGCTATATAACAGGAAGAATTTAGTGCTGAGGCGGTTACGTTCAAACAAATATAAGCGTGGCAGTTTCTGCCAGAAAAGCGGCTACGTAAAAAAGCTGAGGCCTTATGCACATGCTATATTAACTTCAGCTCAGTGTTGATTGGCCTACAGGAACGTCTTAGCATTCTAAGCTAAGGATAGCTGAGATACAATAAGGTACAGCAGAAATGTTGAGCTCCCTGACAAACTAACAAGTCAAAATGGCTGATATCAAGGCCCTGGTGCCTCCCTTCGCTTCTCCACTCAAAAAAAGGGTTCTGCCAGAGTACCGTGTTTAGGGTACCTTGACGGGACCATACTTCTACATTAAAGAAGGGTTAACCTCAAAGACAACTGAACACACTTTAGTTTAATGATTAAGGGCTCTACCAGAGCGGTATTTGAGCCGGGATACCGTCAACTCAAATACTGTTACCGCTACTCCGTCCAGCCTTATTAGCGCCGGATCCTGAGTAGTGGTAAGGCAGTAATTCCCAATTTTTTTGAGACTCTATAGGACTCTATAGGGATTTTCGGCACTATTACTGCTGGCGGCAATAGTGCAGAAAAACTGCAGATTTACCTCTCGCTGAAAGCTTGAGGTAAATCTCACCGCCCAAACTCGGGATTGGGCGGTGCGGTAATGTGGTGGTAATAGCGTTACAGCTGCATTTTTGCCACTACGCCCACCCCGTGATGAGGCCCAATGAGTGAAAAGACTAAACCCAAGGTCCTACCTTGGCGCAGGAAGACAGCTAACTTGCTTCTGGGGCTCAAAGTAATAGAATGTAAGAACGCTGTGTGGCCCTTCAGTTTCGTAGGGGGCTCGTATTACCACAGTGGCTAAGAGTGCAATGACTGTTTTCATAAATGTGTACTTTCAAATCAATCTATGTTGTTTTTTCTATTTTTTTTGGAAGGGAAAGAAGTTTTTTACAGAACATTTTGCCCCATAACGTTCTTTGTTTTTAATGTTATTTTACAAAAAGGCAGGTGCGCCCCATAAAGCCTTCCACACAGGGGTAGAAATATGTCAATTAAAAAAACAGGGTGTGTACGAAGGTTTGATTAAAAAATCATATGCATTATCAGAGACTTTTTTTATGAAATATAGAATGTCCAACCATGTAGAAAACGGATATGTTTTGATGTAGGTTTTTTCTGTCTTTGGTCCAAATGTGTGTGTATGTGTGCTTGAGTATAGTCATTATGTTGGTCCTTCTGTAGTAGCTCCTTTGGTTCTGAAAGCATGCTAACTTTGAGCTTGCGATCTAGTGGCTTCTATAGTGTGAAGCGAGTTATCAAGAGCCTCAAAGTGGCATTGGGTGTTTGCATGGCTATAAAAGCTGCATGCTGACACAGGAGTGTGATGATGCATGGACGTGACTGTGTGACAGCAAATTGAGTTGCTTACATCATACGAAACATGTTGTGGTTTATTTTATGCTTCGCTAACGTGATGTCCAGTGAAATTATGTATGTTACGCGAAGACTTCCTTTGCATGTTTGAGCAGGCTGGATGTCAATGGATTGTTGATGTTGTAAAGTTAAAATGTTCTTCTGGTATAACTATTTCGCGTGTGAGTTGTTTGGGATGATTGCGAGTCTTATTGGTAGGCGTATTATTGGTTGATATGTTTCACGTATCATGCATTACTTGTTTAGTGCCGCGTATCATGGAACATTATGAAACATATTTTGTTTAATTCTGTTTCCTTTTTACCTTGTTAATCCTATGGGGGGTGGTTGGAGGGTGGGTGGGGGGGAGAGGGGGATTGCTGTAGATGCCAGAGTGCATTTCATATGTGTGCATTGCATAGAATTTTACTTTTTGTTCGCTCGTTCCCTATTAGATTACTCTGCTGCAAATGTTTGTGTGTTTAGACTAGTGTATACTTTGTTGTTTGGCCATTAGTTCCTATTTCACATCTACAGAAATATTGATACGTTCTTTCGCTAAAAAAAAGTACATATTTCAAGAGCGGTTGATCTGATTTTTAAAATGTTTTCAACCTGCCAAACTCTAGCATAAGTCCTATCCGTGTGCCTACAATCTCTAAAACGGAAGCTGATCATTTCGAGAACATTCTCCTGCCTCTCTGGAAATCTCAATGTAAAAAATATGTTTTTTCATCACTCGGGGAAACGTTTATGAACCTTCGCCAAAGTTGACATGAGTTTTCGGATATGGATTGACCATTTGCATGACAAATGTGGGACCTTTATTGCGGTTGAGCACTGAAGTTCTAGAGGAAAACATGTTTCATTTTTCATTTCCGTGTGTAGCGTTTGATGCAACCTGAAGTATAGACTTGCTATATACATCTTTGCGAAAGCATCTATGAGTCGGCCATGCTATGCCTCCTAGGAAATGCTGGTGCCTCAAGGCTAGGATCTGAGCCTCGATCATTAAATAACATCATAAATGCACCATTAGATTTTAGTGTTATTGTCCAATGTCAAAGAAAGACTCAGACTCGCGAGTCCTCTTTTGCTCAAAAGAGAACCGTTTGTACAAGCATCTAACAAAAGATTTCAAGAGCATCAGCACAGGCAACCATCCATCCCCACATCACGTCTTTTTCAGGTTAGATAGCAGTGAAAATAGTGAAAAGACTGACTTTTGTACCCTATTGCCACCCACCACTTTAAGTAGTCTATGATAGACATGAAAGAACTAGAGCTAACTAGCATAAGTACCCATTCTCCGAAAGGGTTCTGTCGAAGGACATGATAACACTGATCTTGTAGGTCGTTGTTCTAATCCGCTTATCGCTTGATGTGCTTTGCACCCTGAAGTAAACTACACAGAGAAGGGGTGCGTGCGGCTGGCTGACATACCCCGGAGCAGGCACTGGGCGGAGGCGGGAAGCGGGAGGTGGTGTGCTGCTGCATACTGGGACCTTCTGTGCTCTCTCTCCACCTGTTGCCTCACCCTGGCGTGGTGCAGTTCGTTGCAGTGCATTGCGGTGCAACTATCTTGGAAACCATGCATCCTAGAGCCTAGATCTCGAGTTTTGTTCCTCGTGTCGGGACTGGTTCTTCTACGATCACTTTGAGGTTTCGCCGATTTCAGGCAACCAACTCATATGTGAAGGTGATGAAATCCAGGGAAAGGGTGGTGTTTCCACATGTCATGTAGGTAGTAATGTCTGGAGGGTCCTAACAGGTAAGTATGCATAATTTGGTGCAGATTGGTGAAACAGTGTGGAATTGCATAAGGAACAATGCTTCACCACAAATCCCGCCACAAATCCCACCACAAACAAAGACATTATGAATCTTATATAGATATATCGATAGATGTAAATCCAAAGTTTTTTTCTTTTTTCTGAAGTCCATATTTTGTCTTGTTGTGTAGTTGCTTTTTTGCAGATTTATTTTTACATTTCTGAAAGTGTTGTTATTCATTCCACACTAGTTGCCTGAACAAAAACATAAAATAAATCACAATGCTTGTGTGGATATTCATTATATCAAACCATGTTTATCAGTGAATTCAGATCCCCATTGCTGGATCATTAATCTAAGCACCATATGCACTGCAGAATCATCATGAGTTGGCGTGCTAGGAGGAGTCGGCCAGGAAGAGGTGACACTTTGTAGAAAGATCCGGGAATATAGTCTAAAATAGACCTATTTCTAATGATAATGTTGGATCTGTTCAAAATAGATTCAAGTTCACATAAACGTATTGTTAAAGATAGTATGTTTCGCCCCCAGTGGGCCTATACTTTTGAAGTAAATTAATAAGCGATTCCATTAGGTTCCGCTCAAGTGGAAAATCCATTGTGACACCCCGTCTGGTGCAAATAAGATAATAATACATGCTGGTCCAACATTGAGCCACTTCACTTAGTCAAGAAATCATTGTTATCTGTTCCAGGTTGTGCCCTGATGGTGTATCATGGTCTATGGCCTATTGAGATGCTGAGTTTAGACACAAACTGTCCCAGTTTAAGTGTCCTGTCCCCTCCCTTAGGCAAACCTTGCACACTATTCATATGATATAAGATGATATGGCATTTATAACGCGCCTACACACAAGTGTTTCAAGGCGCAACGAGGCAAGAGAGGGGAACAGAGGGAAGACAGAGACAACGATCTTACTAGGCCAGGTGACACTGAGATCGTGCAAGTGCAGGGGAGGGGAAAAGTGCGAGGGGAAGGGTGTGTCACAGGTTTCCCCCTTTCTCACCTGTTTGTGTTCTTTCTTCGATGGAGTCTTCCTGCGTACGGTACGGGTCTTATATAAGCCTGCGCGAATGTCCTCGGCTTCCAGCGTTCGTTCTGCAATCCGAGTCCTGGATCGTTCAGAAGTCTGGGAATTCCTGGAAACAGCAAAGCTTACACTCGGCAGAGTGTATGCGGAGATCAGGATGAAAAGGAGGGCAAGGGAAAGGAGATAGGTGGAGGGTTCAATAGAGCCAGGAAGCAGGAACAAGAAGTTAACAAGAGCGAACTTTCGGCAGCACACGTCAACCACAGTAAACAGTAGCGTTGAGACGCGCAGAGCCGCGGGGCGTGGCCGCTTTATAGAACGTGATGTGTATGACACGGAAACTGCTGCACAGCATTCCATGGTCTGGGCCATGTTGGATGTAAAGAGGAAGGTCTTGAGGTGCTTCCAGAACCGGAGATGGTTCTCCTCAATTTTCAGAGAGGCATGGAGGCTGTTCCAGAGGGAGGCCCCAGGCGAAGAAAGAGATCTACCTCCAACTCGTTGCTTGGAGAAGTGACTGACCCTGAGGGAAGTAGAGGCGGATGAGCGAAGAGCTCGAGAAGGAAGATATTTAGGAAGAGAGAGTTGAAGGTATTGAAGCCCCAGGGCCCAGAAGGCCTTGTGGACAATGCAGAGGGTTTTTAACTTAATCCTCGCAGCCACTGGGAGCCACTGTAAACATTTCAGTCCTGCAGGGATACGATCCCTGGGCTTGAAGCCAAGGACAAGTCTCTAAGTCCTGTTTTGGATGAGTTGCAGAGTGCAGAGAGTAGAGACAGGCAGATTTACAAAGAGGCTGTTGCAGTAGTCCAGCCTAGAGAGAACCAGAGCTCTGGAGACAGTGAGCTTCTGGGGGAAGGAGAGGAAAGGACGAATACCTCTGAGGAGGCACAGCTGGTAGTGTGACTTCTTAGAGATATCAGAGATGTGAGGAGGAATGGAGAATGTTGAGTTGAAGATTACCCTGAGGTTTTTAGCCTCACAGGTGGGAGCAGGAAGAAGGCTCAGAGAGGCCGACCAGAGAGTGACAGCAAAGTGGGAGCGGGTGTGCCAATGAGGAGAATCTCAGTCTTACTGGCATTAAGGCAGAGATCACTGGCGGCACACCACTCCTGGATAGCAGACAGTCAGAGATGAGAGAAGCAGAAGAGGTGGCTGAAGGGAGCATGAAAATGAGCTGTGTGTCAACCGCATAGCACTGAAAGTTGGGGCAGAGAGCGGCAATGCGGTGGGCAAGAAGTGCCAGGTATTGGTTGAACAGCCAGGGAGAGAGGTTAGACACCTGGGGAACAACACAGGTAGAGATAGAGATCGAGGAAAGGAAGGACCCTAGTTGGGCCTGGGAGAGTGCTTCTATTGTACTTAGAAGCAAACTGTACAGCCTTTGGATAAGTAGTGTCAACATTTTCGAGGGCTCTTCCTTAGATATTGCAATCTGCATGTTTTCAAGGCAGCGACTGTGGAACCAATAGATGTGAGATCACACAAACCGATTGCGCAGAGCTACAGATGCTGTTGAACACAAACGCTTCTATTAAATGTACCATGTTTTGTTGTTCGTACCATGTGTGAATATTGTTGATCCCGAATTCACAGACTTTACATCTCATGCACTCAGTGAAGCCACCCTCTCCTTTATTGACCGTGAGCCAATTCTCATTCTCTGTTTCTGATGGAAGGATACAACTCCTCCTTAAGGGATATTCTTTTCGAGACTAATGTGGTATTTGGCACCCACAGCTTCAGAGATGTATTTATACAATTGAATGATGTGCCAATGTTTTCTCCTAATATATTTTGCTTATTGATATGATGTGATATATATATGATATGATATTTATAACACGCTTAATACCCAAAGGTTCCTAAGCGTGGGCCCGGAGATCGAACCTGCGTTGCTCTGCGTCAACTTGCTTCCAAGGCGAGCATGTTGCCCCTGAGCTATCCTCCCGAGACCTATTAGGTCTGAAAGCTTAGCTCTGATGCCTTTTACTGGGTCGTGGTTAGGAATATAGATTTCTTCTCGTGGTTCTTGTGTAGTTGTTTGTAGCCATCTACTGCAAGTACGTGACTAACTTCCGAACAATTATTTGAAAACGAAATAAATGCAGTAGCTTCTTGCAGCAAATTGCTCGGCTATAGTTCTTGCTTCTGTGATCTTATCTTCAGTGTTAAAGCAATTGAATCATCTGACCCTGTATACTCTCCATGGGAGATGCTCTTCTTCAGACTGGAAGGGATACTTTTCCCAGGTAACAGTGAGTTCATGTCAGTGTATCTCATTATTTAAAAAAAAAAGGTAGCTGGCACTCCTCTCCATAAAGAACATGGCATGATAACCTGTTCTGAGATGAGAGTTTGCAGCACACACGTTTTGCTCACTGTACCTTTCATAGATGGGAAATATCCATTTGCATATCAGTCTTTGTCCCGCCCACATGGGCAGTGCAGCACCGAAATGCTATGGCAATTCCTCTCTGAACAAGAGTACCAACAGCAACCCCATACACTTGTTTCAGCCTTGTTGGACCTCATCAGTGAGGTGAAGCTGTGCCTCTCTGAGCACTGTGAGCAAGGAGTCCACGTCTGGTTGCCCCCAGGTAATTTAGGGTGACCAACCCCAAGTTCCTTGCAAATATTTCAAAAAAAGGTAGCAGGCGCTCCTCTCCAGAAAGAACATGGCATGATAACCTGTTCTGAGATGAGAGTTTGCAGCACACGCGTTTTGCTCACTGTACCTTTCATAGATGGGAAATATCCATTTGCATATCAGTCTTTGTCCCGCCCACATGGGCAGTCCAGCACCAAAATGCTATGGCAATTCCTCTCTGAATAAGAATACCAACAGCAACCCCATACACGAGTTTCAGCCTTGTTGGGCCTCATCAGTGAGGTGAAGCTGCGCCTCTCTGAGGCACAGTTAGCAGGGAGTCCACGTCTGGTTGCCCCTAGCTAACAGTGTATCTCATTACAAGTTTGTCAGCAATACCAGAAGAATTACTGCCAAATGTGTTCATCATTACTTTGACTCATTTCCATGGATATGTAAACATGAGAGTGCAATGCCCCAACGAATGACAAAATAGTGTGTGCGAGATTGCTATTAAAATGAGGGTCTTTCCAATCTATCGAATTAGGCATTGTCTCTGCAAAACTCTGATGAGCTTTCGAGCTGCTAAATATGCGGCAGAGAGAATTAGCCATTCACGTATTAACCCTTGTATCAAGAAGTAGGCCTCTCAAAGCTTAGCCATTTTTGTTTAGTGTCACTGCCATTTTGAATAAAGTTTAGATTCTACCACATCCCAGAGAACCTTTCTGCTGCCAGATATGGCCAGGCAGTACGAATATTAGCTATTATTCTAAGAGTTGGGCGTCCGGTACACTTTCTCATGGGATCTTTTCTGTGCAGGCGAGCATGCAATTAAATCATGGGTTTTGGCCTTGGCATGCACAGACACGAATGTGATAGCAACACAGGGGGGGGTGCTTTAACATGGGAGAGCTGCAGGTGCGGGGAGTGACATGAGATGCCATGGTATCTGGTATCACGAAGGGAGAATGGCCTTGCATTTAGTTTATTGCTGTGGATTGCAGCTTTCGTTCTGTTTGCTGACTGCTCATGATTAGGTCACCTGCTGGGGGGTGCACATCAAAATGTGACAGGGTTTTTGTATTAACCAATGGGCTTGGGGAAATTTGCGAACCTGTTAGCATTGGGTCATTTTTGCTGGCTTAGTTTCTTTATATACATGAGCCAATTGGATGCTTGGAATGTAGTTACAAATAATGTTGATATCATATGCGAAAATGTTCTAATTATGTGGTTTTTGTCTTTCCATACTACTGACCAATGTGGGCATGGTGAGTTCTCAGCTTTTTGGTCGTACGCGACTGACTGACCGACCTCTCCTGGACATTAATTCTCTGTAATAAACCTGTGTTTTCTCGCAACTTCTGCTTCTCATCATTGTTTCCTGGAAATCAGGGTCTTGCTTTTCACATTTCCTGCAGGATTACAAGTGGGACAACAGTGGTGCTAGTCGCCATTTGTGGAGCTCACAGGGCTCCTTGCAGATTTTCTCGGATTTACCATGAGTGGCCATTCTGAAGTGGTAAATCCTAGATTTCTGTGCAGGCACATGGAGGATTTACATTTAGCAATATTCTGGAAGTAAATCCTCCACTTCATCTCTAAAGTAGTAATTTCGAGGTGTTGTAAAAATGCTGGTAATTCCATTGCCACCCAAAAAAGGGTCTGAAATGTAATGATTTGCAGACCTTTACTGCACTGCTGAACTCATAGGGAAGCCCAGTAGGCACACAGTAAAGTCTGGAAATCAATGTATTATTCAGAAGTTAAAGGGAGATGTCTAGAACACGTATATGGTCTCTACTGTCTGTGTGGGTACATTTCACATGGACACAATTAGCATTGAGATCACCCACATATTCCACAATGTCTGTTTCAGAGCATTTTCACTTGATTACCAGCTCATCAATGGAAAGGAACCATGATGTAGTAAACCTAAGTGCTTCAAATAATGGCCAGCCCATTCATTAGTCTCCGCCCACCAACCTGTTATCAAATTCTCATCGCTAGATGCAAAATGAAAACTGCATTGCGTGCCTTGGTGTTGCATAAAGTACTCATTGTAGAATAAAAATACATTGTTAATTAAAAACAAATCTTTAATATCTCCAATATAATGTCTGTGTGCTGAATGTAATTCTTCTTTCTTTATTTCTTTATGTGGGAGTGCAAAGCACACTCTATAAGTTTGATTGATACATGCATACAGGATCCAATGCAGTCATTAAACAAGCAACAATTACAATTCCGATTTCAGGATAAAAACCTTCCTTTTATTTTCATAACTTCGCATAAGTAAAATCCAAGTGCACAATAGACAGCTCGATTATTACCAGTCATTAAAAATGAAAAAGAGCTAGTCGATCACCTATAATATTAAGTCACCTTCCAATCGGGAGGAGGGCCATCAGGTGAATGCATTTGTACAGTGGGCAAAAGAACATACAATGTACCACATCCTCCACTAGCATTGGCTCACACACTCTGACAGCTCCATGCCTTTACTCCATTTGCTAGTTTAGCTCTTTAATAGCAGAATATTAAATCAGACTTTTGCTATCAAAGAGCGGGCGTACCTTTGTGTGACACACGACAGGTAGGGCTCCCAGCCCCCAGCCCCCAGCATGTATTCACACCTCTGGCTTCACAAGCTCATGACGTGCTCGCTGTCCATTGCAGTTTACAAAATACAAGCACTTGAGTATGTTTAACGAGCTAGCATCCATATGGTGTGGATTTTCATACCAGTCGGCTAACCCCTAGAATGCTAGCTGTATTTTCACTAAACAAGCTATTGGATTTTATGTGCTCCATCTCTTTTTTGAAGATCATCCAAAATGTTACACGCTAAAGTACTGAAAGTATAGCATCACAGAACTTTGCATGCAGTGGCACGTGATCAGTGAATTGAGGGTTCATTTATATAATCCATCTCTTTGTTTTTCAAGGCAGTGCTGGAGGCAGAAGTTAAAAGATGGGTGGGAACAAAACTGTTTCCTCATACTTTTGAAAGTATGAGGAAACATATCTTAGTCGTTCCTTAACCTTTAGACCAGTCTCGTTTACCGTCAAACCCCGCCCCTTTGCAGTTGTACCCATGGGTGCACAAAAAGGCAACGTGATCTGCTAGTGATTTTATTTTCTTCTTGCTTTCTTGCTTTTTATGCTTCAAGCAAATTCGGAAGCTGTTGATAAAACTAAAAATGGGTAGTTGTGGCTCAGAACTGGAGGTGAACTTCCAGTGATGGCTACTAGGTGGCGTTGTGGGGTGTGTTACTTGGCTCAAATGGAATTTCCTACTTTCACATTTCAGGTGAAAGGTTTTTTTTCAAACCCTTCTAAACCCACCATAACTTTCTTGGTGTTGTGTGTATATATACATTTGCGATGTCATCTTTAATGTTCTGGGTGTTAGTCTTAGCAGTGCACGGTGGTGGCCCGAGTTATGGTTGCTTAGCTTACCATAACTGGCGAATTTCTAGGTTTTTCGGTTTTACTTGTAACCATAAAGTCCAGAGGTTTTTCTTAGTGCAACTCAACCATAACGTCCTTTTAACAACGTTTTTCAGTGAATTTTATAGGTTTTTCTTAGCGAAACTCAACCATAACGTCCTTTTAACAACGTTTTTCACTGAATTTTATAGGTTTTTATTAGTGAAACTTAACCATAACATCCCTTTAACAACGTTTTTTCACTGAATTTCATGGGTTTTTACCAGTGCATGCTATTTTCCTACAACTTACTAATATCATACTTACTCAATATAGCAATATTTGTGTGCAATTTACAAAGTTTCACCTTAAAACTCTGCCCTTTCCGACCTTCTAGCATCATGTTTAACACTTCTAAACACCTTTTGCAACTTTTTCAACTGATTTTGCGTCTGTAGACGTCCACGAACATCTGACTTCATCGCTGACATTCCGCACAGTGCCACGTGACCATATGCATGATGACGTGTCCGAGAACGCGTCTGCACTTCGCGATCAGATCCATGCTTCACGGACAGTTCGGAGCTGCATTTTCTAATGATATAGGAACTTTCAACTTCAGAATTTCCCTTGCACAGCTCCTACACCTATTCTTACTCATTATCCATTAACAATCTAGTACACATTACATACTTGGAAGGATTTTAGCAAAACTACTATTTATCTTAAAAATGGCATCAGCTATTGCCGTCACCCCCTCCCCAAGAGCCACCACCACCACCAGCTGGAGGACCTTTACAACAAAAAAAGCGCAGTACTTCCAAAGACAATGAAGAGGACCAAGAAAATGAGGTAGAGGAAGTGCCTACCTCTAGCACCCAGAGAGAATCATGGGTGAGGAAGATCTTTACCACTGTTGGGAATGTACCAAAGGCTAAAGCTGCCAAAGTGAAATGCACTGAGTGCAACACGCAGACTCCCCGGACGGTACTCCTACGGGACCACCTCCATGCCCTGCCATACCAAATCCAATGAGTGCAATGCTCTCAGAAAGGTGGTTCATTTCTTAGCAAGTAGGAGGCTATCTTACTCCACCTCATCTTCCCCAGCCAATACTGTAACCACACAGCCTACTTCTGTGGGACTCAAAATCCCACCAGCTCCCTTGCAATCAATAAAAGAGGCTGTTGATCCATATTTTTTTAAGACAATAGTCCTCTTTACTACAACACAACATTCTGCAGAGGAAAGCAATTTCAAAGTGCTTTTGAAGCAATAATCAACCAGCATAAGAAACACTGCCATGTCCAACATCTTCCCCTGTCCACCTGCCCCTCCATATTAGTGTTTGGTGTCTCTTTCCTCGTTTCCCTTCCCACCTTTCGTTCTAAACTCTCCTGCCAAAAAAATAAAAAAACAAAAAACAACAAAAGAAATATTCTTTTAGGAACCACCTTTCACAGTAATACATAGAACTAAAACAAAAATGTATGAACTCCATCTACTTCACATTTCTCAGTAAAGTACATAGACTCAATACAATTTTCCAACATTTCCATTAGCATTTTGTGCTATGTTAATGAGAATATTGTGGCATTCATCCCCTGTTCCATGGACTGGAACAGTGGGTACGGGCCCGGAAGCGTAAGTTATCAGCCCAAACTAATTGAGGGTGGATAACCAGGTCTCCGGACCATTATCCCCCCATTCCAGCCACTGCAGTAGGGGATGAAGGCCATTAGTACCCCAGGTTACCCAAGCGGCAACCCGGGGTGCTAAATAAAAGGATTTTTCTTCCTATACCGGGACACAGCGTCGCGGTGTAGGAAGGAAAATCCTTTTCCAAGATGGCCACCATGGAAAGGGAAGGCGGGGTTCCATGCAGGGCTCCTCTTTGCTTTCCACGGCAGCCTGCAGAAGGCGAAGAGAGAACCCTATGACCATATTGCCACAAGCACATTTTTCTTCCCTTTCAAAGCTATCCCACTTTCGAATAACTTTACCACAAAGCCGGTCCCAGGTGGACATGGCCACTTAAACCCCATGTATTGTCTCTCGTGGTCATGGCCAGTAGCCAGATTGTCCGGGTCATTACCTTATTCCATGAAACAGACAATGTGGCTACTGCCCATGGCCACAGGCTACACCTCAGTCACCAAAGTTATATCACTATTTTTTGTACCTACATTATGACACTTGTCAAAAATAAAAACGGGCACATTTGCAAACCATGCTTTAAGGTCCTTGCCAATGCTCCTTACACAAGTTTGCTGGAAATCCAACCATGTTTATTTTTTCAAAAGTGTCAATTGTATGCACATACAACTTAGCCCCCACTTGACAAAATCCATTCAGACTTTACAAAAACATTGATTTCTAGATCTAAAATCTTTTTGCAAACTTGTGTGTAGATTCGTCAAATTGCAACACATTTATAAGCCTTTACAATATTTTGGGACCCCCCTCTAATTTTGTCCCCTCTTGACAGAATACCACCAAACTTTGCAAAACATTTATATCTAGATCTATAGTCTTTTGTATAAACCTTTGTGTAGATTTGTCAAATGGCACCACATTTATAAGCCTTTACATTATTTTGGGACCCCCCTCTAATTTTGTCCCCTCTTGACAAAATACCACCAAACTTCGCAAAAACATGTATATCTAGATCTATTATCAATTTGTCAAATTGCACCTCATTTATAAGCCTTTACATTATTTTGGGATCCCCCTCTAAATTTGCCCCCTCTTAACAGAATCCCACCAAACTTCGCAGACTTATTTGGAATCAAGTCAAGAACATAATTGCAAAGTTTCATGTAGTTGCATTAAGTGGCGCCAAAGTTATATGCCATCCAAGAACTGCTTTTCACCAACCCTGTAATGCAGAGGTGTCCACGAATTTCACAGGACTGTTCGCGAATATCCAGACTGTTCGCGAACTTTTACGGCAAAACATGCCAGTTTTTTGCTTCTTGCAGCCATATCTCATCCCATCCTCATCATCCCTCGCCTCCCCAGATATTTATTTGATAAGTTTGATAAGTTTGACAAGTGCAAGGGCATTTCCAAAAATCTAATGCATTTCATGCTTTTCACCATCCAATCAGTGGGCGCGTCCGATGTCCGCGGACACTACGTTGCCTTCTAAGCCAATCAGAGTCCTGTCCGCAGAGCTAACAGGTAAATGTGTCCGGACACAGATATCACAATTTATTTTTACTTACTTTTTGGTTGTTTTAAAAAAAACTGCTGGACAGATTTACACCAAATTAATAAAAGCACTCTTTTGGGAGTAGGCTGTCACTCCTGCTGAAGATTTGGTGCAAATCTGTCTAGCGGTTTGGGCTGTAGGCGTGAGCAAATTCTTTTCACATTATGTCTATGGAAGAAAACAAAAATGTGGGGCCCCCCAACAAGTTTGCCCCCCCTTGACGAAACCTCACCAAACTTGGCAGATAAATTCAGAGTGGGCCAAATACTTTTTTTGTTTGGTGAGGATTCGTCCACGGGGAGCAAAGTTATAAGCCACCCAACATGAATTTCGGGATTTGGTACAATTGTTCTCAAAAGACATTTGAGTTTTTTGTTCAAACTGTACAAAATATAATTTACAGTTTAATGTCTTACCGTAATAAGCAATGTTTATTTCAGACGTTAGTCGGGGCATATTGGCTACAAAACAAAGATAGTTGTTCCAGTGATGTGCGTCCAGAAATAGTTTTGCGTTGTAGTTACAAACAGACAAAGAGACAGACAACAAAATGAAAATGACTTATTTGGCATCTACAACCTACAAAAAAAAACGATTTGACTACTTCTTTGTAAACTGCATTAGTGGTTCTCCCTTCAGGTGCTAGAATTACCAAAGAGTTATGTGAGCTCACTCTGGAACATTCCACGTAAAACTGCCCATGCAAGCAGCAGTCTTCCCTTAGGTCAACCCCCCCGGCCTTTAAAGTCTGCCCCTGAGATTTGTTGAATGTCATGGCGAAACAAAATAATAAAACACGTGTTTCTCTAGTCTTGAAGAAGAATCTAAGTACCAATTTTCACATCTGTAACAACTTCGGTTTTTGAGATATAGGTATCTTCATAAATAAACCCCCCCCCCCTTTTCACTCCCTTAGTGATGGAATTCCCAAAAATCCTTCCTTAGTGGGTGCTTATGTCATGAAAACAATGCACCTTCCAAATTTCACATTATTAGGTTAAACGGTTTCAGCTGGGTATTGATGAGTTAGTCAAAAATTCATCCCCCTTTTTCACTCCCGTAGGGGCAGAATTTCCAAAAATCCTTTCTTAGTGGGGGCCTATGTCATGAAAACAATGCACCTTCCAAATTTCACGTTCTTAAGTTCAACGGTTTGAGCTGGGTGTTGATGAGTCAGTCAAAAATTCACCCCCCTTTTCACTCCCTTAAGAACAGAATTTCCCAAAATCCTTCCTTAGTGGGTGCCTACGTCATGAGACCGGTGTACTTCCAGATTTCACGTTCCTAGGTTAAACGGTTTGAGCGGGGCATTGATGAGTCAGTAAGTCAGTCAGATATAGATAACACTCACTGCATGGTACTGGAAATCCAAACGTAATGCTCACCTACACTATGGCATTAATGTAACCTGCATACTATTAAAAGTGAGTGTTGGATTTGTACTGGTATTGACTGTTTGTATCTTAACATTGTTATTGTTACTGTTTGTAAGCTGTTCTTTTTTGTAGCATAACCTTAATTCTTTTTTTAAATAATTGTTTTCAATTTTATTTCAGCGTTTTATTTTGTGGGCACTATTGCATATAACATATGAGTATATGTCATATAATTGTGTTTCATGCATGTATTGCATATAAGTGTATGGTGTATGAGTGCATTAGTGTGTGAGCACATGTTGTATGAATGTATGCTATATATATCGTGAAAATGCATGTTGCATATGAGTGTATGGTGTAGAGCATGATGTATGACTGAATTGTGTAGTAAATATGAGGGTATGGAATATGTTGTGTGACTTTATGGCATATGTGCTTATGTCATATGTGTTCTTGTGTGTGGCTTTTTAGTGTTTGGCATATCAGTGTATGGCACATGACTATGTGGTGTACGATATATGGCATAAGAGTGTATGGTGTATTTGTGGCATAGGAGTGTTTGGTATGTGAGCATCTAGAATATGAATGTGTGACGCACAAGTGTCTGCTTTATGCCGCACAGGCATATGGCATAAACTTATATGGCTTAAGAGCATGTGGGGTGTGAGTTTATAGCATGTAAGCAGCGTGTGAGGGTTTGGTGCAATGCCATATGAAATTTACATCGTATTTAACCTCCTATACATATAAGAGTTTTACATTTTGCACATGAACGCTATTTACATCCTCCATACGTCCCATAATGAAACAAAAACGTCTCCTATACATATGAAAGCTCAGATGAAAGTGAGGTCTACCTTTGATGTGAGTTTATATACATGTAGCAGGGTTATAACAACTTTAAATGTCTTACATGTACTCAATTTACATCTCTGATACGTATCGTGTACAAATGAAAATTGCCATCACAATCAGTGCTGACTTTGATGTGAGTTTTATTACATATATTGGTGTACATATCCGAAATGAACATCTCCTACACATGCATGTAGAATTCGTGAAAATTAGGTATTTCATTCTGTGCATGTCTTATATTCCTCCTATACATATGAAATCTCACAATGATTATAACTTTGATGTGAGTTTTTAGATGTGAAGGTGGCATATTGGAGTTTTACATTTCAAATGTGTGCACACATCACATTGCTTATACATATGAAAAATCACAACAAAGTCAGTCCTGAATTTGGTGTGAGTTTTCATATGTATAGTGCCGTACATGTATGAAATGTACATCTTTTACATGTACATGTACAGTTCATATAAAAGATGTACATTCGTCTGGTGCTCTTGTGATATAAAGATAAATATTAAAACTTGAAAATCTGTAAATTGGCCAGCTCAGTTTTCAAAATGTCTTTTTACTGAATCAAATTCTGATAAGATGTAGGTGCATGCCAAAAATCGGTAACATCAAAGTGACCAGTTTTCGGATTTTTGGGCCTAACATTTGTTAATTTCCCTATGGGAAACCCCATTTTCAAAGCTGTTCAAAACGATGAAAACATTTTTTTAAGGAGGAAATCATCCATGAACATTTTTGAAATGTTCTATTTTGTGGTGGATGCATTTAAAGTATAGACACTTTGACTTAACCTTAAATACGCAATGGCATGCTATACATATATATATTTAAAAGATGATTGATTGATTTGAGGATATTTAATAAGTGCGGCACTCGCCCGAAGGCATCCTGGCACTATTGGTAAAGCAGGGAGCAAAGGGACCAAGAAAGAGTTACAAAAGAAACATGTTCAAGGCTTTACGGAAAACTAGCTGGTCAACTGTAGATCTTAAGGAGAGTGGAAGAGCATTCCACAGGCAAGCTGCCACAACCGAAAAAGAACGCCCTCCAATGCGGCAGTATTTCACTGCTGGAACAATAAGACAGGTGCCGGCAGAGCACAGGGCCTATCCCTGAACATAAGGCCGGAACTTGGCCTCAAAATATTCTGCTCCTTGTCAATAAAAAGCATAATGGGTGAGGCACAAAGCTTTGAAACAAATGCGCGCGGCAACAGGGAGCAAATGCAGCCTCCGAAGAACGGGGGAAATATGTGAGCAGCGAAGGATGCACGTGGCAAGTCGTGCAGCGGAATTCTGAAGAACCTGAAGACACTTTATCACATATGCAGGTTGAGCAAGAAAAAGAGAATTACAGATATCAATAGAAAAAGAAACAAGGGAAGCAACCACAGGCATGAAAATGTGCTGGAATAAAAGGGAGGGCTTGACGAATAAGCTTAAGCTAGAAGTAACCCCGCTGACAGATAGCACTGACCTGGGGTTCCATGGACAGGGACAACAACAGTGTGACCTCCAAGCCTTTAACTGTAGAAACGGTAGAAGGCAGAGGGCCTAAAGAGGAAGGCCAGAAATCAGATATCGAGAAGGAGGAGGCCAAAGAGGGCCCTACCACCAGAACCTCAGTCTTGTCACCATTCAACTTGAGCCAGTTGTTCTGTATCCACTCCCCCACAGCCTCAAAGCAAGCACGCAACCTGGCCGCGGACTCAGAGATGGACGAGTCAAGGTGAACCAGGATCTGCATGTAATCTGCGTAAACAACCTGGGAGATGGCAGACCCTTGAGGGACTCTCAAAAACAAACATGGGTATCCCCTACAGCACTGACAAGGGGGGGGGGTTTAAATAACATTTGTAGAACAGTGGTCCTGTCAGGCGAAATAAGCCTTAAATTAGCATGTTAATACTTGACTGCCCACCGTGCAGCCTACAGGGGAAGAGCTCAATTAGACTCAAATCATACGCAGCATTTGAAAAAAATGCATAATTTTACTTCATAAGTATTGATAAAAGACATATTAAATCTATTATTACCCATAATGCATATTGGGTCTTACTCAGTAAAATACTGTGCATACAAAACAACCTGCTACCTTTGAGATAGCTTGTAATACATGCTCAAACTGTCCAATATACTGAAGTGGTTATAAATGCAAAATGAACCTGCTTTAAAAGTGGCCCATAAAGTCTGCTTGATCTATACAATATATAGCGGAAAACATAACGGCTGAAGATACTATTGGAGCCTTAAGAAGGACCATGGGGTCCACGTACCACGAGACCAGTTGGGAAAACAGGACGCCGAGGTCAAGTTAAGGGGATCACATGAGCTGGGAGAACTGATATTCACAAGTGTGTTCGTGGAACACTAATCTAAATTTTGCATTGGTGCCATTCAAACAATTCTTACAGAAAGACACACTTTAGAATTATAGAAATACCAAGGTGACAAGTTAATTCAAACTGTATGAATGAGTCATTCAGGCAAAACTTATATTGGTAATATTTGGACAGGAAAGCACAGTGCAATGTCAAGGGAGTACTATATGTCTGGGGACACCACAAGTGAGGTCAGTCGCCTTTGAGGCAAAAGGAGGAAGAAATAGATTTTGGTGGTGACGAGAAAGAAAAAAAGAAAACCATGCTAGGGCGGTGCCCAATAGGCCGACCCGGCCAGGCGATCATGGAGGGCCCCATGATCGATGGTGTCAAAAGTGGCAGAAAGATCAAGCAGAAGCAGAGCGCTGATGCCGCATCTGTCCTTGGTCTGTGCCAGATCGTCCATAACAGAGACCAGGACACTCTCTGTACCACGTCCGGTATGAAAACCAGATTGAGAAGAATGGAAAAGGAGAGTATCTTCAAGAAAAGTAGTCAACAATGGACAGAGTAAAGATTCCAAGAGCTTCATAGAAAAGGGAAGGAGGGAAATATGGCTAAAATTCGCTGGAATCAGGGAGTACAGAGAGGGCTTCTTAAACAGTGGCATGACAATCCCATGCTTGAGAGAGGCCGGAATCACTCCTGTAGAAAGGGAAGTGTTAATTGCTTTGGTCAGAATGTCAATAAGAAGGGGCGAAAGAGCTTTAATTATAGAAAGAGGGATAGGATCCTGAGGAGATGAACACTTCAACTTAGTTCATTGTAATGGCAAGTTAAATAAAAAACAAACTATTTGTCTCTGGATTAATATTTGGCAACTATTTGGTTTACAGCCTGAACATTAGCAGCCTCATTTTATATGGGGCGGAGCTGGAAATGGAAGCATAAAAGCAAGGTGTAATGCTTTTACGCGCCCATTTCCCACTCTGCCCCCTTTGCGCTCTCCATTTCACCCTTGAGTATAAGCATCCGCCTTCAAGAGCACCCCTTCGACAAGTAACACAAAAGCCACAGTGGGCTGGATAACCATTTTCCATGCTACCCTCACCTCCTTCCTCCCTGACCATAAGAACTAAGAAGAGGATCCCCATGACCCTCCCCTCTCCTAATCACAGGAAAAAAACGCATGTGAGTGTTTGCGTGTGCGCGTGTGTATGTGCGCACGTTCAGCCAGCTGCTCATGAAGAGAAATAAATAGCCCCACCCCTTTTCCTCTCAGTATTACAGGTAAAGAGTAGTTGAATGTTAAATGTTAAAGGTATTTGTACCGCGCACCGTCACCAACAGAGTTGGTCCCCAGGCGCTCTGGCGCATCTGCAAGCGAGAAGGTGGGGTGGGTTAGTAGGTGAAGCGGGAGTAGGATAGTAGTGCTTTAGCATTATAGAATATGTAGTGCAGTAGCACTCAGGGCCTCACTATGGTGCTAATTGGGAAATCACTTCCTTTGTGACTCAGTGCTGCGCTGGAGACAGGAGCCAAGAGATGGGCAGAGTTAAAAGAAAAGCTTGACAGGATGAGGAAACGCATCACAGTCAATCCCTTCCTCGGAAGTTGCCCCGCTGATTTTACTTCCATTGGCCCTCCGATGTGGGCGCATCCCAACCCTGGCCCAGTGCTAGTGACGCCTAAGGATTCATGAAAAGGGAAACTGCTTTGAAATTGATGTTTTTCTAATTATTTGCTCTTGCTTTTTGTGCTTCAAACAAGCTTTCCGTGGGTGATAGTAAGTGAAATACAAATGAAAAGGCATACATATTCAAAAGCGAGCTTTTAGTTTATGAAGTGTGTTTGCAACCTGAGTTATTAAAAACACAATCATTCAGTGCAATACTTGGTCAACTAATCCGCATTTGGCCAATTCCCTAACAGTTCATTTGGAAATTCTCTAATGCATACCACTCTGAGGTGTAGATAAGGGTGTCGTTTGTGTGCTTTCTAATTTCTTTAGAAATAGCTGAGATGTCATGCGAATTTATCAGCCGTTACCGATGCGGGCCTGCACAGTAGCTTCTCCGCACGCTGCAAGCTTGTTTTTCCATGTGTAAGATCTAAATACAACACCTTGGAAGGCAAAAATCCAGTCTTCAAAACAATCTTAATGAGTTGGTCAGGAAGGAGAAGGTGGAGGGGGCACTTGACTGACACTTCCTAAGAAGAGACTGTGGGATTTCCCAGACACTGGCTCCTAGGGAAATAATACTGCACTCTTGGTCTGGTGTTTTAAAAAGGAACTCATACCTGAAAAACTGGTTTGATTGGACTGAGCCACACAATGTGAGTGAGGCGTGCACACAAACAACTCAAGTGAACTCACCTCAGTATCCTTCAATTAGCCTTCATTTCTGATCTTTGGGCCTCATGACGAGGCAGGCGGAATGGGTTTAAAGGCACTGGTAATGGTGCCGGTGCCATTAAACCCATTCCGCCCTATTACGAGGTTCCCTCGCGGGACCCGCTCTGGACGTCTGGTCAGACCAGACGTCCTTTCTGGGTCCCGCGAGGGGACCAGAGAGCTAACAACGGGCCCGTTATTAACGGGCCCGTTGTTAGCTCCCTCCCCATTCCCATTGAGCCCTATGGGGGCTCAAATGGGAATGGGGATGGGTAAATTGAATGAGGAATTACCGGGACCTCCAAGGTTGGAATGGCCCGGTAATTTCTCATTCAAGAAACCAGGACCTGGATCCAAGTTTGGAGGCAGCCATGCTGCAAATAGCGACATGGTTATCTCCAAACTCCTAATGAGGCCCATTGTGTTTTCTCTCTTACACATATTTGGAGGCACAGCTAGGACTAGAGCGTGTATTAATCGTGATATCCTTTCATGGATAGTATTCTGATGGCTGGCTTGTGTGCAGTCATCCACGTGTGGTAGTTAGAAAGCACCTGCAATGCTTATCGTAACCCTGAAGCTCATAGAGAGTTGTGTGCGCAGTCCTCACTCCCCTGGAGAAAGTTGCAGAACACACCTGATCCGGAATACACAACGCGACGACTAATGTTTAGGAAGCAGCGCCCGCTTTGGTGCGCATCTCTGCTTCCCTTACAGCCATCTCATGGAAGCAAAGGGTTGCTTTTTAGCTCACTGACCGGGCTGCACTGTTGTGATTACCGAAAAATGAATTTTCAAACGAAATGTTCCTTTTTTAGGCTGACAGACCGATAAGGGCAGCCTGAACCACAGATCAAAGCACGTTCGGAGAACCCCGGCATCAAAATAAATAATGCAGTACCTCATGTTGGAGCACAGAGGGATCTCTTTGAGGTGGTCACCTGCTCACTATGCCATATGACACTTGGTAGAGGTTTGGCCTTGCCAGGGACACTGCTAAATATGAGTCTGCATGAGTCTATGTCCGTGTTCCAATGCGCTCCCCATTCACCCTCATAACTTCCAACGGGTCAAAAAGAAGATGGTCAGACTCATTTACAATCTCAAACCATTGAACCAGATCATTGGCTGCTCTAGCTTTGGATTAACTTCAAGGCACTATGCTTCACCCCTGGAGCCTGGCAGAGTTTGGCACGCACCCAGAAGGAAAGTATCTTTATGTCGGGCAACACAAATCCTCAATCTCTACCTTTCTCTTTGTTCCTCGATTATTTAAACATTCACTCACAACCTGTGGAGCGACTATCCAGGATCTGGTCCTTTCGGAATTGCGCCCTTTCTCAGTCAGAGATGGACAAGAATGGTTGAGCAAGACCTTGAAGCCACTCCCCCTTATTCGTATCTGGGAAGCAGTGTGCGCTCTCAGGAATACCTTCCTGGTTCTTCTTGATTCAGCCTCTTGTTGTTTTTCTTTCTTCTTCATTGCTCCTCCCCTTGACTTTGCAATCTTCCTCTGTTCTGCTCCTCGTGTGTTGAAGGAAACCTCTCTGTTAGCACACGAGGAGCACTGAGTAAATAACTAAACCCTCCATTATTCATTTCAGCTCTTCCTATATGGCCCTGAAGATGTGGTACTCTTTACATCCTAAAAGTCCTGATTCAAAAAATGTCTAAAGCTTTTTTTTTTCTCACTTTGACTTTCTTTGAATCCATTTCATCATTTGTTGAAGCGAAATGTACCTGTGTATGTGCAGCATGTGTATCCTAATAGCATTGGGGGCCCCCTGACAGACCTCTGTACCCCAAATCTACAACAACAACAACAACAAAAACACAACCCAAAGACCTGCTTAACGCCCTGCCCCACATCATCTGTCAACCAATCAGCAGGTGGCGAGGGAGGGAAGTTGAGGGCACCAGACAGAGGACCTACCCTTACAGTGATGCTGAGGGCACGAGGAGTAGGCTTTCTTCTCCTCCCCGAGGCGCTATTCATCTGTGCTTTCAAAGAAGTGGAATCCATGACATGGGCACATGTAACCCTTGATGGCTAGGCCCAGTGCATCTTGGGAACCTGATGACAGGTATGAACTCCAGAAAACACTCCAAGAACAACCCTGAGACCTCAGAGAACCACATTAAAGTGGACATGCAGCTTTTAGCAAACCATCTCCCTGTTTTTGGAGAAATTAAAATGGTGATCATTTTTCTCTTTGCAAATGATTGCAGGCCCTTCTTGGTTGTGAAGGTTATTACTGAATATGCAGAACTCTTGTTTAACATGTATGGTACATAAAGTGTCCCATTTCCAGAGAGTGACCTACGATGGGCCTCGCCACCTTTCCATCGAACATAAAGTTCACCATCAGGGAGTGCTTCTCACCAACAAGGCTTTTCCAGGTGATACCTCCCAACAGCATTGCAGGGGCGCAAATCGTTTGGGCGCTACAAGGGACCCCGTGGTTGCCATCTGCCAAAACTCTGGCAATGTGCCACTTCTCTGTTTTTTTTTCTCATTGTACACTCAGCCCTTCAATACAAACTGTAGTTTGTGCTACCCTGTAGTCATTTCAACCCTCCTTTGCCTATTCCCTATTCTTGGTGATCTTATATTGTATACCTTTCTATGTGTTGCATGCCAGACTGTGGCTAGCCCAAGTTCATTAATACTTTGTATTTGCTGTTCATTTCTGATCTCTTTGCCTTTTATTGTCAAGTGTATGTCCCCCAGAGGCACTGGCTGGAAAACACGTTGGCTATCTCCTAGGCCTCTTATAACTATGCGGAATAGTGAAATTGTTAAGATAAGGCTGTACAAAGCATGTTAATGACTATCCCTACTGACATGTGAGATGTCTTCTTTTGTTGAAAGGACAAATTGACAAGGGGGGTCCTGGGAGTCTCTCTGCCAGACATTAGTCCTGATTACGACAGTCTTACCCAGAGTCTTTAACTCACTATCTTTCACAGAGAAGAAATATCCCAGACATATCAGTCTTTTTCCTGCCCTGGGGCAGTCCAGCACCGAAATACTAGGCAATTCTCCTCTGAACAAGAGTACCAACAGCAACCCCAGACACGTGTTTCGGTCTGGTTGGACCTCATCAGTAGGGAGGAGCTGTGCCTCTCTAAGAATAGTGAGCAAGGGGTCCACGTCTGGATTCCCATAGTAACTTAGGGTGAGACCCAAAGTTACTTGAATATGCAAATTGACAAGGGGGGTCCTGGGAGTCTCTCTGCCAGACATTAGTCCTGGTTACGAGAGACTTACCCAGAGTCTTTAGCTCACTATCTTTCACAGAGAAGAGGGCCTCCATGCGATATTACAAACCCCCCCATCTTTACTGGCACTTTCCATCACTATCCCTTTCCTGCCAATTTAGAATATCCGTTAAAACTCCTTCAGCTCCAGCTTCTCTGGCAGGACCCCACTGTTCTGTTTTAATATGACACTGCATGGAACTACGCTTGCAGGAAACGTGTTGGCAGATAGTGCTGGAGCGTGCCAGTGGTTTCTGCAACTTCCTACTCCACCTGATGCCATTCTGACTGAGCCCCCACATGACCGGACAGAATTGGCACCGTATGGCAGGCTCGTGCAGGGCGAGTGGCAGGACGTGTCACTGAAGCAGTCCACCCCTTCTACAGGCCCTGAATCTGTTGCCAGTCTGTCTCCTTTTACCTCCCTTTCAGAGTCCTCTCAGTAGAATGCTGATTGCCATTCCTGAGTCTGGCAGAAAAGATAATAGAAAGGGTAGCATTGGAGACTGAAAAACTGCTGTGACGAAATGACTTCTGCCGTGCAGGAGTACAAGGATGAGTAGTGGCTAAAGTGGCTACTCAGCCATCACATTTCTACAAAACAAGAGGGATCCCAATCATGCAGGGGAATAGGGCACAGGTAAGAGATATACCACATTCTCCTTTTGTGATAACGTTGACCAAGGGAAGTCTACACTCTCAAGACGCGGATGAATGTGTTCTAGAAACAACCCAAACAGCAAAGTGTAACAGTCCAAAATAAAGGGAATGTCCAATCAAGATTCCATAAAACTAGACTTTAATTAAACACACCGTCTGGTATAATAACTAAATAGAAAAACACTACACAAAACCCATCCTTAACAAAGAATATGCAAAGTCAAGAAAGGTGCAGCACTCTGGGTAGTGACACATGGGTTTAAAGCAACTAAAAACCACATTGTTCTCAAAAAGGATATATGTTCTTGTGTGCAAAAGGGATTACAGGTGGCTTAACCAGTCCTTAGGACCCCAAGATTGATCAAAGGGGCAGTTATCAGACAATAATACCTTGTATTTTTCACAGGTTCGAAAGCGTCAAACCAGGTTCATTGGTACTGTTTGTGAAGTTCGAATCAGGCTTCAATGTGGCAGTCACGTTGTTCCAGAGGAAGAACAGGTGTCGAACTCGGGTCGAGTTGAAGTGCATTGCAGTTTAAATATGTGGAAATTGTGAAGGCCACCAAGGTTGGTCCGACAGTTCGATGTAAAAGACGCTGGTGACTAGATGAGCACCTTGAGGCATCCGGTTCACGTTCGCATTCGTGTGGTGCGATTCCATCATGCCACCATGGTCGGTTCGACTGGCGCGGAAGATCGGCAACAAAGAAGTTGGTGGTTCAAAAAACGGTTCGAAGGTTGCAGGTGCAACAAGGAGCTTCAAGTATCACACCAGGAACTATAATGTTCAATAAAGTTCATATTAACAATATCTTCTGACTGCAGTAGTCTGAGGTCATGTATAAACATCAACAATAGCAGAATATCTGATGGATTAAGTGGAGAGGCCCAATTACATTCCTTATCATAGAGGATTATATGTAAGTTAATACTTATGCTTCTATTCAGTCATTTCATGACCGATCCAGACAGAAGAGCGATGCGATACATGATCAAATGTGCTGGATTCCTAATCAATTTCAACGAGTATATGAAGTGGATTTTAGTTGAAAAGTGCAAATGCCAAGCACACATTGAAAGATGCCGACAGATTCAACAGCTGCACTAGTGTCATTAGCCCACCAGCTACGAGAACTGCTCCAATAATAAGGCTGTTTGATACGTCTCAGGCAGGGGTCAAGTCCTAAAAATTAAAGTGGGGTGCTCATCAACAAATGCAATGGGATGTGACGTCACCGGAAATTAGCATATCAAGGTGAAATATGCGCATTTCATTAAATTGCCTTTGCGTAACCACCCAAATTGAACAGGACAAATGGCATTTGCCTTTCATAAAATCAACACACACACAAAACCAAGAAAGGATATTTTCTTCTAATAGTGTTTTTGAAAACGTTAAACTGTGTGCATGTTTTAAACTCCAAGAACCAATACAAATGTTGTACCTGGGACTTGCAGTACCGAAATGGGATATTTCACCTTTAGTAGTTTGTTATTTTTGATCAGGTTACACAGTGCAGCTGTGAAGTGTCCAGCCTATAAACTTGATGACTGTGTTTTGAGCCCCGAGGTCTGCTATAATTCAAAGAGGACATCCAATGTTTCTATTTTAGCTGGGGGAGACTGAGTCCACCCCCGCGTGTATTCTCAACTTGAGCCCTGGCCTCTCAGAATATGTCTGAATATACCGGACGTGCAGTGATCTAGACCACAAACAGGATCTGGACCGAAGTCAAAATGACCAGAACACTCTGAATGGACTAAGCAAGCTAAAGCTAAATTTGCGACCACAGATAAGTTCTTGCAGGTCTTTTTCAATTTATCTTGACAGACAATCAACCATAGTATGATTTAAACCATTTAATTCTCAATGCATAAAACCAATCGCCTCTAAAGCAGGAGCAGCGTTCGTGATTTTCTCGAGTGCGCGATAAAGACTCTAGGGCAAATGAGCATTTGAAAGTGTTGACAAGGCCTTACGTGCCTGCCGTATGGATGTTAGCATCAAGGCAGAGTCTTTCAATGTGCACCAAGGACTGATGCACTAACACTGAAATAACAGCTACACGAAATACTATCACCTTGGGACATAAGGAATTACGTTATAAGATTGGAGGTCACGATGGGGTGCATGCAAGGAAGCTTGTATTTAAAACAAGCTGTACTTAAGACAGTGAAGGTCTGATATAAAGATATCGGGCGATCTACCATGAAAACTTAGAAAAAGGAATAAATCATATTTGATTGTTTGGTGTGTGGGGGTACTTTACACTGTGGGGTATCAGTTCTTTCCTTTATTGGATTTTAAATAATAAAAGCAACTCACATTGGGTGTGTGTTTTTTGAGTTTTGTTCTTCTGGGGAAGGTTCTGTAACATTAACACAAAGGAACCAAAACATATTGAGATGGTGGTTAGTAATACAGTTTTATGTTTCTTTAATGCATGCATGTAGGGCAGAGCGTGCCTAAATGAATAGGAGAACTTTCGGTATAGGTTAGCAAACATTCTTTTGGATTATGTTGTAATTTTTGCATATGTTGTTTTTTTAATGATTTTTTTGTATTGAGAATACAATTGTTTTATATTACATCCTACTATGGTTGGTCAAGATAAGACCCGTATAAATTGAAGAAGACCTGTGAGAATTTATCTGTGGTGACAAATTTTGTTGTTTGGTGTGTTGGCTTTTCCTGAAATATTACACCACAGTATAAATAATCCGGGTCCTCTCCCAGTATATTATATGCAATAACTGAGCTTTCATTTGCAGAGTGGTCAGGGTGTAGGGTTACCTGGTAGAGATATGAGAAAATAGGTAGGGTGACATCTGAACATCTCGCATTCCATTTATGTAAAAAGACATATACTGAAAATCTACCTCTACTGGAAACTAGCCACTTGGGGCCTGACATGCACCACATTGTCTTCTGAAGGCTCTGTTACTGACTTGCACGACTATTCAGTTCCTGGACCTTAGCCCACAGACTCTGTCAAGCTCACATGGCTTTGGTGGCCATAGCTGGTAACCGTCTGGTACTTTTTTGGGAAGTTTGAATTTTGCCAAGATATTTTCATCCGAAGACCATAATTCCATAGTAAAAAACTGTTATACATTCCAACCATGCCTACAATCCTGATTTGGTTGCGCAAAGAAGAAAATATCGACCAGATCTAAGAAAATTGAAAGCATGTTCCTTGGAAGATCAGGCTCTCCTAATTCGAAAAGGAAACAGAAATATAAACATTGGTTACTAATGACCAAGGCACTTTGCCTTCAATTGGATGCAGAAACGATGATCAAAGTCCTGACCAATCAAAACACACGTGAACTATGGTCTCTACTTAATGGCCAACATAGTATTTCACCACTATTGACCTCAGCAGTCTCTGAAGATTAATGGGTTGCACGCACACTTCTCCAGTCTATATGCGCAAGGAACTAACTCGGAGGAACCACAAGTTAAATCACCAATAGCCAAATGGAACATCGAATGGGTGTCAGAGATGACATTTTGATGCTATTGAAACAACTCAATATGCCGCAAGCACCGGGCCCACATGGCTTATCTAATAGTAATTTGAAATCCAATCCAGAAGCCTGGTCAGACTTGTGTTTCTCACTCTTCACGACAATAATGGAAACTAACAAGATTCCACCATCGTGGAAAAATGCTGTCCTGATCCCAATTTTCAAACAAGGAGACAGAGCAATACCAACCAATTTGTGTTCAATTGCCTTATTGGACCCGCTAGGGAAACTATTTGCCTCTATTCTTCTCTGCAGGCTTTTGATCTGGTTAAAGCAGAACAATAGAAGAGACCCAAGGCAAACTAGCTTCATTAAGGGAGCAGGAACTATCATCAACCTCATGTTACTCAACTTACTTAAATTAGAAGCCTTGAGATCTAAAACAATAATCTGTGCAGTGTTTGTAGATCTCAAACATGCTTTTGACAGTGTTGACCATGGAAAATTATGGCACAAACTAACGATGTAGAACTGTCTACCGGACCTGGTTGCGGCCATACAGACCCTTTATACAGCCACGTCAATCCAGGTCAGGCTGTCAGGTTCGGGCACTCTATCACAGAAACTTTAATTGGTCTTAAACAGTCTTAAACAGTCTTAAAAAGGGATGCCTGTTGGTGGCAGTCCTGTTCAACTTGTATATTTCAGCTCTGGAGATTTCCCAAGAAAGAGTGAGAACTCATCCACCAATTCTAAATGGGACCCTTGTTCTATGGATGGTCTACACAGATAACCTGGTGCTTTTAGATAAAACGCTGATTGGCCTACAACGGAGCTTAAATGCTTTACTTCTCTACTTCCAAGAATGTGGGTTAACTGTATACATGGCAAAGACCCAAATGATTCTGCCATGATATCGCTCAACTGGAATCTTTATGCCAACTTCTAATGGAGTGCAACTCGTCTCATCTCAGACGCAAGTATCATGATACGGTTTCCTTGGAAGTATCAACCCTAAATGCAAATGAACAATGGTCTTCCCTACTACTGGGTCAAAAAAAATCATTTATTTTTAGGATTCTACAATTTGGGACGGAATTGTCTACTCTTTTTTAATTTTGAATAATGCAGATGAATTGTACTAAACTTGGACAAGTTGAGTTTTAGTGAAAGGTTTATAATAAACCAAATTGCTAATAAAAAATAAAAATAAAAAGTAGTCTGTGAAAAATCTGTTAGCCGATTGTGACTCTAACATTGCCCTCTTACAGGAATTCTGTTGATGCTGGCTTGTTAAGAGAAAATACTCCTTCTTTCAGAAGTCCGCTTGTAAGATTTCAAATGAATGGATGATGGACATAGTGTTGGCAACCTGACCCTGCTCCTTCTCTGTCTTCCGTGTTAAGGAACCATTGTGTAATGTATGCCATTATTGTTCAGGCATTTGTGACTAGAAGTGGTGAGTGCACCTGCTTGGATCCGGGTTTTAATACAGTGGGGGTGAGGGGTGATGTATGCAGCATCAGTGAGAACTATCCTAATGCTTGGCATCATACCATCATCATACCATCAGCCAAAGGCAACCCTTAATTAGTTAATTAGCTTCAGTAGAACAACGCCTTGAGGAACAATTTAGGATTGAAGAGTTGAAGAGCTTCTGCAAAGACAATCTTGGAATTTTTTGTAAAGTCTTCTTTTCCCAGCCTGTGTCAGCTGTATCTCTCTGGACTATCGAGGAAGGGTGGGATTCTTTCTGATGTTCTGGCATTGAAATACTTGCAGAGGGTACACCAGTATAATATTATTTGTGCAGTCTGTAATGCTGGTGATACCCTTAACTTAGCAAATAAGAATCTGTTTGGAAATACAAGGCACTGAGTGAAAAGTAATGTGGGTGGAAATGGACGGGGTCCACTTTTATGTATGACTGCAATTCCATTTTCTTGGTTAATTATTACATTGTGTTTTCAGTTCTGTAAACTCTAACCTCTTTCTATTGGGCGTTCTTTTGTGGGGCAGTTCATGTCTTATGTTTCATGGGTGTTGGGTCTCGTAATGTTTATAGAAAACCTTGCAATCTTTTCTGACAGCTGCAAAATAAACATAAAAATAAAATAAAACCAAAGAACAAGTCAATTTTAAAATGTGGTGTCTTTTTCATACTTTCCCAAAGCTTTTTCCTTAAAATGCCATTTATATGTTTTCCAACAAAGCACATCCTGTGTGTTTTTATACTCTTGTGAGAGAAATTGGCCAACAAAGGCGGGCACTTGTAAATTGTATGATTTTGTACATCAGACCAGATTAACTTGTTTGGACTGTTGGCATACTGCCAGCAAATGTTTCATTGAATGACAATGCATGTCCAGACAACTTTGAAACGTGGAAATGTTTTAGAATTCTTGTTCCATGGATTGAATAGGGTCAACAGATAGAGGGAACAGCAATGGGGGCATCGATGGCCCCCAGTTTGGCCAACCTTTATTTGGATGTATTTGAAACAACCAATATAAGAAAAAAAATTGTTCAAAAGATTTTTTAAATAGATGACATAGTTATTTGCATAGGTACAATATCAGTAGGGAATCAGTTTTGATACTGGCTTAATATGAAAATGTATATTTAAAATATACCAGCAATATGAGTAATGAAGATGTCATCTTTATAGAGCTTACTATATATCACAGGCACATAAGGCACCATATAGAAATGTTTCTTTACACGACCAAGCCATCATGGCAGGCACATTAAGGCAAATTTACTATATAGTCATATTTGTGTTTGAAAAGAGATCACAGTGTGAACCAGTCATTCATGAATTACTGTGGTCACAGTGGACTGGGACGCTGCCACAGCAAGATGGCAGCATCCTGAAACAGCTCTTGCAGCGGCCCGGGATGATCCGATAGCCACATCCTTAAAACCGCAGCTATATATCAGTGACTTGAGGTGGTGGGCAGCAGACTATCCCCTGATAACCGAAAGTGCCTTACCTTCAATCCTTGTGGTCTCTGTGCATTGTACACATCAGGGTGGCCTCTGCTGTGAACATCATACTGGTGTGGCTATGCTGTTGTGGCACGTTCCCATCATAAGACCACCCACTTCTCCTTCACACCCCTGCTTGGACAGTCCAGATCATTGTTATCATATTGGACAGTGCTTGGGGAGTCCACTGGCTGGTGAACTTACACTTTGAGTGCCTCTTTTGCGGTGGAAAAGCTAGAATAGTGGCAGAATTACCTACAACCTGATGCCTCCTTGAAGAATAAGAGCTCACCCACTGCCTGCCTCAGGACTCTCTTTCACCGGTCTAGACCTCCTTCTCTTACTCTGATTTGTCTGCACCTGTCTTGCTGCTAGGCTGCCTGGTGAGTTTGTTGTGCATTGTGCAGTCTCTCTGTCCCGCTCTTTCTCCCCCTTTCCATCTCTTAGGTCTCCCCCTCCATGGTGCTCTCCATCTCCTCATCTACTCTAACTGCTACACTATCACCTATCCTAGCTCACTCTTGAAGTCTGGAAGGAAAACATTCAAGAAAGATCTCCTGTTCTCCAATCCAGGCCTGCCCATTGATGACACCTACGTCAACGCTTCTTCCAGGTGGAGTGTCACTAACATTTTCTTTGTCATTCCCTCTCCCTACCTTTGGATTCCCCATATGATCACAGTCCTCTCCCCTTTCTCTTCTTCGCCCATTAATTGTGGAACCCAATGGGAAGTACTCTTGGCACACTTCCCATCCTCTAGGGACATAATTAATGTCTACCAAAATGGCACTGTCATGGCCCAGGGGACTCAGCCCAACCTTCTCCTTCTTGATAGGTGCCTTCTGTCTCTCATCACCTCCCGCCTTCTCCTGCCTCTCTTCCTTCAGCCACCCCTCCAGACCCTTTGCCACCTCAGACGGGCATACCACATTCCTGTACCCCTCCTTGGAAGACCTTCAAGGTGGCAACCAGCTCCACTTAGCTACCCTCAACTCTCGCTCTGCCGCTAAAAACTCTTCTGACATCTGACACCTCTTTGAAAACTTTGACCTCTACATCCTCGCTGTCACTGGGACATAGTTCACTGCCAGCTCTGTCACTATTTTTGACTCACTTCTGCCTGAGGCCTACAATATCCTCTCTAAGCCCATGCCTACCCAGCTTTGGGGTGGAGTGGCCCTGATCTTCCCTGAATGGGTCCCTGCTACTATCATACCCACTCAGCCCTACCCTTCCCCCGCTGACTCTTGCCACCATTTACAGAACCCGTGTCCCGTCTCCCTCTTCCTTTTGGAGTGGTCTGACCTTACTTCCTCTCTTCTGGCCTCCACCTCCAAGCTTCTCTTCCTCAGCAACTTTAATATTCACATTGACTCTCCTGATGTGGCCTCTGGACTATTCCACAGCCTTTGTGACTCTCTTTCCCTCACCATTCTCCTCTCCGGTCTGACGCACTCAGAGGGACACACCTTGGATGCTCTCACCCCAGCAGACATCCCCATCTCAGCCCTCTCACTACACCCCTCTCCTGGTCTGGACAATCCCTCCTGTCCTCTCACCTGTATCTCTTGGGTCCCCTGGCTAAGCCCCTGCTCGCACAGCCAGTCTCCTTTTCATTCATTCGACTGATGAAGCGAGTGTCAGTTGCTGCTTTTGCAGCTGCTTTCATTCTCACTCCCACTCCATCCACTGACTCTCACACTGACACAGCCCTTGCTAACCTTCACCTCTCCATCTCCAACACTCTGAATATCCTTGCCTCTGTCATGTGGATCCGCATGAAGCCTGCATCCAAACGCAAAACCTGGTATGACTCCGACCTAGCCTTTCTGAAGCGCAAGTTGCTGACCGGAAGTGGCAGGCCTTTGCTACATCCTCTGACAGACTGGCCTGCCGCATGCTCCAAAGGCAATACAGACACTCCATCCGCTCGAAGAAGCGAGCCTATTTCCAATCCTGCATCTTGGGGGCCCCTAACAACACAGCAGAACTGTTTGAAATCTGCAAGAAACTCACCAATCCTTCTGCAGTCTCCACCTCTCCTTTGCCATCCCAGACCCTCCACACTGCACTGGCCTCTCACTTCATAACCAGAACTCAGGACATCCTGTCCTCACTCTCCTCTTCACCCCTTCTCCCTCACCCACTCTCAGGCCTCCTTTGCCCCCCTCTCCTCTCCACTTCCCTCCTACTCTCCTCTTTCTCATCCATACCACCGGATGAGATCTCTAATCAAACCATCCCTATGAAGGTCTCCACCAAACAGGTGCCCCCTGCTCCTCCAGAACTATCAAGGACAACATTGCATCCTTTGCTCCAGCATTGGCTGATTTCTGCAATCATTCCTTTGCCAAAGGCTCCTTTCCGCTACCCCTCAAGCACACCCTTGTGCACCCTCTCCTCAAAAAATCCTTCTGCCGACCCATCCTGCCTGGCTAATTACCCCCTTCCTCAGCAAACCCTTGGAGGATCTGGTAATCTCCCAGTTGATCCACCACACTGAATCTGTTGTTTGTCTCCACGACTACGAGTCTGGCTTCAGAGCAGCCAGAGGCATGGAAACTGCACTCCTGAACACCTGTGAAGACTTGCTCTCAAATCTCGATTCCAACTCTCCTTCCGTTCTCATCCCTCTTGACCTTTCCTCTGGCTTTGATATGGCCAATCATGCCACCTTTACGAAAGGGCTCCATGATACCCTTGGCATCACAGACCTGGCACTGGACGGGTTGACCTCCTTCCTCTCTGAACACCCTTCCCATGTTCAATTGGGCCCTTTTCTCTCCCCCATCACACTCTCCACCTGCTGAGTCCCTCTTCTTGCCATGGCTCTACCTTGCCCCTCTAGCACATTTGATCTCCTCCTTCTCTCCTCACTTCCTTCTCTCCTTCAAGCTTCCCTCCTCTTCCTCCTCTTCTTTCTCTCTCATTCCTAATTGTCTGACTGCTATTCAGGCATGGTGTGCTGCTAACAATCTCTGCCTTAATGCCGGTAAGACTGAGATCCTTCTCATCTGGACCCCTGTTCCCTCCTTCCTACTCTCTAGCCACACTCCATGGACCCCCTCCCCTCACCCACTTGTGAGGCACAAAACCTTGGTGTCATCTTCGTCTCATCTCTCTCCTCACATCATGGATCTTGCCAAGAAGGCCCACTTTCAGGTGAACCTCCTCAAAGGAATTCTCCCTTTCCTCACCTTCCGGCAGTAGCTGATTGTCTCCAGAGCTCTCGTCCTCTCTAGGATGGACTAATGCAACAATCTCTTCCTCAATCTGCCTAAATCCTCCCTTCGCCCCCTTCAACTAATCCAGACTAGGACTGCAAGATTTATCCTTGGTCACAAGCCCAGGGACTGCATCACTCCAGCCCTAAAATCTCTTCACTGGGTCCCGGTTGTTGCAAGGATCAAGTTCAAGACACTCTGAATCATACACAAGGCTTTCTGGGGCCTGGGACCCTACTATCTCTAACTCTCTCTGTTTAAAAACTTCCCTGCTAGAGCAATCCGGTCTTCCATTTCCAACTCTCTGCATATTATTATGTTTTTACAATCAGAGAGTGGGGTGTAGATCCCTCTCTTCCACGGGAGCCTCCCTCTGGAATGGCCTCCCTGTCCCTCTCAGGCTTGAGTGAGATCTCCTTATGTTCCGGGAAGCTTCTCAAGACCCTCCTTTTCTCTTCTTCCTTTCCTCTCCCCTCCCCTGCTAATGAACCCCTCTGCCGAATTTGGACTGGCTGCCTGGTTCTTTCTGAGTCTTACAGGGCACCAGGCCCTCCCTGCCCAGTTTACTCCAGCACTTTGTTCTCCCCTGACACTCCCCTAATGTTCACTTGCCCTACCGGGCTCCCTCCGCCTGTACTAGCTTGGCGGGGCCTACACCCCTCCTGAGTTCGATCCAGCCCGTCCTCTCACTTAGCTTGTGGACCCTCCTTTCCTGCACTCCCTGCCTTGTCATGTCACTTGTCAACTTGGCCTCCCCATAGCAGTTGCCCAGAGGCCCTCTGCCCCCTCAGCACTTGCGTGCTCTCCACCATTCCCTTCCCATCAATGCATTTGCTCTGATCGCACTTCCCTCCACCCTCCTTCCCATTACCCTGCATGTCTTGTTTACTGCACTTGCACGATCCAAATGTCACAAGGTCTAGTAGGACTGTTTTTTGTTAGTCTTCATCCTCCACCCCCTCCCAGTTTTTTGTCTTGTGGTTCCTTGAAACATCTTTTGCTGTATAGGGCATTATAAATACACAGTAAATAAATTAATAAATAAATAGGCTGGTCTTTTGAAGAGGAAATTCTATGATAGGGGATGTTCCAAAAATATTATCAATCAAGCAGCCAAAAGAGCTACCAATAATCACAGATATACCCTGTTGGAATACGTCACAAGACCAAAGAATAACAATCGTTTGGTATATCTAAATACATTTCCAGTTATCATATAGAATAGAAAACATCATTTGAAGAAAATTGGAAAGTGTTTAAGGCAACCAATTCTAAATTGGAATATCACGCCCTCGCGGCCGGGCAGACATGGGCTTTTACGGCCTGGCAGCCCAAGCTTTGGTATGCTCGGGTCTCAGTTCGGGCTGCAGGCTGTTAAAGCCCGTGTCAAGTTATTTGCACCCCAGGGTTTTACTGGGGTGTAAATAGATTTCTTTTCTTTTTTGTCTGATGGGAAATCTGCTTCCCGCAAGCCCATCTCTCTTCGGAGAAAATAAACGTTTTTTAAAAAATGCCCATCGCCATTAAAATGGAAAAGGGACTAGATCCCTTTTTGGATGGCGCAAGCCATGGAAAACATGTTCCAAAATAGTGATGCGGGAGGTGAAGGCACAATCGATTAGTCAATCTGTCTTTCCAAGATGCAAATTGCCAATATTTACTTTTCAAAATGTACTTCAATGCAATACATAATCACGAAAAGTGACATTAATAAGAAAAGAACAAAATATACCAGTGTTTTGGAACAATGGGGCATGTAAGCCAGTCAAGAGACACCATCACTGTGGCAAATGTAGCATATGTTGCCATGCAAACAAAAATCCTTGGAATTGGACATTGGACTACCAGAAAAGTGGAAAATGAAACACTTTACTAACTATGACAGTACTAATGTCATGAAAATGATATTGTGTCCATGCAAACTACGCAAACTACGCTACATAGGTAAAACTGTTAGAAAATGTAAAAGCAGGATAATTGACCATACAACTTGTATAAAGAGTAATGGTGAAACAGCAACCATAGTGAAATATTTCATGGGTCATTGCCATAAGCCTGATGAGGTGTCTTATAGTTTATATTACAAAGATTGTATGGAAAATCCCAATTTGAAATTAGCCAGAAATGTATCAAACAGGAACTGAGACTAATTTTCATTACTCAAAGTCATCTAGTGGGATTGAATGTAAATATTGAATGGCATAACATCAATTCATGTTGAGAGTGTTTTTGAACTGTACAAATTAAGCATAGTGGTTGATAAATGTATCCCTACCATTACTATTGAGTAAATCCTATGGGGAGTGTCCACTTAAATCCATTTTGGTACAATATTAGTTACATCATGATGAGTAGAGCCACTCAAACTGACATTTAACAATGGTGACTCGAAATCGAAATCGCATTCATCACTATGTTCACACACATGTATATATAAGGTTTAATTGGATTTTTTTTTTGTATAGCGTTTACACACAACTGATATGCTTCAAAGCGCTTCAAGGCGGGAAGAGAGCAAGGGGAAACAGTAGGCCTTGAAGTTACCAAATGATCTAACAAAAGAAGTAACTAGCTTCCTAGGCCTGACAGCATTTCTCCTAGTGCAAGTGCATGAAGTGATTAATGCGCAACACAAACTAGGGAGGGGAGACAAAGAGGAGACAAAGGGGGGACAGGACAGAGATTACTGGCCTAGTAAATTCAGGGCATGCCAGTGTACTGACAGAAGTGCTGGAAGGTGGGGGGGACAAGTGGGCCCAGTCCAGCCGGGCCCTGGGTTAAGTGCAGATAGGTTACCCCTCTCATGGAACGTGTGCAGAAAGTGCAGTACTGCTGAACATAGTGCAGAGGCCTGGAAGCAAGTGCAAACACTGGCGGGGGAGCCTGGGACTTGCGAGGCTACGGAGGTGAGCCATGGACCAGATAGCAAAAAATGAACAGAATTCGGGAAGAGAAGGAGGTGTGAGGCAGGAGAGAAAAAGCGAGGAGGTTAGCAGGAGAGAGGGAGAGAGAAAGAGGAAGAGAAGGGGAAGGTCTTGAGGAGTTTTTGGTACTTGAGCGTATGGTCATGTCACTAGTAATGAAAGGGAGTCTCACGGTCACTGGCGGCCTGCCTTGCATTTTATCTGTAGACATGAACACTTGCTGGTTGCAAGGTGGTTGCTGCACAACGAAGTGTTTTTTTAAACTGTCACGTACACATGTCGGCTAACCTGAATAGGGCTACAGCCAGGAAGTAATTTAACAAGAACACAGAATAGTCTTTCTTTGGTCATGGGTTGCCTTGATAAAATGCAAGTCATTCATGACAAACTTCAAGATGTGGAAAGATTCATAACCTTTTGTGAGTGCTGAATTTGAAAGACCAATGTAAGCACATAAAGGTGTAATATAACTGCATAATTGGATGCTAAAAATAGCAAATTGAACTTTCAGCAAGGCATTGAGGCCAGATTCAACTTCAGAAGGAACATAATTTAAGTGACATCATTACACATAAAAACAGATTAAAGCCTCTGTTATAGTCAGGTTATACCCATGAATAATTGCCTAATTTAAAGTGACTTAAATAATGTATTGTGTAATCAAGCAGAGAACTCAAAATCGTGTCCACTATTTTACAGATTTATTTTCAAACAATTTAAAGATGCCATAATTATGATTGAAGTTAGGGCATCAGAATGCTGCCCTGATAAATGTCCAGTATTAATTTACCTTAAGAACAGAACCTTGACACTGAATAAATGCCAACTTTAAATATGGTCAATAGTTTGAGTGTATAAAACACTAGCGGGCACACTTATATTAAATGTGTACAAACCAGTAATGTTGTTAATATTATTCTAGGCACTATTATGTGTTAAGGTTGCTCTGTATAAAATGTATTATGATGTATGTGTACACTAGGGGTGGGCTGTTAAAATATGTAGCCTTAAGTGCTGATAAGCTTTTGCTCATCTGTGATGGCAGTATTGGATTTGACATTTAGAATTTAATTGTATTGCTGTCTCTACCTATGTGTTGGCAGGTGTATTTGCATTGCTAATTAATTATTAGAGTTCCCCTTCTTTTGCACTCTATTTGTGTACCATTAAAATATATTTTTCAAAATATGTGATCATTTTTGATAGGTATTGATGGCTTGTTAATTAAAATTATTCTATCTCCTTTACTTTAAAGTGATATTGACTATGCTTTTGGCATGAAACGCCACTGTGACACTGTATATGTTTGCCTGTGGGACACATAAATCCTCTGGAGATTTTGTGAGTGACAGGAGGTATGGCTGTGTATTAATGTCTCCCTGAGAATGGGGAAATGTATGTGTTCCTCTCAAAACACAAAACCTAGTATCCCACACCCACATCTGTCCTGCCATCAATCACTTTTGACCAAGACTGTTTTCCTTGTGTGACCACATACTGACTAGCCAGGACCACTCCTGAGACATTTTAATCTTTGAGGTCTAATTTCATAGACAGGGGATCAGAGATGGGAAGTCCCACAATACAAAGTGTTGTTGCCTGAAAATCCATGGCCTTTTGAGAAAAGAACACATTTCACAAGCTTCATGAAAATAGAAAAGGAAAAACAACACTTCAAGCATATATATGTAGAGGTGTGCAACTGAATACACACTTGCAGCCAAGAGATTACAGGAGAATAAATAAAACAGTTAGAAGATGTGATATGCAAAATACCTTTGCACCCAATAACAAAGTACAAGGTCTTGAGAAAATGACCCATCATGTATATTTGTAAAACACAATGAACCTCAAAATGAATGGCTGGAATCTCAGGAAGAGAGATGGTGATGTCCACCCTAATGCATGCATAAATAAGGGAAACAAAGGGCGGTAGAACATGTTCCTGTACTTGAGGGCATGATCTTAAAACACACAAAATGTTCTACTTCAGAATTATGCACTTCCTCGTACCTCAAATAGACCCATATCTGTAGCAATTCCTGAAGCATGATTACAGTGAAAGAGACAAAGAGGAGGCGAACAGGACATTCCTTGTGTTCTGATGAACAAGGTTTTAATGTGTACAGTTCTAGTGAAGATATAGTCCACCCATCGATAACGCTGCACAAAAGACAACCTCATTATGCAAACTTTGGACACAGGATAATCTTCCAACTTCTGAAATTTCAATGCTCATTGTTAGTGGAAGCCAAAGAAAGGAATTTGGCATTGAGACGGGGCGTCTATGCTAAAGATCCTATCTTTTCTCTTATTGTTCTTTAAATAAAATAGGTTACCTCTTCCTTGTAGTCGCATAGATGTTTGAGACGTGGCTGCATTGAGCTGGTTACAAATCGCATGTGACATTTGAACTGCATGAAGATATCGTGCGAGGGCAGACATTTTACCGACTTGTAGATTTCCTGCTCAGGCAGCAGACATTTTAATTAGTGGTAGAGGAATCCAAGGGGCATAGACACAACCGTAGCTATATTATTTCAATTGTTAGTGCACTTTTCTGATTATGATTTAGTTTTCCTCCAAAATTGGATAAACTAGCCAGCTTAGAAATATTGTATTAAACGTTTAATGTGATCATAATACATTTATCGATTAAACCTAGAACAGCTCCATTCGTTGGGTAACTGGACAAACCAACAGAGTACATGAGACAAGCATTTTCCAAGAGAATTACCCAATAAATAATTTCAAAATATTACTAAGTAATGTATTCTAAAGCATGTTTATCATGCATATTGTTAAATAATGTCATCGATGTAGGGAGCTCTAAGTGAAATTGTCATAATCTTTTTCAAATACCTCGATATTTCCAGCAGAACACCATCTATTGCTATTTCCTGGCAATGCTATTTATGTGCTCTGCTGAGACTTCTGTGTGACTTATGCAGGGTCATTCACGTGTCACAAAGAAATATGATATATTTTATGTGCCCATGCATACAATTCACATAATGGGCATCAAAAGTTTTGGCCCATTTCAGATTTTAAAGCCATCATAACATCCGAGGGTAAAGTAAGACGAGAACAGAACAGAAAAAGGCAGCATGTAGGATCGATAAATGGCCAAACTACTTACCACTTATCTTCATCACCCTGAGTCCTGGTCTTCCTCATCATAGTCCTTACTTACATAAGGTGAACATTCTGAGAGATAGTCTCTCTCTACTACCCTTTATAACCTATTAGAAGAGAGACTAAAATGATAAACGTAGTCACTCTCCTACCATTCCTATATGTCACCTAGATAAGCTTCTGTCACCTGTAGCCCCCCATCTTTCCTATCCCGCTTGCTGATATACCAAGTCAAGCACATGAAATAGGGGTGAAGGGAAATGAGAACTTTGATGAGGAAGACCAGGATTTGCAGTAATGAACATTATCGGTAAGTAATTTGGTCACGTTGTCATAGTCCTCACTTTCACGAGGATCCACCAAGCAGTATCACCAGTAAGAGAAGGTAGAGACCCACAGAACCATTGTTGCTGCACACATTGTGATTTATTACCACAATTAAATCAATATGCCACATGACTCAAAACAGCTTAATGAAAATCAGCAGCCATTGAGCCTCCACCATTAATTTGTAGTGATGGTTGAAAGTGTTTGGGGTAGCTGACATTGCACCCTTGCAAGTATCCAAAAGAGAAGCTCCCCTAAAGTCTGCCCAGGATGCTGAGACCTCTGTAGTGATCCACCCTGGGTCAAGGGAGGCAGCAGTGACCACAACACCAAAAACCTTCAGGGAACTGGCCATTGGCTAAAGGGTGAGGTTCTTGGTTTCAATCATGTGATTAGGACCACAATTAACAAAAAGAGAAACAACCTGATTAAATGGCTCAGAGTGTAATCAATATGTTTTCAGAGCCCTGACAACATCTGGATAATGGGCAATTTACTTTGTTAGAACAATCCCAAAACACAGGAAGGCCCACTTTGTGATTGAGGTGAAGACACGATACCACATTAGGCCCAAAAGAATGGGGCAATCTCAAACCAACCTTATTTTCAAATGATTGAATATGAGAGCAAAACAAACCTTTGCCATGAGAAAATAAAGTGCAACCTCCAACGTTAGTGACCACTCCAAGGGAGTACCAATACATGGACCATGGGCATCAACACTCAGGGGTACAGATCACCTTGGAGACCAAGTGTTCTGGTTGAGCTACTCCTCCCTAGTTCCTACAAAGGCCGTGATGGCAGACTACAAACCCTTCATTAGGCAGATGGACACATTACAATAATCCCTCCAAAAAGCCACAATGAGACAAGGATATTTCTTTAAATGGAAAGAGCCTTTACCAACACACCAATCTGATCATTTACGTCAGTAACAGCTGTGTGCCTTTTGAGTAGAAGGTTTCCTGGATTCTTGGTTACTAAGGGCCACACAACCTCTTTTCTGATGGCTTCACATCTCAAAATCCTGACCGGCAAGTGTTGGCTGTAGAGAATTGAGAGAGACAATTGTGGGGAACTAAGGGGATATTGAAACAAAGTATTCTCCCTGAACCAACTGAGACAGAAGAGGAGAACAAGGGCATCAGAGCCATGGTGAGATGACCAAGAGAACCCTCACTCCCTGAATCTTGGATGTTCCCTTGAGATTAGAGGGATTGGGAGAAATGCAGCAAGCAACACTGAACCCAAGGGAATGATGGGGATCTGGCTCCCAAAGACCTGGGGGAGAAGGAAGGTGTGGGACAGATGTCTGGAGTAATACATTGGCCATAGAGGCAAACAGATTTACTGCTGACCCATAAAAGGGATTCACTGTAGCTCTATTACAAATGATCCAACTTTTATGTAAGCCAGGGTTAGATATGGACAGGAGGGTGGGTGCATGGATCTTTTTTGGATGAACATTTGTGTGAGGCGCAGAGCCTTGCCCCACTACTGTTTCTTTTTGTAAACTGATGCATTTGCAGAGTAAATTCAAGAATTAGAATGTGAAGCACCCTACATTGGTGGATAAAAAAAATAATTTCTGCTTTATGAAGATAGTGTACTCAGGATTCCGAAATCTCTGTGTGGGATTTAAAAAAACAATTGTTAGTTATGCAAGCATTGTATACCATCCGTAGTTTCTGTGCCAATCTGCCAATACCTGTCTTTATGGTATGTCATATGAGTAAGTCACTTGAGCTTAGCCTTAGATTTAATTGTGAAATGATAAAACAGGTGGACCATTTTGACTATTGTACGCAGGTTGCAGATGGGTTGTACGGCTGGAGCCCAATAGGTAAATTTTGTTTCATAGAGTGCGGGCTATACTTTATTTTGTGCGGAAAACCTTAGGGAAAGAGTTAGCTATGACTATTGAGGTTTATAGCGTGCAGGTACTGTTGTGTAGGAAGCTGACCTATTGGGCCATATAGCAATTTCCACATTGGAATTGGGAGAAAAAAGCTGATTGCTGCTAACCACTACCCTTCTGGAAACAGGATTATATCTCATTAGTTATGAGGCCTGCTTAAAACCACTACTTTTCTGACTGTGAATTACTGAAGTATGGACTCTGTAAGGAGGTTGTATGGGAACTTGTATATTATAGCAAAGGCCCCTTGTGGAAATTGGTTGTTTCGGTCAAAACACCACACAAAAGGACCAATAAAGGCTCCCAGACCTTATACACAGCTGAAACTGTAAATACACTAAAGTATAGGTTCAAACCACATACTTATGTATTTGGAAATACGGACGAGGAACAACGCTGTGTTTTTGACACATCGTTATCATGAGAGGGGACGAATGCAGCCACATAAGTAGACGTTTAACTACAGAGATTAATTGAGCAGCCTTAACTTAGATGGCCACCATTTCTGCACATAAGCCAACAGTTTTCCTCATTTGAAAGCTGGCAATTTTGCACAATAGGGGAGTAGTAAGCACGTTTAAGCTACAGCGGCTCCAATTGTTGAACCAACGATGTTCGCCTGTGTGAAGAATTCAATTTGAAGTTAAGTTCCTGGGTCCTGAAGAAAGTGGGATAAAAGAAATTCTATAATTCACTGAAACCGGTTGACCATCTATGAAGTGGGATGCCCAGTCATTTATATGGACACCCCTAGTAAAGGAAAGTTTTTAAGTTGTTGATGAGCAGATAAGAGGGAGCATTAAAGTGTTGTTACTCCAGCTCGTGCTCATATTCTGGGCCTTCAGCGCCGTTTTATTTAACTACATCTATTTTGCAGACACACTTGCCTTGTAATGGATTCATTGTATTAAAGGAGGGTCAGCTTCTTCTTTGTCCCTTCGCCTTAGATAGGCGGTACACCAGCTCTCCCTAGGGACATAATGTCCATGCAGGGTAGTTAGGGTGGTTGGAAGGCAATGATAACTATTTGTTATAATTTCAAATACATAAGTAGCTGGTTTGGATCTATACCTTTGTGTGTTTATTGCTTCTTTCAAAAACATTTGAGCTGATCTTGTCCTCAGTAATTTTTTGTGCCCTCATTTAATAGTTGAGAAAAGAGATTTTAAGCCTCTCAGAAGTAGCAGGTATAATGATTGCGGAAGGAGCCATTTTATAGCGGTGAAGACCAGGTGCACAAACTATTAAATTATTTGTTGGTTAAAATCGCCTGGGGGAGAAATTCGTTTCTCAGCTGATTAAATAACACCAGATATTGAATGTTTTTTTTTACGAAATTTGGGATGAACATTTTACCGCTGTATGCGTTTACTTCAAAGTGGAGCCCTGATACCTGAAATAAGTGTCCACATTGCTTAAATGCAGATGATCAGATGGAAGACACTTTTGAATCCTTTTACACATAATGAGATTTCTGATGTCTTGGGTGGTCTGTTTAAAAAATAATGATTAAACAGCAGTTTAACTGCTGTTGTTCTATTTATTGTAAATGTCTTGATTGTGCTTATTGTATTCATTCTAAATGCTTAAAGCTGACTTTATGAATTACTAGCAAAAAGAGCTCGTACTTTGCATGGGTTCTGTAGACAAACATCAGAACACTCTCATCAATATTCGAGAATCAAAGAGCAGACATGGAGGGGAGGTGAGAAGTGGTGTGCTGCAGCAAAATGGGACATTCTGTGTGCTCTCCCAACCTATCATCTCACCCTAGCATGGTGCAGTATGTTGTGGTGCATTGCAGAGCAGATATCTCGGACAAAGGGCACCCTAGGACCTTGAAATGTGGTTTTGAGGTCCATGAAGGACCTCCAAATTGTGTTTCTTGCACTCAGATGCTTGAAAAGGGGGTCTGTTTGGACCTTCTATGGGCACCTTGATGTTGTTTTGCTGCTTCCAGGCAACCATACATGTGTTTCAGTGAATTAGTAAGCCTTAAGTATGTCCTACAGCTATATGGTTTTATTTTTTTTAATTTTTTTTATTGTAAATATTAATGTTGTATGATTTTTGTAGTCCTTTGCAGTCTAACATGAAAGCAAACTGTATGATTTAAGAGAGTAATGATGAGGATGATGGAATGAGCTAACTGTCACCAGCAGGCATGGAACCATTCGCTGACAGCAAAACTAGTTAGGTTGATTCACCAGACAAAGTTACATGCTCCACCTTTTGGCAGCATCAGGCGTGATAGCCAGCAAGCAGGCTGTATCTTGGTGCATATTGTTAAAAGGCCTTCAATTACACATTAGAACTATAGTAACATGGCAGCCTTGAAACAGGGCTACAATTGGAGAGAAACCCTTGTTGGCCATTAAAATGTATTTGTAACCGTAAAGAATTAGAAAAAATATATAATTTAAAGGAATTATATATTAAAACAGGACAACATTTTCACGATAAATGACGCACAAATTAAAGTGTAAATAGTGAATGTGGTGCTATATAGTTAGCATATACGCAAAACGAAGGGACATCTATCTCATATTCCTTCCTACTGCTCAGTCCTTAATAAATTTACCTAGTAGTCAAAACATAAAATCTCATCATCGATATTGTTACATTTTCGTATCAAAATTCAACGTAGTACAAATCTACAAAATGTATATAAAAATCATTAATCTAAGAACACCCTCAAACTTATTATCAAATACAAAGATCAGAACATAGGATACATATACACATTACTCACAATAAATTCCTAAGAAAACATACAAAGACACAATAGGACAAACAACTTAATTGCACTTGATCCAATTCGTGTATCCACACTCATAGGTTCATAGTGTTAAAATGGTCGTCACTATCCCTTATTTTTGTGTATATATATTCTGTCGACTCCAGACAGTAGAGATAGGTCTCCCCTGAGGGTGAACTTTTGGGGTTCGTATAACCTGTATTATTTTGGCTATATAGTTAGCAACAGAACGCCCACTTCCTTTTCTGGGTTCTATTTTAAGCTGCACTGTGCTCTCACCTCTTTGCTTCCACCCATTTAATACAGGGTGGGAGAGGCTCCTAAACTTCCCTGGGGAGGTTTGGCTCACTTATACCATTTTGGTGCAATTACTCAACAACAACTGAATACGGCTGAGTGGGATTAAATAGGCATCCAAAAATAAAATGCATGAACCTGGTTCTATTTATAGTGAGTAAAGTCACACATTAATGTATTTTCCAGCTCCATGTTCAGGAGGAATTGGATGAGAATCCATAGGATGTAGCGGATGCTTTGCAGGCAAACACATGAACTACTCCGATACTTCAGATGCCATCTTGCCAAAAGTACACTGCAGCATGTTACTAAAGCAACTCGTGCATGCACCGTTCACAAAACCGTGCACCCAAAAGAAACACTGGATGAACAGTAGACCGGTGCTTTAAATGGAAAAAGACAAAAAATAAGTGCAGGTACTCACCAAGCTATGAAGCCGGACATTCCAGCCCTGTGCTTTTGGCGCCTACTGTTTCGGCACGCCACCTTGGGTGCAGGTCCCTTTTAGGCACACCCTGCTGTTTGCAGGCAGTGCCCAGCGGGATTCAGTTATGTGCCAAGGAGCACACACTGTGGTGTACAGACTTTGGTAAAGCAGTGTATCTGAGATCCTTTCACACAGACTTCCAGTTTGCTGTTATCCATTTTGTTATGAAAGTTTGAATATCTACATTAATGAGACTTCCTTTTTTTCGGCGTATCAAACCAGCACATATCATCGCTGTAAACTAAGCTTTGGAAGAGGGGTATTATTATTGCTCGCTTTCAATGACTAATAAGAAATTTGGTAAGTAACTGGAGTTGTGTGTGAGGTTTCAGTCGCAAACGTTCCATCACAACTCCAATTACTTAAACATTTACATATTAGAATAGGCACTGCTAATAACAAAGAAACATCTTTAAAAAGTAATTTCCCCGGCTTTCCAAATCAATCCCTGCTCTTTCAAAGGACACCAATGGTAACGGGTAAAGCCCACTTAGTGAAACAGTGGTCCACGCATGGAGTGCTGAGAGCACAGTAGATGCATGTTTGTCTCTCCTTTTGTTCTGCCGGGTGGGTCTGGAAGGAGACATAATGGGCACTGCGGGCGGTGGAGAGAGGAGGGAGAGGTTGCAGCTTTCCCCAGCAAAGGCTAGTCCTTTAAGTTGTGACAAAGTGAAATGCAAAGCTCACATTTTCACCTCGCAACATACTTGAGTACCGTTCCTCTCTTTCAGGCGTTGAGAAGTGCAGGTACTCAAATGCTCAAAAATAAGAAGTGCAGGTACTGAGGGCCGGGTAGGAATGACCCATTTAAAGCACTGCAGAATACAGGGCTCACAGAAGCTACTAACACACTGACACATGCAAGGAGATTTTATGGCAGGCAAGTAGCATTTGCAAGGTACACGTTCTTGCTGGCGAGCATGGCAATGTTTTAAACTTTTGCTTGCTATTTACTGCAAACAAACTATATTTGCAGTAAATGGCAAATTCAAGTTTCACTGTACTTTGCTGGCCTTTGGGTGGCAGCGCTGCACCAAATATGAAGTGTGCTTATGGTGTAGCGTGACCAGATTTTCAAGATGAAAAACCAGGATGGCCAACAACATAAAAGAGGGACTTCCCCCTCACTATGCACAACCCCTCCACATATTATCCTCCGCAAACGAGGGGCAGAGAGCCCAATTCCGGGACAGACCCTTGCAAACCGGAGTGTCTGGTCACCCTATTATGATGACATGCATCATTTTACAGAAAGCACTAGTAAATATGTTGTCATCTGTCAGCATCAGGCGAGTGTATTTCTCCTAGGCTGAGTATGTAAACTACAACACTCGCCTCAGCAAGTCTGGAGAGATTTTTAAGAATGTGAGAGGTTTGATTATATATTTGTGTGTATCACTGAAATTGTTCTTGCTAACGTCTAGAAACAATTATAAGCCTAAAATCATTTGCCAGAGCTGAGTTTTAAATATTATGGCAGGAGATGTCTTATTTGCTCAAAATGATTATTCCTTCTAGAACTTAATTACAATCATAATTAGCTTCAGGGGTGTTGCCATGTTTTGCTAGCTTAAGGCAAAGGCCAATGTGCAGCTGAATATGCCAGTCTATCAGTTTAAACATTCTCATTGTCACGTCATTTCCACATGGCCATTGTCAAACCTTCTCAATTATTCATATGTTATTAATGACATGCTAGTCTCAACAGTGCCATGCTTGCCAATTTAACACATTATCATGCTGGCATCTACATTTCCCCTAGAAATGTGTGGTGCCAGTCTCTACAGAGCACTGAAAGTGTTGCTCCAATTATACACATTAGTACACACACTACCCTGATAATCCGGCAACCCTGGCATGTGATTGTGGCTTCACCATTTTATAGGGGCGATGCAGGCACATCCACACAACAGTTATTTCCCAGAAACCTGCTTAAAAACCATGTCGCATTGGCCCTCTGTTCACCCATGTCACCCACATTGCTGCCAGAACTCTCCCCGTTGCTTCCATAACTTCCCTTCCACTTCACACTACCCAAGAGATTGCCCCATGGCATTCACAGTGCCAGGTCATTTTGCACTCTGAATGGCCCTATGGTCCTCACATTGATGTCGGAGCTGAACCGCCCTATGCCATGGAAGCCAAATCCCAGTCCACAGTACGGCCTGTATTGTGAATTCCTGCGGCCGTATTCGTGTGCCCTCAGTGCAGCACAACAGCTCCCCGCGACTGCGGGAACATTAGCCTGCAAGCACGCAGGTGTGGCTGTGTGAACTTTACTTCCCCTGCCACCTACTTGGAGGTCAAAGGGCGTGGACGGACGCCACAATGCCTACAGGGACAGACTGATTGCGCCTGCGTAGCACACTCCCGTCAGCCTCACAGCAGCTCTGTGACGCAGCTGCCACGCTGGGCGGCGTCCACGGCTGCTTGGCCTTTTCCTCTAATCGACAATGGCCGCTGGGGCAGCTGCACTATTAAAGTTGCCATCCCAGCTATACGCTATCTGACTTTTACCCACCTGTGATCAGGAATAAGGTAACTCCTGCAGCATGCTTTGGAAGCTGGTGGCTGCAAAGGATACCGCCATCTTCGGGCATCAATGGTGCACAGCCAAGCTTACAAACATGAAATCTGGCACTGTGGCAATGGTAGGGGTGGGGCATCAACAGGAACTCTTGCCAGAAGTTACCTAAATCCTTCCTCTAACCTGGTTCGCAATGCAAAGAACTCATGTTTGTTCAGCATCCACTGCATGCGATTCCACAGTTATTCATACTCTAGGTATTATTGCTCTGCTTAGGCCAGGGCTTATGCCATTCATTTATGACCAAATGGTCCACATAAGAGAATTATGCGACTGAACAAAAATGTGCTGTCCCAAATCATGTTTCAAGTAGTGTTTAGTTGATCCGCCAATTAACAAGATAACATTAGACTTTATAAATGGCAAAGTACGGCTGCTAAAACACTCCTTTTGGCCGCAAAACTGTCTACAGCATGTAACACTGCAAGATAATTATTCCAAGTACTTAAATACATTACCATCCACCTGCTTCGACTTCTATGAGCATGACCATGTGGACTACTCCTTGGTAGACTTCTTTACGAACTATCCTGCATAAGAAGAGAAAGCGCCATTAATCACATTGGTCTATTCGTCTCTAATGACCCTTGGCTCCTTTGTCCGGGGCCGTAGCCTGAGTATTGTATAAATGCATTCACCCCACCTTCTCTGCAGCAGGCAGGTGCTCTGGCTCTGGGACATCTAGATATTGTTGGCCTACAACTCCCATAATCCTAAACAAGAATGATCAAAGGCGAGGAACAATTTGAATGGTAGGCCAAAGCATCTTGTGGATGACAACACTGGAGCCCTTCTCCACAATGGTTCTGAAAACCCTTGATTCTACCATTGCTCCATGGCAAAGTGTCCTGATTGTTTCTTCAGTAGGACCCGACTCTGTACCATAACAGCTAACACGTAGTGGCACTGGTTATACATCTATATTTTTCCCCATCCAGGCAAGTTATGGGCGAAAGCAGCAGTCAGTAATGTATAGAAGAGCACAATTTGCTAGGCATCCTGCAGGTTGGTTAGGAGCAGACTATTAATCTACGGCCCATCTTAGACTCTTATCTATCACTGACAGACCAGACAAATGCCAACACTAATGAATGTTTTACCGTATTCAGGTTTAGTGCAAGCTATTGTCCACCTTTGACCTCCATGTTAAACTACTACCAGTCTGGCCATGTCTACATCTAGGGTGGAATATACATGGGCCCCCCAGAATATCACATGCAGTGTCTTTAGCATCTGCAAAATGTGCGGCAGCTCGGATAGTATCTGTGATGCACCCGTGACATTATATCACTTCTGTATAGGTTCAGCTTCGCCGGCTGTCAATTGGGAGGCGGGCAACGTTATGGCACTTCATAGACTTTAGTCTCTATTTCTAACATTGAAGTTTTTGGTCAAGTTTGTGCCGCAAACACTGACTTCCGTCACTGTACCCCGCCAGTGGCCCCAAGCTTAAGAAAGACCATGGACACAAGGAATTGAATTCCCTACTTCATGGAACCTTTTCCCTCTGGCTGTTTGGGTCATCTTGGATGATTCCAGCTTTCTGATGCTTGCAATTTTCATTGATCCCTTGGTTTCTCTCATAGGTTCACCCTGGTCCCACTGCTTGTAGGTCGTCTTTGTGCACTTATCACATAACACATAACCTACACAAGACGTATGCAAAATATTCAGAGAATGTCTTGCTTTGCTGGCATTATATGGCAAGACGAACAGTGGGAATCTGAATTAGCACCCGGATCACATTCCACGGATCGCAGGCTAAAATCGCTGATCTCAGCCCACCTTCCATGGAACCCGCAGGGTACCTCCCCACCACACCCGCCATATTCTCCCCACCTTTTCCCTTTTTTTGTTGAAACTTACCCCAACCGCCCTCCCCAGCCTCACTTATCTGACTGTGGCAGCAGCAGTAGCCGTGCACCGTCGCATTGGCTTACCTCCTCCATTTGCGGCCGCCATAGAAATGGAAGAGGGGCTGAGTATGGAGCACCGCCTTCCATAAGCATGGCGGCCATCTTGGCACAGTATTTTCTTTCAATGCATGGGAAGGGGATGGCATCCCATTCTTTGAACAAAAATACTTTCTTTTAACACCCTGGGTTGTCGCTTTGGTAACCAGGGGTGCTAATAGCATTAAAACCCTGTTCCAAGGGCTGGAACGGGGGTAACATTTCAGGGGCCCTCCTTATAGGCTTTCACTTCGCTCGGACCTATAACCTGGCTGCCGGGCTGTTACCGCCCGTTCCTATATTAAGCAGAATGCCTTCTAAATTGTCCACACACCATGCACATAATCTAATCTGTCTGGATGACATGTCCAGATACTTACGTCCCACATATGCTGTGGAGGAGAGCATCAGGTGTGGCAACGATGGCACAGTGTGGAAATGTAAACAGCAGGGGGTGGAACATCTGTAGGGCAGAGTGTGACAACACAGGGGTGTTGTCATGCTGGGGTTAAACTGAGTAGCATACATTATTTGGTACCAAAATAATTGTGTAGGCAGATCACAGACATGGCTCTTGAGAGTCATGAAGGACACCAGAGAAAATACATATCAAACAGCTACGTTTTTAGTCTGGAAGGCACCTTAATTATTACAATATCTTGTTTTATGCAGCACCTTATGCAAGATTCCTCCGTCTGCATGCACTGTAAAAATAGGTGTTATAGTTGTCATATGCAGCTCACTATATCAACCTCTGACAAACAAAGGGTTGGGTTCTCGAGCCAGGATTCAAGCCGGTGTCTTGCAGGCTGAACATAGGTTTCTTCGTGAAAACACTTAACTCGCTGAACCATTGTAATGCCTCATCAAGGTGTCACATTTGCCAATGCACAAGCCAGCCATAAAGAAAATGCACGTCCTATCTCCCTGAAAATGTGTGCAGGTCAGTGACAATGAACCTCTGTGGGCCAAAAGTGTGAAAAAGTAATGGTGTCCCTTTGTTCAACCTGATTGCACCCACGGCTTGCATATACAGCGATCTCTTGCGTGGAAACCGTGTTATTGGCCTTTGGCATGCCTGCTGAGATATAAAGTCAGATAATCGACTCCAATACAATATAAAATAGTTTACTCAATTCGCATATCACACAGGATTTGACCACATGAACATTTTTGGGATACAGGTTTACACCAGTAGAATGGAGGGATGCTCTCTCAGTATGTTGACTAAAGATGTTAAAGCAGCACAAGTCAAACACGATTCTTATAAGCTGTACTCCGGAATCTAGATTGAATAATTGCTTATTTATAATGCACTTAATACCCAGAGGTTTCTAAGCGCGGACCCAGGGATTGAACCTGTGTTGCTCCTTGTTGCCTTGCTCGCGTTGCCCTTCAGCTATCCTCCTGAGAATATGCTTTAGCAGTTTGCTTCCATTTTTCTACGTTGATGCTTGCTTTTTGGACAGCTTCCTGTTTTTGCCTAGGGCGCACACACTGAAGATCTCCTGAACTTTGATGTTCCCATGATGATGGACTGCATCTACCAGCAGGTCCTCATTACCAGCTTGTGGGAACCGATGTGATGTGTAGTTGTTGTTGTTCTTGTCCTTTCTGCCCAACTTCTTTCAGTATTACAGGGTGATGGGTAGGGGTGGTGGTGAGGCCCGTCCCGTCAGTTACATGTAGGGTGCCACAAGACTCCATCCTGCTACCTGTGCTGCTTCACCTCTGTGTGGAACCACTGGTGGTCTTCCTTAGCCAACTGATAGTACCACTGTTTGCAAATGACACCCGGTTCCAGCCAATGTTTCCCACCAGTGAGAACATCTGGCCCCTGAAATACGCCCTTGACTCTATCGGGGTTGGACGTCCATGCTGTTATTGCAGCTGAACCCCTTCCTAACCCTCTGAGGAAGAACTCCACGGTTTGAAACAAATTTGTACATGGAAAAACGTTCATTAGATCCTCCTCCAACATACGCATCCACCTATGCCAGCACACTTGGTTTCACCGAGGCCCGTCAAGCCTATAAATGTGGACATAAGATCAGCCAGATATAAGCTTTGCATCTTGATGGCAACACAAAGGGTTTTCTACCTCTGGATGACTTCAAGAGAGCGTACCAGGCTTTGATATTGACATGGGAGAAAACAGGGAATGCTTTCATTGACGGCCTACCCAAAGTGGTCCCTTTCCCATCTGAATGTTGAATCACATGCCGCTGTCACTTTGATGACTGGATCACGTAGATTCAGGCATATTGCACCAGGCACAAAACCTTGAAAGGCTGCCCTGGGTGTGCAATTTGATGCCATAAATACCTGAGCTCTTGGGGACTCTTGTCTAAAGATCTCTGCCAGGCCAACCTCCTACATATGTATGTTTCCCATGTCTTTAGGGTAACCAAACTATAAAACAGTATTGTTCTGTAAACTAGTGACTTAAGAGACTGAAAGCCGACCTGCTTGATCGCTAATTGGGAACTTTGCTCTACCTCCTTGTACCGCCTCGTACACATGACATGTGGCTGCTTTTCTCCCTCTCTTCTTTTTTTTCTCGTTGGCCAGACTGAGAGCGCTTTGCAACCATGATGGTAGTAGCGCCTTACCGCTCCATTAAAAAGAAATAGAAATAAACTTGTTCTCTTCTATCAGATTAGGCGAAAATAATAAAACCCCACTTAGCTGAGATGTATTTGTAATTGTGTTCCTTATTGCTACTAGTACTTTTATGCACAACCTAATAGAGTACAGTGTTTCAGTGCCTTCGAGTGATATTCACTCTCTAGAAGCCTGTTACATAAATACAATAAGAACATGGGGCACTTATAAGTCATTGTGGACCAGTAAGGGAATTTAACTCACTTTTAGAAAGTGGGGAGTGAGGGTACAACTTTCTGAGGGTGTGCTGCCCCCTGAACAGGGCAGACACATACTCAGAGTGTGCGTCTGCTCTACCAACACTATGAACTCACCATGTGTTGTAATTATGTCAGGATGATTTCTCTTAGCCATGTGCTAAAAGTATGGGGGCACACACTAAGTTAAGGGTTCTTCATGAGCTTGACCATGATCACCTAAGGGTAACTGAGGTCGAGAAGTCTAGGCCATAATGGAAGCTCAACACAAATGTTCTGAACGCATAGGCTTTTACTACACCTTTACTACAAACTCAAAAAACAAACAAAACAGGTGGACAAGATCAACTAGTGAAAATCTGCAACACGGTGTGCGAAATATCACAGATATTATTTTTAGCATCACAGTGCCTAATTTACTAAACCTAGTCTAGGGCCTGCAAACATTGGTGCTCCAGATGTTTTTCACTCCCCTGATCCCTCTCCATTGACAACGCTGACTAGGGCTGATGTGAGTTGTAGTCCAAAACATTTGGAGAGCCAAAGGTTGGAGAACCCAGCTATCTCCGTATTTTGCACCGTATCAGAAATCATCTTAAATAATTCTCTGACCTTGGAAAATGAGAGCTTGTCCATGCCAAGATCACCAACACGCTCACCATTGCCAAAGACTCTCAAATCACCTTCCACTAACAGTCAGAACCCCACCATCCTCCTGGCCTTCAGAGAGACCCCAAAACCCCACTGTCATTGGCAGCTGTTCTTTATAAGCACCAGGCTTCTCCTCTTGGTTTGACAGCACCTGGGTGTACTTCCGTTCATAGTGTGTGACCGAGTGATATGCAGAGGATACCCAGCTCACACTACTTTAGGGTCATGATGCAGAAGATGCCTAGCTCACACATCTATAGTGTCAATTGTGAAGGCATCAGGAAGTAGACATAGACAACTGAGTTAAGCTTGATTTACAAACCTTTATTAAAACAAAAAGAGGGTTAGAAAAAGGCCCAACTTGTCCTATGGTAAGGTGGGATTTCCCTACCTAACTGAAACTAATAATAGTCTGTGTCACAAAGTCCAAAGCAAATGTCTGTCTGTGTTCAAAACCCATACTTGCCCTCACATCTACTTGCACATAAAGTGTAGGGATGTCAGTGTCAAAATTAAGAGTGTTCAAATAAAAGTTCAGAGCTTCTTCCAGCTCTTGGTTGGAAAAGGGGGTTTCCCTTGCCCAAGATTCAGGATAGTTCACTTTATCAAAAAGAGGGGTTCGCTTCCCCAACCTTTGAAGTCTCTCAATGTTACAAAACAACACAATTCCTTTGGATACTTCCCAGCTTTTCATGCTTCAGCACCTTTCACCAATTTCACCAATATCATAGAGTTCAGTTCCTTAAGTTTAGAACACACACGCTTTTCTTGACATTCAATCACCAGCTTATAGATGAGTAAAGTTGCTTTTTCTTTAGGTAGGTGTACTCGGTCTAGGCGCAGTGATCGGACCATGCGGTCCACCCATTACAGGTCACGCAACCTACACACCTTACTTGCTTCTTCTTGACAGTTACACTGCCGGTGTTTCATCTTCACAGTGGTATTGGACTTATCCTCTTGCAGCATTATTGATACTTGTTTTGCCACCATTCACTTGTTACATTTTCAAATAGTCTCAAAGCTTTTCTCTCATTCATATGGCACTTGCCAATGCTTGTTCTCTTCAGTCTAAACAGTGCACCGTTCCTTTTTATCAGGGAACTTCACCAGTTGCTTTCAATCTAATTGGTATTCAATCACGCTTACTTTCTTTTGGTTCGGTATTCCAAAAATGTTTCATTACATTCCAATCCGTTGCATTGAATATAGTCACATTAAATTCCCAGTTTACTTTACTGCTGGGAAGTTGCACCCTGTTCACAGGCTTATTCACAATTTCACAGTTCACTATTTCCCTGACCCTTTCTTGGCCTTGTCAGTTTTATTTAGTTTGGTATTCACAAACCCTTTCATGCACTACATTCAGCCTTCAGCTTATCATAGTTATCATTCATCGTTATTTCAAGCTGGACTGGCATTCTTATTGCCTAAACGGTCCCTCGCTCAAATGCAAGCGATCCGACCTGCAGCAACCACGTGGTTCGAACCACAGTGTCCCAGATTCATTCAGACTTTTTTTACTCATCGTGTACGCTGTCTCCAGGTGCTGTTCTCTGCGTCGGCAGGCTCTCTGTGGCTGTCGCTGCTCCCGGCTCAGCACGCCTTTCTTCCAGGATCTCCGCCACCTCGGTTTAATGGAGAGGGAGTCTCTCTGACTCCAGGAGGTAGGCAGATTAGCCCTCCCACCGGAGACCTTTCGAAAGCTCCCACCACAATCCACTTCTGCTGCAGCGACTCTGCAGCTCGTATGTGCTTTGGGTACGCTTCTCCCTGGCTTCACCTCCAGCTTCTCCCGCAAGCGTTACACAGGCGATCTCATTAGCAGCACCTGAGCACGCCATTTATATCACCTCTTTGGCCTCAGAAGTAGGCAATCTACCTCTACTGCATAACAGTCTCGGTACTCTGCATCCCTCGTCCTCGTCCCAGTACCAGAGTCGTGTTTGTGTATGTCTGAGCTAATAAAGAGAGGATGCATGTCTCTAGGTTGTCTCTCCCTCATCTAAGTACCTGACTGGTGTGAACTGGGAGATGGTTTTCTGGAAGAACAGGGAAGGAATTGGTAATGCCCTACAAATGCCTGGGGATATTTGACTCCTTATAAAAGGGAAATGGGGAAACTGTGTCTGACCCAAGGGTGCTCATCCCCACTCCCCAAGCCTCTTCCACCCAGGTGATCCCGCCTCACATATCCACCCCCAGGGTCAGGATCCGAAAGTGACAGTGTTTCCCTGCCCATCTGGGAGGAGGATATATTGGGGAATGAGTGTGGACGCCCTCAGATTCTTCACATATCCTCCCCCTGTGCGGTTGGATCTGGCTGTTTCACTGGTTATCAAGACAGGAAGTCAACATTTCCTTGATCTCGACCCTTCCGGTGTTCCACTGTAAAACAGTAGGTTTGTTAGATCCAAATACATGGCATATCTTGTGAATTTGACTCCTTCCTTTGGCTAATCCATACCAGGCGTGAATGGTCGGTGACTAGTCCAAACTTCCCCCCAACCCATGATGGCCCATTTGATAGCAAGGGCTTCTACCTCGATAATGGAATCGTTTTCTCTATTGGGAATAATGTCCTACTTTTGTAGAGTATTGGATGTTCCAGGCCAGTGTGGTCTTGAGAAAGGATGGCTCCTAATCCCACTATAGAGGCATCTGTCTGAAGGATGACATTTTTTTAAAAATCAGCCACTTTTAGGATGGGGCCCAGACAGAGGGTCTCTTTCAGGGTTGTATAACACTCTGATCGTCTTCATTCCACCTGATTCCACCTGATAATCTGGGGTTCAGCATTTTTCAATTTGTCAGTGAGTCTAGCGGTTTTGCCCAAAAAATGGGGGATGAACTTACGGTAATAGCCGATTAGTCCTAAGAAAGCACCAAGATCTGTTTTCATAATGGGTATAGGGCTGTCTAGGGTAGGGCACTTTATGTGGGAAGGAAGGATGTCGCAAGGGTTTTTTTGTGACAAATGCCTTTCCTTTCTATCTGTTCTCGAGGATTTGGATCGAGACTTACATGATTATTACGTGAGAATGGAAGATCTCAATGTAGTTGATGATTAACTGCAATTGCTAATTTCGTTGTGTGAGGCCGGTGTGAGTGCGTGGAAGGTGTCTGTGGCCTCCGGTGTCTTTGTTTCGTACGGGCCTGTATGGATGTGTGAGTGTATATGTTATTTGTGGCCCTGTCATGTGTCAATTGGGTGTCAAGGAAAAAGGATGTAAAAACAAAAGAAATTGTGAAATAATTTTGCATCGTATGTTGTATTATGATTTTTCACTGTATTTCTCTTGCAGGGGGGGAGATGGTCCGGGTATTCTCTGAGAAAGTTGCCATTTCCTTGGACTCTGTATTGGACGTTATGTTGTATACATTTATTTCTTACAGATGCTATGGGGAACCAGTTTGGGTCGGACTTGAGGGTGATGACTTTTGGGAGGGATTTTCTTCCAATATTTAAGGAGGGTTTTACCGTTCTGGTTGTGCAATGGTAGTTTCATGCCCGAGGACTCTGGGCTGGATTTTTACGGGCAACAATGGGGCGAAGAGTTTTAATGCTTTGTATTCCATATAGTTGTTTAGTGTCACATGAAAATGTTCACTGGGTATTCTGAGTGTTTTCTCATGTGGGTGTGCCCGTCGTAAGTGTGCCGTATGTATGCATCCGAAGATGTGCATGCTATGGACATGACCATTGGCTATTGAGTACCTGATAATTATGTGTAGTCATGAGCGCCGGGTGGCTTCATGCTACTCAGGTACGGGTTCGGTGATGTGGTAATTTATGTGTTTGTAGTTCGTAATGCCGGTGGTTGGATCAATACAGGTTGCGGTTATATATTGCCCGCATTGTAGAGTTTGATTCCGTGTTTTATGCAGTTGTATTTGTTTTTGCTGTATGATGAGCTATTTTACGGGTTGCCATTTTCCTTTTTACCCTATAGATGGCTGGGTGGATCTATTGGGTGCGAGTGGTGATGAGTTTCTCCATGGTGCGTGTGATGAAGAGTTTCTCCATGGTGTGTGGTTGCTTCTGTTGTAGGATAGCAATTTAATGTGATGTTATTTTACCAATGGATGGCTGGGTGGATCTATTGGGTGCCAGTTGTGATGAGTTTCTCCATGCGTGTAGGGTGCCGACCGGGCCTTGCATGTTATATAAGGGGAAGGCAAGTTTTGGCTTTATGCACATTATAATTTTGGCATGTTTTTGGTCATGCTTGCGTTGCTTTGCGACGGCAGAGTAGGGTTGTAAGGTTGGGTTGTTGGTCAGTAAGTGTCAGTGGTTTTGCTTAGTGCTCGTGCATTTAGTTTTTCATCTGCTTGAGGGTATGGTGCGATGCTGGTGGTTACTTACCTGTGGGTTGTTTAGTTGATGGTTTTCCTGGAGGATGATGGGACTTGTGTGTAGTGCTTGTCATTTGGATTTTGGACAGCCGGGAGGGTCCATTTCCTGTGGGTGGTGCTGCGGTGTGGCAGGCTGGAGGTCCTCGGGTGGCAGCATGGGGCAGATGGTGATTAGTGCACTAATGGTTGGGAGCGTTAGTTTGGTTTTAGATTGTCAGGTGTGGCGGCCTGTGCTCCGAGGGGCAGCTCGGGGTGGAGTTAGTATTAGGGTTGGTGTCCTCGTGGGTCGGTCCTTGGTTGGAGTCGTAGGAACAAGGGTGTGCTGAACTGGTGTTCTGTGGTGGAGTTTGTGTTGGTGTTTTAGGTGGGTATTGGTTTGGTGAATGTGTAATGTATAGGTTGCATATTGTTTTTGGGTTGTTTGTTTAGGTGGCCAGTTAGTTTGGTGGTTGCCGGAGGTTTACGATCTGGTAAGGGTTATACGTGTCTTGGCACATGGCTTCTTTTCATATATAGTGTGGATTCTGTTGCAGCAATTGATTTGCGGGGTATGCAATTTTTAGGGATTATGATGGAGTGCACATCATGGTGGCCACATGTTGTGCATTCTGTGGTTGGTTGGCCTTGTCCTCTTTGAATTCTTGATTAATCAAAGGGGGGAGAAGTGTTGTAATCAGTGATCACAATTGGAATGGAATGCACGCACTTGCAGGAATGTATTGGTATAACTTGGGTGACGTGCATGTGTTCGGAAGGAGTCTGTTGGTGAGTGCCTGCTGGGTGGGAAAGCCGGTGTCTGTTCTCCTGCATGTTAACTTCTACTTGGAGACAATAAAGACATACAAAGTACTTACCTGAATGTGGACCCATGTTACTACATACCGCGCCTTTTCCCACGAAAAAGTCAAAGGATTTTACTTTGTATTGAGACAATTCTTATTTTTTAGGATTAGATGTTAACCCTGCTGATTTTAAGACTCTCATGAATATATAGAGGTGATAGACATGATCCTCCCATGGTTTTACTGTGGATCACAATGTCGCCTATGTATTCCCCACAGAAGTCAGAATAAGGTTGTAAGATTTTGTCCACGAACCGTTGGAATGTTGCGGGGCCCCATGTAGCCCAGAGGACTTTGAAGTAGAACAGCCCTATGGGAGTGGCAGAGACAGTTTTTCTTTAGCCAGACTGTAGAATGGAACCTACCAATAGCCTTTTGTAAGATCTATGGTAGACAGATAGACAGCATTTCCAAGCCGATAATCGTGTAAGCATCAAAGGCTGATATTACATTTACTTTTCTGAAGTCAATACAAAATCTCCAGCTCCCATCAGGTTTGGCTACTAATATGATGGGGGAAGACCAGGGGCTAGTAGATGATTCAATAATATTAGCTTCAAGCATCTGCTTGACGTCCTGGATGATGGTCGCTTTCCTTGCGGGTGCATATGGGAAGATCTGGAGACTTGAACCGAAAGCCACGGCAATCATAAATACAACATTGTTGTATTTATGATTGCTGTGCCTTCCGTTTCAAGTCTCCTGAGCTCCCCCAACCCGGGGGAGCCCGGGAGACTTAAAGCGAAATTACCAGCAATTATAAATACAACATTGTTGTATTTATAATTGCAGTGGCTTTCTTTTTAAGTCCCCCGGGCTCCCCTGTCTCGGGGGAGCTCAGGAAACTTGAAACAAAAGGCATGGCAATCATAAATACAACCACGTTGTATTTATAATTGCTGATACTTTCGCTATCGTGGGAGCCTGGGAGACTTAAAAAAAAGTGCCAGCAATCATAAATACAATGCTGTTGTATTTATGATTGCTGTGGCTTTCTTTTTATTCCTCCCGAGCTCCCCTGAGCCGGGGAAGTCCAGGAAACTTAAAAAGAAAGCCACAGAATTTATGATTGCCATGGCTTTGTTTTTAAGTCTCCCGTGCTCCCCAGCTTGGGGGAGCTCGGGAGACTTAAAAAGAAAGTCCAGGCAATTATGAATACTTCGCGGCCGCCATGCTTGGGAAACTAGAAAAAAGGTGCAGCAATTATGAAAACCCCGCCGGCGGGCGGCGGCGTATTTATAATTGCTGTGCCTTTCATTTTACGCTTTCTGTGCTTGCCTGGGCTTGGAGAGCACAGAACACGTAAAATGAAAGTCAAGGCAATCACTGTGGCGGCCTTCTCTACTCATGTTAAGCTCTGCTCTCTGGCAGCAGTGATCAAAAGTTCCCAGTAGGGGGCTTTTGCTTGATTATTGACACCAGAGCAGAGCCTAACATGAACAGAGGAGGCTGCTTAATTTCACAAATGGATGCTCCCATGTCAAAACTTTGAGCCTCATTTGCTCAAAATTGTACTTAGAAACTTTCTTTAAAAATATTTTTTATATATATTTTTGATTATGGCCCATCTTTTGAGACAATAACATTTTTAAGTGAACTTCCCCTTTAAGTAGGACAATGGTGGAACCTTGACGGTGCATTTGACATCACAGAAACGGCAAAAAGGCAACTTCTGTAACAACTCCAACATGCACTGGGTTCAACTCCAGTACTGTGCGTATATAATACGCAGGACTGCTGATGAGATGGCCCCAGTGTCATTTGTTCAGTGATCATAGGTGTTGTCCCTGTGCTATAACCTTGGATTACTCTATTTATTTATTTATTTATTTTCATTTTTATTACGCGCCAACTTGCCCGAAGGCCCCAGGGCGCACACAAACAGACTAGACAGTAAACGTATGAGAGATACAGCAACAAAGAGTCTAGATAAGGGGTGCATTGAAGAGGAAGGTTTTCAGCTCCCTCTTGAATTCTGTGAGAGAGGGGAATTTTGTTCAAGTCCGGGTGGATGGCGTTACAAGTGGCAGGAGCCAGAACATCAAAATTTGTCTTACCATACTTAGCCATGGGGAATGGGGGTTGACTAAGTTTAGCCTGGTCTAGTGACCTGACGGAGTGCGAAGGCACATAGCATATCAGGGGCTCGGTAAGATAGACAGGAGCAGTGAGGGCCAAGCACTTGAAGGTGAGGGTCCGAATCTTAAATCAAACTCGGTGCCTCACGAGTATCCAATCTTAAGTTTTTTTTTGGCTTCAGTAATGGACTGTTGCCTCGGAATACCCAGCACTGCTCAACCATTTTGTGTGACCTGGAGGGAGGCAAAGTTGGACTTGGCTGTGCCGACCAGCAGACTATTGCAATAGTCGAGGCGGGAGTTGACCAGGGCAGCTGCTAGGAAGGACATATTTTTTAAAGACAGAAAAGGGCGCATGTTGCCAAGACGTTTGTTAATAAGGCCACATAATGCACGGTTTTAGCTACGTGCTACCTCATAGAAAGTTTGGCACAAAGGGTAAAACCTAGCGTTTTCATGCTCTTGGCCACTGGGACAATGGTATTAGCGATGGTAAAGCTGGTATATTCCAGGGCCTGATTTTTCAGCATATGGCTCGAGGCTGTGATAAGAATCTCTGGGCCTCATTCCGAGTATGGCGGTAAGGGATAGCGGCCACCGCTAACGAGAGCGGTGGCGGTAATCCCTTACCGCCATACTCCGAGTTCCCTTAGCGCCATGGTGCTTTTAACACCTGCTTTTAGCAGGCGTTAAATACCATGGCGCTAAGGGACCTTGATGTTAATTACGCCACCGTAATTTACGGTGGCGTAATTGACGCCTTCCCCACTCCCATTATGCCCTATGGGGCAAGAATGGGGAAGGGTAAATGGGGATTGGGGAATTACCGCCCCGCCAACCTTGGAATGGGGCGGTAATTCCGCCAACCACCAAGGCGCTGCCGGTCCGGGTACGGCGTCAACCAAGGCGTTAATAGCGCCATTGGTTAGCGCCGTACTCGGAATGAGGCCCTCTGTCTTCTCAGCGTTGACCGCAATGGAGTTTGCTACCATCCAAGAGTGGATGGTGAAGTATACAGAATTGATGGCCAACAAGTCCTGTGCATAGGTGCCTAAGAGCTGAAAGATGATCTGGGTGTCACCCACATAATTGGTATACCTGACACCCAGGTCATCAAGAATCTTAAGCAGCGAAAGAATGTAAATGTTATACAGTGTGGGAGAGAGTGAGGAACCATGGGGAACACCACGCATGAGTGAGACAGGGGAAGAACGGGTGTTATCAATGGCGACACTGGCAGTACGGGGACCCAAGAAAGAGGCGAGCCATTGCGTGGCTGTGCTGGAATAGCCCACCAACCTGGTCGCCAACATTTTGTGGTTAACCAGGCCGAAGGCAGCCGACAGGTCGAGCAACATGAGAAGGGGTGGGTGTAGGGACTGATTTGGGTTTCCCGGTTTCATTGTTGGCCAGTTAGAGTGCATTTGACACTTTATTCATTGTTTAGTTGTGCATGTGAAACAGAAATGTGCAAATGTGAAGTTTGTGTAATGAGTATGGCTGAATAGTCGTGGTGAGTTTGAAAATAATAGGTGCTGGGTGTGTGTGTTTACTTGTTGGGTGAATAAATGCAATGATGAGGAGAGGGTTTGAAGTGTGTGTTTGAGAGAGTCAGAGGCAGTGAGAGAGAGCGAGCGAGAGAAAGAGGTTGTCCTGTTGTTTGATTGGCTAGAATGGTATTTAATGTTGTGTAGAGGAGCTGGAGTGTGTGTGTGTTTGAGGGAGGCAGAGAAACAGGTAGGGAGAGAGAAAGAGAGAGAGAGGTAATCTGTTTTTTGATTGGCTATAATGGTAATGAATGTTGTTCAGAGGGGTTGGAGTGTGTATGTGTGTGGATGCTTGAGGGAGCTAGACAGAGAGAGCGACAGAGAGAGAGGGGTGGGAGCTTCATGTGTTGGTTGATTGGCTAAAACGGCCATGAATGTTGAGTGGAGGAACTGTGGAGTGTCTGTGTGTTTGAGGCAGGCAGATACACACACACACACACAGGTCATCTGTTGGTTGATTGGCTAGAATCTTGATGAATGTTGAGCAGAGGATTTGAATTGTATGTAGTTGTGGGAGTGTGGGGGTCTGTGAAATATTTATGATGTTTACAGCTCAGACAGCTTGTTCAGAGGGTGCAGTGAAGTTCGCTAGGCTAAAGCCTTTTCACACTGAGCTTCTCTCTGTCATGGTTCTGTCTTTATGTTAGGGACCCGGAGGCCTAGGCACTGAGCCCATTCCTGTGGTCAATTAATCTGGAATGGATTGGAAGGCAGGTGAATAAAACATAGATGTGTTTGGGCTTCTGACAACATATAATTCGGGACATACAATACTGCCTGGCGACTGGCTGTCACTCAAGTCCCATCTGCTGCTGACTGCTGTCTGCATAAATGATTTTTCAAACGTCATAAGTCTGCTATTCTTTAAAATGGTTTGCCAGTGTTTTGTTCTCTACAGACCGGGCCAGTTGCAGAAGAGGTCCTTCTTTGAGTATAAAGTTAGGATAATCAGTTAAGTTATAGGTCCATTTATATTTCATTTAATTGCATGTGCACCTTAGTTTTAGAGCAGAGACTAAACGATGGTTTGTTGTCCTGGCTATTGTTTTTATTTATTTATTTTTTATTACTGCTATATTTATAATACCATTAGATACACATGTCTCTCTTTAATTTACGGTTCGCTGTTGAATCCTTATATTAAATGAACAAGCGTGGAAGTCCCATGAAGTATACGGGCGAACGTGTCCATCTGTATTTATGTACACAGCTAAAATGACGCCTTAGGCGTCTTTAAGACTAAAGGTCACAGGGCGTCGTCTAAATTGGGTAGTTACAAAGCTTTATGACTCTTCCGTTCCATACAGGCGCTGAACATGAAGATATCATATAAGGAAAATGCCTGCCACATGCACCCGGATAATGCACGCTACATGGGCCCGATGTAGCATGTTGTAAAGGCCCAGTGTTTTTTTAAATAAATAATTTAGGTTTCTATTTCTGTTAGCTTTTACTGAAGAGAAAAAAACACATTCTAAGAATGTGCCGATGCTTCTGATAAGTGAGTGACTCCAATCGAATGCTTTTGTGGTAATTGTCATTGGCAGTTTTTTCGTTTAAAGTTCCTCATTCTTTTGGCATTATCTATGAGGTGGGTATACTTGCTCTGACAGATAATTGGCTGCTCGTGTCCTTGGGTTTTTTGGCAGCGTTGATTTCTTTTTCAGTAGCCACGTCATACTAGGATTGACTGACAGAAAATGCATACTCGACAAATGATTTAACGGGAACCTCGTCTTCTTTTTTAGAAGACAAATTCGGAGGACCTCATTCAAGTATACAACAACAACGGTGGTGTGGGGGGGAGGGGGTGCGGGGGATGGCTAATGTATGGGTAGAGGTAGTCTCGGTAGTTTGGGTAATGGACATTGGATATTAGAGGGGGGTTTATGAAGCGCACTATCACCTGAGAGGGTATTTAAGCGCTATAAAATATGAGTCCCAACACTGTATATAAAAAAACCTCATCTTTCCCCCCTCCTCCCCACTCCCCCCATATCTTTGCCAGTGATTCTGGATCTAAATGTGTCAGGGACGGAGTATAACTGACACCCAGGGATAACGTTTAAAGAGCATAGTGAGTTTCTTGGGTTGTCTCCCCCTAGCTCCCACTAACTTGTTATTATTCTATCCATTCCTCATTCCAGAAAGATCAGTATAGTCTCCCTCCTCCCATCTGGACAACAGAGGTTCCCATTCCTCCCGAATGGACCCTAAGTGGTCATTGAATAATGCTGCCAGATTCTCCATGACCATATCACGCAATGTTTTCTCCCCTTCCTTTTTCGTGGGTACCCTTCCACCCTTCCATTGCTGGGCTACCAGCAGTCTCCCTACACTGAACATTGCCTCCCACATCCTTGGGAATCTATATTCCTCCCTATCCTTTGCTGGGATGTGCAGGAGCATCTGGAGATGGTCCATGCTAAGCTGTACTCCTGTGATTTCTTTAATTCATCTTAGGGAGTTCTTCCCAGAAAATGTGTATTTTGGGGGCAGTGCCACCACATATGAGAGAGTGAGCCCACTTGCCCACATTCTTGCAGGCAGTGTGGGGGGAGGGGGGCACCGGCAAACATTCTCGTGATCTTCAGGGGATTCATATGCCAACCCTGTAAAATCTTATAGTTATGTTCCATTGTAGAGGCGAATAGATGTCTGCGAAAGGTCACCCTGAACATCTTGTCCCACTCCTCATCCGTTATATTGTCCCGGGAGGATGGCTCAGCAGCAACGTGTTCACCTTGGAAGCAAGATGATACAAAGCAACACAGGTTCGATCCCTGGGTCCGCGCTTAGAAACCTCTGGGTATTTAAGCGCATTATAAATACGCAACTAAGACAAAAACAATTACGCAACTAAAAAGAAAAAAAAAACGATTCCTGTAACAGCGCCTCAATGCCTGCGGGCTGTGTGAGCGCTTTAAAAATGCAAATATAAAAAAATAAAAATATATATCCCCCCTGCAAGTTCAATCCAGTATCTCTTAAACGTTTGTCTCCCTGTCATACTCAACATCACCAGGACTTTGTATATACTCGAAAGGATACCCTTCCGTTTGGATGAGGAGTCAAGTACTTTCTCGAACAGGGTCAGGTATCTAGCCAAGGGATCACCCCATTTTTGATTTGTGAACATACCCTTAATTCGAAGGTAATAAAAAATTACTGTGTCATCCTGCAGTAATTCACTTATTTCCTTAAAGTCCCAAAATGCACCCTCTTTGAACAGCTGGCCTTCCCTTTCAAGACCCTTGTCTGACCACTGTTGGGAGAACCTCAATCCTTGGTGTGGCAGATCAAATGGAGGGCCCCACACAGGGACGTCATTTAGGGGTCGCCAGAGGTCACGACTGCGACCTCTGAGGTCTCCCTTGCGACCTCTAAATTTTTTTTGTAATGCAAGCTCCTGGACTGTGGCCAGCACCATGTGGCTCTTTACTTCTGGGGTGGCTGGCTTTCTTGTTCAGGCCCCTTAAAAAAAAGAAGAAAATAAGATCCGGAGTGCCACAAGTCTAACACTTTCAGCACTGACCCCATATAAGAAAGAATAGGAATACCAAATAATGTGTCTTTCTGGAATTCTATACAATAATTGCTAGACTCATTAAAGGTTCATTTCAGGCACACTTCAGGGCGTGAGTCGCTGATTTAGTCTGTTCTTAAATGCCTCAACTCAGTCTTTCATCCTTCTGAGGTCGATAAATGAGTACCAACACATGTTGGGTGATATTAGGTGTATATTTTTTCTATATAAAGCGCTTAAGCGTAAGTGCTATATAATAACACATCATCATCATTTGGTCATGGACGTCTGCTTGCATTCACAGTAATTTGGTAATATGGGCCTATACACACTGATCTTAACGATACATATTTTTCGTAGTGTACAATGCTATGTGATGCCACTTCCTGTTTTGTCAACCTGTGAAAGATCATGTTCCATCGCTTTCCCTGATATCACTTCGGGGTGGGGTCAAATGACATCACTTCCTGTGCAGTCATCAGGGGTCAAGGGTCCTGTGATGTCCCTTCCGCTACCCCTGGCATTTTGGTGAAATGACGTCCCTGGCCCCACACTGAGGACATCAGAGACCCTAGGTGTCTTATTCTGCCACACTAATCTACTCAATCTACTCAATGCGCCATTTAAATCACTAAAGTACTTTTCCCGAAGTTTGGTCGGGCGAGGCAGAGAATGGGTAGAGAAGACAGGGAAGTACGTTCATTTTTATGGAAGTGATACGACGGTACCAAGAGAGTATCAATGGATGACAGCACTTAAGACCCACCTTAATTGTATCCATCATGGGGTAATAGATTGCGTTGATATCCCCTGTCAAGTGAATCCCATTATATACATTGTTTTTACACCCTCACACCCATGTATCTAGATAGTGAGTCTAAGCTGGACCTACTATTCCTTCTGGGCATTATGCATGACATGTCTACATTATTTACAGCTAGAAATCCAGGCCAACACTTCCGCCAGCAAGGAACTAACATTGGTGGGATACCCTAAGATGTGTTCGCCCAAGAGGGACAGCTTCAACTCAAGATCTCCATAACTGATGTATGTAATCCACTGGGTTGCTCTAACTGATACGGCCCGCGTATCCATGGTGAGCGAATATAGTAACGGCCAAAGGAGGCACCCCTGTCTGGTCTCTCTTGATAACCTAAAGGGATCTGTCAGTGCTCTGTTAACTTGTACCCTTGCCGTGGCCCCTCTATATAAGGCCTCCACCCATCTTAAAAGGTTAGCCCCAAACTCCATTTTTTCCCCAGAACCTTCATTATGAATGGCTACTCCACCCTATCAAAGGCCTTCTCCGAATCTACCACAATCAAGGAGGCATCAATACCTATAGCTTGACCGCTGTGCATCAGGTCAATCGTCTTCCTAATGTTGTCGGATCCCTGCCTAACCTGAATAAAGGCCACCTGGTCCCCATGAATGAGGGACGAAAACAGCCCCTCCGGCCTACACAGGGACCTCATTTGGGGGTTACTGGGGGTCTCGGTTGCAACCCCTGTAGTCTCCCTTGCGACCTGTGGTGGCCTACGCGACCAATACCTATATTGAAAAAAATGGATGCAAAATCGGAAGATCCGAGCTGTGGGGCGGCACTTGGTCTTGTGCTTTCAAGAGCTCTGTCACTTTTCAGTGGTTGCCTAGCAACCATGAAAAGTTACAGAGCTCTTGATTGCACGGGGACGGGGCAAACATGTTCCCATGATGCCTCTCTGCGCAGGCACATGCCCACTGGCTACCCTGGGGCGTTGCCCCTGGAGAGGAACCAGGAACGGCAAAGGTAAGGAGCCCTGCTCAGTTGCCCACCTGAGGCTCCCCTCCTCTCTGCGCCTATGCTGTGGCTCCTAGCTTGGCTGCCATTAACCGTCAATGCCTGCAGGCATAGGACCACAAAATGAGCATTTGGATACATTGACAGCTCGCTGGCTACTGCAAAGTGCTGACAGCAGGGAAACCTTTGTTCTGTTATAACACGTCTTTCATCTTTCTGAAAGCAGGCGTTTTCAAATGGATTTTAATTTTTGTGCCGCAGACTTGAGTGTGTAATGTCTTTTTTTGGGTGGGGTCAGGTAGACTGCAAGGGTGAGTGGAACCTCAGCTCGTTTGTTGCTTTAGTGGAAGGCGCTATGTCTTGCATGTTACACACTGGTCGCTGCAGCAGGAGGCACACTGACACCTTGAGCTATCTTCCAGGAGTTGCACATTCTGACCTGCAAGACATATCATATCTCTCAAGGACCTCTAGCGTCCCGAGGGGCGTCGGGGGGACTGGATCTTACACTGAGACATTTCCAATTCAACATTCTTCCTTTAAAAAAATACTAGATTTTCATGAATATTGATTAATAAATTTAACTCACAATTTAAATATTTTCCTGTCTTTCATGACATAGCTTGCAATAGATAAAAATGTGCTTGTGTCTGTTCTGACACTCTATTAGTTCCATGGGCCACACCTGCACTTAGACGCTACCAGCACTTCTCGGGCACTGCCACCAAGTATTGCTTTTTTAAAATTGTACAGTGGTTTATAAAAAAATCGTACACATCAAATTATGATATCATACACCAAAGATACTAACACCAACAAACACAAAGCCCCGTATGCAAGTCTTGGTTCTTGCCCTGTTAGGTCTCCCGCTGGAATGCTCCTTCTACTTGACCAACACTGCCTGACACCAACCAGCCCAGGACTCAAAAGGTGGTATCGCGGGTACACGGCATCACCTTGGAGAGGATTTTAAATGTAGGTTTGGCGTGCTTAAAATATGTAATATACACAGTGCCGAGAGCCACAGTTATAGAACTTCAAAGCACTGTGCATCACATGGTTTATGATTAGCCTGGTTCAATGGCACCCATTTCTTTGACTGCGCAATCGCAAAAACCTGGCAGTGGATGCTGGGATTTGAACCTGTGACCTGAGTGTAGGGCGTAGCGGGGTCTGGTTGCATAAATAGGGCTTGATTTACAAAAGCTTTTTTACAATCGCATTGAAAAACGATTTTGTATATTAGTCCAGTTGCTCTTTCTCTGATATCTTTTGCAGGAGGGAGCTAACACACTGAGCTACCGTACTGAGGAGGGAGCTAACACACTGAGCTACCCTACTAGTGAGTTGCAGGAAAGGGTGCTGGTATAGTGTCAAAGGCATATGTAGTTAACACAATACAATTGAGCGTGACCTCGCAATGAAGCAAGCCATTATTTTAAGCTAATTCACAGAGTGTTTTCCAATGGCATTTTGCCACTATAAAAATCTTTTATGAATTAGGCCTTAAGTGTCTGTGGCTCAACTAGACGTGACTCCAAGCCCTGGCTTCCCGACCCAACACTATTGTATGATCCTGGGTAAGACACTTTGTTTGCCACCTGGCAAAGCTGGGAGTTCTTTGAAGCAGACAAAATCGCAGAATATTAAAAAAGAAAACGGGAGATTTCGTTTGTATATGTTTATTCAGTGTAAACCAGTTGGCAGTTGCATGCAGGCAAGCGTTCCACATGTTTAGGGAGAAGGCCTTACACGAGTTGTGGATTTTGTTTACAAAGCATATTATAAACAAAGGTGTGATGGGAAGGGGCTGCACAGGTCGGAGATATCCATGGTTACCAAATCTAAAAATAGTGCATTAAGCAGATGAACAACTGTGTCCCTCATTTGCCAAAAAAGTCCAGCGGGAGAGCGAGGCAGACAACCTAGGATTTTCTATCTCCTATGCAGGGAGGGCACGCCAGGGAAAACCTCCTGGGTGGCACTACCCATGGGCGCATGGCTAAACGTGGCCCTCGGGTAGAGGATTTAGAGGGGAATTAGGGGAGGAAACGAATGAACGTCTCTCTCTCTCTCTCTGCGTCCCTTGCCACACTAAATATGTGAGAACTGTCTCACAAATGAAAATGCTTCAGAAAGCTTCCAACACTTGTAAATATATATAACCCGCTACAATCTATTTATTTTTATTTTTTTTGCAGGTCCTGTCAGGAGATGACTTTAGGTTTGGTTGGTTCTGGTTCAGTTTCCAAGGGTTACATTTGTTGACACACCTTCTTTCATTTCATGCAACAGCCACAAGTATTTTCTTTCCAGTGCATGGCATCAGTTGGCCTTGGACGTCTGCTTGCATTTACAGTAATTTGGTGATATGGGCCTATACACACTGGTATCGAGGCTCCATATGGTGATCCATTCTTGTATAGAATGTATATCATATTACCGTGATATTGTAACCATATTGATTTTAGTGTACTGAGGAACAATGTTATGTGATGCCGGAATTACCCAGAAAGCCAGCAAAAAAAGCCTGAATGGGAGATTTGGCCGTAAGGGCTGCGGGGGTGTCACCCGCACCTTTGTTCACTATATTGTGAGTGGGGGGTGCAGGGGTGGCCCCCGCAGCCGATCCCAAAAAGAAAAAAAGGAAAGGACCCTGCAGCGTCGGTTCCTGATCACGAAAGTGAAAGGGAACAGGCGTCTCAGGGACACAGCGAGTCGACGGCACACAGCGAAGTGCACCGCCGCAAGGTAAGTAGGTGGCTGGGGGGTGTGGGTGGGGGCCAAGTCGGAAATGTTCAGGGGAGAAAAGACTGAAAGTTATTTTTTTTAAAAATAATCTTCGGTCTTTTCTCCCTCAAACATTTCTGTGTCAGGCTTTCAACCCCGATCCTGTGATGCCACTTCCTGTATAGACAAGAGGTGAAAGGTTGTGTGCCCTCACATACACGGATGTCACTTGGGTGTAGGGTCAAATGACATTACTACCTGTGATGTCATCAGAGGTCAAGGGTCGTGTGATGTCATTTCCGCTACGCCTGACATTTTGGTCAAATGACCTCCCGGAGCCTTCAGCCCAGAATTTTGGCTAGAATTTTCAAATCGTTATTCAGCTGGGAGATTGGGCAATTGGAAGAGCAACGGGTCGGATCCTTCTCTTCTTTGTGTATGGCCACTATGATGGCCTCCATTATTGTGTTTGGCAAAGCGTCTCCCGTTAATATTGTGTTAAATGACTCGGACCAAATCAGGGACGTCATTTCACCAAAATGCCAGGGGTTGCGGAAGTGGCTTCACACGACCCTTGACCCCTGATGACATCACAGGAAGTGATGTCATTTGTCCCCACCCCGACGCGGGAAGCGATGGAACACGACCTTTCACCCGTTGACAAAACAGGAAGTGGCATCACATAGCATTGTACACTACGAAAAATATGGTTACGATATCACTATACTGTGATGTACATTTCATAGAAGAATGGATCACCATATGTATCATTAAGATCAGTATGTATAGGCCCATATTACCAAATTACTGTGAATGCAAGCAGACGTCCATGACCAAATGATAACGATGTGTTATTATATAGCACTTACGCTTAAGCGCTTTATATAGAAACAACATACACCCAATATCACCCAACCTGTGTTGGCACTCATTTATCGACCTCATAAGGATAAAAGTCTGAGTTGAGGCGTTAAGAACAGGCTAGATCAGTGACTCTCCCCCTGAAGTGTGAATAAACCTTTAATGAGTCTAGCAATTATTGTATAGAATTCCAGAAACGACACATTATTTGGAATTTAGGGTCAGTGCTGAAAGTGTTTTTTTTTTCCCCCCAAGGTCGCAAGGGAGACCTCAGAGGTCGCACTTGCGACCTCTAGCGACCCCTAAATGACGTCCCTGGACCAAATAAGGTGCTCAAGTGGATGTGCACGTTTTGTAAAATTTGACTGAGAACCCATCACTTCCTGGCGCCATTCCCTATTTCATCCTTTTAATAGCCTGTATGACTTCATTCCCGGTAATCGGCGAGGCTCAGTTTTCAGCCACGTGCTGTGGAATACCCAGGAGAGGAAACCGGTCAAGCAGTGTGGCGAGCTGTGCATAGCGCATCCTTTCACTTCATGGAAAAAAAAACTATAAAACTTCTCAAGTGTTTTACAATTTTTACCTCTGCCTCTTAGTGGCGGGAAAAATCAGACTCATATTGATGAGGTATTTCTGCTCATAACTAGGAGATATTTACCGCATGTGGTATTCCCAAGAATACCTCATGCAAATAGTAACCTAGATTTTATAATTTTTCTGGCGATGTAAACAAATAGCACTTGAAATGTTGCTTTTATTTTTGCTGCTGCCACAAAATTGGTTTTGAGGTCGGGAGGTTCTTGCTGTATGCCGCAGAGGCACCGCAGTGAACCAATCACTAGCATTGCACTGTCAGGATGGAATGGGATAGGTCAGGATAACTCATAAGCGAGAAATACTGCACAATTGTATTAATGATGACTTTTAGATGAAAGCAAAAAATACAAGGAAAAGGCATTAAAGGTTTGTGGTACTTTTAGAATCAAGGGCATTTATAAAGGTGGTACTAAACTGAGGAACGCCGTTGCAATCTGGAAGACTTCACGTGATGTTTTGTTTGGAAAGAAGTTGTAGCTGCTCTCATATTGTTTTTCCTATTTGACATATCAGGAGGAATACCGAATCCTGTGGTAGAAATGTGTTGTTCATATAAAACAAATCTGCAGTAATGCTTAATGTGATGCTATGTATCCAGCATCTTAAAGTGCAATTTTCTTTCTTTCTCCTAGGTCCAATGTGACAGCAACGGTAAGTATTCTACTGCTCTGTGTGGATCAATGCTTTCCTATCCAATGCAGGTAATGTTTGCTGCCACCTGGTGGCAGATGAAGGATCTTCAATCGTCTTTTGCAAGGTATTTTCCAGTGAACTTAATACTTTGTGTTTCCAAAGGAAAAGAGGGAAAAGATGGCACTTGAAGTTCTCGATTCGTATTATAAGCTAGCAGTAATTAACACATTTGAGATTAGCATGAAAATATGATGATTTTCTAGGCGCTCCTTTAATTTCCGTTTTGTAAAAGAAACTATAACCATCACCTAGACCCAGAGGCTTTGCTAGGTGGGGGTTGACGGTGGGGCTATAGCCCAGGGTCTTTTGTTTGTAGACCCGGATAGAAGATCAGGGACTACAACCAAAAGGCTATAGCTACCCTACCCCAAATCCCTCCAGTCCCGACATTAGCTTAGCCCCTGATCTTTTCCAGACCTAGCAACACCCTTGCCCCACTTTTGCTTGTTTCTGGTGAACGGATATCAGGATGTTTCTCCAGCCTCTAGGATAAAAGCTGGGAGCTCTGGCCCAACTAGGCAAGAAGGGCTCAGTAAGCCGCCCTTTGCTTACCTACAAACAATATACGGCAAGCAGGGGTGTTGCTAGGTCTGGAAAAGATGCGGGGCTGCGCTAATGTCTGGAGACCCCAGTGACACCTCTGATGGCAAGCTCTCCAGGGGGGTGTGGGTGGCACAAGATATAGAATTCTTTTCTTGTCTTTGTTTTTGTTTTATACCTTCTTCCCCTTCCCTTTCCATACCGCACCCCCCCCCCCATTGATGCGCATTGAAACACGTTTTCACTTTGAAATAGTTGTCCAGTGAAACATCTCTTTAAAACAACTCCAATAGTCTTCAGTTCACGTTTACTAGCAAGGTAAAATCGCAGCTTCCCTGATAGTGGTCCCATTTGTAGACCCCCCCCCCCTTTCCTCATGTCTTCCTTCCTGCCTGTTCTCCCAGACGCGTGTGCCTGGGCCTATGTGTTCATTGTGAGATTCTCCGACTGCCATTTGGTTGAATCCTGTAGGTCACACGGAATTTCTGTTTCTTTAATGGGACTGGCCCCCATACTCCCCTCCCTCACCCCACTCACCCTCATACGACAGGCCCACTAAACCCACACATATATGTATATGTATATATGAAACAGAGGTCGAAACAACTGCAGTCAAAATAAATACGTAGCACACATGGCCTACTTGTCCCTGTTACATTGCTACTGATCGACCATGATTTTTGCCTAGCAGAGTTGAGTCTGGATTGTTGCTGAGTTCCAATCTACTGGGCACATCTGGTGTCGATATGATTTGATATTGCATTTGTAATGCGCCTATACATAAGTGTTTCAAGGTGCGACGAGGCAAGGGAGGGGGAACAGAGGGAAAACAGACAACGATCCTACTAGGCCAGGTGTCATTCAGATCACGCAAGTGCACGGGAAGGGGGAGGGGGTAAGTGCAGCGGAGGTTAGGGGGGGTGAGTGCGGTACATGGGATAATAGACTAAAAAACAGCAGGTAAACTATGGCCAACAGGAGGCAAATGCAAGGGTAAGTGCAGACATTGGGTGTCAAGTGCTGGTAGAGGGACTGTAGGGGTACAGAATCAGTCCCCAAATGCGAGGGTTGCCAGGAAGGCAGTGCAGGTGTGCAACTGGTGGTGGGAGGGACCTGGGCCCGAGATCAGAGGGTGGCCAGGTAACCAGTGCAGTTTCGGTATCAGCCAGGAAGTCAGCAGGGGAGAGGAGGAGAGAAAGCAGAAACAAAGAGAAAGGTTTTGACGTGCTTCCGGAACCAGAGATGATTCTCCTCAAGTTTCAGGGAGGCAGGGAGGCTGTTCCAGAGGTAGGCCCCAGCGAAGAAAGAGATCTACCACCAATGTGTTGCTTGGAGAAGCGACTTGCCGTGAGGGAGTTGGAGGCGGTGGAGCGAAGAGCTTGAGAAGGAAGATATTTAGGAAAGCATGGGAGAGGAGGAGAGACAACCAGTTCATAGGCTACTAACACCTGGCTCTAAAAGCAGTCCAAAGAAATCAACTTTACTTTACTTTATTACATTTATATTGTGCAGCCATAGACCATGGGTGTGAGGGCGCAGACAAGACAGATAAAAGACATGGAATAACCGGGAAATCCCTAAGTATCTCCAGAACAGGGAAGAAAAGGCACTAAAAGATTTGAAGCCTACTATTTAAAAAGGAAGTTTTTGAGACCTTTCTTGAAGTTACTCAGGGCTATGGAGCTTCTTAGCTGATCTTGCAGGGCATTCCAGAGTGCCATCCTGGACTCCACTCCGTTAACCTTGGAGTAAGTAGACCCACCAGAATATCCAACTCATCCCACTAGGATGCAAATTCCATAACATTAAATGTTACAGACAAAAGAAACATGTCAAACACCAGCACCCTACCGGTGCAAACAGGCCTAATGTCACATGCTATTGATGGCACTGTTAGTATAACGGATCCAAACAAAATGACATTCAGTATCCATAACTTTCATTCTGCCATTAAACATGCCGCCAAAATCTCCCAGTGGGTGGAAGAATTTAAGGTCTCGATATTCTGTCTAAACAAAACATGGTTCACTGACAACTATTCTACTTCCGTCAGCACTATACTGCCACATCAACACAACACAACTGGTCAATAATCCCACCAGGAAAAAATGTGGAAGTGATGACTTCTTAGTCCATGCTAATCTTAACATAATAGCCATTCTGGTCAGCTCAAGCCACTCTTTCTAAATACCTGTTGGTACATACTACATTAATCACACCACCACTATCAATGTTCCTATAGCATACCACCCCAAAGAACCGACTCCCAATTCTGATAAACAACAACATATGCTATCCCCCCACCATAACAATGTTGCCAAATTATTTGATCATATTCCCATGAACATGTCAAATGTGGCATGTGCTCATACTACTCACAATTTGGAAGGCGAATCCTCATGAAGGCAATGTGCACGGTTTATTGATTTCACAGTGAGAATGCTAGTATCTATACAGCCTGTTAGTAATATTAATGTCTCAACAATAAAATACAGATGCTGCTGTGAACATGGCCAGAACGTGTTTCAATTAAACACATCAACACCTCCCCTGTCTTCTTTAGGGATAATTAATCACAGTTGGTGTTTTCTTCCTGATAAGAATCATGATTCTTCTTGACATGTAAACAGTCATGGCAATCTATTGTGTGCACATCCAACCTTGAAACACTTAACATGAACCTTCCTTATGTTCTTAGCTAGCTGAGATATGTCACATGACTATGATCATGCCAATGCCAAAGAAATGGGTATGCTGGGCTATATCATTCTGTGGCTGGTGATGATGGTGAACCTTGGATTCTACTGATCACCCACCACCGAGATGGCCATGTATGGAACATTATCTACACATTAAAACTGCCCCATAGTAGCACTATACACAATCTCCCTCCCCAGGAAAGATCACCAATTCCTCCTGAATCAACAGGAAGGTCTGCCGCAAATTTTGAGCAACCAGAGGGCGAATTGCAGATTAAAAATGTAGTCCAGACCCTAAATTGTTGCAGCAAACTTCTGATTACTTCTATACAGCCTAGAGAAAGACATACCAAGAACCCCCAATGGTATTGTGCAAGCCAGATCCAAACCCAGGACTCCTCTCATTAGACAGGCTGCTAGATGATTGGATGAACAACTATCAATCATGAAAAATGTGGGAGAAACATTGAAAGCAAAAGGAGCAAGACAAAGCTGTATGAGGACAAACTAAGATGCAAAACCCTCAACCAAGTAGACCACCTCCTCATCATCATCATCATCAAAAGGGAAAGAAAACTGTTTTTCCAGAACTGCATCACACCAGCACAACATACATCAGTGTAAGTCTTTAAAATATACCCCGGGTGAGGAACCCACTTCAATGAAACATCAATCTGCTTCCCTCCGAAGATATGGTGGAATTTACCCTCAGCTTTCCTGCACAAGGTGAAGAGAATGCAATGCAGTGTTAAACTTTAAACAGGATGTAAGCTACCATCCATACCTGACATAACAGATCTATCAATTCCTTAACTTTGATACCATCACTAATGAGGACATTTTCAACTTTTAAGGACACTTACGGGATCAGCAGAACAATACTACTCTTATCCTGCATCCCTGATTGAGGAATCAGTGCACAAAGAATCACAGACATTTGTGTGCTTCTTTAGCAAGCAGAAACATCCCTAAAAACAGCAAAATTCCCATGATCACGCCACTCCTTAAAATAATAAATTCTACTCCCACCATTGCCGATAACTATACCTAATATTAAACATTCCATTTATGGGCATAATAATCAAATACATCATGACCTTCCAACTCATGACATGACAGGAGGCGATAACTTGTTGTGGAAGAACTAATCAAGACAAAGGGCCTGATTTACAAAAATAATTTCAACAGGGCTTTCACATGTTAAAACAGCTTTGTAAATCAGGCCCTAAATCTGCATTCTGATACCAAAATCTACTTCCCCTAAATATGAGAGAGAATCCTGGAATCCCCTGATAAGAACATCCCATTCTCAATCATCCTCCTTGATTTCTCAGCAGCATACAGTCAACCAACTGCAGCTTTTCAAAGACTACACAACAGCATGGTTGTTTTCACTGTCCATTTTAAGTAGGTTGCCGACTATCTACGAGAGTGTTCCTTGCAGGTTAAAATTGATGGATCCACTTCACCAATGAATCCATTAATTTGTGGAGTGTCTCAAGGCTCCACCATCTCTCCAAGGGTTTTCAACTCATATTTAAGTCCAATGGCTGACCTGATTGAATCCTTCACAATCACTTCTCAAAAGTATCCTGACAATTCTTCAATCCTTCTGAAGATCGCTCCCAAACATACAGAAAATTACCTTATCCCCACCTTTTTGCAAAGACTACAAGACTGAAAAACAGAATGATTTCTTCATAGCTACCTCCAAAACCAAAATAACATGTACTCCTTATCCTCTGCAGTCCCACTGCAGTCCTTGTTCCATCTTTTGAACTTTCTAATTCCCTTCGTCTTAAAATCCACCCCAAAACACCCTTTGTAGGCCAATCTATAGATTTTAAACTTAGTTTTAAAATTAGTTTCTTTTTCAACAGCTATTTGACTTACCTTGAATGTCTGCTAAACCAGGCAACTGCATAACTATTTCCAAACTTTAGTAATGTGTCATTTGAGCTATGTCTGCTTTGTAGAAATATTCACTTACCGTAAGCCAAAAAGGCCATTACTTGTAAAAATAAAAGTCTTTAATCCAAACCAAAATTCGATCTGGCCAACCCTGTTTGAAAAATTAACATTCCTGTTACTTCTTTTTAATTATTCAAAGTAAAACACACCTTTAAATGTACACACATTTAATTAAACGCTTTTGGTAACAAAATCTCCAAGTTGCTAATTCATCAAGTAAAACGTAAATAGTAGAATCTGGTCATCTTAGATTGCTCAGAAAAGACACACTGCTGCTGTAATGACTATGTTGTGACCAATCCCTCCTGAGATGAGATAAATGAATGGGTTGATGCTTAAAGTAGACCATTGCTCATGTACCCAGGTTCATGTTGGTGGGCAGGTGTTTTGTTACATTGCCCCTTAGTTTATGGACTTTGAGTGAAGGAAAGCTAGCAGATAATTGCAGAAAATATGCATGATGTGAGATGTATGTGGGAGCACTCATTTACCGCTTCTAATAAAAGCTGGATGAGTTCTATACATGTATTTATGCAGTAGATATTATGCTAACCTGGTATGGATTGTTAACTCTGGCAATTAAATTTTGGTATCCTGATTGTTGAATTTGCATGCCAATTTGTTGTCATTCGTAATTGGGGAAAAAATAGGCTTTTACCCTTTTTTTCTGGGCAGCACTGGCCTTCCATATCTGTGCTTTTGTCTATAATTATGCGTGCACACGCTGTTTTGTGGAATTCATATCAAAGGTGATGGGATCATGTGAGTGTCAGGGGTGTTATATACATGAAAGAGAGTATGTTACCTAAGCAGTAGATTGAAGTCAATAAGTACTACTACATGTTGTAATGGAATCTCAGGGTTTGAATGGTGACGCTGGTTAAATCTTATTGGCAGATGGCTTTCCTGGCCCAATCAGGACCATATTGATTGCATGAGAGGAGAGGTATCATGCTTGCGTTTGGCAGGATGTTTCAATTTTCCACCCACCCCAAATCAGGCTTGCACAATTTTTATTTATTAAAGACAGATATTTTTTATGAACCTGGCACCCCCAATTGAACAATATTGATTCCCTACAAACTCCCTCCATTTTGTGACAAAAAACATGCAGGGCTGCACTGAAGGTCTATTTTTTAATAAAATAGAAATAAGTAAATTAATTTAAACATAAACACATTATAATTGATGAAATTCCAACTTCAATGGTGGCTGTGATGAAGATGTATCCATACGCTGCCATTTAAATGGTCAAAACAGGCATTAACTTAAAAGTGATATTTTAAAGCACGCACAATACCATATGTGCATTTGACTTGTCCTGAGCGTGTATTCACCATGCAATGAACAGTGTATTAGAGCTCGTTGAAATTGTCATTTCATAGGAAACCAAATTAAATTGGAACATTCCTGTCCATATAAGTCACTCTACGTCTTATTCATTAAAAAATAGACTGCCTTGCCCACTCAATAGACATGTCAGAATTTCACATATTGTTCTAGGAAACCTATTTAAAAGACATGCTACTTGATTCCAAGATGGCGGCTGGCAGAGGAGGATGTGCCTGAGTGTCTCTCCCCGCCGGGCTGCACCAACTAGCATAGCAAATTAGCATTTTGGGCGAGTCGGAGCCCAACAACTGTGACTGACAAAGATCACACAGTTTATAGAGCGGAATAAGCAGCCGATCGAGAAACCGCACTCTGAGGACGCAGAGATGTTGTCCGGTTCCCCCACAGCATAAGCAGGTGAACCTCAAGCACGCCGGAGCACCGAAGACGAGACATACGGAGAGGCAGAGGCAAGCCAGACACCCCAGCCGCAACAGTAAGCACCCCTAGGGCACCTGCAGGGACGGAAGAAGCCCTCACAGCCGAGACAGGGCATGGAGACTGCCAAATCTATGCAAGGTGCCTCCGAATGGATGGAGAAACTGAGCCTGCCTCCCGGCAGAGACAGAGTGCGGCAACATATGGTACCACACGGTAGCAGGGATTGTAAAACTCCCACCTGCCAAGGACCATAACGCCCACACATGGGGAAACAAGCATGGAAGGAGACCCGGCCCACTAATCAAGACCAGCGGCTCCTGCGGACAATAAGTCATTGCACACACGGCCCCCGGATTCTCTGAAATTATGAGGCCCGATCACATAATGCCCACCAGCACCATGCCACGTTGAACTGCAGCTGGGACATTAGCCCACCTGCCCACCTAAAGGAGGTGCTGGTGGACTATAAATCGAGGGCACCGTCCCCTACTCTCCACCCATCAAGGAGCCTTTCGAGGGACGGAGAATGCCAAATAATCTAGGCTGCAGACGAAGGAGCCCACTGTGCCAGCCAACATGTACTACGCGGACAGCACCCGCCGCCCAGGCATAGCAGCACGGGGGACGGCCGCCAACTCGAGGAGCCTGAGAAGGGTCTCTGCACCAGGATCAGGACAACCAGGCACAGAGATAGCACAGTGAGTACAACGCAACCCGCAGCAGGACCCCCACAACCACATCCCATAAGGTCCATGGATTGAATGCACGCGCAGGACAATTGTAAGGCCATACACCCCCGGAACCAAGAGGCCAAAGGGGCACATTGGTGAATCAAAGGTACACGGAAAGGCCTCCCCACAAAAGGAGCGATGGAACAGTCTATATCTCAGACCACCATAGACCCTTAACCAGCATCCACTACTGGCCCACCATCACCAAACACTTGCTGTATTTGCTTTATCTCCTCTAATTTACGAGCACATGAACATGGCATCGCTAAGGAGGGTGACACTTACCATGGCCTCCATCCTCCCTCTATTCCACAACATATCTCCCTCAAACGTCCCACCTAGCACTTGGGATAAAACCCACCCTCCCATACCGTCCAGAGACCCGCACCACCCTTATCCTATCCTATCACCTATAGAATGGATAGTCAAATTTGCCACTCCTCCCACACCCCTCATCCCATGCCCCACTTACTTGAGAAATACCAAATTTGTCTCCCGCCTGAACACACACAACATCAAAGGTCTTGAACTTGCATGCCCCGTGCCACTGAGAAACACTAGACTAAGCTCCCGCACCAGTCTCAAGCACACACCCCTGAGTAGTCTAACCCGACACACAAGGGACTGCAAATCACCACTCCATGTTCCACTAGCAACCCTCACTGCCAACTCTAACAACCATAGCACCCCTTTATCATGTGAGCACCCGCTAGGGGACACAGGGGCCCCTGCCACAACCACTATCAAAGGTGCCCTCATTAACGCACGGTCGCTAGCAGCCCATGCTCTTGATATTGCAGACATGATTACCTCAAATGACTCAGACCTCCTCACTGTACAGAAACTTGGTTACACGCTGATGCCGGACCATCTATCTCCATGGCCGTCCCAGAGAACTACTCTATTATCAGAGCAGACAGAATACCGGGGATAGGTGGAGGGGTAGCTGTCATCGCTAAATATAACCTGAACATCGGAGAAGTCACCAAACTAGACATACCCTCTGCTGAACTTCTATCCTTTAAATTCTGATTGTCCAGCTCCAGTACTAAACTTGCTCACCTTGTATAGAGACCACCAGGCACAATCACCTCTTTAGAGGAGGACATCTCCCACATATTGAACCCAGTTCCCAAATGATATTATTGGGCGACTTCAACCTCGGCCTTCAGGACCCTAACGATTCAAATGCTTCCTTGATTAATGACACTATCACACAATTAGGCCTGACACAAAGTATTAACAAGCCCACACATGCTAAAGGCAGAACTTTAGATTGGCTGGGTGATGTCAACTGCGACATCTCGGTGACTGACATTACTCCTTGCGCTTGGTCAGACCATTATCTAATCAGCTTCACTATAACCATAACTACACAAAAAAGCCTACCACATAACATATCACTACAATCTCTAGCTAGGAAAAAACGCAACATCTCTATTGAGAATCTCAGACCATTACTGCACCCAATCACCTCTGCAGCTCCTACTTCCCCTAACTCCAATCCCACATCCCTAGTCAAACTCTACAATGACACACTGGAACTAGCCTTGAATCAAATAGCACATCTAAAATTAAGAAAGATTAAACCAACGGCACATATGAGCAAATGGTTCTCAGCAGAACTAAAAGCACTTTGGATTCTCAAAAGGACAGCTGAATCCATCTGGAGGAAAGCCCCATCTATCACCACAAAAGAAAAATTCTCCCTGACAGCAGCTACATACGAAAACCGCTATTACGAATGCAAAAAAAAAGATTTTTAATACCAAAATACACAGCGCCAAATCCGGCACAAAATAGTTATTCTCCCTTCTATGAGAAATGGAATCACCTGTGCCCCCAACCGATGATTGCATCAAGGACAAAACCTGGTGCAACAACATCCAACAAGCACTCTCAAATAAAATAGCTCTCCTGCAAGCTAAGATTGAGTCTAAAAAAGCTAACCTTGTGTCCAAAGTCCACGCAAGTGACACTCCCAGCTCACCCCAACCCGACTGCCCCCCCTTCCGTTTCTCACCAGTCACATAGAACAAAGTAATCAATATAATTGCCAGCCTAAAACCATCCAACTGTCTAGGAGACCTATGTCGGCATCAGTTATCAAGGATGGGGCCAAAGATCTAGCTTTTATCACCTCCCTGATCAAATCATTGTTTAAAAAATCTGTAGTCCCACACAACCTCAAAGAGGCCTGGGTTCTACCCTTACTCAAAAAACCAAACCTTGACCCTAACACACCCACGAACTACAGGCCCATCACGACTGTCCCCTTTCTCCTAAAAATAATAGACAGAGTAGCTTACCTCCAAATTCAGGCATGGGACTGAAACAGCCCTCCTGGATATACAAATCCAAATGGATGAAGCCAAAGACAAGGCAATATGGCCATTCTGCTCTTGTTAGATTTGTCTGCAGCCTTCGACCTAGTCGACCACCAAATACTCACCAAACACCTCTCTTCAGCTGCTGCATTCTCACAGGATGCCACCAATTGGATCTGGTCCTTCCTATCGGACAGAACAACCAGGGTTTTCGCCCTTTCTGGCAGCGCCGCGGCGGACCCTGTACCGATCCCATGTGGAGTCCCCCAAAGTTTGTGCATCTCTCCCTCACTTTACAGTATCTTCACCAAGTTCCTTTTTGACCGCCTTGATGACTTGGGAGTCACATATATACGAACTATGCCGACGACACCCAGGTCCTCATTGCGCTCACTGGGAGCTATGAGGAAGATGTTGCTAAACTAAATGAGAACTACCTTGAAATACAAGCATGGATGGCCCCTCATAGCCTCTGCTTAAACAACGACAAGACGGAACTGCTGATAGTTGGTTCACAGGCCCGTCTCAATAAACTTGACCCCAAATACCAAGCCTTCGTCATCGATGGAAACATTATAAAAGTATCTAAAGAAGTCAAAACACCGGTTGTGTACCTTGACTCAACTCTCTGCCTCAAAAAACAAATTAATGCCACCATCTCATCCCCAGCCTACACTAATAAACGTATCAATGCCTGTAAACCCTTCTTATCTACCAACAGCCGCCTCACACAGGCCAAGGCTCTCATAGTGTCCAAGCTGGACTACTGTACCACACTCTTCTTAAGTTCCACGAACCACAATTTGAACAGACTACAGATACTCCAAAACAACGCCCATAGATGCGCCCTTAACCTCCCATGCAAGGCCCACATCTCCTCTGCCAGGAAGGAATTACACTGGCTCCCTATCCGTGAGAGAATTAAACTATGAGCACTTGTTATTACCCACAATGCCTCTACCTGACAGCCCCTCGCTACTTGTCTGACAAATTTACTAGACAAAACTCTTCCAGACCAACCAAATCCCCATGCCTACACCAGCTCATCGCCCCATGGTTCAACCTGAAAACAGCAGGGGGAGCTAGCTTTACTGTGCTAGCAGCCAAATCTTGGAATGCCCTAACTATGACAACCAGAGCTGATACATAATTTTGGTCGTTCCTAGATAAGGTAAAGGAACTACTCACAACCCAGCAATAGACTGTTAACTGCACTTAGCCAAATCCTGCGCCTTGTGCTCTTTATATTTAAAGTCTCCATGATCTAAGTTATGCCACCACTTAGGCTACATGTGCCCTTGTTGCCAATATATGCTTCTTTACGGACCTTTCTGTAACCTGGTCCCTTACACCAACTATTGTTCTGTATCATTCTATGTTATACCCTGTATGTGCAACTATATGTAGCACTGCTGCAACTAAGACAATGCGCCGACTTACCCTAAGGTTTGGCTGTGCTAGACAAATAAACAAACTTAACCAAACTAAACTAAACTAAACAGGGATAAAGTGGTGAGCCTGTGGCAAACCCACGGCCATCAAGTATGGGTTTATGAACAGAAGTGGCACGACACAAAGACAACAGTGTGAAGCACAGACCACGAGCATTGATGTCCAAGTCTAGAGCCAAGACCCCAGCGCAGTCCCCTCCTCTAAGAAAGCAAAATCGAAATGTAAGACAGCTTTGGAGTGCACAGGACACGGCCGATACAAGCAAAGGGGCGACAGGAACAGTCCCACACGAGCCCCCCCTGCAAACTATAGAAGACAACGCAATGACCAAAACGAAAATGCAGAGCTGCTTCAAAGATCTACAAAATCAGATCCTCCTCTCCATCCAAGAGCAATTTCAAACACTGAGAGACGACATGAAGCAGTCCCTCCAAGAGGTCAAAGTGGATATTGCTAAGCTAGAAGAGAGAACGGACACGCTAGAGAGAGTAGTGCAGCAGGTGGAAGAAGACACGCTAAAATCAGACAAACTGCTAGAACAACTTGCATGCACCTCCAACAATCTAGAGCTCCGGTGTGAGGATTTGGAAAATAGGTCGAGAAGATCAGACATCAGTATCAATAACCTGCCCGAGTGGGTAGAAGACAAAGACCTACAGGGAACGATTGTGCAACTTTTCACAGAAATTCTAGCAGAATACACTGAACTCCAAATAAAAATAGACAGATTACACCGGGTAGGCCCCAAGAGATCAGCAGAACCAGGGACAAGGCCAAGGGATGTCCTGGCGGCCATAACTTCTTACGCTCAAAAAGAGCAAATACTGCGCAAGGTGAGATATGCAACCCTGATGCGAGTAAACGGCCAAGAAGTCCAACTATATCAGGATCTAGCCCAATCTACCCTCCTGAAGAGACGGAAAATACAGCTGGTGGTTCAACACTTAACGGCAAACCAAGTGAGGTACAAGTGGACTTTCCCGTTCAGTCTCCTGTTCACATGGGAAGGGACCCAACATAGGATAACAACATGCGAGGAAGGGAAGCACATCCTGTGTCTGCAAAATGGAGATGAATCAACTCATGACCGGCAGCATAGGAAAACAAGAGCCCCCAAAAAGCCGGGGGAGTGGAAAACGGTGACGAAGCAACAGATGAAATACACCAGAACAAGGAAATACAAGAGACACAAATAAAGAAAGATCGTACAATAAGGAGATCGAAAGTACAGATTAAGGGCAAGGACTCGGCTAGAATAACAAAACACAGGCCCTGGGAGATCGAAGGAAGGCTTGTTTGGAACCTACAGTGGGGTTTAGGATCCCCTGCAACAAGGGACTGAGGTGGATAGGAGGTCAGGCGCTAAGGATGACCCGTCTGGGCGCACATAGGAACCTAGCGCCCCCCTCAGGGGGAATGGGACATCGGGACAGGGAGGGGGTGGCAGGAGGGAATGGATGGCAGAGAAATCACCAAAAAATAGATCATGGAACTCCAAGGGAGCGGCAAGGGGAAAGGACTATTGTTATGTGGAACAATGGATTAGAAAATTACGAACCAGATAAGGATTTTGTCGCACAATGTCAGGGGGATGAAAACACTCTGACAAAAAGGAAAAAACTAGAACGGCAAGCATGGAAAATGAAGGCGGATATCGAGAAACACATATAAAGAAGGAAGACAAATCACAGATAAGGATAAGGGGATTCTTACATATATACCAGGCTAATGCAGAGGGGAATAGAGCAGGTGTTCTCATAGCAATAGAAGACAAGCTCAACGCTGAAGTGCAGATGACAAGACCGACAAGGAGGGGAGATACCTCTTCATGAATATGATGTTGGAAGGCAGGCACATCACCCTGGCATCTATTTACGCCCCAACACAGGACAGGAAAGATTTCTTAAAGGAACTCTAGGGGCTTTGGAAGAGTTCGCCACAGGAGCAATCATCATGGGGGGGCAACTCAAGATAGCATGCAACCTCACATTGGACAGAAACTCCAAAACACGAACTGAAGCAGGTGCCCCCACGACAGTACTCAAGAAAGCCTTTGAAGCGCTGAACATCCACAACCATGGCGGTCAAAGAAACGAGAAACACAGGGATACACGCACTACTCCCACATTTATAACAAACAATCCGGAATTGACTGTATGTGGGCCTTGGCAGGAATAGTGAGTAAGGTGTTGGAAACAGAAATTGGTCCAATATCACTCTCGTACCATGCCCCAAAAGAATCCACCTTCAACATTCTGAATCCTAAAGGAGGGGTCTGGACCTGGAGGTTCCCAACGGACATACTACAAGATATTACGATAGTGGAAACGATAAAGGAGAAGATAGACCTCTACTTTGCTGAAAATGACTCAGGCACAACGCCCCAAGGAATAATTTGGGATGCATTCAAGGCAGTACTGCGTAGTGAGCTAATAGCACTGAAAAGCCAAAGAGACAAGCAACACGCAAAATGTGAAGAAGAACTGGAGAGAACGCTAGCAGAAGTGCGAAAAGAACTCTTCAACAACTCCAACAGGAAGGCAAAACTAGCCATGAAACATATCCAAGGCCAATTGGGGATGCTTCAAACCAGGAAAGCAGAATTGGCCCTTCTGCGAACCAGACAAATGTACTATGTCAGCACCAACAAAGCCAACAAACTCCAGGCGCGGCAACTCCGTGACAAGGGTCGAAGGGCGACAATAATGAAAGTGAAAGACCAGCAAGGGAACATAAAGATGACCAAAGAAGAGATGGGGGAAATAATGAAGAGATACTACCAGACCCTATACCAATCAGACAATCTGCAAGCAGACAGCCAAAAGACATATCTTGAAAGAATATTGCTGCCACAAATATCGGAAACAGACAAATCTATGCTGGAGAGGGACAAACAGCCAGAAGAAGTAATCCAGGCTATCAGGAGGCTACCGAAGAACAAAGCGCCAGGCCCGGACGGCTAAAAAGATTCCTTCTATAAAAAAATCCAGAAAATCCTGACCCCGAGACTGACCAAGCTATACAATAGCTTTAAGACACAGGGTAACATAACCCCCTCAATGAATGAGGCAAAGATGGTGAACTTTCCCAAGCCAGGAAAGGACCCGATACTGCCGGGATCGTACCGACCAATCGCCCCAATTAACCTGGATGCCAACTCTATACAAAGATATTGGTAGAAAGGCTCTCCAGACTCCAACCAACGCTTGTGGCTCCCGATCAAGCAGGATTTATTCCAAGGAGGCAAACAGCAGACAATACGCAAAGAGAAGTCATCTCATTGAAAAAGCAGAAAACACACAGACCCCGGCGATCCTGGTATGATTGGACGCAGAAAAAGCGTTTGACAGGGTCGAATGGACTCAACTTTTTCACACTATGGAACGCATGGGCTTCGGACACTCATACATGCAGATGATCAAGGACAACTACAAAACGCCCACAATGAGGGTATCACTAAACGGCCTCTTATCGCCCCAAATCGCTCTTACCAGAGGTACAAATCAGGGATGCCCCCTTTCAACCCTCCTCTACGCATTATTTTTGGAATCATTGCTGATAAGAATACGAACACTACAACAGATTAAAGGCATTCAAATTGGAGGAGAAGAGCATAAAACAATGGCCTTCGTCGACAACATGCTAGTGGCCATGGCGGATCTGGACCGGTCCCTACCGGCCCTCCTGGAGGAGATAGACCGCTTCGGGACCGTCTGCGGATGAAAATGACAAGGAACAAGTTGGAGATTCTAAATCTGACAACGGACCTGGACAGAATCTCAAATCTGGCCCACACGACCCAGTTGAAAAATGCAAAAAGCAATATAACATATCTGGGGATCAAATTGACACCGGATCTAACTAAATGGTCCACTCTCAACATCACGTGGCATGGCACGTGAGCCTACTAACAACAAGAACCCAGTAAGCACATACACCACCCGGGGCGGGGGGCGGGATGGGAGGGGAGGGAGGACAAGTTGTGATTATCCCTGAAATTGTGCCTGGCAGTGTGATCAAATCCCAATCTGAAATTAACATTTTTGATTCTCAAGAATGTGATATTACACAAAGTTTAAAAAGCCTACCATGGATTCAATATATACAGTCATTATCCCAGATGGGACGCACACTCCTTTATTTAGGAAGGAGCAACATTAGATTGAAAGACAGAATCATTTTATCAGAATGTACCATTTTGAAGAGTTAATGTGAAAATACAAAATACGAATTTGGGCATGCTCAATATTTCATGAGTAGGAAAACATCTGAAGTTAGGAGGAGGATGACAATTGTTAGGTTGGGTTAGTTAGAGACACAATTTAACAGAGCCATTTGGTTTCAAATGTACAGTCTTGCACCTGTTTGCCTTTGCAATGAAAAGACCTTAGATACTTGCAGTCATTAATGTTTTATTTTATACTATTTTTAAAGAATTATTGTATCAAATTTTCATTCCTACCTTGAGTAGTTAAAAACAAATATTACATTACGATTTGAGACACATCGTTAAAAAGAGGCGAGATTAACAGTATGTGCAGCACAATTCTAAAGCATAGTGAAAATTAGTTAGATGACAGGTTACCCGCTACATAATATCATGCATAATAAAGGCATAAAGATTACATATCACCATCAACTTTGTCATACATCAAGTGGATGCATGCTTAATAATCATGAAGTATATAATCCCCTCTTACAGCAATTAAAGAGCAAAGCAATATAACTATGGAACAAGAGAATGAGACAAAAATGATGATCGATAAATGTATGTAAAGTTATACTTGTGACAATCATTCATTTGAACAGAATGTGTCTACTTTTTTAATAGGGTTGTTCATATTCATTATGCATGCATACATAATGCAACTCCTCATATCTCAAAAAAGAATGCATATCTATTAATGAAAAAGGAAAATTAAGCAATATATCATATAAGTGAAACCGTTCTTAGATAGGTTGGTCTAGACATCTCTGAATTCTCAGTTCAATATATGAAAACTATGAATAGCGCCCATATAGCCAAACAAGTCGAGTCAGACATGTATTGCGGATCACTGGTCCTAATTTTCCATCGTTATTATTTACTGTTATCCTGTGCCAGTACACATTTATTTGTTTGACATCTTCAGACTTCCAGGATTGTGATATGGTTATTTTGGAACTATTGGACTAACACTCTACCCATTGAAAAATGCAAAGGGTATTTGTGATTCTGTCTAGGGTTTCCCAGTAGAATTACAAAAGGCTCTTTATGGATATTGAATAATGTAATATCCTTTATTATGTGAAGAATATGCTCCCAAAATAGTTGGATGGTTTTGGGCATTTCCACCATATATAGATGAAAGTAGCTCTCTGAGATGAATCCGATAACATAGAATAACATGAATCCGAGTGAATTTGGAAGTTATTCCTAAATCTATGCAACAGTTTAAGACGATCTTAAAACCATTCTCATATAAGTGACTTCTGGAAACCAAGATTATTGCCCTCAACCAAATATGTTGCACTGATCTCGCATTACTTCCTTTATAGGTAGATTTTCCAATGTTTTTGTGATGTAAGTGATTGTGTTAAGGCCCCGTTATCATGAGCCTTATATCAATTAGACAACACTTTGTGCATTTGATGTGCCTCAAAGATGGCTAACATAGGGAAATGTTCTCTTCAAGCCCATTTGCTTATTTTAGGGTTAGACATCTAACATCGAAGTTGAACAAATTGATACCTTTCCTTTTCACAAATAATGAATTTGATTTTGCATGCATGAAATCAAGGGGCAAACAATAATTCAATTATTTGCCAATATACTTTAAACTACCCCCATTGCTATTTTGTAAATGAAGTTGGTTCTTATCCTGCAGAAAATTCCAGGTCAGCCTTGGATACAAGTGATCTGATAAACAATTTAAATTTAAATATGACCCGAATGTAACTCAACACGTTCATAGCTCTGACGCATGATGTGGTCTGATCCACTCTTTAGAAAACCACCCCAATAAATAAATGCATGCATACATACACACACGCATACATAAATCACTAAGACATTTGATAGGATACAGAGGCTTCCTGTTGAAGACTGTCCCCTTTCCACCTGCAGGGCACATAGTACAATATTCTCTTCTGCACATTCCACATTCCCAGTCTGTAGCGTTAGAGATTCATGCTGATGCGGATGATGCATTGGAGTTAAAGTTAAGTTGAACACTTATTTTCATAAACATACATTCTCTCTCCTGCGTGACATAAAACCACTTACTTGCACCATTACATTGATATTGCTCAGAATATCAGTAGCATCTAGCATATAGATGAAATATTCATATACATTTCTCAAGAATGTTTAGTCTTATGCCTGTTTTGGCTTGTTAAGAGATATTGGGCCTCATTATGAGCATAGCGGTAGCCGTGCCGGTAAATACCGGCACGGCTGCTGCCAGAGTCATGAATTTACCAGCACCTGGCAATGGGCAATTACCGGGGCATTCCAGTCTTGGCAGACCCGGTAATTGCCCATTGCTGTGTGCTGGGAGATTTTACTCCCCATTCCCATTTGAGTCCCATTGGAATCAATGGGAATGGAGAGGTCCGATGCACCGGCACCATTCGCGAATGGTGCCGGTGCATCCGTCGAGTTCTGCGTGCGGGTGCCTTTCCGCCCACCAGGTCAGACTGTACTGGTACCGTTGTTACCGGACCGGCAACCTCGTAATGAGGCCCAATCCCCTGCAAATGATCTTCAGAAAAGTCCTACTACTGGTCAGTGATGGATATCTCAGGGCTGCCTTTTGAATCTCTCCTCTTTATCTTGCAGGAACCGGAGACTGCAACTCAGTAACAACAAGTACAACATCTACTGGTGTAACTATAACATCATCGAATGGTTATTCAATAAGCAGCATCACCTATGCAAATGGAACACTTGCATCCATGAAAAACCTGTCAAGTTCATCCATCACAAATCTGCAGCCTTTTACAAAATACATTCTAAACATTACAAATGGCAATGAAACCTGCAGCAAAATCATTACCACAAGTAAATAACTTTTATCATTTGTTTTTGACTTATTTTATTTTTATGTTATTGTTTAAAGAGCAGACCTAGCTCGACAGCAGTGGAGTGCTGTAGAGAGTGTGGGTAGCCAGCATTAGGGCTGTCATCTTTTAACAGTAGCACAGTACTGCGAGGTCTGTGCATCGGTATGTTCGTCCTTTGAAATTAGTCCTTGGTCAGGTGTTGTTGAAAGAGTCATGTTTTGGTGTATGGCTATTTTTGGATCTTTGAGGAGAGGGCCCAGAGGCTCCATGTACAGGTTAACAAGGATTGGTGAGAGGATGGAGCTTTGGGGGTCTCCTCAGGAGACCTGGTGTCCGTTCTAACGCAACAAGTTCATTTGGACAGCCTAATGTCTGCCTGAGAGGTAGGAGGTAAACCAATTCAGGACAGCGTCAGGGAATCACATCCTATCAGCAAGGAAGGAGAGAAGGATGCAGTGGTCGAAGGTGTCAAATGGAGCCGAGACGTCAAGGAGAACGAGGAGGCATGAGTCGCCCTTATCCATGATTTGGAGGGAATCATCCACCACCTGGATGGTGGGTGTATCGATGCTACACTTGGGGCAGAACCTTGACTGATGGTCACCTAGGAAGCAGAGTGGTTCGATTCTGACAAGTAGTTGTGTAGCAACTACTTTTGTGCCAATAAATGGGAGGTTCATAATGGGCCGGTAGTTGGTGAGTTTGTCTGGATCTAGGGTTGTTTTTTCAAAAGAGGTCATATGAGACCACTCTTGCGGGTGACCTTGAATTACCCTTCTTTGAGGAAGCCATTGATGATGCTGAGGAGCGTGTTGAGCACCAGGCCCTTAAATTGTTTAATAAAGGAGGCTGGGATTATAATGTCAGAGTAAGAAGTAGGTTTGAGACTAACAACCAATACAGAACGGTCTCCCAGCTAACTCCCTTTATGTGTGGAAGAAGACAATAGCTAGCCACACTTGATCCACCACACAAGGATGTCCCCATGGTATGCATGAAACTATCCAATAGTGTTCTCAGGTCAAAGTATGGTGCAGTGAGGACCAGGAGGATGCTATAGTGTGTCCTTGGCATGAGAAATAGGGCGATAACGCTTCCAACTACTGCTGTCCCACCTACATTACTCGATAACTGCACTGATGATGTGGCCTCGAGATCCCCTGGGCTGTTTTGGCACAGGAGCTAAGATACAGGCTTCATAGTGAATAACAAGTCCATAATTGAAATACCTTCCATAGACAGACAATATCAAAATGAAAAGGTTATGACTGGTAACATTTCTCATTGGGGTGAGGATCTTCCCAGCGACTTGCAGGTCAATGGTATAAAACCCAGCAGGCTTTTTCTGCCTTTAATTTTTCTGAGGTTGATAAAATAAGTACTAATAATGTGGGTAGTAATAACACCTGCTGTTTGAGTAAATTCAGTTTGTGATGTTTGCGAGTCATAAATATAGATTATTTACTGAGCAGAATAGAACAGCAAGAGAAGGTGGATCTTCTCTGTCATGGTTCTGCCCTGGCATAACCCTACTGAGCTCAAGTCTCCACATCTTCACACCCATCCACCCGCTAGGCTTGAAAGGCTACAAAGGCAACAAAACAGCAAAATGCAAACTAGTAAAATGTAACAATGTTAAAGGCTCAGCCAAAGCTGGACATGAAAACAGTACACCTCTATCAGCTAATTACAACTAAGAGGTTGGGGTTGGCATAATTCAAATTCCACTGAGGTTCCAAAAGATCAACTACTGATAGGGCTGTATAATGTATTTATTTATATATTTACTTATTATCTGTATAGTTCCAAAGAACAGGCCCAGAGGCATTCAGGTGCTCACAAACATAAATAACAACACAAAACAGAAAAATAGCCAAAACAATAAAAATAGAAACACGAGAGCAAGACCACCTATCCACTTGAGACCAAAATAACCCACAAGGCCAATGCTAAATAAGGCTATTAATTAGGTGAAAAGATGAGTCTTCAGGGCTCTCTTGAAAGGTTCCAGAAGACGGCAATCCTGCAACTTGGGTGTCATAGCGTTCCAGAGGTTAGGAGCGGCATAATCTAAGGTACACTGCCCACCCGATACCCAATTTTTTCTCTGCACTATCAGCAAGTTGTTGAAATTAGTTCTCAGAGTTCTCCGTACAGGTAACCAAGAGGTTCTTTTGGGTAGATAGCTGGGACTGGTACCAAATAGGCACTTGTGCGTCAAGGTAAGAAGGCGGAAGATTATCTGGGCTTCCACAGGTAACCAATTTTCATGATCTAATCTTTTGATTCCCTAACAAATGGAGGGCAGAAATCGGTAGAAAATGATCAAGCCTCTAAGTATTTCATCCTGCATCCTAATTTTGAAAACTAAGCAGTTTCTCTAGTTAAAATATTTCTACACACTTACACTACAAGGACATCCTATATCATTTTATGAGGAATCTATGCTTTCACACATGCCTTTACTTGCTGGTAGGTATTGACTTCAAACGAGCATCTGAAAACCAATTGGACAGAATCCTAGCTGGTCGGACATGGGGCAACCAGAAGCAGAAAGACACGACAGGCACTTGTGAAGCAGCTAGGTCTTGTGCACTCATGAAAACTAGCACACCCATCGGGAGAGAGTATGCTATCCACTGCAGTGCACCTGACAGCTCAGCCCATATCAATTACCTTTTCCTATGAAGGACTTGAAAGGATGGCATAACCAAAGTAGATATTGCCAATATTCAAATATCCAGCCACACCCTGATGCCGACATTACTAAAGTGAATATATTCAATGTTAATCTTTCCGACCACACTCTGGTCTAGGTCACAATTTAAGTGGATCTGATAAAGTTTAGACCAACTAGGACTTAACACGGCTCTCTTCCTAAATTGCTAAATCTCGCAAACCAAATGAAAAAAGTATCTCATATTTTCTAACATTACACAAAGGCAGCGCGCCATGTGTCAACTGTTGACCTTGTGCTGAAGATCGCTATTTAAAAGATTTGCCTAGTGTTTGGCCTGATGCAGCAAAAGAAAAACCAACAGGAAGTGAATGTAAAAATGCTCACGGGGAAGAATCTAGAGAAGCAATTCCCAAACCTGAGGAACGGAGGCAAAATGAGCACTATTTAGGACCGGACAAAGGTCTTTGAACACAAGAGAAAAGTATGTTCAGCTTTTTATGCACCGATTAAAAACACTTCAACTCTCCTACAAGATCTTTGGAAGAAGTGTAATGCCGGAAAGCTACAAGTTGAGGAGCAAACTGTTTGAGGAATTCTGGAAATATAGCAGCATATATCATTTTGGTGGTGAAGCAGACACAGAAGCTTAGGAAAATGTCCCTGGGTGACGAGGCCTCCTGAAGTTCAGTCAAGAAGACCACTCATGCCTGGTAAAAAAAAAAAATCAGTTTTGCGGTTCAATTTCCAGCATGAATTCGGGCCCATCGGGCCCAAATTATCTACCACTTGAGCCATCCACGAAGGAGATAACTCTGGTTCTTTGTTATGTATTTGAATAGTTCTGGCGGAATAATGATTTCCCAAGGGAAATTAAAGAATCTGTGAGGACGCTGATTCATAAAAATGAGAAACACCTGTGTGCATGTGGAAATTACAGATCTATTTGAACACTGGCTAAAAGATCTTGACTAAGGCCCACAATCCACACAGAGAAAATTACCCCTACACTTCTTCAACAAGAACAAGGAATCATGGTTGTGACAATGAGAGAAACCTGTGTATTATAGCTCAAATAACAAATGCTTCATGAGAACTCTCTGTGATCCCCAACATTGGTGAAGAGAAAACATTGGCAGTGTTTCCTTGTCATATGTATTCAGTCCTGAAAATAATGGATTTCTTACTATTGTTCATTAACTGCATAGAATCCCTTTACTTGTACTTATGGGCCGTGTTCGCCATTAACGGGCTGCAATAGCAGAGTCTGAGCATGCACATTAACATCTAACAATGAGGAGTTATGAAGTCAAGGGTAAAGAAGTTGGTGAGAGTTCCTACAAAGTTCTTCTCTATGAAGAGGATTTCAAATTGACGCTAGGGGGTCCACACTCTTCCGGCCTTATAGTGCGAAGCATCATTGAGTGCTTCCAGAGCTTTGCAGACGGTGCTAAGTGAAAACTTTGCTTTAATAAAAGCGAATTTTGAACAGACTGTTTTAGAAAGACCACTCTAAGACGGCTCCAAGTGGGAGGGGGCAGATAAACGTGAGTGTGTTTGCATGTTTGTGTGTGTGAATCAGTGTATCTGCAGTGGGGTTAAGGGGGAATGTGTTGCTAGGAAAGGAAGGAAAGTGGGGACTTGGAGGTGAAACCCCCAATTGCAAAGAAATTTGGCAAGTCCAGGAGATTGTGTGGGTGGTGGTGGTGGTGGGTGGGCGAACAGATTCTCAGGGTTGGGGGAGGAAACCCCACCTCAGACAATTGATATTTCTGCATTTAAATGCTGCATTAAATAGGGCAAATTAAATCAGTCTTTTTTGTGTGCAACCTTTTAAATGCGGAAATTTTACATAGAACCTTTCAGACTATCGAGTGAACAGGGACACATCAAAGCTGATTTAGATGTCCAGGAAAGGACTAAATAAAAGGCTAAGGACTACAATGGGCACCAAATCATATAACATTCCTAGCTATAATACTGTGAGTGAATTTTATGGTGGTCACCAGCAACATCAGTTCACTAATTGCTTTGATTGAATTGACACTGTTCATGATGTGAAATATCTTTGGATGGATTACCTTCTTGGCAATGTTGAGTCCGTCTGAGAGACCGAAATGTACAATCTTCTCATTAACATTTGTTAGGAGCGATTTTCAGAACTGCCAGTGGTGTGGGGATTCTGACCAACCAAGTGGATGAGCTAGAGCTATTCACAGTCGGTCTTACCAAACACAGTCTGGGTAGCGTAAAATGTGCAGTAAGGCAGACTAAGGAAATCAGGGGTTTGGTATGTAAGTACAATTAACAACATTTAGAGGGAGCCAAGTATTTGAGGGCTACACAGATGTATAATAAAAGAGAAAGAGTTCAGCCTTAGAAACAGTGATGGCGCTCTAGGTGGATATTATTGATCAGGTTGACACTTAAAAAGGAGTTTGGGATGCTGCAACTGAGGGATGCCATAGAGGCTGACCTGGGCTTGGAAAACTTGAGAGGAAAAAAAGCCCTCCTGTCGCGCTTCTCAAAATTAGGTAATGACACTAATAGTAGATTTCAAAGAGATATTTAATTTGAAGTTATTAGGTTCAAGTATAGATGAGACAAACAAGCCTTAATACGGTGGCGAAAGCAAAAGGTAAATCACAAACAGAATGGTTCTTATAGGAGTATTATGTCCATACACTAGTATGTGATGCCGGTACTGTATCAAAGTTCAGTTGGTTAACAAAATAAAGTGCCCTTAGTTGCATTCACTAAGTGTTCAGATAGTGATCCTGGTTTCCAGAAAATAACAAGAAATGTTTATTTTAAAAGTAGATTGCACATTGGCTGAAACTTTGAATGTACTTAGTTGCCATCACTAAGTTCACTTGTACTTTGATGAGATCCAGTTGGTTTCCAAATTATAGTATCCTTGGTTGTGTGCACTAATGTAAGATGGAGCAAAAGCAAGATGCTTTGTTTAGATCCAGTTAGTTTCCAGGTTGTAGTGTCCTTGGTTTTATATACTAATGTGAAACAGAACGAGAGAAAAATAATTCCTCTGTTTGTGTGCCTTCGGAGTTGAAACAATACTCCTAGTTTCAAAAAGAAAATTTGTAGAGATAGTTGAGGCTTGAAACGTCCTTCAAAAAAAAAAAAGATTGCACATTAGCTGAAACTTTGGGTGTACTTAGTTGTCGTCACTAAGTTCACTGATAGGTCCAACCTAAATACAACCGAAATACTCTGATAATGGCACCAATTGAAGAACAGAAGGGTGGGGAGTCCCTAAGGATAGGAACACTTAACGTGAAAGGCCTCAACTCGCCGACCAAGAGATCACTAGTGGCAAGGGAATTCCGCAGATCTCAAATAGACATTCTCCCTCTACAAGAAACAAAGTTTGCCAAGGGGGAGGATAGAGGAATACTTGGAAAAAGAGGGGGAAAGGAATTCTGGGGCTCAGGCCCACTCAGGAAAGGCGGGAGTCGGAATCTTGATCAAGAAAGGAATCAACTTCGAAGTGGATAAAACCTGGTCCGATGTAAGCGGGCGGACTCTCTTGATATCTGGGACAATCGCAAAGGTCAAAGTAACAGTTGCGGTAATATACTCCCCCAATGCAGGACAAGCCAAGTTCCTAGAAAAGACAATACCCAAAATAATGTTGGAGGCATCCGGCCAGGTTGTTATTGGTGGAGACTTTAACCAGTGGGCAGACCCGACCAAAGACTGAGATAAAAAGCCAAGTTAGAAGTGAACGCACTGGACTTTCTGACATAATGGAGATATATGACCTGCAAGATGTGTGGAGAATTAAACATCCTGATGAAAGAGGCGACACATTTTACTCCAATCCGCACAAAACATTCACCAGGATTGATTACCTGTACCTCACCAAGGACCTCCTCGACACCACAACACTATCTGAAATAGTTACGATAACATGGTCAGACCATGACATGGTCCTATCAGATATAAGGTGGGCAGACTTACCTCTTTCAGGAGGGAAGTGGCGCTGTAATGAAAGCCTGTTGAAAGATTCAGTATTTAAAATTGAAATGGCAAATGAAATTGAGGAATATTTCAAACTGAATAACAATGGGGAAGTCTCCAAGCAGACAATATGGGAGGCGGGTAAAGCCACCTGGAGAGGCATCCTGATACGAGAAGGATCTACCAAAAAAAGAGAGAGAAAGATCATTGAGCACAGACTTAAGTCCGAAATATACCAACTGGAAAGTGAGAACAGGGAACACCTGGGCACGGACCGCAACAACATCAACATAGCACAACATAAAAGGGAAGAACTCAGACTATTGGAGCACGAGCAAATTGCGCGTAAACTCTGATTCCTCAAACAGAAATTCTACAAGAAGGGGGACAAGGCCGACGTGCTATTGGCAGCCAGACAAGGGAACAAAGGGCAGAACGGAAAGTGAAAGAGATAATTGAAGAAAACCCTACGAAGCCCCCAACCCCCCACACTATCCCGGAAAGTTTTGCCAACTTCTACGAGGCGTTGTACACCTCGGAAGTGACTCCAGGGCAATCAGATACAGAACACTATCTTTCCCAGATAGATATGCCCAAAATCTCGTGCCCCGAAACTGAGCTCTTAGAATCTCCGATATCCGAACCTGAGGTCCAAGAGGCAATTAAAAGACTAACTGTAGGCAAATCCCCTGGAGAGGACGGTTATACCGCTGGGTTTATAAAACCTTCAGCGACCAACTAACACCATTCCTGACAGAGCTCTTTAACGAGATATTAGAAACAGGGACGGCCCCCGACTCCTTTACGAAGGCGCTCATAACAGTGATCCCAACGGAAGGAAGGAACTCCAAACTTTGTGGTTCATACCGCCCAATTTCATTGCTCAACTTGGATGCGAAAATTTACACCAGGGTATTAGCCGCTCGATTGGAAGTACTGATCCCTCACCTCATACACAATGACCAAGTCGGATTTATATTGGGTAGGCAAGAAGCTGACACCATGCGCAAAACGCTACATCTCATCCACTCATCACCAGAACTTCCAAGTGACCCTGCCCTACTGTCAATAGATGCAGAAAAGAAAGGCCTTTGATAGAGTGGAGTGGGAATTCTTGAGGGCAGTCCTTCGGAAGGTGGGGATAGGGCCGAGATTTAGGAAAGGGATACAAGCAGTATACACATCCCCAACGGCGTCTATCTCGGTTAATGGGGAATATTGCAGATGGTTTGACATGGGACGTGGTACTAGACAGGGGTGCCCCCTCTCTGCTATACTTTTTGCACTCTCCCTAGAACCCCTGGCCCAAAAAATACGAGCCGACCCCAGAATAGAAGGCATGCGATTGGGAACAAAAGAATATAAGATAGCACTCTATGCTGATGATATACTTTTACACATTACCAACCCCTCTGTATCTGTCCCCCATGCTCTCCAACTACTAGAAGAATATGGCAAACTCTCCGGGTTTAAGGTGAACAAGACTAAATCAATATTGTTCCCTTTGCAAGGAACGAAAGAGGAAAACAAAACTAAGTTCTTGCCCTTAGGCCTCAAACTCGAACACTCTGCCTTTAAATACTTGGGCATCCAGATCACCAAAAACATAACAGACCTATATGAAGCCAACTCTCCTCCCCTCCTCCAGAGCTTCTCGGCCGATCTGAACAGGTGGGACAAACTCACAATTTTGTGGTTAGGGCGGATTAACGCCATTAAAATGGTATGCCTCCCCCGATTCCTATACCCTTTCCAGATGTTACCTATCGAGATACCAAATGCATTTTTTGATGAAGCTAAAAAACTTATGCTTAGGTTCCTCTGGCAGGGAAAGAAGGCAAGGATTGTATTCGACACTCTGACGCTCTCCAAGGACAAAGAAGGAGTAGGTCTCCCCGACATGCGAGCATATTACAAAGCCTCACAACTACGTATCCTTATCCCACACTTACGTGATCACAACCACCTACAATGGGTCCACATGGACAACCATTACTTCACGCCGGCCACTGTGTCAGAATGGCTATGGACCCCTCACAAAAGGATACAACGGAAAATTAAGGGCCACCCGATACTGAGTACCATCTGGAACATCTGGCAACCAAGCAAGGCAATGAAAAAGATCACCACCTAGTCGTCCCCACTTAGCCATTTATGGTCCCCTGGTATAAACGATCATATACCTGAGGTAGGAAGATTCCAATCCTGGTACGAGGCGGGACTCGAAAGGGTAGGGCAACTCCAGCAGAAGGACAAATTCATTACTCTTCCAGACTTAACTGAAGCCCTAGGAATAGGTCCATTATCCACCTTCCAATACATCCAGATAAAAGGAGTCCTCACAAAATCAGCATGGAAAGAACTCACCCCATCCGAACAACTCTTGGATTCTAAGTCTGAAATGAAGGGTTTGATATTGGCTATGTACAAAGAACTTATCGAAGCAGGCACCGGGTCCACAGAACATCTTAGAAGCAGATGGGGGAGGGATTTAGGAGAGGAGATAGACCCAGAACAATGGGAAATGATATGCAAAAACGCATCAAAGACGTCCTTATCCAGCCAATACAAATCACACGCCATCAAACTCCTACACAGATGGCAATACGACCCACTCAAATTGGCCAAGATGTTTCAGACTCTGTGCCCGAGATGTTGGCGAGAATGTGGAGAAACTGCTGACTATTGGCACATGTGGTGGAGCTGCCCACACATTAAAGTATTCTGGGAGGAAGACCTGGCATTGATTAAAGACATAGATGGTATACAAAGAGACGTTGATCCACGTTTGGTTCTCTTCGGAATGGAAAAAAATGGGGATGAGTGGTCTAGACTCAGGGGTCTTGCCCCACACCTACTACTAGCAGCCCGTGCACTCCTAGTAACAAAATGGAAATCCAAAAAGGTTCCAAGTAAGAAGGAATGGATCAATTTGTCAACCAACATTTACACAATGGAATTGATCACGGAATCCCTGCATAACAAAGCATCGCAATGTGAGACCTTATGGTCGGACTTTCGAGGCAAACACCTCTCCGACACGACAGACTCCCAACCCGAAGATGCTACAGGATCTTAATTGAACTAAGAATCCCAAAAACTCAGTACAGGACAGTTATGACCCAAGAATCAAGGAAACCTCACAATAGTGAACCGAACATTACTCGCTATGAACATGTCAACAGAGAAATGATGCCGCAATGATGTCTGCCCAACCATGGGGGGGAGGCGGGTGGGTAAGGAAGATGTTATACTGATTGTTACTACTAGAGATCGGAAACGAACACAAGAACGATCAAGTGTATAATGAGATTTTAGTTTTGTTCTGTTGATGTAACCATGTGCTAACAGAGCTGTAACAATTGAAACGCTTAAATCTCTTGTTCATTTTTTGTTTTTATTTTTATTTTTGTTTCAAAATCAATAAAACCAAATTAAAAAAAAAAGAAAAAGTAAAACAACATGCCTTATGATTATAGTTTTTACTTTAGTAATCCTTCTCTCACCATGAAAGAGAATTTCAAGTGATCTAAAGAGTTGTTAGGCAAGAATCGATGTAGTAACCCTGTGGGAGACTACACAACCCTTGTCCTCTTGGTATTAGCTAACCCACCTATTGGTATAGGCCTGTAGTACACAAGTTGGTAATGTGACTGACCAGCCAGGCTTATCTCACGAGGGGTAAATGCGAGATGCAGAGCTGTAGCAATGAAATCCACCAATACAAGTAGCCAAGTAACACTTACACTCAAGGTTTATGTTATAAATAATAATTTATTTATTTAACAGTAGTTTTTAAATAAGCATTCTTTAAAAAGGGAAATATATGTAGCAATCAAATACACCATAAAATACTTTTCCAGAATCTTTAGAGATGCTTATTACACACTTCCTACACCTGGAGGAGACTTCACTAACTAGGACAGTAATGGCATTTACATATCACTAGTACACTTTGTAGATTCTGAGGTTTGCAAAAAAGAAAGGTTAAAGGAAGTAAAAAGGTTAAACAGGTTCTCAGAGCATGTGAGCACATCATTAAATCTTGCAATGAAGTCTAGATAAAAACCTTTGCCATCAATAATAGTTAAAAAACAGGTTATCACCTATGAGGGACAGTAAGTACCAAAGTCAAATGGACTAGAAGAGTCTGCAGGGAGCCAGGAAAGCCAAAGTCAATTGGAGCACAGTCTATGGAGCTGAGGCACTTCTTAGATAGCAAATTCTTGCACAAAGTTAGAGAGATTGTTGAAGAAAAATCACTGTAGGGTCACAAGCTGTTACACTTAAGAAGGGTAGAGCTGAAATCAACTCTAGCAAAGTTGCTACTGCAAGTCTCAACTGAGAAGAGCAAAGCTAACAACACAGAGGTAAGTACCCCCAGTCGGAACAGTACCTTATGTTAGAAGAAGAGTGGTCCAACTGGCTTCTGTCTGGTTGCAGCCATACAGATCCTGGGTTCCTGTGCCTCAGTCGTGGGGACAAGAGGGAGGATTTCTGGAGGACTCCTGTGGCAGCAATTCGGAAGTCGGCGGCAGCTATGGGCTCTTTTCAGGTCAGCCGCACTTTGCGGTTTCAGCGTGCGGTAAACAGCACTACTGCGGATCTTGGATACCGGTTGGGCTTCCTTCACACCTTGAGTCCTGCACTCTGGTGAGGGGACTCGAGCTCTGGTTGTGCTGCTTCTGAGGGTCTTGGGGAGACACGTGGAGCTTCTGGCCAGATCACAGACGTAGCACTCGACTACAGATTTCTGACCCTAGGCACTAGGTTCCAGTGCAACCAGTCAGGGAGGGTGGTCCAGTGAAGTTTGTCACAGCAGCAGGGCTTCACTGGGCAATTCAAAGGTCTAGGAGGATGCAGCAAGCTTTGTTCCCAGTTTCTTAATCAGGTTGTTCTTCCCAGTGGTCGACTCTGTCTTTAGTCCAAAACCGTCACCTTTTATGCCGGTTTCTCCCATTCTTGCACAGGCTAGCTGTCACTGAAACAGCTGGAGGGCTGTCCTTCAAGGACAGCCAGCCAATCAGGACTGGGTGCATTCAGGCATTCCTGAAGACAAAGGGCAGGGGAGTTTCGGGAACCTCCCGCACTTCGTGCCCTTCCGGACACACTGGAGCTAGAGGCAGGTTTCAGTACTGAAGCCCGCCAAATACAAAACGAACAAAGGGCTCAAACCTGTCTTGGCGCTCATAGTAAAACCCCAGAAAGACCTCACAAACAGAAAATGGAAACAAAATGGTCACCCATGGGTGCTATACTGCCACTGAGGATTAAGTCTGTTGTAGAAAAGCACAATGGTAGGAAAATTAAATCATTGCCACTAGCCATTTAAAGTAAAGCGGGTTACATAAAAAATGTTACATGAGTAGGTAGGATAAGGGGCTACTAATTAATCCCCCAGCACTCCACATACGATGGTGTGTGCTGGACCTACAAAGAGAAAAGGTAGGTAAAGTCAATTTCACTTTACTCTTCTTGGGAACTATAGTTCCCAAAAGAAACAGTATTTAAACCTCGGGAGAAATCTAAAGTATTTCTCTGTGACACTACACTGAAGGTGCTGTGTGTAAACATACAAACAGTAAATGCCTATGGAGTTTGACTGACTCCAAAAACAACGGAAACACATAATCCAAATCAGGTCAAAACACATGAGAGTGTGAGAAAAAGGGCTCACTCACTCCAGGGTTAAAATTAAAAAGTCTTAAAGTCCAGCAAATGAGCTGAAGATTGAAGGGAATTAGCACAGAAATGAGAATTCTCACTAACAAGAGTTTAGTCCAAAGATAAACAATACTTTAAGTACAATCTGTTTCAGCAAAGAGAGGGGGTCACTCCCAATTCCTACACACTAAGCGATCCTGCCTGAGGTAGGAATTCTAGTCCAGAATACCACCACCCATGGAAAGGTAATGGTAGTGCTATGGAGTTGACTATACGCCCATTTCATCACTGTAGTACAAAGGGGTAGTCGAGCACCAAGAGTGGTATGTACAGTCAGATCCTGAAATACAATAGTAAAAATGACCACCCCCAGGTAAGTAAGACATTTTGGGGGTGACTACTGTGAGAAACCAGAAGGCGTCTCACCCACTAGTCCCTGGGGATCTGTCATCCGGATTGCCAGGACACGGCAATGGCTTTTGGATCCAGTTCCTGGGGGTGGACCAGTGCGGGAGGATCAGCTGGGTTAGGGGTCTTCGGGGAGTGGCAGTGGGACACCGGATGGCGAGACGCAGTATCCCTCCCCCGTAATACCTATAACGCCTCCTACAAGGTAGGTTACGTGGAAACTTTACCCAACCCCCTTTCCCATCACAAACCCTTTCACACGGACAGCCCACTCTGGGAGAAAACAGACTCACACCTGAGCAGTGTACCTGACATGTCCCACTACTATGGTCAGGCAAAGTCAGGCAATTACTGACAATCACTCACACCTGACTTCCATTAAACTTCCCGACACGGATAAAAGGCGATACATGAGAGCACAGTCTGAGGGAGGCAATGCACACAAAGGAACATCTGTTTTGAATCGGCAGCTCAACGAGGGGAGAAAGACGAGAAACCAAGAAGGGTTTGCAAGGAGGGAAATAAACTTGACCTTTTTTGGCAAGAAACCATTACTTTCCAGAAACCTTCTAAGCAGAAAGCATAAGGCAAGGAAACCAGACTGAAGACTCCAACATCGTGTGTCAGAGAAACCGAAGGCCCTCCTGCGTAATGAATCAAGGTGAGGAGTAGCGGCAGCCACCGGGGTACCGCCCTTGGCTCGAAGAACAAAGAAGCATTAGAGAGATCAACACAGCTGGTGAGTTGGGGAGATCTATGCAAGACCTGTCTGTGTTGAAGTCAAGGTTGCAAGCGGCAACATTGTATAACGAGCGCTTGAATGAACATTGTTAAACGCATGTTATGAAAGACGCGAGTAAAGCTAAACTGCTGATGAATGTTTGAACTTGAGAAGGGAAGATACGATACTGTTAACAGAGTGGTCTGGCACCGTGAGTGTGCTCAATTGAAGGTCTCTGTAAGGTATCCCGCCAAGAGAAATGAAAGCCAAAAGACTGATGAGAGTATTGTATGAAGTGAATCAAAGTAGTCCTGCAATGGTTTAAGCAAAACCCATCACACATTCGAAAGTCTTTGATTTTGATATCAAGAGGACCCAAGCCTGAATGAGGAAGATCCATGGTCTGAGCCCAAACGAGAGACCAAGAGTAAACATTGTGGTACAAAGGGGTGCAACCCTGAAGGAGGGAGACCCATAATAAATACTGGAAGTGAGAACTTGTGCATGTGAAGATCCTAATAGAAATGGAACTTTGAGATGTGTTTGTTCAGACAGGCCCTCTTCAGTAAGAGACTGTCATTGGAAAAGAGACTTTGGCAGGAGGCTGTGATGTCTATGCTTTGAACCGTGTCCTCATGGCAGAGAAGCCAGAATGTGTGCAAAGCTCGAACATGCCGCCTTGCCCGGTGCTGAAAACGTGGGGAAGGGAAACCAACTGCTCAACCGTGCTGACATATTATATTATTTCTTGAACTCTTTTCTTTGTTGCATACATTATTGTCTCACCCACTTTTGTATTTAGAAGTAAGAAATGGCAATAGGCTTATTAGTTCAGGCCCTTTTATTTTGGCATAGACTCGACTAGGACTGTGTTAATTTTATTTGATGGTCGTAGCTTTCTACCATTCTTAGATTTAGGTTAGATAGGCATTCAACCAACCCATTCAAGTTCAATAAAGACTCTTGAACTGAGATCACTTGTGTCTGTCTTCACTGTTTGATACCATGCCTTCTTTACACTAATCACATTGTTGGTCCGGTTGCAGGAGGTCAAGTGGTCGCAGGTGCAGTGACTGAAATGGGTGCTGGGCTAGGGATCGGCTAGACAGCGGATTTGATCTCTGAAGCAGATGCAGTTTCTGATGATCTCGAGCTATACAAGGCAGATGATCTTGGACGATGATCACTGCTTCTTTCATGGTGGAGATCAACCCCAGGACACTGCAGGCAACGTGATTGGACAAAGAAAGTGCAGTCAGAGTTTGGCAGGCATGGATCCTTGCAGCGGTGGGAAATAGGCTCTAGCCCAGACAGGACCCACTTCAAGGCACAGAGTTGCTGCCACAGGCAATGAGGTTCCTGGGCCACAAGCTGAGGATATGCCAAGTCTCAAGCTTTAAGTCGAGTGGGTGTCCGCTGCAATTATAAGCCTTTTCATTGGATGTTCAGCTCCCAGCAGGATCCATGTGCCATAGATTTCCAGACCGTCTCCTAATAATTTCCACAATTCATGCAGGTAGTGGCTGTTAAATCATGAACTGCCAGATACCCTAAATCGACCCAGCAACAGATATTCACTTGGAGAAATGTGAATTGAGATGAGAAATTCCCAATTCGACTTTCACCCAGTTCAGTCACACAAAAAACGAATCAAGAATCCAAAGCTGTCATATCTATGAGAGTGATGTTCTGAAGTCATTCAGCCTACTGGAGATAGGGATTAATAAATGAAATTGGGCTCACCCTCTAGCCGAGGAACACTCCAGTGGACACAGAAAGGGGGCTCTGAAAGCAAATGGTTTAGATAACGTTTTTACTGCACTTCAATACACCAGTGTTCAGGGCACCAAGCCTAAGGCAATTAACAAACAATTATGCCCTAACAATATGCAACTCTTTAATAAGGGCCTTGGTGACTGCATCTGGGAACTCGACTTTCAATTGACTGTGATATCCCAGAAAACAATTTTAAGTTCCATAGTGTGATGCATCAAGGGAATTCTTCCCTTCTCCCCAAGGGGTGGCATCACCCTTTTAGGCTAGGGAGATGAGCCTGCTTCACAAAAACCCTCCCTAGGTTTATAGGCATGTGGCACCTCAATGGGAAAGACTCCGCCATAGGGGACAATGACTCTGGTTCCTGTGAGGATCTCCAATAGTCATTCCCCATGGTGGCATGCATGGGACTATCATATTTGAAGAACAGTATAAAAACCAGAGACTTGGATGAAGACAAAATTAAAATATACTGTTACAAACAAGAAAGAGAGTAGGTCTCTTTAAATAGAAACTAGCATCCAACTGAGACTAAGAGGTTGAAAGGAGAGCCGAGGTGAGATAAAGCAAAGAAACAAACCTGGCTGGGCAACACGTGAGAGAAGCGGAGCGAAGGAGAGCCAATGAGCCTGGGAACTGCTCTGAGACGGAGAGCAAGACGCTGGACGCCCAGGGTCGATACAGAGTGAGAAACCAAGGAGACAGGACCTCCAATCCCAGTGGTGGCGTGACCACAAAGACTTTGTGGTGGGCCGTGCGCCAATACAACAATGGCGAAATCAGTATGCTGCAAATTCAGCAAACTGTCCAAATACCCAATTGCTTACCAGGTCGCACACAGAGGACCAGGAAGGTTAAAAAGGTGAACGGCCAAAGAGAACCCGAGCAAACACAGACCCCAAAGACATCCCCCCTGATACAGAGGTTACAGGGAGAACGGGAGAACCGAGAGGCCTCCTGGGAATCATTATGAAACAGGAGAAACTCGTCTCAGTGGAATTGACGAGACCGTGAAATTAAAGTCGAGGAACTTGAACTGTAATAATGTGAGAGAGTGAATCACCATAAAAGCCGGAAAATAGACCATTGTACTCCGGAGACCCCCAGTCGGCCCATAGAGCCGAGGTTTGCTCCGAAGTACTTTAAGACGAGATAGCTGCACCTTTGAGATGGATGGGGGTGCAGCTTTATTACTACAACACCAATCAATAAGGACAACTCAATGGTTTGGCAAAGGGAGTCTGTTTAATGACAAGTACAAAAAACAGGGAGTCCTTCTCGCTTTAACTCCAATGAACTTCATACAAGCGGTGACATTTATACTCAAAACTCGTCATAATTGACATATAACACTCAAAAGTTAATATGCAATTCTATTGGTTAGGAAAAGGTAAGTTTAATACAGGTGCTATATCTGTATATGGTAGCGGAGTGAGGGTATTGGGTAAACACTGTCAGGTGGGCGCCTAAGCCCTTCCTTCAAAATGACTACTGTAGACGTCACTAAAAGTATGACGTCCCATTGGTTATGCTAACTATAGGACCCTAGATTATTTGGTCCATTGTGATTGGGTTGGGACCTACCCCATGCATACATTTCCACTTTGCTTAGCAGCACGCAGAATGGTCAGCCAGGTGCAGGGTGCCCCTAGTTACCCGGCCTGCCTCCAATTAAGGTTACACTGAATCATCGCTTCAGCAGCTATGTGTCAATTATTTCAATATGGTTGGCCTCGAAACTGCATCTTCTGTCTGGAAAAGTTCTGATATCTCTGCCTGGGTGGATGCCATGCGTAGGTGTGAACCTGTGCTCCTTCTCGCTTGGCTGGTCACGTGATTCCCACACTGTGAATTTGTCTAGTTTCTCTCAATTTGTGCATTTGATTCTTATTTAGCTCGCCACCTGCCTATGCCTCCTTATCTCGACCTTTTAGAGTCAGGATATTCTGTTCTTAAGTTTCAGTTATATGTAGCTACTGTTTGTTCCTTCTTTTGTTATGACCTTGGCTCTCCTGGCACGAGTTGCATCTGCCGAGTTTCGATTCAGCTGCCTCTTCTCGTCTTGCTAGAATACGAATCTCTGCTCATGCGGCCTTTAGTAACCTGGGTTGATTCTGCTTTTCGTGCAAAGTGGAATCGCACTTATAATACTGTGCTTCGTTTTGAGGTAGATTATGTATAATGGCGCTTGCCATACTATTCTTCTACTTAGCATAGCAAGCCGTATTGTTTTCTTAGCCTTCTTGGGGTTCCAGGCATATATACAGGTGTTATCTTGTTGAATATTTTCATCCTGTTTACAGCTTAAGCTTCTTGGTATTTCAACATTGTTCTCCCTTTTAGGTTCACAATATCCTTATTCATGGAGTTTCGTCTATTTGTGTCATTGTCGGGTCGTTATTTCTTCTATCTGTACGCCTGTCCAGGTCTTCATCCGTCTTCCATTAAGACCTTTTTGGTTTCTTCCGGGACTGTACTTAGGCGATCTTCATTTCGTCTCATTTGCTGGTAGGGTTTTCTTGATGGATACCTTACTGTCCATGGTTGTCTGGGTGTCGGTACTTCAATAGGTGTTGCTTTTCTGATAGGTACTGGGCAGAGCCCTACTGCGGCTCTCTGCTGATTTATTTTCTCATCATACGTCACATATCTTGGTGTGAACGTTCCTGGTACTTCTAAATGAGCAACTGGAGTGCAGGCTCTATTCGGGAACTCCTACACACTATTAAGACTGGGCCTGAAATACCCATGGGAAGAGGGGAACGTACCACATGCGTTAGGAGGCAGACACTGTAAACCAGAAAGAGAAAATGACTAGAGACTATTTAATGTTAATATTATATTATCTTAACATGCTGGATTATGGCCCTCATTACGACCCTGGCGGAGAACCATGGTGCAATTTGCACCATGGTCCATGGCGCTAAGCTGCCAACTCCGCCATGGTGGTTGGCGGACTTACCGCCCCATTCCGACCTTGGCGGGGCGGTAAGTCCCCAATCCCCATTTACCCTTCCCCATTCCCATTTTTGCCCCATAGGGTATAATGGGAGTGGGGAAGGCGTTAATTACGCCACCGTAAATTACGGTGGCGTAATTAACAACAAGTCCCGTAGCGCCATGGATTTTTCTGCCTGCAAAAAGCAGGCGTAAAAATCACCATGGCGCTACGGGAACTCGTACTCAGGCGGAAAGGGGCGCCATGGTTTACGCCGGCGTAAACCCCTTTCCGCCAGGGTCGTAATGAGGGCCTATGTGTTTTATATGTTTTATGTCATTTTATGCATTTAATGATATGTGAAGGTATGTGTGATTTTATGACTTGTTTGTCGAAATAAAGCTTATGAACTGAACTAGTGCTATGTGGGTGCTCCCAGCCTATATAAATAACTAAGATGGTCGTCCATCGTCAGGAAGTCCTAAAATGAAAAATGTCAGCTGTCCAAGAACTAATGCTAAATTACCCTAGCACTATTCTAACAAACTAAGGTCAGGAGAATGTCTCCCTTCTCCTGATTGTCTTTTCTCACAATGTTTCTGCTTTGCTTCAGACGCCTCCTCAGGGGAAGTGACGCCGTACACAACATAATCAAATTCTTCAAATCCTCTGTGCCATTCCTGCATAGGGTACAAGTAGGTGAAGCGTCAGTGTCCCTTCTATGCATCAACTACTCTGCTATAGGCAGGATCCCAAATCAAAATTTCACATACATGGACCTTTCGAGCTTGGGGCTGATAAGATCCAAGTAAGCCTCAAACCTCTCCTCCATCTTGTTTGCAAGATAACATGCTAGGTATTCGGAAGATGTAGCTTTAGCCAAAGTATCCTGCTGCATCAGAGCCAATAGCCACCAAGACCCAAATCCATTAAGCTCCGCTTTACCTGGACTACCCACTTCAAATTTGTACCCCCTTGCTGGGATAACACATCCTGCAATGCTTCTCTGTATTTGAGTACATTTTTGTTAGACCAAACAGGACCCAGTAAAGAACTGGGCGCAGTTGACAGACAGACTCTATTCCCTGCCTGCCCATCTAAAGACGCACTGGCAGGCTCGAGGAGCAGATAGGCAATCCCAGTAACTTCTTCAGATACTTGTTTTCACTGACTGCAAGGGTTTGTATGTTCGTCTGCCCCCACAGCTCTGCTCCGTACATCGCAGCCTGCCGTGCCTGAGCAGTATATGCTTTAAGAGAAACATGCATGGCCCCATTTCCATGCTCTGCGGTGAACCTGACAAGTGCCCCGCTGTACCTTGCAGTGTCAACTTGATCTTCTTGAGCTGCATTGCCCAGCCACTGCTTGCCATTAGTCTTATCACAAGATAGTCAAATGTGGCAACCCGTTCAATCACCCCTTCATCCAGGCCCAAATTCAGTCCCTTTTGCTTCCTACTGCCATTAATATTGAAAACCATGGATTTGTCTGCCCAACATGCAATGGCAAGCAATTCCTTTTACAAAATGCAGTGAATATGTCCAACTGTTTATGGACGCCTGCGGGTGTCAAAGATAGCAAAACTGCATCATCAAAATACAGCAGGGCTGGTATCCTTTCCCTTGCCAATGTCGGTGCATCCGTCTGAACTACCAATATTTCATTAATCATGCCATTAATAAACAAACAGAAGAGCTTGGGAGCAAGGACACATCCCTGACAGACACACTTAATTATTCTAATACTATTGGATGTTCTCCCATCAGTGCCCAAACTTACTACTGCAGTATTGCCAGTAACTAGGTTCTGTATTGCAGTCAGCAAGGGACCCGGGATACCCTGCTTCCTCAATGTCTCCCAGCTATGCTCCCTAGGCACAGTGTCAAAGGCGGTGCGCAGATCCACGAAGACTGCATACACACTAACTATTCTCAAGACTGCATACTTGTCACACATCAACCTTAGTAGAAGACTTTGGCCGACTGTGCTCAGTCCTTCTGAGAACCCCACCAGGCGATTATTAATTATTATACCACTACTAGCCCAGTTATCTAAGTATGATAGCAAAGCCCTGGCAATATGTGTCCCCCCTGCATCCAGAAGTGAAATGGGCCTGTATTTCAAGGGGTCATCTCTAGGGCCTTTTTTTCATAAATTGGGACCAACTCTGCTATTCTCCTGGACTCTGGAACTGCATTTATGCCCAGGATAACATTAAACAACCTGTTTAAATATGGCACTGAGACTGCAATATCACTCCTATAAAAGTCAAGGGGTACCCTATCTGGACCAGGTGCTTTACCCAGCTTCTGGCACAAAAAGGCTTTCCCCACCTCATCACATGTTCAACTCAGAGGAGGGTAATTTGTAACAACTCTGCCCATGGTGCACCTCTCACCAGGGCTAGTCTTACCAGACGTGGCCCCTTTCGCCCCATAAAGACTGCTGCAGTGTTCAACACAAGCTTGCTCTGTGATGCAGACTTGCAGCATATTAGGTCCTTTTCACTTCCCCACCCCCAATAGCAATAGGGAAAGTTAGGCCTTTTTTATCACATAATAAACAAATTAGTGGCAATGTCATGCAACATCTGCATCCTTATTCCGACCCACCACAATACCTAAAGTGATCATCTATATGGCTGATTGTCTCCAGAAATAGAAATATGCCTTGGACTCCTTTGGACTCAGAAATTTTAATTTTATGCCAAGTTCAGCAGGTCTGGCAAATTCTGTAACTGTAGCAGAGAGTGGGGCATCTGCACTTGTTTTATGTCATGGTGCCCTAACTTCATTCCTAGTTGGCTGAGGATTAAGGAAGTTACAGACCTGGTCCACAGCAATGATGTCCAGCTCAACCCAAAGCCCTTAAAGGATTTGGCATTTTACCAAATTCCAGTTCACTCAACTCATCATCATCATCATCATCACCATCATGTTTATTTCGGAAATGTACAAAGCTTTCCATAAAACCAATACAATAAAAAGAGGATAAAATGCATAACAATATAGATGCTAGATATATCCATCCCCATATCATGAAATCCAAAACAACCATACAAAAAACACATTTCATGACATATTCCTGAGCAAACACTTTCTAATATAAAGTGCTTTTTATAGGTAGGATAGAAGAGTCCACCCAACACATGGAGAGTCGGTCCTCAATAGAAAAATCAGAGCTGGGCGATATTGAACAAAACCTAGTTCACGCGACACAGGGTGTAACAAAGAGCCTCTCACTCTCTCATAAGATGGCCAGAAAAATATCAAGTTGGCCAGATCCGCATAGGCAGCATCGTACAACGCACAGGTCTGATTACCAATCTCCACAGACAATGCTGCCACCACCACCAGTAATAAGACACAATCGAACCTACCCCCGGTTATAATGACTCGCTCCAACAGTGACTCGGCCAACATTAAATGCTTCTGAATGACAAAGGACATGATCCTCATTAGCCCTCTGTTCTTAGGTTTCATGAGCTCCAGGCTCTCTCTCCTTGCCCCTATGTAATCATGAAAACAGCTGGTCAGTAATCTTATCTCCCCTCGAGATATACAATTAAGAGGTGGGTACAATTGTGTAATTTTGAGTTCCATTATTTGTTTCTTAATGTGCCTCAACCTTACCACCAATGTCTTTGGCAATCATGAAGTTAATCAACTCGTGGGTAAGGACAGCTTTTTCATTGCAGCATAGCCTGAGCCATTGAAAAACGGGCTGCAGTGAGATCAGATCCTCAATTAATTTACAGCCCAATTCTAGGTGTACCCCAATGTTTGGAGCAGAGGATGACAGGCCCAGGATGCTTTTAAATAAATGATTCTCACCTACTTGAATTGAATTAACATTAGAATACCCCCATAACTCCATCCCAAATCTAGCGACAGAGGCTGCCTTGCCATTGTACACTTTAAACAACAGGTCAATTGGTTTGGCTTTAAACAGGCCCAATGACCTGGTGACACCGCCCAATGCCTGCTTTAAATAAGACACCTGTTTGCTCAAATGCGGGTTCGGGCCAAAATTGGAAGGGAACCTGACTCCCAGGTAGTAAAAGTTATCGACCCTTGGGATCAAAGCGCCTTTGCAGTACATTGCCATGAATTTCACTCTACACCTCCCTTTGTGGTCCTCAACTCAGATTGTGGATTAAGAAAAGCTTTGACACTGACAAAATAGCTTGTTTCAAGATACCTGGAGTCCAAGTAACCTCTCAAGGGTAAAGACTGGATAATAGAGACGGGAAGACTAGCCACCATGGAGCATGGGGAATCGGGAGACCTTCAAAAGAATATGTGACAAATTCCCAGATGCGTAGGAAGAACGAATAGTGGATGCAATTTCTGCTCTTTTTGCCCACCTTTTTATGTATAGTCCTCGTTTCCATACTAACTTCTTTCCTTTTGTTTCCTGCAATAGTGAGGGAAATATGTTAAGATTTGTTGATAACCATCATGTTGCCTTATCAACTCAATGCTACTTGCTCTTTGAGAACCGTTTGGTTATGTTTTAGAAGATTTTGTAATGCTGTTGCGTCCATGGTCTGTTGTTAATGATGATTTGTTTATGCTCTTGTGCTTAACAGTAGTTCATTAACTTCACATTATTCCACCCCACTTCCAGAATTGTAACAAGAGGAAATATGCAGTTGGTAATGTACTTCAGGGGAAGAGAACCTTTCTCTCTCCGGATGTTTTGACCTACAACTAGGACTGGGTGTTATGGACCAAAAGTCATACCTCAATATTTTTTGGTTGAATTGTGATATACAATATATATCTCATTATTGTTTATGTGGGTTAAATGCTCAGTTGTCAGCCGCCAACTACATATGAGATGTCACAAACACCTTTATTTATAAAACACTGATCCAAATAAAGTGCAAATGCAAGGTTCCTCTTCCTGTTTGAGAATACACACAGCTGTGTAAATATCAAAATGTAAATAAAAAATGGTAGTTTAGGTAATAATGTATATATATATATGTATATATCTCTATGTTGATGATATTGTCTCATCCTATATCGATTTTGAAATTAAATCGATATATCTCCAAAACTCGATATATCGGCCAGCCCTACCTACAACTCCCATCTGAACTTCGCCATATAGTCAAAAGTGAGGAGTCACTGGATCCAAAAGCGAACACCTCTAGAGGATCACAGGCTGCTTACTCCTGACGTACTTAATGAAAAATGTATTTGGAAAATCAATAATGGCTTTCTCTTTACTTCTTGAACATGGAACAACGTAGAAGAGTCCACGAGAAATACCCGATCTATTGCCTTATTCACCACTCTCCTGCTCTCCTCAATGCCATCAGCTAATTTCTTTGTACCTCGATCTGCCCTATTTACACCCCCTCTGTAATCTCCATTGTTACTGCTACATTACTGCTACATTATTGATTGCTAAAGTGTTCCATATTAAATACTCTGAGGGTCATGGAAAGATGGTCAGATCATGTTGCTAACGTGTAATAAATATGTGTTTATTAAACATATTTATTACATAGTTTTCACTGACAAAAAATGCCACTCTATATGTAGGTCTATTTCTAAATGTGATTGCTTGGCTGAATAGCTGAGGTATAGCCTATATCCTACTGTATACATCCGGGGTGTCCAACTCTAGGCCCCCAGGGCTGCAAACCTGACAGTTTTCAGGATATGCCTGATTAGTTTTCATGATATTAAATAGCATACATTTTGAATTGTTATATGAAAATGTATCTCATGAAGATTAATGAGGGATAGCCTGAACATCTGACATGTTTTCTGCCCCTTGTTGCCTGCAGTTGGACAACCCTAGTATACATAGTCAATGAATCGATTACCTCTGACTTTCATATTGTGTAATACGTGATATATTTTCATGCTTCACAGATCCTTCAATGCCAGAGTTCCTGAGCTTGAAAAATGTGCAGAAAAACAGCATCTCCCTTGAGTGGACGCCTCCTGCAAATATGACTGGTGCAGATTTCACTTACAACATCACATACAGTAGTTCACAGGGAGCATGGAGTGTCACAAACAGCACTGCCTATGCCAACCTTGTGAGCCTAGTACCTGGAACAAACTACACAATAAGCGTTGTGACAGTCGCTGGTGGTAATTATACCAGTTTGCCTGCTATCATATCTTCGTACACAAGTAAGTTGAGTTTGTATTTTGTATACTGTGTTAATGAATGCCCTACACTGATTTTCTTGTTTTCTGACATGTACCAGCAAATATGAACTCAGTATTTCCAAAACCCTAAGGTGATCTTGTGAATTCACAATAAGCTAAACGTAATAGTGCAAGAGCTGTTCACTACGTCCACTGCTTCTCTTCAAGCGTTAACATGAGGGAGGTATTAAAAGGAGCTATGATGATAACAGGACTGCCCCAGTTCTTTTGCTACAGATGCTCCCTGTGATCTGATGGGTGGTGCCATAAGCACCCCTCAATGTTCCCAATGTGATGTGTTTTGCCTAACTACAAATCATTGATGCTTTTAAGCTGAAACTAAAACTGGTAAAATGAAGATGTTCTGCTTTTTATGAAATAGTGGGGACAACCCTTGTTCACAAGCTTTTGACAGAAAGGTGGATTCAAATGCCTCAATATTTTGCAAATGGTTAAATGTGAATGCCCCTTTGCCTGCAAAAATTGCTAAAACATAGAAAAGGGAAGCTTTTCACTTCCATTGTTGTTGTTTTTTGTCCAAATATTGGCTTTGCAGTGGTACGTTTTCTGGGTATATTTTCCTTAAACAAATTGTGACTTGACCGTCTCACTCTTAACCTCGAAACATTGAAATGGTTATTCATTACCAAGAAAAGTCTGACCTTGAACTATAATGTTAAGGATATCAGCCTTACTTCTTCAGCATCATTTGTTGCGAGAGTTGGCCGTGAAATAAATATGAAATATTGCAGAAAAAAGATCAAACAACTGTGTGAATTAAGGCACAACACAGACCCGTCTAGTCGGTTCTCTCTGTGATCCAAGAAGAAAAAATGCCCTACACGAGAATTGGATACGATAAGATCCATAATAATGTAAAACATATATCAAAGATTACAAAAGAATTGAAATATTCTGTATTAGTAGCCGGCAGGGGCCATGGTCTTGGCCTCCCAGCCAATGAGGATGCTCAGAACAGGGGCTTTACCACACAGTAAATCCCCAGCTGCCATCCCCCCCTGCCGAATAGTGAGGTAAGTTCTCCCCCATGGCCCACATCCCCATTCCCCCTTTTCCACACATTTTGCCCCTTCATATCCCCACCCCATTTACCGTCCACTTCCATGTCCCTCGCCGGAGCCGGGACCAGTAGTGTCCCGATGCACGACTTGCCACCATGAAAAGGGAGAAGGGACTACATATAGTTCCTTCTCCCACGATCCATGGTGGCCATATTTTCTTTTTTTTTAAAGTTGAGAAACGGATTACATGCCCTTTCTCAACTTAAAAAACCTCCACTATTCGTATCCCAGTACAACGTTCCGGAACTCCAATAGCAATATTACCCTTGCAGGGGGGGGCATTACCTGGTCCGGCAATGCCCCCCCTTCTCTGGTGATATTGCTTAAATGCATAACAGTGCGGTTACTATTATCGGACCTTAAAAGGTGGCATTTTTAAAATGTGCCCACTCGTCAAGAATAAAAACATAGAATTTCTATGTGGCAAAAAATATGTCTATACTTCGTCATTTCGTCAGCTGTAAAACTACAGTCAATGTTCCTACAAGTGAATGTTCAATGTTCATACAAGTGAATGTACTTGTAACTAATTGAATGTTGGTAGCTCAATCGGTCCTCTCTGAAAAATCATCTTCGGGTGAGGAAGAATTGTTCGCTTCAGTAGACTTTCGCTTCATGTTAGCAGGAGAGACCCCTAATCTGAAACTCAAACAGATAAGTGTCATGGGCATTGATGATTCGAAAACTCTGCTTTTATGACAAAAAATGGCAAATATTTTCATTTGAAATAATGAGGGTATGTTCTCCTTGCATGTAATATTAATTGTGTCTATTGACTGTGTTTACACGTTGAGTGTTCACAAGGACCGCCCTTCTTCCTACAGTCTCCTCCTCATCTACTTCCCTTCTTTCTCAAAGCATATTTCCTTCAGCATGCATTTGTTTGCTAACAAAACACATTGCAATTTATTTTTCAAACTTTTCATCTAACTAATGTGGCACATACGTTTTCACACAATATGAATATGTTATGTTACTTGATATTTGTATAGCACCTTATGCATCATTGGTATGACCTCAAAGCGGTGGTAGGTTCAACGCCCTCGTGAACCTCAGTTCAATTCAGTTGAGAGAGAGCGAGTCGTAAAGTATGTGGGCACACCAGGTATGTGTGCAGCTGGTGTGGTTGTTGCATGATAGCTGCTTCTTAGCGGTAGGTGTGGTGCTGAGGAAATCAATTGGATGTGTTCAGTCTGGAGGGTGGACACCCAGAATGAGTTCTGGATGTGTTAGGCCTGAGGAGACGCCTAAGCTAGCCGGTATGTGCTCCGCTAGCTGTGTTTTATTAGGATGATGAGGAGTTCATGAGGCCATGTTATTATGAGACCAGCTAGACCGAATGTGTCATAGTATAGTTGTGTTCTAGCTGATTGATGGTGTATAAAGGAGAGTAAGCGTAGTAGTGTAATATGGTGGTTATCAGTAAAGCGCCTGCAACCAAGCACGAGAGCAGGACAGGGGGCGTACATAGCGGCTTAGATATATAAAGCAACAGGATGGATAGAGGTAAACATGTGATACAGCTAACATGGTGATACAGGTACATAGCATATACATAGCATATATAGGAGATACAGAGATGTACAGAGATATATCCACTCCATCCACTCTGTCCTTTCCATCCATTCCATCCACTCCGTCCTTTCCATCCATTCCATCCACCTTTTCCATCTGTTCCATCCGTTCTATCTTTTCCATCCGCTCCATCCACTCCATCCTCATGGAGAACGGGTGTTGTCTCTATCCGCACCATAGATAAAGATATTAGTGACACTTTCTAGATTCAACTTTAACACAGTGGGGCTATTAGGCATATTTTCTAGATTCAAATTCAACACAGTGATGCTATTAGGCACCATGAATGATGTTGGGAATACCTTCTAAGTTCAACTTTAAAACAGTGACGCAATTAGGGCACACTAAGTGATGTTGGGAATGCATTCTAAGTTCAAGGATGGAGCAATGCCCGGTGAACACCACTTAACATGTGCTATTTTGACCCTTTACCAACAAATTAAACACAATGGCCCAGCCAAGGTGAAGTGGCCAACGGTGGCAAATGTGGAAACAGGCCTTCAGCCCTCCGCTCTGTAAACTCTCCGGTCTCTCTTACATAATTTTATTTACTTAGATTTGGGATTGCACTGGCTCATGACAGGATTCTCATAATACATGTAGTTAATTACAGGCGCACTGGGAGAATTTGCTTCCCATCTGTTGAGAGGGCCTGGGAAAAACCCAAAATTGCACAGAGGATCAGGAGTCAGAAAATAAACGAACTAAATAACGGAAGTAGAAAAGGTGAGAGGCAAACCCCAGCTCTATTAACATCCAAAAAAGCAGGGACAGCAGATAATCAAAAAGGTTGCAGCTCCCAGAGCTTCCATACAAAACAACATCTTTTAAGGTGATCAATCATCATAACCGGCGTCACACTACAATCTTGGTTGCTAACACCTATGGGGTGAAGGGATTGGTCAGCAAGGATAACTATATATATGTTATATAGGGGTTAAACTTTTAATTGGATAACGCTTGCCTGGTGCCTCCTCCTGAGACCACCTCTAAATTGATAACAGTAAAAAGGCATCATCTCTACGATAAACTATTGGTTGGAATAATATGTAAGGGCGGCCTAACATTGGGGGTTTGTATTGGTTGGCTTTCTACTGACCAACTTTTGGCACCTGACAGGTCATCAAGACATAAGCCAGACAGGACTAGGGGGAGAGGGGTCCACAGACTGCTTTCCTTTCAATTAAAAAAGATACCAACTCGTATTGCTCGGCCAAGAGCCATTGTGTTTCCTCTGCAGTTGGCCTTGTGCAGCATCTTGTGTCTGGGAATATGCGTGAGGAGTGAGGCAGGTGTCCTATCTGTGTCCATTACTAAAAAAAAAACAGTGTTCTTCAATTATGGGTCATGTGTGGTGAGACCATGTTTGGAATTATTTCACCCTGCATTTGTTGGGATTTTAGCTAATATTAGTAGGAATGTTATGGTTTTCTCTACCTGTGCGGACTCTCTTGATCCATTCCCCATGAAGTATTTGGGTTTATAATTATCCTGCACCTGGATTACAAAGGCTAGTTGTTCTAATTAATCTAATAATTTATGGCTTGTGTCTTGGGAATTGTTATCTCATGCTCTCGCTGAGACGTTCGGAACCTCCTTCATTTCTTAGTAACCTTGGCTTCGTCTGCAAAGCTACCATATGAGCTTCTGCACAGATCTGTATTTCAGTAAATCTAGCATTTTGAGCTCTCGTGAAACCTTGAGTCCTTTCGTTTACTTAGAGGTGTACTGCGGCTTCCATTTTGGAAAGGATGGCAGCCTGTTACTGTTGTTTTTCTATGTTACTGAGCTATATATGCGTGTCATTCATGTTGCGTTCAGCTTACATATTGCATATGTTAGTATTCTTCATGTCTTTATGGATGCCATGTTAATATTCTTCATGTGTAAATGCATATTCGAACTTCTGTTACTTTCTTCATGTGATGTCACAATTTTAGCTTACTTTTACCTGTTCCATTTTAAGTTTAAATTGTGTTCATCTCTTGCTGTACCTGCTTAGGATATGGGCTGTATGGTTGTCTTAGTGAGTAACATTTCTCACCTGGGCGGTATTGGATCAGGGGAGGGGCTGTAGCTACGCACAACATATTCATCTGTCTCTCAACAAAACATTTTGATATATTGACATCAGTGTGCTCTCCATGTGTGAGTTTATGCACCCTGATGAGGTTAATTTTTTTAATATGTCACTAGCAACCAATACATTTTGTTTTTGCACATTTTAATACACTTCCTTGCTCTTTTCTCCCCTTGAAGAGCTTGCTCACCATCTCATCGTTCCAGCACTCTGACATTACTATGCATGTGCATGCAGGTTTCAGCATAGAGATGGGCGGCGGCTCTCGCTCTCCACAAGGGATGGAGATTAGTTGTATCTGATTCTTTCAATATATGTGCCTCCACTTAAGGTTTCAATTCTTAAGCACATAGTGATTCTTTCTCTCAAAGACACCTCTCTCTTTTTTTATAAAGAAAATGCATTCACATTTCCTACAATGGAATTCATGCAATATTGTTAGTTATTTAAATTGGCATTATTTTAATTCACTTGTGTCATCTATCTCACCTTTATATTCCAAAGAGCCCTGATGATCGCAAATAAATAGGTATATGTGTTTAAATAGCATACTATATCCGATTGGAATAAACAGCTACAAGAATTAAATATTTGTGCCTATCACAAGGAAGGGAATACATATTTTATTTAACTGAATGGACTCATTGCCAGCACCTATCCTTGCTTTAGTTACAATCACTTGTAAGGTGCAGTGACACGTATACCAGTGCTGCCATTATATTATATGCATCCACAACTATGTTGTGCTTGTATGAGCTCCCACTGCAGTTTAGAAACATATACTCTTGTGTTATGTGCACATTTCATTCATGACATCCAGTATTCACTAAGATATAATCCAACATGCATTCTTTACTCCAGGCATCATACAAACTGCTAGAAAGGGTCAACAATTTGGTTATTGACCAAAACACAAAGTGTTCTTAATTTGTAGGCCTATGCGCTCGACACTTATGGCTAGTCCTTCTTCTTTCGCTCCAGACAGTATACAGAGCAGTATCTAGTGTAGTTTACTTCGGTACTGCCTGATCCATATGCACCACATACTGCCTGATCCATATGCACCACATGCACATGCCTATATTTTGTTGGTCTAGTTATGCACCCCCTGAACAGGTCAATCAGTTTCCCAAGTTGCATTTACCACTAGGCGTATTTTGTTAGCCATGTCTTCAACAGCTGGTGAGGTCAGGCAGACCAGGATAAAGCATGTGGGATTTGCTGCCACACAGATTTGCCTTCACAGGTTGGAGCCTGGCCTGGGTAGCCATGTGTGTTGCAAGCCCCAGACGATCTGCGATGAATGCTCCATTTTCACCCTCCAGTGCAACTGCAGAATTACTGCCCAATCGCCCCTCTTTTTATTGCTGGTGCCTTGTCTTCAACTTCCTGGGGAGTCAGAGAGGGTGAAAAGAGGATTTGCCACCCTGTGTGCCTCCCATAGTGGCTCAGCAGTCAATAATTGACTTCTGTGTTGCTAGACGAGGGACAGGTGATGGGAAGTGCAGAAAGTAAATACATCTCTTGGAGAGCTGCGCTTGATTGCTGTTTGCAAAACATCCTCTCTGGGATGCCAAACCAGGAATGGCAGGAGGTGCCTGTGGGTTCCCAGGGAGTTGCCAGGCATATCCTGGTGACCCCAAATGACGTCCTTGATAAATCTGTGATATCTATTATGATTTGGGTCTCAATGCTCCACCAATTTAGAGATTATTAAGACATCTGACATTTTCCTCCTTAGGGCCTGAACGGATACCACTTGGGAATATTACTGTCATAAACAATCACTCAACAAGTTCCCTGCAGATCAGCTGGAACCAACCCCCTGGAATCGTGGAACTATACACTATCGCCATTCAAGGAGCCGTCAACCAAACCAAGAACAGCACAACTGCGCAGCCTGTTACTTTCACAAGCTTGCTCCCTGGTAGGGAATACACTGTCACAATCACAACAGCTAGCGGCCCTTACAATGAGACATCAGATCCAGTGACGGGAGTAACATGTAAGTGTATATGTTACAGTGTACAGATTTATTGTTGAAAGTGTCAAAAGAGCCACAATACATAAGGCAGAAAATAATGTTTTACTTCATGGTGAATTTTACCTGCACTTTTATGAGGTTTGAACAATAGCTTTACATTGCCTGTGAAGGCATATTACGTATATCTTATCTGGAAGTGAATATGTACGCTACATGTATGTACAGCAGCGGTATGTATATTCCATGTCCATTTGGTTTTAATCCCTTACCGCTATCATGGACCTTAGAAGTAACGTATATTTAAAAAACTGCCCTAAATTCCTAATGAGGCCGTTTGTGTCATCTGGATTCTCCTTTACATGCGTTTAAATTAAAACTAATTCTGAAAAACATATGCGTTGTGGTGGGAAGCTGGCTAACCCCTTACACTGGCAAAACATAGGCGCGCTCGACTTTCCCCAAATGTGCCCTGCAGGAAAGTCAAGCTTTTGCTGGCCGGTCTGACCTGCCTCTTGGGACTCCAGGGACATTTCCCAAGTGTGTAACCCTGCCTCAGATTGCAAAGCAGAGTTGGAAGCCTGCCATCTCGTTGCCTGTGAAGACTCACGAGAGGAGCTTGGCAGCCACTCACAGTCCCTGGTCCATGCAAAAACAGACTTGAGGACCTTTAAAAGTCAACGCTTTTTCCATGCTTCCTTTGTGGGCTATATTGGGCTGTTACTATAGGAGTGAACAGGACATGCTCACAGGCTGGGGTTTTTGAAAGATATGTGCAGTTCTTTTGACGAGTTTAGAATAGATTAGGAGTTTTTGGAAGAGTTTGTTTGTGGTGTTATTTTGTGTTTCTTGACCCTTGACTGACCTATCCCCTTGTGTCTGCTTGGGTTTGTGCTTTTGGCCCCCTCTCCATTATTCTCTTTTACACTTACTCCCTTTGAGAAAAATGCATTAAGGCAGTTCCTCTTCTACTGTGCCCTGCTCTCGGTGTGCCACCCGAGGAGATTGCAAAGCTGGCTGCAGTTTACGCGTGTGGTTTGGGATCACACTGTATGATATCGTAATGTATTGCACAGCGTGTGAGATGAGATGTGAGAGACGAGAGGTATCAGACTAGAAGGAGAAAGACGCTGCGAGGACCCGTGTGGAGGTATGGGTGAGGACTGGTTCAGGTGCGCAAAGAAAGGCAGGTGAGGAAAGGCACTGGGCTTGGCGGGTCAGGTCCGAACACTGAAATAATGGACCTGACTGACTGAGCCTTTACAAATACATCATTAAGAAACCCAGTGCCTAATCCTACACAAGTAAAGATTACACTGCTACTATTCACCTCGCTCTCCTTGGAAACCTTTAATTTGAACAGACTTGAATGGATTTCCGTGGCGTTCACTGGAGTATTATTTAGCATAATAGAGCTATTGTTGCCATGCTACATAGGGGAAGCAAAATCTTAATTAAGCAATATGCCCTGAGCGGCGGGGGCTTTACCGACTCAGGTAATGCCCCAGGGCCCATAGTTAAAGGCCCAGAGCGAAGCGAGCGGGGCATATAGTTATTAGTACCCCGGCCCGCAAAAATTGTGTGACCGGGGCACTAAAAGCTTTATTTCTTTCCCGAAACGCTGTGGCGTTTTGGAAAAAATAAAAAAAAAGACGTCAAAGAAAATGGCCACCATGGAAAGGGAAAAAAGAGACAGTTTTCCCTTTCCATGGCAGCCATCGGGACGGACGTGCTGGAAACAGAAGTGTTTCCAGCGCGTCCGCTCCTGAAAAAAAAGAAGGTAAGTGGGGTTGGGAGGGCAGAAGGGAGGGAAAAAAAAAAAAAAAAAAAACAACGTACCTCGGTCCCCAGCGGGATGATGATGGTATTTCTCCAGCCGTGTGGGGCTCCAAGCAGGGATGGCCCTGCTAGGAGTCTTCACACGGCTGGAGCCTTTCATCGTCCCCCGCCGGGGACCAAGGCATAGAAGGTGAGTGGGGTGAGGAGGGCAGGGAGGTGGGAGGAGGGAGGGAAGGAAGAAAAAAAAAAGCCTTACCTCTGTCCCGGCGGGGGGAGAAGGTGGCCTCTCAGCCTTGAGGAGGCTTGGAGCAGGGATGGCCCGCTTCGAGCATCCTCATTGGCTGAAAGGCTGCCACGCCCCCCCGCTGGGGACAAAGGCCGTGGAATCCCAACGGAGGGATTCCCGGCCTGGTAACGACTCGGCGAGGGCCAATCAGAATGGCTCTTTCATTCTGATTGCACCCTCGCCGCGTACCTATAAATATAATGGAACAGATTCTCAAATCTTTTTTTTGGCCCAAGTGCTTTGGTACACTAGTGCATATTTTAATTTTCACAAAAAAAAGGTGTATCCAAATCCACAAAGGACATCAAAATGTATTCATCTTAGAAACCCACACTCGTATGCATTTTTTACACAGTACGCCTTTCTGCACATTTTATAGTTGAACCCTGAATTCACAAATGTGTTGCACTTTAAATTTTGCTGAAAACGAAGGCATTTCCCTGTGCCTGTTTGGAACAAGCGAAAGGGGAATCATATTGCATGACAGGGTTTTTCTTGCCCATGCCATGCATTTCTTATTTAAGTGTAAAAGCAGCAATATGAACTGCTTCTGTTCCACTTTGATTTCTATCCCTGAAACAGGCATAGACATCTTTTATCTTTTTCTCTATGAAATTTGCTCCCAGCCCCACGTGATTGCTGAGAGCCAATCGCACATTGTATGCATCTTTGCTCTGTTCTTGTTCCCATCAATGAAAAAAAAACAGGTCACCTTTGACAATTAGGTGAGCTGCACTTTCCTGCAATCAGCGCACATGACAAAAGTGCATTCTCTTTTTCCATTTGTAACCATTTTTTTTATTATCTACTTCAATATCTTAAAGGTAAAAGTATCACAGTCCATGATAAAGGAATGGGCACTTAATGTTCTATAAATATAGAAACTTTAATTAAGCACACCATGTACAATAATAGCTAAATAGAGAACACTACAAAACTCCACCCCTGTAGAACGAACACAGAATATGCAAGATAGCAAGATGCATCACTCTGGGTAGTGAGACGGGGTAAAAGAGGCAACAAAAAATACAATGTTCAAAAAGGATATGTTCTTGAGTTGCAAAATGGAATTAATGTGACCCAGCCAGTCTCTAGAGCTCCGAATGGACTGGGGGACAGTTGTCAGGCACTGATACCTTTTGCAATGTCTTGGCGGTCATTAAACAATGGTGAACCAGGCTTCTCAGCACTGTTCGGGAGTCCTAATCAGCTCTAGATGTGATAGTCACAACCATCCAGCAGCAAGCAGAAGTTAATGCAGCATCGAACTCAAAGAAGTCTGCAATTCGAAGCAGCTCAAGCGATGCGGATCATGGATGCCAACAGGTACGGTTCGACAGTCGAGGATCGATGGTGGACAGGCTGGTGAAGAGATGCGCAGTTGAGGCGGCTTGTTGTGAGCCAAAGGATGTAGTTCAGGAAGACCACCAAATGGAGGTTTGATCATTGACTCGATCTGTGATGAAGGGCCTGGTGGTTCAAACAGCATTTCAAACAATGCAAATGAAGCAGTACTTCTTGGTCTGAGCAGAGACAACAATGCTCTTCAGCTGGCGCTGTGCTGCAGTGAACTTGTTCGAGTGGGCAGACTCTGGTTTGAAAGCCGATGTGTGCCAAAGGCAGCTCCTGAGGGTCCTGTTGTTTTGAACTGGGTTGAACACACTCAAATCACAGCTTGCAGTGTTTAGACAGGATAATTGCAAGAATCCTGGTTGTCTTGGCCGTGGGGATCTGTGAGTGTCATCCCAGCGTCTCATGGACAGGATGAGTCCTTTTCTCAGGTCCCCACACACGGGTTAGGCTGGCACACACCTTCAGAGGTCCTTCAGCATGGTGGGATTACGGGCAGCAGTTTAGCTGGTAGAGAGCAGGTCATGATCCAGCAGCAGATTCATCCCCATTGGTCCAAGGGATGGATAGGGGGTAGAGCTTTCCTCTGCCTTGGACCACCTCCCTTCACCTCACAACTGTAAGACTTTGGAAAGGATTTCTCTCCCAGCAAGGTTCAACAAAATCTTCCTGAATGTTTGGTGATTGGTCAAAAGCAAGCCTGAATTAAGTGTACCATCCCTGATCTTAAAACAAGTATATTTTGTCATCTGACATCACACCCAAAGTGCTTTGTGCTACAGGAAGTGGAGGGGACAGGAAGGAAAGCTAGAGATAGAGAGACACATGATGGTCGAGCCTTCCCTTTTCAGTTGAATCAAAGGCCGTTTGGTATGCAGCACCCTAGTGTGAGGCTACTCATGTTTGCCAGTGGGTGTGCCCTTTGATTGCTATTCCCAGGACAGCTTCTTGTGGAGTGGCTGTCTTTCTGGGTAGGGTTTTATCTGCCATCCCAAAAGAGCACAGAGAGGCAACAGCCAAGGCTACAGTCTTGCAGTCTGCAGTAGGGCAGCATGTCTGTGGCAAATACGCATAACCCTTACACAGCTGAGCTGGGCTCACAGGAATGACACATATTTGATATCAAATTGATGTGGCTGAGATAAGTTTGAGAGATGCTGACCACCATACCCCAAACTCAGGTATGGCATATATTTCCATGTTAGTGTGCCACCAGGACAACATCCTCTTAATGATGTGTTTTTTCAAACAAGGGTGCATATCCTAAATGCAGCATGTGACCTGCAGAGTCTTGACTATCACTACAGCTGTCAGGTGGGCACATGTGTCTTCTGGACCTGCTCTCTTCCACTAGCAGAGCAGGTGCTGCGGATCAGGTCTACATTATGCTTTTGCCATGGAGCTTTTTAAAAGGGAATCTGATTAGATTATCCTTTCTAAAATGGGATTACTCACATCATTGTATTAATTAAAATCCAAAAAGGCAGTGCTTCTACACCCTTGCCAGGTTGCAATTCCTCACACGCCCCTGCCAAAACATTGTGACTAATTTATTTATTTGTTTCTAAAAATCACAGGGAAAGCAATACATTATTTTCACTAAAATGCATACAGAATTTACCATTAATAACAGAGTGTAGGACATGGATGCTTTACAATGGAGTTTGAGAATGTAACTTGAAGACCAGAACAGCATGGTGGAGTAATTGCTGAATTAAGGATGGCGGGGTGATGGAAAAGTGCTGTAGGGTTGTCAGTGTAGGGTAGGTTGAGGGGGAAACCAGGATGATGCAGCAGCTTAGAGGGCTAGGAAACAGGTTGGTTCTCTAGAAAGGAGGGCTTTGAGGTTGGATTTAAAAAGTGGTAGAGTTGGAGTAGTATGGAGAAGGAGAGGAAGTAGGGGAGTTGGAATAGAGAGAGCCGAAATGAGAAGGAGCCCAGGGTACTACAGTGCTGGCAAGAAGGTGAACTGTGAATGGTCTTAGCGAGTGAGGACGAGAGTAGAGAGTAAGAGGAGCAGGTAGTTAGGGTGGGCGGGTCCATGGATAGTTTTGAAGATGATGAGAAGTTTATACTTAGCCCTTTGTTTCATAGACAGCCAGACAATCTGGCGATGGACAGAGGAGGTAGAGGTAAAGCGAGAATGGTTGAAAAGTGTGCAGACTGCAAAGTTGAGGACTTTGTCCACAGGTGAAAAAGCAAAGTTGGGAAGGTCATAGAGGAGACTGGCACAGTAATGAGATCTAGAAACGACTAAGAGGCGATTGGCTGTTTAGCAGTATTGAAAGATGACAGATGTTTTCTGATATTGAGGAGGTTGAGTCTGGCTGCAGTGTCAGATTTGGAGGTGAAGAACAAGAGGTTGTGTGATGGATCAACGATGACACCAATGTTATGAGCGGAAGCAGAGTAAGGAATGTAGTCAGGAGAGAAGAGAAGAGAAGAGAAGAGAAGAGAAGAGAAGAGAAGAGAAGAGAAGAGAAGAGAAGAGAAGAGAAGAGAAGAGAAGAGAGGAAAAGACAGCCTGTTTGGCTGGGAAGTAGAGAACTTCAGTCTTAGTGGAACTGAGCACCCAATGAGTGTTACACCACCCAATATTTGGTGGCAGAGAGACAGTTTAAAATGTTTTAAAACAGCTTGTCGAATAAGGAGCATAGCTCGTCCTCAAGGCAAAAGTAGCTACGAAGGCCAGGCTGCCAAATGATATTACTGTTGCCGGCACTTGGTCCCGTGGGTTTATCACGGGATTAGCAGTGGTGGTAGGCTGTGTAAATTCCCATTTCATTGGGGATTATTTGCAGAATTAGCACATGCAGAATTACCAGGTGGTAATGCCGCCAATTCCTGGTGGTAAAGTGGAGGCAGATCTTCCACTTTACCTCCAAAAATCAGCCTTATTACCACCCAGTAAATCCACTGGTGTTAATACCAAAATGTTATAGTTTGGCGGTGCCGGAAAAATGCAGGTACCGGAATTGCCTCCACTTTTTCCCCTCACAGCCAAACTTGTAATGAGGCACGTTGGCTGTACTGTTTGAAGTAAATAGGTAAAATAGGAAATGTCCTCATTAGTAATGCCCTTACAATGTTTGGTGGCTTTACGTTATGGTAGTATTTATTCATCATAGTCCTGCTGTTTGATGGTTTTGTTGTTTAGCATGCTTATTTTCTTTCTCTTCAACTCGTACATTGCATGACCCCTGCGGGCTTTCTTCATGAGCTACTGCCTTTCCTTTGGTGTGTGCCTACCTTCTTGATGCCCCTTCTTATGCCACTTGCATACACGAGACGCATGAGCAGCACTGGTAGTTCCTAGACCCATGACCTATAGGAAGATACATGACAAATGTCTCCTGGGAATCTGTGTGCTGCTGCAGGACAATGGAGCAATTGAAAATCAATGACGTAAAATCAGTATATCATAAAAACAGCTCACTCAACTAATGTAAATGTGCCCTTAAATGTAAAAGGACTACAGCAATGCTCAATGCACACTCAAATGCATCTGTACAACCACAAACAATATGGGAGGGTTCTGGGTGGGGATGATCTGAGTGCAAAGACCACACAAGTGAGACAGGTGCAGCAATAGGGGAACTCTTAGAAGGTTGTCAAGTTCCGGGGAATAGCTGCCCTTGACATATCCATGAATCCTGAATAGAGAGAGCCAAGAACATGCTCTAGTGCAGGTAATATTGCTTTGTAGAATATTGGCTGCTCGCCCCACTACTTGGAGCAGTCCAGGAGGTATGGGGCATGACATCAATTGCTCCTGGAGACTTGCTTCATAGCAAAGAAGATTACTTAATTCAGATGTTAGTGGTGGCGGTTGAGTTCCACTCCTGCCATTCATCTAATTTTCCTGATCTAATCAGTTGTATCCATATGAATTGGAGGGCAGAAACGGGTAGGAAATAATCAACCCTATTTCTACACAAATACCCTCCAAGGAAATCCTATATAATATTATAATATTATGGGGACAATAGGCTTTCGCACATGCCCTTACTTGCTGGTAGGTATGGCCTTCAAACTAGCATCTGAAAACCAATTGAACAGAATCCAAGCTGTTCGGACATGGGACAACCTGAGGCTGAAAGACACTATAGACTCTTGTGAGGCAGCTAGGCCTTGTGCACTCATGGAAATTAACACACCCTTTGGGAGGGAGTATGCTGTCCACTGCACTTCACCAGACAGCTCATCCCATATCAATTACATTTGCCTATGAAGGAATTGAAAGGATGGCATAACCAAAGTAGATGTTGGCAATATTCAACTATCCAGCCAAGCTCTGGTGCCGACATAACTAAAGTGGATATTTTCAATGTTAGTTTTTCTGACCATGCTCTTGTCTAGGTCACAATTTAAGTGGATCTGAAAAAGTATAGATCAACTAAGCGTGGACTTAACATGTCGCTCTAACCAAAATGAAAAAAATGATAGCATACTTTCTAACATCACACAAAGACAGTGCGACATGTGTCAACTGTTGATCTGGTGCTGAAGGCCATTATTCAAAAGACTTGCCTAGTAATCGGCTCACTGCAGCAAAAGAAAAACCAACAGGAAGTGAAGGTAAAGAAGCTCATAGTGAAGAATCTAGAGAAGCACTTCTCAAAACTCAAGAACACAAATGGACAACGCACTGACATTCAACGATGAATAGAGCATCAGAAATATGACATCAATATCCTCACACATCGAAGGCAGAATAAGCACTATTCAGGACTAGACAGAGGTCTTTGGACACAAGAGAAAAGTATGGTAAACCTTTTATGTACAGACTAAAAACACTTCAACTCTCCTACTAGATCTTTGGAAAAAAGCTTAACGCCGGAAGGCTTCAGCTTGAGGAGCAAACTCTTTGAGGAATTTCTTCAAATATAACAGCTCATAGCCTTTTGGTGGTAAAGCAGACACAGAAGCTTAGGAAGATGTCCTTGGGTGACTAGACCTCCTGAAGCTCAGTCAAGAAGACAACTCATGCCTGGTAAACAAAATTTGCTGAACAGATTTCTAGGGGTGGGGGGATGAAACCCCACCTCACAGACATGATCTTTCTGCTTTGACAGCCGAAAGAATCAATTTTTTTTTGTGCAGCCTTTAAAATGCAGACATTTCACATAGAACCTTGCAAACTGTTGAGTGAACAGGGACAAAACAAAGCTGACATAGATGTCCAGGAAATTACTAAATGAAAAACTTAGTCACAAAGCCTACAATGAGCACCAAATCATGTAAAATTCCTAGCTATAATACTGTGAGTGATTTTTATATTGGTCACCAGCAAAATCAGTTCAGTAATTGCTTTGAGTGAAGTGACACTCTTGAGATGGGAAAATATTCATGATGGGAAATATCTTTGGATGGATTACCTTCTTGGCAATGTTGAGTCTGTCTCAGAGACCGAAGTGTACAATCTTCTTATTAACATTTGTTAGGAGCGATTTTCAGTACTGCCTGTGGTGTGGGGTTTCTGAGAGGCCTACCAAGTGGATGAGCTAGGGCTATACACAATTGGTCTTGCCAAACACTCTCTGGGTATTGTAGGCTGAGTAGTAACGTAGACTAAGGAAATCAGAGCTACAGTATTAAAGTACAGTTACAACACTTAGAGGGAGGCAAGTATTTGAGGGCTGCATAGATGTATAGATGTATAAAATACTCTATCTATTAGGCCAAAAACATGTGCAGATAAAAGGTAAGGAATACTATATAATACACACACTGATACCTACACATATATAGACATAATACATTTTTTCAAAGGAGGACTACACAATACTTTACACTTACACACAGACATAAACAATCCTGCACATAGTAGAAAACCTTTCTCAAGTAAAGAGCGAGAAAAAGTGGCTAAACAAATAAAAACAATCTGCCTTATAATTATAGTTTTAACTTAAGCAATCCCTTCCTCGCCATGAAAGAGATTTAAGTATTTTAAAGAGTTTAGTCCAAAGATAAACAACACTTCAAGTTAAATCTGTTTCAAAAAAGAGAGGGGGTCACTCCCAATTCCTACACACTAAGGGATCATGAGATGAGGAATCCTAGTCCAGAATACCACCACCCATGGCAAGGTAATGGTAGTGCTATGGAGTTCACTTTGCGCCCATTTAATCACTACAGTGCAAGGGGGTGCACCAAGAGTGGTATGTACACTCAGCTCCTGAACAGCAATACTACAAATGACCACCCCCAGGTAAGTAAGAGGTTTTGGGTGTGACTAGTCACACTGTGGGTCCTGATGCAGAAGGTCAAGTGGTCGCAGGAGCAGTAACTGAAATAGGTGCTGGGTTAGGGTCTGGCTAGGCAGCAGTTCTGATCTCTGACACAGAAGCAGTTCCTGATGATCTCTAGCTGCGCATGGCAGATCATCTCAGACAACTTTTTTTTATTGTTACATGATTTAGTTCATTACAAACTTTTCAAAAATAAATATAACGCTCCCTTTCATTTCCTATTGATTTTCTCCCAAGCATGCACATTTAAAACACAGATTTATGCATTCTCATTCTCAAGAAATGTAAGGATTTCTTGCATCAGTTTACAAATTGTCATGGGTTGGTGCTCTCCGACAATCAATTTAGACCACTGGTCATCTAAGAAAGCTGTTTTCATTCTTTCGAGAAATTCCAACAGCAAGTTTGTCCTACGCAAAGTTAGGTCTCGCCACTGCAGTAATAAATGTGCTACAGTCTCTATGTGGTTACGGTTTTGGCATAATCTGTAATGAGTTTCAGATTTAGTTACTAGGTGTCGTGTCGTCAAAAGCTCTCTTGTTGGTAGAATATTTAACTGTATTCTCATGAATAATTCTCTTAATTTGACACTTGGAAATGTTGCTAGATAGGCTGAGATTTGGCCAATAGGTATTCTCTCGTATGATAGCAGAATCAACAATTTGTATGTGGATCATAGGTCTTGAGTGTTGATCCAGTGCTTGGATGAACTTTTTCACCTTTTCTGGATTAATTGTCAACACATTTTCAGTCATTTCCAAATGTTGTAACCATGTTTGACAGGATCGTTTCCACTTCATGTAAATCCAGTTGGGTTCACCAGCAAGATTGGGACGTAAGATTTGAAACGGTAATAGGTCATCACACATTATGCATTTGCAATAGAGTGATAAGGATTTCCATAGGACGATTCAAATCTTAATGATGTATTCAGATTACTTAAGGGAAGTTGTAGAATTCTCTTCCAGAATTATCCTTCTACGATGTTCCAAAAGTGCAATGATAGGTTCAGTGCTGATTCTGAACCATAAGTGACGATAGGAACAACCTTCTGTTTATAAAAGGTGATGGTTGGTGTCATGGTAAAGTTTCAGTATTTATTTTTCAATAGGCGAGCCAGTGCTGTTAATGTTTTGGTTTTCGATCTTATTGCGGCGATCCAACCACTCTCATCTATATTACAGCTGATATGGGCGCCTTGGTAGGTCATTGACTGAACTCTGCCTAGTTCTTGATTTCCCAGAAACCAACATTGGGTTAATCTATTTTGGCATTTCATATTTGCCATGACTAGAGCTTTTTTTACATTGACTTTCAATCCATTCTGCTTCATGTAGAGTTCTAGGGCATTGATTTGCTGTTGTAACCCGACCCCTGTCTGTTTCATGATGACAAGGTCATTTGCATACAATATCCATGGCAGCGGTGTGCTATTTATTTTAGGAGGAAAAGTTGTTTTGCTCATGTCAGATAGATAAATGTTGAACAGCGCTGATGCCAGAGGACAGCCCTGTTTGAAGCCCTTCAAGGTCTTAATTTTGTCTGTGAACGTGCTTTCTGAATACAGCGGTTTTATTGCTTCTAGGAGGTCTTTTGTACATCCCTATGATTGAAGTGTGTACCATAATCTCTCTCTGCTAATACTGTCAAAAGCTTGTTCTAGGTCCACGAAGTCTGTATATATTTTAGATTTGGCCTTGATTGATTTTAATTTTACCTGGTTTAACAGAAATAAATTCCGGTTTGTGCCCGCTCCTTTTGCAAATCCCGCTTGTCTCGGGTCTAATCTGGTGGATTGTTTTGCCCTTGATTGTAGTTGGTGTAAGAGAATGGTCCCAAAGATTTTTCCTAATGTATCTAATAGGGCTATTGGGCGATACATTTGAGGTTGTTCTCTATTTCCTTTCTTGGAGATGGGGATGATTATTGCTGTTTTCCAGGATTCTAGTACTTTTTTGCTGGTTAAGATGTTTGTAAACATTAGCATACAGAACTATGCCCAAGCTTCAGGATTGAGTTTCAAGCTAACGTTCGTAAATCCGTCTGGTCCTGGTGCACATATTTTTAATCAGAAACAAGACATCTTCCTTTGCAAATTCAATTGCCCATGGATCGCTTGTTTGGCGATCTTCCATGGCTTCATTTATTGTGGGCCGTGCATATAGTGCTGCATAATGAGATTGATATGCCTTTTCAGAGACTGCGTTTGGGAGTGTCGCTAATTGAAGTGTCGAGGTGTTATTTAGCATTGACCATAGGTCGCAAGTGTTCTTACTGCAGATTGTACTGAGCATTTGTTCCACGTCATTTTGAGCAGCCCTAGCATTGAAGGCAATTAGCCAGTTCATATAGCTCTGCTTTCTAACTCTACATAGTTCAAGTTTATCATCTCTATGTAGTTTGTTCAGGTTTCTCATGTCTGCTGGAAAGATTTGTTGCACGCTGATTAGCTCTTGATTATAGACATGTAGTCATGTGAATGAAGGTTTCCCATTTTTTGTGTGACGTTCTTTGAAGGACATTAGAATGCTCGTATAATCCAACTTTGAGTTTTCGAATCGAGATTTGAAACAATACTTCTCAGTTATGATTTCAATGTCTGAGGCTTTTAATCCTAATATGTTGCCACCATTAGAGAGTTGTATGGGTGCATTATAAAGATCTGCGGTTGGCAATTGAGCCTGTTTCCATGATAGGGCCAGTAAATGATGGTCACTTATCTGATTTGAGTTGATTATTAAGGTGTTAATGAGGTCTCTCATGTTTCTGGAGACAAAAAAGTAATCAAGATGAGCAATCTGCATCACGCCTGACCAAGTTGGCTTTGCTGGTGTGTCCTCTTTAACTTGATCATTTAGCATGAAGAAGTCACGAGGATCTAGTTCTTGAGTCCACAAGGATTTTCTCCCCGTTTGTTTGGCACGCTTGATCGCAGTCCACTCTTTATTTATACAATTCATGTTTAAGTCTCCACAAATTATGATAAGAGGATCATTAAATTGAATGTAGGTTTTGCCAGTCAACGATGTAAGAGTATTCAAGAAATGTGTTTGTTCAATTTTGAGCGGATTCCAATATAAGTTGAAAATGATAATTGCTTTTTTTTCCCATTGGGACCATGTTGGGTCCATTCCAATAATAGTATTTGTGTGAATGGGTTGGGATTTATTTCTATAATCACTACTAAACCTTTTCCCACTTTTATTAGAGTCAAAAGGCCAGAGTACGCCCGTCCCCTTGCGCCTCTGGGTGCAGGATTTAAAAACACATCAAAACCCTCTGCTGCTGATTTGTTCTGGATCCAAGTCTCTTTGAGACATAATATATCATAATTTGCAAGTTTATGGTATCTTGGTTAAGGTGTTGGATAAATCCTTTGGTGTTCCAGCATGCCATTTTCATTTCCTTCAGTTCTAATGGTGCTGAACATTATCTTGAACTCGAAGTTGCCAAGGAGGTGGCGAGCCATGACCAGTCTTGGTCTTGTTCCCGTTGGGAGGACAGTGGAAGGTGCAGAATCATTTTTAGTCTCGAAAGTCACTCTTATTCTTGGTATTTCCCTACAGTGAGATTTCTTTGAGGGCAGGTTCTTCAAAATTGAGGCTGTCTGGAACTCGTTGTCTGTGCTTGGTTCTCTTTCAATCATTTCCTTGTGTCTGTCGCCCGTTTGAGGTTGAGCTCTTGGTCTGCTGTGGTGAATTAGCAGGAAAATTGAATTCTTCACTAATTTGAAACCCATAAGGTTTTAGGTCTTGTGTTTCGCTCAATAGTGCGTTTTGAATAAATTTGAGTTTAGATGTAGTATGATCCAGTTAAATCTGATTTAATTTGCAAATTGTACAATTGGAATGTCATCCGAGATTTTCAAACTACGATGTAGGAGTTTTATAACGTTGGGTCGGTTCAATATTAACCCATCTCCACCAATGTTCCCTGTAAGGTGCGAGACTGTGCGGCCGCGCACCTTTTGATTGTGAGCCGCGCATAGTGCTTATTTTGCCGCGCTTTTGCTCCAATCATCATTTTGTGAAAACAATTATTATTATTTTTTTTTTTTTACATTTTATTTTTAAAATAAAACCTCATTTACGGCTGGCCACCAAATGTAAATATGGCGGGTTGGCGGCCAGCCTAGATACAGGCCAGGAGGCAGCAGCAACGTTTGTGATTACTAGGTGACACAAACTTTGCTACGGCCTCCTGGGCTGCTACTCGTGCTGGTGATGGGCGTTGGCTCAGGGCTGCACTCTGCGCTTGCGCAGGGAGCCTAGCCACCGCCCTGTCACACGAATGCACGTGCCCTGCTGCTCGGTCTCTCCTTGCCTTGCGCAGTAGTCACTGCCAGTAGCAAGTTCGAGAGCCCCCGTGCCTGCATGCGGAAGACACTGGCTGGTGAAGGATGACGCCACACCACCTGCTGGAGCTTGTGTGACCCCCCATCGGCCTTCACCCCACCCCGGTGAAGAGAGCTGGGAGTCTGTGAGTGTGCACCGCACTAAGGTAGGTAAAAATAGTTTGGAAGGGAGTGGGAGACAGTATGGGCCAAAAGTCTGCAATCCACAAAACTGAGAGCCCCCCTTTGGGGGGCTCTCCGTTTTGTGGATTATAGACTTTTGATATCGCCTCGCGTTCGGCAATGGGAAACATGGCAGGCATTTCAGAAATATAACATCTTCAAAAACGTTGGCATCAGTATTGATTTTTCCCATTGCACATGGCAGGCATTTCAGAAATATAACAGCTTCAAAAACGTTGGCTCAATACTTCTAAAGTATTGATGCCAACGTTTTTGAAGCTGTTACATTTCTGAAATGCCTGCCATGTTTCCCATTGCCGAACGTGAGGTGATATCAAAAGTCTGTAATCCACAAAACTGAGGACCCCCAATAGGGGGCCTTCAGTTTTGTGGATTGCAGAAAGGGGAGCGTTCAATGACCCCGATGTGGAAACCTGTGTGTTTTTTTTCTAAGTGCTCTCTGGCGAAATATTACAAAGTTTTGGTTTCTGGGAGACCTGGGTGCTCTGGATTTTCCACAATGCGTGCCTTTGGTACACCTATTACTGTGAATGTAATGATGCAGTTATCTGGTTATGATCCTTGAAGTGGTTGGCCTCCTCCTCTTGGAGAATGTCCACAGGTGGGGCCAATTGTGTTGTTGAGTTTGACGTCCCTGGGTGTTGGGGTTGGGCAGTATAGGAAGGAGTTGTAGGGGGCACAGTTGGTGGGATTAACACTGAAAATGGTTCACAGGTGCAGCCCCAAGTCTGCAAAGGGGATATGAGGGAGTACAGCTGGAGCCTAGTGATGGTGGATGCAGATTGGACAGGGGTTAATGGCATTGTGTAATACTATTAGTTGGAATGTTCGCAGGCTCCACAACAACCCGCAGAAGGTGAGAAAGGTATTGAGTTACTGCGAACGTCACAAGGCTAAAATGATCCTGTTATAGGAAACCACCTAGTGGGGTTTGCAAATGAGTGTGTGGCAAAGACTTTGGGCAGTAGCACATATTGCACATCGTTTTCTATGTACTCCATTGGGGTCATCATGTGGCCACTAGCCAGAGAATCCTACCAACCCATCCCCCGGCCCTGCTTCACCTCGCTCCTGGCAATACCCGGCCCACGGTGACATCACCATCCTTGCAAGTGATTATTATTCCGTCCGGCACTCAGGTTACACAACCGCAAACTGTCTCTTCAACCTTAACCAAAGGAGAGCAAACATGTCAAAGCTAAAAACACCAACCGGATAGAGACTAAAGCATCCAGAAAATTCTTAAGAAACATAATTTTACCAGTGCCATCTCTTAAGGGTGATATGTCTGTTGCTACTCAGTTACCAGTTTAATGGTATCCAGCCCACTAATTGCTCATTTTACTATAGCCGATATGATAACTCAGTGGGTTGAGCGCTCGCTGCTGTGATGTGTGTGTGATCTGCAGGTTGAAATCCCAGTAAGGCCATCTCATCCTTTCATCCTTCTGAGGTCGATAAATGAGTACCAACACAGGTTGGGTGATATTCTATGCATATTTCTTCTATGAAAAAGAGCTTAAGCTTAAGTGCTATACAATAACATATTATCATTTGGCCATGGACGTCTGCTTGCATTCACAGTTATTTGACCATATGGATCTGGACCTGCTGTTATTGCACATAGCGATCTACAAGAAGGCAGGGGTGCACCCAAGTCAGAATGTTGGGGGGAAGAGTTCTAACCCTTTAAATTTGGGAGAGGTCAGGTACCAACTTCATAGATTGTGGGGTCAGAGCAAACTTACTTGTGTGGGGTCCCCTAACTTTCTTCACACATCCTAATGAGAATATTCTAGTGCAGCTTCAATGTTACTAGCAGTTAACTCTCCTTCACATCTGAAACCACACAGTTAAGGAGTCTGTGAGAATGAGCTGTCTCCTGCCCCTTAGTACCCTTCTAATCATTCCCTGCCCTGAGTCTGACATGCAAGTAATAACCCCATCAATTGCCTAAAAACGTATGCATATGAATGGAGTTGCTAAGTTAACAATGAAACCCTTTACATTAGTAATTGCAGAGACATTGTTAACTGTGCAGCTGCGGCGAGAACCGTTTTTCGTCTGTGCCCTGCCTGCCGAAGGGTCTGAAGTGTATGTCAGGCAGGTAATGTCATCAACATAACCCAACATTTCGGGGGGCGAGGGTGGGGGAGGGCTAAATCTCAACCTGCCCACTTGTACAATGCGCCACCTAGCTACAGCCCATGATGTCATCCCCAAAGTGGCAGTGATTTCTATAAAAGAAGAATTATTTTAAGTTGTCCTTGGAGAAACACCAGAAGATATACTTACTGACATTTTATACTGGCTGGGCATGGGCAGGGCAGGATGTTTAACAACTGTGGATATATCCCCCAAACTGGCACTGTGCAATCTGATCACTAAGACTTGCTCACTGGTGGGGCGCTGCGCCGCCGCCGACCACCCCTGGTCTGGCAGCACATCACTCAGTAGCGCACATGACTGAAAAACATCCTGCACACAACTATTCTTTGGCGCACACAGCCCAAAAAAATTAGAGGGAACATTGATCTCCACTGGTCAGCAGTCTTTCAATCACAAATGTTAGACCTTGCTTTTTGAAGGCTAGACGCAAGGCGTTATCTTGAGTTCCATGTTTGACTTGTTGGTTGCAAAAGTTGTTGGATCCATTCAATATAGGTGAAGTGTTTGGATGTGCCAGAGCCAATCGTTTTTGTTCCAAAGTCAGAAATAATGTTTTAGACGCACTTCTTGAGTTCTCTGCATTGGAAGATCATGAAACGGTAGGAGAGAGAATTTCTCTGTTGTGGCAAATGTTAGTACCGTTTGAAATTCATTTCGGGCTGAACAGATTTATCGATTCATGTTCATTTTGGAAATCAGGTTCTGAGTAAGTTATAGTGTACGTTGTGAAGTCCATTGGCGCAACCAAGTCCGAGATGTTTTCTTCATCGGTCATCTCACGTGTTTCCTTGTTGCCATCACTGATGGACTTCTTTTCAAGTCCGATACAAGCAAGGTAGTTGTTTTTGAGATGTATTTTGTTAATTTGGGTCTGTTGGCTTAAGCAGCTAGCTTTGGAGAGCTCAGAGGTTTCCGCAAATTTCTTACAAAAGCGCAAGATCCATTTGATTTGGATTTGGATTTGTTTTTTTTTATTTTTTATTTCTTCGTTGATTGTGACACTGTTCTCTTTTGGAGCGATTGTCTCTTTCTTGTCTGATCAAAAATGGGAAATAACATCAGTTCTTTCCTCGATTGCATGGGCAGATTCGCTTGAAACTATTGTATTATTGGGTATTGTTTGTTGAACAGGTGATGGAGATAGAGCTTCAGGTGGATTGATCAGAATAATAGTCTTTGCAGCCAAGACAGACGGTATATTTCTGGTAGATTTATTGGAAGTCCTTTCTTTTGACAAGTTTGAAACGGTGGCTACAAATTGAAATTGAGTGGGTGAAGATGTTTCTATAGATGAAATTGTGTTCATTTTCCTTGGTTGCAATGTGTTGGTTTATTTTATTGATCGTTCCATGTGACAGGTAGGTCGAATCTGAGATTGTGCATTGTTGAGAGGTACTGTCATATGGTCTTGATCTTGTGAGTTTCTAAGCCATTTTATAGATTCTAAAATGGCATCTATCATGATACATTTGTCGTTTGTCTCTGCTCTTGCTAGATCGAATAGTCTAGCTTGCCATTGAGCAGATAATTCAGCTTCTTTGTTTAAGCACCTCTGCACTGAAGCTCTGAAGGATTCTAATAATATTAACTTAGTATGGATTAGAGCCAAAAGCAGACGTTATGTTGCCTGTGTTTGAGCTGCAGTCGGTCCCACAGGCACATGGCAAGAGTCTGATTCCTTAGTCTCATTTGAGAGAGAGTTGAGAGTGGACGAAGCGCTTCAAGTGGAGGTCGAAGTTGAATAAAAAGGCAGACTCCTAGAATTGTCAGCCATATCTGATTGATTGAAGTCACTCGAGATGTGTTTGAATTCATCCGCTTGTTCTTTATGGTTTTCACAAGTTGGTATGGTGTCGGATATCACACGGTTCCCGGGGAATAATCGAGTCAAAGTGTCGTCTGGCCTGATAGGTCTGCTTTCTTTGACCTGGTGGGGAGTTGACTTTGTCGTCGCTGGGTCACTATTTCTTGAGTCACTAAGCTTTTTTTGTCATTCAATTGCCATTTTAATCTCTGCAATGTCCTGGGATAATCGCGCCGCCAAATTGGCGTCCTGTGTTGATATGTTACACAGATTATTCTTCTCGCCAACAAGTGTGCTCACAAAGTTTGCTGATTGGGTTCCTACTTCAAAACACTGATATTCTGGTGATTATGGGCGCGTGAATACCTTTTACAGAATTGCACAATCATCCTCCTGGAAGACTGACATGTTTTGATCAATGACTGCTGCTGGAATAGCTTGTTTTTTGGAAACATAGTGTTGCATTGATGTGTGCTGGGTTTCTAGCAGCAATACCGCATGATTATTGGTGGTTGTAGTAGCCATGGTCGTGGAAGGAATCTTGATTGGAGTAAGTGGTGATGAAGGTTGCTTATCATGTAAGCTCACGCTTACAGGCAATATCTGGATATGGGGTAGAGTGGATATTGTTCCTCCCCTGTATCCTTCTGGTTTGCGGCCACCTGTTCTACCATTAGCTCAGTTGTTTGGAAGGGGAGGGGGTCACTCTGAAGTAAGGTGTCCATAGAAATAGCGATAATTGTATTGAGGCTTGCATTCACACTTGTATCTGCTGCTAACGGGGGGACTGGTTCAGATGGTTTCTCTACTATCGCGATTGAAGCTAAAGTACTTTGATCGGGCGTTCGTGAGACTGCTTACCTCAAGTGCATCCATCAATGTAGTCGAAGTAGTCGCTGGAAAGCCTTCTCTCAGTTTTCCTTGTTGCTGGGTGCAGGGGCCGGTAGACGTCAACATCTTTAAAGTGTGGTTGTTGTGGTGGCCGCAATGCAACAGTTGTGCTGTTTGTCAACCCAATGATGAATGCAGCTGTAAAATGCAGGAATTAACTCGCTTGCAGTCACTGTCACTGTCCACCGAACACCGAACTCTCTGCACGCACTCTGTACTGCTCTGCTATGGAACAGTGCTTCTGAGTGTTGGGTCCGCCTCCAGACAGCGAAGGACAGGGTAAACCGACTCTGTAGTAGCAGAAGAAGCACGTTGGAATCCTCCTCACCACACCGAACACTCAGCATGCACTCCGCACTGCTCCTCTATCGAACAGTGCTTTTGAGTGTTGGGTCTGCTTCCAGACAGCAAACGACAGAGTAAACAGACTCTCTAGTAGCATCAGCAGCACATTAGAATCCTCCTCACCACACCAAACACTCAACACGCACTCCGCCTCCCTCCGCTATGGAACAGTGCTTTTGAGTTTTGGGTCTGCCTCCAGACAGCGGACAGAGTAAACAGACTCTGTAGTAGCAGCAGAAGCATGTTAGAATCCTCCTCACCACACTGATCACTCAGCACACACTCTGATGATCTTGGACTATGACCACTTCTTCTTCCATGGTAGAAGACAACCCCAGGGCACTGCAGGCAACGTGAGTGGACAAAGAAGGCCTGGTCAGAGGTTGGCAGGCTTGGATCCTTGCAGCGGTGGGGCATAGGGCTTTGTTCAAGGCAAAGCTGCTGCTGAAGGCAATGAGGTTCCCGGGCGACAAGCTGAGGATATGCCAAGTCTCAAACTTTAAGTCGAGAAGGTGTCCGCTGCAACAACAGTGCCTTTTCAGTGAATGTTCAGCTCGCAGGAGGAATCATGTACTATAGAATTCCAGACCTTCTCCTTATCCAAAATCTGGACTAGGGGGTTTCCACAGCACACCAATGGAAATAATATTAACCATTCATACACGTAGTGGCTGTTAAATAATGATTTGCCAGATACCCTAAATTGACCCAGCAACAGACATTCAGTGGGAGAAATGTGGATTGAGACCAGACAATCCCAATTCGACTTTCAACCAGTTCAGTCACACAAAGGACTGATCATGAATCCAAAGCTGACATATTCATGAGAGTGATGCTCTGAAGTCATTCATCCTACTGGAGATAGGGATTAAGTTAAAGAATAATGAATATGGGCTCGACTTCTAGACGAGGAACACTCCTGTGGACAAAGAAAGTGGGCTCTGAAAGCAAATGGTCTAGATAACGCATTTACTGCACTTCAGGAAGCCAGTGTTCAGGGCACGAACCCCAAGGCAATTTACAAACAATTATGCCCCAACAATATGCAACTCTTTTATAAGTGCCCTGGTGACTGCATCTGGGAAATCGACATTCAATTGACTGTGACATCCCAGAAAACAATTCTAAGTTCCATACTGTGACGCATCAAGGAAATTCATCCATTCTCCACAAGGGGGAGCCTCCCCCTTTGAGGCAAGGTGGGTGAGCTCACTTCGCAAGACCTTCCCTAGGGGTCTGGGCAAGTGGCAGCGCAATGGGAGACACTCCCCCTTAGGGGACAAGGACTTCTGTTGCTGTGAGGAACTCCTTAAGTCATTCCCCCTGGTGGCATAGATGGGACTATCAGATGTGAAGAACAGTATAACACCAAGAAACTTGGCCGAAGGCGAAAATAAAATATACTGTTACAAACAAAAAAGAGAGTCTGCCTCTTTAAAAAGAGACCACCATTTAACTGAGACGAAGAGGCTGAAAGGAGAGTACACACTGAGGTCAGACGAAGCAGAAAGACGCTTACGCATGCATGGGAAGCTCCCTGCCAGCTTAACACCTGAGAGAGGCGGAGCCAAGAAGAGTCGCAGAGCTTGCGTCTTTGGGAACTGCTATGAAAGTGAGAGCAAGATGCTGGATGACTAGCGTAGATACGGAGAGAGAAACTGAGGAGACAGGGTCTCCCAATGGTGGCATGACCACAAAGACTTTGTGGTGGGCAGTGTGCTGATACAACAAAGCTAAACCACTATGCTGCAAAGTCAGCAAACCATCCGGATACCCGCTGGTTTACCAGGTTGCACAGAGATAGGACCGAGAAGGGATACCGGAGAAGACGAAAAGGTTAAGAAGGCGAACGATTGAAGAAAACCCAAGCAAACCCAGACCCCGGAGACATTCTCCCACAGATTCCGAGGTAATAGGGAGAACGGGAGAGCCAGGACGCTGCCAGGAAATCATTATGAAACAAGAGAAACTCTCAATGGAATTGACAAGACACAGAAAATAAAGTAGGGCAATTGAACTGTAATAATGTGAGAGAGCAAATCACCATAAAAGCTAGAAAGGAGACCATTAGCACAGGGCTTCAGATACCCTGGGAAGAGGGGAACGTACCACATATGCTAGGAGACAGAGACTGTAAACCAGAAAGAGAATTCTCCTGAAGAGAATTCTATGAAGGGAAGAAAAGTTATGCCCATAAGAGAAAATATACACAAATCAAGCCACCCCAAGAGAGGGGGAACATTACATACCAAGAAAGTATATAACAACTAAGGAAGAATATCTTACAAAAGTACAAAAAGCACTTCACTCTGGAGCAACCGATAAGCCAGAGAGTTAAAAGTGATTCCTGGTTTACAATCAGTAAGAAGGAGGGAAACCCCAGAAAAGTTATGAAAGAGTTACAAGAACTTATACAGAAAGTGACCAGAGAATATTTAAAGTTAACCTACTAAAAGAAAGTCTGAAGCAAAGGAGAAACATTGTGAGAAAAGACAATCAGGAGAAGGGAGACATTCTTGTGACCTTCGTTTGTTAGAATAGTCGTAGGGTCAGTTAGCATTAGTTCTTGGACAGCAGACTTTTTTCATTTTATGACTTCCTGATGACAGATGACCACCTTAGTTATTTATATAGGCAGGGAACACCCACATAGCAATAGGGAAAGTTAGGGATTTTTGTTGCATTTATTAAACAAATGAGTGGCAATTTCAATAATGTGGGCCTCATTACGACCCTTGCGCTCCCGGAATGAAGGGGGCCGGTACGGGACTGGTCCCTTCATTCCGGGAGCGTGTATTACGAGGTTCCCTTTGCGGGACCCGGACCAGACATCTGGTAAAACCAGATGACTTTTCTGGGTCCCGCGAGGGGAAGAGGGAGGTAACAATGGGACACTTATAATGTGCCCGTTGTTACCTCCATCCCCATTCCCACTGAGCCCTATGGGGGCTCAAATGGGAATGGGGAATGGTTCCTGCAAGGAGGACTTACCGTGTCCTCCTATGTCAGAATGACCCGGTAAATCCCCATTGCAGGAACCCGGTAAAGGAGCCCGTTTTGGAGGCAGCCATGGAGCTAATAGCTCCATGGCTGCCTCCAAATTCGTAATGAGGCCCAGTGTCTTCGTCCTTATTCTGAAATGCCACAATACCTAAATTGATCATCAGTATTACATGTGTGGCTGATTCCTTACCTTCCAATATGGCTGCCACGGATCAGATTGGCCGATCAACACCAATGTTACCCCTGACCAGTGGAGTTAGAAGGCAAATCCGGCTCCTCTCAAAGGCCACTCACCAAGGCTTGGCAACCATGTCTGCGTCTGCCGGGGGGCCTGGAAGCAGCCTTATGCCCTACACCCAGCCTCCCTAACAATGCCTGCATCCTCCCCGCATCAGCCACATGTTAAAAAGATTATGCCTACATAACAGCAGCCAACTGCACAAAGCACGGTACCGATTCAACTGTTCTTGTGCTCATCATCCTGCGGAATAGCAATCCCGATTGCCAATTTATTCCCAGCCTACTGCCAACAACCCCTTCCTAAACCTGCTTTGCTGCAGTAGTGCTACAATATCCCAGCCTCAATACCCTATGCTGCGTGCTGAGACTCTCAGAGTTTCACCTGTCTGTGAGCCCTACTCATGCAAGCCTCCCTCTGCCACTTTCACAAATGGCAACTTTGTTCCTACACCAAAACATATGGCCAACTGCCCGCTCCCCGCTCTGCACTAATTCATTGGACGCATGCTCACCACCAGGTTTCAAAGTTACTTGTCACACAAACTCCTGGCATAAACTCCCCACGCGATTTGGATTCACCAACAACTCCTGGAATTCCACTAAAAATGACCCACGCCTCTCCCCCCAGGCTCACATCTGGCATGCCCTACCCTGATGCCTAGCTGTCACCTACTCTCCCCCTCACCTACTCCAAAAATACCCATGCCCACCACCGTCCTCCCACTTCTACTCCCATGGTCACATCCACCCTCCGACTGCCGCTTGACACAGACCAAGCGCATTTACAACTCTAAGCCCCCCAAGGTTGCCGACCATGATGATTCATGTGACCACTCCCCCAAATATCATGCTGCCAGGCTTACCACCCCTACACCTGCAAAGCTCACTGCCACTATTTGCTCTAACATTCGCATTCCAGACGTGAGCGTCAACGCACACCCACTCCGTCAGATACTGACTCACCATGCAGCGGCTCCTCTAAAAATGAGTGGCTAGCTGCCCATACCAGCCCCCCACTGCCTCCACAAGTACAGCATCCCCCACTACAATCCCCACCTATCTCACAGGAACCCTCACTGACTGAGCCCCAATCTCTTCCCCCACATCCAAATAACTTAGTGCCCTCATTAATACACGCTCCCTTACTGCTCACCCACAAGACATATTTGAGCTGCTACTGGAAGAAAACCTTGACATACCATCACCGAAACGTGGCTGCACGATGCTGCAGGCCACTCGATATCTTTAGCCATCCCCCTGGGTATACGATCCTTAGATCTGACAGAGCTTCTCAACCTAGCGGCGGAGTCGCTAACATTGCCAAATCTTCCAAACCTATCAAAGCCTCCCCGCTACAGTCTCCGCCAGTCTACGGTCTCCTGCTCACTAAATTGGAACCGAGCCCTCAAACCACCATAAACCTCCTCCTCTACCATAAGCCCGGTCAAGCCCATTCCCCAGATACTGACATCCCCCTTCTCCTCAGATGTCTTGTCAAACTGAAAACCAAATTCCTACTTTTTGGTGATTTCAATATTGGTCTGAATAACATGGCTGACACATAAGCTCTACTTGAACCCAAGCCAACTAAATCTAAAGATGATCGTATCGTCTGTGTGACTACCTTTACGGACCAGAGTTTTGAAATCACCAACATCATAAAGAAAAACTGGAAAATGTTCAGAACCACGACACAACCTCTCTCTCTACCTATTTTTGCTTACAAAAGGAGCACCACCATTGGAAAAATAGTTAGCAACAGCAAACTGAAATCGGTTAGCACTATGGAACCCAAACTTACCACCTTGTTGGGTCTCCCTGAAGTCACCGGGCATTATCCCTGCAGAACATGTGGCGTCTGTAAATTAACAACTAGAACCAAAGAAGTTGATGTTGGTCTATCAAAGCTCTAGACGCAAAAGAACCTCACCAATTGTAATACCGATTATGTGGTATATATGATTACATGTATATGTGGATTGCATTATGTTGGTAAAACTGTCAGAAAAGTAAAAACACGCATAATTGAACATCGAAGCTGTTTGAAGAACAGAACTGAGAATGCTCCCCTGGTGAAACACTTCAACCTTCTGAAACACAAACACGAGGACTTCACATGGACGGTCCTCCTGGCCTTGAAAGGAACGAATAACACAATACGGGAAAAGAAAGTGTTGAAAATGGAACAAAAGATGATTTTCACCCTTCACAGTGATGTTATGGGGCTCAACGAGTCGATTGATTGGTATAACATCTAGTTGCCTTTTGTTATTCTTCACTGGTTTGTTCTGATGTATGGACTATCGACTGTCATTCTTTTATTTATTGGTTTTCCCCCTGTCATTTATTCTGACTTTGGTTACATGTCATTTTTTCTGACTTTGGATGCATCCGTTTTGAGTTTTTTGGGTGAGACATTGTGATCCCCTCATGTGTCCTCCACTAGTCCTTTTGAGGTTCAACCCTTTCCCAGTATATTGTAAGAGCCGCCTTCACATTTAGAGCCACGGAACTTTCCCAAGGAGAATAACCGGTCTACCGTTTCTACTTCTCCACTCTAAGATGGCCGCCGTCCTCCGCTGACTCACGGCACTTTCCGGGCAGCACCAACATAGTAGAAGGACTACTCGGGGTCTCCTTGACTACCAGTCAGCATCGGCCGCTCAGTGTAACCACTGATCATTGTCTGTATGCTCCTCCGTGCGCGGTAGACTGTGATACTTTGCACCTCCGCAACGGGTAAGTGACCCGGGGTTTACTCGGCGGGCTCCTAGCTTCACGCCTCCCTCCACAATACCGGATCCTTCTTCGAGGGATTGCGCACTTTCTAACATAGTGCGTACCGTTTCTGTCCCCTTCTTTTAGTGCGGACCGCGGAGTTACGCCCCGTATTCTCACCGGCTGCCGCATGTAGGTAAAGTTTAATGATTTTTCCTGTACTTGTCTGTACTTGCACTTAAGTCACCGCGGTGCCTCTTTCTTTTGTGCCTTACAAGGAGCGGGCCACTTTGCATTTAACCTACCAACACCTTAAGATTCACATATCCATAGAGTCACACCTCTGTTTTGCCTAAGCCTATAGTCCCCACACCCTGCGAGCAGGGCCACTTGTTTGTACGGTCAGCCTTTATCACAAGCCCCGGAACCACACGGTCCACAGTTGCACTGTCCTTCTCTCTCGATTTTCCTGGCATAACAAACTGCCTCCGGATCCCCCACTACTACGAGTTGCTCCCACCTTCTGATACTCATGGGTGTCTCTTTCCCTCTTTTTGCAGTTGCGCTGTTAATACTAGTTGGCTTTTTATATTGCAGCTCATTCTTCAGCTGTATTGTGCTTTTTACATCTCTCGTAGGGTCGCGATGTTCTCCTCCCCATACCTACTAATCTAAGTAGAGAGCCCCCACCGGCACCCTGATAGGTAACTATACTCCTAGATCGCTGCCAAGCTCATTTTCAGAGCTTACCAAAGTACCTAGTTATCTAGTAGCTAATCCTTTGATGTCTGTTTTTATCTTTTACAGGTGCTTTGATACTATCTTTTACAGGTGCTTTGATACTATAACTGTACTGTGTACTACACCAATTGTAAAATAGGCTATACTGTATAATATTTAGCTCCTGATGAATGTTCCACACTTTGTCCTATGGAACAGAAACATGTCGAGACACATCTCTGGACTCTAAACAGGCATTCTAATTCATGACACATTGATCCATGTTTGGATGGGTACCACACCATTTGATTGACAAGTACCCTCAGCGGTCGTATTTTTCTGGTAACATCTTTGTACACTGGCCATATAAGCCTGTTACGTATTTCCTATTGTTGTTTTGCACATTGGAAGTGATATTAACAAATTTTGTATTATGGACCAATCTATTTAATTGGACGTTTTAAACTTTACGATGTCTTCGTTATTAAAATTTGATACTATTTTTTAACTACGTCTAGTCCCTCCTATTGTATTACTAAGAGTGTATATGCTAGTCACCCCTAGTACCTGTTCTCTAACTTTGTCTCCCTATATATTGACACAGCCCTTGCCACCTATCTACAAGAACTGAGCTTTGCCCAAGCTGTTAGCTCCCCCACACATGTGAAGGGCCGGACCGTTGACTGGGTCACACACCTTAATTTGCCCATCACGGTCACCGCTGAGCTGCTTAAGCCCTCCATCTCCTCTTATCTTCCTACCTCAGCTCGATGCCTAAAATACCCTGCTACTTCATACTATCGACCTCCACGGACCTCTCCAAACCACACTCCAAAAGAAATCCTCTGTCCACAATTGGCTCACTGAAGAACTTAAATCCATATGCAAACAAAAATGGGCTATAGAACATCTTGCGTGGAAAATCCCTTCCCTCAATCACAAAGAAGTCTACTTCACTGCAGCGAGAACCTACAAAACTGCCATCCACAAAATCTACAATACCAGCTCTGACACCAAGGAGCTTTTTAAAATCTTCAAGGACTTGAAGCCCCAGCACCCCCTGTTGCCAGCTTCCCAAAGGACAAAATCTGGTGCATCACTCTCCAATCAGCACTGACTGACAAAACCACCAAACTGAGAAACAAAACCAGCCTTAAGAAAACCCTGCCCTCCGCCGAAGACACCTCCCCCATTCTCCCAGCAGAACGCCAACCCTCCGCCACCCCACTGTTCCACTTCATCCTATTTTGTCCCTCTAATGTCCACTCCATCATCCAACACCTTAAACCCTCCAATTGCAAGGGCAACCTCTGCCCTTCCCAGATAGTTGAAATGTGTGCTGAGCCCCTGGCACCCATCATCTCCAAATTTATTAACGCCTCCTTTGGCTCTTGTACTGTCCCCTTGGCCATCAAGGAAGCATGGGTCAGCCCCCTACTTATGAAACCCTCTCTTGACCCCACCCTCCGCACCTACTACCGCCCTATCACCACAGTACCCAACCTCCTCAAAATTCTAGACCGCATAGCATACTCCCGACTCAAAGCTCACTTGGAAAATGATTGCTAGTTAGGCTGTGGGCAATTAGGCTCAGACTAAGGCATAGCATTGAGGCTGCCCTCCTCGACCTTAAGATCCACCTCAATGGTATTCGCGATACCGGTGGACTAGACATCCTCCTCCTTTTTGGCTTCTCTGCTGCCATTGATCTTGTTGACCACAACATACTTTGCCAACACCTCACCACTAAATTCAACTTCTCCAGATAATCCACCAGTTGGATCACATCCTTTCTTGGCGAGAGATCCTCCAGGGTCATCACCGCTTTGGAAGTCACCAATTCCACTCCTGTTCCCTATGGTGTTCCTCAGGGCTCTCGCATCTGGTCCACCCTGTACAACATGTACACAAAACCCCGATTCTACCACCTGGACAACCTTGGGATCCTCTTCACAAACTTGGCAGACAACACTCAAATCCTGCTAAAACTCACTGGAATCCACACTACTGACTCCGTCAACATCATCCATTGAGTCTACAGCATCATCTAGGCCTGGATGGCTGAACACTATCTATCCCTAAATGATGACAAAACTGAGCTCCTCATAGTGGGTTCCCCACACCGACTCAATTGCTTGGACCCTGCGTTTGCTTTCTTCTCCATAGATGGCAATCCTTCCAGCATATCAAGCCATGTGGAAACCCTAGACTCATAACTAACCATGTACAATTGTACAAAAGGTCCTCATCTCCTCAGTAGCCTATACTACCAAGCTCATCAACCTCAGCAGGAGATTGCTATCCACAGTCAATTGCCTTACCCTTGCCAGGGCCATCATAGGGAGCAAATTGGATCATTGCAATGCCATTCTTGCATGCACCTCATCCAGAAACCTCTTAAAACTGCAATTGATTTCAAATAATGCTCTCTGGGCTATCTGGAGCCTAAAATGTTCAGGCCACATCTCTCATATCAGACAGAAGACCTACTTGATGCCAATTAGAGCCTGCATCAAGTTCAAGATCCTGTCATTAACACACAAATGCGTCCACAACACTGCACCTACCTATCTCACCCATTGCATTTCCAAAAGACCTAAACTTCACAGCCTACACTCCTCATCCACCATGGCTCTAGCTGTCCCCAGATTCACCAGGAAAAGATCATTGATTGCATTGATGTCCGGGGGGAACCAGCTTCACGGTCATCGCCCCCACTCTATGGAACACCCTCCCCTCCCATATCCAAGAAGAAATTCCTACCTAATTTTCAGAAAAAAACTAAAAACCTGACTATTTGACAAATACGACTAATGTGACATTGACTGACCACCCGGATTTCTACCCTCTTTGACGGACCTTGTACTATTATATTGTTTGCACTGTGTTACCTGTTTCATACTCTGTTATTACTGTGGTTGCTTTCTTTGTTCACAAAGTTGTACCAGCGCTGTGATACTTATGGGTTTGGGCGCTGTCAATAAATGTAATAAATAAATAAATGTGGCTGATTGTCTCTGGAAATAAAAATATGCCTTGAACTCCATTAAATAAGAAATTGACATGTGATGGCAAGCTCAGCAGGTCAGGCAACATTTGAAACTGTGACAGAGAGTGGGCCACATCTGCACCTATTTTATGTCATGTTGCTCTAACATCATTCCTAGTTGGCCAAGGATTAAACAATTTATAGACCTGAACCTCAGCATTGATGTCCAGCTCAACCCAAAGCATTGTTTTACCAAAGTCCAGTTCAATCAATTCAGATTGGGGATTAGGGAAAGCTTGGACTCTGGCAAAATGCTTGTTTCAAGATACTTGGAGTCCAAGTAACCTCTCCAGAGTGAAGACTGGATAATAGAGATGGGGAGACCAGCCACCATGGAGCATGGGGAATCGGGAAACCTTCAAGAGAATATGTGACACATTTCTGGACCCGTAGGAGGATTGAATATTGGATTCAATCTCTGCTCTTTTTGCCCACTTTTTTATTTATATTCCTCATTTCCATACCAACTCCTTTCCCTTTGTTTCGTGCGATTGTGAGGGAAATGTGTCAAGATTTCTTGATATTCATCATGTTGTCTTATCAACTCAATGCTACTTGCTCTTTGGTTACATTTTAGTTGATTTTGTAATGCTGTTGCTTCCATGGTCTGTTGTTAATGTTGATTTGTTTATGCTATTGTGTTTAACTGTTGTTTATTAACTCCACATTTTTCTACTGGACTTCCAAAATTGTAACCAGAGGAAATTTGCAGTTTTTCAATGTACTTCTGGGGAAGACAACCTTTGTCTCTCTGGATGTTTTGGCCTACAACTAGGGCTGGGCGATATGGACCAAAAGTCATGTGACAATATTTTTGTGCTGAATGGCGATATACAATATATATCTCAATGCTGTTTATGTGGGGTAAATGCTCAGATGTCAGCCGCCAACTACATGTGAGATGTCACAAACACCTATATTTATAAGTCAATGATCAAAATAAAGTGCAAATACAAGGTTCCTCTTCCTGTTTGAGAATACACACAGCTGTGTAAATATCATAATGTCAATAACAATTGTAGTTTATGTAAAAAAATATATATATATATGTATATATCTTGATTTTAATGATATTGTCTCATTCTATATCGATTTTGAAAATATATTGATATATCTCCAAAACTCTATATATATCGCCCAGCCCTACCTTCATCTCCCATCTGCCCTTGCTGTATAGTCAAAGGTGAGGTATCATTGAAGCCATAAGCCAACACACCTAGAGAGTCACCACAGCTGCTTACGCCTGATGCACTTAATGAAAAATTAATTTGAAAAATCAATAATGGCTTTCTCTTTACATTTTGGACATGGAACAATGTAGAAGAGTCCATGAGAGATACCCAAACTTTTGCCTTATGCCCAACTCACCTGCTGTCCTCATTGCCATCAGCTAATTTCTTTGTACCTGACTCTGCCCTATTTACATCCCTCTGTAATCTCCATTGTTACTACTACATTATTGATCGTCAATGTGTTCCTTATGAAATATTCCGTGGCTCATGGAAAGATGGTCAGATTATATTGTTAAAGTGTATTAAGTACATGTTTATTAAACATATTTACTACTGACAAGGTAAACAAATGTAACTCTATGTGTTGGTCTATTTCTAAATGTGATTGCTTGGCTGAACAGCTGAGGTATATCCTATATCCTACTTTCTATATCAGAGGTGTCCTACTCCAGGCTCCCCGGCTGCAAACCGGACGGTTTTCAGAATATCCCTGATTAATATTCATGAGATAAATGAGCATACATTTAAAATTATTGTATGCAAATGTATGTCATGAATATTGAATGACAGATAGCCAGAAAAGCTAACATGTATTTCCGGGGTATCCTGTTAAATTGTCGAAAACATATTTTCGAAATGCCAATTTGTCGAAAACAAAATGGTGAGAAAAATGTTTTTGAATGTTTTTTTTTACATTTTATGTTTTATTTGTTTCGTTAGTAAAAAAAAGTGTCAATAAAAAAAACTGGGGGTTAGGGGGCACCCCCCATTTCGAAAATAAAATTTAAAAAAAAGCATTCGAAAAATAGTTTTTTCGCCAAATTTGTGTCAAATAAATTGCATTTCGAAAATATGGCATTCGACAAAGTCACTATAAACCGTATTCCGGCTCCCTCGATGGCTGCAGTTGGACAACCCTGGTATACATAGTCAATAAATCGATTCACTTTTGAGTTTCACATGATGTAATACACAATATATTCTCATGCTCCACAGATCCTTCAATGCCAGAGTCACTGAACTTGAAAAAAGTGCAGAAAAACAGCATCTCCCTTGAGTGGACGCGTCCTGCAAATATGACTGGTGCAGATTTAATTTACAACATCACATACACGAGTTCACAGGGAGCTTGGAGTGTCACAAACAGCACTGAATATGCCAACCTTGTAAGCCTCATACCTGGAACAAAGTACACCATAAGCGTTGTGACAGTCGCTGCTGGTAATTATACCAGTTTGCCTGCTGTCATATCTTCATACACAAGTAAGTTGAGTTTCTTTTTTTCTATACTGTGTTCATGAATGCCCTACACTGATGCTCTTGTTCTCCGACATTGTACCAGCAAATATGAATTCAGTATTTCCAAAACCTATAGTGATCTTGTGAATTTATTTTCTTTATCAGCAATAAGCTAAACGTAATAGTGCAAGAGCTGTTCACTACGCCCACTGCTTCTCTACAGGCGTTAACACAAGGGAGTTGTTAAAAGGAGCTAAGATGATAAGAGTACTGGCCCAGTTATTTTGCTAGAACTGCTCAACATATGTGATTTTGTGGGTGGTGCCATCAGCACCCCTCGATGTTCCCAACGTGATGTGCTTTGCCTGACTCGCAAGTATTGCTGCTTTTAAGATGAAATTGAAAAGGCAAACATTTCGATTTTTAGCTTTTTAGGAAATAGTGTGGACAACCCTTGTTCACAAGGTTTTGACAGAAAGATGCCATCACATCCCTCAATGTTTTGCAAATGTTTAAATGTCAATGCCCCTTTTCCTGCAAAAATTGCTAAAACATAGAAAAAGGAAGCTTTTCACTTCCACTCCTCATGTTTTTTGTCCAAATAATGTTCTGTGTAGTGATAACAGAGTAGGTTTCGTGGGAATATTTTCCTTAAAGAAATTTAACTTGGCTTGTTCACTGTTAACCTCAAAACATTTAAATGGTTATTCATTACCAAGAAAAGTCTAATCTTGAACCAACATTTTAAGGTTAGGAGCTTTACTTCCTCAACATCATTTGTTGCAAGAGTTGGCCGTAAAATAAATTTGAAATATTGCAGAAAAAATATCAAACAACTGTTTGAATTAAGGCACAAAACGGCCCCATATCATTTCTGCTCTCTGTGATCCAAGAAGGAAAAAACCTCTACACGAGAATTGGATATGACTAGATCCATCACAATGTAAAACATATATCAATTGGAATATTCTGTATTAGTACCTGGCGGGCCGTTGTTTTGTCCTTCCAGCCAATGAGGAGGCGCAGAACAGGGGCTTTACCACACAGTAAATCCCCAGCTCTAGAACACCTCAAAGCTGGAGGCCCCGATCTTCCCCCACCGGATAGTGAGGTAAGTGCTCCCCTGTATCACACATCCACATTCTCCTACACCCTCCCCCTTTTCCACACATTTACACACCTCCCATCCACGCCCCACGTACCTTCCACTTCCATGTCCGTCGCCGGTGCCAGGAGCAGAAGTGTTGCTGGCACGTACGACTTGCTGCCATGGAAAGGGAGAAGGGACTGCATGTAGGCCCTTCTCCCCCGATCCCTGGCAGCCATATTTCTTAGTATTTTTCTTTAAGTTGGGAAACGGCATACTCATCCAGGGACATCATTTCACCAAAATGCCTGTGGTAGCGGAAGTGACATCCCACGACCCTTGACCTCTGATGACATCAGAGGAAGTGATGTAAATTGACCCCACCCCCAAGTGACATCACGAGAAGTGATGGCACACAACCTTTCACCCCTTGAAAAAACAGGCAGTGACATCACATAACATTGTTCTTCAGTACGCTAAGAAAAATATGATTACAATATCACTGTAATATGATATACATTTCATCACCATATGTAGCGATACTATCAGAGCGTATAGGCCCATATTACCAAATTACTGTGAATGTAAGCAGATGTCCAACACAACAACCTGGACTATTATACATTACTCGGGCTAACCTCTAAACAGACAGAGCATCACGAAGAGGCCTAAACCCCAAAGCACAGACTTCCAGTGCCTGCCAAGTGTCTGGCCACAGACTATGAACAACAACTGACCAACACAAGCCCAACCAGAAAAACAATGGTCTGGATGGTTGCCCGGAGCTGTGTCAGTGGTTATGAATAATTTGAAACCTTCCAACCATCACCTTTCTGTTTTGCTTATTTGGTAAGTAACCCAGAGTTTTGTTTGTTAGATGGGAGATTGAGGGGAAGGATGTGTTGCAGGTGTGAGAAACTTATGGTGACAACAAGTAAGACAGACACAAGTGATCACAGTTCAAGGGTGTTTATTGAACAATTAATTCAGTATGCAGGTTGGAAAAACGCCTAATCTAAACCTAAATCTAAGCTGGGAGCACGCGTCAACCATCAAATTAAAAACAAGGCAGTCCCAGTTCATCAAAATAAGCAGGGCCTATACTAAGAAACCTATTGCCAACCTCATAACTAGCACAAAAAAGGGGTGTGGGATATTTCTCAAGAAAAGAAAGAAGTGTTCTCAAATAATATGTCAGGATGCGGTAGCCTGGGTCTACCTTCCCCACGTTTTGACCACAGGGAAAGATGGGAGCTTGGAGTACAGTACAGTCACGTGTTTACCAGCATGAGACGACAGTTCCAATGGCAGTTCTGAGGATAGTCGATGGCCAAGTCTTGTTTCCTGTGAAAGTTTCTTGCCTTTGAGGCCTGATGTGGTCAAATAACAAAAACAAAAGTTCCCTTAACAAATGAAAGTTGTTTCCAATGTTCGCTGGATGGCGGGATCACCCCTTGATCCCTTTCTTCTGGGAGTCAACCCTTCTCAATCGCTTATCACATTTTCACGTAGGGTGACGATTTCAACCCTCAGTCCCCCTCTTCTTGGGCTCAGACCCCTCTTGACTTCATATTCACTTTACTCTCAAGTGTTACCGGATTCACTTCCCTTGTTTTCTCTCGATGCAGGATTCACGTCCCTTGTTTTCTCTTATTGCAGGATTTACTTTCCTTGCTTTCAAAGTGCTTGTAGATCAAAGTCTTTCGATTGTACAGGGAGTTTGCTCGACCCTCTTTATGACCACTTTGACCTATTTCTCTGGCCCTCCTACGGCCTTCTGGTATTTGTAGTTTCTCTTATATGGGGCTCGACCAGAGTCTCCTGAATTAGCACGCACACGGTGCCGGTTTCCCTTTGCAGCTGGTCTCCCCGTCTACCTTTTTACAGCTCATTCAAAGTTCGTTAAACTTGGTTCAAACTTGTCACTATGCGCTTCTCATCCAACACAGCCTGATTCTTACTGTTTCTCTCCTCGACTCACTGGCTGTGATGAAACGCTTGGCTGTTGCCTCTCTGGAGTCAAAGCCAGTACCACGGGCATGGGAGCTTCCCTCACTCCTGCTTATCGGCATAGGTTTGCCCTGTGTACCGCTGACATCTGCTGCAGGACACTTGTGCTATTGTTCACGGTCTTAGGCTCTCTTCCACGAAGACTCTGCGGGTCTGGGACGAAAACAGCACGGTCACTTCTCTCCTTGCCACCTTCTCCCTTCCCGCCGCCTTTCTCCTTCTCTAGAACTGCTGCGTGTTAGCTGTCTCGTCGTTGTGTCTGCCGTGCTCGCCTTGCTCGTACTGTGCTCGTTCGCTCCACCTTTTATTCCTGTGGGGAAAAGGAAGGGCCGTCAGGTGTGTGTTGTTCAAGTTAATCGCCTGACTTTGCCTGACCCTCGGGTTGGGACATGTCAGGTACACAGGCTTAACATCAGTCCATTTTCTTAGGTGTGAAAAGGTTTTCGAGTTGAAAAAGGGTAGGTGGGGTTGGAGTGTCAGAGTATCCTAGGGGACGGTATAGGAAAGGTTTGTGTAATGAACGAGAATGACAGTGATGAAGAACAGAACATAGCGGATTGTGCAAACAGTAGTGATCTGTCCTAATAAATTGGGATTTTGGAAGATGACAATCAGAGGGACGGGATTGCTAGGGTGTGCGGAGTAAGCAGGAATAGCTGGGGTAATGACATGAACAAAGGGGATTGTGGGAATCATAGTATTTTATCTGATCAGGTTGGGAATACGGAAAATAACAATCAGAGGGACAGGAGGAAGTAGGATCGGGAGTACTCGAATGAAGACTGGTGAAACAATCATTCTGGGAGTTATGCTTTTTGGATGTAATGGAAATTAGGACTTTGGAGGATTGATTACGCACAGAGGGGTTGTTGGATCTCGGCCGGAGAGATCTAATGGGAAGAAGGGAGGCAGATGTGGCACACTCCATAAAGGTCTCAGGGATCTCACTCTCCTCATCTTCTCCCCCATGCAACATATTGCATCTCAACTGGGGCATTCCCGTCAGCATAACCCTGGTTACCCCTATCCAGGTGATCCTCCCTCGCTCGTCCACCCCCAGGGTTGGGATCTGAGAGTGCAGGCCCTCCCCTGGACACCTGAATAAAGGTTTCCCGAGGTCTACTTGGGAGAACACCCTCAGGTTTCTCACACAAGTCACAGTAATTCCGTTGAAAAAAAATGTAAACGGCAGCAGCAGCTCCGTGACATCACCCCTAGAAAATGCCAATTTTATTATTTTCTTTGGTCCTTTATATCTTGCTTAATGCCAGCCTCCTCCAGCTTCTAAGCACTGGAACAGGAACTGGACCCATGTTGCACTGCATCCTCTTGTTCCCAAAGCAAGAGCATTGCCCCTGAGCTACCCTTCCAAATATATATATATTTCTGCTTGAGGAAACAACAGATGATTTACTTCAAAAGCAGAGGGCAACTTCTTGTAAATTAATTATCTCACCTTGCGTCTATCTACAGTGTGCCTGTGATGCAGGTCTGGCAGATCTGGGTCAGGGCACACAGTGCCCAGGCAGGATTGGTGGCAGAAGTCACTGGGGCACACCCCTCTCATCACAGGTCCAGTGGCTTGCTGGATATGCAAAGCCAACAACGAGAAACACAAATGAGATTTGCATTACTGCTGTGCTGTCACTGAGTACTACAGGCTGGTCTTACCCATTCCCAGCTAGCTAGACCTAGCCCCCATACCCTTCCTGTTGCTACAATACTGGGTTTGAGCTGCAAAGACAGCCCCACCTCTGAAATCAACCATTGAGGCATTCTTCCCTAATGGACTGCCAACCTGTTAGTGATGGTGGCTTCATGGTTTTTCCTGCATCCCTGTTATTTCTGCAGCTAATGATATCTAGATTCCAGGTGAAAAAGGCAGTAGCGCATTTAGCTGCATTTGCAACTACTTTCTCAGGTGCAACACAGATATCTGCTCTTGGCACTGCCTATTTTTCCATTGGCCCAGGGTTAGCAAGGACAGGTCTAGGGGTAGCAGAGCTGGAGCCAGGGGTAGCAGCTGCTACTCCTGGTAACCCCCAAATGGCGACCCTGTACTTGTCCTTTCTCAAGTAAAAAAACACAATTAGGATCGCTGTACAATGTGCTGGTATACTAATAGCAAAATTATCCTTGCGGGCGCAGGCGGGGGGCTTACCAGGCCTTGTGCTAAGTGCATAACATTGCAGGTACTATTATCAGGCCAATTCCATGAAACACCATCTCAGAAGAGCATTTAATATTCATATGATGTTATGCCCAGATTTGATTAATTCTTTTGCTATTGAAACGACACAGCTTCCAACTATGTTCCAGGCACTATAAAAGGTGGCATTTGTAAAATGTGCCCGCTGGTGAAGAATACAAATATAGAATTTCTATGTGGCAAAAAATATGTTTATTTCACTATTTCTTCAGCTATAAAACTACAATGTTCCTACAAGTGAATGTTCAAAGTTGCTAGAAAGGAATGTACTTGTAAATAATTGAATGTTGGTAGCTCAATCAGTCCTCTCCACAAAAATCATTTCAGGGTGATCAAGGATTGTTCCCTTCATTAAACCTTCGCTTCACGTTGGCAAGAGAGACCTCTAACCTGAATCTCAGACAGATGAGAGGATGAGAGTCATGGACATTGATGATTCCACAACTCTGCTTTTATGACAAAAAATTCAAATGTATACAACTCTTTTGAGCGATAGAACTCCAGCTCAATCCAGATACTGAGATCCATGTTTTCAGTTGAAATAATTTTGATTAAGTTTGTTCTCCATGCATGTAATTTTGATTGTGTCTATCGACTACGTTTACACATTGAGTGTTCAGAGTGACTGCCCGTCTTCCTACGGATTCCTCCTCATTTAATTCCCTTTTTTGTCAAAGCAAATTTTCTTCAGCATTCATTTGTTTGCTCACAAAAAAGACAGTGCACTTTATATTATACTAGCCATACCCCAGGTCTGTAGCTGGCATACACATGGGAGTCTGCTATAGCCTGTGTCCTAACTGCCTATTTTTGAAAAATTGCAAAATCGTAAATCTCCCGGAATCGCCTGTAGTGATAGCACAGGGTCGGACTCCAGACCACCCTGTGCAGGGTGAATGGTTGGGGTTGATCAAATTTCACAATCGCCAGTACACCCCAAACTGATATTCCGTCCTTGTGTCCTAACTTCCTATTTTTGAAAAAAAATGCAAAATCGGCAATCTCCAGAAATCGCCTATACTGATAGCACAGGGCTGGACCCTGCCCTGTGCAGGGCAATGGGTGGGGTTGCTGAGATTTCAGTATCACCAGTACACCCCAGACTTATAAGCTGACCTCGAGCCAAAGGTTCAGCCCACCAACGGTTGTGGGGCTGGAGCCAAGAATCGCAAAATCAGCAATCTCCCGAAATCGCCTATACTGGTAGCACAGGGCTGGAGCCAACCCCAAAAATAAAAACACACTTTCACAAATATATATATAGATTTATTTTGTAACTAAGTAACTCCAAGCAATACCATGTTGGCTTAGTTTATATGTATGGGTCAAGTTGTTCGAGAACCTCCCTCTACTTTTCAAATTCAAGCAATTCACGCAATCCATGAAGAGCACCTTTTATGCCATGTTGCCCTGGCTACCCTATTAAAGTTATAGATATAATAGATGAGTTGTTTATATTCATTGCTTTTATTTTTCAAACTTTTTTCATCTAACTAATAAGGCACATCATGTTTCACACAATATGAATATGGAGTAACGCCTGATTAACTCATATGAAATGTATCATTCTAGTTGTTAGTGAACACTGCCTAACATGCACCATTTTGAGCCTTTACCAACAAATTAAACACAATGGGCCAGCCAAGGTGACAGTGGCCAAGGTTGGCAAATGTGGAAACAGCCCGTCAGCCTTCCGCTCTGTGTTAGACAGAATTGCATGCAGTTCCCTCTTAGACCACCACATATAATTAGGGCTACAGGTGTAGGCAAAAACCAACCTTTGGTATAAGTCTGCACTACACAGTTTAGTGGTAGCAGGGCTGAGCAGTCAGGCTTATCTCAAGAGGGAATGTGAGCAGTACAAGAAATTACACAGAGGACTTACAATCACAGTGGTTCAAGTAGACACTTATACTTAAGGTTTCTTGGTAAAACACTTATTAATTTATTTACACAATCATTTATGAAACATTCACTAGTGTTAGGCAACTTAATAAGATACACAGATATACTTCAGTACTAAACCAATACGTTTCTGAACAAATTAGCCTCCCCTGAAGTGGGAGCAAAATGGCACTTCAGTAACTTTCAAAAGGAGTAAAAAGGCACAAGGTAGCAGAATAGATTACATATACTTGGCAGACAGTGCAAATAGTTTCAGTTCACCAGAATAGTTCAATTGAAGTCAATAGGCCAGGCCAAAGTCAATGGGCTTGTGTTCTGGATAGGAATCAGCAGTTCTGGTATCAAACGGTAAAGTCTTTGCAAAGATTCTTAGAAGTAGTTTTGGCGAAAAAGAATCATATGTCGGGTCACAAGCTGATTAGGCCTGCAAGTTGGGAAAGTTCCACAAACCTTCAATGCAAGAGAGGTTTTCTCAATCGAATGGGCACAGTACCTTAGTTTGAAGAAACAAATGCTGCTGAAGTCATGGTTTCCTGGCAGTTCCTGCAGATCTCACTGTTCCTGAGCCTCAGTCGTGGGGACAAGAGGGAGGACGTCGAGGGACTCCTGCACTGCACAGGATCGTCAAAGAAAGCAAACAAGATTTAGTCACTTCAGTTTCCAGAAGCTGTAGCTTCAAGAACACAAGCTGGTGTTCCTCTCCCTGGTTAATCCTAACCAGCCTTGAGAATGGTATCCAGGTGTCCAATGAGTTGATTGGTCCCACCAACTCAAAGGAAGAAGCCGTCCTTGAAGGAGCTTCTCTGTCGAATGGAGCTTTGGCAATTGGGACCTGCAGCAGGGCTTCACCGGGGACACCAAGGTCCAGTAGTTGCAGCAGTCGTCCTCTTCCAGCTCGTCTTTGGGTTCTTTCGTTCCAGTGGTCGACTCTGTCTTCCAGTCCAGGAGACTTGCCTTTTAAACAGTTTTCTCCCATTCATTCCAGCCTAGCTGTCACTCACCCAGCAGGGTGGCTGTCCTTCCCAGACAGTCAGCCAGCCAAACACACCAGAGTGCATTTGGGTCTCCTAGGAGACAAAGCACAGGGAGTTTCGGGCACCTCCCTCACTTCCTGCCCACCCCAGACACTCAGACGCCAGAGGCGGTCTTCACTCCTTAAGCCCCCCAAAGGCATAGAAACAAAGGGACCAAACCTAGTTTGGTGCGCAGAGGCAAACTCTAGAAGGACCTTTCCAAATAGAAACGGTGAACGAAGAAGACCGGGACCTCTTTAAACAAAGGGGCTTAAGGCGCCATCTTGAAAAACACGGCTCCCGTGATTTTTAGCTACTGGTGTTCGTGGTCGGGAAAAATCATGTTAGTTCATTATAAAACCACTGCCACCACCCTTTTCAACAGGAAAGGGTAGCATTTGAGGGTTGCCAGTCATTTGGTCGAAAAAAATTGGTCGACCAGACAAATGGTCGAACCAATTTGATCGAAAACCAAATGGTCGAATTTTTTTTTATTTTTATTTTAACCTTTTTTTTTTTTTTTTGGGGGGGTCCCCCCCCAACCCCCTTTTTTTCTCTAAAAACCCCTTTTTTAACTAAACGAAAACCCAAAAAATAAATATATAAATAAATAAAAAATTCGACCATTTGGTTTTCGACCAAATTGCGTCGACCAAATTGCAGTCGACCAGTTTTTTTTCGACGAGTTGACTGGACACCGCATTTGACTGCTACATGAGTATTTAGACACAGGGGATACTGGGAACTGCTCCAGCACTCCATTCTAAGATGGTGTGTGCTGTGTCTATGAATTTGGAAAGACTAGTAAAGTCAATTTCACTTTACATTCTCTGGGACACAGTAGTTTATCCCAGAGAAGGTATTTAAACCTTTGGGTGGTCTCAAAAAACATCCCTGTTTCACTGCACTGAAGGTGCTGTGTAACACACATGAAAAGATTATGCCTATGGAGTTATCTAAAACCCCATATTCAAAGAATACAAGTGTAAAACATACATCAAAACATATGAAAGAGTGGGAAAAAAGGCTCACACTCTTTCCAGGTAAGAAAATCAAGTCCTCAAAATCCAGCAAAGCTGCTAGGGGTCTCTAAGGTGAAGGTCATTAGCACATTTATGAGAATTCTCCCTAACACTCTGTAAACTCTCCGGTCCCACTTACATTATTTTATTTACTTAGATTTTGGATTGCACTGGCGCATGACAGGATTCTCATAATACATTGTGTTAATTACAGACACACTGGGAGAATTTGCCTCCCAGCATTTTTATGTATGCTCTCAGTGTGTTGGTTTATGCACCCTGGAGAGGTTCATTTCTTCAATGTTTCAATAGCAACGAGTATTTGTTGTTTTTGTTCATTTTCATTCACTTCCTTGCTCTTTTCTCCCCTTGAAGAGCTAGCTCACCATCTCATCGTTCCAGCACTCTGACATTACCATGCATGTGAATGCAGGTTTCAGCATTCAGATGGGCGGCTGCTCTCGCTCTCCACAAGGGATGGAGACTAATTGAATCTGATTCTTTCAATATATGTGCCTCCACTTAAGGTTTCAATTCTTAAGCACACAGTGATGTTTTCTCAATTTTTCGGTTTATCAAAGACACCTTTATCTTTTAAAAAAAAGTGCTTTCACATTAACTACCATGGAATTCACGCAATATTATTAGTTATTTAAATTGATATTAGTTTCATTCACTTGTGTTATCTATGTCACCATCGTATTCTAAAGAGCACTGGTGATCGCTAAAGAATATGTATACGTGTGAAACTCATACCGTCTCAGATTGGAATATACAGCTAGAAGAATGAAATATGTTTGCCTATCACAAGGAAGGGAATAAATATTTTATTTAACTGAATGGACTCATTGCCAGCATCTATCCTTGCTTTACTTATAATCACTTGTAAGGTGCAGTCACACATGTACCAGAGCTGCCATTATATTATATTATATGCATCCAAAACGATGGAATGCTTGTATCAGTTCCCACTGCAGTTTAAAAACGTATACTTTTGTGTTATGTCCATATTTTATTGATGACCTCCATTATTCACTAACCTATAATCAAACATGTATTCCTAACTCCAGGCATCATAAAGATTTCTAGACAGCCAAACAAAGTGCCGAACAAAATAGCCTCGCTCACTCACACCAGAATTCCAAAACACCTCCTCCATCTACTACAAAAATCCCAGGACCTCCTCTATTTAGTTTCACCACCATCACCACCAAGGACACTCTGCATATCCTTAAAAGCCTAAAACCTTCAAGATGTAAAGGGGACATCTGCCCAGCCCCCCTCATAAAAGACTGTGCAGAAGCTTTATCTCTGTTCATCACGGCTCTCATAAATTCCTCCTTCTCAACAGGCATTGTACCGTCCAGCCTCAAAGAAGCATGGGTCCTACCCCTCCTCAAAAAGCCTGCACTAGACCCTACTTTACCCAATAACTACTGGCCCATCACTGTATTGCGTCTATTTAGCCCTAAGGGAAGAACACACATACACTTCCGTCTTCCCAGCCCCTCCTCGCAATAATCAGTAATTGGACTCAGTCTAGAAAAATAAACATACACACATCAGATTAGGTTACACAAATGGCTCATTATAGGCCTTTTATTAATACCGGGATAACTATATAATGCCAAAATAACACACCAATACATACAAACATATAAACATATATATATAGATATGGATTAGTATATAAGTTGCATCACCGTGCAGAGGAAAACTTCATCTTGGCCACCAGACAACACTGCTTAGTCCTTTAGCAGGTAGGCGAAGAGATTACTACGGTCAACGGGGTCTGAAGCACAGCGTCTTCCCTTTCAGTGAGACTGCAACACCCGGGGTTCAACATCCAACCACTACCTTTCCATAATACCCTCTCCTTTATGGGGCATCTCTCCCCCACTCTAATTGCGTCCTGCCCTCGGCCGAAAGGCAGATCACAAAGCGAAGAGACAGAGGGTGGAAAAATCCAGTTAGAAGTGGAAAAACCCAGTGCACCTCTACTTGCATGCATTCCCAGACCCCTTATCATGCATCTGCAGCGCACTCCAACTCCCCTTCTGTATTTGTCCTTCACTGGACAATACAATAACTATTCTCTGTAGACAGTCCGCTTGCAAATTATCTACGTGACTTTGCTCTGTTTTCCCTGCTACTTGTTCATTCTGTGAGACTCGCGTAAGCGCAGACTTTATTATTGCAATGGGAGATGAGTGTTCAAAATGGCTGCACATCAACGCCATGTCATTCTGGCTCACATTTTACACACTAGCATTACAATCACTACAGTCCCCTTCCTACTAAAAATCCCCGACAGAGCTGCTTAAGTCCAAATACAACATCATCTAGAATCTAACCACATCCTTGGTGCCCGCCAATCCAGCTTCCACCCAGGCCACGGTACAGAGTCAGCGCTCCTAGACCTTAAGAACCAAATGGACAAAATCCAGGATAAGGGAAAATCCGCCCTACTGTTACTACTTGACCTGTACGCAGCCTTTGACCTAGTTGGCCATATTATTCTGCCATCACCTCACCTCAGCAGCCGTGTTCTCCCCAAAAGCAGCTTCTTGGATCACCTCCTTCCTAAATGGCAGAGTTATGAATATTTTCTCCAACAATGCCTGCTCTGAACCCTCACCTATCAGCTGTGGAGTGCCCCAAGGATCATGTGTCACGTCAACCCTTTACAACATATTTACCAAGCCTTTTTTTTTCGACCTTCTAGACTCACAAGGTATACTATACACCAACTATGCCGATGACACCTAAATTCTTCTCCCTCTATGTGCCTCTTACGATAACGCCGCCGCCATGCTTAGCTCCACATACTCCACCATCCAAGCATGGTTGGCAACCCACGGCCTCTTCCTCAAAGATGAGAAGACAGAACTTCTCATCGAGGAGGCCCCCCTCTGCGTTAAAATGTCTCGACCCAGAATACTGTTCCTTTAACATCGATGGCACTAACATCTCTGTCTCACAGCAGTAAAAACTCTAGGGGTTTATCTCAACTCCACCCTCTCCTTAACCCGCCAAGTTAATGCTACAGCCTCCTCAGCTGCTTACTCCACCCAACTCCTCAACGCTGCCAGACCCTACCTCACATCCGACAGTTGTCTAACGATCATGCGCGTTGTGGTCGGCGCAAGGCTGGACTACTGCAACCTACTCTTCACCGGCTCCTCTGCTCACAACATACAAAAGCTACAGACTATCCAAAATATGCCCTACGTGCTGCACTGAACATCCCCAGATCAGAACACATATCTGCAACCGAAGAGCAGTACACTGGCTCCCCATCAGAGACAGAATTATATTCAAGACTCTCACCATCACACACAGATGCATTTCCAATACCGCCCCCTTACCTTACCCATAAAATCACAAAGAATCTAAAGACCAGACCCATCAGAACCCCCTACACACATAGATTGGTGGAACACAAATTCAGACGCAACAGAGCTCGAGGATCTAGCTTTCCAGTCAATGCCGCCAGGCAATGGAATGCGCTCCCCCCTACACTAAGAGTCGAAAATCCTAGTGGGTTTTCAGTAGAGCCCTCAAGACCTAGCTGTTCACTGTTACCAAATAGAAAACTACAACCATGTAACTCTTCTACTTCCTGTTTTTAACTGTAAGTATGCAACATGTATATTTCGACTAAGTACCTGATGCACCTTCGGGTTACATGTAACTGGTTCCTCTCAAAGCATCCTGATGCCTGAGTGTTTGTGCACGCTATACAAATGTAAACATAAATAAATATATAAACAATTTGGTTATTGACCGAAGCACAAAGCGTTCTTAACTTGTAGATATATCCCTCTAACACGTATGGCTACTCCTGCTTTTGTTCCAGACAGTATACAGAGCAGTATCTGATATAGTTTACTTTGTTACTTCCTGATCCATATGCACCACATGCACATGCCTATATATTGTTGGTTCAGTTATGCACCCCATGAACTGGTCAATCGGTTTCCTAAGTTGCTTTTACCTCAGAGGGATTCTGTTACCCATGTCTTCAACAAGTGGTAAGGTCAGGCAGGCCAGGACAGAGCATGTGGGATTTGCTGGCATGCAGATTTTCCTTCACAGGTGGGAGCCTGGCCTGGGTAGCCATGTGTGTGGCAAGCTCCAGTTGATCTGCGATGCATGTTCCATTTTCACCCTCCAGTGCTACTGCAGAAATACTGCCTAATCCCCTCTGTTCTTACTGCTGGTGCCTTGTTTTAAACTACCTGGGCAGTCATTGATGTTGAGAAGGGGATTTGCCACCATGTGTCCCTCCCATAGAACCTAAATAGCTAATAATTGACTTCTGTGTTGCTAGACGAGGAACAAGTGATGGGAAGTGCAGAAAGTAAATACAGCTCTTAGAGAGCTGTGCATGATTGCTGTTTGCAACTCTCCCTCTCTGGGATGTCAAACAAGAAATTTCAGTGGAAGTTCCTGTGGGTTCCAAGGGAGTTGCCAGGCATATCCTGGTGACCCCAAATGACATCCTTGATAAATCTGTGATATCTCTTATGACTTGGATCTCAATGCCGCAACAATTTAGAGATTATTATGACATCTGACCTTTTCCTCCTTAGGGCCTGAACAGATACCACCTGGGAATATTACTGTCATAAACAATCACTCAACAAGTTCTCTGCAGATCAGCTGGAACCAACCCCCTGGAATCGTGGAACTATACACTATCGCCATTCAAGGAGCCGTCAACCAAACCCAGAACAGCACAACAGTGGAGCCTGTTACTTTCAAAAGCTTGCTCCCTGGAAGGGAATACACTTTCACAATCACAACAGCCAGCGGCCCTTACAACGAGACATCAGATCCAGTGACAGGAGTAACATGTAAGTGAACCTGTTACAGTGTACAGATAGATTGTTAAAATACCGCCTATTTCTGGAAGTAAAGTGGAGGCAGATATTCCACTTCATCTCCAAAGATCGGTGGTATTACCACCCAGTAAATCTGCTGGTGATAATACCTCCAATTTTGTAGTTTGGCGGTGTCAGAAAAATTGAGGTAACGGAATTACCTCAACATTTCCCAACACAGCCAAATTCGTATTGAGACCCATTGGCTGTACTGTTTGAAAAGAATAGGGAAAATAGGAACTTTCCTCATTAGTAATGCCCTTACACCTTATTTATTTGTTTATCCTTGATTAATCGCACATTTTGATATTGATGTTGATGATGTTCAGAATAATACAGTGGGCCAATGATTTTTGGTGGCCTGATGTTATGTTAGTATTTATTCATCATAGTCCTGATGTTTGATGGTTTTGTTATTTACCATGCTTATTTTCTTGCTATTCAACTCGCAGATTGCATGGCCCCTGCGGGCTTCTTCATGAGCTCCTGCCTTTCCTTTGGTGTGTGCCTACCTTCTTGATGCCCCTTCTTATGCCACTTGCATACACCAGAAGCATGAGCAGCACTGGTAGTTCCTGAGACCCATGACCTATAGGAAGATACATGGCAAATGTCTCCTGGGAATCTGTGTGCTGCCGGAGGACAATGGCGCAATTGGAAATCAATGACGTAAAATCAGTATATCATAAAAACAGCTCACTCAACTAATGTAAATGTGCCCTTAAAAGTAAAAGGGCTACAGAAATGCATAATGCACACTCAAATGCATCTGAGCGATCACACAAAATATGGGAGAGGATGATCTGAGCATGGAGACCACACAAGTGGGACAGGTGCAGCAATAGGGGAGCTCTTGGAAGATTGTCATGTTCCGGGGAATAGCTGCTCTTAACATACCCATGAAACCTGAATAGAGGGAGCCAAGAACATGCTCTAGTGCGGGTAATATTGCTTTGTAAAATATTTCCTGCTCGACCCATTAATTGGAGTAGTCCACGAGGTATAGGGCGTGACATCAATTGCTCCTGGAGACACATTTCATTGCAAAGGAGATGGATTAATTGAAATGTTAGTGGTGGTGGTTGAGTTTCACTCCTGCCGTTCCTCTAATTTTCATGATCTAATCAGTTGTATCCCTAAGAAATTGAGGGCAGAAATAGGTTGGAAATGATCAAGCATCTAGGTATTTCATCCTGCATCCTAATTTTGAAATAAAAACAGTTTCTGTAGTTAACATATGTTTACATACATACACTCCAAGGACATCCTATATAATATTATGAGGAATCTAGGCTTTCAAACATGCCCTTGCTTGCTGGTAGGTATGGACTTAAAACTAGCATTTGAAAACCAACTGTTCAGAATCCTAGCTGGTCGGACATGGGACAACCAGAGGCAAAAAGACACTACAGGCTCTTGTGAGTCAGCTAGGCCTTGTGCACTCATGGAAACTAGTACACCCGCCGGACAGGGACTAGGGAGTATGCTTTACACTGCACTGCACCTTACAGCTCATCCCATATCAATTACCTTTGCCTAGGAAGGAATTGAAATGAGGGCATAACCAAGGTATATGTTGGCAATATTCAACTATCCAGGCAAGCTCTGGTGCCGACATAAATAAAGTGGATATTTTCAATGTTAGTTTTTCTGACCATGCTCTTGTCTAGGTCACAATTTAAGTGGATCTGAAAAAGTAGAGATCAACTAGGCGTGGACTTAACATGTTGCTCTACCTAAATTGCAATCTCGCAAACCAAATGAAAAAAGATCTCATACTTTCTAACATCACACAAAGACAGCGCAACATGTGTCAACTGTTGACCTGGTGCTGAAGGTCATTATTCAAAAGACTTGCCTAGTTTTCGGCTAAACTAAACATGCTAAAGAAGTATGGGGAAAAGAAGTGTGGCAAGACATTGCTGAAATGCTGCTGCATACTACAGTAACTGTGTATCATGTAGACGCACATTGCGCAACAGACTCATTAGAACAATGGTTTAATTCTGTTGCAGATGAACATGCAAATATTTCGATCATGGGAACGAGGACTGAGGAAGATGATTTGGAAGGGATTGCTAAATGGGCACACCAGAAGAGTGGACATCTCGTAGAGAAGGCTACTGTCAGGTGGGCACAGGACAGGGGGATTAGCATTCCGCTACAGAACGTGAAAACTGTCGTTTTACAATGCCCCATGAGTCAACATCAGAAGCAGAGATCTATTCATCATATAATTCATGGTACATTACAGAGAGGCAAATTACCTGGACAAATTTGGCAGATCAATTATATTGGTCCCATGCTTATTAGCAGAGGATGTCAATACGTGTGCACCATTGTGGACACGTATTCCGGTTACTTAATGGTATTACCATGCAAAAGGGCTACCCAAATGAACACAATCAAATTGTTGGACCAAGCGGTGGTGTACTATTGTTCCCCCCTTGCAAATCGAAAGTGATAATGGGTCCTATTTCAAGGGGAAGGTGGTTCTAGATTACTGTAAAGAGAAGGGAATCAAATGGATCTTTCATGTCCCCTACCAACCTGAAGCTTCAGGTTATTTGAGGGAAAGAATGGATTGTTGAAAAAACAATTGTGTAAAACTGGTGAGGGTACCTTGAAAGGGTGGCGAGATTGTGTGCTAGATGCAGTGCAGGTGCTTAATAATCGCCCCATTGCGAATGGTGAAACTCCCTTGCGGCGCATGTTAACACCAGCCTTGCAATCCAGACCAAATAAAGCTACAGAGACATTGTTATATTGGGAAATGTCTCCTGGAGCGCGAGCTCCTTATCGTACCACGCCTTAGTCTGAAGGGGTGGATCTACATGTAAGAGAAGAAATCTGACTTGAATCAAGAGGCATAGTTGTTATTGACACTGGGATAGGGGTGCAGATTCCTTCAGAACACATGGGATTAATTGCGCCAAGATCTGGATTAGCTTTGAAAGGTATTCAAGTTTTGGGACGGATTGTCGATGCTGACTATCAGGGTGATATTCAGGTCATTTTGCTGAGTAAAGGATATAATTTGTTACCAATTCATAAAGGAGATCAAGTGGCCCAATTGATATTGGTGCCTGTCAAACTGTAAATGGTGAAAAAAGGAGAGCCACCCACGATATTAACTATTCGCGGGGATAAGGGTTTCGGCTCATCAGATGGAATGGTTCCAGGTGCTAAGGTATGGGTCGAAAAGCCCAATGGTCCACCCGTTCCAGTGGATGTGATTGCTGCAGAGTAGGATCAGGTTGTTCTGGTGATCGAACCTGGAAAGAGGAAATGGACTCATATTCCTGCTGACAAATGTTATTTTGCGCAAGTAATGTACTCCACTGATATCTTGTTTTTGAATTCTCTTTCTTAGATCCTTTGTGTGCTGAGTGCCAACGTTTTAACTGCACTTCAAGATGCCAGTGTTCAGGGCACAAAGCCCAAGGCAATTTACAAACAATTATGCCCCAACAATATGCAACTCTTTTATATGTGCCTTGGTGACTGCATCTGGGAACTCGACCTTCAATTGACTGTGACATTCCACAAAACTATTATAAGTTCCATACTGTGACGCATCAAGGGAATTTGTCCATTCTCCCCAAGCGGGAGTCTCCCCCTTTGAGGCTAGGGAAGTGAGCCCGCTTGGCAAGACCCTCCCTAGGGGTCTGGGCAAGTGGCAGCTCACTGGGAGACACTCCCCCTTAGGGGACAAGGACTCTTGTTCCTGTGAGGAACTCCCCAAGTCATTCTCCATGGTGGCGTAGATGGTACTATCAGATTTGAAGAACAGTATAACAACCAGAGACTTGGCTCAAGACGAGAGTAAAATATACTGTTACAAACAAGAAGGAGATCTTGTCTCTTTAAATAGAGACCATCATTTAACTGAGATGAAGAGGCTGAAAGGAGAGCACACGCCGAGGCGAGACGAAGCAGAGTGGCGCATACGCAAGCATAGGAAGTCCCCTGGCAGGGTAACACCTGAGAGAGGCAGAGCAAAAAACCATGTGCTTTCAGAGCCCACTTTCTTTGTCCCCAGGAGTGTTCCTCAACTAGAAGTTGATCCCAACTTCATTATTATTGAACTTAATCCCTACCCCCACTAGGATGAATGCCTTCAGAGCACCACTCTCATGAATATGTCAGCTTTGGATTCTCAATCAGTCCTTTGTGTGACTGTTCTGGTTGAAAGTCGAATTGAGATTGTCTAGTCTCAATCCACATTTCTTCTAATGGATGTCAGTTGCTGGGTCGATTTCGAGTATCTGGCAGTTCATGATATAACAGCCAATGCCTGTATGAATAGCTAAAATGATTCCCATTGGTGTGCTGTGGAAGAGTCCAGCCCAGAATTTGGATAGGGAGAGGGTCTGGAATTCTATAGTACATGGAGAGCTGAACATCCACTGAAAAGGCACTGTTGTTGCAGCGAACAGCCTCTCAGCTTATAGGAAGATGTCCTTGGGTGACTAGACCTCGTGAAGCACCGTCAAGAAGACAACTCATGCCTGGTAAAAATAAGTTTCAGTATTGTGGCTCAATTTTCACATGAACACATGAACACGGGATCATCGGCAGGCTTGGGGTGGGGGGATGAAACCCCCTCAAAGACATGATATTTCTGCATTTACATGCTGCACAAAATCGTCTGAAAGGAATCAGTCTTTTTTGTGTGCGGGAATGAAGAAATTTCACATAGAACCTTGCAGACTATCGAGTGAACAGAGAAAAATCAAAGCTGACATACATATATTTCCAGGAAAGGACACAATGAAAGGCTTAGTCACGAAGGCCTACAATGAGCACCAAATCAAAATTCCTAGCTATGATACTGTGAGTGATTTTGTTGGTGGTCACCAGCAACATCAGTTCACTAATTGGTGTGAAATGTCTTTGGATGGATTACCTTCTCGGCAATGTTGAGTTTGTCTCAGAGACCGAAATGTACAATCTTCTTATTAACATTTGTTAGGATCTATTTTCAGAACTGCCGTTGGTTTGGGGTTTCTGAGAGGCCTCCCAAGTGGATGAGCTAGGGCTATTCACAATTGATTTTACCAAACATTCTCTAGGTAGCATAGGCTGATAAGTAAGGCAGATTTAGGAAATCAGGGCTATGGTATTTAAGTACAATTAACAACACTTAGAGGGATACAAGTATTTGAGGGTTACACAGATGTAAAATACAGATAAAACTTAAGGAATACTACTTACTACACACACTGATACTTATGCATAGATATACATAATAAGTTGTTTGGCTACACACCACTGTACACTTTCACACAGATATAAGCAAATCTGTAAAGTAATAGAAAAGCTTTTTCAAGTAAAGTGGAGAGAGGAAAAAGTGGTTAAACAAAGTGGTTAGACAAATATAAAATAACATGTTTTATAATTATAGTTTTAACTGAAGTAATACTCCCGTCACCATGAAAGAGAATTTCAAGTTTTCTAAAGTCTTTAGTCAGAAGATAAACAACACTTTATGTAAAATCAGTTTAAGAACAGAGAGGGGGTCACTCCCAATTCCTGCATACTAAGGGATCCTGAGATGAGGAATCCTAGTCCAGAATACCACCACCCATGGCAAGGTAATGTTAGTGCTATGGAGTTGGCTTTATGCCCATTTTATCATTGTAGTGCAAGGGGGGCACCAAGAGGGGTATGTACACTCAGATCCTGAACTACAATACTAAAGATGACCACCCCCAGGTAAGTAAGAGGTTTTGGAGGTGTCTACTCACAATGTTGATCCTGTTGCAGGAGGTCAAGTGCTTGCACGTTCATCACTGAAATAGGTGCTACGTTAGGGTCTAGTTAGATGACGGTTCTGATATCTGAAGCAGATGCAGTCCCTAATGATCTCTACCTGTACACAGGAGATGATCTTGGACGATGACCACTGCTTCTTCCATGGTGGAGGACAACCCCAGGAAACTGCAGACAAGGTGAGTGGAACAAGAAAGCCTGGTCAGAGGTTGTCAGTCTTGAATCCTTGCAGCAGTGGGAAATAGGCTGCAGTCCAGACAGAACCCTCTTCAAGGCAGAGAGCTGCTGCTGCAGCCAATGAGGTTCCTTGCCCAGAAGCTGAGGATATGCCAAGTCTCAAGCTTTAAGTCAAGAGGGTGTCTGCTGCTATGACATGCCTTTTCAGTGGATGTTCAGCTCCCAGGATCCATGTATTATATAATTCCAGACCCTCTCCTTAGCCACAATTTGGGCTGGCTCGTCCAATTGGATATTCACTATGCATGCAGGTAGTGGTTGTTAAATCATGAACCGCAAGATACCCTAAATCGACCCAGCAACCGATATTCACCGGCAAAATGAGGATTGATACCAGACAATCCCAATTTGACTTTCAAACAGTTCAGTCACACAAAGGTCTAATCGGGAATCCAAAGCTGACATATTCATGAGAGTGATGCTCTGAAGTCATTCAGCCTACTGGGATATGGATTAAGTTCAATAATAATGAAGCTGGGCTCACCTTCTAGCAGAGGAACACTTCCTATGGGTATAGAAAGTGGGCTCTGAAAGCAAATGGTTTAGATAATGTTTGTTTTGCACTTTAAAAAGCCAGTATTCAGGGCAGGAAACCCCAAGGCAATTAACAAACAATTATGCCCCAACAATATGCAACACTTTTATGAGTGCCTTGGTGAATGCATCTGGGATCTTGACTTTCAATTGACTGTGACATCCCGGAAAACAATTTGAATTTCCATACTGTAACGCATCGAGGTAGTTTGTCCCTTCTCCCAAAGGGGGAGCCACCCCCTTTGAGGCTACGGAGGTGAGCCCGCTTTCCAAGAATCTCCATAGGGGACAGGGCAAGTGGCACCTCACTGGGAGAGACTCAACTTAGGTGATAAGGACCCCAATCCCGGGAGGAACTCCCTAAGAATTTCCTATGGTGGCACTATTAGATGTGAAGAGCAGTATAAAAACAAGAGACTTGGCTGAGGATGAAACTAAAACATACTGTTACACACAACAAAGAGAGTCTGTCTCTTAAAATAGAGACCACCATTTAACCTAGACAAAGAGGCTGAAAGGAGAGCACACGCTGATGCGAAATGAAGCAGAGAGACGCATACGCAAACAAGGGAAGGTCCCTGGCAGCGTAACACCTGAGAGAGGAAGAGTGAAGGAGAACTGCAGATTCTGCGACTTTCGGGACTGCGCTGAGAGCAAGAGCAAGATGCGGGACACCCAGCGTTCATACAGAGAGAGAAACCAAGGAGACAGGAACTCCAAGCTTGGTGGCGGCATGACCACAAAGACTTTTTGATGGGCTGTGTGCCCATACAACAACACCAGAACCGCTAAGCTGCAAATTCTGTGATCAGTCCGGTTACCCGCTGGCTTACCAGGTCACACAGAGAGAGAGGACCAAGAGCGGGACACCGGAGAAGACGGCAAAATTAAGAATGCAAACGACCAAAGATAACCCGAGCGAACCCAGACCCCGGAGACGTTCCCCTACAGATTACGAGGTAACGGGGAGAACGGGAGCACCGAAAGACTGCCAGGGAATTTATTATGAAACAGGAGAACATCGGCTCAGTGGAATTGATGAGCCAATGAAATTGAAGTTGAGGAAATTGAACTGTAATAATGTGAGAGAGTGAATCACCATAAAAGCTGGAAAAGAGACCATTAAGACTGGGCCTCAAATAAACTGGGAAGAGGGGAAAGTACAACATATGTTGAGAGGCAGAGACTGCAAAACAGAAAGAGAATTCTATGAAGGGAAGACAAGTGAAGAAAATAAGAGAAAAGATACACAAACCAAGCCACCCCAAAGAGAGGGGGAACCTTACATACCAAAAAGTACCAACACCAGGTTCCTCTTCCTGTTTGAGAATACACAGAGCTGTGTGAATATCAAAATGTAAATAAAAAATTGCAGTTTATATCATAGTATATGTATATGTTTATAACTCGATGTTAATGATATTGTCTCATCCTATATCGATTCTGGAAATATATTGATGTGTTTCTAAATGTCGACATATTGCCCATCCCTGCCTACAACTCCCATCTGCCCTTCGCGGTATAGTTAAAGGCGAGGGATCATTGGAGCCACAAACCCACACCTCTAGAGAGTCACAGGCTGCTTACACCTGATGTACTTAATGAAAAATTCATTTGAAAAATCAATAATGCTTTCTCTTTACATCTCTTGGGGTATCTCGTGGTATATTGGTGAGCCCTAAATATGGAGTACTGCCTGATAATTGTTGTTATACTGAGGTCACTATGGTAAGCCAATACTGTACTTAGTACACTCTAAATCATAATTTCATGTCCCTACAGTATTTTAATTGCAATACCACGTTATGCCCTTTTGGCGTTATCGCAGAATACATTTACCATGTAAACAAAATACTGTCATTCATACAGAGCCCGTGAGGAGAACCCAGTTCACAGTGACCAACTTTGCTTTGTATTTTACCGCAAATGGCAACATGAAATTACCTCCTGCGGTAAATTACAACTACCACTTGTTATTCACGGTTATCTGTCTTACCACAAAACACCATGACACATAATAAGTACTCTGAGGCTAATTCAAATTTGTTTTGGGTTCTTTATCAGAAGTTAGAAATATGAAAAATACTAAAACAAAAAGTGCAATGCATAATGTTCACATGACATTTCACATTTGTAATTCAAAGGTGAAAATGAAACATTCAAAGCACAACTCATTTGCGGTTATTTTCCAAATGAGGAATGAGCCTTGCTATAATTAGGCTTTAAGATGTTTTTATATGCGGTAACTGAGTCTTTTGCCCAATGGGTTTCAAATAAATGTCCAAGCTCTGCTAAAACTGACCTTGAACTTCGTCAATAATCTTGGCAGAGTATAAGCTTCTGTTACATCTGAATTTTGTCGCTTGAATGGATAAGAATATGAAAACAGCTAACCATGTTTAAAAATGCGAGCACATTTTTCTACACTGTCACTTTTTAAAACAAACTCATTTAGAGCCCTCAAATAACACACACACCTGTTAATCTATGACAACATTTGCCAGTTCACACTCCTAGATTTAACTGGGAACTCACTCAAGAAATAATGCTGATTGTGTGGGTAGCCCCCAGACAGCAAACAACCTCCATCTAGCTGCCTGGAAAGGAGATTCCTTTATCTGGTTTACTCCCCTCTGAGCTTGAATAGATTTTGCGAAGCCTTCTGTCAGCCTGTCTTTCTGCGGCACACTTCCCCCAGGGACGTTGAGTGCTCATTATCACTAGCCAGCCTTGTGAGACGTTGCACCAGCCAGAGAGCCAGAGCCAGCCTCCTGCAAGCCTTTTTAAACCCTCTCTCTGAGACTGCCCATGGATATAGATTTTACTAACATGAAATGTAAAAGTGACTGGCTTTCTCTGTGATGTCATTCTCCATCAGAACCACCTCCCTTTCAATCAACCACCCTCCAGAAATGTCCAGAGCATGCAATTAACCCGAGCTGATTGGAATGGCAGCAAAATGGATGCAAAGTGTTACATTGCCCTTGGCTGCATTCCAGTTCTGCAAGTTGAACAATGAGTCTACTTTGAGCAGATCGCCTGACATCACGTATAGTGTGGTAGATTTAATTCTGTCATGCTTATTTCCCTGTATTTCAAATTAACTTTGCACAGAACAAATGCCTGGACATTCAGTTATCAATCTGCACCAAAGTTTGTACACAAAACTCATGGACTGATTTGCCGTGAATATTAGCAGGGGATATGTTAGGGGTTAGAGTATAGTGATTAGTAAATGTTAGTTCTTATGGTTCATAGCAATTCAGTCCATAACTGTGATGTGGAGCAAAATGTTAACATCATGTTGTGCAGTATCAAATCCAAATGCACCTTTTAGCTGACACGTGCTTTATATATCCACAATGCTGACATACACTGGATTCAGCACAGTTTCTCACATCTGTGTCTCACAGCCTTACTCACTACTGGGGTCAGTTTTTATCCTTATGGAAATGTGGAGCCCTAGCTAAAATTCAGAGCATAGATAAAATTCCTAGGGCCTCATTATAACACTGGCGCTCCCGTAATGAAGGGTGCTGGTACGGGACCGGCACCCTTCATTATGGGAGTGCCGATTACGAGGTTCCCTTTGTGGGACCCGCTAAGGATGCCTGGTAAAACCAGGGGTCCTTAGCAGGTCCCACGAGGGGAAGAGGGAGCTAATAATGGGCCGTTATTAACAGTGCCGTTATTAGCTCCCTCCCCATTCCCATTGAACCCTATGGGGGCTCAAATGGGAATGGGTTCAGGCAAGGAGGAATTACCGGGTCCTCCAATGTCGGAATGCCCAGTAATTCCCCATTGCAGGAACCCGGTATTGGAACCCGGTATGGAGGCAGCCATGGCGCTAATAGCACCATGGCTACCTCCATACTTGAATGAGGCCCATAGTCACCGTTAAAATACAGAGTCCCCTTTCTGCACACCACTCACCTGCTGCCTTCAATGCCATCAGCTCATTTCTATGTACTTGGCTCCACCCTATTTACATCCCTCTGTAATCTCCATCGTTACTGCTACATTATTGATTGCCCATGTGTTCCATATGAAGTACTCTGAGGCTCATGCAAAGAGGGGCAGGTCATATTGTTACTGTGTATTAAATACATGTTTATTAAACATATGCATTCAATAGTTTTCACTAAGAATTGTGACTCCATATGTAGTTCTATTTCGAAATATGATGGCTTGACTGAATAGTAGAGGTGTATCCTATAGTCTACTGTATAGATCAGGAGTGTCAGACGTTTTTCAGGATATCCCTGATTAGTATTCATGAGATAAAATAGCATGATTTTAGAAATATTTAATGACAAATGTATACCATGAATATCAATAAGGAATAATAGCCTGACAATCTGACATGTTTTCCAGCCCTCGATGCCTGCAGTTGGCCAACCCTAGTAAGCATAGTCAATAAATCGATTCACTTCCGTCTTTTTATTTTATGTAATACGTGACATATTTTCATGCTCCATAGATCCTTCAATGCCAGAGTTCCTGAGCTTGAAAAATGTGCAGAAAAACAGCATCTCCCTTGAGTGGAGGCCTCCTGCAAATATGACTGGTGCAGATTTCATTTACAACATCACATACACTAGTTCAAATGGAGTTTGGAATGTCACAAACAGCACTGCCTATGCCGACCTTGTGAGCCTGGTACCTGGAACAAACTACACAATACGCATTGTGACAGTCGCTGCTGGCAATTATACCAGTTTGCCTGCTTTCATATCTTCGTACACAAGTAAGTTGAGTTTCTATTTTTATATACTGTGTTCATTAATGCCCTACACTGATTTTCTTGTTCTCTGACATTGTACCAGCAAATATGAAGTCAGTATTTCCAAAACCCTATGGTGGTCTTGTGAATTTATTTTTTATTAGCAATAAGTGAAACATAATAGTGCAAGAGCTGTTCACTACGTCCACTGCTTCTCTACAAGCGAAAATATAAGGCAGGTGTTAAAAGGAGCTCTGATGATAACAGGACTGCCCCAGTTCGTTTGCTACAAATGCTCACTGTAATTTTATGGGGAGTGCCATGAGCACCCCCCAATGTTTCAAGTGTGAGGTCCTTTGCCTGACTCGCAATTATTGATCCTTTAAAGCTGGAACAAAAACAACAAAAATAAAGATTTTCTGCTTTTTGTGAAATAGTGTATGCAATCCTTGTGCAAATCTTTTTGACAGAAAGATGCCATCATATCCCTCAATGTTTTGCAAATATTTAAATGTCAATACCCGTTTGCCTGCAAAAATTGCTAAAACATAGAAAAAGGAAGCTTTCACTACCACTGCTGATGTTTTTTGTCCACATATGTGTCTGTGTAATGGTACCAAGGTGCGTTTTCTGGGTATATTTTGCTTAAACGAATTGTGACTTGGCTGTCTCCACCCTTAACCTAGAAACATTTAAATGGTTATTCATTACGTAAGAAAAGTGTAATCCTGGACCATAGTGTTAAGGATATCAGCTTTACTTCTTCAGCGTCATTTGTAGCGAGAGTTGGCTGTGAAATAAACATGAAATATCGCAGAAAAAATATCAAACAACTGTTTGATTTAAGGCAAAACGGCCCCATATCATTGCTGCTCTCTGTGATTCAAGAATGAAAAAAGCCTCTACACGAGATTTGAATACGACTAGATCCATCGCAATGTAAAACATATATCAAAGATTACAAAAGAATTGGTATATTCTACATTAGTACCTGCCGGGACATGGTCTTGGCCTCCCAGCCAATGTGTAGGCTCAGAAAAGGGGCTTTACCACACGGTAGAGCCCCAGTTCAGAGCCTCCTCAGAGCTGGAGGCCCCCCATCTTCCACCTCCAGATAGTGATGTAAGTGTCCCTCCGTGCCCAGCATCCCCATTCCCCAACTCCTCTACCCCTTTTTCTACACATTTCGCTCCCTCCCATCCCCAGCTCACTTACCTTCCACTTCCATGTCCCTTGCCTGGCCGGGAGCAGTAGTGTTCCGGGGGGGTCCCGATGCATACATTGATTCCATAGAAAGGGAGAAGGGATTACATGTAGTCCCTTCTCCCCAATGCATGGCACCCATATTTTTTTGTATTGTTCTTTTGAAGTTGAAAAAGAGCATCCATGTCCTTTCTCAAATAAAAAAAAAAACTATTAATATCCTGGTACAACGTGCCGGGATACTAATAGCAATATTAGCCTCGCAGGAGTTGGGGGGCATTACCGAGCCTGGTGCTTAAGTGCAGAACAGTGAGGTTGCTAATATTGGACCAAGTTTATGAAACGCCATGTTATGCCGAGAGTTTTTTAATTCTACTGCTACTAAAAATGACACAGCTTCCAATTATGTTCCAGGAACCTTAAAAGGTGCCATTTGTAAAATGTGCCAGCTGGTCAAGGATAAAAACATAGAATTGCTATGTGGCAAAAAATATGTTTACTTCGCCATTTCTTCAGCTGTAAAACTACAATGTTCCTACAAGTGAATGTTCAATGTTGCTACAAGGGAATGTACTTGTAAATAATTGAATGTTGGTAGCTCAATCAGTCCTTTCCACAAAAATAATTTTAGGGTGATCAAAAATTGTTCGCTTCAGTAGACGTTCACTGCATTTTGGCAAGAGAGACCTCTAACCTGAATCTCAGACAGATAAGAGTAATTGGCCCTCATTACGGGTCCAGAGGTAACCGTGCTGGTAAAACCGGCAAGTAGCTGCCGGACCCGTACTCATTACAACCCCAGTGGTCCGGTAAGTCAGGCAACAGTAATTGTAAATCCCCATTCCCATTTGAGTCCCAGGCAGTTGCTTTGCCGCCGCCAGGATAGACCTGGCGGGCGGAACGGCACCCGCCCTCATACTTGTACTTTGCCAATCCGGAAACAACAGTGGCGGTAAACTTACCGGCACTGTTGTTACTGGACCAGCAAAGTTGTAATGAGGGCCATTGACATTGATGATTACAAAGCTCTGCTTTTATGACAAAAAATGTCTGGCTCAATCCTGATACTGAAATCTATGTTTTCTTTCAAAATAATTAGGGATTAAGTTTATTTTCCTTGAATGTAATATAGATTGTGTCTATCGACTACGTTTACACGTTGAGTGTTCACAATGAACACCCTTTTTCCTACACTCTCCTCCTCATCTAATTCCCTTTTTTGTAAAAGCATATTTTCTTCAGCATGCATTTGTTTGCTCACAAAACACATTGCACTTTATATTATATTGGTTTGGTAAATAAGTAACACCAACGAATACCAACTTGGCTTAGTTGATATGTAGGGGTCAAGTTGTTTGAGAACCTCCCTCAACTTTTCAAATTCAATCACTTCACGCAATCAATATAAAGCACCTTTTATGCCATGTTGCCCTGTCTACCCTATTAAAGTTATTGATATAATAGTTGAGTTTATACTCAATGCTTCTTTAAGTTTTTTAACTTTTCTTCTAACTAATGTGCTACATAATGTTTCACAAAATATGAATATGGAGCAACACCTCATTAAATCATATGAAATGTATGAGTCTAATTGTTTGTGAATACTGCCTTACATGCACCATATTGACCCTTTACCAATCAATGATACCCAATGGCCCAGCCAAGGTGACAGTGGCCAACGTTTGCAAATGGCGAATCAGGCCGTCAGCCCTGCTCTCGGTAAACTCTCCGGTCCCACTTACATTATTTTATTTACTTCGATTTTGGATTGCACTGGCTCATAACAGGATTTTCATAATGCATTGTGTTAATTACAGACTCACTGGGAAAATTTGCCTCCCAGTATTTTGATGTATGGGTATCAATGTGTTCTCAGCGTGTTGGTTTATGCACCCTGGAGAGGTTCATTTCTTCAATTTATCAATAACAACAAAAACTTGTTGTTTTTGCTCGTTTTCATTCACTTCCTTGCACTTTTCTGCCCTTGAAGAGCTTGCTCACCATCTCATCGTTCTAGCACTCTGACATTACTATGCATGTGCATGCAGGTTTCAGCATAGAGATGGGCGGCGGCTCTCGCTCTCCACAAGGGATGGAGATTAATTGAATCTGATTCTTTCAATATATGTGCCTCCACTTAAGGTTTCAATTCTTAAGCACATAGTGATTCTTTCTCTATTTTCTGTTTACCAAAGACACCTCTATCTTTTTTTAAAGAAAGTGTTTTCACATTACCTACAATGGAATTCATGCAATATTGTTATTTATTTAAATTGATATTAGTTTTAATTCACTTGTGTCATCTATGTCACCTTCATATTCCAAGAACCCTGATGATCGCTAAACAATACGTATAAGTGTGAAACAAATACTGACTTGGATTGGTATATAAATCTACAAGAATTAAATATTTTTGCCTATCACAAGGAGGGGAATACATATTTTATTTAACTGAATGGACTCATTGCCAGCACCTATCCTTCCTTTAGTTACAATCACTTGTAAGGTGCATTCACACATGTACCAGTGCTGCCATTATATTATATGCATCCAAAACTAAGTGGTGCTTTTATCAGATCCCACTGCAGTTTAAAAGCATATACTCTTGTGTTATGTGCACCTTTCATTGATGACATCCAGTACTTGAGGAGAACCATCTCTGGTTCCGGAAGCACCTCAAGACTTTCTACTTTGCTTCCGGTTTTGCGCTTCTTCTACCCTGCTGATCTGTTTTCTCTCTTGGCACTGCGCACCTGACCACCCTCTGTCCTTTGGGCCCAGATACCTGCTCACCCTGCCACACCCTGCACTGCCTCCTGGCCACCCCTTGCACTGGGCTCTGTATCTGTACCCATACAGTCCACCACTTCTCTTCTGCACATATTGTATATACCCTATCTGCTTAACCTAGCACTTGCCACTTGCTGGCTGCACTACCACCTTTATTTATTTATTTATTTATTTATGTTACTTATTTATTTTATTCTGTTCTCTCCTCTTTTCGGCACTCCCCCCCCCCCTTCCATGCACTTTACCCCTTTTCCCTTTCCCATGCACTTGCGCATTCTCAATGTCACTGGGCCTAGTAAGATCGTTGTTTTGTTCTCCCCTTTTCCCCTCCCTTTGCCTGGTCACGCTCTGAAACACTTGTATACGAGCGCGAAATGAATAAAATATCATTTCATTTCATGTCAGTATTCACAAAGACATAATCAAACATGCATTCCTTACTCCAGGCAGTAAAAAAAATTGCTAGACAGCGTCAACAATTTAGTTATTGACCGAAGCAGAAAGCGTTCCTAATTTGTTGACCTATGCCCTCTGACACTTAGGGCTACTCCTCCTTCTTTCGTTCCAGAAAGTATACAGAGCAATATCTAGTGTAGTTTACTTTGTTACTGCCTGATCCTCATGCACACGCCTATACATTGTTGGTCCAGTTATGCTCCCCCTTGAACTGGTCAATCGGTCTCAAGTTGCTAAACCTCAGAAGTGCTCTGTTACCCATGTCTTCAACAGCTGGTGAGGTCAGGTAGGCCAAACCTCCTCTCTGGTATGCCAAACCAGGAATTGCACGGCAGTACCTGTGGGTTCCCAGAGAGTTGCCAGGCATATCCTGGTGACCCCCAAATGCAGTTCCTGATAAATCTGTGATATCTATTATGATTTGTGTCTCAATGCTCCACCAATTTAGAGATTATTAAGACATCTGACCTTTTCCTCCTTAGGGCCTGAACGGATACCACCTGGGAATATTACTGTCATAGACAGTCACTCAACAAGTTCCCTGCAGATCAGCTGGAACCAACCCCCTGGAATCGTGGAACTGTACACTATCGCCATTCAAGGAGCCGTCAACCAAACCCAGAACAGCACAACTGCGCAGCCTGTTACTTTCATAAGCTTGCTCCCTGGTAGGGAATACACTGTCACAATCACAACAGCTAGCGGCCCTTACAATGAGACATCAGGTCCAGTGACGGGAGTAACATGTAAGTGTATATGTTACAGTGTACAGATGCATTGTCGAAAGTGTCAAAACAGCCACAATACATAAAGACAGAAAATAATTGTTGACTTCAATGTGAATTTTACCTGCACATTTATGAGGTTTAAGTAATAAGAGGTAGTTCCTCCACTTTACCTCCAAACCTTGGAGTTTGGAGGTGCTGCAAAAATGGAGGTAACAAAATTACCTTCACTTTTTTCCTGCACTGCAAAACTCGTAATGAGGCCCATTGGCTGTACTGTTTGAAGTAAATATGTAAAATAGGAAGCATCCTCATTGGTAATACCTCTACACCTTATTTCATGTTTGTCCTTGATTAATCGCGCAGTTTGATGTTAATGGTGACGACGCTTTAGATTTATATACTGAACCAATGATTTTAGGTGGCTAATGTTATGTTAGTATTTATTTATCATAGTCCTGCTGTTTGATAATTGTGTTATTTACCATGATTATTTTCTTGCTACTAATATTTGTTTATTGCATGGCCTCGGCGGCCTTGCTTCATGAGCTCCTGCCTTTACACTTTTCATCTGGCGCATGTTCTTGACGCCCCTTCTTATGCCATTTGCATACACCATAAGCATGGGCAGCACTGGTAGTTCCAGGACTCACAACCTATCGGAAGATACATGACAAATGACTCCTGGGAATCTGCGTGCTGCCGCAGGACAATGGGGCAATTGAAACTGAATAAAGTAAAATCAATATATCATCAAAGCAGCTCACTGATCTGTGCACATATGCCCTTAAATGTTAAAGGGCTACAGCAATGCTCAATGGACACTCAAATGCATCTGCACAATCACAAACAATATGGGAGGGCTCTGGGCGGGGATGATCTGAGTGCGGAGACCTCACAAGTGATACAGGTGCAGCAATAGGGGAAATCTTGGAAGGTTGTCACGCTCCAGGAAATATCTGCTTTTAAAATGCCCATGAAGCCTGAACACAGGGAGCCACGAACATGCAATAGTGCAGGTAATATTGCTTTGTAGAATATTGGCTGCTCGACCCATTACTTGGAGCAGTCCAGGAGGTATAGCTATTTTCTTAACAATACAATAATACGCAGTTCCTGTATGTGCGAGAGAAGAGAAAAAGAGAACATTCACGTGTTTACATGTGTACTTGTGCAGGCAATGTCCTTCAGTTCAGTTATTACTATATTTGGGGGTCAATGGGCGGGGGGTTTGGGCTCAGTTGGCGGGAGTATTTTTACTCTTTGAGCGTGTGACCATGGGGTGGGCAGTATGGGGATCACCCCTTTCTTTGTCAGTTATTGTCTCCGGGGAAGCTGGGTAGTGACACGGTAAGGGAACAATTGGGTCGTTGTCTGTGGTAGAACTTCCTTCCGCTGTTGGGGATGTTGTTGCTGTTCTTCCAATGGACCTGTCGTTGGCGCTGGGGCGGGTCTGCAGTTTCTAGATCTTTACATCATGTAGGTGGTTCCAGGCACGCTTGTCCTTTAGCTTTACTGCTCTTGTTGATACGTCCTCTACCAGATGGGGGCCAGTAAATCTTTTATCGTTCCATTTCCTGTTGAAATTGCGAAGTAGCACGTGGTCACCTTTAGCAAGTTTGCACAGGTTCTCCTTTTCCAATTCTGTATTGGCGCCTTCTTGTTTATTGCTGGTAGACCCGCCCGTGTGCGCTCGAGCTGTTGAGACACAAACACAACACTAGTAATCAAAGAAGACACATATTTGTACATTTCATCACCTAACACACTCGCTGTGCTTTCGTGATCAGTGAATGGCCTTGACGTTGGCGTTAGGGGAAGGCGCATCTGACGTCCGGTAACCACCTCGTGAGGGGTGAGGTGGTGGTCGGACCCTGGCCTATTCCTCAATTCAAATAGGGCTAATGGAAGGCAATACAACCAGCTTTTCTTTGTTGTTTGTTGTATTTTTGCAATTGCCTCCTTTAATAGGCCATTCAGGCGTTCACATACACCGTTAGCCTGTGGGTGGTATGCACATGCGAATTTGTGTTTTATGCTCAGCAAGGATGTGATATGCTGGAACATTTCGTTTGCGAAATGCGGGCCATTGTCTGACCTTAACACCTCGCACACTCCCCACCTGGGGAAGACCTCCCTTACTAGGAATTTGGCTGCTCTAAATGCATCTGGGTGTGAACAGGGCCCTGCTTCAATCCACCTAGAGAATGGGCATACTACTACAATCATATACCTATTACCTTGACATATGTTGATCATATCAACATTGTCAATGTGAAGATGCCGAAAAGGTCCCTCTGGCCGGGGTATAGTACCTCTTATCACTTTTAGGGTATGACCGGCCGTAAACTGTTGACATGTAAGACAATTGCTGATAAAATTCGACACATGAGAATTTAACTCGGGGCAGAACCAATCTTCTCTAATTCGTGCTGCAATTACTTCCTTGCCTGTATGGGCTGGGTGATGTAATTGGCTCAGGGCGGTGTTCAAAAGTGCCAATGGTATTACAACTTTTCCAGTGCCACCCTGGCGCCATAGTGCGTCGGTTGGTGACATTGTACATCCTCTTTTTACCCATATTTCTTTTTCGGCCATTGGTGCAGCCGCTTGTAGCTCCATAATCTGCGTGGCTGGGAGATGGGTGTACCCTTCTCTTATCAACATCTCCTTAGCCATTCCCCTCCCTCTCCCTCTCTGTGATTCTGGGGGGTTCCATATCTCACCAAAGTATGCAGCATATTTCGCATGTGCGTCTGCTGCTGCATTCCCTTTTGAGACGTGGTCTTCACCATTGGTGTGTGCGGTGCATTTTACTAGGGCTAATTCTTGGGGGTCATTTATTACTTCAATTAGTTCAGCCAATAAGAGGGCATGTTGTACTGGAGTGCCATCAGCTCTCCTAAACCCTCTTCTTCTCCATTTTGATAGCCCTGAGTGGACAGTGGATGTAACATATGCACTGTCGGAGTATATGGTTACTCGTTTGTCAAAACTTTCCTTCAATGCCAATATTAGTGCAACCAGTTCCGCGGCTTGAGCAGAGTAATGCTGTGGTAATTGTACACATTTCATAGCCACACACACCGGCGCCTCCATCATTTTTACCACTGCTGCCCCAGTCCTCCGTATCCCATCTCCTTGATCAATAGTTGATGACCCATCAATAAACAAAAGCTCACCTCCCTCTAGTGCGTTTTCTTCAACTTTTCTAGTACATGAGTACATTTCAGTTATTTGGGTACAGTCATGGGCATAATCTCCCTCCTCAATTACTTCTGCTAGGAACCTTGCAGGGTTAACCGTGCTACATCTAACAATTGCTAGTTCAGCTCTAGACAAAATGATCTCATAACCTGATGCCCTCTGCGTGGTTAGGGTGGACTTAGGTTTATTCAATATTGCAAATAGTGCATGTTCCACAAACAGTGTAGTTGGACACCCCATGGTTATTGCTGATGCTTTTTCCACTGCAAAAGCAGCTGCAGCGAGACCTTGTTCGCAAGGGATGTGACCTAACATCACAGGGTCTAAGTGACCGCTGTAAAATGCTACTGGTTTATAGCCCATGCTCGTTTTTTGGGCCAATACTGCTTTCATCACTGCTGAGTCGCAATGTGAGAATATAAAAAATCGTCGCTCATAGTCTGGTGATGCCAGTACTGGAGCAGTTGATATCGCATCTTTCAATTCATCAAAGGCCTCCCTCATTTCCATAGTCCACCCCAACTTTTTCTCCCCTTTATTAGCTTCCCTCAAACCCTCAAGCAGGGGTCCTATGTATGAACTGTAATCAAATACCCATGCTCTACAGTAGTTGCACAGCCCCAGGAATTGCTGCAGTTCTCTCACAGTCTGTGGCATTGGAGTGCTTGAAATGGCCTGTGCTCTTTGTGGTGCAATCTTTCTTCCATGTTGGGATATCAGTTGGCCAATGTAAAGTACCTGTTCCTGACAGTATTGTATCTTTTCCATGTCTACCTTGTACCCTTTTTCAGCCAATATCGTCAACATCTTTAAGGAGTCCTCTCTGCATTTACTTTTGTTTGTACTGCAAATTATTATGTCATCCACATACTGTAACACTGTGCTTTCCACTTCAACGTTACCCAAATCCATCTGTATTACTCTATTGAAAATTGAGGGTGATTCGCAATACCCCTGTGGCAATCTGGTATGTTTCCACTTTGTATTTCGGTAAGTGAAGCTTGTCAAATCTTGTGAGTCTGGGTGTAATGGTATTGAGAAAAAAGCATTTTTAAGGTCGATCACTGTAAATCGTGATGCTTCCGCTGGAATGCCACACAATATTGTGGCCGGGTTTGCTGTTACTGGATACTCTGCTTCTACTATGTTGTTCAAGGGCCTGAGGTCCTGTATGAAGCGCCAAGACCCCCCTTTAGCCTTGCGCACTGGGTACACAGCCGTGTTACATGGTGATTCTGAGGGGACCAATATGCCATTGTTTATATGGGCCGTTATGGTTTCATATATGCCCTCATCTGCCTCTTTTGACAGTGGGTACTGTTTCACTCTTGGTAGTATGGCACCTTTTTTCAATTTTATCCTTACTCCCCCTATGCTTTTTATGCATCCCACGTCATAAGGGCTAATAGTCCACAATGATTTGGGCACCTTTGACATATCCTCCTTAAAGAAGGGGACTGGGGTGCATGCGGGTGCCTCAAGTGCCATTGCAATTTTCTGTGCTACTTGTTTGTGAGCCACTCTTAGCCATATTTCTACACTCATCATGAACACCATTTCACCTTCCTCCTTTTCTTCTGAGAACAGCTCCTCATCCGACACCTGGGTCAGCCTACATCCTTCTGCTAGTGCTATCACTGCCCTCCATGCTCTCCCTTCTTTATCTTGGGCGTGCACAGCAATATAATCAGCTGTTGCAATAATGCTCTCAATGTCCATTACAATCACCTTTCCTTCTGGTTCATTAACAGGTGTTTCTGGTCGGAACAGATAGGCTGCTGGCCTCCTCCATATTTTCCCTTCTATCCCTGGCATCCATGCAAATGCCATGTCTGTTCCATACTGGAATAGCTCGCCATCTACTGGCTCCGCCCTAATCGCTGTCTGTCCACAGTATGCTTGCATAATCTGTCGTGCTGCGAGCATGTTAATCCCTGGAGTAGAGCAAATTATGCCATCCTCTGTAAAGGAGATCGTCATATTCAACCTGTTCATTATGTCCCTCCCCAGTATATTTACTGGTGAGGCACTATAATACAAAAGTGGAACTGACAGATCATAATCTTTAATAGATAAGGGAACGTTATCAGTAAAGGGAACCAACCCTTTAGCCCCAGAGAATCCTTGGGTGTTCATGGCTTCGCCTGACATCTTAAATTTACCTTCCCTTATGCAAGACCGGGTTGCCCCGGTGTCAACAAGGAATGATAATTTTTTGTCACCTATCGTTACCTCTATGCGTGGCTCCTCCGCACTATTAGGTGTTACTGACAGGATGGGACACACCAAGGCCGTCTGTGGGCTGTCCTATTGGGGGTACAATGATTGGCCATTCCCTGTGTAAGGGTTGTGTCCCAAGACCGTCACCCTACCCAATTGCGTTTGTTGCGTTTGGGGTTGTTGTGTTATCGCTACTTGTTGTTGTGGTAGTGAATATGTTTGTGGCTGTTGTTGTGTTATTTGTTGTTGTGGTTCACTTCCTTGTTGCAACGTCTGCTGTTGTTGTATGCCCTGCTGTTCTTGTGAGGTCCTAGGTTGTACCTGTTCATTCCATGCTGGTGTTCCTGGCCTGACCCTACACGTTCGTGACATGTGTCCTAATAATCCACAACTCCAACACACGGGTGGTTCCCTGCTTTGCCATGGGAAGCTCCCTGTGTTGTCCTGGTATACTGGTTGCCCTGTGGGGTAGGAATTTCTAAGTCCTCCCACCTGCTGTTGGGTGTTATATCCGTATCCTCTCCCTCTCATAAATCCTCCTCTCCCCCTGTTATAACTATAATACCCAGCTCCTTGCATTGGGTACCCTCCTCCCATGTTTGGTGCGTGTAATTGCAGTGGCGGCACTTGTTGTGTTATAGTCTGTGAAGGTGCTATTTGGGCGGGATCTTGTGCAGCCACTACTTGTGTGGGGCTTTGGGCCATTGGTGTGGGCGTAGTTATTAGTGCCCCTTCCATTGTGTATTTAGTAAGTTTTTTCTGTACTAGTTTAGCCTCTTCTGTTTTCCTGTCCTCTTCCTTTTGTTTCATTTTTCCTTGCCATGTCCTGCAGTGATGTACTATAGTCAGTTGTATTTCTGGCCATGGTTTTGTTTCCATTCCCACTACTTTCTTTAGTTGTTTCTGAACTCCTTCTGGGAGCCCTTGTGCTAGTATATGATAAAATATTGCTGGTGTTTTATCCCATTGTTCTCTAGTTTCCATGCGCCACTTCTCTTGGATATCCTGGATATAATCAACAGGATCCTCATTCTCACGCATCTTACGGGAAGTAATTGCTCCTATGTCTGATGTGTCTGGGTACTGTACTCTCAGTGCCTGCCATAGCGCATGTCTGCAGTTTGCAAATGGTGCCCCATCATGCGATGTGTTTGTTATTGTTACCCCATGGAATCCCGCTCTCTTCCAAATGTCATCCGCTCTATCCCCTAATATTGATATTAACAGGCCCTTTACATCTCCTACTGCTAGTTTCTGTCCTGCGGTGTGTTTTTCCATTTCATATATCCACTTACCCGCACCTTCACTTAGTGATGGAAGCCTACATTTTATATTTTCTTTATCCGTATGCTTCCAAGGGACGTACTGTGGTCTAACCCCTCCTCTCTCCAACAGTGGCATTAAGTTGTGTCTTGTGTCACCCTTTACGTTCCATAATATCGAGTCCTCACACCCCTACTCTTCTTCCGTTTCTTTTACCTCTTCAATTTCGTCCTTATTACCCCTGCTCCTAACTCCTTCTTCTCCATCCTTTCCCCTCCTTCCGTCATTTCCTGTATTTAATGTGGGCATGTTTATTCGTCTGTCCTGCCTGCGACTAGGGAGGTCTCTAAGCCGACATGCATAGGGTGTCAGTTCGTCTATGAAGGGCGCGAGCTTTATTCTGCGCAGCGAGTGTGAGGTGGTTGAGCATGTAGGGTGCGATGGGGGAGGGCGTGATGGAGATGGGGATGGTGTGGTTTCATGGGTTTGTCTTTCCACTAGTCCTTGCTCTCCCTCCTCACTTCTCTCCAGCTCCTCCCTTCTCCTACTGATCCATGGCGAGTCTATGTTCGTTCGAGTGAGGTATAGCTTATCTAAGCTTTCCCTTTCACTTTTTCTTCCTTCCCTCTCCACTCCTTCTTCCTCCTCACTACAAAAATCATTCATAAATGGCATCCCCCACTCTGTCTTTTTCCCTTTTATTGTTACTGTTTGTAAGTCTATTAGGTCTATTTCTCCTTTTTCTTCGTTACCAACTGCTCCCCCTAGTGCTGATGTTGTCGCTACTTCTCTGCTTCTATATACATCCCCCCATTTTTCACTCTCCCTACTCCTCTCTTCTCTTCCCCCTTCACTTCTCTCCTCCATCTCCCTACTATTTTCCTCCCTTTTCCTTTTCAATTCCTCCATCACTTCATTGCTCATCTGTTCCAATATACTTTCATCCTCTTTCTTCCTTTCCCATTTCACCCTTTCTCTTTCTACTATACTCTCTATTACCTTCCCCTCTTCATATTTCTTAGCTGTCTCTGATAGTAACCTCCTCTTCCATATTGCCATTTCCTTTTCTTTTTCTTCTTCTTCCCTCTTCTTCTCTCTCAGCACTACTCTTGATACCCTGTCTGCTGCTGCTTTTACCCTTTCAGCTTCTCTCCTTTGCTCCTCATTTCGTTCCCTTAATTTTTCCAATTCGTTCTTACCTTCTTTCCTTTTCCTCACTCTCTCTCTTTCCTCCCTCTCGAGCTGTTTGATCAATTCATTCTGCTCATCCCTTAGCTTTGCTAATCTTTCCTCCAAAATCTCTTCCTTTTGCCGTAATAGCTCCTCCCCCCTCATTTCACTCTCTCTGGCACTATCCTCGTCTGTTCTCTTTACTACCTCCCTCTCTTCTCCAGTTAGTGAACCTCGTAATTTTAATAATATCTGTGCAGCTACCCACTCATCATTTCCTATCTCTACAGTCTGCTCTTCTCCAATCCTCCCCTCCCCCACTGGCATCTTCCTATGAGCCACATATGGTGGAGGGCTGTATGCCGGGTTCGAGTATCCTTCAGCCGCCCTTAACTGTCCTTCTTCTATTTCTCCTAATTCTCTTAAAGGGTACAACCCTCCTCCCTCTGTTTTCACTCCCGGTGTTATGGATATCTCGTTGCTTGGTTCCTTTTTTATGTCATCTGATTTATCAACCTTTTCTCCTCCCTCTCCTCCGTACCCCGTATTCTTTGTGCTTTCACTCCCCTTTTTCCCATCCTCTCCTTCTTTCTTACTCTCTTTTTCTTCCGGTGTTTCCCCCATAGTGAACATTCCATTTGGTCCTGGTCGGGACCCCTGGAACATCCTCCATAAGTTAAACACCTCCACATGGTTTGCCAACTTCTTCCCCTTGTATGTATTGTGCAGATGGTTTAGCAGTGAATGTTGGGCATATGGATCGAAACTACCATTAGGCGCCATGGTGTTAGCATTTTGTTATCCGTCCCCTGGGTCCATTCTATGCTGTACTTAATTAGTTTCTCCCTATGGGGTGGCAGTGTGGTGCATATGTGTTGTAGTGGGGTAGTGAGGGTGTTCCCCCACCCTCCCGACCCTGTCCCGTATGACATACTAGCGCCCCCCTTGCTACCCTTCCCCTATCTGGTAGCAGTTTACAATATACAACCTTATATTGTTTACCTGGCCCCGTAAGTTTGGGGACTTACGACAATCCTTTGACAAATTATGCAATAAAAAAAAAAAATATATATATATATATATATATGGGGTTTTACATTTGTATATTCCCTTCTGTCTTTCTTTCTTTATACGACACCCTTACGGCCCCCTGCGGCCGAAGCGCACGCAGCCCCCTGCGGCTGCGTACCCCTTACGACGCTCTTATACAGTCGTCCTGTTTCCACGTTCTCCTCCCCCTTTTACACTTGCCGTGGCCGGCGTTCTCCGTGCGCAGCCACGCCCCTCTCCCCTTCTCCTTTCCCCGATCCACTCGTTTACCGTTTATCTCCGTGTCCGCTCCCTTATCATATTTCTCTTCCCCACCACTCTCAAAACCAAGGTTCCTTGTGCTCGCGATATCCTATTAAAGCCCTACTGGTGACGTCACCGATCTCTTCGAGCTACTGGTAAGTTCTTCATATGTTCTTTAAGTTCAAAATACACTTGCAATCTACCCCCGTTAACCCTACAGCTGTCTTCCTGTCACTCCTGGAACAAGGTAATCAAATCAATAATATAATCGGACTGCGCACACTGCGTCGCCTCGCGTGTGATACGCCCCTCAACAGGAGGGCTTAACCAGCCAATTATCTTCCGTATTGGGCAACTAGCTAGCTACCGCCTACAGGGAAACGTCATCTACCTATCGAGTTTCTTGCTCGAACAATAAGGATCCTCATCTACTCATTGATCAATAAATGCCAAATCGTAGGAAACCACACACACCCACCCTTACACGTAGTCGCGACTTAGGCCAATCAGTGTCTACGAGCGGCCGCACGTGATGTTTTCGTGCTCCGCCCCCCTCTTTCGCGTGACGTAGCCGACTGCTCTCGCACTCGTTTCGCTACCATTCATTCCATTGCCAACACTAAGTTATTAAACCTTCGCGCACCTGTGCAACACCTCCCTCCTCCCTTATTTACTTCCTCCCCCCTCCCTCACAATTTCACATTGCTTGTTGTGCGTGTCATGCTCACCAAGTTCTCTCGATGCAGGGCCGCTCGACTGCGTGCACCCCTCCAAGCGGCTCGCCACCTCCCCTCGTCTGGACCACGGGCGGGATACTTCTCAACCGGCTCCCGAGGGCCAATATCCGGATTGCGCTGTCCGGTCTTCTCGCAGCTCCGCGATGGTCCTGTAGTCCTCAGAAGGGGGCAACGGCAGAGGGGGCCGCGCCGCCGGGCCTACTCGCAACGGGAGTGCCTGGAAAAAGTAAAAATAAAAAGGTGGACCTTAAACAGATCTCAGCAGTGCCTCCAACTTGTCGGGGGGGAAATTCTGCCGGGGTCGGCCGGGCCGTCCGCAGACCTCCAGGCAGGGAGGCCCCAACTCCTCCCGTATATCCCAGATGAGATAGAGTATGAGACACACGCAAGAAGCAAGGTGACTCTGCTGTTTATTAGACAAAACGGCAGGGATGGGTCAAGGAGCGTACGCGTCCGTCCTGACACACACACAATCGTGGGGCTCGCAGGCCCTTTTTACTGTATTATGACACGCTACTTGCGTCACTTTAGAAAGTTAACAAAAACCTATCGCCACTCTTAATTGGTTGCTCGAGTGGTAGGGTTAGTATAGCACACGTATAGAGAACAATGTTAGTGGTCGAGGGTTAGTCAGGTGATATATCTGGGTTGTCCCTACAATTAGATACATGAGAATTGTTACATGAAGACTCCTAAGGATTGGTTAATATTACTGGCGTCAGTGATAAGAGCCCCATGTTCTGATTGGTGCGCCCGTGAGCTTCCCAGCCTGGGACCACCGCTGTTCCCAGCTCTCGGTGTACCTGCAATTTGCAACAATGTTTCACTATGGGTACGTGCAGACAATGTGAGGATTTATTCATAGCTGGAAGGCTGACCGCTCCCACTGTCGCAAATGTCCATTGAGCCTTTCAAGTGTATCTGCCTGTGTCTCGTAGCGAGGGATCCAGACGCCTCTTTTCTCCTGAGCTTGGCATCTCGTCAGGTTCGGCTTGGTCACGTGAGGTGGGACCGTGTTTGAGGCAGAATTCTGCACAATTAATATTGCTTTTCCACTGTGTGTCTGGTTTAATTTGCAGGTGTGACTTTAACGTTGGTGCGCGGAGTGCGAGGTTGCAACATCGTGCCCTTGATGATTTGTTCTTGGAATGTGGGTTTGCAACATTGCGACCTTGGCTGGTTGCTTCGCCGGGCTCATTCTGCAGGATCAGCAACCTGACTCTTGTTTTGTTAATGTCCACGGGAGCTCTTGTTTGAGGCCTACTTAGGCCTGGTGTATAAGTGGGTCCGTCTGGTGCACAGGTGTTTTGGGTTACAGTACCATGTAGTTTCATGACCAGTATCGTGTCTCCATTATATTTCTCATGGTGGTAACTGGCTTTAAGAGAAGCGTGAGCAAGCCTTGTAGATGAGTTCATGACGCGTCTTGCGTTTCTGCATTCTGAAAGCCTATGTAAAAAATAATAAAGATGCACGTCCGTGAGTATGCCTGTCGCCTACGTCATAGCACTGAGTATATTCTTCGTGTAGATTGGTGCGGGAATGTCCAGTGTGTATATTTGCACAGGTGTGCTTACCGTTGTCTAGGTCGTCATGGCATCTCTAGCGACGTGTAGATTTTAGTCTAGTTGGTCCGTGCCGCAGGTGTCGGCATGGCCAGTGCGGGCTGCTGGGCAGGCAGATGGACACATCCGTATGTTCCTGTACCAGGGTATCTGGTCGTCGGGTAAATGGACAAACTCTTCTCGTGGCGGGTGTCTGGGTCGTGACCCTTTAGGCCAAGCGCGAGAGGTGAAGGACGGGAGCCTGGTCTTCCATTCTCCCACTTCAACATCAATTGCTCCTGGAGACACATTTCATTACAAAGGAGGTGACTTAATTGAAAAGTTCCACTCCTGCCATTCCTCTAATTTTCATGATCTAATCAGTTGTATCCCTAAGAAAGGGAGGGCAGAAACGGGTAGGAAATGATCAGGCCTCTAAGTATTTGATCCTGCATCCTAATTTCGATAAAATGCAGTTTCTCTAGTTAACCTATATCTACACAGATACACTGCAAGGACATACTATATGATATTATGGGGAATATAGGCTTTCACACATGCCCTTACTTGCTGGTAGGTATGGACTTCAAACTAACGTCTGAACACCAATTGTACAGAATCCTAGCTGGTTGGACACGGGAAAACTTGACACAGAAAGACACTACAGACTCTTCTGAGGCAGCTAGGCATTGTGCACTAATGGAAACTAGCACACCCATCGGGAGGGAGTATGCTGTCCACTGCACTTCACCTAACAGCTCATCCCATATCAATTACCTTTGCCTATGAAGGAATTGAAAGGATGGCATAACCAAAGTTGATATTGCCAATATTCAAATATCCAGCCACATGCTGGTGCCAAAATAACTAACGTGGATATGTTCAATGTTAATTTGTACGACCACGCTCTGATCTATGTCACAATTTAAGTGGATCTGAAAAAGTATAGACCAACTAGGTGTTGACTTAATATGGCTCTCTTCCTAAATTGCAATCTCGCAAACCAAATGAAAAAAAGATCTAATATTTTCTAACATTACACAAAGCCAGAGCTGCATGTGTCAACTGTTCACCTGGTAGTGAAGGTCATTATTCAAAAGACTTGCCTAGTGTTCGGCCCGGTGCCACAAAAGAAAAACCAATGAGAAGTAAATGTAAAATGGCTCATGGGGAAGAATCTAGAAAAGCAATCCTCAAACCTGAGGAACCCAAATGGACAACGCACTGACATGCACCGATGGATAGAGCATCAGAAATATGACATCAATAACCTCACGCATCGAAGGCAGAAGATGCACTATTTAGGTCTTTGGACACAAGAGAAAAGTATGTTACACTTTTTTTGTATCAACTAAAAATACTTCATCTCTCCTACAAGATCTTTGGAAAAAAAGTGTAACGCTGGAAGGATACAGGATGAGGAGCAAACTCTTTGAGGGATTCGGCAAATATTACGGCTCATAGCATTTTGGTGGTGAAGTAGACACAGAAACTTAGGAAGATGTCCTTGGGTGACTAGACCCACTGAAGCTCAGTCAAGAAGACAACTCATGCCGGTAATAAAAGTGTCAGTATTGCGGCTCAATTTTCGCATGAACACCGGCTCATCATCAGGCCCAAATTATCTACCACTTGAATTTTATAGCAGTCCAAGAAGAAAATAACTCAGGTTGAACAGATTCCCAGGGATGGGGAGACATGATATTTCTGCATTTAAATGCTGCACAAAACCGTCCAAAAGGCATCAGTCTTTTTTGTGTGCGGCCATTAAAATGGCGAAATTTCACATAGAACCTTTCAGACTAAAGTGAAGAGGGAAAAATCAAAGCTGACATAGATGTCCAGAAAAGGACGACATGAAAGGCTTAGTCACGAAGGCCTACAATGAGCACCAAATCATGTAAAATTCCTAGCTATAATACTGTGAGTGATTTTTATGGTGGTCACCAGCAACATCAGTTCAGTAATTGCTTTGAGTGAAGTGACACTCTTGAGATGCGAATATAATCTAAGCTGTGAAATATCTTTGGACGGATTACCTTCTTGGCAATGTTGAGCCCGTCTCAGAGAGCAAATTGTACAGTCTTCTTATTAACCCTTGTTAGGAGCGATTTTCAGAACTACCAATGGTGTGGGGTTTCTGAGAGGCCTACCAAGTGGATGAGCTAGGGCTATTCACAAGTGGTCTTACCAAACACTCTCTGGGTATCGTAGGCTGAGCAGTAACGTAGACTAAGGAAATCAGGGCTAGGGTATTTAAGTACAGTTACAACACTTAGAGGGAGGCAGGTATTTGAGGACTACACAGATGTAAAATACTCTATTTGTTAGGCTCAAAGCGCATGCAGATAAAACCTACGGAATACTATTTATTACACACTCTGACACCTATGCATAGATATCATAATAAGTTGTTTCAAAGGGGAGCTACACAACTATTTACACTTACACACAGATATAAATAATCCTGCAAAGTAATAGAAAAGCTTTTTCAAGTGAAGTGGAGAGGAAAAAGTGGTTGAAAAAGTAGTTAATCAAATATAAAAAACAACCTGCTTTATAATTATAATTTTAACTGAAGTAATCCTTCCCTCGCCATGAAAGAGAATTTCAAGTATTCTAAAGTGTTTAGTCCAGAGATAAACAAAACATTAAGTAAAAATCAGTTCCAGAAAACAGAGGGGGTCACTCCCAATTTCTGCACACTAAGGGATCCTGAGGGAGGAATCCTAGTCCAGAATACCACCACCCATGGCAAGGCAATGGTAGTGCTATGGAGCTGAATGTATGCCCATTTAATCACTATAGTGTAAGAGAGGGCTCCAAGAGTGGTATGTACACTCAGTTCCTGAACTAAAATACTAAAGATGACCACCCCCAGGTAGGTAAGAGGTTTTGGGGATGACTACTGTTGCAGGAGGTCAAGCGCTTGCAGGTGCGTTGACTGAAATAGGTGCTGGGTTAGGGTCCAGATAGATGGCGGTTCAGTTCTCTGAAGAAGATGCAGTTCCTAATGATGTCTATCTGTGCATGGCAGATGATCTTGGATGGTGACCACTGCTTCTTCCATGATGGAAGACAACCCCAGGAAACTGCAGGCAAGGTGAGTGGACAAAGAAAGCTAGGTCAGAGGTTGTCAAGCTTGAATTCCTGCACCAGTGGGAAATAGGCTGCAGTCCAGACAGGACCCTCTTCAAGGTAGAGAGCTGCTGCTGCAGCCAATGATGTTCCTGGGCCACAAGCTTAGGATATGCCAAGTCTCAAGCTTTAAGTCGAGTGGGTGTCAGCCGCAATGACATGCCTTTTCAATGGATGTTCAGCTTCCAGCAGGATCCATGTATTATATAATTCCAGACACTCTCCATATCCACAATCTGGGCTGGGGTGACTTCAAGAGAGCACCAATTGGAATATTTTTATTTTTATTTTTATATTTGTGTATGGTTAAGAAAAACACCTTTACAAAAATACATATATTTTCTACATTATTTGAAACAGAAGAATTGTTTTTTAAATAATAATATAAATTCATACATACTCTAATCATTAAAATTGACAATACTAATAAAACCTTACATAAAACAAAACTAATAACATCCTTACTTTTCACTTATACCCAAATGGGCCTTATCTTCAGCTATATCCATTTTGTACTCGCTTTAAGCAAACGGTTAAGTACTTATCTGATCAGATTGGAATATTACCACCATGCATGCTGCTAGTGGCTGTTAAATCATGAACCGCCAGATCCCATAAATCGACTTAGCAACAGATATTCACTGGGCGAAATGTGGATTGAGAACAGACAATCCCAATTTGACTTTCAACCAGTTCAGGCCCACAAAGGATTTATCAGGAATCCAAAGATGACATGTTCATGAGAGTGATGCTCAGAAGTCATTCAGCCTACTGGGGTAGGGATTAACTTCAATAATAAATACATTTGGCTCATCTTCTAGCCGAGGAACACTTCCTCTGGACATAGAAAGTGTGCTCTGAATGAAATGGTTTAGAAAATGTTTTTACTGCACTTCAAGAACCCTGTGTTCAGAGCTCAAAGACCAAGGCAATTAACAAACAATTATGCAACAACAATATGCAACTCTTTTATAAGTGGCTTGGTGAATGCATCTGGGAACGTGACTTTCAATTGACTGTGACATCCCGGAAAACAATTTGAAGTTCCATACTTTATTGCATTGAGGTAATTTGTCCATTCTCCCCAAGGGGGAGCCTCCCCCGTTTAGGCTAGGGAGGTGAGCATGCTTTGCAAGAATCTCCATAGGGGTCTGGGCAAGTGGCACCTAACTGGGAGTGACTCCCCCTTAGGTGATAAGGACTCCCAATCCCCATGGTGGCATACATGGGACTATCAGATGTGAAGAACAGTATAAAATCAAGAGACTTGCCTGAAGACTCAAATATACTGTTACAAACAAGAAAGAGTGTCTGTTTCTTTAAATAGAGACCACCATTTAACTGAGACAAAAAGGCTGAAATAAGAGCACACGCTGATGCAAGATGAAGCAGAGAGATGCATACGCAAACAGGGGAAGCCCCCTGGCAGCGTTACACCTGAGAGAGGCAGAGTGAAATAGAAAAGCAGAGCCTGCGACTTTCGGACCTGCTCTGAGAGCGAGAGCAAGACGCTGAACACCAAGCGATGATAAGGAGAGAGAAACCAAGGAGACTGGAACTCCAATCAAGGGGGTGGCTTGACCACAAAGACTTTGTGGGGGGCAGTGTACCCATACAACAACGCAAAAAAATGCTAAGCTGCAAAGTCAGCGAACCGTCCAGATACCCGCTGGTTTACCAGGTCGCACAGAGAGATAGGCCCGAGAGTGGGACACTGTAGAAGACAAGAAGGTTAAGAATGCAAACGACCGAAGTGAACCCGAGTGAATCCAGACCCCGGAGATGTTCCCCCACAGATTCCAAGGTAACGGGGAGAACGGGAGAACCAGAAGACCAGCGGGGAACCATTATGAAACAGGAGAACATCGTCTCTGTGGAATTGATGAGACAATGAAATAAAAGTCGAGGAAATTGAACTGTAATAATGTGAGATAGCGAATCACCATAAAAGCTGGAAAAGAGACCATTAAGATTGGGCCTCAAGTACCCTGGGAAGAGGGGAATGTACCACACATGCTAAGAGGCAGAGACTGTAAACCAGAAAGAGAATTTTATGAAGGGAAAACAAGTGAAGCCCATAAGAGAAAAGATACACAAACCAAGCCACCCCAAGAGGGGGAGAACATTGCATACCAAATGTATATATCACAACTAAGTCAGAATATACTACAGAAGTACAAAAGGCACTTCACTGTGGAGCAACCCATAAGCCAGAGAATGTATAGGGATTCCTGGAAAACAATCACTAAGGAGGAGGGATAACAAAAAGAACTTGTGAAAGAGTTACAAGAATGAACACAGAAAGTGACTGTAGACTTTTTAAAGTTAACCTACTAAAAAGAAGTCTGAAGCAAAGGAGAAGAATTGCGTAAAATGACAATCAGGATAAGGGAGACATTCTCCTGAACTTAGTTTGTTAGACTAGTGGAAGGATCAGTTAGGATTAGTTCTTGGACAGCAGACTTGTTTTCATTGTATGACTTCCTGATGACGAACAACCGCCGTAGTGTTTTATATAGGCAGGGAACACCCACATAGCAACTGGATAAGTTAGGCTTTTTTTCAATCTATATAAATAAAAATGTAAATGTTTGTTTTTCTCTTTACATCTTGCACATGGAACATTGAAAAAGAGTCCACCAGAGATACCCAAACGTTTGCCTTATTCCCCACTCACCTGCTCTCCTCAATGCCATCAGCTCATGTCTTTGTACCCGGCTCTGCCCTATTTACATCCCTCTGTAATCTCCATCGTTACTGCTACATTATTGATTGCCAATGTGTTCCATATGAAGTACTCCGATGCTCATGCAAAGAGGGGCAGGTCATATTGTTAAAGTCTATTAAATACATTTTTATTAAACATATTTATTAGAGTTTTCACTGACAAAAAAATGTGATTCCATATGTAGTTCTATTTATAAATGTGATGTCTTGGCTGAATAGCTGAGGTATCCCCTATATCCTACTGCATACATCATTAGTGTCCAACTCCAGGCCCCCAGGGCTGCAAACCTGGCCTTTTTCAGGATATCCTATCCCTGATTAATATTCATAAGATAAATTAGCATGAATTTAGAAATATTGTATGCAAATTTATCTCATGAATATTTATGCGGGATAGCCCGACAATCTGACATGTTTTCTGGCCCTCAATGCCTGCAGTTGGACAACCCTGGTATGAATAGTCAATGAATCGATTCACTTCCATGTTCCGTTTGATGTAATACATGACATATTTTCATGCTCCATAGATCCTTCAATGCCAGAGTTCCTGAGCTTAAAGAATGTGCAGAAAAACAGCATCTCCCTTGAGTGGACGCCTGCTGCAAATATGACTGGTGTAGATTTAATTTACAACATCACATACAGTAGTTCACAGGGAGTTTGGAATGTCACAAACAGCACTGCATATGCCAACCTTGTGGGCCTGGTGCCTGGAACAAACTACACAATACGCATTGTGACAGTCGCTGCTGCTAATTATACCAGTTTGCCTGCTTTCATATCTTCATTCACAAGTAAGTTGAGTTTCTATTTTTGTATACTGTGTTCAGGAATGCCCTACACTGGTTTTCTTGTTCTCCGACATTGTACCAGCAAATATGAATTCAGTATTTCCAAAACCTATGGTGATCTTGTGAATTTATTTTCTTTATTAGCAATAAGTGAAACGTAATAGTGCAAGAGCTGTTCACTACGTCCACTGCTTCTCTACAAGTGAAAATATAAGGCAGATGTTAAAAGGAGCAATGATGGTAAAAGGACTGCCCCAGTTCTTTTGCTACAGATGCTAACTGTGATTTTATGGGTGTGCCATCAGCACCCCTCAATGTTCCCAATGTGATGTCCCTTGCCTGACTCGCAATTATTGATGCTTTAAAGCTGAAACAAAAATGACAAAAATTAAGATCTTCTGCTTTTTATGAAATAGTCTATACAATCCATGTGCACATGTTTTTGACAGAAAGATGCCATCATATGCCTCAATGTTTTGCAAATATTTAAATGTCAATGCCCCTTTGCCTGCAAAAATTGCTAAAACATAGAAAAAGGAAGCTTTCACTACTGATGTTTTTTCTCCAAATATGTGTCTCTGTAGTGCTACCAAGATGCGTTTTCTGGGAATATTTTCCTTAAACAAATTGTGACTTGGCTGTCTCCACCCTTAACCTAGAAACATTGAAATGGTCATTCATTACGTAAGAAAAGTCTAATCCTGAACCATAATGTTAAGGATATCAGCTTTACTTCTTCAGCATCATTTGTAGCGAGAGTTGGCTGTGAAATAAATATGAAATATTGCAGAAAAAATATCAAACAACTGTTTGATTTAAGGCACAAAACGGCCCCATATCATCGCTGCTCTCTGTGATCCAAGAAGTAAAAAATAAATTCCTCTACACTTGAATTGAATACGACTAGATCACAATGTAAAACATATATCAAAAATTACAACAAAATTGTAATATTCTTTATTAGTACCTGCCGGGGGCATGGTCTTGGCCTCCCAGCCAATGAATAGGCTCAGAAACGGGGCTTAGCCACATGGTAATGCCCCAGCTCCTAGCCTCCTCAGAGCTGGAGGCCGCCATCTTCCCTCTCCAGATTGTGATGTAAGTTCCCCTCCGTGCCCTGCGTCCCCATTCCTCAAACCCCTCCCCTTATCCACATATTTCGCCCCCTCCCATCCCTGTCCCACTTACCTTCTGCTTCTATGTCCCTCGCCGGTGTCGGGAGCACTAGTGTTCCCGGAGTGTCCAGATGCATGAAAAGGGAAAAGAGACAACATGTAGTCCCTTTTCCCCCGATCCAGAGTGCCCATATTTTTTTGTATTTTTCTTTTTAAGTTGCAAAACAGCATACATGTCCTTTCTCAACTTAAAAAAACAAATACTATTAGCATCCCTGTACAAGGTGCTGGGATACTAAGAGCAATATCAGCCTCACAGGCGGAGGGGCATTACTGGACCTGGTGCTTAAGTGCAGAGCAGTGATGTTACTATTATTGGACCAACCCCATGAAACGCCATATTATGCAGAGAGTTTTTTTTTATTCTACTGCTACTGATACGACACAGCTTCCAATGATGTTCCAGGGACATTAAAAGGAGGCATTTGTAAAATGTGCCCGCTGGTCAAGAATAAAAACATAGAATTTCTATGTGGTAAAACATATGTTTACTTTGTCATTTCTTCAGCTGTAAAACTACAATGTTCCTACAAGTGAATATTCAATGTTGCTACAAAGGAAATCTACATGTAACTAACTTACCTAACTGAATGTTGGTGGCTCAATCAGTCCTCTCCACAAAAATCATTTTAGGGTGATCAGGAATTGTTCGCTTCAGTAGACGTTCGCTGCACGTTGGCAAGAGAGGCCTCTAACCTGAATCTCAGACAGATTATTGTCATGGACATTGATGATTCCAAAACTCTGCTTTTATGACAAAAAAGGTCTGGCTCAATTCTGATACTAAAATCTATGTTTTCTTTCAAAATAATTTGGGATTACGTTTGTTCTCCTTGCATATAATATTGATTATGTCTATTGACTGCGTTTACACATTGAGTGTTCACAATGAACACCCTTTTTCCTACACTCTCCTCCTCATCTAATTCCGTTTTTTGTCAAAGCATATTTTCTTCAGCATGCGTTTGTTTGCTCACAAAACACACTGCACTTTATACTATATTGGTTCCGTAACTAAGTAACTCCAAGCAATACCATGTTGGCTTAGTTGATATGTAGGGATCAAGTTGTTTGAGAACCTCCCTCAACTTTTCAAATTCAAGCACTTCACACAATCAATATAAAGCACCTTTTATGCCATGTTGCCCAGGCTACCCAAATAAAGATATTGATATAATAGATGAGTTTATACTCATTGCTTTAAGTTTTTAAACTTTTCATCTAACTAATGTGCCACATCATTTTTCACACAATATGAATATGGAGCAACACCTCATTAAATCATATGAAATGTATGAGTCTAATTGCTTGTGAACACTGCCTAACATGCACCATATTGACCCTTTACCAATCAATAAAAGACAATGGCCCATCCAAGGTGTCAGTGGCCAACGTTTGCAAATGTGGAATCAGGCCGTCAGCCCTGCTCTCCGTAAACTCTCTGGTCCCACTTACATTATTTTATTTACTTAGATTTTGGATTGCACTGGCTCATAACAGGATGCCCGTAATACATAGGGGTCATAACGACCCAGGCGTTAACCATGGCGCTATTAGCGCCATGGTTGACGCCGGTATTTTAACGATTGCGCCATGTTGGATGGCGGAATTACCGCCCCATTCCAAGGTCGGCGGGGCGGTAATTCCCCATTCACCATTGGCCCTTCCCCATTCCCATTTTTGCCCCCATAGGGCTCAATGGGAATGGGGAAGGCGGTAATGATGGTACCGCAAATTGCAGTACCGTAATTACCTCCAAGGTCCCTTTGCGGGTCCAATCCTTAACGGTTGGTAAAAGCCAGCCGTTAAGGTAGGGACCTGCAAAGTGACCTCGTAATTAGGCGGTAAAGGGTTAACATCGCCGCAACCTTTTACGGCGCTGTTAATCCCTAACCGCCTGGGTCGTAATGAGGCCCTTTGTGTTAATTAAAGACACACTGGGAGAATTTGCCTCCCAGCATTTTGATGTATGGGTATCAATGTGCTCTCAGTGTGTTGGTTTGTGCACCCTGCAGAGGTTAATTTCTTCAATTTTTCAATAGCAACACATACTTGTTGGTTTTGCTCGTTTTCATTCACTTCCTTGCTCTTTTCTGCCCTTGAAGAGCTTGCTCACCATCTCATCGTTCTAGCGCTCTGACATTACTATGCATGTGCATGCAGGTTTCAGCATAGAGATGGGCGGCGGCTCTCGCTCTCCACAAGGGATGTGGATTAATTGTATCTGATTCTTTCAATATATGTGCCTCCACTTAAGGTTTCAATTCTTAAGCACATAGTGATTCTTCTCTAATTTCTGCTTACCAAAGATACCTCTATCTTTTTTTAAAAGAAAGTGCTTTCACATTACCTACAGTGGAATGCACTGAATATTGTTATTTATTTAAACTGATATTAGTTTAATTCACTTGTGTCATCTATGTCACCTTCATATTCCAAGAACCCTGATGATCGCTAAACAATATGTATAAGTGTGAAACACATACTGACTTGGATTGGAATGTAAAGCTACAAATATGAAATATTTTTGCCTATCACAAGGAAGGGAATACATATTTTATTTAACTGAATGGACTCATTGCCAGCACCTATCCTTGCTATAGTTATAATCACTTGTAAGATGGATTCACACATGTATCAGTGCTGCCATTATATGATATGCATCCAAAACTATGTGGTGCTTCTATCAGCTCCCACTGCAGTTTAAAAGCATATACTCTTGTGTTATGTGCACATTTCATTGATGACATCCAGTATTCACTAAGATATAATCAAACATGCATTCCTTACTCCAGGCATTGAAAGAAATCTCTAGACAGCGACAACAATGTATTTATTGACCGAAGCACAAAGCGTTCTTAATTTGTCGACCTATGCCCTCTGACACTTAGGGCTACTCCTTCTTTCATTGTAGACAGCATACAGAGTAATATCTAGTGTAGTTTACTTTGTTACTGCCTGATCCTCATGCACATGCCTATACATTGTTGGTCCAGTTATGCTCCCCCTGGACCTGGTCAATCGGCCTCAAGTTGCTCTAACCTCAGGGGTACCCTGTTACCCATGTCTTCAACAGCTGGTGAGGTCAGGTAGGCCAGACTTCCTCTCTGGGATGCCAAACCAGGAATTGCAAGGCAGTGTCTGTGGGTTCCTAGGGAGTTACCAGGCATATCCCGGTGACCCCAAATGCAGTTCCAGATACATCTGTGATATCTATTATGATTTGTGTCTCAATGCTCCACCAATTTAAAGATTATTAAGACATCTGACCTTTTCCTCCTTAGGGCCTGAACGGATACCACTTGGGAATATTACTGTCATAAACAATCACTCAACAAGTGCCTTGCAGGTCATCTGGAACCAGCCCCCTGGAATCGTGGAACTATACACTATCGCCATTCAAGGGGCTGTCAACCAAACCCAGAACAGCACTACTGCGCAGCCTGTTACTTTCACAAGCTTGCTCCCTGGAAGGGAATACACTGTCACAATCACAACAGTCAGCGGCCCTTACAATGAGACATCAGATCCAGTGACCGGAGTAACATGTAAGTGTATATGTCACAGTGTACAGATTTATTGTCGAAAGTGTCAAAACAGCCACAATACATAAAGACAGAAAATCAATGTGAATTTTACCTGCACGTTTATGAGGTTTAAGTAATAGGAGGTAGTTCCTCCACTTTACCTCCAAAACTTGTAGTTTGGAGGTGCTACAAAAATGGAGGTAACAGAATTACCTCCAATTTTTCCCTGCACTGCAAAACTCGTAATGAGGCCCATTGGCTGTACTGTTTGAAGTAAATAGGGAAAATAGGAAGCATCCTCATTGGTAATGCCTCTACACCTTATTTCATGTTTGTCCTTGATTAATCGTGCAATTTGATGTTAATGGTGATGATGTTTTAGATTAATATAATGAACCAATGATTTAAGGTGGCTAATGTTATATTAGTATTTATTTATCACAGTCCTGCTGTTTGATAATTGTGGTATTTACCATGATTATTTTCTAGCTACTAATATTTGTGTATTGCATGGCCTCTGTGGGCTTGCTTCATGAGCTCCTGCCTTTACACTTTTCATCTTGTGCCTGTTCTTGATGCCCCTTCTTATGCTACTTGCAAACACCAGAAACATGGGCAGCACTGGTAGTTCCAGGACCCACAACCTATGGGAAGATACATGACAAATGACTCCTGGGAATCTGCGTGCTGCCGCAGGGCAATGGGGCAAACGAAACTGAATAAAGTAAAATCAGTATATCATAGAAGCAGCTCACTGAACTGTGCACATGGGCCCTTAAATGTTAAAGGGCTACAGCAATGCTCAATGCACACTCAAATGCATCTGCACAATCACAAACAATATGGGAGGTTTCTGTGCGGGGATGATCTGAGTGTGTGGACCACACAAGTGAGACAGGTGCAGCAATAGGGGAACTCTTGGAAGGGGAATGTCTGCTCTTAAAATACCCATGAAGCCTGAACACAGGGAGCCACGAACATGCTCTAGTGCAGGTAATATTGCTATGTAGAATATTGGCCGCTCGACCCATTACTTGGAGCAGTCCAGGAGGTATGGGGACATGACATCAATTGCTCCTGGAGACTTGTGTCATTACAAAGGAGGTGACTTAAATGAAATGGGAGTGGTGGGGGTTGAGTTCCACTCCTGCCATTCCTCTAATTTTCATGATTTAATCAGTTGCATCCCTAAGAAATGGAGGGCAGAAACGGGTAAGAAATTATCAAGCCTCTAAGTATTTGATCCTGCATCATAATTTTGAAAAAATGCAGTTTCGCTAGTTAACCTATTTCTACACACATACACTCCAAGGACATACTATATAATATTATTGCTTGTATATATGGACTTCAAACTAGCGTCTGAACACCAATTGTACAGAATCCTAGCTGGTTGGACACGGGAAAACTTGACACAGAAAGACACTACAGACTCTTCTGAGGCAGCTAGGCATTGTGCACTCATGGAAACTAGCACACCCATTGGGAGGGAGTATGCTTTCCTCTGCACTTCACCTAACAGCTCATCCCATATCAACTAGCTTTGCCTATGAAGGAATTGAAAGGATGGCATAACCAAAGTTGATATTGCCAATATTCAAATATCCAGCCACACCCTGGTGCCAAAATAACTAAAGTGTATATTTTCAATGTTAATTTGTACGACCACGCTCTGATCTAGGTCACAATTTAAGTGGATCTGATAAAGTATAGACCAAGTAGGTGTTGACTTAACATGGCTCTCTTCCTAAATTTTAATCTCGCAAACCAAATGAAAAAAAGATCTAATATTTTCTAACATTACACAAAGGCAGAGCTGCATGTGTCAACTGTTCACCTGGTGGTGAAGGTCATTATTCAAAAGACTTGCCTAGTGTTCAGCCCGGTGCCGCAAGAGAATAACCAACAGGAAGTAAATGTAAAAAGGCTCATGGGGAAGAATCTAGAAAAGCAATCCTCAAACCTGAGGAACACAAATGGACAACGCACTGACATTCACTGATGAATAGAGCATCAGAAATATGACATCAATATCCTCAAACATCAAAGGCAGAAGATGCACTATTTAGGACCAGGCAGAGTTCTTTGGACACAAGAGAAAAGTATGTTACACTGTTTATGTATCAACTAAAAATACTTCAACTCTCCTACAAGATCTTTGGAAAAAAAGTGTAACGCTGGAAGGCTACAGGATGAGTAGCAGGTTCGTAGGAGACACATAAAATCTGGGGGGGGCAAGGGACATCTTGGGGACTTTGCTTTATTTATTTATTGTGTTTTAGTCAAATAACTCGACTTTTCACAAAATTACAATTAAAATAGCACTACGTATTAAATTACAAATATCCCTGTATAAAACAAGAGAAAAGAAGAAAAGAAAACAGAAGAAAGTTAAAGGATGCAGCAGCAAAGAACATGTCTTTTTATGTTGCATTTCTGGATTTTTCATCCGACTATGAGCTCATGTTAAGAGAGAGGAAATAACAATTACTTCCAGTGGGCCACAGCTAGGACGCCAGCTCGTTAAGAGGCAGATCACCTGTAAGTGGACTCCTGCCAAATAAAGGAGTTGAAGCCTTTTCTACCAACTGCAAGTTGCTACTTTTTTGTATGGGGCAAAGAGACGTGTGTGTCTCTTGTATGGAAAGATGGGGGCTTCAAAGAAAGAGGAAATCTTGGCTTGTACCTCTGAGTAAGTCTTGTTATGGGAGTAGAGGGGCCAGGTTCAAGATGTTGCTGCTTGACTGTCCTCCGGGGGCTGGGGGGTTCAGCAAACGAGGATGAGCGATCACAAGCCCACCCCCTTATAAGCACTCCCCGGAATCCACGGCCAGATGTGTCGGACCCGGGGGATGCCTAGTCGGTGGGGTGTATGTGGACCCTCCGGGGTGACCAGAGGGGCAGCCCGCTATGTGGGCTGCCCCTCTAGTGCCCCTGTGAGGGTCGGGCCAGCCTGTCAAGATGAGTCTGGTCCCTCTTATTCCATCTCATGCTGGCTTCAGAGCCTAGCCTTTCTTTGCCTTTGTTATTCTGTATGCAGAGCTGGACTCTGTTCATTTCTCATTTAACATTTGCTGCAAAGCCTGATCTATTTGATTCTCTCATATGTTACTAGGACGGCAGAGCATGGGTCCTCTGCCCTGTTACATTATTCAAAGAGCCCCTCTGGCCTTTCTTTGCCTCTCCCTTGTCTCACTGCTTGCTTGCTTAATACATACCTCCCTGCTTGAACAATGAACATATTCTCCCTAACACAGCAATGGCAGCTGCAGTCTGTCTTAACTTCTATTTGTCCCGTGCCTTGAATTGCCCTCTTATTTCCGATTTTCTGTCTGCAGGGGAAAGGCATTTGCCAGTCACTGCCATGATGGTTCTACCTGACCATAAGAGGGCAACAGCTACCCAATATTAGAAGAACATGGCATATTATGCCAGAGGCTCGCAACTGCCTTCCTAATGCCTACCCAAGAGACACAACTCTTGCCTTTGTTTCTAACAGTGATTCAGTGGATGAAGAAAAGCGAGAACACACATATTGCTTATAAATTAAGGGGATGATGTCCCACTTGGTTAAAACATTTTGATCACGCCAGGAGCTCATTTCCAGCTGCAATTAAGCGATCCCCTTTTAGACTTCTGGTTTAAAATAATGTTAGTATCACCTGGAAAGCACAGAGGTTGCTCAACAGGGTTCCTGGAGCACGAGGGGTACCCTACTCGTGGGCATGGATGATTGGAGGGCATTCTTGCCCTGGTTTGGATCCTGGCCCCTACAGGCATGATGGGGGGAGGGGCCTATTACTTTTGGTTGTGCAAACCCTTTGAGGGTGGCAAACATTGCCTCCTGCTTTAGCCCACTAACAGCTCTGCTTTGCAACTTTATCACACATACCTGTCAGGTGGCATGTAACTCAATGCTACTAATGTTATCAGCCTCAGAAGTCTGGAATCCTTTGCCACATCAACTAGGGTACAGGCTTGCCACCTGAGACTTACCCATGTCTGAGTCGGCATCTGTCGCCCTGTGGGGAAGACACACACAGAAAGAGCAGGGCACAGTGCCCTTGTGGGTTTTTAACACTTCTTCCTCGGAGTGGGCACAATTCACTCCGCAGAGAAAATGGCAAATGCTGGGCAACATTCTCCCGATTTGACAATGTCACCTAAAGAGCGAAATTGGCCATTTGAAATACCTCTGTCTACTTATTATTGCGCAATCCACACTGATGGGTGTAAGCACCTGCTTAACGCGAGATGGCAATTAAGGGCATTTGCCAACGCACTCAAGAAGCACAGGACTCCCTCTTACCAGCAACATGCCATGCTCACTCATTCTTATCACGAATTGGCATTTATCTGGGGTCATGTTAAATATATTTATTTATTTATTACATGTGTAGCATCACGCAAACCCCCCAAGCATCAAAGCGCAAAGTAAACTGCGTGGAGTGGACCACTTCCATTGGCGCACGTTTTTACTTTTCCGCCACAAAATGGAAGATTTTAGCTTAAAAGGCAGGTGAAATCACATTGCTTTTCCACTTTGGAAGAGTGTAAATACCTTGCGCAATTAGCGATTGCTGGCGGAATTGATAATGACTTCCTCTGGACTCCACCCGCTTTTACCAAGCTTCATTTCCAAGCATATCCCAGAGGAATCCCTTTCCTTATTTCCAGCATGAGAATCCATGCTGGCAGTAAGGCTGCATTTGTCTGGTGGAGCAGGAAATACAGGGGTCCTGGTATGTCCACTCGACTCCCGAACTCCACCCAAAACATGCACGTAAATCTGGCCAATTAGAAAAAGCAACAGTAATAGTGTTTTCCACCACTTTTTCTGAACTAATTGACCAGGAAAATGCTGTGTTTCATTGGAAGCTGAATGCATTCACTCTGACTATTATCCCACCGGAAGATTAAGCCAGGTTCTGAACACAGGTGTTACATATTCCTGTGCACAAACTGCATTTGGAGAATTAACTAACTGAGCTACCTTACAAATGATATCTCCTCTGGGGCTTTACCGTCTTAACCACTTAACTGCCATGGGTATTTCCCCCTAGTGCAACTTCTTTGTTACATGCGATATCTCGGCCAAAGATGGCCCCTTTTTTCCTACATGTAGGCGGTCGTAACGCCACCCAGGAATCCTAGTTTGCTGTAGGGGAGTGAGAGAAAATAACCAAAAAGGAGAACATTTGTTTTTTTGCCAATGAAATGTTGTACAAAGAAGCCTGTGGTGTTTTCTCTGTAAGAGCTAGGAACAAAAGGTTTGCTGTGCTGGATTCGCAATTTTCTAGGCTTTCAAGAACAGATTGAGTGGAAACCAAAATAACATATTTTGATATGCTAATCAGCCATTTTGTGAGAGGTAGGCGATTTTGGAGTTTTTTGTCCAATAGGACATGCGTGTGCGTGGACGGAATGGAAGAAAAGGGTAGGAAAGCTGAATGGGAAGCCAGAAAGGAAATTTCTGAAAAGTAGACAATATTACAAGTTTAGGAAGGGGTGATTTGCACAGGTCAGGCAGCAACTATGTAGGGAAAATTCCATAGTTTGGGGGTAAATTGGGAAATTGACAGAAAAAAAAACAAAATTTCCGCACATTTCACTCTGGTCACCCACCGAAACATGCAGCCAACAACACATGGCCTACCTTCCCCCGTTCCCACAGGTTTCCCGATGAAAATGGTACATCACATGTGTGGGTGCACCTACCTGGGTGCAAAGGGAAAAGCCTAAAACACTGGTAACCCCAAGTATTTTCGCACAGCAGATTTTCAGGAATTTTTCTCATGTGGACAACCTACAGATTTGGGCCTAGGGTGTCGAAGCCACAAAGGAAAACAGGGAACCCCATGCATTTCTGAAAAGAAGACACCCGTGGGAATCCACAGCGGGTCTGACTTTCACGAATCTCCCCATAATTTATGACCCACAATCCCTGACAAAGGGCCTCATCACGAGTTTGGCAGTATTCCCTTAAATGCGGCAGTAGCGCTGTTACCGCCGCATTTAAGGGTCCGCCAAATCATGGCTTTGGCTGATTTCCCCCCAGCTCTGAGCTGGAGGGAAATCCGCTGAAAATTAGCCAATTTTCGGCGCATTTACCGCCGACGGGAAATCCACCGCCGGTAACAGTGCAAAAATTCCCCATTGGGCCCAATGGGGAATGGGCAATAGCGCCGGTGGGTATGGCGGTAGGGCTATTAACGCCAGCGCTATTAGCGCAGGTGTTACCTCCCAACTCGTGATGAGGCCCAAAGTCTGAAATGTAGTGGAAAAAAGCACAATTTTCACTTTGTCTGGGATTGTGGGTAATAAATTCTGGGGCGATCCGTGCAAGTCAGTTCTCTGTGGATTCCCACGGGTGTCTTCTTTAAGGAAATGTATGGGGTATCCTGTTTTCCTTTGTGGCTTTGACACCCTAGGCCCAAATCTGTAGGTTGTCTGTAGCGTTTACGTCGGGACACTCTGTGGGAACGTGGGAAGGTAGGACATGTGGTGTTGGTGGCGTGTTTTGGTGGGTGGCAAGAGGGAAATGTCTGAAAATTGTAGTTTTTTCACCAAATTTCAGACTTTGCCGGGGATTTTGGGTAATACAGTCTGGGGCGATTCACGCAAGTCAGACATCTGTGGATTCCCACGGGTGTCCTCTTTTTGGAAATGCATGGGGTTCCCTGTTTTCCTTGGTGGCTTCGACACCCTAGGCCCAAATCTGTATGTTGTCCACATGAGAAAAATCTGCTCTGCTGAAAGGCTTGGGGTTACCAGTGGGTTAGCATTTTCCCTTTGCGCCCAGGTAGGTGCACCCACACATGTGAGGTACCGTTTTCGTCGGAACACCTGTGGGAATGCAGGATGGTAGGACATGTGTTCTTGGTGGCATGTTTCAGTGGGTGGCCAGAGTGAAATGTCTGAAAATTGTGTTTTTTTCCACCAAATTTCAGAGATATTTCCCTCTGCCCACCCTCCGAAACACGCCGCCAACAACAGATGCCCTACCTTCCCGCATTCCCACAGGTGTCCCCACGAAAACGGTACCTCATATGTGTGGATGCACCTAACTCGGCGCAAAGGGAAAAGGCTAACCCACTGATAACCCCAAGCCGATCGACAGAGCAGATTTTTTTTTACTCATGTGGACAACTTACAGATTTGGGCCTAGGGTGTCAAAGCCACCAAGGAAAGCAGAGAACCCCATGTATTTCCAAAAAGAAGACACCCGTGGGCACCCCCCTTTTCACTAAAAACATCCATGGTGGTTTAGTGACGCCCACACCCACCCAAAACAAGTTATCATTTTATTTATTTTTGTTTTTGTTTTGTCTCTTTCCTAGGGGCAGATTGTGCTAGCAATCTGCCCCCAGGGAGGGCTACATGAGATGCCCCCCATTCATTTGGGGTGGGGGGAGAGGGCCACCCCCCTTTCCACTAAAAACATCCATGGTGGTTCAGTAGCCCCCCACACCCACCCAAAACAAGTTATAATTTGTTTTATTTTTGTTTTGCCCCTTTCTTAGGGGCAGATGGACACATGTGTGTGGCCATCTGCCCCCTGGGGAGGGCCAAATCTACTGCCCCAGGCTAGAGGGTGGCTCTGGCGATATTTGCAGTGGCCTCCCCCCCACCTCAAATGGATGGGGGCATCTCATGTACCCCTTTCTAGGGGCAGAAATCTGCCCCCAGGGAAGGCTACATAAGGTGCCCCCTCATCCAGTTAAGGTGGGGGGAGGGCCACCCCCCTTTCAAACACAAAAAATCCTGGTGGTCTAGTGGGCCCCCACCCCCACCCAAAACAAGTTATAATATATATCTTTTTGTTTTGCCCTACCCTAGGGGCAGATGGGCACATGTGTGTGGCCATCTGCCTCGGGGGGGAGGGTCAAAACGTACTGCCCCAGGCTTAGGAGGGGTGGCCCTGCCAATATTTGCAGTGGCCTCTCCCCCCCAACCCAAATGGATGGAGGGCATCTCATGTACCCCTTCCTAGGGGCAGAAATCTGCCCCCAGGGAGGGCTACATAAGGTACCCCCCATCCACTTAGGGTGGGAGGGGAGAGGGCCATCCCCTTGCAAAAATCCCTGGTGGCTAGTGGTCTCACCCGCACCCACCCCACCCAAAATTACGTTTAAAAAAAATAATGTTTTTGTTTTGTTTGCCCCCCTTCCATGGGGGCAGATGATCACCCATCTGCCCCCAGGGTATTGCCCCATGCTTTGGGGGCCAGGGGGTAGAGGGCAGCTTAAATAGTAAGCAGCCCATCCCCCCACTTCAAAAACAGATCTCTGCATGACACACCAAACACATATTCTGGGGGGGATAAATGACATTACACCCCCCACTTAAAATTGTGGGGGGGATTTGTCCCCACTGACCCCCCCATGTCCTACGCCCATGATGAGGAGCAAACTCTTTGAGGAATTCAGCAAATATAACAGCTTATAGCATTTTGGTGGTGAAGTAGACACAGAAGCTTAGGAAGATGTCCTTGGGTGACTAGACCCACTGAAGCTCAGTCAAGAAGACAACTCATGCATATTTTCAGGTAATAAAAGTGTCAGTATTGCTGCTCAATGTTCACATGAACACGGGCTCATCATCAGGCCAAAATGATCTACCACTTGAATCTTATAGCAGTCCAAGAAGGAAATAACTCAGGTTGAACAGATTCCCAGGGGTGGGGAGACATGATATTTCTGCATTTAAATGCTGCACAAAATCGTCCGAAAGGCATCAGTCATTTTTGTGTGTGGCCATTAAAATGCCGAAATTTCACATAGAACCTTTCAGACTAAAGTGAACAGGGAAAAATCAAAGTAGACATAGATGTCCAGGAAAGGACAAAATGAAAGGCTTAGTCACGAAGGCCTACAATGGGCACCAAATCATGTAACATTCCTAGCTATAATACTGTGAGTGATTTTTATGGTGGTCACCAGCAACATCAGTTCACTAATTTCTTTGATTGAAGTGACACTCTTGAGATGTGAAAATATACATGGTGTGAAATATCTTTGGATGGATTACTTCTTTGGCAATGTTGAGTCTGTCAAAGAGACCAAAGCACTCTCTGGGTATCGTAGCGTAGTAAGGTTGACTAAGGAAATCAGTGCTATGGTATTTAAGTACAATTACAACACTTAGAGGGAGGCAAGTATTTGATGGATGCAGAGATGTAAAATACCATATTTTTTAGGCCCAAAACACATGCAGGTAAAACCTAAGGAATATTATTTATTACACACTCTGATACCTATGCATAGATATCATAACAGGTTGTTTCAAGGGGGGGTTATACAACTCTTTACACTTACACACAGATATAAACAATCCAGCAAAATCGTAGAAAACCTTTTTCAAGTAAAGTGGAGAGAACAAAAAGTGGTTGAAAAAGTGGTTAAACAAACATAAAACAACCTGCTTTATAATTATAATTTTAACTGAAGTAATCCTGCCATTACCATGAAAGAGAATTTCAAGTATTCTAAAGTGTTTAGTACACAGATAACAAACACTTTAAGTAAAAATCCGTTCCAGAAAAGAGAGGGGATCACTCCCAATGTTTGCATAGTAAGGGATCCTGAGGGAGGATTCCTAGTCCAGAATACCACACCCATGGCAAGGCAATGGTAGTGCTATAGTGTTGAATGTATGCCCATTTAATCACTATAGTGTAAGAGAGGGCTCCAAGAGTGGTATGTACACTCAGCTCCTGAACTACAATACTAAAGCTGACCACCCCCAGGTAAGTAAGAGGTTTCGGGGGTGACTACTCACACTGTTGAAGGAGGTCAACTGCTTGCAGGTGCAGTGACAGAAATAGTTGCCGGGTTAGGATCCAGATAGATGGTGGTTCAGATCTCTGAAGAAGATGCAGTTCCTAATGATGTCTACTTGTCCACGGCAGATGATCTTGGACAATGACCACTGCTTCTTCCATGGTGGAGGACAACCCCAGGAAACTGCAGGCAAGGTGAGTGCACAAAGAAAGCTAGGTCAGGGGTTGTCAGGCTTGGATCCTTGCACCAGTGGGAAATAGGCTGCAGTCCACACAGGACCCTCTTCAAGGTAGAGAGCTGCTTCTGCAGCCAATGAGGTTCATGGGCCAAAAGCTGAGGATATGCCAAGTCTCAAGCTTTAAGTCGAATGGGTGTCTGCTGCAATTACATGCCTTTTCAATGGATGTTCAGCTTCCAGCAGGATCCATGTATTATATAATTCCAGAATCTCTCCAGATCCACAATCTGGGCTAGGGGGACTTCAACAGAGCACTAATTGGAATATTACTCACCATGCATGCAGCTTGTGGCTGTTAAATCATGAACCGCCAGATACCATAAATCGATCCAGCAACATATATTCACTGGGCGAAATGTGGATTGAGACCAGACAATCCCAATTTGACTTTCAACCAGTTCAGTCACAAAAAGGATTTATCAGGAATCCAAAGATGATATGTTCATGAGAGTGATGCTCAGAAGTCATTCAGCCTACTGGGGTAGGGATTAACTTTGATAATAAATACATTTGGCTCATCTTCTAGCCGAGGAACACTTCATCTGGACATAGAAAGTGGGCTCTGAAAGAAATGGTTTAGATAATGTTTTTACTACACTTCAAGAACCATGTGTTCAGAGCTCAAAGACGAAGGCAATTGACAAACAATTATGCAACAACAATATGCAACTCTTTTATAAGTGGCTTGGTGAATGCATCTGGGAACGTGATTTTCAATTGATTGTGACATCCCGGAAAACAATTCGTAGTTCCCTACTTTAATGCATTGAAGTAATTTGTCCCTTCTCCCCAAGAGGGAGCCTCTCCCGTTGCGGCTAGGGAGGTGAGCACGCTTTGCAAGAATCTCCATAGGGGTCTGGGCAAGTGGCACCTAACTGGGAGTGACTCTTCCTTAGGTGATAAGGACTCCCATTTCTGGAAGAACTCCCTAAATCGTTCCCCATGGTGGCATACATGGGACTATCAGATGTGAAGAACAGTATAAAAACAAGAGACTTGGCTGAAGAAGAAACTCAAATATACTGTTACAAACAAGAAAGAGAGTATGTTTCTTTAAATAGAGACCACCATTTAACTGAGACAAAGAGGCTGAAAGGAGAGCACACGCTGATGCAAAATGAAGCAGAGAGATGCATACGCAAATAGGGGAAGCCCCCTGGCAGCGTAACACCTGAGAGAGGCAGAGTGAATTAGAAACGCAGAGCCTGCAACTTTCGGACCAGCTCTGAGAGCGAGAGCAAGACGCTGGACACCAAGTGTCGATAAGGAGAGAGAAACCAAGGAGACGGGAACTCCAATCAAGGTGGTGGCTTGACCACAAAGACTTTGTGGTGGGCAGTGTACCCATAAAACAACGCAAAAAAACGCTAAGCTGCAAAGTCAGCGAACCGTCCAGATACCCGCTGGCTTACCAGGTCGCACAGAGAGATAGGCCTGAGAGCTGGACACTGGAGAAGACGAGAAGGTTAAGAATGCAAACGACCGAAGTGAACACGAGCGAATCCAGACCCCGGAGATGTTCCCCCACAGATTGCAAGGTAACAAGCCGAGCTGGGAAGGCCGTCAGGAAAGGCCTCCGGTGCTCTTTGCAGCTCAGCTGCGAGCACGAAGCATCATCGATCAGCTGAGGGCTAAATCAGCTGTGCATCTTCTCTTCGGAACATCCACGTGTTCCTCTTTGTCTGCAGCTCTAGCCACTTGTGCTGAAACACCATCGAGGCCAGACAAAACGGCCCCCGTTTCCATGGATGCACTAACAACTAAAAGTGCAATCAACATCTCCTTTGCGGGCCCGTGCCCCGATTCGCCGGCTCCCCCAGCCCGCCCCTCCCCTCCTGCTTCATATGGAGGGGGAGAGAACCGAGAGGCAAAGCCGAGCTGAGAAGGCCGTCAGGAAAGGCCTCCGGTGCTCTTTGCAGCTCTTCGCTGCTCGTCTACCATCTGCCCCAAACCTATGCTGCATCCGGAAGGTAAGAAGCACAACCACTGCGATCTACCTACTAATCATGCCCTACCGCAAGACGCTTTAGACTACGTGCCCGTACTCTGCAAGCCACCGTCATATCACAGCCCATCCCCACAAGCACCCGTAATACCAGGCTATGCTCACGTACCGTGCAACCCGCTCTATTTGCCAATAAGGCCAGACTACTCCGCCCAACCTCTAACCCCACAGCCAATACAAGGACTGCCAATATAGCGGCAAATGAAGTTTTTGACCCCACATCAAGTCTACTGCTTCCATACTGATTATGACTCTATAGCCGCCCACCACCACTGAAAATGAGCCCCCCAGTGTAAAATCTGTGATGTGCAATTCTTCTACCACTATTTTGAATGCTACTGTGCCAATTGCTACTCCATGTATGTCCACCACCACTGAAAATGTGCCCCCCAATGCAAAATCTGTGTTAGGCAAATCTTCTACCACCACTTTGAATTCTACTGTGCCAATTGCTATTCCATGTGTGTCCACCACCTCTGCTCGCTCCCCTCTCCCCCCCTCTAGCTGTTACATAACCCCATCTCAAATGCGCCATGATCAATGGCAGGTCCGTTAATGCTCACGCTCTGGACATCCACGACCTCATAATCTCCCATGATCTTGATCTGCTCATGATCTCAGAAACCTGGCCACATGAAGCCTCCGGTCCTGCACTCTCCCTTACACTACCTCCGGCCTACTCCATCATGAGACAAGATCGCCTCTCTAAAGGTGGAGGTGTATCAATCATTGCGAGAGATTCTCTCTCCATTAGAAAGATAGAGAAATCCCTGCACAACAACAGTGACTACCTCCAAGTCAAAATCAACCTTTCTCCCCACTGTACCATTGCTGTTCACATTGTCTATCGCCCTCCAGGCCCAATAGGTGACTTTCAAGCTTCTCTCATCCACTTCCTTTCAGGCAACGTTAAAAAGAACTCTAAAGCCGTTCTCCTTGGGGACGTCAACCTAGGCCTCCTTGACTGCAAAGACTCAGCAGCTAAATCCCTTGACTCAGCCTTGACTCAGTGAATGTGCGACAAATTAAGGGATGCGTAGGAGGACTGAATATTGGATCCCTTTTGTTTCCTGCAATTGTGAGGGAAATATGTTGATGTGTTGATAAACATCATGTTGCCTTATCAACTCAATGCTAATTGCTCTTTGATGACTTTTCGGTTAAGTTTTAGATGATTTTGTAATGCTGTTGCTTCCGTGGTCTGTTAATGATTATATGTTTATGCTATTGTGTTTAACTGTAGTTTATTAACTCCACATTTTTGTACCCCACTTCCAGACCAAAAACAAGAGGAAATTTGCAGTTTTTCATTGTACTTCAGGGGAATGCAACCTTTGTCTCTCCGGATGTTTTAGCCTACAACTAGGGCTGGGCAATATTGACCAAAAGTCATATCTCAATATGTTTGTGTGGGTTAAATGCTCAGTTGTTAGCCGCCAACTACATGTGAGATGTCACAAACACTTTTATTTATAAGACACTGATCAAAATGATGTGGACATACAAGGTTACTCTTCCTGTTTGAGAATACACAGAACGTGTGATTATCAAAATGTAAATACAAAATGGTAGTTTATGTAATAATCTATATATATGTATATAACTCGATGTTAATGATATTGGGCCTCATTACACGGTAGGCGGTAAACCATGGCGCTATTAGCGCCATGGTTCATGCCGGTAATTTACCGGTACCGCCTTGGAGGAAAGGGGAAATACCGCCCTATTCCAAGGTTGGCGGGCGGTAATTCCCCCTTCCCCCATTGCCCTTCCCCATTCCCATTTTTGCCCCATAGGGCATAATGGGAATGGGGAAGGCGCTAATTACGGCACCGCAAATTGCGGTACCGTAATTAGCTCCCTGGGTCCCTTTGCGGGTTGGTTTTTAATGCCTGCGTTAAATACCCCAACCCGCAAAGGGACCTCGTAGTAAGGCGGTAAGGATTTAAACCCTTACCGCCTACCGTGTAATGAGGCCCATTGTCTCATCCTATATCGATTCTGAAACTGTATTAATATATTTCCAAAAGTTGATATATCGCCCAGCCCTCTTTGGAGCCATAAGCCAACACCTCTAGCGAGACACAGGCTGCTTACTCCTAATGTACTTAATGAAAAATTAATTTGAAAAATCAATAATGGGCCTCATTACGACCCGGGCGGTAAGGGATTACCGGTACCGGTAAGGGCACCGGTACCGGTAATCCCTTACCGCCCTATTACGAGTTCCCTTTGTGGGTGCTCCCTTAACCAGCCGTTAAGGACGGGACCCGCAAAGGGACTTTAGAGGTAATAACGGTACCGCAATTTGCGGTACTGTTATTACCGCCTTCCCCATTCCCATTGAGCCTAGTGGGGCTAAAATGGGAATGGGGAAGGGCCATGGTGAATGGGGAATTACCGTCCCCGCCAACCTTGAAATGGGGCGGTAACTGCTCCATTCGCCATGGCGGTATCGCTAAGGTTTTGGAGGCAACCATGGCGCTAAATGTGATTCCATATGTAGTCCTATTTCTAAATTTGATGGCTTGGCTGAACAGCAGAGATGTTTCCTGTATTCTGCTGTTTGCATCAGGAGTGTCCAACTCCAGGCCCCCAGGGCTGCAAACCTGGCCTTTTTTAGGATATCGCTGATTAATATTCATAAGATAAATTAACATGAATTTAGAAATATTGTATGCAAATTTATCTCATTAATATTAATAAGGGATAGCCCGACAATCTGACATGTTTTCCGGCCCTCATTGCCTGCAGTTGTACAAACCTGGTAAGCATAGTCAATAAATCAATTCACTTCCATTTTTCATTTCATGTAAAACATGACATATTTTCATGCTCCCTAGATCCTTTAATGCCAGAGTTCCTGAGCTTGAAGAATGTGCAGAAAAACAGAATCTCCCTTGAGTGGACGCCTGCTGCAAATATGACTGGTGCAGATTTCATTTACAACGTCACATACAGTAGTTCACAGGGGGCTTGGAGTGTCACAAACAGCACTGCCTATGCCACCCTTGTGAGCTTGGTACCTGGGACAAACTACACAATACGCATTGTGACAGTCGCTGCTGGTAATTATACCAGTTTGCCTGCTTTCATATCTTCATACACAAGTAAGTTGAGTTTCTATTTTTGTATACTGTGTTCATGAATGCCCTACACTGATTTACTTGTTCTCTGACATTGTACCAGCAAATATGAATTCAGTATTTCCAAAACCTATGGTGATCTTGTGAATTTATTTTCTTTATTAGCAATAAGCTAAAGGTAATAGTGCAAGAGCTGTTCACTAAGTCCACTGCTTCTCTACAAGCGAAAATATAAGGCAGGTGTTAAAAGGAGCTCTGATGATAACAGGACTGCCCCAGTTCTTTTGCTGCAGATGCTGACTGTAATTCTATGGACCATCAGCACCCCTCAATGTTCCCAATGTGATGTCATTTGCCTGACTCGCAATTATTGATGCTTTAAAGATTTTCTGCTTTTTATGAAACAGTCTATACAATCCATGTGCACGTGTTTTTGACGGAAAGATGCCATCATATCCCTCAATGTTTTGCAAATATTTAAATATCAATGCCCCTTTGCCTGCAAACATTGCTAAAACATAGAAAAAGGAAGCTTTCACTACCACTGCTGATGTTTTTTGTCCACATATGTGTCTGTGTAGTGGTACCAAGGTACGTTTTCTGGGAATATTTTCCTTAAACAAATTGTGACTTGGCTGTCTCCACCCTTAACCTAGAAACATTGAAATGGTTATTCATTACGTAAGAAAAGTGTAATCCTGGACCATAGTGTTAAGGATATCAGCTTTACTTCTTCAGCGTCATTTGTAGCGAGAGTTGGCTGTGAAATAAATAAGGAATATTGCAGAAAAAATATCAAACAACTGTTTGATTTAAGGCACAAAACGGCCCCATATCATCGCTGCTCTCCAGGGCCGGTCTTACACCAGATTGCACCCCAGACGGGAAGCATCGTTGGCACCCCACTCCCCCCAAAATGACAATAACAAAATTGGTGTGTTGCAAATGTTGTAAATAGGGGGATTATTGCAACCACTATTATTACGACGACCCACAATGCTGACTTTATTGATGTTAAAATAAAATGTATACCCACCTTACACCACATACATATGCGGGGGGAGACCCCCCGCACCACCCCATATTGACATTATATTACATACCCCTGTCCCACATATATATATATGGTGTAGGGGGGTGTCTAAAAAAAAAGTCGCCATTTTCGGCCCTCGTAATTGTGAGGGTGACATTTTGGGCCAATACCTAAATAGGACACTCGATAAATAACTAGATGGAAATACAAATGCAATAGAAAATACATATTTTAGATACTGGGTGACCTTCTTAGAATGTTACCTGTATTATGGGCCTCATCATGAGATGGGCGGTATTCCAGTGGTAAATCCTACCGGAATACCGCCTAATGGAATTACTGTTACCGCCACTTGGTCTGGTGGAATTACTGCCAAATTACAAATGGTGGTGGGAGAGTTAATCCCCATTTTTAGAGTCCTTTTCTACTCTGTGGCATTTTTGGCGGAATTATCCCCCGCAGAATTACTGCCACGATAATTCCACCGATTTTGCTGCTTTTAAGCAGAAAGTGGAAGGATTTACCTCTGGCATGATGCTGGAGGTTTATCCCCCACTCCAGGGCCACTCGTAGTATGGCAGTGTGGGAAAAGTGGCGATAATTCTGTTACTGCCAGTTTTTTACTGCTGTGCCATATGTGTTCTTGACTTTGCCCTTTGCCACCAGGGAGCTTAAACACAAAATACCCACTGAAGAGCTCTAAACCCTTCTTTGTACGCAAGTGGCTGATGTGGAGGAACCAGTGTTAGAAGGCAATGAGGTGATAGTACTTCTGTATATCACTTGGGAAGAGAAAATGCAGCTTTTAATGAGTGCTGCAACGCGTACATTTTAAGCCCTAGAACAAAAATAGAGAAATAAACATATTGCCATATTACAAGACTGGTGACTGGCAACATGGAGGGGGCAGGTGCTGGGGGACCCACTGAGGCTCGAGGCCCCTTCCATTTGAAAAGGTTGAAAGGCCCTGACACCATCCCTGCTTAAAGTATGGCGATTCTGCTAGGCATAAAATGGCATTATGGGAGCAGGCGGAAAATCACTTGGCATGTGACAGAAAAACACATTGGCCCTCATTCCAACCCTGGCGGAAAGGGTTTACGCCAGCGTAAATCATGGCGTACCCTTCCGCCTTACTACGAGTTCCCGTAGCGCCATGGAGCTTTTTTCGCCTGCTTTTTCCGGGCGGAAAAATCCATGGCGCTACGGGACCTTGATGTTAATTACGCCACCGTAATTTACGGTGGCGTAATTAACGCCTTCCCCACTCCCATTATGCCCTATGGGGCAAAAATGGGAATGGGGAAGGGTAAAATGGGGATTGGGGACTTACCGCCCCGCCAAGGTCGGAATGGGGCGGTAAGTCCGCCAACCCCCATGGCGGAGTTGGCAGCTTTGCGCCATGGACCATGGTGCAAATTGCACCATGGTTCTCCGCCAGGGTCGGAATGAGGGCCATTGGCTTTTACATTGTGATCCGAGTTTTCACTGAGCCCATGAAGATAACGAAGGGTGTGTTTTAGGTACCATGGTGCTGCTGACAGAATTTCTCAGCAGTTTAAAAACACATATAAAAACCAATTTGTTTCTTCTATGAAGTAAAAATCAAATGCATGGTGAACGCGACATGCATCCTACCTGTGTTGCAAGCTCCTGGGCTGTGGCTTCACTGCGCAGGCTGCAGCCGCAACTGCCAGGTATGACAGGCACGTGAGGTCCTATGGTTTCAGTGAAATGGTTCCTCTTTCCACACCAGAGCATTCAGTACGTTTACAAAAAAAGCCCAGCGACCACGTCTCCAGAGGTCTGTGAAGAGATCTGGATTTATCAAACAAATTGCCTTTATTAGGGACTGATTAGACGAAGTCATTGCAAGGGCGGTTTGCCCATTCAGGCTAGGCCACACCAGCCTGGGAAAACACTGCAAAACAATTAGCACATAGGTGGCATGCATTTTATACCACCCATGGTTAAACATGAAGTGTTTACGGCTTTCTTAGCAGTGTCCTCGCGGTGGCAAACAAGACGACCGCATCACCTTGGGGTCTGTGATGTCTGCCAAGACCTGTCATTGGCACAGGTTCCTTTCTCATTAGTATCGCTTTGTCTTGTTGTGCCCGACTCAAGCACTCATCTGCTTGGAGTCACTATGCTGGGTGTGTTGTCACAGGTTCCAATTGCACCGCTCAATGCCCTGTTGCTGTGGCATGCCTGAGGTGGAACCTTTCAGCTTGCCACATAGCCCGGCCGGCATGGGAAGGACCTTGCCTCCACTTCTGCAGGCACTAACTCGAAGGAAACGCCAGTGTGGTGAAAGACACGGCAGTCGGCAGAGATCGAAGGGGGCTTGGCTCTGCCGCCTCTGCTGACTGCGAGCGACGGCTTCCTCTGCAATAAGTACCATGGGAGAAAAACACTGGATGGATGTTCTCAAACAGCTTTTTAAAGAAACCAAAAGCACTGCAGACGAGTTACGGCACACTATGGGTCTGCTACGGCTGGAAAAGCGGCTTTCATGTTTGGCGAGGTGTTTCCTTGTATGTGAACTGAAGGAGGAAGCAAACACCCAATACCATTTAGAACCACACTCACCCCCTCCCCCCATCCCCCGCAGAGATCCCTGCAGCCATGCTTTCAAGACCTGTAACTTTTCGTGGTTGACAGAGCTCTTGAAAGCAGTAGGAGACCAAGTGGTGCTCGCCACAGGACAAGACCCAGTGGCGCCTGCCGCAGTGGAACAGGCTGGAAGCCAGCAACTATATTGAAAAAAAGACGCTTTTACGTCAGTTTTTTCCAATATGGCAGGAGTTGTAAGGGAGTGACCTCCCCAAATGACTTCATACATTGCTCTCAGACGGAGTCTGATCTCAAATTCGAGTAGCACTTTTTTTTTTTTACATAACATTACCACCGTACACAGTGTACGTTTTACTGTATAAAATGAAATGATGCAAAAGCATGTGTGTGTGTTGATCCTCTCAACACCCCATGGAGACAGGCATGTCAGGCAGCCGCCTGCTCTGCCTTATGCACAGACCGGCTCTACTGCTCGTTGTGATCCAAGAAGGAAAAAATCCTCTACATGAGAATTGAATACGACCAGATCCATCACAATTGTACCTGCCGGGGGCATGCTCTTGGCATCCCAGCCAATGAGTAGGCTCAGAAACGGGGCTTAGCCACATGGTAAAGCCCCAACTGCGAGCCTCCTCAAAGCTGGAGGCCGCCATCTTTCCCCTCCAGGTAGTGATGTAAGTGACCCTCCGTGCTCTGCGTCCCGATTCCGCAACACCCTCCCCTTATCCACACATTTCACCCCCTCTGATCCCTGTCCCACTTACCTTCTGCTTCTATGTCCCTCGCCGGTGTCGGGAGCACTAGTGTTCCCGTAGTGTCCGGACGCATGAAAAGGGAGAAGGGACAACATGTAGTCCCTTCTCCCCCTATCCAGGGTGTCCATATTTTTATTTTATTTTTATTTTTAAGTTGCAAAACGGCGTACATGTCCTTTCTCAACTTAAAAAAAACACTATTAGCATCCCGGTACAACGTGCTGGGATACTAACAGCAATATTAGCCTCACAGGGGGAGGGGCATTACTGGACCTTTTGCTTAAGTGCAGAGCAGTGATGTTACTATTATTAGATCAACTCCATGAAACGCCATATTATGCCGAGATATTTTTTTTATTCTACTGCTACTGAAACGACACAGCTTCCAATTATGTTCCAGGGACATTAAAAGGAGGCATTTGTAAAATGTGCCCGCTGGTCAGGAATAAAAACATAGAATTTCTATGTGGTAAAAATATGTTTACTTTGTCATTTCTTCAGATTTAAAATTACAATGTTCCTACAAATGAATGTTTAATGTTGCTACAAGGGAATATGCTTGTAACAAATTGAATGTTGGTATCTCAATCAGTCCTCTGCACAAAAATCATTTTAGGGTGATCAAGAATTGTTCGCGTCAGTAGACTTTTGCTGCACGTTGGCAAGAGAGACCTCTAACCTGAATCTCAGACAGATAAAAGTCCTGGGGCCTCATTAGGACCCTGGCGGTAGCCGTGCCCTTATTAAGGACACGGCTGCCGCCGGTAATGATTTTTTTCATTGCGACCCTGGCGGACTCGGTTATTGCCCTTTTCTGGGACCTGGTAAAAATCAATCCCCATTCCCATTTGAGTCCCATAGGGCTCAATGGGAGTGGGGATGATGCTAACAACGGCCCGTTAATGACAGGTCCGTTGTTAGCATCTTGGCCTGCTAGCGGGTCCCGCCTTTCACGTCTGGTCTGACAAGGCGTGAAAAGCGGGACCCGCTAGCAGGCCTCGTAATAGGGCAGCCCGTAATGAACGGTGCTGGTCCCGTACCGGCACCATTTATTACGGCACCGCCAGGGTCCTAATGAAGCCCATGGACATTGATGATTCCAAAACTCTGCTTTTATGACAAAAGATTTCTGGCTTAATTATGATACTGAAATCTATGTTTTCTTTCAAAATAATTTGGGATTACGTTTGTTCTCCTTGCATATAATATTGATTGTGTCTATCGACTGCATTTACACGTTGACTGGTCACAATGAACACCCTTTTTCCTACACTCTCCTCCTCATCTAATTGCCTTTTTTGTCAAAGCATATTTTCTTCAGCATGCATTTGTTTGCTCACAAAACACATTGCACTTTATATTATATTGGTATGATAAATAAGTAACTCCAAAGGGCGCTAGAGGGCCAACCAAGATGGCCGCTTCCTAGTGAGCTCCTACACGGCCTAACATTAATCTGACACAATCATCCATACATTTCGGTAAAACCTGCTTGGACCGTCGACCACCCATGTCAACAGACTCTATCACATCGTGAAGTTTGGGGCGAAAACGGAGGTCCTAAACGCAGACCCCCTGCGCCCACACCCGGGAGGAACGTGCGGGCCCACAGGGAGCCTTGGCGAGAAAAGACTATCTGGGCCGCGGCTGTGGTGGGGTGAGGGAGATCTGCCTGTCCCTTGCACGATCCTCGGGAGGCAGAGCTGGATGAACACCTGCAAACTCCAGGCGGAGGTCGGAGAGGATCTCCCCCTCCCCCTGCTGCTCTAACCCTTCTGCCGAAGCAACAGCAGCCCAGGCCAGAGTGAATATCCAGGGACCGCGGAGACCCACGGGAGAGTCTAGCGAACGCCTGATCACCCGCGTGGGTCAGCCTCAGGACGAGGAGCTGGTCCGTGCCACCTTCTGGCTCCCCCTCTCCTCACACCGGCTCTGTCCGTCACAGCGTGGGGCACCAGGAGCCAGACCAGCGACCACAGAGCGAGAGCGGAGGACGACAGCTCCGTGCGCCCCCTTCCCTCCCCCCCCGGGCGGCGGGGATCCAGCACAGTGAGAGAGAGGCGGAAGCAGAATGTGAAAGTGTGCCCAGCAGATAAACACTTTCAGCAGGTACGGAGCGCTCTGGGGGGAAAACCTGTTTAACTGCCAGCAGCCTTGCACAAGCCCCCCCCAGCGAGAACAAGCCAGGCCCAGCCAAAAACCCGAGATCAAGTAACTGCAAATACAGTTCCCCCCCCTGAGGCTCTACTTCCCCCCGAAGTCTGAGGCCGGCAAACAAACTGCATTAGACCCAGCGGTGACAAAACGCAGGCCCAGAGACCGCAGATAACGTCAGAGAGCCGCAATCAGCTCAGTCCCACCCCAGGCGGCAGCGGACGGCTGAGGCAGAGGAGACAGAGCTCTGCTACCCACTCATTCCCGTCACACGCCCGGACCTGCACAGTGGACAGAATACGGTGTGCGCCTCCAAGCAGCAGAGCACTACGGAAGCACCAGAGAGACAGAGGGAGAGCAGAAACTAACGCTCCGCGGCCCGCCTCAGCCTCCGCCCGCATCAGCCTTGGGTGTGGGGTGGGCTGAAGGTGACCAACCCAGACCTCGACAGTCCTCCCGGAAATCCTCTCTTCTTTTAAGCACTCTCCGCCATCTCCCTACCGCTCCCCCCTGCTCGTATAGCTGCCTCTACAAGCTGGATCACCATATCCAACTAAGTCCACTGCACAGGAGATAAACCCCCCGGAAGACACACACGACCCACTGACTTTGGCTCGGGTCTCCGGGGCGACCCTTCACGCCCTACCACCAGGGAGAGGTGCATCTGAACCCCCCCCCACCCGACTCCCACTCGGCAGAGACCTAAAAATACAACGAGCACAATCAGAGACAAAGGTCTGGATTACATCTCCTAGCCCTGCTGGCACAGTCGCCCCTGCGAATCGCTTCAGCTAAGAATAAACGAACCCCAGCTCTGGGAGTCAGTCAGCAGCGAAACAACCACCATCTAACATCCAACCCACGCAGCGTATTCTGCCACACCACCTCAATGGGGAAAACAGACAGGTCCCAAAGGAAGCTTACCTTTGAATACGGCGCACTCCCCAAGACCCCCAGGCTCCAAGAGGAGTCCGAACCCTCGACCAGCAGCATTGCCCAGATGGATGACAGAACTTCCACTATAGACATTAAGAGCCTCTTACTAGATCTCAAAGCCGGCATTGGGAGCCTCAATAACAAAATGGACGGGCTCTTCTCGTAGGTAGATCTCCTGCAACACAGAATGGACACCCACACAGAACGCCTCAACGAGGTCGAACAACGCGTGTCGAATCTGGATGACAGCACAGCAACCCTGGTAGCTAAGTCACCTGGAATCCCAAATGAAGGCGACCATCATCAAATGCGAAGATTTAGAGGGTCGCTCCAGAAGAAATAACATTAAGATTATTGGGGTGAGGGAACAGAAGATGCTACTCAAAAGATTTTGTTGAAAAGCTATGCACCACCCTTTTCAGTCGTGAGGCCCTCTCCCACATGTTCGTGGTGGAGAGAGCTCACAGGATTCCATCCTCCAAACCCATCCCAGGGACACCCTCTAGACCTATAATCGCCAGGCTATTCAATTACAAAGATCGTGATGCCATTCTCCAGCTAGCCAGGGAAAAGGGCGACCTACATTATGAAGGAGACAAGAATACATTTTTACCCAGATTTCTCCCCAGCGGTACAGTTACAGTGGAGATCCTTCACCTCGGTCAGACAAAGGCTCAGGGATAATCAACTCACTTACTCCATGCTCTTACCAGCGCATCTCAGAGTTCCGCATGAGGAGAGAGCCCACTTCTTCCAGACACCGGAGGAAGCCAAAGCTTTCCCAGATAGAGCCGGATACCCCAGACCCGACCCCAACCAAGCACGAGCACAGCGAGAAAGAGCACACAGAAATCCACCTTAACCAATGCGTGGTCGACGGCACCCACTTGCATGCAAGTCACACAGCGTTCTAACCGAAATATACACAGGATTTAAACACTCCAAGGCCATGCAGCTTGGGAGGCCCCTGGTACACCTTGCACAGCAAAGTTATCAAAAACAGTAAGTGGGAGACGGGGGTTGCCCATGTAAGGAAGGAAGCCAGAGAATGAAATTGGGAAAGTGCCACCGACCTGTTACCCCCAACCCGCGCCCCACGGACCACACACCAAGCCTGATACCCCTCGTGGGACGCCGCCAAAGCTTACAACAAGCAGCAAAATATGCCTCACAATGTGCCCGACGTCCACCCAGGACGAAGACAATAACACCAGCTTAATCGTCCACACCAGTCGAACAATTCAAGGTCGCCACATGGAACATTAGAGGAGGTAACCTCCCCTCTAAAACAAGACGGAACCTTCAATACTTAAAGAGGCACGAAGTAGATATCGCCATGATTCAGGAGACCCACCTACTCCCTGAGAAAGAACACCAATGGATCAGAAACTGGGGGTGCCACAGGTATTTCTCCTCCTTTTTGTCATAAGCCAGAGGAGTGGCGATCCTGATTAACCATTGAACTGGCTTCCAGATGATCAACGTTGAGAAAGACACAGAAGGCAGATCACTATTAGTGAGAGGGATTATTGCAGGTAGAGACATCATTCTTGTCAACTCCTATGGCCAGAACGTCGACAGAGCAAACAATTTTGATTGGGTACTTACACACCTCTCAACTCAAACCGCAACAACAATCATCTGGGTAGGCGACCTTAACTCCGTCTTAGACTCAGTAAAAGACAGGTCGCGAAGCACAACTCTACCGACCTCCAAAGCCAGCTTCCAAGTAAAGGAAATTTGCAGAGCCTACAACCTGGTTGATACCTGGAGACACAGCAATTGGGAACAGCGTGATTACACATTGCATTCGACAGTCCACAACTCTAATTCCAGATTAGACTACTTGCTGGTATCTGCCAGCGGCCCCTCCACTGGGAACAATGTGGAATCTTACCTAAAACCTTCTCCAATCACTCACCAGTGACCCTCATATGCAATCCACCCACTACTAAATCCCGCCTGCTGCAGTGGCACTTCAAGCCTGGATCCCTACAAGACCAAGTTTTTGCATCCGAACTCCGTGATGAAATATCAGCCTTTTTAGACATACACCTAGGCACAGTGACATCTCCAAGCACAATCTGAGAAACGCTAAAGTGTTTCGTAACAGGAGTTTGCCTTGCCAAGGAGAACGGAATCATTAAGCTGATCTGGCAGGAACTAACCGCTAGTGAGGAAAGATTGGAACAACTCAAACTCGAACTCTCCAACAAGAACGACCCACCCACCCAAGCAGCACTTAAGGAAGAGTTACAAAACTTCAATACCACGGCGGAACGCAAACGGAAATTCTTAGGCCGTAACAGCCAGGTCCGCCAATTCGGCGAAGGCCACAGACCTGGAGCCATTCTCCCAAGACTGATCAGAGCCGACAGAAAGCCGACAATGGTCGAGAGGATACACTCTAAACACGGCACAGTTGTACACACAGATGAAGAAATCGCTGAGGAATTCCAAACCTTCTACCAAGACCTATACATCTCTAAATACAACCTAAACAGATATCTTGAAGACACTGAGCTTTATTGGGTAGAAAGAGAGCTGCGTGAACCTCTTAATGAAATCATCACACCAGAGGAAATAGTAGAAGCCATTAAAACCCTCACAAACACCAAAGCCCCAGGACCCGATGGTCTAACCGGGGAATTTTACAAGGCCTTTGCGGAAACCATAGCTCCTATACTCGCAGAGGTATACTCCGAAGCGTTAGAAACAGGCTCCTTGCCACGATCCTCCCGCAAGGCCAACATCATCCTTTTACACAAGGCAGGCAAACCCCCAGAAAAGACCCATTTCCCTTCTCAACCTTGATAACAAAATTCTGGCAAAAATTCTCACCAGCAGGCTACTACCACTGATGCCGGGCCTCGTGCTTGCGGACCAGGCCGGATTTGTGCCCGGACGCTGCACGACTTTCGGCATCAGGAGACTGTTTGGTATCACTGAGGCCCTAGACCCCACCTGCCAGGCTGTTGCGGTTTTACTCGATGCTGAAAAGACATTCGACTCTGTGGAATGGCCCTTCTTGTTCGCCGTACTTACTCAAATGGGCCTAGGCGCCCGATTCATTAAACTTGTCTCCCCATTATACAGCGACCCCCAGGCTACCATACTGGTGGGATTAGCGAGGTCCTCCCCCATCAGGTTACAACAAGGCACTAGACAAGGGTGCCCACGCTCGGCATTAATCTTCGCCCTAATAATGGAACCATTAGCGGCAAATCTGCAGTCCCAGCAACTCCACAAGGGCCTCACCATTGGCCCACACAGGCTGATTATATTTTTATACGCCGATGATGTGGCGCTATTTGTACGATATCGCGTGGAAAATCTTAATCCAGTTATGAGGGAAGTGATCAAGTTTGGGACAATATCGGGCTTAAAAATTAATCATACCAAATCAATTATATTCCCACTCCCGGTACTAAACCATTCACTGACGATTACAACTTCGCTTGGAAGATCTCAAAGGTGCACTACCTGAGGATACTGATGTCGCTAAATTACCACGAGGTATTCCAAGATAACTATGAAGCAGTAGCGAAAACACTGCAGGAAAATGTAAACCGTTGGAAAGCACTCCCACTGACCTCATGGGGTAGAGCCTCCCGAGTCAAGATGGTAATATTGCCAAAATTACTGTACCTATTCACCAATATTTCAATTTTGATCCCACAATCCTTTATGAAGAAAATTAAAAGCCTAGTTCTCGACCTGCTATGGGCGGGCAAACCGGCCAGAGTCGCTCACTCAACACTGACACTCCCAGTGTCCAATGGTGGACTGGCCCTTCCTGATTTAGAAAGATACTTCTGGGTGGCCCAGGAGCAATTCCTCAGCTTTTGGTATGCTACTCATTTTATCAGACCACACGTGCAGAAAGAACGGGCATTAGCAACGCCCAATTTTTTAAGGGCCATTATCATTAGTCAGCTCCCAGTGCCTATTAACACGATGAACGTGGTTCTAGCGACATATGGGGTATGGAAAAAACTTGCACGAAAATACGATGTTCAGGTGAGAAACTCTCCCCTCCTTCCAATCAAATTTATTCCGGGGATCCCCTTAAACTCTGAAAAGGACTTCCACAAATGGGTGGAAAAGCTACAGATAAAATCGCTTGGAGACCTGTTCAGTGAAGACTCCTTTATCACACCCCAACAAGCAACTGAAAGAGGAGGTAACACGCCCCTGGATAAGTTCATCTACTTTAGAACCAGATATACCCTACAGGCTTTATTCCCCACGTTCCCGCAACAACCTCCAACGATACTCGCACGAAAACTAGATGGGAGAGGTCCCTCCAGCTAACGATCCCAGACGAGGAGTGGGCATACATATTGAAACAAACCCAAAAAATAGCCCTTAATTCACGCCTAAAGCAAATACACTTTAACTATCTACATCAGATAGACAACAACCGGACCAATCAGCAAAATGTGAAAGGTGCGGATACTCACCTGCAGACTTTGTCCACCTTGCTTGGGACTGCGCCAAACTAATCCATACTGGACACAAATCCTCCAGACCACAACAGCAATAATAGGAGAGGAAGTGCAACCCATTCCAGTGGCTGCACTGCTCGGGATGACGAAACAACTTTCACCCGGAATAAGGAAACTGGCTGGGTTATTACTGACCCTGGCTCGAAGGAGAGTTGCCATGTCATGGGGCAGAGGACCAACACCATCGGTGGCACACTGGCGTAAGGACATCCTGTACTGTCAAGACGTTGAGTCTGAATTTATCAAAACACTTCCCCAACACGCACGCCCCCCCGACATATGGGGTCCTCTAGTGACCTTTTTGATCAACGAAGCAATCGAGAACTGGTCTATGACTTCGTCGGGGAGATGCAGTCCCCAAAACTCTGCTTTTTGATCCACCGAGGTACAGAAACTAGCGGCTGGGTGTCATTACCACATTGACTTTGGCGGTCCAGGGGGGAGGTGGGTGGGACGGCTTTGGGATGGCACTGGGGTTACTCACCCCCAATAGGGGTGGAATGTTCTGTAACTGTTTCTTTTGTTTTTAAAATTTCCAAAAATAAAGTTCTTAAAAAAAAAAAAAAAGTAATTTCAAGCAATACCTACTTGGCTTAGTTCATATGTAGGGGTCAAGTTGTTTCAGAACCTCCCTCAACTTTTCAAATTCAAGCACTTCACACAATCAATATAAAGCACCTTTTATGCCATGTTGCCCTGGATACCCTAATACAGATATTGATATAATAGATGAGTTTATACTCATTGTTTTAAGTTTTTAAAATTTTCATCTAACTAATGTGCCACATAATTTTTCACACAATATGAATATGGAGCAACACCTCATTAAATCATATGAAATGTATGAGTCTAATTGTTTGTGAACACTGCCTTACATGCACCATATTGACCCTTTACCAACCAATGAAAAACAATGGCCCAGCCAAGGTGACAGTGGCCAACGTTTGCAAATGTGGAATCAGGCCGTCAGCCCTGCTCTCTGTAAACTCTCCGGTCCCTCTTACATTATTTTATTTACTTAGATTTTGGATTGCACTGGCTCATAACAGGATTCTCATAATACATTTTGTTAATTACAGACGCACTGGGAGAATGTGCCTCCCAGCATTTTGATGTATGGGTATCAATGTGCTCTCAGTCTGTTGGTTTATGCACCCTGGAGAGGTTCATTTCTTCAATTTTTCAATAGCAACAAATACTTGTTGGTTTTGCTCGTTTTCATTCACTTCCTTGCACTTTTCTGACCTTGAAGAGCTTGCTCACCATCTCACCGTTCTAGCACTCTGACATTACTATGCATATGCATGCAGGTTTCAGCATAGAGATGGGTGGCGGCTCTCGCTCTCCACAAGGGATGGGGATTAATTGTATCTGATTCTTTCAATATATGTGCCTCCACTTAAGGTTTCAATTCTTAAGCACATAGTGATTCTTTCTCTATTTTCTGTTTATCAAAGACACCTCTATCTTTTTTTAAAGAAAGTGCTTTCACATTACCTGCAATGGAATAGATGCAATATTGTTTTCTATTTAAATTGATATTAGTTTAATTCACTTGTGTCATCTATGTCACCTTCATATTCCAAGAACCCTGATGATCGCTAAACAATATGTATAAGTGTGAAACACATACTGACTTGGATTGGAATGTAAAGCTACAAGCATGAAATATTTTTGCCTATCACAAGGCAGAGAATACATATTTTATTTAACTGAATGGACTCATTGCCAGCACCTATCCTTGCTATAGTTATAATCACTTGTAAGATGGATTCACACATGTGCCAGTGCTGCCATTATATTATATAGATCCAAAACTATGTGGTGCTTCTATCAGCTCCCACTGCAGTTTAGAAGCATATACTCTTGTGTTATGTGCACATTTCATTGATGACATTCAGTATTCGCTAAGATATAATCAAACATGCATTCCTTACTCCAGGCGTTGAAAGAAATTGCTTGACAGCGACAACAATGTATTTATTGACCAAAGCACAAAGCGTTCTTAATTTGTCGACCTATGCCCTCTGACACTTATGACTACTCCTTCTTCTTTCGTTCCAGACAGCATACAGAGTAATATCTAGTGTAGTTTACTTTGTTACTGCCTGATCCTCATGCACATGCCTATACATTGTTGGTCCAGTTATGCTCCCCCTGGAACTGGTCAATCGGCCTCAAGTTGCTCTAACCTCAGGGGTATTCTGTTACCCATGTCCTCAACAGCTGGTGAGGTCAGGTAGGAAAAACCTCCTCTCTGGGATGCCAAACCAGGAATTGCAAGGCAGTGTCTGTGGGTTCCTAGGGAGTTACCAGGCATATCCCGGTGACCCCAAATGTAGTTCCTGATACATCTGTGATATCTATTATGATTTGTGTCTCAATGCTCCACCAATTTAGAGTTTATTAAGACATCTGACCTTTTCCTCCTTAGGGCCTGAACGGATACCACCTGGGAATATTACTGTCATAAACAATCACTCAACAAGTTCCTTGCAGATCAGCTGGAACCAACCCCCTGGAATCGTGGAACTATACACTATCGCCATTCAAGGGGCCGTCAACCAAACCCAGAACAGCACAACTGCACAGCCTGTTACTTTCACAAGCTTGCTCCCTGGTAGGGAATACACTGTCACAATCACAACAGCCAGCGGCCCTTACAATGAGACATCAGATCCAGTGACCGGAGTAACATGTAAGTGTATATGTTACAGTGTCCAGATTTATTGTCGAAAGTGTCAAAACAGCCACAATACATAAAGACAGAAAATAATTGTTGACTTCAATGTGAATTTTACCTGCACGTTTATGAGGTTTAAGTAATAGGAGGTAGTTCCTCCATTTTACCTCCAAAACCTGTAGTTTGGAGGTGCTGCAAAAATTGAGGTAATTACCTCCACTTTTTTCCTGCACCACAAAACTCGTAATGAGGCCCACCGGCTGTACTGTTTGAAGTAAATATGTAAAATAGGAAGCATCCTCATTGGTAATGCCTCTACACCTTATTTCATGTTTGTCCGTGATTAATCGCGCAATTTGATGTTAGTGGTGATGATGTTTTAGATTATTATAATGAACCAATGATTTTAGGTGGCTAATGTTATGTTAGTATTTATTTATCACAGTCCTGCTGTTTGATAATTGTGGTATTTACCATGATTATTTTCTAGCTACTAATATTTGTGTATTGCATGGCTTCGGTGGGCTTGCTTCATGAGCTCCTGCCTTTACACTTTTCATCTGGTGCCTGTTCTTGATGCCCCTACTTATGCCACTTCCAGGACCCACAAACCTATGGGAAGATACATGACAAATGACTCCTGGGAATCTGCGTGCTGCCGCAGGGCAATGGGGCAATTGAAACTGAATAAAGTAAAATCAGTATATCATAGAAGCAGCTCACTGAACTGTGCACATGGGCCCTTAAATGTTAAAAGGCTACAGCAATGCTCAATACACACTCAAATGCATCTGCACAATCACAAACAATATGGGAGGGTTCTGTGAAGGGATGATCTGAGTGCGGAGACCACCCAAGTGAGACAGGTGCAGCAATAGGGGAACTCTTTGAAGGGGAATATCTGCTCTTAAAATACCCATGAATCCTGAACACAGGGAGCCACGAACATGCTCTAGTGCAGGTAATATTGCTATGTAGAATACTGGCTGCTCGACCCATTACTTGGAGCAGTCCAGGAGGTATGGGACATGACATCAATTGCTCCTGGAGACTCGTTTCATTACAAAGGAGGTGACTTAATTGAAATGGGAGTGGTGGGGTTGAGTTCCACTCCGGCCATTGCTCTAATTTTCATGATCTAATCAGTTGTATCCCTTAGAAATGGAGGGCAGAAACAGGTAGGAAATGATCAAGCCTCTAAGTACTTGATCCTGCATCCTAATTTTGAAAAAATGCAGTTTCTCTAGTTAACCTATTTCTACACACATACACTCCAAGGACATACTATATAATATTATGGGGAATATAGGCTTTCACACATGCCCTTACTTGCTTGTAGGTATGGTCTTCAAACTAGCGTCTGAACACCATTCGTACAAAATCCTAGTTGGTTGGATGCAGTAAAACTTGACACAGAAAGACAGTACAGACTCTTCTGAGGCAGCTAGGCATTGTGCACTAATGGAAACTAGCACACCCATCGGGAGGGAGTATGCTGTCCACTGCACTTCACCTAACAGCTCATCCCATATCAATTACCTTTGCCTATGAAGAAATTGAAAGGATGGCATGACCAAAGTTGATATTGCCAATGTTCAAATATCCAGCCACACGCTGGTGCCAAAATAACTAAAGTGGATATTTTCAATGTTAATTTGAACGACCACGCTCTGATCTAGGTCACAATTTAAGTGGATCTGAAAAAGTATAGACCAACTAGGTGTTGACTTAACATGGCTCTCTTCCTAAATTGCAATCTCGCAAACCAAATGAAAAAAAGATCTCATATTTTCTAACATTACACAAAGCCAGCGCTGCATGTGTCAACTGTTCACCTGGTGGTGAAGGTCTTTATTCAAAAGACTTGCCTAGTGTTCAGCCCGGTGCCACAAAAGAAAAACCAACGGGAAGTAAATGTAAAAAGGCTCATGGGGAAGAATCTATGAAAGCAATCCTCAAACATGAGCAACGCAAATGGACAATGGACTGACATGCACTGATGAATAGAGCATCAGAAATATGACATCAGTATCCTCAAACATCAAAGGCAGAAGATGCACTTTTTAGGACCAGGCAGAGGTCTTTGGGCACAAGAGAAATGCATGTTAAATATTTTATGTATCAACTAAAAATACTTCAACTCTCCTACAAGATCTTTGGAAAAAAAAGTGTAACGCTGGAAGGCTACAGGATGAGGAGCAAACTCTTTGAGGGATTTGGCAAATATAACGGCTCATAGCATTTTGGTGGTGAAGTAGACACAGAAGCTTAGGAAGATGTCCTTGGGTGACTAGACCAACTAAAGCTCAATCAAGAAGACAACTCATGCATGGTAATAAAAGTGTCAGTATTGCGGCTCAATTTTCACATGAACACGGGCTCATCATCTGGCCAAAATGATCTACCACTTGAATCTTATAGCAGTCCAAGAAGGAAATAACTCAGGTTGAACAGATTCCCAGGGTTTGGGAGACATTATTTTTCTGCATTTAAATGCTGCACAAAATCGTCCAAAAGGCATCAGACTTTTTTGCGTGCAGCCATTAAAATGCCGAAATTTCACATAGAATCTTTCAGACTAAAGTGAACAGGGAAAAATCAAAGCAGACATAGATGTCCAGGAAAGGACGAATGAAGTCACGAAGCCCTACAGTGGGCACCAAATCATGTAAAATTCCTAGCTATAATACTGTGAGTGATTTTTATGGTGGTCACCAGCAACATCAGTTCACTAATTGCTTTGATTGAAGTGACACTCTTGAGATGCGAAAATATTCATGGTGTGAAATGTCTTTGGATGGATTACCTCTTTGGCAATGTTGAGTCTGTCTCAGAGACCAAAGCACTCTCTGGGTATCGTAGGCTGAGCAGTAAGGTTGACTAAGAAAATCAGGGCTATGGTATTTAAGTACAATTACAACACTTAGAGGGAGGCATGTATTTGAGGGCTGCAGAGATGTAAAATACTATATTTGTTAGGCCCAAAACACATGCAGGTAAAACCTAAGGAATATTATTTATTACACATTATGATACCTATGCATAGATATCATAACAGGTTGTTTCAAAGGGAGTCTACACAACTCTTTACACTTACACACAGATATAAACAATCCTGCAAAGTAGTAGAAAACCTTTTTCAAGTAAAGTGGAGAGAAGAAAAAGTGGTTGAAAAAGTGGTTAAACAAACATAAAATAACCTGCTTTATAATTATAATTTTAACTGAAGTAATCCTGCCCTCACCATGAAAGAGAATTTCAAGTAAGTGTTAAGTACACAGATATAAAACACTTTAAGTAAAAATCTGTCCCAGAAAAGAGAGGGGGTCACTCCCAATTTCTGCACACTAAGGCATCCTGAGGGAGGATTCCTAGTCCAGAATACCACACCCATGGCAAGGCAATGGTAGTGCTAAGGATTTGAATTTATGCCCATTTAATCACTATAGTGTAAGAGTGGGCTCCAAGCGTGGTACGTACACTCAGCTCCTGAACTACAATACTAAAGATGACAACCCCCAGGTAAGTAAGAGGTTTCGGGGGTGACTACTCACACTGTTGATACTGTTGCAGGAGGTCAAGTGCTTGCAGGTGCAGTGACAGAAATAGGTGCTGGGTTAAGGTCCAGATAGATGGTGGTTCAGATCTCTGAAGAAGATGCAGTTCCTAATGATGTCTACCTGTGCACGGCAGATGATCTTGGACGATGACCACTGCTTCTTCCATGCTGGAGGACAACCCCAGGAAACTGCAGGCAAGGTGAGTGGACAAAGAAAGCTAGATCAGAGGTTGTCAGGCTTGGATCCTTGCAGCAGTGGGAAATAGGCTGCAGTCCAGACAGGATCCTCTTCAAGGCAGAAAGATGCTTCTGCAGCCAATGAGTTTCCTCGGACAAAAGTTGAGGATATGCCAAGTCTCAAGCTTTAAGTCGAATGGGTGTCTGCTGCAATGACATGCCTTTCAATGGATGCTCAGCTTCCAGCAGGATCCATGTATTATATTATTCCAGACACTCTCCAGGTCCACAATCTGGGCTGGGGGGACTTCAACAGAGCACCAATTAGAATATTACTCACCATGCATGCAGCTTGTGGCTGTTAAATCATGAACCACCAGATACCATAAATCGATCCAGCAACAGATATTCACTGGGCGAAATGTGGATTGAGACCAGACAATCCCAATTTGACTTTCAACCAGTTCAGTCATACAAAGGATTTATCAGGAATCCAAAGATGACATGTTCATGCGAGTGATGCTCCGAATTCATTCAGCCTACTGGGTAGGGATTACCTTCAATAATAAATACATTTGGCTCATCTTCTAGCCGAGGAACACTTCGTCTGGACATAGAAAGTGGGCTCTGAAAGAAATGGTTTAGATAATGTTTTTACTGCACTTCAGGAATTCTGTGTTCAGAGCTCAAAGACCAAGGCAATTAACAAACAATTATGTAACAACAATATGCAACTCTTTTATAAGTGGCTTGGTGAATGCGTTTGGGATTGTGACTATCAATTGACTGTGACATCCCAGAAAACTATTCGAAGTTCCATACTTTAATACATTGAGGTAATTCGTCCCTTCTCCCCAAGGGGGAGCCTGCCCCGTTGAGGCTAGGGAGGTGAGCATGCTTTGCAAGAATCTCCATAGGGGTCTGGGCAAGTGGCACCTAACTGGGACTGACTCCCCCTTAGGTGATAAGGAATCCCATTTATGTGAGGAACTCCCTAAATCATTCCCCATGGTGGCATACATGGGACTATCAGATTTGAAGAACAGTAGAAAAACAAGAGACTTGTCTGAAGAAGAAACTCAAATATACTGTTACGAACAAGAAAGAGAGTCTGTCTCTTTAGAGACCACCATTTAACTGAGACAAAGAGGCTGAAAGCAGAGCACACGCTGATGCAAAATTAAGCACAGAAATGCATATGCAAAAAGGGGAAGCCCCCTTGCATGCATAACACCTGAGAGAGGCAGAGTGAATTAGAAAAACGCAGAGCCTGCAACTTTCGGACCAGCTCTGAGAGCGAGAGCAAGGCGCTGGACACAAAGCATCAATAATGGGAGAGAAACCAAGGAGACGGGAACTCCAATCAAGGTGGTGGCTTTATCACAAAGACTTTGTGGTGGGCAGTGTACCCATACAACAAGGCAAAAAAACGCTCATCTGCAAAGTCAACGAACCATCCAGATACCCACTGGCTTACCAGGTCGCACAGAGAGATAGGCCCGAGAGCGGAACACTGGAGAAGACGAGAAGATTAAGAATGCAAACGTCTGAAGTGAACCAGAACAAATCCAGACCCTGGAGATGTTCCCCCACAGATTGCAAGGTAACTGGGAGAACAGGAGAACCGGAAGACCGACGGGGAACCATTATGAAACAGGAGAACATCTTCTCAGTGGAATTGATGAGACAATGAAATGAAAGTCGAGGAAATTGAACTGTAATAATGTGAGATAGCGAATCACCATAAAGCTGGAAAAGAGACCATTAAGATTGGCCTCAAGTACACTGGGAAGAGGGGAATATACCACATATGTTAAGAGGCAGAGACTGTAAACCAGAAAGAGATTTTTATGAAGGGAAGACAAGTGAAGCCCATAAGAGAAAAGATACACAAACCAATCCACCCCAAGAGGGGGGGAACATTGCATACCAAAAGTATATATCACAACTAAGTAAGAATATACTACAGAAGTTCAAAAGACACTTCACTGTGGAGCAACCCATAGGCCAGAGAATGTATAGGGATTCTTGGAAAACAATCACTAAGGAGGAGGGATAACAAAAACAACTTGTGAAAGAGTTACAAGAATGAACACAGAAAGACACTAGAGACTTTTTAAAGTTAACCTACTAAAAAGAAGTTTGAAGCAAAGGAGAAAATTGTGTGAAATGACAATCAGCATAAGGAGGACATTCAACTGAACTTTTGTTAGACTAGTGGAAGGATCAGTTAGGATTAGTTCTTGGACAGCAGACTTGTTTTCATTGTATGACTTCCTGATGACGAACAACCACCTTAGTGTTTTATATAGCAAGGGAACACCCACATAGCAATTGGAAAAGTTAGGCCCTTTTTCAATAATTTAATTAAAAAACTAGCAGCAATATCAAAACAGTGTCTCTGTCTCTATTCTGACCTGGCACAATATCTAAATTGATCATCAATATGGCTGATTGAGTCTTGAATTAAAAATATGTCTTGGACTCCATTGGACTCGGAAATTGACATTTGATGCCACGATCAACAGGAATGGCAAATTCTGTAACTGTGGCAGAGAGAGGGGCATCTGCACGTTTTTTATGTCATGGTGCCCTAAGATCATTCTTAGCTGGCCAAGGAATAAGAACTAAGAGATCTTGTCCTCAGCATTGATGGCCAGCTCAACTGACAGCTATTCTTCTTAAATGATTTTTCGTTTTACCAAATTCCTGTTCACTCAACTCAGATTGTGGATTAAGAAAAGCTTGGACACTGGCAAAAATCATTTTTTTCAAGATACCTGGAGTCCAGGTAACCTCTCCAGGGTGAACACTGCATAATAGAGATGGTGAGACTGGCCACATAGAGCATGGATAATCATGAGAACTTCAAGTGAATGTGTGACAAATTAAGGGATGCGTAGAAGGTCTGAATATTGGATGCAATATCTACTCTTTTTGTCCACCGTTTTATTTGTAGTCCTCATATCCATACCAACGTCTTCCCTTTTTTTTCTGCAATTGTGACAAAAATATGTTAAGATTTGTTGATAAACATAATGTTGCTTTATTAGCTCAATGCTACTTGCTCTTTGATGTCTTTTCGGTTATGTTTTAGACGATTTTGTAATGCTGTTGCTTCCGTGGTCTGTTAATGATGATATGTTTATGCTATTGTGCTTAACTGTAGTTTATTATCTCCACATTTTTCTATCCCACTTCCAGACCAATAACAAGAGGAAATGTGCAGTTTTTCACTGTACTTCAGGGGAATGCAACCTTTGTCTCTCCGGATGTTTTTGCCTACAACTATTACTGGGCAATATTGACCAAAAGTCATATCCCAATATTTTTGGGTTGAATAGCTATATATATCTCAGTATAGTTTGTGTGTGTTAAATGCTCAGTTGTTAGCCGCCAACTACACGTGAGATGACACACACACTTTTATTTATAAGACACTGATCAAAATAAAGTGCAAATACAAGGTTACTCTTCCTGTTTGAGAATACACAGAGCTGTGTGAATATCAAAATGTCATTTTTTTTAATAGTTTATACAAACTTTCTGAAATGCAAAACTCAAATCAATAATTTACCTTAATACTCCTCTTAAAATTAACTTTTTAGATTTCATTACTTAACAAAAAAAATAAAAAAAGAATACAAAAGGAAAACTTTCTCTGCATATTAAGTAAATTGTTACGTTAGTCGAGTAGGCTCTGTCCAAGATTTCTTCCTATTTTGTTCAGTGAACTTTCAAGTGTCTTTTACTGGGTACAACTCTAGCAGAAGCTGAAGTTGGTCTAAAAATCACATCATTGCTATCAGCAGCGATTTACATTCAGTAATGTGTTGTTGTCTCCACCATTCTTCTAGAGTATACGTCTGGTATCGATTCATCTCTCTCCTTAACAGTTCTCACGTTTGTATTTCAGTTCAACACATGTAAGGACAAGATGTTTTAAGTTTTCTTCCCCTACAGCACAAAATCTACATTTTGTGTTTCCTGGTGAGATTTGACGTCTATTTCTCAATATTTCCTTGGTTTCGAGAATGCTTAATCGAAATCTTAGGTATTGCCTTCTTAGGCGTTTACAGGGTGCAATGATCAGGTATTTTTGCAGAATGGCACGTTTTTTTACTTCTGGAGGAGAATTTTGCATGGATATCTGATTTGTTCTTCTCTCGCCAATGTCAATCCAATCAAGATCTAGCAACTTTCTTTTTACTGCATCTGGGTTGCACCAGAGTGTTTTTTCATCTGTCCCCAGGTGGTTCAAAATTACTTTACACTGTTGCTTCCATTCGACTAGCGCTGATTTCTTTCTCGTGTCATTGCCCATTAAAATTTTCAGAGGTGGTAGATTTGCTTTTATGTAGGTTTTCCTGAATAACGCTAGTTTATTCCATGTTATTCTTGCATTTAAGGAAGAGATCCCCATTTCGTGCAGTACACAGGCTTTGTGGAATGTTTGGTGTACTTTGTGTAATCTGCAAGATTTTCTTCCAAAAGAACCCTTCGCATCTTGTCCATAACGTTGCCTCGCATCCAAACATGTTCTCCTCTCCGTATGTTAAAATCGGAGTTACTTTACTTTCATAGAATCTTTTTACTGGCAGGCATGAAAATGTACCATATTTTTTTTGTATTATAACACCATGCATTGTTAATTGTTTGCACATACTTAGCAATTTTCTTCTCATGGGTTCGTCACATATGCTAGAATTAATGGTTGTTCCTAGATATCTTGTTTGAAGGACTTTTTTCAGTTTCTTTGGCCCAAGAGTCCAACTTAGTCTTCGATTGCTTTTCATCCTTCCCCTTTTATTTTCTAGGACAAGGATTTCAGACTTTGTCACGTTAATCTCTAAACCCAGATCTTTTGTGAAGGTGTCCAACGCTGACAATTTTCTTTGCAGGCCAATGGGTGTACAGTCCAGAATAACCATGTCATCAGCATATAGTACATGGTGTACCTGCACTCCGTTTATCAGCAGTGGAAATCTTGCCACTTTTGTCAGGGCTACTCCAACTTCCATTATATGGAAGTTGAAGAGCGTTGCTCCAAGGGGGCATCCCTGTTTCACTCCCCTCTCCGTTCTTATTGGGTTTGTTAGGTTTCCATCGCTGTCCAGCGTGACTTTGATATACGTATCGGAGTATAGTTCTTTGATGGCTTGAATTAGACTCTCATTGCACCCTCGCTCTCTGAGTTTGGACCACAGGGTTTCTCTATCGACACCATCAAATGCATTTGCCTTATCGATAAATGCCAAGTAAACCTTTTGCCCTGTTCTGATGGCGTCAATTTTCAACAGATTCAAGATGCAGAGATTCACACTGCATCCAACTCCTTTAATGAAGCCAGATTGTTGTTTGTCGTAGATTTTCTGCTTTTTAATCTATGTTGTAAGTTTGGTAAGTAACAGACGTGCGAACCCTTTCCCCATGATGTCTAATAGGGCAATGGGCCGATAGTTTGCAGCAACATTGCGAGGTCCTTTCTTGTGAATTGGAACAGTAATTCCTGATTTCCAGGACGAGGGAATCCGTCTTTCAGTAATTATTTGTTGGAACAAAGTGTAGCAAAATTCAGTCCACTCCTCAATGTTCGCTTTTAGATCTGCATTGGATAGACCATCCGGTCCTGCTGCCCTCGAGGCACTGCTTTTTTTGATAATAGACCAAATGTCATCTCGGTTGAACTTTTTCGTCCAGGGACTTGTTATAGGGGCAATCTGGAAGCTAGACTTTTTCACCTTTTTGAATAGGTTTGTATAGTGGATTACCCACTCTTTTTACTGTACCATATTCGATAGAATAGCTTTTTCTTGGTTCATCGACTCGTTTATAATTGTCCAGAATCCTCTCGAGTTCTTTTGGGTCAGAGCCATCAACATTATTTCAGCATCTCTCTGTTCCATTCTTATTCTACGTTCTTTACACCAATTTGTGTAATGATTTTTCACTTTCTTTATCATCAACTTCCATTCTGTTTTTTTTGACGCAGTGATTCCCCTTATTAGCTTCCTTGTCTCTCTTTTTTTTTCAGGTCACCTCAGGATCGTAGTAGTATCTTTGATAATTAGGTTTATTTTGGTCGGTCTTCTTTTTGATTTTATAGATTTCTAACAGATGTTGGTATTCAATCGGATCAGTTTGCCCATCAGACTCTTGCGGTCTCAGTAAATTGGTTACTGCTGTAATATCCTCGTTTCTTAGACGTAGCCTGTTCCTACCAGGTTCTAGCGACAATTGGTGCTTCCTTTGCTCGCGTTTAGCTGGTTTCGGCCTGTGCCACTCTAGTGATACAATATTATGGTCACTTTGGTTGGACTCACTCACTCTTAGGGACTCGATGTCTTTTGATAGAGCTTCAGATACAAATATGTAGTCTAGTATTGAGTTTTGGGAACCTCTTTTCCAGGTCGATTTCGCAGGGATATCACACTTTGTAACTCCATTCAGCATGATTAGACTTCTGTTTGACATTTCATCTAGCCAGCTTTCGCTTTTACACTTCTCTCTACGGTTTGTCAGTGTTTTAGAGTTATCATTTTCTATTAGCCTCATATTGAAGTCACCACATAAAATTATAAGCAGTTTCGGGTCTCCTATGAGGATTTTATCAATGACATCAAGCAGGTCATCTTCACATTTTTGGTGGGGTTTTGGTGTAGCATTCTAGTATACACTTAGTAGGTGGAATGGGGGTTTCACCAATGCGTTTCTCTCATTTGGTTCGATGAAGACTGACTGAAGGAACAGTGAAAAACGTTCCGCTAACTTAATTCTTAGACCAAATTTTCTCTTAACGAGTATTAATTGTCCTGACATTGGGCGCCCTTTGTTTTTAGTGATAGCTGGATTTAATATGGATTCATAGCCCTCAATGCATGATGTTTTTGAAAGCCAAGTTTCTTGCATGCATATCACATCAGCATTTGCTAAGATCTCTGGCATTGATCTCAGGGATGAGAATAACCTCTCGTGTTCCAAGTGGCTATCACCAAGTTTGACTTTTGGTCATGGCATTAGCTCTGTTTTGGTGCATTTAGAGATTTAGCTATCCAAGCCCAATTGTTGCTCTCGTTGTTTTCGTTTTCCTCGTTCCTTGGAGTCTTTTTGATCCCGTGCACAACATTCTCTACTGTTATTTTGATTTTCTTTAGTCTTGCTTCTTCATATGCAGGGAGTGCTTCGTCTACAATCGTTTCTGTAGTCAGATTTGCATTAGCCATGCTTTCCGCTCTCTTAGACTTTGCTGGCGAAGTAAGCACTGGGAGTCCTTCCCCTTTTTGTGATGGTTTTGTTGTCTTTACATTTTCGTGCTTACCCTCCAGTAATGCATTGTCAGCCTCATAGATTTGATAGCCTGCGTTCAGCCGTCGTCGCTCACACATCATTATCGATAGCACAACCTTTTTATCGTCGATGTGTAGCAGCACACATTTTTGTTTTGTGTCGAGTATAATCTCCACTCTGTCAATTTGTGAGCTCTTTATAAGTTTCAGAACAGGAATTGTACAGAACAATTGTAAAATGGAGTATCTGTTCAGTGGAGCGTCGCTTTTCTTGTCCTCAATTCTTTCCAAGAATTCTAAACTGTTGAACTGATGATGTTTTCTTAATTGATTCACCTGACACTTTCGCCGAAACCAACTTGTCTTTCCACGATTCGTCATTCATGTTGCTTTGCTCAAAGTCTTCAACGTTTTTCATCTGTAATTTGTTAGATGAGATAATGCTTTTATTCTTATTCAACAGGCTCAGTTCTCATTTCTCTTCAAGTGTAAGGAATGTTTCAATTTCGCAACCCTTGACTTTTTCATTTCTCTTCGGGGAGATAGCTTTCCTTGGTGTTACGGGCCATATAAAGACCCTTTTTCCTTTTCGGGCCTTCTCCTTTCACCTTCTCGCCGTCACGCGAGGGTGATCGTGGAAGTTGTTGGTCATCGTCCTGAACGCCATGACTGATATTCTTCTTTGTTAACTGATTTGCGTTTGTTGCCATATCGTCCTCTGTCGCGTCTTCGCCTGAGACGCTATAAGTTGACATATCAAATAGCTCCTCAATTTCATCATCGTCAACTGTGATTGCGGCCGGACCCACATTTGTCTTAACTTTCAACACTTCACTCGATTGGTCGTTTTGCCCCTTCTCTGCTATCACCTCTTCATTCTTTTTTGTATTCAGTGGCATTCACTCTGATGTTTAGAGCTTTGATGTTTCTGAAGAAGTTTGCAGAACTTCGAGGATTTTTATTCTTTTGTATTTGCTGATTCTTTGTTTTTTTTGTTTTTTTTTTTGTTATCTGCCACATCATCCGTTGTGTTTTTGGGCATCTTTGTGGCCGCCATCTGTGATTTGGGTTTTTCGAAGATATCAAACCACTCTCCTTCATTATTTTTTTTGCATCCGCATCAGATTTGCTTTCTAGTGGTGTTATTTGTGGCGCACTAGCTACCTGATCTTCTAATTCAACTGTTGGCGGATGAGTGCTTGCTTCTTTTTCTTTAGAGGTCGAGGGAGTGACCAGAGGAACCTCAATTACTATCTGAGGCTTTAGAGCACTGGATTTGCGTGAGCACACCTGAATTGTCTTTTCCTCTTGGGAATTCTCATTTATTGGGGTTTTCAGGGCCCCTGGAATAATCGCTAGATCTTCATCGTAGCAACAGTTCTTACATGAGTTTGGCTTGCGTGTCACTCTCGTGTCTTCAGGCGGTTGTTTATGGCAGGTCACACTTATTGGATTTGTCGGAGGATCACTCTCAATCACTGTTTCCGTGAGAGAGTGGTTGTTACAACAAGGCCGTTTCTGATAGTTTCCACACGATCCATCAGAGTTATTTGTAATAGTAGCAGTGCCTGTTTTGTGACTTCTGCCAGAAGTCTCTTGTCTTCAGAGCTGTTTTTTATAGATTCCTTCAGGGCTACTAATGAGATGTCATTTCCTCTCCTCGTCATTGCAACCTGTGACGTTATTTCTTTGAAATCAATCTCCAATTTTACAATCTTGGAATTGAGTAGAGCAATCAAGGTTGTTTGGTCTTTAGAGTTCTCATTTAAGTTCTCGTATAATTTCATCAAAGGTGCCACCGCTATCGTTGAAGCCGACATCAAGATAGGACTTAAGTTTGAAATTATCTTGTCTAGAATACAGCTGTGTCCTTTGGGCTCCTTGATCCTCTCGTACATTTTGAGTATGAGTTTCGAGGGTTTTTTGAGCTTTTTGAGTCGGCGCACGCACTGACCACTGATTCGGAGAAGGTTGAACCAGTTAGGCCTTCTCTGTTTTTTTTAGATGTTAGAAGATCGACCACCTCATCATGTTCAGCTACCCTCTCGTGTTTTCCACCTTTGAGTCGTTTTGAGTAGCGACCGACATCCTCCTCTGAACTCACTGGGCACCTGGACCTTTTTTGAGAGGCCAGGATCTCGTTATTTCTGGCCTCAAACATAGGTGTGTTGCATTTGAGGCTCATTACTTCACGAATACCCCTATCTGTATTTTGCATCCGCTCGGGCTGGGGCATTGAGCTTCCATTGACACTCAATTGCGATGGCCTCCTTGGGTTCGTTATTTTATTGTTGAGCTCCGTCAAATCTTTTATCTCCTAGTCGGCAATCCCTATTGAGTCTCTACGACGAGGAGATTGTGTTGCCTTTGATTCAACCAGACTCTCTTTCTAGACGTCAAGGTGGCCCCAAGTGTCAGCTCTTCCTTCTGATTTCTCCTCATATCTGGCGCACTCATTTCCTGGGGTCAATGTTTGACTGATGTTTGACTTGACCCTCCCTTGTAGGAGTTGATCTTCCCTACTAGCACTCATAGTCCCAGGTCCCTTTCTTCTCACTACTGGCTTGTGCATTTCAGCAACTCTTAGCCAAGCCAGTAGTTTTAATTTAAAGCCTGATCTCCTCGGCTCATTTAGCTTCTTCGGTTGAGCAACTGGATCCATTCTTATTGTTGCACCGTTTGAGCGCGCAATCTGAGCTTTTGAATGTGCACTGTCAGTTTGTGACCTTCCTGCTCAACCTCAGTGAAGTTGGGCCAGCTCCTCAAGTGATTTGTAAGGTTTGCTTCGTGTGATGGGTTCTTTAATTCAGAGTTCGGTGCTCCATACCCAGTTTTGGGACCTTTATTTCGTTGCTCCCTCTAATTATGCTCGTGGTCGTGAAATTCCCCTGTCATTAATCTAAGCATCTCGCGCTCTTCTAGATTGCACATGTTTGGATCTTGCAATCCTTTGCTCTCTGTTCAGACATGTCGGGCATAGTAGAGGGCAGGATGTTTGTTAGGATTGGGGCGCAGTGTATCAAAGCGGAACATGAAACGTTGCTACAAATGCTAGCCCCTCCCAGAGCGCTCAACTGTTCGCTCCTCGCTGCAACGTCCTGATGCATTGCTTGCGCTTCTATTGTGAGTAGTTCTTTGTCTTTTCTTTATCTTCACACACCACAGCAACCTCCTCCTCCACCTCCACCTCGTCCTCACACTCGCTCTCACTCTCATTCACGCTGTCACCTTCTTCGGTATCCTCAGCGTCCTCCGGCAGTTCTTGTGTGGATCTGTTCCAGTCCCGCTCTCTATTCGAGTTGTTGAGCACCAACAATTGCTCCACCATGGGGCGTGGTGCGGTAAGGTGAGTGACGAGGGGCGCCTCTTGTGAGTTTTCACAGGCAGGATTGCTTTGGACTCTTCTGTCGGGGATTTTCTCACTTAGGGTATGTATTATTACATTTTGTCCTCGTTTTGCTTGGGCACACGTTTTTAATCGCATGCCAATCCTCATTACTAACAAGGTTCTAGTGGGTACATTAGCAGGCGCTAAGGCGTGCGACATGTGTGAGGGGACCTACGCTATCCCTCGAACAGGGTTCTCCCCCATGGAGATACAGATTGGACGAATCTCCTGCTGACACTTCAGAGCCAAGCACCCCACGGGCCCCCAGGGAACACAGGAAATACACTCCTGCACACTCCGCTACTCTCTGCGTAGCTAAGGGGTTTTTGTAGAATGGCTCCTCCTTTGACAATAACCACGGTAGAAAGACTGTTGTGCAGGACCAGGAAACACACTCCTGCACACTCAGCTACGCTCTGCGTAGCTAAGGGGTTTTTGTAGAATGGCTCCTCCTTTGACAATAACCACGGTAGAAAGACTGTCGTGCAGGACCAGGAAACACACTCCTGCACACTCTGCTACGCTCCGCGTAGCTCAGGGGTTTTTGTTGAATGGCTCCTCCTTTGACAATAACCACGGTAGAAAGACTGTCGTGCAGGACCAGGAAACACACTCTTGCACACTCCGCTATGCTCCACGTAGCTAAGGGGTTTTTGTAGAATGGCTCCTCCTTTAACAATAACCACAGTAGAAAGACTGTCGTGCAGGACCAGGAAACACACTCCTGCACACTGCAAAATTGTAGTTTATGTAATAATGTATATATATGTATATAATTTAGTGTTAATTATATTGTCTCATCCTATATCGATTCTGTAAGTGTATCCATATATTTCCAAAAGTTGATATATCGCCAAGCCCTACCTACAACTCCCATTTGCCCTTCGCTGTATAGTCAAAGGCGAGGGATCATTGGAACCATAAGCCAACACCTCTAGAGAGTCACAGGCTGCTGACTCCTAATGTACTTAATGAAAAATGTATTTGAAAAATCAATAATGTTTTTCTCTTTACATCTTGCCTTTAATTATCTCCAAATCGCAGGGATCTTTGGCATCAACTATCAGCAAAAGGATCCTGCGTACAGCGACAATTGTTTTGCTTTAGTTTAGCCACACATGGGGAGCTCACTCCTACGCCCCCAACCCTTTGGAAAATAAATTATTGTGCTCAGATAGGCAAATAAATACACATAACACATTGGCTATAATAAGTATATAAATGGCTTGTTAAGGGCCATTTATTCAAGTACAATATTTATATATGTATATATGTAAGAAAAAAAACAGCATACAGTTAGATATACAAAACATAGCAAATAAATACACATAACACATTGGCTATAATAAGTATATAAATGGCTTGTTAAGGGCCATTTATTCAAGTACAATATTTATATATGTATATATGTAAGAAAAAAAACAGCATACAGTTAGATATACAAAACATAGCAAAGTGACATCACTGTTAAAGTAGTTGCAGAAGACATCTTCATCTCAGCCACATCAACACTGCTTAGTCCCAGAGCAGGTAGGCAAAGAGATCACTCGTCTTAATGGGAATCTGAGGTGGAGCGTCCTCCCTCTCAGCGAGACTGCATCACCCGGGGTCCGGATTCCAACTGAACTCTTCCAATATCTTCACTTGTTTGATGGGGCTACTTTCGAGACCCGCCCATCATGGATTAATACTGCTCACGTCCGAAGAGCAGACGACAAGCATGAGGGGCCAAGAGTTGATTATTCCAGTTAGAAGCAGAAAAATCCCAGCTTCCGTGCTTGCTTTCGTTCCCACTGTCCCTTATCACCACACCTGCAGAGCGCTCCAACTTTCTTTCTAGCTTGTCCGATAGTGGACAATACCATAACCATTCTCCCCAATTAGTTCAACTGACAACTGACATCAATATATGACCTTGCCTTGACTGCAGAAATGCATGTTTAATTGCTGAGCCCAGGAAAACTTAGGCTTTCATGACTTTTTCATTGCTTTTATGGAAGTGAGTGTCCAGAATGGCCGCGCATCGGCGTCATGTTTTTTAGCCTGTTTTTCGCACATGCACTACAATAACTGAACTGTCATCTAACAAAGCAGATCACGGAGCCTGAGTGCTATATATAAGCTCTCCTTTACCGTCATCTCTCCTCAACAAAAGCAGGGAATAGAAATGAACATCTGTAACACACATCTGATAAGAGCAGAGGCTTGCGACAGCCCTGGCAGAACAACAGCCCAAACAAAGGAGTGCCTGCCAATTCAGCATAGCCCGTCCACACTGATAGTCTATAATTTTGTACCCCAAAATGGCAATACCAAAGTAAGAGAGAAATTAAGCCCCCTTACAGAATGCCCAAAGAATTTAGACTTGTCAGGGCTGTCTGACTCTACGCTGACTGCCTTAAGCGTTGTTCTTTATTCTTTGGTGGATGTTTTGAGTCCTTGAAAGGTGAAGTGCAAACACACTTTGGCATCCTGTTAGAATTAACAAAAGAAAGAGGTGGCTATGAGTCATCTTTGGTGGGTCTGAGTGGGGCAATAAACTTGTTAATTAATGAGCCTTTGGAAGAGCTTAAGACTATCAGCCGAGAACAAGTGTGTGAGATAAATGAGCTGAAAGGGCATTTCAGATCTTTTAAGTATCTCAGTGAACAAATTTGGGCCAAAATAAAAACTTTGCAAGATAAGGTTAAGATAAAGATACAAGACAAAATATGCCCAGTGATCCAAACTGAGGGACAATATGTAGAGGTCTCCTTGGATGACACCTCGCTTTCTATGTCAGTACTTACTGTATTCATTAGATTGGCCCAAATAGCAGAGGATTTAGAAATACTGACTCAGCCGGGAGGAAAGCCTGAGTCACTTTCACATAGTTCTAAGAGAGCAACTCTAGTAGAAGTATGCTCCACAGACAGTGAGCGAGTCGAAGGAATCCACAATGTACATGTGACTGAGACGCCTAAGCAGGAGATCAAAAGAAAAAGAAAGTAAAAGAGTCCGACTGAAGACATTTTTGGCATCAAGCAAAAACCACAGGTGATGGACTGCAAAGGAAAAAACAAAGAACTGCTAAGCAAAAAAAGTCTGGAAAGAGGAAATTCTTTAATGCATTGGACAAAATTGCAGCAAAGAAGCAAATTAGCAAATCGAAAGGGGAAGCAGAAATAATTACATTTGGTCAACAAGTAGACATGAGTAAAGAGCTGGCCCTAAGTGAACAATCGTGCTCAAATAAAAAACTGGAATGGTTGATAAATCTGTATCTAAAATTAGTGTTGGCTCTCAAACTATAGATAACGGAAATCCGCTTGTCAAGCCATTATGTTTGGCAACAATCTTTTTTTGGGGAACCAAAACATCCAGCTCGGCTAATAAGAATATAGGAACTAATCAAAAGACTCCTGTTGCAAGCAATGATTCCGTTAAGCGGGTTCAGGTGATTGAAGAAAGGTGTAAGGACCAGAGGAAGGAGGAATCACAAATGAACCTTGTTAATGAAAAACATAACTCCCTGTCATAAATCACCAATGTATCAATTGAAAAGGATACGGTAACCAAAAAAGGATACAATTGGTAGGGCTCTTCCGGATCCTTTTTCACACGACTTGATTGTAGTTAAGTCAAATTAGGCCTTCCAAATGATACAACTCTCTGACTGATGAAACAGGCAGAGAGATGGATCACTGGAAAGGGCGTGGGTATTGCATCGGAAGTCAGCCTAGGATAGATAAAGTATCATAAGAAACTGTCTCAAACTCAACTCACTATGATAGCACAGTATTAGCATGAATTCAAAACACTGACCTTATGGCAAAAACTGAAGTATTCAACGAAAGTCTCTTGAAGAAAACCAGGAGTTGAAACAATGACAAAGGAGGGGAAGATTAGTAAGGGAGACTTATCCCGAACGGCAAAAGGCTCACGCTAGATACCGGGTTGGTGCACCACAGGATAGCGTCCTAAGTACTGTGCACAATCACCTTCCAATAGTTCATGAAATACTTCCTTTCCCACGAAGAACCAAAAATAGAAGTTTACCTGTTAAGTATCACAGGTACCAAAGGTTCAAAGAAGTTCAGAAAACCACGTGCAGGATTGCACGCGACAGCGTACACACAGCCAGGACAGCCGCGCTTGTAGACAGCGTTTACGCGTGGAGATTTGGCACGCAAACAGGATACACGCAGCCCAGGGCAACCGCGCTTGAAGACAGCGTCCGCGTGTGGAGAGTTGGCACGCGAACAGGATACACGCAGCCCAGGACAGCCGCGCTTGAAGACAGCGTCCGCGTGGAGATTTGGCACACAAACAGGATACACACAGCCCAGGACAGCCGCGCTTGAAGACAGCGTCCGCGTATGGAGATTTGGCACGCGAACAGGATACACGTAGCCCAGGACAGCTGCGCTTGAAGACAGGGTCCGCATGGAGATTTGGCACGCGAACAGCATACACGCACCCCAGGATAGCCGCGCTTGCAGACAGCGTCCGCGTGGAGATTTGGCACACGAACAGGATACACGCAGCCCAGGACAGCCACGCTTGGAGATAGCGTCCGCGTGGAGATTTGGCATGTGAACAGGATACACGGATCCAGGAATTAGCGTGTGGAGGAAAACACGGTACAAAAGGCCAACGAAGTTGCTGAAGGGAATGCGAGGACGCAGGTCCAGAGTTCAGCAACAAAATGCCAAAAATGAATTAATCAGAAGTAGCGATCAACTTTTCCACGCAGCTTATGTACGTACTGCCGTGACACACGTGACGGAACTAAGTCACGTGAATTTAACGACGTGAAAAATGCAGACGTTGTTTTCCTGGAAATGCATCGAACAACCTCCATTTCGAATAGAACGGTCTAGTGGTTCTATGGGAGTTTTTCATTCTGTATGGAGAGGTTGTTCCCGTTCCAGAGATATGTCCAGCAGGCATGACACTCCCCTGGTAAAGGGAAAGTGAGATCTGCATCAGAAAATGATCAAATACTACGTAAAAGTTACCAAAATAATGTCTTATCAAAACCATTTGCAGCACTGAGAATCTGTCTGAGACAGATGAATTTAAATGAAGAGGCCAGAGCATTAAATCGAAGAACGATTCTATCCTTTACTCGTAAAATGCCGGATCTATATCTATTTTCCACTGGGGACATTGATCGAATATCCTTTCCTTATGGTAAAGTGACATACATCGCTGAAGTGGCTTTGAAATCTAATATGGGTCTTCACGCTCTGCTAATGTGTGTAAATGACTTCCTAAAATTGGGTTTGGTGATTGGAATATTTACCGAAAGTAGAGATGAGAGAAAATAAAAGTAATAGAGAGAATATTGGCATTAATATTCATAGGGAGATGAATGCCCGGGTAAAAACCCATGATGAAAGCAGAGAGAAGCATTATAATACTACTAGAGCAGCAGCAGAGAAGGGTAAAACAAAGAGTGTGAGGAGTTACTTTAGTGGAGGATCACATTAAATGTATTAGCTGGAGTGCGCGTAGCCCTTCCTCCTTTAGGGATGTTGCAACAAGTGAACTAATCTTCCATGACCACAATCTGATTTTTATTCAGGAGACGTGACTTTTGGAAAAAAAGGTTTTATAACGTTAGGACAATTATCCACATGTCCTAATGGAGGGAGATGCTCAGGGGGCTTCTTAGCAGCAATTTATTTGAAATACTGCAGGATTCAGTGTGAAGTGTATTCGCTCTGATCTTCCATGTATCCTCGCCATACACTGTGTCCTCAAGAGGGGGGAATAATGAGACAGCTGGTCTTCATTAATGCGTGTTTGAACACAGCAAAGATACATTTGTCAGTATTTTTTAGACGATTTGTCATCCATACTCACGGAGGTCAGTATTAACTTAACCAACGATTTACTGCTGCTTGCTGGAGATTTGAATGACCACTGTATACTTATATTGAATGGATTGAATAGAACATCTATAGGAAGATCCCGAGTGGAGAGATGGAATAGTTTATTTGAGGAGTGGAATCTCCAAATGATTAACGGGAATACAGTGGGGGATCTAACGCCTGCTGCAACATGGAGGAATGGGAATGTAAGATCAATAATTGACTATTTGGTGGTCTCGCCTGAGCTTTTTCACTGTTGCAAGAGCCTTAGGGTAGACGATTAGAGCATGTGTCCATTGGTCTTTGCAAGTGTCTTTTTTGTTGGGTACTCTGAAATCAAAACATCTATATGCCTCCAATGTACCAATAAATGTGAAGGGGAATCGAGTGGCCAGATTTATAAAGGAAGGTTACTCATTGAATACAAAACTGAAGGAAATTATTCAGGGTGGGAACAAAGTTGAGGTGCATAGATTACTGTCACCAGGCAGTTATGTAGATTTCATATGGGCGGTAGAGCCCCCAAGGACTAGGTCCGATGTTAAACCTATTAAACATGCGCACAAGTTTGATGAAGAGACACACTTGAAAAAGAAAGCCCTTAACAGGGAGTTACATGCACTTAAGTATGAAGGAGGGTCCCAATGCTTGCTTTTTTTTAAAAAAAGATGATTTTGCAACAGGTCGCAAGAGCCTAGATTTCTGTAGACTATGCGAGATGGTTAGCGGGTGCTGTGAGCGGTGATGCCGACCAATGCGAGAAATGGTTGGGCAATAGTAAATGACCAGACTGTCACTCAAGGGGCTCCACAGGCGAATACGGTCACAGAGGAAGATTGGTTAAATCAAAATAGCAAAACATTTAAAGTACCTAGGAAAGGCCCGATGACAGCTGTTGAGGAGGCTAGATGGGAACTCCATAGTGACAAGGAAATAATTAAAGGATTAGCGGAGCCTCCCGATTGAGTGCAGCAGGCCCTAATGGGATAACAAATATGATTCTGAAGAATGATGTGACAAATTCATCAAAGATTCTGCTTGAATTGCTTAAGAACATATTGAATACTCAACAATGTCCAGAAACCTAGAAGCGGGCAATTGTCATCCCCATTTATAAAACGGGCGATAGGGCAGATCCTGTCAACTATCGCCCTATCGTCCTGTTAGATTCGGAGAGTAATATTTTCACTGGTATTATCTTAAAAGAGTTAGAGGAATGGGTGGACTCTAAAGGGATATTGTCAAAGTCGCTAATTGGATTCCATAAAGGTCAGTCGACAATGTTAAATGGGCTGGTATTGAGTGCAATCAATGCTAAAAAAGAAGGGAGAAAATAAAATAATGTATAGATCTCTAATTGGTCTATCTAAAGCTTTTGACGTAGTCAATAGACACAGACTGCGGCAAAAGATAAAAAATGGGGCATTCCAGGGGGACTATTGGCCATAATAATAAATCTGCATGATGAAACTACCATGCAAGTGAGGCTAGATATACAAGGTAATCTCTCCTCTCTTATTCTCACAGATAGAGGTGTGAGGCAGGGATGCATGTTCGCTCCCTGCCGCTTTAATTTATATCTCACAGACCACGCAGAATTTCTTTCCTCACATGCTTTATCTAATCCCAGAATTGGAACAAACAAAATTAATTATTTGGCCTATGCAGATGATTTAGTCTTATTAGACTGGACTCCCATAGGCCTCCAGTGCCTGATTACAGCTGTCAAGAAATATGGCAATAAAAATTGCTTAGTAGTACATCCAACAACATCAAATATAGTGATTTTTGGCAATTCACAGAGGAAAAAGCCTCATTTGAAATTTGGGTAAGCAAACAATTCCAGTGTTAAAAAAGGTTAAATACCTGGGATTCCAACTTAAAGCTGCCCCTTCATTAAAAGATCTAGTGATTGAAATGGAGGGTAAAATATCTCAGTGTACAAGCCAGGTAAAAAAAACTGTAAAAAACATATTGCCAGTTTTCTCTGCTTCCTCTCATAAAATGTTATAATGGGAAAGTGATTCCCAGTATTCTCTTTAGGGTATGATATGGAACAAAGTTTTAGTCCTTCCTCCGTCTTTACTGATTACCCGATTAAGGTACGAATTGGGCTTGCAATCCTTGTGTGCCCACCTGAATTGGAAAATACTATTACTATATAGAGCAGTGTATTTTGTCTGGGAAGAATTTTCTCTATGAGGATATAAGAGATTTGATGATTTTAGAGAGTACCTATCAACTTTTAAACGGGACGCTAAAGACATCTTGGCAACATGTAATGAAACAAAGATATCCTTGGTTGATAATCCTGAATAGGTCAAATGCTCATTGCTGAGGTCGTTTTGGATTTTAACAAGGGCCTCCTTCTCTGAAATGAAGTTTTTTAAAGATGCTGTTATTAGGGATAAACCTAGAAGTTATATACTACCATATATGAGAAGATTCCCGAAACCCAGATGGACAGATGAATTGCTAAGGTTTCGATCAAAATTTATTAACACCAAGGAATTTGAAAGAATTTGTCTAAAATTAGATCCCTAGGAGGGAAATTGTAATCTATGCAGAGAAGGACTCCGACAAGATATACGTCATCCATTCATCTCCTGTAAATTTACAGAGGTCTTGAGGTGTAGATATTTTGCTCGATTTGTACATAAAATCAACTGGCTTAATACAGAAGAGTTCTGGCTAAGACTATCTGTGGGGTCGGAAGTCTTCTTATCATTGGAAATCTTGAAGTTGTTAAATGAGTTGGATTTTATAGAATTAAGGTTTTTTAAGATTTAGGTACAGTAGAGAAGGAGGTTGGTAGGAATGGTTAATTGCTGTATTTGAATATGAATATTTTATTAATTATTGTGATATTAAATATGATAATGTATTTTTTTTTGTAATCCTTTGATGCTGTGATTGTGAAAAGTAAAAAATATGACCTACACAATGCCATTTTTTGGCCCGGTGCAGCAAAAGAAAAACCAACAGGAAGCGAATGTAAAAAGAGTCATGGGGAAGAATCTAGAGAACAATCCTCAAACTTGAGGAACGGAAATGGACAACGCACTGACATGCACCAATGGATAGAGCATCAGAAATATGACATCCATATCATCACACATTGAAGTCAGAATAAGCACTATTTAGGACCAGGCAGAGGTCTTTGGACACAAGAGAAAAGTATGTTACATTTTTTATGTGCCGACTAAAAACACTTCAACTTTCCTACAAGATCTTTGAGAAAAAAGTGTAGTGCCGGAAGGCTACAGGTTGAGGAGCAAACTCTTTGAGAAATTCGGCAAATATAACGGCTCATAGCATTTTCGTGGTGAAGTAGACACAGAAACTTAGGAAGATGTCATTGGGTGACTAGAGCTCGTGAAGCAGAGTCAAGAAGACAACTCATGCCTGGTAAAAAAAAGTTTCAGTATTGTGGCTCAATTTTCACATGAACACATGAACACAGGATCATCGGCAGGCCTGGGGTGGGGGGACGAAACCCCCTCAAAGATATGATATTTCTGCATTTACATGCCTCACAAAATCGTCTGAAAGGAATCAGTCTTTTTTGTGTGCGGGTATTATTAAAATGCTAAAATCTCACATAGAACCTTGCAGACTATCGAGTGAACAGAGAAAAATCAAAGCTGACATACATGTATGTTCAAAAAAGGACCAAATGAAAGGCTTAGTCACGAAGGCCTACAATGATCACCAAGTCATGTAAAATTCCTAGCTATAATACTGTGAGTGATTTTGTTGGTGGTCACTAGCAACATCAGTTCACTAATTGGTGTGAAATATCTTTGCTTGGATTGCTTTCTTGGCAATGTTGAGTTTGTCTCAGAGACCGAAATGTACAATCTTCTTATTAACATTTGTTAGATATGATTTTCAGAACTGCCGGTGGTGTGGGGTTTCTGAGAGGCCTACCAAGTGGATGAGCTAGAGCTATGCACAATTGGTCTTACCAAACACTCACTAGGTAGCATGGGCTGAGCAGTAAGGCAGAGTTAGGCAATCAGGGCTATGTTATTTAAGTATAATTAACAACACTTAGAGGGATACAAGTATTTGAGGGCAACACAGATGTAAAATACAAACAAAACTTAAGGATAACTAATTGCTACACACACTGATACCTACGCATAGATATACATAATACGTTGTTTGGCTACACAACACTTTACACTTACACACAGATATAAAGAAATCTGTAAAGTACGCAGAAACCTTTTTCAAGTAAAGTGAAGAGAGGAAAAAGTGGTCAAACAAAGTGGTTAAACAAATATAAACCAACATGCTTTATAATTATAGTTTTAACTGAAGTAATCCTTCCCTCACAATGAAAGAGAATTTCATGTTTTCTAACGTGTTTAGTCCAAAGATAAACAACACTTTAAGTAAGCGAGAGGGGGGTCACTCCCAATTCCTGCACACTTAGGGATCCAGAGATGAGGAATCCTAGTCCAGAATACCACCACCCATGGCAAGGTAATGGTAGTGCTATGGAGTTGACATTACGCCCATTTAATCGCTGTAGTGCAAGGGGTGGCACCAAGAGTGGTATTTACACTCAGCTCCTGAACTAAAATACTAAAGATGACCACCCCCAGGTAAGTAAGAGGTTTTGGGGGTGACTACTCACACTGTTGATCCTGTTGCAGGAGGTCAAGTGCTCGCAGGTGCAGTCACTGAAATAGGTGCTGGGTTAGGGTCCAGCTAGATGACAGTTCTGATATCTGAAGCAGGTGCAGTTCCTAATTATCTCTACCTGTACACAGTAGATGATCTTGGATGATGACCACTGCTTCTTCCATGGTGGAGGACAACCCCAGAAAACTGCAGGCAAGGTGAGTGGACAAAGAAAGCCCGGTCAGAGGTTGTCAGTCTTGGATCCTTTCACCAGTGGGAAATAGGCTGCAGTCCAGACAGAACGCTCTTCAAGGCAGAGAGCTGCTGCTGCAGCCAATGAGGTTCCTTGGCCACAAGCTGAGGATATGCCAAGTCTCAAGCTTTAAGTCAAGAGGCTGTCTGCTGCATTGACATGACTATTCAGTGGATGCTCAGCTCCCAGGATCCATGTATTATATGATTCCAGACCCTCTCCTTAGCCACAATCTGGGCTGGCTGGACTTCCACGGTGCACCAATTGGAATAATATTCACTATGAATGCAGGTAGTGGTTGTTAAATCATGAACTGCAAGATACCCTAACTCGACCCAGCAACCGATATTCACTGAGCAAAATGTGGATTGATACCAGATAATCCCAATTTTCAACAAGTTCAGTCACACAAAGGACTAATCGCGAATCCAAAGCTGACATATTCATGAGAGTGATGCTCTGAAGTTATTCAGCCTACCGGGGTATGGATTAAGTTCAATAAAAATGAAACTGGGCTCACCTTCTAGCAGAGGAACACTTCCTATGGGTATAGAAAGTGGTCTCTGAAAGCAAATGGTTTAGCTAATGTTTGTATTGCACTTTAAGAAGCCAGTGTTCAGGGCACGAACCCCAAGCTAATTAAAAAACAATTATGCCCAACAATATGCAACTCTTTTATAAGTGCCTTGGTGAATGCATCTGGGAATTTGACTTTCAATTAACAGTGACAGCCCGGAAAACAATTCCAATTTCCATACTGTAATGCATCAAGGTAATTCGTCCCTTCTCCCAAAGGGGGAGCCACCCCCTTTGAGGGTAGGGCAGTGAGCCCGCTTTGCAAGAATCTCCATAGGGGTCTGGGCAAGTGGCACCTCACTGGGAGAGACTCCCCCTTAGGTGATAAGGACCCCACTCCAAGGGAGGAACTCCCTAAATCATTTCCCATGGTGGCATTCATGGGACTATCAGATGTGAAGAGCAGTATAAAAACAAGAGACTTGGCTGAAGAAGAAACTAAAACATACTGTTACAAACAAGAAAGAGAAACTGTCTGTTTAAATAGAGACCACCATTTAACATAGACAAAGAGGCTGAAAGGAGAGCACACGCTAATGCGAAATGAAGCAGAGAGATGCATACGCAAACAGGGGAAGGCCCCTGGCATCGTAACACCTGAGAGGGGCAGAGTGAAGGAGAACCGCGGCTTTCGGGACTGCACTGAGAGCGAGAGCAAGATGCTGGACACCCAGCGTCGATACAGAGAGAGAAACCAAGGAGACAGGAACTCCAAGCGTGGTGGTGGCATGACCACAAAGACTTTGTGGTGGGCAGTGTGCCCATACAACAACACCAGAACCACTAAGCTGCCAAGTCTGTGATCCGTCCGGTAGTCCTCTGGCTTACCAGCTCACAGAGAGAGAGAGGACCAAGAGCGGGACACCGGAGAAGATGGGAAGGTTAAGAATGCAAATGTCCAAAGAAAATCTGAGCGAACTCAGATCCCGGAGACCTTCCCCTACAGATTCCAGGGTAACGGGGAGAACGGTAGCACCGAAAGACCATCAGGGAAATCATTATGAAACAGCAGAACATCGTCTCAGTGGAATTGATGAGCCAATGAAATTGAAGTTGAGGAAATTGAACTGTAATAATGTGAGAGAGTGAATCACCATAAAAGCTTGAGACCATTAAGACTGGGCCTAAAATACCTTGGGAAGAGGGGAAAGTACCACATATCTTAAGAACCAGAGACTGCAAAACAGAAAGAGAATTCTATGAAGGGAAGACAAGTGAAAAAAATCAGAGAAAAGATACACAAACCAAGCCACCCAAAGAGAGGGGGAACCTTACATACCAAAAAGTGCAAACACGAGGTTCCTCTTCCTGTTTCAGAATACACAGAGCTGTGTGAATATCAAAATGTAAATAAAAAATTGCAGTTTATGTAATAATATGTATGTATATGTTTATAACTCGATGTTGATGATATTGTCTCATCCTATATCGATTCTGAAAATATATTGATGTATTCCTAAATGTCGATATATTGCCCATCCCAGCCTACAACTCCCATCTGCCCATCGCCGTATAGTCAAAGGCGAGGGATCATTGGAGCCACAAGCCCACACATCAAGAGAGTCACAGGTTGCCTACACCTGATGTACTTAATGAAAAATTAATTTGAAAAATCATTAACAGCTTTCTCTTTACCTCTTGGACATGGAACATTGTAGAAGAGTCCACGAGAGATACCCAAACTTGTGCCTTATTCCCCACTTTCAGAGTTATTTTGGTGGTATTTTGGTGGTAAGCTTGGTGGAGTATCTCGTGGTAATTTGGTGAGCGCTAAATATGGAGTACTGCCTGAAAATTGCTCTTATACTGAGATCGCTATGGTAAGCCAATACTGTACATAGTACACTCTAGATCATAATTTCAAGTCCCTGCAGTATTTTATTTGCAATACCACATCATGCCCTTTTGGCGTTATCTCAAAATACATTTACCATGTAAACAAAATACTGTCATTCATACAGAGCCCATGAGGAGAACCCAATTAACAGTGACCAACTTTGCTATGGCAAAATACATTATCACAAACGGCAACATGAAATTACCTCCTGCGGTAAATTGCAACTACTACTTGTTATTCACAGTTATCTGTGTTACCACAAAAGACCATGGGCCTCATTACGAGAATGGAGGTAATGAAAAAAGGAAGGTGGAATGGTAATAGCGGCATCGTTAACGGGTCTGGGTCATTACGACCCGACAACCTGCCAATACCGGCACCACCCGTACCGTGCCCTCTCATACCGGCATGGGCGCATACATGCGCCCCTTCGGGGATCAAATACCGGCATGCCGGTAATTGGAGGACATCACAACCCACGCAGGCATTCAAATAGCGGCTCCCCGAACGCGTTAATCAGGGGCTGCACGATGGCGGCCATACAGGCATCGCGGACCACCCGTAAACAGCAATCAGCAATCAAGCCAACTGCCACAGGTGCACACAATCACCACAGGTGGTCTCAATGGAGTCTGGCCCAGTATAAAAGGAGTACACTCACACACCACACCCCTTCCTACACCAAAATGCTACCACTAGCTGTTGCAATCATGACGCTGGAGGACATGCCTATACTGCTACCACTACAGCAACAACAGCAACTACAACAACAACTACAGCAGCAACAACAGGCAGCACAGAGGAGATGCAGGAGGAGAAGGAGGGTGAGACAGGCCCAGCAATTACCACCAGTGCAGCCAGTAGTTCCTCGTAGGAAGCCACCAATCCCTCGCATCAGACCCAGTCCATTCAATCTAACCCCTGAGCAGATCCACACCCTGTACCGGTTGGACCGGGACACCATCACCACCATAGTGGACATGATACACGACGACATTGTCAGCCTGATAGAAATACGCACTGCCATCGCCCCACTACTAAAGGTGGTGCCTGTGCTCCACTTCCTGGCCACAGGCACCTACCAGCACACAGTGGGCCAGCTGCATGGCATTCCGCAACCTCTATTTTCACGCATGCTGAACCAAGTGCTGGATGCCCCCCTGAAGCACGCTAGCATGCACATATCCCTACCACGGACGGCCCAGGAGATATCAGACACCAAAGTAGGCTTCCATGCATTGGCAGGCATGCTCAATTGTGTTGTGCCCTGGACTGCACCCATGTAGAATTGGTAGTCCCCCATGCCGTAGAGGAGGTGTACCGCAATCGCAAGCTATACCACTCCATCAATGTGCAGATGGTATGTGACTCCAGCAAGATCATCACACATTGCTGCGCCCGATTTCCCAGATCAACACATGATGCCATGGTGCTGCGTAACTCCACGCTACCCCGTCACATGGAGCGACATGCTGGACCACGTGCCTTGCTGCTTGGTGAGTTGCCTGACTGGCCCATGGCAGTGCATCAGGGTATTGATGTGTTGGGATGCATACTCCATCTTGGTGGGAATGGGGGGGGTGTATACTCCACCTGGGTGGGAATGGGGGGTGCATACTCCACCTGGGTGGGAATGGTGGGGGATGCATACTACACCTGGATGGGAATGGGGGGGATGCATACTCCACTGGGTGGGAATGGGGGGGATGCATACTCCACTTGGGTGGGAATGGGGGGGTGCATACTCCACCTGGGTGGGAATGGGGGGGATGCATACTCCACCTGGGTGGGAATGGACAGTGAGTGGAGAATACACGCAGAGCTAATGATACCTGACCTGAACCTCCCAACCCCAACATGACACATCATTGGCACACATCTGACCATTTACACATATCAATGACCACATGTAAGACGCACAACCAGCCCATCATGTGTATGTCAAGCAATGCATGACTAAACAGGATCGCAACTGTGCTAATGTGGCTAGTGTGACCATGCACAGTGTAGTATACACAGCATAAATGGGAGGCTAAACATTGTCGTACAACCACAGTACATCTGCCTCCGCATGCATTATTTCACCCTGCATCATCTATTGAAGGACATCCAGACTACCACACCTCATAGCAGTATAGAATGCATCTAGATAATATTTGTGCATACGTACAGGGACATGTGCATGTCCACACCAAATAGCTGCAGGCATGACTGTGAATCCTGAAGGTGGCAGCTCAGGTTGACACACACCTATTTGTATTTGCTTGCAGGTGATGGAGGATATCCCTTGAAGCTGTGGCTACTGACCCCTGTGCAGAACCCACGGAACAGCCATGAAGAGGAGTACAATCGGGTTCACACCTGTACCCGTGTTGTGATTGAGCAGACCTTTGGCCTGTTGAAGGGGCGGTTCTGCTGCCTAAGCAGGTCTGGTGGAGCACTCCTTTATAGGCCTGAGAAGGTGCCAAAGATCACCATGGCCTGTGTCATGCTGCACAACATGTGCGTCGGGAGAAATGTGCCACTGCCACCTGACGTTGACATGCATGCACCGGGTGAGGATGATGAGGATGGAGACAGAGGTGAAGCAGCACCCCTGCCAGTACGTGATGCACAGGATGGCCATGCAGAACGGCAATCACTGATTCACGAATACTTCTGAACCACAGGGACTTTGATAGACATGTGTCAGTGACACACTGGGTCCATGTGGGCATGCACACAGGGAATGTTGGGAGTTGGGCACTGAACACCATCATACATTAAATGGATACACACAAAATGAACAATGTCCAGGCATTGAATGTTTTTTCACACAACGGGTGTATTGAATCAAACTGCAAAAATGTGACAACCCCCCCGAAACCTCCAGTGGACTCCAAACCCCCCTAGTAAACTCCCAAAACCCCCCGTGAACTCCCAAACCCCCCCAGTGAACTCCCAAACCCACCCAGTAAACTCCCCCTAATGCTCCCATTCACCCCCAACACCATCTGAGCCACTCCCATTGTTCTCCCACACTATTTGCAGGAATTCTTGCTGTCTGGGGGCAGCATTTCATTGTGCCCCGCACTCCGTCTCGTAGGACGCACAGGGCTGGTGGGGACAGAGGAAGCAGGTGTGGTGGCTGGTGAGGAGTCGGTGCGGATTTCCATGCCTGCTGCAAGTCGTGGCCGCTGCATGTGCAGCAGGATGGATGTCAGTACCTGTGTGATGTCCCCCAGACAGTCGCTCATCAGCACTGCCGAGGCATTGACTGCGGCTGTGTTGGCCGTTATGGCGGCTGTGGTACCCGCTATGGCTGTGGCTATCTCCCGCCTGGTATCCTCGCCATCCGCAATGTATTGGTGCACCAGGTCCAACAACGACTCCTGTCGGGCCTCCACCCTCACCAGCTGTACCTCAAGGCTGTTGGTGGGAGCAGCAGTGGTCGTGGTTGCTGTCACGGGGCCTGCATTATCAATGCTGTCCTCGGGGATGGGGCTCAGGTTGGAATTGTGCAGGCAGGGATCGGCACTGCTGTAGTTGGTTGAGGGCTGAGTTTGGGGTGTGGGGTGGACACAGGGCTTGGGGTGCGTGGACATGCCACATGCGTTACTCCTTCCTGGTCCACATACTCCTCCAAGTCATCTTCGGTGGTGGCCAGTGGTTCTAGGGCCTCGCCTTCCACTGGTGTAGGTGTGGGAAGCTGGGTGTCGACAGTGTCAGGCGCACTGGCTGTAGGTGTGGGCAGCTGGGTGTCGACAGTGTCAGGCGCACTTGCTGTAGGTGTGGGCTGCGAGGCTGCCCCGGAGGTGGTGGTGTCGGCTACCCTTTTCTGTGACCGGGACGTGGATGCCCTCGTGGTGGTATCCTGGCTGGCATCTTCTCCATCGGTGCCTGTGGGGGTAGAAGAGATGCAGGGCATCAGTGATAGTGTTACATGCCAGATGCATTCTATGGTGCTGTGGAGTATTTCATTAATCATGCATTCATGTGTTACATATGTGTCACACAGGATAGTATGAGGGGGCATTTTGGCATTTGCTGCATGGCAGGTGGCATGCCGTTGTATTGGGGTTTGTGTAATGTATTACATGGGCACGGTCCATGTGTATTGGCTGTGTGTTGGTAATGGGATTGGCACTCAGCATGAATTTCAGTGTGGCAGCGTTTGGCCCTCCATCTGGACTTGAATATGTTCATGTGGGTGTTGGGACATGCATTGCCTTGCCTAGGCTCTCTTCCACATCACTTGTCCTATGCCATGGTTTCCCCTACAGGGATCGGCAGGGTCACTCACCTCCTTCTGCTGATGTTGCCGCACCCGTCTCCATCTCCCAAAATCCCTCGATGGACTCCGGATTGATGAAGGTGCTTGCCATCTCCTCCCAGGTGGTCAGTTTGGCAGGAGTGTGGGGACCCCCGCCTGTGGCCATGGCCTCCCTCCTGTTGCTTGCAAGGATGTTACGGACCCTGAGGCGGAGGTCATCCCACCTCTTCTTGCAATCCTTAACAGTCTGTGAGGTGGTTCCAACAGCGGAGACCTTGCGGGCTACCTCCTGCCAGATCTCCTTCTTGTGGTGCTGCACCTCTCGCTTCAGGTTCTGATCTTTGATCACATCAGCATGTGCGGGAAGGGTGTCCGCAAGCATGTTCAATCCAGCATCAGAAAAGCGCTTTTTCCGCAGGCGGGGGGTGGTCTTCCGGGTTGCCTTGGACATGGTGTAAGTATTCCCACTGGTCTCTCCTGTGAACAACAGTTGGTTTGGGAGGATTGCAATGGATTGTGTTTTTAAAGATGGCCGCTGGCGCATTTCCCATTCCGACGCGATGACGTTACTTCCAGGACCGGTATTACGAGCCCTGTATTAGCATGTTGTTATTACTGGGCGGTATTCAGGGGTTCCTCCTAGCCGAAGGCGGTATCAGCGGGTCCCGTGATGGTGCTATCAGGGGGTTGGTGGGCCTTTAGCTGCATGCCGGTATGACCATTACCGGCATGGGGGTTCGCGCGTGCTCTCGCACTCGTAATCACCCGCTATTAGCGGCGTCATACGAGCACGGAACCGCTCGTACCTCAATGCCGGTAATGACCCCGTTTTTACCGCGCTACTCGTAATGAGGCCCCATCACACATAATAAGTACTCGGAGGCTAATTCAACTTTGTCTTGGGTTCTTTATCAGAAGTTAGAAATATGAAAAATACAAAAACAAAACGTGCAATGCATAATGTTCACATGACATTTCAAATTTGTAATTCAAAGGTGAAAATGAAACATTCAAAGCACAACTCATTTGCAGTTATTTTCCAAATGAGGAATGAGCCTTGCTATAATTATGCTTTAAGATGTTTTTCCATGCTGTCATTGAGTCTTTTGTGCAATGGGTTTAAAAAAACACTATTTGCGATAAATGTCGAAGTTCTGCTAAAACAAGGCCTTGAACTTCGCCAATAATCGAGTATAAGCCTCTGTTACATCTGAATTTTGATGCATGAATGGGTAAGAATATGAAAACAGTTAACCATGTTTAAAAATGCAAGCACATTCTTCTACGCTGTCACTTTTTAAAAAAACACTAATTTAGAGCCCTCAAATAACACACAAACCTGTTAATCTATGACAACATTCGCCAGTCCACATTCCTAGATTTAACTGGGAACTCACTCAAGAAATAATGCTTGATTGTGTGTGTACCCCCCAGACAGCAAACAATCTCCATCTAGCTGCCTGGACAGGAGACTTCTTTATCTGGTTTACTCCCCTCTGAGCTTCAATAGATTCTGCAAAGCCTTCTGTCAGCCTGTCTTTCTGCTGCACACCCCCCCCCAACCCCCAGGGACGGTGAGTGCTCGTAATCACCAGCCAGCTTGTGAGACAATGCACCAGTCAGAGAGCTAGAGCCAGCCTCCTGCAAGCCGTTTTAAACCCTCTCTCTGAGACTTCCCATGGATTTAGATTTTACTTACATGAAATGTAAAAGTGCCTGTCATTCTCCATCAGAACCACCTCCCTTTCAATCAACCACCCTCCAGAAATGTCCAGAGCATGCGATTAACCCGAGCTGATTGGAATGCCAGAAAAATTGATGTAAAGTGTTACATTGCACTGCGCTACATTCAAGTTCTGCAAGTTGAACAATGAGTCTACTTTGAGCAGATCGCCTCACATCACGTATACTGCGGTAGATCTAATTCTGTCATGCTTATTTCCATGCATTTCAACTTAACTTTGCGCAGAACAAATGCCTGTACATTCAGTTATCAATCTGCACCAAAGTTTGTAGACAAAACTCATGTACTGATTTGCCCTAAATATTAACAGGGGATATGTTAGCGGTTAGAGGATAGTGATTAGTAAATGTTAGTTTTTATGGTTCATAGCAATTCAGTCCATAACTGTGATGTGGAGTAAAATGTTAACATCATGTTGGGCAGCATCAAATCCAAATTCACCTTTTAGCTGACATGTGCTTTATATATCCACAATGCTGACATACACTGGATTCAGCACAGTGTCTCACATCTGAGTCTCACAGCCTTACTCACTGCTGGGGTCAGTTTTTATCATTGTTGAAATGTGGAGCCCTAGCTAAATTTCGGAGCATAGTTAAAATTCATAGTCACCGTTAAAATACAAGTCCCCTTTCCGCACACCACTCACGTGCTGTCCTCAATGCCGTCAGCTCATTTCTATGTACTTGGCTCCACCCTATTTACATCCCTCTGTAATCTCCATTGTTACTGAAACATTATTGATTGCCAATGTGTTCCATATGAAGTACTCAGAGGCTCTTGTAAAGATGGGCAGGTCAAATTGTTAACGTGTATTAAATACATGTTATTTAAACATATTTGTTAAATAGTTTTCACTGACAAAAAATTGTGACTCCATATGTAGTTCTATTTTGAAATGTGATGGCTTGGCTGAATAGCAGAGGTGTATCCTATATCCTACTGTATACATCAGGGGTTTCACACTCCTGGCCCCAAAGTCTGCAAACCTAATGTTTTTCAGTATATCCCTGATTAGTATTCATGAAATAAATTAGCATGAATTTAGAAATATTTCATGACAAATTTATCTCATGAATATTAATAGGGATAATAGCCTGACAATCTGACATGTTTTCCGACCCTCGATGCCTGCAGTTGGACAACCCTGGTAAGCATAGTCAATGAATCGATTCACTTCTGTCTTTCTTTTGATGTAATACATGACATTTTTTCATGCTCCATAGATCCTTCAATGCCAGAGTTCCTGAGCTTGAAAAATGTGCAGAAAAACAGAATCTCCCTTGAGTGGACGCCTGCTGCAAATATGACTGGTGCAGATTTAATTTACAACATCACATACACTAGTTCACAGGGAGTTTGGAGTGTCACAAACAGCACTGCCTATGCCAACCTTGTGAGCCTGGTACCTGGAACAAACTACACAATACGCATTGTGACAGTCGCTGCTGGTAATTATACCAGTTTTCCTGCTTTCATATCTTCGTACACAAGTAAGTTGAGTTTCTATTTTTGTATACTGTGTTCATGAATGCCCTACACTGATTTTCTTGTTCTCTGACATTGTACCAGCAAATATGAATTCAGTATTTCCAAAAACCTATGGTGATCTTGTAAATTCATATTCTTTATTAGCAATAAGCTAAACGTAATAGTGCAAGAGCTGTTCACTACGCCCACTGCTTCTCTACAAGCGTACATATAAGGCAGGTGTTAAAAGGAGCTCTGATGATATCAGGACTGCCCCAGTTCTTTTGCTACAGATGTTCACTGTGATTTTATGGGTGGTGCCATCAGCACCCATCAATGTTCCCAATGTGATGTCCTTTGCCTGACTCGCAATTATTGATGCTTTAAACCTGAAACAAAAATGACAAAAATTAAGATTTTCTGCTTTATATGAAACAGTCTATACAATCCATGTACACGTGTTTTTGACGGAAAGATGCCATCATATGCCTCAATGTTTTGCAAATATTTAAATATCAATGACCCTTTGCCAGCAAAAATTGCTAAAACATAGAAAAAGGAATCTTTCACTACCACTGCTGATGTTTTTTGTCCACATATGTGTCTGTGTAGTGGTACCAAGGTACGTTTTCTGGGTATATTTTGCTTAAACGAATTGTGACTTGGCTGTCTCCACCCTTAACCTTGAAACATTGAAATGATTATTCATTACCAAGAAAAGTGTAATCCTGGACCATACTGTTACGGATATCAGCTTTACTTCTTCAGCATCATTTTTTGCAAGAGTTTGCATGATATGAAATACATATGAAATATTGCAGAAAAAATATCAAAGAACTTTTTGATTTAATGCATCGCTGCTCTCTGTGACCCAAGAAGGAAAAAATCCTCTACCTGAGAATTGAATATGACCAGATCCATCACAATGCAAAACATATATCAAAGATTACAAAATAATTGGTAGATTCTGTATTAGTACCTGCCGGGGCATGGTCCTCGCCTCTCTGCCAATGAGTAGGCTCAGAACGGAGGCTTTATCACACAGTAAAGCCCCAGCTATGAGCCTCCTCATAGCTGGAGGCCGCCATCTTCCCCCTCCAGATAGTGATGTAAGTGCCCCTCCGTGCATGCATCCCCATTTCCCAACTCCCCAGCCCCTTTTTTTAACACATTTCGCTCCCTCCCATCCCCAGCTCACTTACCTTCCACTTCCATGTCCATCGCCTGGCCAAGAGCAGTAGTGTACCCGGGGTGTCCCGATGCATACATTGATTCCATAGAAAGGGAGAAGGGATTACATATAGTCCCTTCTCCCCCGATGCATGGCACCCATATTTTTTTGTAGTGTTCCTTTGAAATTGAAAAAGGGCACCCATGTCTTTTCTCAAATAAAAAAAAAAACACTATTAGTATCCCAGTACAACGTGCTGGGATACTAATATCAATATCAGCCTCGCAGGGGGAGGGGGCCATTACCAGGCCTGGTGCTTAAGTGCAGAACAGTGAGGTTGCTAATATTGGACCAATTCCATGAAACGCCATATTATGCCTAGATTTTTAAAATTCTAATTCTACAAAAACGACACAGCTTTCAACGATGTTCCAGGGACCTTAAAAGGGGGCATTTGTAAAATGTGCCCGCTGGTCAAGGATAAAAACATAGAATTTCTATGTGGCAAAAAATATGTTTATTTTGCCATTTCTTCAGCTGTAAAACTACAATGTTCTTACAAGTGAATGTTCAATGTTGCTACAAGGGAATGTACTTGTAAATAATTGAATGTTGGTAGCTCAATCAGTCCTCTCCACAAAAATCAATTTGGGGTGATCAAGAATTGTTCGCTTCAGTAGACGTTCACTGCATTTTGGCAAAAGAGAACTCTAACCTCAATCTCAGACAGATAAGAGTCATTGGCCCTCATTACGTGTCCAGAGGTAGCCACCGGACCCGTACTCATTACAACCCCACTGGTCCGGTAAGTCAGGCAACAATAATTGTAAATCACAATTCCCATTTGAGTCCCATAGGAATGGGGAATGGGGACCAAGGAATAACGGTGCCGGTGCTTCCGTGAAAGTATGCAGGCACCCGCCCTCATACTTGTACTTTGCTGATCCGGAAACAAAAGTGCTGGTAAGCTGAAATAAATGAAATGGGTTGAAATAATTAGGGATTAAGTTTGTTTTCTTTGTATGTAATATTGATTGTGTCTATCGACTACGTTTACACGTTGAGTGTTCACAATGAACACCCTTTTTCCTACACTCTCCTCCTCATCTAATTCCCTTTTTTGCAAAGCATATTTTCTTCAACATGCATTTGTTTGCTCACAAAACACATTGCACTTTATATTATATTGGTTTTCGTAACTAAGTAACTCCAAGAAATACCTACTTGGCTTAGTTGATATCTAGGGGTCAAGTTGTTTGAGAACCTCCCTCAACTTTACAAATTCAAGCACTTCACACAATCAATATAAAGCACCTTTTATGCCATGTTGCCCTGGCTACCCTAATAAAGATATTGATATAATAGATGAGTTTATACTCATTGCTTTAAGTTTTTAAACTTGTCATCTAACTAATGTTCCACATAATTGTTCACACGATATTAATATGGAGCAACACCTCATTAAATCATATGAAATGTATGAGTCTAATTGCTTGTGAACACTGCCTTACATGCACCATATTGACCCTTTACCAACCAATGAAACCCAATGGCCCATCCAAGATGACAGCGGCCAACGTTTGCAAATGTGGAATCAGGCCGTCAGCCCTGCTCTCTGTAAACTCTCCGGTCCCTCTTTCATTATTTTATTTACTTAGATTTTGGATTGCACTGGCTCATAACAGGATTCTCATAATACATTGTGTTAATTACAGACACACTGGGAGAATGCGCCTCCCAGCATTTTGATGTATGTGTATCAATATGCTCTCAGTGTGTTGGTTTATGCACCCTGGAGAGGTTTATTTCTTAAATATTTCAATAGCAACAAATACTTGTTGGTTTTGCTCGTTTTCATTCACTTCCTTGCACTTTTCTGCCCTTGAAGAGCTTGCTCACCATCTCATCGTTCTAGCACTCTGACATTACTATCCATGTGCATGCAGGTTTCACTTGTGTCATCTATGTCGCCTTCATATTCCAAGAGCCCTGATGATCGCTAAACAATATGTATTACTTTGAAACACATACTGACTTGGATTGGAATGTAAAGCTACAAGAATGAAATATCTTTGCCTATCACAAGGAAGGGAATACATATTTTATTTAACTGAATGGACTCATTGCCAGCACCTATCCTTGCTATAGTTATAATCACTTGTAAGATGGATTCACACATGTGCCAGTGCTGCCATTATATTATATAGATCCAAAACTATGTGGTGCTTCTATCAGATCCCACTGCAGTTTAAAAGCTTATACTCTTTTGTTATGTGCACATTTAATTGATGACATCCAGTACTTGAGGAGAACCATCTCTGGTTCCGGAAGCACCTCAAGACCTTCCTCTTCGCTTCTGTCTTTGCCCCTCTTCTCCCCTGCTGATCTGTTTCATCTCTTGGCACTGTGCACCTGACCACCCTCTGTCCTTCGGGCCCAGGTACCTGCTCATCCTGCCACCCTGCCCCCGGGCCACCCCTTGCACTGGGGTCTGCATCTGTACCCGTACAGTCCCCCACCCACTTCTCTTCTGCACTTATCAGATATACCCTATCTGCTTAACCTAGCACTTGCCACTTGCTAGCTGCACTACCACCTTTATTTATTAATGTTACTTATTTATTTTATTCTGTTCTCTCCTCTGTTCCGCACTTTCTACCTCCCCCCCTTCCATGCACTTTCCCCCTTTTCCCTTTCCCATGCACTTGCGCATTCTCAATGTCACTGGGCCTAGTAAGATGTTTTTTTTTGTTGCACTCTAAAACACGTGCATACGAGAGCGATATGAATAAAATATAATTTCACTATTCACTAAGATATAATCAAATATGCATTCCTTACTCCAGGCAATAAAGAAAATTGCTAGACAGCGTCAACAATTTAGTTATTAAACGAAGCACAAAGCGTTCTTAATTTGTCGACCTATGCCCTCTGACACTTACGGCTACCCCTCCTTCTTTCGTTCCAGAAAGTATACAAAGCAATATCTAGTGTAGTTTACTTTGTTACTGCCTGATCCGCATGCACATGCCTATACATTGTTGGTCCAGTTATGCTCCCCCTGGAACTGGTCAATCGGCCTCAAGTTGCTCTAACCTCAGGGGTATTCTGTGACCCATGTCTTCAACAGCTGGTGAGGTCAGGTAGGCCAGACTTCCCCTCTGGGATGCCAAACCAGGAATTGCAAGGCAGTGCCTGTGGGTTCCTAGGGAGTTACCAGGCATATCCTGGTGACCCCAAATGCAGTTCCTGATACATCTGTGATATCTATTATGATTTGTGTCTCAATGCTCCACCAATTTAGAGATTATTAAGACATCTGACCTTTTCCTCCTTAGGGCCTGAACGGATACCACTTGGGAATATTACTGTCATAAACAATCACTCAACAAGTTCCTTGCAGGTCATCTGGAACCAACCCCCTGGAATCGTGGAACTATACACTATCGCCATTCAAGGGGCCGTCAACCAAACCCAGAACAGCACAACTGCACAGCCTGTTACTTTCACAAGCTTGCTCCCTGGTAGGGAATACACTGTCACAATCACAACAGCCAGTGGCCCGTACAATGAGACATCAGATCCAGTGACGGGAGTAACATGTAAGTGTATATGTTACAGTGTACAGATTTATTGTCGAAAGTGTCAAAACAGCCACAATACATAGAGACAGAAAATAATTGTTGACTTCAATGAGGTTTAAGTAATGGGAGGTAGTTCCTCCACTTTACCTCCAAAACCTGTAGTTTGGAGGTGCTGCAAAAATTGAGGTAACAGAATTACCTCCACTTTTTTCCTGCACTGCAAAACTCCTAATGAGGCCCATTGGCTGTACTGTTTGAAGTAAATAGGGAAAATAGGAAGCATCCTCATTGGTAATGCCTCTACACCTTATTTCATGTTTGTCCGTGATTAATCGCGCAATTTGATGTTAATAGTGATGACGTTTTAGATTAATATAATTAACCAATGATTTAAGGTGGCTAATGTTATGTTAGTATGTATTTATCACAGTCCTGCTGTTTGATAATTGTGTTATTTACCATGATTATTTTCTAGCTACTAATATTTGTGTATTGCATGGCTTCGGTGGGCTTGCTTCATGAGCTCCTGCCTTTACACTTTTCATCTTGTGCCTGTTCTTGATGCCCTTTCTTATGCCACTTGCATACACCAGAAACATGGGCATCCCTGGTAGTTCCAGGACCCACAACCTATGTGAAGATACATGACAAATGACTCCTGGGAATCTGCGTGCTGCCGCAGGGCAATGGGGCAATTGAAACTGAATAAAGTAAAATCAGTATATCATAGAAGCAGCTCACTGAACTGTGCACATGTGCCCATAAATGTTAAAGGGCTACAGCAATGCTCAATACACACTCAAATACATCTGCACAATCACAAACAATATGGTGGGCTCTGGGCGGGGATGATCTGAGTGCGGAGACCTCACAAGTGAGACAGGTGCAGCAATATGGGAACTCTTGGAAGGTTATCACGTTCCGGGGAATATCGGCTGTTAAAATACACATGAAGCCTGAACACAGGGAGCCACGAACATGCTCTAGTGCAGGTAATATTGCTTTGTAGAATACTGGCTTCTCGACCCATTACTTGGAGCAGTCCAGGAGGTATGGGGTGTGACATCAATTGCTCCTGGAGATTCGTGTCATTACAAGGTGACTTAATTGAAATGGGAGTGGTTGGGGTTGAGTTCCACTCCTGCCATTCCTCTAATTTTCATGATCTAATCAGTTGCATCCCTCGGAAATGGAGGGCAGAAATGGGTAGGAAATGATCAAGCCTCAAAGTATTTCATCCTGCATCCTAATATTGAAAAAATGCAGTTTCTCTAGTTAACCTATTTCTACACACATACACTCCAAGGACATACTATATAATATTATGGGGAATATAGGCTTTCACACATGCCCTTACTTGCTGGTAGGTATGGACTTTAAACTAGCGTCTGAACAGCAATTGTACAGAATCCTAGCTGGTTGGACACAGGAAAACCTGACGCAGAAAGACACTACAGACTCTTCTGAGGCAGGTAGGCATTGTGCACTAATGGAAACTAGCACACCCATCGGGAGGGAGTATGCTGTCCACTGCACTTCACCTAACAGCTCATCCCATATCAATTACCTTTACCTATGAAGGAATTGAAAGGATGGCATAACCAAAGTTGATATTGCCAATATTCAAATATCCAGCCACACGCTGGTGCCAAAATAACTAAAGTGGATATTTTCAATGTTAATTTGTACGCCCACGCTCTGATCTACGTCACAATTTAAGTGGATCTGAAAAAGTATAGACCAAGTAGGTGTTGACTTAACATGGTTCTCTTCCTAAATTGCAATCTCGCAAACCAAATGAAAAAAATATCTAATATTTTCTAACATTACACAAAGGCAGAGCTGGATGTGTCAACTGTTCACCTGGTGGTGAATGTCATTATTCAAAAGACTTGCCTAGTGTTCAGCCCGGTGCCGCAAGAGAATAACCAACAGGAAGTAAATGTAAAAAGGCTCATGGGGAAGAATCTAGAAAAGCAATCCTCAAACCTGAGGAACACAAATGGACAACGCACTGACATGCACTGATGAATAGAGCAACAGAAATATGCCACCAATATCCTCACACATCGAAGGCAGAAGATGCACTATTTAGGACCAGGCAGAGGTCTTTGGACACAAGAGAAAAGTATGTGACACGTTTTATGTATCAACCAAAAATACTTCAACTCTCCTACAAGATCTTTGGAAAAAAAGGAATTCGGCAAATATAACAGCTTATAACATTTTGGTGGTGAAGTAGACACAGAAGCTTAGGAAGATGTCCTTGGGTGAGCTCAGTCAAGAAGACAACTCATGCCTTGTAATAAAAGTGTCAGTATTGCGGCTCAATTTTCACATAAACACGGGCTCATCATCAGGCCAAAATGATCTACCACTTGAATCTTATAGCAGTCCAAGAAGGAAATAACTCAGGGTGAACAGATTCCCAGGGGTGGGGAGACATGATATTTCTGCATTTAAATGCTGCACAAAATCGTCCGAAAGGCATCAGTCTTTTTTGTGTCTGGCCATTAAAATGCCGAAATCTCACGTAGAACCTTTCAGACTAAAGTGAACAGGGAAAAATCAAAGCAGACATAGATCTCCAGGAAAGGACGAAATTAAAGGCTTAGTCACGAAGGCCTACAATGGGCACCAAATCATGTATAATTCCTAGCTATAATACTGTGAGTGATTTTTATGGTGGTCACCAGCAACATCAGTTCACTGATTGCTGTGATTGAAGTGACACTCTTGAGATGCGAAAATATTCATGGTGTGAAATATCTTTGGATGGATTACCTCTTTGGCAATGTTGAGTCTGTCTCAGAGACCAAAGCACTCTCTGGGTATCGTAGGCTGAGCAGAAAGTTTGACTAAGAAAATCAGGGCTATGGTATTTAAGTTCAATTTCAACACTTAAAGGGAGGCAAGTATTTGAGGGCTGCAGAGATGTAAAATACCATATTTGTTAGGCCCAAGACACATGCAGGTAAAACCTAAGGAATACTATTTATTACACACTCTGATACCTATGCATAGATATCAATACAGGTTGTTTCAATGGGGGGTCACACAACTCTTTACACTTACACACAGATATAAACAATCCTGCAAAGTGATAGAAAACCTTTTTCAAGTAAAGTGGAGAGAGGAAAAAGTGGTTGAAAAAGTGGTTAAACAAACATAAAACAACTTGCTTTATAATTATAATTTTATCTGAAGTAATCCTGCCCTCACCATGAAAGAGAATGTCAAGTATTCTAAAGTGTTTAGTACACAGATAAAAAAACACTTTAAGTAAAAATCTGTTCCAGAAAAGAGAGGGGGTCACACCCAATTTCTGCACACTAAGGGATCCTGAGAGAGGAATCCTAGTCCAGAATACCACACCCATGGCAATGCAATGGTAGTGCTATGGAGTTGGATTTATGCCCATTTAATCACTATAGTGTAAGAGAGGGCTCCACGAGTGGAACGTACACTCAGCTCCTGAACTACAATACTAAAGATGACCACCCTCAGGTAAGTAAGAGGTTTCGGGGGTGACTACTCACACTGTTGATACTGTTGCAGGAGGTCAAGTGCTTGCAGGTGCAGTGACAGAAATAGGTGCTGGGTTAGGGTCCAGATAGATGGTGGTTCAGATCTCTGAAGAAGATGCAGTTCCTAATTATGTCTAACTGTGCACGACAGATGGTCTTGGACGATGACCACTGCTTCTTCCATGGTGAAGGACAACCCCAGGAAACTGCAGGCAAGGTGAGTGGACAAGGAAAGCTAGGTCAGAGGTTGTCAGGCTTGGATCCTTGCACCAGTGGGACATAGGCTGCAGTCTAGACAGGTTCCTCTTCAAGGTAGAGAGCTGCTTATTAAGCCAATGGGGTTCCTGGGCCAAAAGCTGAGGATATGCCAAGTCTCAAGCTTTAAGTCGAATGGGTGTCTGCTGCATTGACATGCCTTTTCAATGGATGTTCAGCTTCCAGCAGGATCTGTGCATTATATAATTCCAGACAGTCTCCATATCCACAATCTGGGCTAAGGGGACTTCAACAGAGCATCAATTGGAGTATTACTCATCATGCATGCAGCTTATGGCTGTTAAATCATGAACCGCCAGATACCATAAATCGATCCAGCAACAGATATTCACTGGGCGAAATGTGGATTAAGACCAGGCAATCCCAATTTGACTTTCAACCAGTTCAGTCACACAAATGATTTATCAGGAATCCAAAGATGACATGTTCATGAGAGTGAGTGATGCTCCGAAGTCATTCAGCCTACTGGGGTAGGGATTACCTTCAACAATAAATACATTTGGCTCATCTTCTAGCCGAGGAACACTTCCTCTGGACATATTAAGTGGGCTCTGAAAGAAATGGTTTAGATAATGTTTTTACTACACTTCAAGAACCCTCTGTTCAGAGCTCAAAGACCAAGGCAATTAACAAACGATTATGCAACAACAATATGCAACTCTTTTATAAGTGTTTTGGTGGATGCATCAGGAAACATGATTTTCAATTGACTGTGACATCCCAGAAAACAATTCGAAGTTCCCTACTTTAATGCATTGAAGTAATTCGTCCCTTCTCCCCAAGGGGGAGCCTCCCCCGTTGAGGCTAGGGAGGTGAGCACGCTTTGCAAGAATCTCCATAGGTGTCTGGGCAAGTGGCACCTAACTGGGAGTGACTCCTCCTTAGGTGATAAGGACTCCCATTTCTGTGAGGAACTCCCTAAGTCATTCCCCATGGTGGCATACATGGGACTATCAGATGTGAAGAACAGTATAAAAACAAGAGACTTCGCTGAAGAAGAAACTCAAATATACTGTTACAAACAAGAAAGAGAGTATGCCTCTTTAAATAGAGACCACCATTTAACTGAGACAAAGAGGCTGAAAGGAGAGCCCACGCTGATGCAAAATGAAACAGAGAGATGCATACGCAAACAGGGGAAGCCCCCTGGCAGCGTAACACCTGAGAGAGGTGCAGTGAATTAGAAACGCAGAGCCTGCAACTTTCGGACCAGCTCTGAGAGCGAGAGCAAGACACTGGACACCAAGCGTCGATAAGGAGAGAGAAACCAAGGAGACGGGAACTCCAATCAAGGTGGTGGCTTGACCACAAAGACTTTGTGGTGGGCAGTGTACCCATACAACAACGCAAAGAAACGCTAAGCTGCAAAGTCAGCGAACCGTCCAGATACCCGCTGGCTTACCAGGTCGCACAGAGAGATAGGCCCGAGAGCGGGACACTGCAGAAGACGAGAAGGTTAAGAATGCAAATGACCGAAGTGAACACGAGTGAATCCAGACCCCGGTGATGTTCCCCCACAGATTGAAAGGTAACGGGAAGAACGGGAGAACCAGAAGTCCAGCGGGGAACCATTATAAAACAGGAGAACATCGTCACAGTGGAATTCATGAGACAATGAAATTAAAGTCGAGGAAATGGAACTGTAATAATGTGAGATAGCGAATCACCATAAAAGCTGGAAAAGAGACCATTAAGATTGGGCCTCAAGTACCCTGGGAAGAGGGGAATGTAGCACATTTGTTAAGAGGCAGAGACTGTAAACCAGAAAGAACATTTTATGAAGGAAAGACAAGTGAAGCCCATAAGAGAAAAGATTCACAAACCAAGCCATCCCAAGAGAGGGGGAACATTGCATACCAAAAGTATATATCACAACTAGGTAAGAATAGTAAGGGAGACATTCTCCTGAACTTAGTTTGTTAGACTAGTGGAAGGATCAGTTAGGATTAGTTCTTGGACAGCAGACTTGATTTCATTGTATGACTTCCTGATGATGAACGACCACCTTAGTGTTTTATATAGCAAGGGAACACCCACATAGCAATTGGAAAAGTTAGGCCTTTTTTCAATAATTTAATAAAAAAACAAGCAGCAATATCAAAACAGTGTCTCCGTCTCTATTCTGACCTGGCACAATATCTAAATTGATCATCAATATGGCTGATTGTCTCTTGAAATAAAAATATATCTTGGACTTCATTGGACTCGGAAATGGACATGTGATGCCAAATTCTGTAACTGTGGCAGAGAGATTGGCATCTACACGTATTTTATGTCATAGTGCCTTAACATCATTCCTAGCTGGCCGAGGATTAAGAACTAATTGACCTGGTCCTCAGCATTGATGTCCAGCTCAACTGAAAGCTATTCTTCTTAAATGATTCTTCATTTTACCAAATTCCTGTTCACTCAACTCAGATTGTGGATTAAGAAAAGCTTGGACTCTAGCAAAAAAAGCTTGTTTCACGAAACCTGGAGTCCAAGTAACCTCTCCAGGGTGAAGACTGGATATTAGAGATGGGGAGACTGGAGACAGGGAGCATGGGGAATCATAAGAACTTCAAGTGAATGTGTGACAAATTAAGGAATGCGTGGGAGGACTGAATATTGGATGCAATCTCTACTCTTTTTGTCCACCTTTTTATTTAATGTCCTCATATGCATACCAACTTCTTCCCTTTTGTTTCCTGCAATTGTGAAGGAAATATGTTAGGATTTGTTGATAACCATCATGTTGCCTTATCAACTCAATGCTACTTGCTCTTTGATGACTTTTCGGTTAAGTTTTAGATGATTTTGTAATGCTGTTGCTTCCGTGGTCTGTTAATGATTATATGTTTATGCTATTGTGTTTAACTGTAGTTTATTAACTCCACATTTTTCTACCCCACTTCTAGACCAAAAACAAGAGGAAATTTGCAGTTTTTCATTGTACTTCAGGGGAATGCAACCTTTGTCTCTCCGGAAGTTTTGGCCTACAACTAGGGCTGGGCAATATTGACCAAAAGTCATATCTCATAATGTTTGTGTGGGTTAAATGCTCAGTTGTTAGCCGCCAACTACATGTGAGATGTCACAAACACCTATATTTATAAGACACTGATCAAAATAAAGTGCAAATACAAGGTTACTCTTCCTGTTTGAGAATACACAGAGCTGTGTGATTATCAAAATGTAAATACAATATGGTAGTTTATGTAATAATGTATATATATGTATATAACTCGATGTTAATGATATTGTCTCATCCTATATCGATTCTGAAACTGTATTAATATATTTCCAAAAGTTGATATATCGTCCAGCCCTACCTACAACTCCCATATGCCCTTCGCCATATAGTCAAAGGCACAGGATCTTTGGAGCCATAAGCCAACACCTCTAGAGAGACACAGGCTGCTTACTCCTAATGTACTTAGTGAAACATTAATTTGAAAAATCAATAATGGCTTTCTCTTTAAATCTTTGACATGGAACATTGAAAAAGAGTCCACGAGAGATACCCAAACTTTTGCCTTATTCCCCACTGACCTGCTCTCCTCAATGCCATCAGCTCATGTTTGTACCTGGATCTGCATAATTTACATCCCTCTGTAATCTCCATCGTTACTGCTACATTATTGATTGCCAATGTGTTGCATATGAAGAACTCTGATGCTCATGCAAAGAGGGGCAGGTCATATTGTTAAAGTGTATTAAATACGTATTTATTAAAAATATTTATTACAGAGTTTTCACTGACAAAAAAATGTGATTCCATATGTAATCCTATTTCTAAATGTGATGGCTTGGCTGAATAGCAGAGGTGTATCCTGTATTCTGCTGTTTGCATCAGGAGTGTCCAAATCCAGGCCCCCAGGGCTGCAAACCTGGCCTTGTTTAGCATATCGCAGATTAATATTCATAAGATAAATTAGCATGAATTTAGAAATATTGTATGCAAATTTATCTCATGAATATTAATGTGGGATAGCCCGACAATCTGACATGTTTTCCGGCCCTCATTGCCTGCAGTTGGACCTGGTAAGCATAGTCAATGAATCGATTCACTTCCGTCTTTCATTTCATGTAATACATGACATATTTTCATGCTCCATAGATCCTTCAATGCCAGAGTTCCTGAGCTTGAAGAATGTGCAGAAAAACAGAATCTCCCTTGAGTGGACGCCTGCTGCAAATATGACTGGTGCAGATTTCATTTACAACATCACATACAGTAGTTCACAGGGGGCTTGGAGTGTCACAAACAGCACTCCCTATGCCACGCTTGTGAGCCTGGTACCTGGAACAAACTACACAATACGCATTGTGACAGTCGCTGCTGCTAATTATACCAGTTTGCCTGGTATCATATCTTCATTCACAAGTAAGTTGAGTTTCTGTTTTTGTATACTGTGTTCATGAATACCATACACTGATTTTCTTGTCCTCTCACATTGTACCAGCAAATATGAATTCAGTATTTCCAAAACCTATAGTGATCTTGTGAATTTATTTTCTTTATTAGCAATAAGCTAAAGGTAATAGTGCAAGAGCTGTTCACTACGTCCACTGCTTCTCTACAAGCGTAAATATAAGGCAGGTGTTAAAAGGAGCTCTGATGATATCAGGACTGCCCCAGTTCTTTTGCTACAGATGCTGACTGTGATTCTATGGGTGTGCCATCAGCACCCCTCAATGTTCCCAATGTGATGTCATTTGCCTGACTTGCAATTATTGATGCTTTAAAGATTTTCTGCTTTTTTACGAAAGAGTCTATACAATCCATGTGCGCATGTTTTTGACGGAAAGATGCCATCATATGCCTCAATGTTTTGCAAATATTTAAATGTCAATGCCCCTTTGCCTGCAAAAATTGCTAAAACATAGAAAAAGGAAGCTTTCACTACTGATGTTTTTTCTCCAAATATGTTTCTCTGCACTGCTACCATGGTGCGTTTTCTGGGAATATTTTCCTTAAACAAATTGTTACTTGGCTGTATCCAATCTTAACCTAGAAACATTGAAATGGTTATTCATTACGTAAGAAAAGTCTAATCCTGAACCATAATGTTAAGGATATCAGCTTTACTTATTCAGCATCATTTGTTGCGAGAGTTGGCTGTGAAATAAATATGAAATAGTGCAGAAAAAATATCAAACAACTGTTTGATTTAAGGCACAAAACGGCCCCATATCATCGCTGCTCTCCAGGGCCAGTCTTACACCAGATTGCACCCCAGACGGGAAGCATCGTTGGCACCCCACTCCCCCCAAAATGACAATAACAAAATTGGTGTGTTGCAAATGTTGTAAATAGGGGGATTATTGCAACCACTATTATTACAACGACCGACAATGCTGACTAAAATGTAAACTCCCCTTACACCACATACATATGCAGGGGGAGACCCCCCGCACCTCCCCATATTGACATTATATTACATACCCCTGCCCCACATATATATATATATGGTGTAGGGGGTGGGTCTAAAAAAAAAAGTCGCCATTTTCGGCCCTCGTAATTGTGAGGGCGACATTTTGGGCCAATACCTAAATAGGACACTCGATAAATAACTAGATGGAAATACAAATGCAATAGAAAATGCATATTTTAGATACTAGGTGACCTTCTTAGAATGTTACCTGTATTATGGGCCTCATCATGAGATGGGCATTATTCCAGTGGTAAATCCTACCGGAATACCGCCTAATGGAATTACCGTTACCGCCACTTGGTCTGGTGGAATTACCGCCAAATTACAAGTGGTGGTGGGAGAGTTAATCCCCATTTTTTCGAGTCCTTTGGACTCTATGTGGCATTTTTGGCGGAATTATCCCCCACAGAACTACTGCCACGATAATTCCACCGATTTTGCTGCTTTTCAGCAGAAAGTGGGAGGCTTTACCTCCGGCATGATGCTGGAGGTTTATCCCCCACTCCAGGGCCATACTCGTAGTATGGCGGTGTGGAAAAAGTGGCAGTTATTCCGTTACTGCCAGTTTTTTACTGCTGCGCCAGACTTGTAATGAGCCCTATGTGTTCTTGACTTTGCCCTTTGCCACCAGGGATATTAAACATAAAATACCCACTGAAGAGCTCTAAACCCTTCTTTGTCCGCAAGTGGTGATGTGGAGGAACCAGTGTTAGAAGGCAATGGGGTGATAGCACTTCTGTATATCACGTGGGAAAATGCAGCTTTTAATGAGTGCTGCAAAGCGTACATTTTAAGCCCTAGAACAAAAATAGAGAAATAAACATATTGCTATGTTACAAGACTGGTGATTGGCAACATGGGGGTGGGGGTAGTTGCTGGGGGACCCACTGAGGCTCGAGGCCCCTTCCATTTGAAAAGGTTGAAAGGCCCTGACACCATCTCTGCTTAAAATATGGCGATTCTGCCAGACATATAATGGCATTATGGGAGCATGTGGAAAAGCACTTGGCATGTGACAGAAAAACACATTGGCTTTTACATTGTGATCCGAGTTTTCACTGAGCCCATGAAGATAACAAAGGGTGTGTTTTAGGTACCATGGTGCTACTGACAGAATTTCTCAACAGTTTAAAAATACATATAAAAGCCAATTTGTTTCTTCTATGAACTAAAAATCTAATGCATGGAGAACACGACATGCATCCTACCTGTGTTGCAACCTCCTGGGCAGTGGCTTCACTGCGCAGGCTGCAGCCGCAACTGCCAGGTATGACAGGCACGTGAGGTCCTCTGGTTTCAGTGAAATGGTTCCTCTTTCCATACCAAAGCATTCAGTACGTTTACAAAAAAAGCCCAGCGACCACGTTTCCAGAGGTCTGTTGAGAAGCTGTTCAGTGCGTAGATGGCCTGGATAAGTCTGTGAAGAGATCCGGACTTATCAAACAAATTGCCTTTATTAGGGACTGATTAGACTAAGCAATTGCAAGGGCGGTTTGCCCATTCAGTCTAGGCCACACCAGCCTGGGAAAACACTGCGCAACAATTAGCACATAGGTGGCATGCATTTTATACCACCCATGGTTAAACATGAAGTGTTTACGGCTTTCTTAGCAGTGTCCTTGCGGTGGCAAACAAGACGACAGCATCACCTTGGGGTCTATGATGTCTGCCAAGAACTTTCATTGGCACAGGTTCTTTTCTCATTAGTATCGCTTTGTCATGTTGTGCCCGACTCGGGAACTCATCTGCTTGGAGTCACTATGCTAGGTGTGTTGTCACAGGTTCCAATTGCACCGCTCAATGCCCTGTTGCTGTGGCATGCCTGAGGTGGAACCTTTCAGCTTGCCACATAGCCCGGCCGGCATGGGAAGGACCTTGCCTCCACTTCTGCAGGCACTAACTCGAAGGAAACGCCAGTGTGGTGAAAGACACGGCAGTCGGCAGAGATCGAAGGGGGCTTGGCTCTGCCGCCTCTGCTGACTGCGAGCGACGGCTTCCTCTGCAATAAGTACCATGGGAGAAAAACACTGGATGGATGTTCTCAAACAGCTTTTTAAAGAAACCAAAAGCACTGCCAGATGAGTTAGGGCACACTATGGGTCTGCTACGGCTGGAAAAGCGGCTTTCATGTTTGGCAAGGTGTTTCCTTGTATGTGAACTGAAGGAGGAAGCAAACACCCAATACCATTTAGAACCACACTCACCCCCCTCCTCCTATCCCCCACAGAGATCCCTGCAGCCATGCTTTCAAGACCTGTAACTTTTCGTGGTTGACAGATCTCTTGAAAGCAGTAGGAGACCCAGTGGTGCCCGCCACAGGTCAAGACCCAGTGGCGCCTGCCGCAGTGGAACAGACAGGAAGCCGGCACCTATATTAAAAAAAGACGCTTTTACGTCAGTTTTTTTCCAATATGGCAGGGGTTGTAAGGGAGTGACCGCCCCAAATGACGTCATACATTTCTCTCAGACAGTGTCTGATCTCAAAATAACATTACCACCATACACAGTGTACGTATTACTGTATAAAATTAAATGATGCAAAAGCATGTGTGTGTGTTGATCCTCTCAATGCTCCCTGGAGGCAGGCATGTCAGGCAGCCGCCTGCTCTGCCTTATGCAAAGACCGGCCTTACTGCTCTCTGTGATCCAAGAAGGAAAAAATCCTCTACATGAGAATTGAATACGACCAGATCCATCACAATTGTACCTGCCGGGGGCATGCTCTTGGCATCCCAGCCAATGAGTAGGCTCAGAAACGGGGCTTAGCCACATGGTAAAGCCCCAACTGCGAGCCTCCTCAAAGCTGGAGGCCGCCATCTTCCCCCTCCAGATAGTGATGTAAGTGACCCTCCGTGCCCTGCGTCCCGATTCCGCAACCCCCTCCCCTTATCCACACATTTCACCCCGTCTCATCCCTTTCCGACTTACCTTCTGCTTCTATGTCCCTCGCCAGTGTCGGGAGCACTAGTGTTCCTGGAGTGTCCAGACGCATGAAAAGGGAGAAGGGACAACATGTAGTCCCTTCTCCCCCTATCCAGGGTGTCCATATTTTTTTTTTAAATTTCTTCTTAAGTTGCAAAACGGCGTACATGTCCTTTCTCAACTTAAAAAAAAGCACTATTAGCATTCCGGGACAACGTGCTGGGATACTAACAGCAATATTGGCCTCACAGGGGGGTGGGGGAGGCATTACTGGACCTGGTGCTTAAGTGCAGAGCAGTGATGTTACTATTATTAGATCAACTCCATGAAACGCCATATTATGCTGAGATATTTTTTTTATTCTATTGCTACTGAAACGACACAGCTTCCAATTATGTTCCAGGGACATTAAAAGGAGGCATTTGTAAAATGTGCCCGCTGGTCAGGAATAAAAACATAGAATTTCTAAGTGGTAAAAAGTATGTTTACTTTGTCATTTCTTCAGATTTAAAATTACAATGTTCCTACAAATGAATGTTTAATATTACTACAAGGGAATATGCTTGTAACAAATTGAATGTTGGTAGCTCAATCAGTCCTCTGCACAAAAATCATTTTAGGGTGATCAAGAATTGTTCGCGTCAGTAGACTTTCGCTGCACGTTGGCAAGAGAGACCTCTAACCTGAATCTCAGACAGATAAGAGTCATGGGGCCTCATTAGGACCCTGGCGGTAGCCGTGCCCTTATTAAGGACACGGCTGCCGCCGGTAATGACTTTTTTTACCGGGTCCCAGAAAAGGGCAATAACCGGGTCATTGCGACCTTGGTGGATCCGGTTATTGCCTTTTTCTGCGACCTGGTAAAAATCAATCCCCATTCCCATTTGAGCCCCTTAGGGCTCAATGAGAGTGGGGATGATGCTAACAACGGCCCGTTAATGACGGGTCCGTTGTTAGCATCCTGGCCTGCTAGCGGGTGCCGCCTTTCACGTCTGGTCTGACCAGGCGTGAAAAGTGGGACCCGCTAGCAGGCCTCGTAATAGGGCAGCCCGTAATGAACGGTGCCAGTCCCATACCGGCACCGTTTATTACGGGACCGCCAGGGTCCTAATGAGGCCCATGGACATTGATGATTCCAAAACTCTGCTTTTATGACAAAAAATGTCTGGCTCAATTCTGATACTGAAATCTATGTTTTCTTTCAAAATAATTTGTGATTACATTTGTTCTCCTTGCATATAATATTGATTGTGTCTATCGACTGCATTTACACGTTGACTGGTCACAATGAACACCCTTTTTCCTACACTCTCCTCCTCATCTAATTGCCTTTTTTGTCAAAGCATATTTTCTTCAGCATGCATTTGTTTGCTCACAAAACACATTGCACTTTATATTATATTGGTTTGGTAAATAAGTAACTCCAAAGGGCGCTAGAGGGCCAACCAAGATGCCCGCTTCCTAGTGAGCTCCCACACGGCCTAACATTAATCCGACACAATCATCCATAAATTTTGGTAAAACCTGCATGGACTGTCGACCACCCGTGTCAACAAACTCTACTCTATCACATCATGAGGTTTGGGGTGAAAACGGAGGTCCGGAGGTCCTAAACACAGCCCCCCCTGTGCCAACACCCGGGAGGAACGCGCGGGCCCGCAGGGAGCCTTGGTGAGAAAAGACTTTCTGGCCTGCGGCTGTGGAGGGGTGAGGGAGATCTACCTGTCCCTCACACGATCCTCGGGAGGCAGAGCTGGGGCGAACACCTGCAAACTCCAGGCGGAGGTCGGAGAGGATCTCCCCCTCCCCCTGCTGCTCTAACCCTCCTGCCGAAGCAACAGCAGCCTAGGACAGAGAGACGATCCAGGGACCGCGGAGACCCACAGGAGAGCCGAGCGAACGCTTGATCACCCACGCGGGTCAGCCTCAGGACGAGGAGCTGGTCCACGCCATCTCTCGCGGCTCCCCCTCTCCTCACGCCGGCTCTATCCGGTGCAGGGCACCAGGGAGCCAGACCACCGACCACAGAGCGAGAGCGGAGGACGACGGCTCCGTTCCCTCCCTCTTCTGTCTCCCCCCCCCGGGCGGCGGGGACCCAGCGCGGTGAGAGAGAGGCGGAAGCAGAACGTGAAAGTGTGCCCAGCAGATAAACACTTTCAGCAGGTACAGAGCACGCTGGGGGGAAAACCTGTTTAACTACCAGCAGCCTTGCACAAGCCCCTCCAGCGCGATCAAGCCAGGCCCAGCCAAAAACCCAAGATCAAGTAACTGCAAATACATTTGCCCCCCCTGGGGCCCTACTTTCCCCCGAAGCCTGAGGCCGGCAAACAAACTGCACTAGACCTGGCGGTGACAAAACGCAGGCCCAGAGACCGCAGATAACATCAGAGAGCCGCAATCAGCTCAGTCCCACCCCAGGTGGCAGCGGACGTCTGAGGCAATGGAGACAGAGCACTGCTACCCACTCATTCCAGTCACACGCTTGGACCTGCACAGCACACAGAACACGGTGTGCGCCTCCAAACACCGGAGCACCACAGAGGTGCCGGAGAGACAGAGGGAGAGCAGAAACTAACGCTCCGTGGCTCGCCTCAGCGGGCTGAAGGTGACCAACCCAGACCTCTACAGTCCTCCCTGAAATCCTCTCTTCTTTTAAGCACTCGCCGCCAGCTCCCTACCGCTCCCCCTCCTCATATAGCTGCCTCTACCAGCTGGATCACCATATCCAACCAAGTCCACTGCGCATGAGATAAACCCCCCGGAAGACACACACGACCCACTGACTTTGGCTGGGTGTCCGGGGCGACCTTTCACGCCCTACCACCAGGGAGAGGTGCATCTGAACCCCTCCCACCCGGCTCCCACATGGCAGAGACCTAAAAATACAACAAGCACAATCAGAGACAAAGGTCCGGATTATGTCTCCTAGCCCTGCTGGCACAGTCGCCCCTGCGAATCACTTAAGCTAAGTTTAAACGAACCCCAGCTCTGGGAGTCAGTCAGCAGCGAAACAACCACCATCTAACATCACAACCCACGCGGCATCTTCTGCCACACCACCTCAATGGGGAAAACAGACAGGTCCCAAAGGAAGCTTACCTTTGAATCCGGCGCACTCCCCAAGAGCCCCAGGCTCCAAGAGGACTCCGAACCCTCGACCAGCAGCATTGCCCAGATGGACGACGGAACTTCCACTATAGACATTAAGAGCCTCTTACTAGATCTCAAAGCTGGCATTGGGAGCCTCAATAACAAAATGGATGGGCTCTCCTCGAAGGTAGATCTCCTGCAACACAGAATGGACACCCACACAGAACGCCTCAACGAGGTCGAACAACGCGTGTCGAATCTGGATGACAGTACAGCAACCCTAGCAGCTAAAGTCAGTCACCGGGAATCCCAAATGAAGGTGACCATCACCAAATGCGAAGATTTAGAGGGTCGCTCCAGAAGAAATAACATTAGGTTTATTGGGGTGAGGGAACAGCAGATGCTACTCAAAATGTAAGATTTTGTTGAAAAGCTATGCACCACCCTTTTCAGTCGTGAGGCCCTCTCCCACATGTTCGTGGTGGAGAGAGCTCACAGGATTCCATCCTCCAAACCCGTCCCAGGGACACCCACTAGACCTATAATCGCCAGGCTACTCAATTACAAAGATTGTGATGCTATTCTCCAGCTAGCCAGGGAAAATGGCGAGCTACATTATGAAGGAGACAAGAATACATTTTTACTCAGATTTCTCCCCAGCAGTACAGTTACAGCGGAGATCCTTCACCTCGGTCAGACAAAGGGTCAGGGATAATCAACTCACTTACTCCATGCTCTTCCCAGCGAGTCTCAGAGTTCAGCATGAGGGGAGAGCACACTTCTTCCAGGCACCGGAAGAAGCCAACGCTTTCCTAGATAGAGCCGGATACCCCGGGCCAGACCCCAACCAAGCACGAGCACAGCGAGAAAGAGCACACAGAAATCCACCTTAACCAACGCGTGGTCGACGGCACCCACTTGCATGCAAGTCATACAGCGTTCTAACCAAAATGTACACAGGAGTTAAACACTCCAAGGCCATTCAACTTGGGAGGCCCCTGGTACCCCTTGCACAGCAAAGTTATCAAAAACAGTAAGTGGGAGACGGGGGTTGCCCGTGTAAGGAAGGAAGCCAGTAATGGAATTGGGAAAGTACCACCGACCTGTTACCCCACCGGCGCCCCGCAGACCACACGCCAAGCCTGATACCCCTCGTGGGACGCCACCAAAGCTTTCAACAAGCAGCAAAATATGCCTCACAAAGTGCCCAACGTCCACCCAGGACGAAGACAATAACACCAGCTTAATCGTCCACACCGGTCGTACAATTCAAGGTCGCCACATGGAACATTAGAGGAGGCAACCTCCCCTCTAAAACAAGATGGATCCTTCAATACTTAAAGAGGCACAAAGTAGATATTGCCATGATTCAGGAGACCCACCCACTCCCTGAGAAAGAACACCAATGGGCCAGAAACTGGGGGTGCCACAGGTACTTCCCCTCCATTTCGTCATACGCCAGAGGAGTGGCAATCCTGATTAACCATCGAACTGTTTTCTGGATGATCAACGTTGAGAAAGACACAGAAGGCAGATCACTATTAGTGAGAGGGATAATTGCAGGTAGAGACATTATTCTTGTCAACTCCTATGGCCCCAACGTCGACGGAGAAAACAATTTTGATTGGGTACTTACACACCTCTCAACTCAAACTGCAGCAACAATCATCTGGGGAGGCGACCTTAACACCGTCTTAGACCCCGTAAAAGACAGGTCGCGAAGCACAACTCTACCGACCTCCAAAGCCAGCCTCCAAGTATAGGAAATTTGCAGAGCCTACAAGCTGGTTGATACCTGGAGACACAGCAATTGGGATCAGCGTGATTACACATTCCATTAGACAGTCCACAACTCTAATTCCAGATTAGACTACTTGCTGGTATCTGCCAGCGGCCCCGTCCACTGGGAACAATGTCGTATCTTACCTAAAACCTTCTCCGATCACTCACCAGTGACCCTCATATGCAATCCATCCACTACTAAATCCTGCCTGCTGCAGTGGCGCTTCAAGCCTGGATCCCTACAAGACCAAGTTTTTGCATCCGAACTTTGTGACGAAATATCAACCTTTTTAGACATAAACCTAGGCACGGTGACATCTCCAAGCACAATCTGGGAAACGCTAAAGAATTTCATAAGAGGAGTATGCCTTGCCAAGGAGAATGGAATCATTAAGCTTATCCGGCAGGAACTCACCACTAGTGAAGAAAGATTGAAACAACTCAAACTCGAACTCTCCAACAAGAACGACCCACACACCCAAGCAGCACTTAAGGAAGAGCTACAAAACTTCAAGACCATGGCGGAACACAAACTGAAATTCTTAGGCCGTAACAGCCAGGTCTGCCAATGCGGCAAAGGCCAGAGACCTGGAGCCATTCTCCCGAGACTGATCAGAGCCGACAGAAAGCTGACAATGGTCGAGAGGATACACTCTAAACACGACACAGTTGTACACACAGATGAAGAAATCGCAGAGGAATTCCAAACCTTCGACCAAGACCTATACACCTCTAAATGCAACTCAGGCTCAGACACCCTAAACAGATATCTTGAAGACACTGAGCTTTAGTGGGTAGAAAGAGAGCTGCGTGAACCTCTTAATGAAATCATCAAACCAGAGGAAATAGTAGAAGCCATTAAAACCCTCCCAAACACCAAAGCCCCAGGACCTGATGGACTAACCGCGGAATCTTACAAGGCCTTTGCGGAAACCATAGCTCCTATACTTGCAGAGGTATACTCCGAAGCGTTAGAAACAGGCTCCCTGCCACGATCATCCCGCAAGGCCAACATCATCCTTTTACACAAGGCAGGCAAACCCCCAGAAGAGTGGGCATCCTATAGACCCATTTCCCTTCTCAACCTTGATAACAAAATTCTGGCAAAAATTCTCACCAGCAGGCTACTACCACTGATGCCGGGCCTCGTGCTTGCGGAACAGGCTGGATTTGTGCCCAGATGCTGCATGACTTTCGGCATCAGGAGACTGTTTGGTATCACTGAGGCCCTAGGCCCCACCTGCCAGGCTGTTGCGGTTTTACTCGATGCCGAAAAGGCATTCAACTCCGTGGAATGGCCCTTCTTGTTCGCCGTACTTACTCAAATGGGCCTAGGCGCCCGATTCATTAAACTTGTCTCCCTATTATACAGCGACCCACAGGCTACAATACTGGTGGGATCGGTGAGGTCCTCCCCCATCAGGTTACAACGAGGTACTAGACAAGGGTGCCCACTCTCGGCATTAATCTTCGCCCTAATAAGGGAACCATTAGCATCAAATCTGCGGTCCCAGCAACTGCACAGGGGCCTCAACATTGACTCACACAGGCTGATTATATCTTTATACGCCGATGATGTGGCGCTATTTGTACGATATCCCGTGGAAAATCTTAATCCAGTTATGAGAGAAGTGATCAAGTTGGGGCAATAGCGGGATTAAAAATTAATCATACAAAATCAATTATATTCCTACTCACTCCCGGTTCTAAACCATTCACTGACGATTACAACTTCGCCTCGGAGACCTCAAAGATGCGCTACCTGGGGATACTGATGTCGCTAAATTACCACGAGGTATTCCAAGATAACTATGAAGCAGTTGCGAAAACACTGCAGGAAAAAGTAAACCGTTGGAAAGCACTCCCACTGACCTTATGGCGGAGAGCCTCCCTAGTCAAGATGGTGATATTGCCAAAATGACTATACCTATTCTCCAATATCCCGATTTTGATCCCACAATCCTTTATGAAGAAAATTGAAAGCCTAGTTCTCGACCTACTACGGGCGGGCAAACCGGCCAGAGTCGCTCACTCAACACTGACACTCCCAGTGTCCAGTGGTGGACTGGCCCTTCCTGATTTAGAAAGATACTTCTGGGTGGCCCAGGAGGAATTCCTCAGCTTTTGGTATGCTAATCATTTTATCAGACCACACATGCAGATAGAACAGGCATTAGCAATGCCCAATTTATTAAGGGCCGTTATCATTAGTCAGCTCCCAGTGCCTATTAACACGATGAACGTGGTTCTAGCGACATATGGGGTATGGAAAAAACTTGCACGAAAATATGATGGTCAGGTGAGATTCTCTCCCCTCTTTCCAATCAAATTTATTCTGGGGATCCCCTTAAACTCTGAAAAGGTCTTCCACCAATGGGTGGAAAAGCTACAGATAAAATCGCTTGGAGACCTGTTGACTGAAGACTCCTTTATCACAGCCCAACAAGCAACTGAAAGAGGAGGTAACATGCCCCTGGATAAGTTCATCTACTTTAGAACCAGATATACCCTACAGGCTTTATTCCCCACGTTCCCGCAACAACCTCCAATGTGGCAGTTACTACACAACGTGATCAAAGCCCAGGGTGAAGGCAGACTAGTCTCACAAATCTATAAATCCATCCTATCAGACACGGTTTCCATCGATACTCGCACGAAAACTAGATGGGAGAGGTCCCTCCAGGTAACGATCCCAGACGAGGAGTGGGCATACATATTGAAACAAACCCAAAAAATAGCCCTTAATTCACGCCCTTAATTAACGCCTAAAGCAAATACACTTTAACTATCTACATCAGACGTACTTTACCCCCGTAAAAAAAAAATAGACAACAACCGGACCAATCAGCAAAATGTGAAAGGTGCGGATACTCATCTGCAGACTTTGTCCACTTTGCTTAGGACTGCCCCCCCCCGACATATGGTGTCCTCTAGTGATCTTTTTGATCAATGAAGCAATCGAGAACTCTTCTACGACTTCGTCGGGGAGATACAGTCCCCAAAACTCTGCTTTTTGATCCACTGAGGTACATAAACCGGCGGCTGTTCAGCTAGTTCGCCAGAGGGTGTCATTACAACATTGACTTTGGCGGTCCTGGGGGAAGGCGATGGGGGGGGGGCTTTGGGAAGGCACTGGGGTTACTCACCCCCAATAGGGGTGGAATGTTCTGTAACTGTTTCCTTTGTTTTTAAAATTTCAAAAAATAAAGTTCCTAAAAAATAAAATAAGTAACTCCAAGCAATACCTACTTGGCTTAGTTGATATGTAGGGGTCAAGTTGTTTGAGAACCTCCCTCAACTTTTCAAATTCAAGCACTTCACACAATCAATATAAAGCACCTTTTATGCCATGTTGCCCTGGCTACCCTAATAAAGATATTGAAATAATAGATGAGTTTATACTCATTGCTTTAATTTTTTAAACTTTTCATCTAATTAATGTGCCACATAATTTTTCACACAATATGAATATGTACAAACACTTAATTAAATCATATGAAATGTATGAGTCTAATTGTTTGTGAACACTGCCTTACATGCACCATATTGACCCTTTACCAACCAATGAAAAACAATGGCCTATCCAACGTGACAGTGGCCAATGTTTGCAAATGTGGAATCAGGCCGTCAGCCCTGCTCTCCATAAACTCTCCAGTCCCTCTTACATTTTTTTATTTACTTAGATTTTGGATTGCACTGGCTCATAACAGGATTCTCATATGTTAATTACAGACACACTGGGAGAATTTGCCTCCCAGCATTTTGATGTATGGGTATCAATGTGCTCTCAGTGTGTTGGATTATGCGCCCTGCAGAGGTTAATTTCTTCAATTTTTCAATAGCAACAAATACTTGTTGGTTTTGCTCGTTTTCATTCACTTCCTTGCACTTTAACGACCTTGAAGAGCTTGCTCACCATCTCATCGTTCTAGCACTCTGACATTACTATGCATGTGCATGCAGGTTTCAGCATAGAGATGGGCGGCGGCTCTCGCTCTCCACAAGGGATGCGGATTAATTGTATCTGATTCTTTCAATATATGTGCCTCCACTTAAGGTTTCAATTCTTAAGCACATAGTGATTCTTTCTCTATTTTCTGTTTACCAAAGACACCTCAATCTTTTTTCAAAGAAAGTGCTTTCACATTACCTGCAATGGAATGCACCAAATAGTGTTATTTATTTAAAATGATATTAGGTTAATTTACTTGTGACGTCTATGTCACCTTCATATTCCAAGAACCCTGATGATCGCTAAACAATATGTATAAGTGTGAAACACATACTGACTTAGATTGGAATGTAAAGCTACAAGAATGAAATATTTTTGCCTATCACAAGGAAGGGAATACATATTTTATTTAACTGAATGGACTCATTGCCAGCACCTATCCTTGCTATAGTTATAATCACTTGTAAGATGGATTCACACATGTATCAGTGCTGCCATTATATGATATAGATCCAAAACTATGTGGTGCTTCTATCAGATCCCACTGCAGTTTAGAAGCATATACTCTTGTGTTATGTGCACATTTCATTGATGACATCCAGTATTCACTAAGATATAATCAAACATGCATTCCTTACTCCAGGCATTGAAAGAAATTGCTTGACAGCGAACACAATGTATTTATTGACCGAAGCACAAAGCGTTCTTAATTTGTCGACCTATGCCCTCTGACACTTATGACTACTTCTTCTTTCGTTCCAGACAGTATACAGAGCAATATCTCGTGTAGTTTACCTTGTTACTGCCTGATCCGCATGCACATGCCTATACATTGTTGGTCCAGTTATGCTCCCCCTGAAACTGGTCAATCGGCCTCAAGTTGCTCTAACCTCAGGGGTATTCTGTGACCCATGTCTTCAACAGCTGGTGAGGTCAGGTAGGCCAGACTTCCTCTCTCGGATGCCGAACCAGGAATTGCAAGGCAGTGCTTGTGGGTTCCTAGGGAGTTACCAGGCATATCCTGGTGACCCCAAATGCAGTTCCTTATACATCTGTGATATCTATTATGATTTGTGTCTCAATGCTCCACCAATTTAGAGTTTATTAAGACATCTGACCTTTTCCTCCTTAGGGCCTGAACGGATACCACCTGGGAATATTACTGTCATAAACAATCACTCAACAAGTTCCTTGCAGATCAGCTGGAACCAACCCCCTGGAATCGTGGAACTATACACTATCGCCATTCATGGGGCCGTCAACCAAACCCAGAACAGCACAATTGCACAGCCTGTTACTTTCACAAGCTTGCTCCCTGGACGGGAATACACTGTCACAATCACAACAGCCAGCGGCCCTTACAATGAGACATCAGATCCAGTGACGGGAGTAACATGTAAGTGTATATGTTACAGTGTACAGATTTATTGTCGAAAGTGTCAAAACAGCCACAATACATAAAGACAGAAAATAATTGTTGACTTCAATGTGAATTTTACCTGCACGTTTATGAGGTTTAAGTAATAGGAGGTAGTTCCTCCACTTTACCTCCAAAACTTGTGGTTTGGAGGTGCTGCAAAAATTGAGGTAACAGAATTACCTCCACTTTTTTCCTGCAAAACTCGTAATGAGGCCCATTTGCTGTACTGTTTGGAGTAAATATGTAAAATAGGAAGCATCCTCATTGGTAATGCCTCTACACCTTATTTCATGTTTGTCCGTGGTTAATCGCGCAATTTGATGTTAATGGTGATGATGTTTTAGATTAATATAATGAACCAATGATTTTAGGTGGCTAATGTTATGTTAGTATTTATTTATCACAGTCCTGCTGTTTGATAATTGTGTTATTTACCATGATTATTTTCTTGCTATTAATATTTGTGTATTGCATGGCTTCGGTGGGCTTGCTTCGTGAGCTCCTGCCTTTACACTTTTCATCTGGTGTCTGTTTTTGATGCCCCTTCTTGTGCCACTTGCATACACCAGAAAAATGGCCAGCACTGGTAGTTCCAGTACCCACAACCTATGGGAAGATACATGACAAATGACTCCTGGGAATCTGTGTGCTGCCGCAGGGCAATGGGGCAATTGAAACTGAATAAAGTAAAATCAGTATATCATAGAAGCAGCTCACTGAACTGTGCACATGGGCCCTTAAATGTTAAAAGGGCTACAGCAATGCTCAATGCACACTCAAATGCATCTGCACAATCACAAAAAATATGGGAGGGTTCTGTGAGGGGATGATCTGAGTGGGGAGACCGCCCAAGTGAGACAGGTGCAGCAATAGGGGAACTCTTGGAAGGGGAATATCTGCTCTTAAAATACCCATGAAGCCTGAACACAGGGAGCCACGAACATGCTCTAGTGCAGGTAATATTGCTTTGTAGAATATTGGCTGCTTGACACATTACTTGGAGCAGTCCAGGAGGTATGGGACATGACATCAATTGCTCCTGGAGACTCGTTTCATTACAAAGGAGGTGACTTAATTGAAATGGGAGTGGTGGGGTTGAGTTCCACTCCGGCCATTGCTCTAATTTTCATGATCTAATCAGTTGTATCCCTTAGAAATGGAGGGCAGAAACAGGTAGTAAATGATCAAGCCTCTAAGTACTTGATCCTGCATCCTAATTTTGAAAAAATGCAGTTTCTCTAGTTAACCTATTTCTACACACATACACTCCAAGGACATACTATATAATATTATGGGGAATAAAGGCGTTCACACATGCCCTTACTTGCTTGTAGGTATGGACTTCAAACTAGCGTCTGAACACCATTCGTACAAAATCCTAGTTGGTTGGACGCAGTAAAACTTGACACAGAAAGACACTACAGACTCTTCTGAGGCAGCTAGGCATTGTGCACTAATGGAAACTAGCACACCCATTGGGAGGGAGTATGCTGTCCTCTGCACTTCACCTAACAGCTCATCCCATATCAATTACCTTTACCTATGAAGGAATTGAAAGGATGGCATGACCAAAGTTGATATTGCCAATATTCAAATATCCAGCCACACGCTGGTGCCAAAATAACTAAAGTGGATATTTTCAATGTTAATTTGAACGACCACGCTCTGATCTAGGTCACAATTTAAGTGGATCTGAAAAAGTATAGACCAACTAGGTGTTGACTTAACATGGCTCTCTTCCTAAATTGCAATCTTGCAAACCAAATGAAAAAAGATCTCATATTTTCTAACATTACACAAAGCCAGCGCTGCATGTGTCAACTGTTCACCTGGTGGTGAAGGTCCTTATTCAAAAGACTTGCCTAGTGTTCAGCCCGGTGCCACAAAAGAAAAACCAACGGGAAGTAAATGTAAAAAGGCTCATGGGGAAGAATCTATGAAAGCAATCCTCAAACATGAGCAACGCAATGGAAAATGCACTGACATGCACTGATGAATAGAGCATCAGAAATATGACATCAGTATCCTCAAACATCAAAGGCAGAAGATGCACTACTTACGACCAGGCAGAGGTCTTTGGACACAAGAAAAATGCATGTTACATTTTTTATGTATCAACTAAAAATACCTCAACTCTCCTACAAGATCTTTGGAAAAAAAGTGTAACGCTGGAAGGGTACAGGATGAGGAGCAAACTCTTTGAGGGATTTGGCAAATATAACGGCTTATAGCATTTTGGTGGTGAAGTAGACACAGAAGTTTAGGAAGATGTCCTTGGGTGACTATACCCACTGAAGCTCAGTCAATAAGACAACTCATGCATGGTAATAAAAGTGTCAGTATTGCGGCTCAATTTTCACATGAACACGGGCTCATCATCAGGCCAAAATGATCTACCACTTGAATCTTATAGCAGTCCAAGAAGGAAATAACTCAGGTTGAACAGATTCCCGCGGTTTGGGAGACATTATATTTCTGCATTTAAATGCTGCACAAAATCGTCCAAAAGGCATCAGTCTTTTTTGCGTGCAGCCATTAAAATGGCGAAATTTCACATAGAACCTTTCAGACTAAAGTGAACAGGGAAAAATCAAAGCAGACATAGATGTCCAGGAAAGGACGAATGAAAAGCTTAGTCACGAAGGCCTACAGTGGGCACTAAATCATGTAAAATTCCTAGCTATAATACTGTGAGTGATTTTTATGGTGGTCACCAGCAACATCAGTTCACTGATTGCTTTGATTGAAGTGACAGTCTTGAGATGCGAAAATATTCATGGTGTGAAATGTCTTTGGATGGATTACCTCTTTGGCAATGTTGAGTCTGTCTCAGAGACCAAAGCACTCTCTGGGTATCGTAGGCTGAGCAGTAAGGTTGACTAAGAAAATCAGGGCTATGGTATTTAAGTACAATTACAACACTTAGAGGGAGGCAAGTATTTGAGGGCTGCAGAGATGTAAAATACTCTATTTGTTAGGCCCAAAACACATGCAGGTAAAACCTAAGGAATATTATTTATTACACACTCTGATACCTATGCATAGATATCATAACAGGTTGTTTCAAAGGGGGGCTACACAACTCTTTACACAGATATAAACAATCCTACAAAGTAGTAGAAAACCTTTTTCAAGTAAAGGGGAGAGAAGAAAAAGTGGTTGAAAAAGTGGTTAAACAAATATAAAACAACCTGCTTTATAATTATAATTTTAACTGAAGTAATCCTGCCCTCACCATGAAAGAGAATTTCAAGTATTCTAAAGTGTTTAGTACACAGATAAAAAACACTTTAAGTAAAAATCTGTTCCAGAAAAGAGAGGGGGTCACTCCCAATTTCTGCACACTAAGGGATCCTGAGAGAGGAATCCTAGTCCAGAATACCACACCCATGGCAATGCAATGGTAGTGCAATGGAGTTGAATTTATGCCCATTTAATCAATATAGTGTAAGAGTGGGCTCCAAGCGTGGTACGTACACTCAGCTCCTGAACTACAATACTAAAGATGACAACACCCAGGTAAGTAAGAGGTTTCGGGGGTGACTACTCACACTGTTGATACTGTTGCAGGAGGTCAAGTGCTTGCAGGTGCAGTGACAGAAATAGGTGCTGGGTTAGGGTCCAGATAGATGGTTGTTCAGATCTCTGAAGAAGATGCAGTTGCTAATGATGTCTACCTGTGCACGGCAGATGATCTTGGACGATGAACACTGCTTCTTCATTGGTGGAGGACAACCCCAGGAAACTGCACGCAAGGTGAGTGGACAAAGAAAGCTAGGTCAGAGGTTGTCAGGCTTGGATCCTTGCACCAGTGGGAACTAGGCTGCAGTCCAGACAGGACCCTCTTCAAGGTAGAGAGCTGCTTCTGCAGCCAATGAGTTTCCTGGGCCAAAAGCTGAGGATATGCCAAGTCTCAAGCTTTAAGTCGAATGGGTGTCTGCTGCAATGACATGCCTTTTCAATGGATGTTCAGCTTCAGGCAGGATCCATGTATTATATAATTCCAGAGACTCTCCATATCCACAATCTGGGCTGGGGGGACTTCAACAGAGCACCAATTGGAATATTACTCACCATGCATGCAGCTTGTGGCTGTTAAATCATGAACCGCCAGATACCATAAATCGATCCAGCAACAGATATTCACTGGGCGAAATGTGGATTGAGACCAGACAATCCCAATTTGACTTTCAACCTGTTCAGTCACACAAAGGATTTATCAGGAATCCAAAGATGACATGTTCATGAGAGTGATGCTCCGAAGTCATTCAGCCTACTGGGGTAGGGATTACCTTCAATAATAAATCGCATTTGGCTCATCTTCTAGCCGAGGAACACTTCGTCTGGACGTAGGAAGTGGGCTCTGAAAGAAATGGTTTAGATAATGTAGAGCACAAATACCAAGGCAATTAACAAACAATTATGCAACAACAATATGCAACTCTTTTATAAGTGGCTTGATGAATGTGTCTGGGAACGTGATTTTCAATTGACTGTGACAACCCGGAAAACAATTCGAAGTTCCCTACTTTAATGCATTGAGGTAATTCGTCACTTCTCCCCAAGGGGTGCCTCCCCTGTTGAGGCTAGGGAGGTGAGCACGATTTGCAAGAATCTCCATAGGAGTCTGGGCAAGTGGCACCTAACTAGGAGTGACTCTCCCTTAGGTGATAAGGACTGCCATTTCTGTGAGGAACTCCCTAAGCATTTCCCCATGGTGGCATACATGGGACTATCAGATGTGAAGAACAGGATAAAAACAAGAGACTTGGCTGAAGAAGAAACTCAAATATACTGTTACAAACAAGAAAGAGAGTCTGTCTCTTTAAATAGAGACCACCTTTTAACTGAGACAAAGAGGCTGAAAGGAGAGCACACGCTGATGCAAAAAGAACTAGAGAGATGCATACGCAAACAAGGGAAGTCCCCTGGCAGCGTAACACCTGAGAGAGGCGGAGTGAATTAGGAAAATGCAGAGCCTGCAACTTTCGGACCAGCTCTGAGAGTGAGAGCAAGACGCTGGACACCAAGCGTTGATAAGGAGAGAGAAACCAAGGAGACAGGAACTCCAATCAAGGTGGTGGCTTGACCACAAAGACTTTGTGGTGGGCAGTGTACCCATACAATCGCACAAAAAACGCTAAGCTGCAAAGTCAGTGAACGGTCCAGATACCCGCTGGCTTATCAGGTCGCACAGAGAGATAGGCCCGAGAGCGGGACACTGGAGAAGACGAGAAGGTTTACAATGTAAACGACTGAATTCAACCCAAGCGAATCCAGACGCCAGAGATGTTCCCCCACAAATTGCAAGGTAACGGGGAGAACGGGAGAACAGGAAGACCGGCGGAGAACCATTATGAAACAGGAGAACAATGTCTCAGTGGAATTGATGAGACAATGAAATTGAAGTTGAGGAAATGGAACTGTAATAATGTGAGATAACGAATCACCATAAAAGCTGTTAAAGAGACCATTAAGATTGGGCCTCAAGTACCCTGGAAAGAGGGGAATGTACCACATATGTTAAGAGGCAGAGACTGTAAACCAGAAAGAAAGTTTTATAAAGGGAAGACAAGTAAAGCCCATAAGAGAAAAGATACACAAACCAAGCCACCCCAAGAGAGGGGGAACATTCCATACCAAAAGTATATGTCACAACTAAGTAAGAATATACTACAGAAGTACAAAAGGCACTTCACTGTGGAGCAACCCATAAGCCAGAGAATGTATAGAGATTCCTGGAAAACAATCACTAAGGAGGAGGGATAACAAAAAGAACCTGTGAAAGAGTTACAAGAATGTACACAGAAAGTGACTAGAGACTTTTTTAAGTTAAACTACCAAAAAGAAGTCTGAAGCAAAGGAGAAAAATTGTGTGAAATGACAATCAGGATAAGGGAGACATTCTCTTGAACTTAGTTTGTTAGACTAGTGGAAGGATCAGTTAGGATTAGTTCTTGGACAGCAGACTTGTTTTCATTGTATGACTTCCTGATGATGAACGACCACCTTAGTGTTTTATATAGCAAGGGAACACCCACAGAGCAATTGGAAAAGTTAGGCCTTTTTTCAATAATTTAATGAAAAAACAAGCAGCAATATCAAAACAGTGTCTTTGTCTCTATTCTGACCCGGCACAATATCTAAATTGATCATCAATATGGCTGTTTGTCTCTTGAAATAAAAATCGGTCTTAGACTCCAAATTCTGTAACTGTGGCAAAGAGAGGGGCATCTGCACGTATTTTATGTCATGATGCCTTAATATCATTCCGAGCTGGCAGAGGATTAAGAATTAATAGACCTGGTCCTCAGCATTGATGTCCAGCTCAACTGAAAGCTATTCTTCTTAAATGATTCTTCATTTTACCAAATTCCTGTTCACTCAAATCAGATTGTGGATAAAGAAAAGCTTGGAATCTGGCACAAAATCTTGTTTCACGAAACCTGGAGTCCAAGTAACCTCTCCAGGGTGAAAACTGGATAATAGAGATAGGGAGACTGGCCACATGGTGCTTGGGGAATCATGAGAACTTCAAGTGAATGTGTGACAAAATAAGGATTGAGTAGGAGGACTGAATATTGGATGCATTCTTTACTCTTTTTGTCCACCTTTTTATTTAGTCCTCATATCCATACCAACTTCTTCCCTTTTGTTTCCTGCAATTGTGAGGGAAATATGCTAAGTTGCTTCCGTGGTCTGTTAATGATTATATGTTTATGCTATTGTGTTTAATTGTAGTTTATTAACTCCACATTTTTCTACCCCACTTCCAGACCAATAACAAGAGGAAATGTGCAGTTTTTCATTGTACTTCAGGGGAATGCAACCTTTGTATCTCCGGATGTTTTGGCCTACAACTATTACTGGGCAATATTGACCAAAAGTCATATCTCAATATGTTTGTTTGGGTAAATGCTCAGTTGTTAGCCGCCAACTACATGTGAGATGTCACAAACACTTTTATTTATAAGACACTGATCAAAATGATGTGGACATACAAGGTTACTCTTCCTGTTTGAGAATACACCGAGCTGTGTGAATATCAAAATTAAATACAAAAGGGTATTTTATGTAATAATGTATATATGTATGTATTTAACTCGATGTTAATGATATTGTCTCATCCTATATCGATTCTGAAAGTGTATTAATATATTTCCAAAAGTTGATATATCGCCCAGCCCTACCTACAACTCCCATCTGCCCTTCGCCATATAGTCAAAGGCAAAGGATCATTGGAGCCATAAGCCAACACCTCTAGAGAGTCACAGGGTGCTTATTCTTAATGTACTTAATGAAAGATTAATTTGAAAAATCAATAATGGCTTTTTCTTTACATCTTGGACATGGAACATTGAAAAAGAGTCCTCGAGAGATACCCAAACTTTTGCCTTTTTCCCACTTACCTGCTCTCCTCAATGCCATCAGCTCATGTCTTTGTACCTGGCTCTGCCCTATTTACATCCCTCTGTAATCTCCATCGTTACTGCTACATTATTGATTGCCAATGTGTTGCATATGAAGTACTCCGATGCTCATGCAAAGAGGGGCAGGTCATATTGTTAAAGTGTATTAAATACGTATTTATTCAACATATTTATTACAGAGTTTTCACTGACAAAAGAAATGTGATTCCATATGTAGTCCTATTTCTAAATTTGATGGCTTGGCTGAATAGCAGAGGTGTATCCTGTATTCTGTTGTTTGCATCAGGAGTGTCTAACTCCAGGCCCCCAGGGCTGCAAACCTGGCCTTTTTTCAGGATATCCCTGATTAATATTCATAAGATAAATTAGCCTGAATTTAGAAATAGTGTCTGCAAATTTATCTCATGAATATTAATGCGGGATAGCCCGACAATCTGACATGTTTTCTGGCCCTCATTGCCTGCAGTTGGACAACCCTGGTAAGCATAGTCAATGAATCGATTCACTTCCGTCTTTTTTCATGACATATTTGCATGCTCCATAGATCCTTCAATGCCAGAGTTCCTGAGCTTGAAGAATGTGCAGAAAAACAGAATCTCCCTTGAGTGGACGCCTGCTGCAAATATGACTGGTGCAGACTTCATTTACAACATCACATACAGTAGTTCACAGGGGGCTTGGAGTGTCACAAACAGCACTGCCTATGCCACCCTTGTGAGCCTGGTACCTGGGACAAACTACACAATACGCATTGTGACAGTCGCTGCTGGTAATTATACCAGTTTTCCTGCTTTCACATCTTCATACACAAGTAAGTTGAGTTTCTGTTTTTGTATACTGTGTTCATGAATGCCCTAGACTGATTTACTTGTTCTCTGACATTGTACCAGCAAATATGAATTCAGTATATCCAAAACCTATGGTGATCTTGTGAATTTATTTTCTTTATTAGCAATAAGCTAAACGTAATAATGCAAGAGCTGTTCACTACGTCATAATTATTGATGCTTTAAAGCTGAAACAAAAAAGACAAAAAAGCTTTTTTATGAAAAAGTCTATACAATCCATGTGCACATGTTTTTGACGAAAAGATGCCATCATATGCCTCAATGTTCTGCAAATATTTAAATGTCAATGCCCCTTTGCCTGCAAAAATTGCTAAAACATAGAAAAAGGAAGCTTTCACTACTGATGTTTTTTCTCCAAATATGTGTCTCTGTAGTGCTACCAAGGTGCGTTTTCTGGGAATATTTTCCTTAAACAAATTGTTACTTGGCTGTATCCAATCTTAACCTAGAAACATTGGAATGGTTATTCAGTACGTAAGAAAAGTCTAATCCTGAAACATAATGTTAAGGATATCAGCTTTACTTCTTCAGCATCATTTGTTGCGAGAGTTGGCTGTGAAATAAATATGGAATATTGCAGAAAAAATATCAAACAATTGTTTGATTTAAGGCACAAAACGGCCCCATATCATCGCTGCTCTCCAGAGCCGGTTTTACACGAGATTGCACCCCAGACGGGAAGCATCTTTGGCACCCCACTCCCCCCAAAATGACAATAACAAAATTGGTGTGTTGCAAATGTTGTAAATAGGGGGATTATTGCGACCACTATTATTACGACGACCGACAATGCTGACTTTATTGATTTTAAAATAAAATGTAAACCCCCCTTACACCACATACATATGCGGGGGGAGACCCCCCGCACCACCCCATATTGACATTATATTACATACCACTGCCCCATATATATATATATATATATATATATATATATATATATATATATATATATATATATATATATATATATATATATATATATATGGTGTAGGGGGGTCTAAAATAAAAGGTCACCAATTTCGGCCCTCTTAATTGTGAGAGCGACATTTTGGGCCAATACCTAAATAGGACACTCGATAAATAACTAGATGGAAATACAAATGCAATAGAAAATGCATATTTTAGATACTAGGTGACCTTCTTAGAATATTACCTGTATTATGGGCCTCATCATGAGATGGGCGGTATTCCAGTGGTAAATCCTACCGGAATACCACCTAATGGAATTACCGTTACCTCCACTTTGTCTGGCGGAATTACCGCCAAATTACAAGTGGGGGTGGGAGAGTTCATCCCCATTTTTTCGAGTCCTTTGGACTCTATGTGGCATTTTTGGCGGAATTATCCCCCGCAGAATTACTGCCACTATAATTTCAGCAGAAAGTGGGAGGATTTACCTATGTGTTCTTGACTTTGCCCTTTGCCACCAGGGATATTAAACATAAAATACCCACTGAAGAGCTCTAAACCCTTCTTTGTCCGCAAGTGGTGATGTGGAGGAACCAGTGTTAGAAGGCAATGGGGTGATAGCACTTCTGCATATCACGTGGGAAAATGCAGCTTTTAATGAGTGCTGCAAAGCGTACATTTTAAGCCCTAGAACAAAAATAGAGAAATAAACATATTGCTATGTTACAAGACTGGTGATTGGCAACATGGGGGGGGGGTAGTTGCTGGGGGACCCACTGAGGCTCGAGGCCCCTTCCATTTGAAAAGGTTGAAAGGCCCTGACACCATCCCTGCTTAAAATATGGCGATTCTGCCAGGCATATAATGGCATTATGGGAGCATGTGGAAAAGCACTTGGCATGTGACAGAAAAACACATTGGCTTTTACATTGTGCTCCGAGTTTTCACTGAGCCCATGAAGATAACGAAGGGTGTGTTTTAGGTACCATGGTGCTACTGGCAGAATTACTCAACAGTTTAAAAACACATATAAAAGCTAATTTGTTTCTTCCATGAACTAAAAATCAAATGCATGGTGAATGCTACATGCACCCTACCTGTGTTGCAAGCTCCTGGGCTGTGGCTTCACTGCGCAGGCTGCAGCCGCAACTGCCAGGTATGACAGGCACGTGAGGTCCTCTGGTTTCAGTGAAATGGTTCCTCTTTCCACACCAAAGCATTCATTACGTTTACAAAAAAAGCCCAGCCACCACGTTTCCAGAGGTCTATTGAGAAGCTTTAAGTGCGTAGATGGCCTTGATAAGTCCGTGAAGAGACCCGGACTTATCAAACAAATTGCCTTTATTAGGGACTGATTAGACGAAGTCATTGCAAGGGCGGTTTGCCCATTCAGTCTAGGCCACACCAGCCTGGGAAAACACTGCGAAATAATTAGCACATAGGTGGCATGCATTTTATACCACCCATGGTTATGAAGTGTTTACGGCTTTCTTAGCAGTGTCCCTGCGGTGGCAAACAAGACAACCGCATCACCTTGGGGTCTGTGATGTCTGCCAAGACATTTCATTGGCACAGGTTCCTTTCTCATTAGTATCGCTTTGTCTTGTTGTGCCCGACTCAAGCACTCATCTGCTTGGAGTCACTATGCTGGGTGTGTTGTCACAGGTTCCAATTGCACCGCTCAATGCCCTGTTGCTGTGGCATGCCTGAGGTGGAACCTTTCAGCTTGCCACATAGCCCGGCCGGCATGGGAAGGACCTTGCCTCCACTTCTGCAGGCACTAACTCGAAGGAAACGCCAGTGTGGTGAAAGACACGGCAGTCGGCAGAGATCGAAGGGGGCTTGGCTCTGCCGCCTCTGCTGACTGCGAGCGACGGCTTCCTCTGCAATAAGTACCATGGGAGAAAAACACTGGATGGATGTTCTCAAACAGATTTTTAAAGAAACCAAAAGCACTGCAGACGAGTTACGGCACACTATGGGTCTGCTACGGCTGGAAAAGCGGCTTTCATGTTTGGCGAGGTGTTTCCTTGTATGTGAACTGAAGGAGGAAGCAAACACCCAATACCATTTAGAACCACACTCACCCCCTCCCCCCATCCCCCGCAGAGATCCCTGCAGCCATGCTTTCAAGACCTGTAACTTTCCGTGGTTGACAGAGCTCTTGAAAGCAGTAGGAGACCCAGTGGTGCCCGCCACAGGACAAGACCCAGTGGCGCCTGCCGCAGCGGAACAGGCTCGAAGCCTGCACCTATATTGAAAAAAAGATGCTTTTATGTCAGTGTTTTTCCAATATGGCAGGAGTTGTAAGGGAGTGACCTCCCAAAATGACGTCATACATTGCTCTCAGACGGAGTCTGATCTTAGATTCGAGTAGCACTTTTTTTTACATGACATTACCACCGTACACAGTGTACCTATTACTGTATAAAATTAAATGATGCAAAAGCATGTGTGTGTGTTGATCCTCTCAACGCCCCCTGGAGACAGGCATGTCAGGCTGCCGCCTGCTCTGCCTTATGCAAAGATCGGCCCTACTGCTCTCTGTGATCCAAGAAGGAGAAAATCCTCTACATGAGAATTGAATACGACCAGATCCATCACAATTGTACCTGCCGGGGGCATGGTCTTGGCCTCCCAGCCAATGAGTAGGCTCAGAAATGGTGCTTAGCCACATGGTAAAGCCCCAGCTGCGAGCCTCCTCAGAGCTGGAGGCTGCAATCTTCCCCCTCCAGATAGTGATGTAAGTGACCCTCCGTGCCCTGCGTCCCCATTCTGCAATCCCTTCCCCTTATCCACACATTTCACCCCCTCTCATCCCTGTCACTCTTACCTTCTGCTTCTATATCCCTCGCCGGTGTCGGGAGCACTAGTGTTCCTGGAGTGTCCAGACGCATGAAAAGGGAGAAGGGACAACATGTAGTCCCTTCTCCCCCTATCCAGGGTGTCCATATTTTTTTTAAATGTTTCTTTTTAAGTTGCAAAACGGCGTACATGTCCTTTCTCAACTTAAAAAAAACACTATTAGCATCCCGGTAAAATGTGCTGGGATACTAACAGCAATATTAGCTGTTAGTATCCATGAACTCCATGAAATGCCATATTATGCTGAGATATTTTTTTTATTCTACTGCTACTGAAACGACACAGCTTCCAATTATGTTCCAGGGACATTAAAAGGAGGCATTTGTAAAATGTGCCCACTGGTCAGGAATTAAAACATAGAATTTCTATGTGGTAAAAAATATGTTTACTTTGTCATTTCTTCAGATTTAAAATTACAATGTTCCTACAAATAAATGTTTAATGTTGCTACAAGGGAATATGCTTGTAACAAATTGAATGTTGGTAGCTCAATCAGTCCTCTGCACAAAAATAATTTTAGGGTGATCAAGAATTGTTCGCGTCAGTAGACTTTCGCTGCACGTTGGCAAGAGAGACCTCTAACCTGAATCTCAGACAGATAAGAGTCATGGGGCCTCATTAGGACCGTTAGCCGTGCCCTTATTAAGGACATGTCTGCCGCCGGTAATGATTTTTTTACCGGGTCCCAGAAAAGGGCAATAACCGGGTCATTGCGACCTTGGCGGACCCGGTTATTGCCCTTTTCTGGGACCTGGTAAAAATCAATCCCCATTCCCATGCTCAATGGGAGTGGGGATGATGCTAACAATGGCCCGTTAACGACGGGTACGTTGTTAGCATCCTGGCCTGCTAGCGGGTCCTGCCTTTCACGTCTGGTCTGACCAGGCGTGAAAAGTAGGACCCGCTAGCAGGCTTCGTAATAGGGCAGCCCGTAATGAACGGTGCCGGTCCCGTACCGGCACCGTTTATTACGGGACCGCCAGGGTCCTAATGAGGCCCATGGACATTGATGATTCCAAAACTCTGCTTTTATGACAAAAAATGTCTGGCTCAATTCTGATACTGAAATCTATGTTTTCTTTCAAAATAATTTGGGATTACGTTTGTTCTCCTTGCATATAATATTGATTGTGTCTATCGACTGCATTTACACGTTGACTGGTCACAATGAACACCCTTTCTCCTACACTCTCCTCCTCATCTAATTGCCTTTTTGTCAAAGCATATTTTCTTCAGCATGCATTTGTTTGCTCACAAAACACATTGCACTTTATATTATATTGGTTTGGTAAATAAGTAACTCCAAAAGGCGCTAGAGGGCCAACCAAGATGGCCGCTTCCTAGTGAGCTCCCACACGGCCTAACATTAATCCGACACAATCATCCGTAAATTTCTGTAAAACCTGCTTGGACCGTCGACCACCCGTGTCAACAGACTCTACTCTATCACATCATGAAGTTTGGGGCGAAAACGGAGGTCTGGAGGTCCTAAACGCAGCCCCACCCTGCGCCCACACCCAGGAGGAACGCGCCGGCCCGCAGGGAGCCTTGGCGAGAAAAGACTATCTGGGCCACGGCTGTGGTGGGGTGAGGGAGATCTGCCTGTCCCTCACACGATCCTCGGGAGGCAGAGCTGGGACGAACACCCGCAAACTCCAGGTGGAGATCGGAGAGGATTTCCCCCTCCCCCTGCTGCTCTAACCCTCCTGCCGAAGCAACAGCAGCCCAGGCCAGAGCGAATATCCAGGGACCGCGGAGACCCACAGGAGAGCTGAGCGAACGCCTGATCACCCGCGCGGGTCAGCCTCAGGATGAGGAGCTGGTCCGTGCTACCTCCCGGTTCCCCCTCTCCTCACGCTGGTTCTGTCTGGCGCGGCGCGGGGCACCAGGGAGCCAGACCAGCGACCACAGAGCGAGAGCGGAGGATGACAGCTCCGTTCCCCCCCTCTTCAGTCTCCCTTCCCTGGGCGCCGGGGACCCAGCGCGGTGAGAGAGAGGCGGAAGCAGAACGTGAAAGTGTGCCCAGCAGATGAACACTTTCAGCAGGTACGGAGCGCACTGGGGATAAAACCTGTTTATCTGCCAGCAGCCTTGCTCAAGCCCCCCAGTGCGATCAAGCCAGGCCCAGCCAAAAACCCGAGATCAAGTAACTGCAAATACATTTGCCCCCCCTGGTTCCCTACTTCCCCCCGAAGCCTGAGGCCGGCAAACAAACTGCACTAATCCCAGCGGTGACAAAATGCAGGTCCAGAGACCACAGATAACGTCAGAGAGCTGCAATCAGCTCAGTCCCACCCCAGGCGGCAGCGGATGGCTGAGGCAGAGGAGACAGAGCACTGCTACCCACTCATTCCCATCACATGCCCGGACCTGCACAGCGCACAGAATACAGTGTGCGCCTCCAAGCAGCGGAGCACCACGGATGTGCCAGAGAGACAGAGGGAGAGCAGAAACTAACGCTCTGCGGCCCGACTCAGCCCTTGGGTGCGGAGCGGGCTGAAGGTGACCAACCCAGACCTGTACAGTCCTCCCGGAAATCCTCTCTTCTTTTAAGCACTCGCCGCCAGCTCCCTACCGCTCCCCCTCCTCATATAGCTGCCTCTACCAGCTGGATCACCATATCCAACCAAGTCCACTGCACAGGAGATAAACCCCCCCCGAAGACACACACGACCCACTGACTTTGGCTGGCTCTCCGGGGCGACCCTTCATGGCTTACCACCAGGGAGAGGTGCATCTGAACCCCTCCCATCCGACTCCCACTCGGCAGAGACCTAGAAATACAACAAGCACAATCGGAGACAAAGGTCCGGATTACGTCTCCTAGCCCTGCTAGCACAGTCGCCCCTGCGAATCACTTCAGCTAAGAATAAACGAACCCCAGCTCTCGGAGTCAGTCAGCAGCGAAACAACCACCATCTAACATCACAACCCTCGCGGCGCCTTCTGCCGCACCACCTCAATGGGGAAAACAGACAGGTCCCAAAGGAAGCTTACCTTTGAATCCGGCGCACTCCCCAAGACCCCCAGGCTCCAAGAGGACTCTGAACCCTCGACCAGCAGCATTGCCCAGATGGACGACGGAACTTCCACTATAGACATTAAGAGCCGCTTACTAGATCTCAAAGCCGGCATTGGGAGCCTCAATAACAAAATGGATGGGCTCTCCTCGAAGGTAGATCTCCTGCAACACAGAATGGACACCCACACAGAACGCCTCAACGAGGTCGAACAACACGTGTCGAATCTGGATGAGAGTACAGCAACCCTGGCAGCTAAAGTCAGTCACCTGGAATCCCAAATGAAGGCGACCATCACCAAATGCAAAGATTTAGAGGGTCGCTCCAGAAGAAATAACATTAGGATTATTGGGGTGAGGGAACAGCAGATCCTACTCAAAATGGCAGATTTCGTTGAAAAGCTATGCACCACCCTTTTCAGTCGTGAGGCCCTCTCCCACATGTTCGTGGTGGAGAGAGCTCACAGGATTCCATCCTCCAAACCCGTCCCAGGGAAACCCTCTAGACCTATAACCGCCAGGCTACTCAATTACAAAGATCGTGATGCCATTCTCCGGTATTACCTAAATTGTTCGTTTACAATTGTTCGAATGAACAATTGACCGAATTTAAAGGGTCACAATTGACCTTTTAACAATTGACCGAATATATATATATATATATATATATATATATATATATATATATATATATATATATATATATATATATATATATAGGGGTTTTGGGGGGTTTGGCGTTGGGTGGGGGGTTGTGGGGGGTTTCCCCTCACATATATGGTACAATTGACCTTCACAATTCGGTCAATTGTGAAAAGGTCAATTGTCATTCGAACAGTTGTAAAACGAACAATTCGTATACAACCCATTCTCCAGCTAGCCAGGGAAAAGGGCGAGCTACATTATGAAGGAGACAAGAATACATTTTTACCCAGATTTCTCCCCAGCAGTACAGTCACAGCGGAGATCCTTCACCTCGGTCAGACAAAGGCTCAGGGATAATCAACTCACTTACTCCATGCTCTTCCCAGCGTGTCTCAGAGTTCAGCATGAGGGGAGAGCCCACTTCTTCCAGACACCAAAGGAAGCCAACGCTTTCCTAGATAGAGCCGGATACCCCGGGCCAGACCCTAACCAAGCACAAGCACAGCGAGAAAGAGCACACAGAAATCCACCTTAACCAACGCGTGGTCGACGGTACCCACTTGCATGCAAGTCATACAGCATTCTAACCAAAATATTCGCAGGAGTTAAACACTCCAAGGGCGTGCAACTTGGGAGGCCCCTGGTACCCCTTGCACAGTAAAGTTATCAAAAACAGTAAGTGGGAGACGGGGGTTGCCCGTGTAAGGAAGGAAGCCAAAGAATGGAATTGTCAAAGTGCCACCGACCTGTTGCCCCCCCCCCACGCCCCGCAGACCACACGCCAAGCCTGATACCCCTTGTGGGACACCGCCAAAACTTCCAACAAGCAGCAAAATATGCCTCACAAAGTGCCCGACGTCCACCCAGGACGAAGACAATAACACCAGCTTAATCGTCCACACTGGTCGCACAATTCAAGGTCGCCACATGGAACATTAGAGGAGGCAACCTCCCCTCTAAAACAAGATGGATCCTTCAATACTTAAAGAGGCACGAAGTAGATATCGCCATGATTCAGGAGACCCACCTACTCACTGAGAAAGAACACCAATGGGCCAGAAACTGGGGGTGCCACAGGTACTTCTCCTCCTTTTCATCATACGCCAGAGGAGTGGCATTCCTGATTAACCATCAAACTGGCTTCCGGATTATCAATGTTGAGAAGGACACAGAAGGCAGATCACTATTAGTGAGAGGGATTATTGCAGGTAGAGACATCATTCTTGTCAACTCCTATGGCCCCAATGTCGACGGAGCAAACAATGTTGATTGGGTACTTACACACCTCTCAACTCAAACCACAGCAACAATCATCTGGGGAGGGGACCTTAACTCCGTCTTAGACTCCGTAAAAGACAGGTCGCGAAGCACAACTCTACCGACCTCCAAAGCCAGCCTCCAAGTATAGGAAATTTGCAGAGCCTACAACCTGGTTGATATCTGGAGACACAGCAATTGGGAACAGCGTGATTACACATTGCATTCGACAGTCCACAACTCTAATTCCAGATTAGACTACTTGCTGGTATCTGCCAGCGGCCTCCTCCACTGTGAACAATGTCGAATCTTACCTAAAACCTTCTCCGATCACTCACCAGTGACCCTCATATGCAATCCATCCACTACTAAATCCCGCCTGCTGCAGTGGCGCTTCAAGCCTGGATCCCTACAAGACCAAGTTTTTGCATCCGAACTCTGTGACGAAATATCAACCTTTTTAGACATAAACCTAGGCACGGTGACATCTCCAAGCACAATCTGGGAAACGCTAAAGTGTTTCATAAGAGGAGTTTGCCTTACCAAGCAGAACGGAATCATTAAGCTGATCCGGCAGGAACTCACCACTAGTGAAGAAAGATTGAAACAACTCAAACTCAAACTCTCCAACAAGAACGACCCACACACCCAAGCAGCACTTAATGAAGAGCTACAAAACTTCAAGACCACGGCGGAACGCAAACTGAAATTCTTAGGCCATAACAGCCAGGTCCGCCAATACGGCAAAGGCCAGAGACCTGGAGCCATTCCCCCGAGACTTATCAGAGCCGACAGAAATCCGACAATGGTCGAGAGGATACACTCTAAACACGGCACAGTTGTACACCCAGATGAAGAAAACGCAGAGGAATTCCAAACCTTCTATCAAGACCTATACACCTCTAAATGCAACTCAGGCTCAGACGGCCTAAACATCTTGAAGACACTTAGCTTTATTGGGTAGAAAGAGAGCTGCGTGAACCTCTTAATGAAATCACACCAGAGGAAATAGTAGAAGCCATTAAAACCCTCCCAAACACCAAAGCCCCAGGACCCGATGGTCTAACCGGGGAATTTTGCTAGGGCTTTTTGGAAACCATAGCTCCTATACTCGCAGAGGTATACTCCGAAACGTTAGAAACAGGCTCCCTGCCACGATCATCCCGCAAGGCCAACATCATCCTTTTACACAAGGCAGGCAAACCCCCAGAAGAGTGCGCATCCTATAGACCCATTTCCCTTCTCAACCTTTATAACAAAATTCTGGCAAAAATTGTCACTGCAGGCTACTACCATTGATGCCGGGCCTCGTGCTTGCGGACCAGGCCGGGTTTGTGCCCGGACGCTGCACGACGTTCGGCATCAGGAGACTGTTTGGTATCACTGAGGCCCTAGACCCCACCTGCCAGGCTGTCGGGTTTTACTCGATGCCGAAAAGGCATTCGATTCGACTCCCTGGAATGGCCCTTCTTGTTCGCCGTACTAACTCAAATGGGCATAGGCGCCCGATTCATTAAACTTGTCTCCATATTATACAGCGACCCCCAGGCTACCATACTGGTGGGATCGGCTTGGTCCTCCCCCATCAGGTTACAACGAGGCACTAGACAAGGGTGCCCACTCTCGGCATTAATCTTCGCCCTAATAATGGAACCATAAGCGTCAAATCTGCTGTCCCAGCAACTCCACAGGGGCCTCACCATTGGCCCACACAGGCTGATTATATCTTTATACGCTGATGATGCACTATTTGTACGATATCCCGTGGAAAATCTTAATCCAGTTATGAGAGAAGTGATCAAGTTTGGGGCAATATCGGGCTTAAAAATGAATCATACAAAATCAATTATATTCCCACTCACTCCCGGTACTAAACAATTCACTGTCGATTACAACTTCGCTTGGGAGACCTCAAAGGTGCGCTACCTGAGGATACTGATGTCGCTAAATTACCACAAGGTATTCCAAGATAACTATGAAGCAGTTGCGAAAACACTGCAGGAAAAAGCAAACCGTTGGAAAGCACTCCCACTGACCTTATGGGGGAGAGCCTCCCTAGTCAAGATGGTGAAATTGCCAAAATTACTATACCTATTCTCCAATATCCCAATTTTGATCCCACAATCCTTTATGAAGAAAATTAAAAGCCTAGTTCTCGACCTACTACGGGCGGGCAAACCGGCCAGAGTTGCTCACTCAACACTGACACTCCCAGTGTCCAGTGGTGGACTGGCCCTTCCTGATTTAGAAAGATACTTCTGGGTGGCCCAGGAGCCATTCCTCAGCTTTTGGTATGCTACTCATTTTATCAGACCACACGTGCAGATAGAACGGGCATTAGCAACGCCCAATTTATTAAGGGCCGTTATGATTAGTCAGCTCCCTGTGCCTATTAACACGATGAACGTGGTTCTAGCGACATATGGGGTATGGAAAAAACGTGCACGAAAATATGATGTTCAGGTGAGATACTCTCCCCTCCTTCCAATCAAATTTATTCCGGGGATCCCCTTAAACTCTGAAAAGGTCTTCCACCAATGGGTGGAAAAGCTACAGATAAAATGCTTGGAGACCTGTTCAGTCAAGACTCCTTTATCACACCCCAACAAGCAACTGAAAGAGGAGGTAACACGCCCCTGGATAAGTTCATCTACTTTAGAACCAGATATACCCTACAGGCTTTATTCCCCATGTTCCCGCAATAACCTCCAACGTGGCAGTTACTACACAACATGATCAAAGCCCAGGGTGAAGGCAGACAAGTCTCACAAATCTATAAATCCATCCTATCAGACATGGTTTCCATCGATACTTGCACGAAAACTAGATGGGAGAGGTACCTCCAGCTAACGATCCCAGACGAGGAGTGGGCATGCATATTGAAACAAACCCAAAAAATAGCCCTTAATTCACGCCTAAAGCAAATACACTTTAACTATCTACATCAGACGTACTTCAGCCCCTTAAAAAAGAATAGACAACAACCGGACCAATCAGCAAAATGTGAAAGGTGCGGATACTCACCTGCAGACTCTGTCCACCTTGTTTGGGACTGCCCCAAACTTACCCCATTCTGGACACAAATCCTCCAGACCACAACAGCAATAATAGGAGAGGAAGTGCAACCCATCCCAACGGCAACACTGCTCGGGATGACAAAACTACTCTCACCCGGAAAAAGGAAACTGGCTGGGTTATTGCTGACCCTGGCTCGAAGGAGAGTTGCCATGTCATGGGGCAGAGGACCAACACCGTCGGTGGCACACTGGCATAAGGACATCCTGTACTGTCAAGACGTTGAGTCTGAATTTATCAAAATACTTCCCCAACACGCACGCCCCCTCCCCCGACATATGATGTCCTCTAGTGACCTTTTTGATCAACGAAGCAATCGAGAACTCTTCTACGACTTCGTCGGGGGAAATGCAGTCCCCAAAACTCTGCTTTTTGATCCACCGAGATACATAAACCAGCGGCTGTTCAGCCAGTTCGTCAGAGGGTGTCATTACAACATTGACTTTGGTCGGTCCAGGGGAGAAATGGGGGGGCTTTGGGAAGACACTGGGGTTACTCACCCCCAGTAGGGGTGGAATGTTCTGTAACTGTTTCCTTTGTTTTTAAAATTTCCAAAAATAAAGTTCTTAAAAAGAATAAGTAACTCCAAGCAATACCTACTTGGCTTAGTTGATATGTAGGGGTCAAGTTGTTTGAGAACCTCCATCAACTTTTCAAATTCAAGCACTTCACACAATCAATATAAAGCACCTTTTATGCCATGTTGCCCTGGCTACCCTAATAAAGATATTGATATAATAGATGAGTTTATACTCATTGCTTTAAGTTTTTAAACTTTTCATCTAACTAATCTGCCACATAATTTTTCACACAATATGAATATGTACCAACACCTCATTAAATCATATGAAATGTATGAGTCTAATTGTTTGTGAACACTGCCTTACATGCACCATATTGACCCTTTACCAACCAAAGAAAAACAATGGCCCAACCAACGTGACAGTGGCCAACGTTTGCAAATATGGAATCAGGCAGTCAGCCCTGCTCTCTGTAAACTCTCCAGTCCCTCTTACATTATTTTATTTACTTAGATTTTGGATTGCACTGGCTCATAACAGGATTCTCATAATACATAGTGTTAATTACAGACACACTGGGAGAATGTGCCTCCCAGCATTTTGATGTATGGGTATCAATGTGTTCTCAGTGTGTTGGTTGGAGAGGTTCATTTCTTCAATTTATCAATAACAACAAAAACTTGTTGTTTTTGCTCGTTTTCATTCACTTCCTTGCACTTTTCTGCCCTTGAAGAGCTTGCTCACCATCTCATCGTTCCAGCACTCTGACATTACTATCCATGTGCATGCAGGTTTCAGCATACAGATGGGCGGCTGCTCTCGCTCTCCACAAGGGATGGGGATTAATTGTATCTGATTCTTTCAATATATGTGCCTCCAATTAAGGTTTCAATTCTTAAGCACATAGTGATTCTTTCTCTATTTTCTGTTTATCAAAGACACCTCAATCTTTTTTTAAAGAAAGTACTTTCACATTACCTACAATGGAATGCACTGAATATTGTTATTTATTTAAACTGATATTAGTTTAATTTGCTTGTGTCATCTATGTCACCTTCATATTCCAAGAACCCTGATGTTCGCATAACAATATGTATAAGTGTGAAACACATACTGACTTAGATTGGAATGTAAAGCTACACGAATGAAATATCTTTGCCTATCACAAGGCAGAGAATACATATTTTATTTAACTGAATGGACTCATTGCCAGCACCTATCCCTCCTTTAGTTAAAATCACTTGTAAGGTGCATTCACACATGTACCAGTGCTGCCATTATATGATTTGCATCCAAAACTATGTGGTGCTTCTATCAGCTCCCACTGCAGTTTAAAAGCATATACTCTTGTGTTATGTGCACATTTCATTGATGACATCCAGTATTCACTAAGATATAATTAAACATGCATTCCTTACTCCAGGCGTTGAAAGAAATTGCTAGACAGCGACAACAATGTATTTATTGACCGAAGCACAAAGCGTTCTTAATTTGTCGACCTATGCCCTCTGACACTTATGACTACTCCTTCTTCTTTCGTTCCAGACAGCATACAGAGTAATATCTAGTGTAGTTTACCTTGTTACTGCCTGATCCGCATGCACATGCCTATACATTGTTGGTCCAGTTATGCTCCCCCTGAAACTGGTCAATCGGCCTCAAGTTGCTCTAACCTCAGGGGTATTCTGTGACCCATGTCTTCAACAGCTGGTGAGGTCAGGTAGGCCAGACTTCCTCTCTGGGATGCCGAACCAGGAATTGCAAGGCAGTGCCTGTGGGTTCCTAGGGAGTTACCAGGCATATCCTGGTGACCCCAAATGCAGTTCCTGATAAATCTGTGATATCTATTATGATTTGTGTCTCAATGCTCCACCAATTTAGAGTTTTTTAAGACATCTGACCTTTTCCTCCTTAGGGCCTGAACGGATACCACCTGGGAATATTACTGTCATAAACAATCACTCAACAAGTTCCTTGCAGATCAGTTGGAACCAACCCCCTGGAATTGTGGAACTATACACTATCGCCATTCAAGGCGCCGTCAACCAAACCCAGAACAGCACAATTGCACAGCCTGTTACTTTCACAAGCTTGCTCCCTGGACGGGAATACACTGTCACAATCACAACAGCCAGCGGCCCTTACAATGAGACATCAGATCCAGTGACGGGAGTAACATGTAAGTGGATATGTTACAGTGTACAGATTCGAAAGTGTCAAAACAGCCACAATACATAAAGACAGAAAATAATTGTTGACTTCAATGTGAATTTTACCGGCACATTTATGAGGTTTAAGTAATATGAGGTAGTTCCTTCACTTTACCGCCAAAAATTGTAGTTTGGAGGTGCTGCAAAAATTGAGGTAACAGATTTACCTCCACTTTTTTCCTGCACCGCAAAACTCGTAATGAGGCCCATTGGCTGTACTGTTTGAGGTAAATATGTAAAATAGGAAGCATCCTCATTGGTAATGCCTCTACACCTTATTTCATGTTTGTCCTTGATTAATCGCGCAATTTGATGTTAATGGTGATGACGTTTTAGATTAATATAATGAACCAATGATTTAAGGTGGCTAATGTTATGTTAGTATGTATTTATCACAGTCCTGCTGTTTGATAATTGTGTTATTTACCATGATTATTTTCTAGCTATTAATATTTGTGTATTGCATGGCTTCGGTGGGCTTGCTTCATGAGCTCCTGCCTTTACACATTTCATCTGGTGCCAGTTCTTGATGCCCCTTCTTGTGCCACTTGCATAGACCAGAAAAATGGGCAGCACTGGTAGTTCCAGTACCCACAACCTATGGGAAGATACATGACAAATGACTCCTGGGAATCTGGGTGCTGCCGCAGGGCAATGGGGCAATTGAAACTGAATAAAGTAAAATCAGTATATCATAGAAGCAGCTCACTGAACTGCGCACATGGGCCCTTAAATGTTAAAGGGCTACAGCAATGCTCAATACACACTCAAATGCATCTGCACAATCACAAACAATATGGTGGGCTTTGGGCGGGGATGATCTGAGTGTGGCGACCACACAAGTGAGACAGGTGCAGCAATAGGGGAACTCTTCGAAAGGTTGTCACATTCCAGGGAATATCTGCTCTTAAAATACCCATAAAGCCTGAACACAGGGAGCCATGATCATGCTCTAGTGCAGGTAATATTGCTTTGTAGAATATTGGTTGCTTGACCCATTACTTGGAGCAGTCCAGGAGGTATGGGGCATGACATCATTTGCTCCAAGAGACTCGTTTCATTACAAAGGAGGTGTCTTAATTCATATGGGAGCGGTGGGGGTTGAGTTCCACTCCTGCCATTCCTCTAATTTTCATGATCTAATCAGTTGTATCCCTAAGAACCTATTTCTACACACATACACTCCAAGGACATACTATATAATGTTATGGGGAATATAGGCTTTCACACATGCCCTTACTTGCTTGTAGGTATTGACTTCAAACTAGCGTCTGAACACCAATCGTACAGAATCCTAGTTGGTTGGACACAGTAAAACTTGACACAGAAAGGCACTACAGACTCTTCTGAGGCAGCAAGGCATTGTGCACTAATGGAAACTGGCACACCCATAGGGAGGGAGTATGCTGTCCACTGCACTTCACCTAACAGCTCATCCCACATCAACTAGCTTTGCCTATGAAGGAATTTTAAGGATGGCATAACCAAAGTTGATATTGCCAATATTCAAATATCCAGCCACACGCTGGTGGCAAAATAACTAAAGTGGATATTTTCAATGTTAATTTGAACGACCACGCTCTGATCTAGGTCGCTATTTAAGTGGATCTGAAAAAGTATAGACCAACTAGGTGTTGACTTAACATGGCTCTCTTCCTAAATTGCAATCTCGCAAACCAAATGAAAAAAAGATCTCATATTTTCTAACATTACACAAAGCCAGCGCTGCATGTGTGAACTGTTCAGCTGGTGGTGAAGGTCCTTATTCAAAAGACTTGCCTAGTGTTCAGCCAGGTGCCGCAAGAGAAAAACCAACAGGAAGTAAATGTAAAAAGGCTCATGGGGAAAAATCTAGAAAAGCAATCCTCAAACCTGAGGAACGCAAATGGACAATGCACTGATATGCACTGATGAATAGAGCATCAGAAATATGACATCAGTATCCTCATACATGGAAGGCAGAAGATGCACTATTTGGGACCAGGCAGAGGTCTTTGGACACAAGAGAAAAGTATGTTACATTTTTTATGTATCAACTAAAAATACTTCAACTCTCCTACAAGAGCTTTGGAAAAAAAGTGTAACACTGGAAGGCTACAGGATGAGGAGCAAACTCTTTGAGGAATTCTGCAAATATAACAGCTTATAGCATTTTGGTGGTGAAGTAGACACAGAAGCTTAGGAAGATGTCCTTGGGTGACTATACCCACTGAAGCTCAGTCAATAAGACAACTCATGCATGGTAATAAAAGTGTCAGTATTGCGGCTCAATTTTCACATGAACACGGGCTCATCATCAGGCCAAAATGATCTACCACTTGAATCTTATAGCAGTCCAAGAAGGAAATAACTCAGGTTGAACAGATTCCCGCGGTTTGGGAGACATTATATTTCTGCATTTAAATGCTGCACAAAATCGTCCAAAAGGCATCAGTCTTTTTTGCGTGCAGCCATTAAAATGGCGAAATTTCACATAGAACCTTTCAGACTAAAGTGAACAGGGAAAAATCAAAGCAGACATAGATGTCCAGGAAAGGACGAATGAAAAGCTTAGTCACGAAGGCCTACAGTGGGCACTAAATCATTTAAAATTCCTGGCTATAATACTGTGAGTGATTTTTATGGTGGTCACCAGCAACATCAGTTCACTAATTGCTTTCATTGAAGTGGCACTCTTAAGATGCGAAAATATTGATGGTGTGAATCATCTTTGGATGGATTACCTTCTTGGCTACGTTGAGTCTGTCTCAGAGACCAAAGTGTACAATATTCTTATTAACCTTTGTTAGGAGCGATTTTCAGAACTGCCAGTGTTGTGGGGTTTCTGAGAGGCCTACCAAGTGGATGAGCTAGGGCTATATACAATTGGTCTTACCAAACACTCTCTGGGCATCGTAGGCTGAATAGTAAGGTAGACTAAGGAAATCAGGGCTATGGTATTTAAGTACAATTACAACACTTAGAGGGAGGCAAGTAGTTGAGGGCTACACAGATGTAAAATACTCTATTTAGGACCAAAACACATGCAGATAAAACCTAGGGAATACTATTTATTACACACTCTGATACCTATGCATATATATCATAATAAGTTTTTTCAAAGGGGGGCCACACAACTCTTTACACTTACACACAGATATAAATAATCCTGCAAAATAATAGAAAACCTTTTTAGTAAAAAGTGGAGAGAGGAAAAAATAGTTGAAAAAGTGGTTAAACAAATATCAAACAACCTGCATTATAATTATAGTTTAACTGAAGTAATCCTTCCTTCACCATGAAAGAGAATTTCAAGTATTCTAAAGTATTCAGTCCACAGATAAACAAAACATTAAGTAAAAATCAGTTCCAGAAAAGAGAGGGGGTCACTCCCAATTTCTACACACTAAGGGATCTTGAGGGAGGAATCCTAGTCCAGAATACCACCGCCCATGGCAAGGCAATGGTAGTGATATGGAGATTAATTTGCACCCATGTAATCACTATAGTGTAAGAGAGGACTCCAAGAGTGGTATGTACACTCAGCTCCTGAACTACAATACTAAAGATGACCACCCCCAGGTAAGTAAGAGGTTTTGTGGGTGACTACTCACATTGTTGATCCTATTGCAAGAGGTGAAGTCCTTGCAGGTGCAGTGACAGAAATAGTTGCTGGGTTAGGGTCCAGATAGATGGTGGTTCAGATCTCTGAAGAAGATGCAGTTCCTAATGATGTCTACCTGCGCTCTTGGACAATGACCACTTAATCTTCCATTGTGGAGGACAACCCCAGGAAGCTGCAGGCAAGGTGAGTGGACAAAGAAAGCTAGGTCAGAGGTTGTCAGGCTTGGATCCTTGCACCAGTGGGAAATAGGCTGTAGTCCAGACAGGACCCTCTTCAAGGTAGAGAGCTGCTGCTGCAGCCAATGAGGTTCCTGGGCCACAGCTGAGGATATGCCAAGTCTCAAGCTTTAAGTCGAGTGGGCGTCGGCCGCAATGACATGCCTTTTCAATGGATGTTCAGCTTCCAGCAGGATCCATGTATTATATAACTCCAGACACTCTCCATATCCACAATCTGGGATGGGGGGACTTCAACAGAGCACCAATTGGAATATTACTCACCATGCAAGCAGCTAGTGGCTGTTAAATCATGAACCGCCAGATACCATAAATCGAACCAGTAACAGATATTCACTGGGCGAAATGAGGATTGAGACCAGGCAATCCCAATTTGACTTTCAACCAGTTCAGTTACACAAAGGAATGATCAGGAATCAAAAGATGACATGTTCATGAGAGTGATGCTCAGAAGGCATTCAGCCTGATGGGGTAGTGATTAACTTTGATAATAAATACCTTCGGCTCATCTTCTAGCCGAGGAACACTTCCTCTGGACATAGAAAGTGTGCTCTGAAAGAAATGGTTTAGAAAATATTTTTACTGTTCTTCAAGAATTCTGTGTTCAGAGCTCAAAGACCAAGGCAATTAACAAACAATTATGTAACAACAATATGCAACTCTTTTATAAGTGGGTTGGTGAATGCATTTGGGAATGTGACTTTCAATTGACTGTGACATTCCGGAAAACAATTTGAAGTTCCATACTTTAAAACATTGAGGTAATTCGTCCCTTCTCCCCAAGGGGGAGCCTGACCCGTTGAGGCTAGGGAGGTGAGCATACTTTGCAAGAATCTACATAGGGGTCTGGGCAAGTGGCACCTAACTGGGACTGACTCCCCTTTAGGTGATAAGGAATCCCATTTCTGTGAAGAACTCCCTAAGTCATTCCCCATGGTGGCATACATGGGACTATCAGATGTGAAGAACAGTATAAAAACAAGAGACTTGGCTGAAGAAGAAACTCAAATATACTGTTACGAACAAGAAAGAGAGTCTGTCTCTTTAGAGACCACCATTTAACTGAGACAAAGAGGCTGAAAGGAGAGCACACGCTGATGCAAAATGAAGCAGAGAGATGATTATGCAAAGAGGGGAAGCACCCTGGCAGCATAACACCTGAGAGAGGCGGAGTGAATTAGAAAAACGCAGAGCCTTCAACTTTCAGACCAGCTCTGAGAGCGAGAGCAAGACGCTGGACACAAAGCATCAATACTGGGAGAGAAATCAAGGAGATGGGAACTCCAATCAAGGTGGTGGCTTGATCACAAAGACTTTGTGGTGGGCAGTGTACCCATACAACAATGCAAAAGAACGCTAATCTGCAAAGTCAACGAACCATCCAGATACCCACCGGTTTACCAGGTCGCACAGAGAGATATGCCCGAGAGCGGGACACTGGAGAAGACGAAAAGGTTAAGAATGCAAACTTCTGAAGTGAACCAGAACGAATCCAGACCCTGGAGATGTTCCCCCACAGATTGCAAGGTAACTGGGAGAACAGGAGAACCGGAAGACCGACGGGGAACCATTATGAAACAGGAGAACCTCGTCTCAGTGGAATTGATGAGATAATGAAATGAAAGTGGAGGAAATTGAACTGTAATAATGTGAGATAGCGAATCACCATAAAAGCTGGAAAAGAGACCATTAATATTGAGCCTCAAGTACCCTGGGAAGAGGGGAATATACCATATATGTTAAGAGGCAGAGACTGTAAACCAGAAAGAGATTTTTATGAAGGGAAGACAAGTGAAGCCCATAAGAGAAAAGATACACAAACCAAGCCACCCCAAGAGGGGGGGAACATTGCATACCAAAAGTATATATCACAACTAAGTAAGAATATACTACAGAAGTACAAAATACACTTCACTGTGGAGCAACCCATAAACCAGAGAATGTATAGGGATTCCTGGAAAACAATCACTAAGGAGGAGGGATAACAAAAATAACTTGTGAAAGAGTTACAAGAATGAACACAGAAAGTGACTAGAGACTTTTTAAAGTTAACCTACTAAAAAGAAGTCTGAAGCAAAGGAGAAAAATTGTGCGAAATGACAATCAGGATAAGGGAGACATTCTCCTGAACTTAGTTTGTTAGACTAGTGGAAGGATCAGTTAGGATTAGCTCTTGGACAGCAGACTTGTTTTCATTGTATGACTTCCTGATGACGAACAACCACCTTACTGTTTTATATAGCAAGGGAACACCCACATAGCAATTGGAAAAGTTAGGCCCTTTTTCAATAATTTAATAAAAAAACGAGCAGCAATATCAAAACAGTGTCTACGTCTCGTTTCGGACCTGGCGCAATATCTAAATTGATCATCAATATGGCTGATTGAGTCTTGAATTAAAAATATGTCTTGGGCTCCATTGGACTCGGACATTGACATTTGATGCCAGGCTCAACAGGTATGGCAAATTCTGTAATTGTGGCAGAGAGAGGGGAATCTGCACGTATTTTATGTCATGGTGCCCTAAGATCATTCCTATCTGGCCAAGGATTAAGAACTAATAGACCTGGTCCTCAGCATTGATGTCCAGCTAAACTGAAAACTATTTTTCTTAAATGATTCTTCGTTGTACCAAATTCCTGTTCACTCAACTCAGATTGTGGATTTAGAAAAGCTTGGATTCTGGCAAAAATCCTTTTTTCAAGATACCTGGAGTCCAAGTAACCTCTCCAGGGTGAAGACTTCATAATAGAGATGGGGAGACTGGCCATATAGAGCATGGAAAATCATGAGAACTTCAAGTGAATGTGTGACAAATTAAGGAATGCGTAGGAGGTCTGAATATTGGATGCAATCTTTACTCTTTTTGTCCATCTTTTTATTTGTAGTCCTCATATCCATACCAACTTCTTCCCTTTTGTTTCCTGCAATTGTGAGGGTAATATGTTAAGATTTGTTGATAAACATAATGTTGCTTTATCAGCTCAATGCTTCTTGCTCTTTGATGACTTTTCGGTTATATTTTAGACGATTTTGTAATGCTGTTGCTTCCGTGGTCTCTTAATGATGATATGTTTATGCTATTGTGTTTAACTGTAGTTTATTAACTCCATATTTTTCTATCCCACTTCCAGACCAATAACAAGAGGAAATGTGCAGTTTTTCACTGTACTTCAGGGGAATGCAACCTTTGTCTCTGCGGATGCTTTTGCCTACAACTATTGCTGGGCAATATTGACCAAAAGTCACATCTCACTATGTTTGTTTGGGTAAATGCTCAGTTGTTAGCTGCCAACTACATGTGAGATGTCACAAACACTTTTATTTATAAGACACTGATCAAAATAAAGTGCAAATGCAAGGTTACTCTTCCTGTTTGAGAATACACAGAGCTGTTTGAATATCAAAATGTACATTTTTTTTTATTTCATATAGTTTATACACACTTTTTAAAATGCAAAACTCAAATCAATAATTTACCTTAATACTCCTCTTAAAATTAACTTATTAGATTTCATTACTTAACAAAAAAAATAAAAAAAGAATACAAAAGGAAAACTTTCTCTGCATATTAACTAAATTGTTACGTTAGTCGAGTAGGCTCTGTCCAAGATTTCTTCCTATTTTGTTCAGTGAACTTTCAAGTGTCTTTTACTGGGTACAACTCTAGCAGAAGTTGAAGTTGGTCTAAAAATCTCATCATTGCTATCAGCAGCGATTTACATTCAGTAATGTGTAGTTGTCTCCACCATTCTTATAGAGTATACGTCTGGTATCGATTCATCTCTCTCCTTAAACAGTTCTCACGTTTGTCTTTCAGTTCAACACATGTAAGGACAAGATGTTTAAAATGTTCTTCCCCTACAGCGCAAAATCTGCATTTCCCCATTTCATACAGGACACAGGCGGTCGGTGTACTTTGTGGAATCTACAAGATTTTCTTCCAAAAGAACCCTTTGCATCTTGTCCGTAACGTTGCGTAGCATCCAAACATGTTCTCCACTCCGTATGTTAAAATCAGAGTTACTTTACTTTCATAGAATCTTTTTACTGGCAGGCATGAAAATGTACCATTTTATTTTGTATTATAACACCCTGCGTTGTTAATTGTTTGCACGTACTTAGCAGTTTTCTTCTCATGGATTTGTCACATATGCTAGAATTAATGGTTGTTCCTAGATATCTTGTTTGAAGGACTTTTTTCAGTTTCTTTGGCCCAAGAGTCCAACTTAGTCTTCGATTGCTTTTCATCCTTCCCCTTTTATTTTCTAGGACAAGGATTTCAGACTTTGTCACGTTAATCTCTAAACCCAGATCTTTTGTGAAGGTGTCCAACACTGACAATTTTCTTTGCAGGCCAATGGGTGTACAGTCCAGAATAACCATGTCATCAGCATATAGTATATGGTGTACTTGCACTCCGTTTATCAGCGGTGGAAATGATACAGCTTTTGTCAGGGCTACTCCAACTTCCATTATATAGAAGTTGAAGAGCGTTGCTCCAAGGGGGCATCCCTGTTTCACTCCACTCTCCGTTCTTATTGGGTTTGTTAGGTTTTCATCGCTGTCCAGCCTGACTTTGATATACATATCGGAGTAAAGTTCTTTGATGGCTTGAATTAGACTATCATTGCACCCTCGCTCTTTGAGTTTGGACCACAGGGTTTCTCTATCGACACCATCAAATGCATTTGCCATATCGATAAACGGCAGGTAAACCTTTTGCCCTCTTCTGATGGCGTCAATTTTCAACAGATTCAAGATGCAGAGATTCACACTGCATCCAACTCCTTTAATGAAGCCAGATTGTTATTCGTCATAGATTTTCTGCTTTTTAATCTATGTTGTAATTTGGGTAAGTAACAGACTTGCAAACACTTTCCCCACTATGTCTAATAGGGCTATGGGCCGATAGTTTGCAGCAACATTGCGAGGTACTTTATTGTAAATTGGAACAATAATCCCTGATTTCCAGGACGAGAGAATCCATCTTTCAGTAATTATTAGTTGGAACAAAGTGTAGCAAAATTCAGTTCACTTCTCAATGTTTACTTTTAGATCTGCATTGGATAGACCATCCAGGCCTGCTGCCCTCGAGGTACTGCTTTTTTTGATAATAGACCAAATGTCATCTCGGTCGAACTTTATTGCCCAGGGACTTGTTATAGGATCAATCTGGAAGCTTGACTTTTTCACCTTTTTGAATAGGTTTGTATAGTGGATTACCCACTCTTTTTCCTGTACCATATTCGATAGAATTGCTTTTTCTTGGTTCATCAACTCGTTTATAATTGTCCAGAATCCTCTCGAGTTCTTTTGGGTCAGCGCCATCAACATTATTTCAGCATCTCTCTGTTCCATTCTTATTCTACGTTCTTTACACCAATTATTGTAATGATTTTTCACTTTCTTTATCATCAACTTCCATTCCGATTGTTGTCACGCAGTGATTCCCCTTATTAGTTTCCTTGTCTCTCTTTTTTTTTGGGTCACCTTAGGATCGCAGTGGTGTCTTTGATAATTAGGTTTATTTTGGTCGGTCTTCTTTTTGATTTTATAGATTTCTAACAGATGTTGGTATTCAATCGGATCAGTTTGCCCATCAGACTCTTGCGGTCTCAGTAAATTAGTTACCGCTGTAATATCCTCGTTCCTTAGACATAGCCTGTTCCTACCAGGTTCTAGCGACAATTGGTGCTTCCATTGCTCGTGTTTAGCTGGTTTTGACCTGTGCCACTCTAGTGATACAATATTATGGTCACTTTGGTTGGACTCACTCACTCTTAGGGACTCGATGTCTTTCGATAGCGCTTCAGATACGAATATGTAGTCTAGTATCGAGTTTTGGGAACCTCTTTTCCAGGTCGATTTCGCAGGGATATCACCCTTTGTAACTCCATTCAGCATGATTAGACTTCTGTTTGACATTTCATCTAGCCAGCTTTTGCTTTTACACTTCTCTCTATGGTTTGTCAGTGGTTTAGAGTTATCATTTTCTATTAGCCTCATATTGAAGTCACCACATAAAATTATAAGCGCTTTCAGGTCTCCTATGAGGATTTTATCAATGACATCAAGCAGATTATCTTCAAGTTTTTGGTTGGTTTTTGATGTAGCATTCCAGTATACATTTAGTAGGTGGAATGGGGGATTCACCAACATGTTTTTCTCATTTGTTTCGATGAAGACTGACTGAAGGAACGGTGAAAAACGTTCCGCTAACTTAATTCTTAAACCACATTTTCTCTTAACGAGGATTAATTGTCCTGACATTGGGTGCCCTTTGTTTTTAGTGATAGCTGGAATTAATATGGATTCATAGCCCTCAATGCATGGTGTTTTTGAAAGCCAAGTTTCTTGCATGCATATCACATCAGCATTTGCTAAGATCTCTGGCGTTGATCTCAGGAGATGAAAATAACCTCGGTTGTTCCAAGTGGCTATCACCAAGTTTGACTTTTGGTCATGGCATTAGCTCTGTTTTGGTGCATTTAGAGATTTAGCTATCCAAGCCCAATTGTTGCTCTCGCCCGAGTTGTTTTCGTTTTCCTCGTTCCTTGGAGTCTTTTCTATCCCGTGCTCAACATTCTCTAATGTTATTTTGATTTTCTTTAGTCTTGCTTCTTCATATGCAGGGAGTGCTTCGTCTACAATCGCTTCTGTAGTCAGATTTGCATTAGCCCTGCTTTCCGCTCTCTTTGACTTGGCTGGCGAAGTAAGCAACTGGGAGTCCTTACCCTTTTTTTGTGATGGTTTTGTAGTCTTTACATTTTCGTGCTTATTCTCCAGTAATGTATTGTCAGCCTCATAGATTTGATAGCCTGCGTTCAGCAGTTGCCGCTCACACATCATTATCGATAGCACAACCTTTTTGTTGTCGATGTGTAGCAGCACACATTTTTGTTTTGTGTCGGGTATAATCTCCACTCTTTTAATTTGTGAGCTCTTTATAAGTTTCAGAACAGGAATTGTACTGAACAATTGTAAGATGGAGTATCTGTTCAGAGGAGCGTTGCTTTTCTTGTTCTCAATTCTTTCCACAAGAATTCTAAACTTTTGAACTGATGATGTATCTTTCTGAGACGAGGGCAGTGCCTTAACCATCTGGCCTCACCAGTATTTGCTGTTTTCCTAATTGATTCACCTGACACTTTCGCCGAACCCAACTTGTCTTTCCACGATTCGTCATTCATGTTGCTTTGCTCAAAGTCTTCAACGTTTTTCATCTGTAATTTGTTAGATGAGATAAGGCTTTTATTCTTATTCAACATGCTCAGTTCTCGTTTCTCTTCAAGTGTAAGGAATGTTTCAATTTTGCAACCCTTGACTTTTTCATTTCTCTTCGGGGAGATAGCTTTCCTTGGTGTTACGGGCCATATAAAGACCCTTTTTCCTTTCGGCCTTCTCCTTTCACCTTCTCGCCTTCACGCGAGGGTGATCGTGGAAGTTGTTGGTCATCGTCCGGAACGCCATGACTGATATTCTTCTTTGTCAACTGATTTGCGTTTGTTGCCATATCGTCTTCTGTCGCGTCTTCGCCTGAGACGCTATAAGTTGACATATCCAATAGCTCCTCAATTTCATCATCGTCAACTGTGATTGCGGCCGGACCCACATTTCTCTTAACTTTCAACACTTCACTCGATCGGTCGATTTGCCCCTTCTCTGCTATCACCTCTTCATTCTTTTTTGTATTCAGTGGCATTCACTGTGATGTTTAGAGCTTTGATGTGTCTGAAGAAGTTTGCAGAACTTTGAGGATTTTTATTCTTTTGTATTTGCTGATTCTTTGTTTTTTTTGTTGGTTTTTTTTTTTTTTGTTATCTGCCACATCGTCCGTTGCGTTTTTTGGCATCTTTGGGGCCACCATCTGTGATTTTGGTTTTTCGAAGATATCAAACCACTCTCCTTCATTATTTTTTTTTGCATCTGCATCAGTTGCTTTCTTGTGGTGTTATTTGCGGCGCACTAGCTCTCTGACCTTCTAATGCAACTGTTGGCGGCTGAGTGCTTGCTTCTTTTTCTTTAGAGGTCGAGGGAGTGACCAGAGCAACCTCAATTACTTTCTGAGGCTTTAGAGCACTGGACTAGCGTGAGCACACCTGAATTGTCTTTTCCTCTTGGGAATTCTCATTTATTGGGGTTTTCGGGGCCTCTGGAATAATCGCTAGATCTTCATCGTAGCAACAGTTCTTACATGAGTTTGTCTTGCGTCTCACTCTCGTGTCTTCAGGCGGTTGTTTATGACAGGTCACACTTATTGGATTTGTTGGAGGATCACTCTCAATCACTGTTTCCGTGAGAGAGTCGTTGTTACAACAAGGCCGTTTCTGATCGTTTCCACACGATCCATCAGAGTTTTTTTGTAACAGTAGCAGTGCCTGTTTCGTGACTTCTGCCAGAAGTCTCTTTTCTGCAGAGCTGTTTCTTATGGATTCCTTGAGGGCTACTAATGAGATGTCATTTCCTCTCCTCGTCATTGCAACCTGTGACGTCATTTCTTTCAAATCAATCTCCAATTTTACAATCTTGGAATTGAGTAGAGCAATCAAGGTCGTTTGGTCTTTAGAGTTCTCATTTAAGTTCTCGTATAATTTCATCAAAGGTGCCACCGCTATCGTTGAAGCCAACATCAAGATAGGACTTAAGTTTGAAATTATCTTGTCTAGAAGGACAGCTGTGTCCTTTGGGCTCCTTGATCCTCTCGTATGTTTTGAGTATGAGTTTTGAGGTTTTCCGAGCTTTTTGAGTCGGCGCTCGCACTGTCCACTGATTCGGAGGAGGTCGAACCAGTTAGGCCTTCTCTCGTTTTTTTAGATGTTAGAAGATCGACCTCCTCATCATGTTCAGCTACCATGTCATGTTTTCCACCTTTGAGTCGTCTTGGGTAGCGACCGACATCCTCCTCTGAACTCACTGGGCACCTGGACCTTTTTTGAGAGGCCAGGATCTCGTCATTTCTGGCCTCAAACATAGGTGTGTTGCATTTGAGGCTCATTACTTCACAAATACCCCTATCTATATTTTGCATCTGCTCGGGCTGGGGCATTGAGCTTCCATTGACACTCGATTGCGATGGCCTCTTTGGGTTCGTTATTTTATTGTTGAGCTCCATCAAATCTTTTATCAGCTGGTCGGCAATCCCTATTGAGTCTGTACGACGAGGAGATTGCTTTGCATTTGATTCAACCAGACTCTCTTTCCAGACGTCAAAGTGGCCCCAAGTGTCAGCTCTTCCTTCTGATTTCTCCTCCTATCTAGCGCACTCATTTCCTGGGGTCAATGTTTGACTGATGTTTGACTTGACCCTCCCTTGTAGGAGTTGATCTTCCCTACTAGTACTCATAGTCCCAGGTTCCTTTCTTCTCACTACTGGCTTGTGCATTTCAGCAACTCTTAGCCAAGCCAGTAGTTTTAATGTAAAGCCGATCTCCTCGGCTCATTTAGCTGCTTCGGTTGAGCAACTGGATCCATTCTTATTGTCGCACCGTTTGAGCACGCAATCTGAGCTTTTGAATGCGCGGCTGTCAGCTTGTGACCTTCCTGCTCGACCTCAGTGAAGTTGGGTCAGCTCCTCGAGTGATTTGTAGGGTTTGCTTCGTGTGATAGGTTCTTTAATTCAGAGTTCAGTGCTCCATACCCAGTTTTGGGATCTTTATTTTGTTGCCCCCTCTGATTATGTTCGTGGTCGTGAAATTCCCCTGTCATTAATCTAAGCATCTCACGCTCTTCTAGATTGCACATGTTTGGATCTTGCAATCCTTTTGCTCTCGGTTCAGACATGTCAGGCATAGTAGAGGGCTGGATGTTTGTTAGGATTGGGGCGCAGTGTATCAAATCGGAACATGAAACTTTGCTACGAATGCTAGCCCCTCCCAGAGCGCTCAACTGTTTGCTCCTTGCTGCAACGTCCCGATGCATTGCTTGTGCTTCTATTGTGAGTAGTTCTTTGTCTTTTCTTTTTCTTCACACACCTCGGCAACCTCCTCCTCCACATCGTCCTCAAACTCGCTCTCACTCTCACTCACGCTCTCACCTTCTTCGGTAGCCTCGGCATCCTCCGGCAGTGCTTGTGTGGATCTGTTCCAGTCCCACCCTCTATTCGAGTTGTTGAGCACCAACGATTGCTCCACCATGGGGCGTGGTGCGCTAAGGTGAGTGACGAGGGGCGCCTCTTGTGAGTTTTCACGGGCAGGATTGCTTTGGACTCCTCCGTCTGGGATTTGCTCACTTAGGGTATGTATTATTACATTTTGTCCTCTTTTTGCTTGGGCACAGGTTTTTACTCGCGTGCCAATCCTCATTACTAACGAGGTTCCAGTGGGTACAGTAGCGGGCGCTAAGGCGTGCAACATGTGTGAGGGGACCTACGCTATCCCTCGAACAGGGCTCTCCCCCATGGAGATACAGATCGGACAAATCTCCCGCTGACACTTCAGAGCCACGCACCCTACGGGCCCCCAGGGAACACAGGAAACACACTCCTGCACACTCTGCTACGCTCCGCGTAGCTAAGGGGTTTTTGTAGAATGGCTCCTCCTTTGACAATAACCCCGGTAGAAAGAGTGTCGTGCAGGACCAGGAAACACACTCCTGCACACTCTGCTATGATCCGCGTAGCTAAGGGTTTTTTATAGAATGGCTCCTCCTTTGAAAATAACCATGGTAGAAAGACTGTCATGCAGGACCAGGAAACACACTCCTGCACACTCCGCTACGCTTCGCGTAGCTAAGGGGTTTTTGTAGAATGGCTGATCCTTTGACAATAAACACGGTAGAAAGACTGTCGTGCAGGACCAGGAAACACACTCCTGCACAATACAAAATTGTAGTTTATGTAATAATGTATATATATATATATATAATTCAATTTTAATTATATTGTCTCATCCTATATCGATTCTGAAAGTGTATCCATATATTTCCAAAAGTTGATATATCGCCCAGCCCTACCTACAACTCCCATCTGCCCTTCACTGTATAGTCAAAGGTGAGGGATCATTGGAACCATAAACCAACACCTCTAGAGAGTCACAGGCTGCTTACTACTAATGTACTTAATGAAAAATGTATTTGAAAAATCAATAATGTTTTTCTCTTTACATCTTGCCTTTAATTATCTCCAAATCGCAGGGATCTTTGGCATCAAATATCAGCAAAAGGATCCTGCTCACAGCGCCAATTGTTTTGCTTTAGTTTAGCCACACATGGAGAGCTCACTCCTACGCCCCCCACCCCTTTGCAAAATCAGTTATTGTACTCAGATAGGCAAATAAATACACATAACACATTGGCTATAATAAGTATATAAATGGCTTGTTAAGGGCCATTTATTCAAGTACAATATTTATATATGTATATATGTAAGAAAAAAAGCAGCATACAGTTAGATATACAGAACATAGCAAAGTGACATCACTGTTAAAGTAGTTGGAGAAGACATCTTCATCTCAGCCACATCAACACTGCTCAGTCCCAGAGCAGGTAGGCAAAGAGATCACTCGTCTTAATGGGAATCTGAGGTGGAGCGTCCTCCCTCTCAGCGAGACTGCAGCACCCGGGGTCGGGATTCCAACTGAACTCTTCCAATATCTTCTCTTGTATGATGGGGCTACTTTCGATTCCCACCCATCATGGATTACCACTGCTCACGTCCGAAGAGCAGACGACAAGCATGAGGGGCCAAGAGTTGATTATTCCAGTTAGAAGCAGAAAAATCCCAGCTTCCCTGCTTGCTTTTGTTCCCACTGTCCCTTATCACCACACCTGCAGAGCGCTCCAACTTTCTTTCTAGCTTGTCCTAGAGCAGACAATACCATAACCATTCTCCCCAATTAGTTCAACTGACATCAATATATGACCTTGCCTTGACTGCAGAAATACATGTTTAATTGCTGAGCCCAGGAAAACGTAGGCTTTCATGACTTTTTCATTGCTTTTATGGAAATGAGTGTCCAGAATGGCCTCGCATCGTCGTCATGTTTTTTAGCCTGTTTTTCGCACATGCACTACAATAACTGAACTGACATCTAACAAACGCAGATAACGGAGCCTGAGTGCTATATATAAGCTCTCCTTTACCGTCATCTCTCATCAACAAAAACAGGGAATAGAAATGAACATCTGAAACACATAACTGAAAAGAGCAGATGCTTGGTCAGCCCATGGCAGAACAACAGACCAAACAAAGGACCGCCTGCCAATTCAGCATAGCCCGGCCACATTGATAGTCTATAATTTCGTACCCCAAAATGGCAATACCAAAGTGAGAGAGAAATTAAGCCCCCTTACAGAACACCCAAAGAATTTAGACTTGTCAGGGCTGTCTGACTCTACACTGACTGCCTTAAGCGTTGTTCTTAATTCTTTGGTGTATGTTTTGAGTCCTTGAAAGGTGTAGTGCAAACACACTTTGGCATCCTGTTACAATTAACCAAAGAAATAGGTGGCTATGAATCATCTTTGGTGTGTCTGAGTGGGGCAATAAACTCAGTAATTAATGAGCCTTTGGAAGAGCTTAAGACTATCAGCCTAGAACAAGTGTGTGAGATAAAGGAGGTGAAAGCGCATTTCAGAACTTTTAAGTACCTCAGTGAACACATTTGGACAGAAATAAAAACTTTGCAAGATCAGGTTAAGATAAAGATACAAGACGAAATATCCCCAGTGATCCAAACTGAGGGACGATATGTAGAGGTCTCCTTGGGTGACACCCCGCTTCCTATGTCAGAACTTACTGAATTCATTAGATTGGCCCAAATAGCAGAGGATTCAGAAATACAGACTCAGCCGGGAGGAAAGCCTGAGTCACTTTCAGACAATTCTAAGAGAGCAACTCTAGTAGAAGTATGCTCCACAGACAGTGAGTGAGTCGAAGGAATCCACAATGTACATGTGACTGAGATGCCTAAGCAGGAGATCAAAAGAAAAAGAAAGTAAAAGAGTACGTTTGAAGACATTTTTGGCATCAAGCAAAAACCACAGGTGATGGACTGCAAAGGAAAAAAGCAAAGAACTGCTAAGCAAAAAAAGTCTGGAAAGAGGAACTTCTTTAATGCATTGGACAAACTTGCAGCACAGAAGCAAATTAGCAAATCGAAAGGGAAAGCAGAAATAATTACATTTGGTCAACAAGTAGACATGAATAAAGGGCTGGCCCTAAGTGAACAATCGTGCTCAAATAAAAAAAACTGGAATGGTTGATAAATCTGTATCTAAACTTAGTGTTGGCTCTCAAACTATAGATAATGAAAATCTGCTTGTCAAGCCATTATGTTTGGCACCAATCTTTTTTCGGGAAACCAAAACATCCAGCTCGGCTAATAAGAATATAGGAACTCATCAAAAGACTCCTGTTACAAGCAATGATGCCGTTAAGCAGGTTCAGGTGATTGAAGAAAGGTGTAAGGACCAGAGGAAGGAGGAATCACAAATGAACCTTGTTAATGAAAAAAATAACTCCCCTGGTAAAGGGAAAGCGAGCTCTGCAACAGGAAATGATGAAATACTACGTAAAAGTTACCAAAATAATGTCTTATCAAAACCATTTGCAGCACCGAGAATCTGTCTGAGACAGATGAATTAAAATGAAGAGGCCAGAGCATTAAATCGAAGTACGATTCTATCCTTTACTCGTAAGATGCCGGATCTATATCTATTTTCCACTGGGGACATTGATCGAATATCCTTTCCTTATGGTAAAGTGACGTACATCGCTGAAGTGACTTTGAAATCTAATATGGGTCTTCATGCTCTGTTAATGTGTGTAAATGACTTCCTAAAATTGGGTTTCAAGTGATTGGAATCTTTACCGAAAATAGAGATGATAGAAAATAAAAGTAATAGAGAGAATATTGGCTTTAATTTTCATAGGGAGATGAATACCCGGTAAAAACCCATGATGAAAGCAGAGAGAAGCATTATAATACTACTAGAGAAGCAGCAGAGAAGGGTAAAACAAAGAGTGTGAGGAGTTACTTTAGTAGAGGATCACATTTTATTTATTAGCTGGAATGCGCGTGGCCCTTCCTCCTTTAGGGATGTTGCAAACAGTGAACTAATCTTCCATGACCACAATCTGATTTTTTTTCAGCAGACGTGACTTTTGGAAAAAATTGCAATAAATGGTTTTATAATGTTTGAACAATTATCCACATGTCCTAATGGAGGGAGACGCTCATGGGGCTTCCTAGCAGCAATTTGAAATACTGCAGGATTCAGTGTGAAGTGTATACGCTCTGATCTTCCATGTATCCTCGCCATATGCTATGTCCTCAAGAGGGGGGAATAATGAGACAGCTGGTCTTCATTAATGCGTGTTGGAACACGGCAAAGATACATTTGTCAGTATTTTTTAGACGATTTGTCATCCATACTCACGGAGGTCAGTATTAACTTTGCCAACGATATACTGCTGCTTGCTGGAAATTTGAATGACCACTGTATACTTATATTGAATGTATTGAATAGAACCTCTATAGGAAGATCCCGAGTGGAGAGATGGAATAGTTTCTTTGAGGAGTGGAATCTCCAAATGATTAACGGGAATACAGTGGGGGATATAACGCCTGCTGCAACATGGAGGAATGGGAATGCAAGATCAATAATTGACTATTTGGTGGTCTCGCCTGAGCTTTTTCACTCTTGCAAGAGCCTTAGGGTAAACGCTTTGAGCACCAGTGTCCATTGGTCTTTGTGAGTGTCTTTTTTGTTGGGTACTCTGAAATCAAAATATCTATATGTCTCCAATGTACCGATAAATGTGAAGGGGAATCGAGTGGCCAGATTTATAAAGGAAAGTTACTCATTGAATACAAAACTGAAGGAAATTATTCAGGGTGGGAACGAAGTTGAGGTGCATAGTTTACTGTCACCAGGCAGTTATGTAGATTTCATATGGGAGGTAGAGCCCCCAAGGACTAGGTCCGATGTTAAACCTATTAAACATGCGCACAAGTACACACTTGAAAAAGAAAGCCCTTAACAAGGAGGTACATGCACTTAAGTATGAAGGAGGGTCTAAATGGTTGCTTTTTAAAAAAATATATCATATCGCAACAAGTTGCAGGAGCCTAGATTTCTGCAGACTATGCGAGACGGTTAGCGGGTGCTGGAAGCGGTGATGCCGACCAATGCGAGAAATGGTTGGGCAATAGTAAATGGCCAGACTGTCACTCAACGGGCTCCACAGGTGAATACGGTCACAGAGGAAGATTGGTTAAATCAATATAGCAAAATATTTCAAGTACCTAGGAAAGGCCCGATGACAGCTGCTGAGGAGGCTAGATGGGAACTCCATAGTGACAAGGAAATAATTAAAGGATTAGCAGAGCCTCCCGATTGAGGGCAGCAGGCCCTAATGTGATAACAAATATGATTCTGAAGAATGATGTCACAAATTCGTCAAAGATTCTGCTTGAATTGTTTAAGAACATACTGAATACTCTACAATGTCCAGAAACCTAGAAGCGGGCAATTGTCATCGCCATTTATAAAACGGGCGATAGGGCAGATCCTGTCAACTATCGCCCTATCGTCCTGTTAGATCCGGAGAGTAATATTTTCAATGGTATTATTTTAAAAGAGTTAGAGGAATGGGTGGACTCTAAAGGGATATTGTCAAAGTCGCTAATTGGATTCCGTAAAGGTCAGTCGACAATGTTGAATGAGCTGGTATTGCGTGTAATCAATGCTAAAAAAGAAGGGAGAAAATAAAATGATTTATAGATCTCTAATTGATCTATCTAAAGCTTTTGACATGGTCAATAGACACAGACTGCGGCAAAAGATAAAAAATGGGGCATTCCAGAGGGACTATTGGCCATAATAATAAATCTGCATGATGAAACTACCATGCAAGTGAGGCTAGATATACAAGGTAATCTCTCCTCTCTTATTCTCACAGATAGAGGTGTGCAGCAGGGATGCATGTTGGCTCCCTGCCTCTTTAATTTATATCTCACAGACCACGCAGAATTTCTTTCCTCACATGCTTTGTCTAATCCCAGAATTGGAACAAGCAAAATTAATTATTTGGCCTATGCAGATGATTTAGTCTTATTAGACTGTACTCCCATAGGCCTCCAGCGCCTTATTACAGCCGTCATGAAATATGGCAATAAAAATTGCTTAGTAGTACATCCAACAACATCAAATATAGTGATTTCTGGCAATTCACAGAGGAAAAAGCCTCAGTTCACTTGGAATTTGGGTAAGCAAACAATTCCAGTCTTAAAAAAGGTTAAATACCTGGGATTCCAACTTAAAGCTGCCCCTTCATTAAAAGATCTAGTGATTGAAATGGAGGGTAAAATATCTCAATGTACAAGCCAGATAAAAAACTGTTAAAAACATATTGCCAGTTCTCTCTGCTTCCTCTAATAAAATGTTATAATGGAAAGGTGATTCCCAGTATTCTCTTTAGGGTGTGATATGGAACAAAGTTTTAGTCCTTCCTCCGTCTTTACTGATTACCCGATTAAGGTATGAATTGGGCTTGCAATCCTTATGTGCCCACCTGAATTGGAAAATACTATTACTATATAGAGCAGTGATTTTATCTGGGAAGAATTTTCTCTATGAGGATATAAGAGATTTGATGATTTTAGAGAGTACCTATCAACTTTTAAATGGGACGCTAAAGACATCTTGGCAACATGTAATGAAACAAAGATATCCTTGGTTGATAATCCTGATATGGTCAAATGCTCATTGCTGAGGTCTGATTGGATTTTAACAAGGGCCTCCTTCTCTGAAATGAAGTTTTTTAAAGATGTTGTTATTAGGGATAAACTTAGAAGTTGTATGCTACCATATATGAGAAGAGTCCCGATGCCCAGATGGAGAGATGAATTGCTAAGGTTTCGATTAAACTTGATTAACACCAAGGAATTTGAAAGAATTTGTCTAAAATGAGATCCTTAGGAGGGAAATTGTGATCTATGCAGAGAAGGACTCCGGCAAGATGTACGTCATCTATTCATCTCCTGTAAATTTACAGAGGCCTTGAGGTGTAGATATTTTGCTCGATTTGTACATAACATCAACTGGCTTAATACAGAAGAGTTCTGGCTAAGACTATCTGCGGGGTCGGAAGTCTTCTTATCATTGGAAATCTTGAAGTTGTTAAATGAGTTGGATTTTATAGAATTAAGATTTTATAAGATTTAGGGACAGTAGAGAAGGAGGTTGGTAGGAATGGTTCATTGCTGTGTTTGAATATGAATATTTTATTAATTATTGTGATATTAAATATGATAATGTATTGTTTTTTGTAATCTTTTGATGCTGTGATTGTGAAAAGTAAAAAATATGACTTATATACAATGTCATTTTTGGGCCCGGTGCAGCAAAAGAAAAACCAACAGGAAGTGAATGTAAAAAGAGTCATGGGGAAGAATCTAGAGAAGCAATCCTCAAACTTGAGGAACGGAAATGGACAACGCACTGACATGCACCGATGGATAGAGCATCAGAAATATGACATCAATATCATCACACATTGAAGGCAGAATATGCACTATTTAGGACCAGACAGAGGTCTTTGGACACAAGAGAAAAGTATGTTACATTTTTTATGTGCAGACTAAAAACACTTCAACTTTCCTATAAGATCTTTGAGAAAAAAGTGTAGTGCCGGAAGGCTACAGGTTGAGGAGCAAACTCTTTGAGAAATTCGGCAAATATAACTGCTCATAGCATTTTCGTGGTGAAGTAGACACAGACACTTAGGAAGATGTCATTGGGTGACTAGAGCTCGTGAAGCAGAGTCAAGAAGACAACTCATGCCTGGTAAAAAAAAGTTTCAGTATTGTGGCTCAATTTTCACATGAACACATGAACACAGTATCATCGCCAGGCCTGGTGTGGGCGGACGAAAACCCCCTCAGAGACATGATATTTCTGTATTTACATGCCTCACAAAATCGTCTGAAAGGAATCAGTCTTTTTTGTGTGAGGATATTATTAAAATGCAAAATCTCACATAGAACCTTGCAGACTATCGAGTGAACAGAGAAAAATCAAAGTTGACATACATGTATGTTCAGGAAAGGACAAAATGAAAGGCTTCTTCACGAAGGCCTACAATGAGCACCAAGTCATGTAAAATTCCTCGCGATAATACTGTGATTGATTTTATTGGTGGTCACCAGCAACATCAGTTCACTAATTGGTGTGAAATATCTTTGGTTGGATTGCTTTCTTGGCAATGTTGAGTTTGTCTCAGAGACCGAAATGTACAATCTTCTTATTAACATTTGTTAGGTGCGATTTTCAGAACTGCCAGTGGTGTGGGGTTTCTGAGAGGCCTACCAAGTGGATGAGCTAGTGTTATGCACAATTGGTCTCACCAAACACTCTCTGGGTATCGTAGGCTGAGCATTAAGGTAGACTAAGGAAACCAGGGCTATGGTATTTAAGTACAATTACAACACTTAGAGGGAGGCAAGTATTTGAGGGCAACACAGATGTAAAATACAAACAAAACTTAAGGATAACTACTTACTACACACACTGATACCTACGCATAGATTTACATAATACGTTGTTTGGCTACACAACACTTTACACTTACTCACAGATATAAACAAATCTGTAAAGTAATAGGACACCTTTTTCAATTAAAGTGAAGAGAGGAAAAAGTGGTCAAACAAAGTGGTTAAACAAATATAAACCAACATGCTTTATAATTATAGTTTTAACTGAAGTAATCCTTCCCTCACAGTGAAAGAGAATTTCAAGATTTCTAAGTTTAGTCCAAAGATAAACAACACTTTAAGTAAACGAGAGTGGGGTCACTCCCAATTCCTGCACACTTAGGGATCCAGAGATGAGGAATCCTAGTCCAGAATACCACCACCCATGGCAAGGTAATGGTAGTGCTATGGAGTTGACATTACGCCCATTTAGTCACTGTAGTGCAAGGGGTGGCACCAAGAGTGGTATGTACACTCAGCTCCTGAACTAAAATACTAAAGATGACCACCCCCAGGTAAGTAAGAGGTTTTGGGGGTGACTACTCACATTGTTGATCCTGTTGCAGGAGGTCGAGTGCTCGCAGGTGCAGTCACTGAAATAGGTGCTGGGTTAGGGTCCGGCTAGATGACAGTTCTGATATTTGAAGCAGGTGCAGTTCCTAATGATCTATACCTGTACACAGTAGAGGATCTTGGATGATGACACTGCTTCTTCCATGGTGGAGGACAACCCCAGGAAACTGCAGGCAAGGTGAGCGGACAAAGAAAGCCGGTCAGAGGTTGTCAGTCTTGGATCCTTTCACCAGTGGGAAATAGGCTGCAGTCCAGACAGAACGCTCTTCAAGGCAGAGAGCTGCTGCTGCAGCCAATGAGGTTCCTTGGCCACAAGCTGAGGATATGCCAAGTCTCAAGCTTTAAGTCAAGAGGGTGTCTGCTGCATTGACATGACTTTTCAGTGGATGTTCAGCTCCCAGGATCCATGTATTATATGATTCCAGACCCTCTCCTTAGCCACAATCTGGGCTGGCTGTTCTTCCACGGTGCACCAATTGGAATAATATTCACTATGAATGCAGGTAGTGGTTGTTAAATCATGAACCGCAAGATACCCTAACTTGACCCAGCAACCGATATTCACTGGGCAAAATGTGGATTGATACCAGATAATCCCAATTTTCAACCAGTTCAGTCACACAAAAGACTAATCGCGAATTCAAAGCTGAAATATTCATGAGAGTGATGCTCTGAAGTCATTCAGCCTGCTGGGGTATGGATTAAATTCAATAATAATGAAACTGGGCTCACCTTCTAGCAGAGGAACACTTCCTATGGGTATAGAAAGTGGTCTCTGAAAGCAAATGGTTCAAATAATGTTTGTATTGCACTTTAAGAAGCCAGTGTTCAGGGCATGAACCCCAAGGCAAGTAAAAAACAATTATGCCCAACGATATGCAACTCTTTTATAAGTGCCTTGGTGAATGCATCTGGGAATTTGACTTTCAATTGACAGTGACAGCCCGGAAAACAATTTGAATTTCCATACTGTAATGCATCAAGGTAATTCGTCCCTTCTCCCAAAGGGGGAGCCACCCCATTTGAGGCTAGGGCAGTGAGACCGCTTTGCAAGAATCTCCATAGGGGTCCGGGCAAGTGACACCTCACTGGGAGAGACTCCCCCCTTAGGTGATAAGGACCCCACTCCCGGGAGGAACTCCCTAAGTCATTTCCCATGGTGGCATTCATGGGACTATCAGATGTGAAGAGCAGTATAAAAACAAGAGACTTGGCTGAAGAAGAAACTAAAACATACTGTTACAAACAAGAAAGAGAGTCTGTCTCTTTAAATAGAGATCAGCATTTAACCTAGACAAAGAGGCTGAAAGGAGCACACACACTAATGTCAAATGAAGCAGAGAGATGCATACGCAAACAGGGGAAGGCCCCTGGCAGCGCAACACCTGAGAGGGGCAGAGTGAAGGAGAACCGCAGACTCTGCGGCTTTCGGGACTTCACTGAGAGCGAGAGCAAGATGCTGGACACCCAGCGTCGATACAGAGCGAGAAACCAAGGAGACAGGAACTCCAAGCGTGGTGGTGGCATGACCACAAAGACTTTGTGGTGGGCAGTGTGCCCATACAACAACACCAGAACCACTAAACTGCAAAGTCTGTGATCCGTCCGGTAGTCCGCTGGCTTACCAGGTCACAGAGAGAGAGAGGACCAAGAGCGGGACACCGGAGAAGATGGGAAGGTTAAGAATGCAAACGTCCGAAGAAAATCTGAGTGAACTCAGATCCCGGAGACCTTCCCCTACAGATTCCGAGGTAACGGGGAGAACGGTAGCACCGAAAGAAAACCAGGAAAATCATTCTGAAACAGGAGAACATTGTCTCAGTGGAATTGATGAGTCAATGAAATTGAAGTTGAGGAAATTGAAGTGTAATAATGTGAGAGAGTGAATCACCATAAAAGCTGGAAAAGAGACCATTTAGACTGGGCCTAAAATACCTTGGGAAGAGGGGAAAGTAACACATATCTTAAGAGGCAGAGACTGCAAAATAGAAAGAGAATTCTATGAAGGGAAGACAAGTGAAGAAAATCAGAGAAAAGATACAAAAACCAAGCCACCCAAAGAGAGGGGGAACCTTACATACCAAAAAGTGCAAACACAAGGTTCCTCTTCCTGTTTGAGAATGCACAGAGCTGTGTGAATATCAAAATGTAAATAAAAAATTGAAGTTTATGTAATAATATGTATGTATATGTTTATAACTCGATATTGATGATATTGTCTCATCCTATATCGATTCTGAAAATATATTGATGTATTCCTAAATGTCGATATATTGCCCAGCTCTGCCTACAACTCCCATCTGCCCTTCGCCATATAGTCAAAGGCAAGGGATCATTGGAGCCACAAGCCCACACATCTAGAGAGTCACAGATTGCTTACACTTGATGTACTTAATGAAAAATCTATTTGAAAAATCAATAATAGCTTTCTCTTTACATCTTGGACATGGAACATTGTAGAAGAGTCCACGAGAGATACCCAAACTTGTGCCTTATTCCCCACTTTCAGAGTTATTTTGGTGGTATTTTGATGATAAGCTTGTTGGGGTACCTCGTGGTAATTTGGTGAGCGCTAAATATGGAGTACTTCCTGAAAATTGCTCTTATACTGAGGTCACTATGGTAAGCCAATACTGGACATAGTACACTCTAGATGATAACTTCATGTCCCTGCAGAATTTTATTTGCAATACCACATCATGCCCTTTTGGCGTTATCTCAGAATACATTTACCATGTAAACAAAATACTGTCATTCATACAGAGCCCATGAGGAGAACACAATTCACAGTGACCAACTTTTTGACAAAATACATTATCACAAACGGCAACATGAAATTACCTCCTGCGGTAAATTGCAACTACCACTTGTTATTCACAGTTATCTGTGTTACCGCAAAAGACCATGGGCCTCATTACGAGAATGGAAGTAATGAAAAAAGGAAGGTGGAATGGTAATAGTGGCATCGTTAATGGGTCTGGGTCATTACGACCCGACAACCCGCCAATACCGGCACCGCCTGTACCATGCCCCCTCATACCGGCATGGGCGCGTACACGCGCCCCTTCGGGGAGCAAATACCGGCATGCCGGTAATTGGAGGACATCACAACCCACGCGGGCATGCAAATACCGGCATCCTGAACGCGGTAATCAGGGGCTGCAAGATGGTGGCCATACAGGCATCGCGGACCACCCATAAACAGCAATCAGCAATCAAGCCAACTGCCACAGGTGCACACAATCACCACAGGTGGACTCAATGGAATCTGGCTCAGTATAAAAGGAGTACACCCACACACCACACCCCTTCCTACAACAAAATGCTACCACTAGCTGTTGCAATCATGGCGCTGGAGGACATGCCTATACTGCTACAACTACAGTAACAACAGCAACTACAACAACAACTACAGCAGCAACAACAGGCAGCACAGAGGAGATGCAGTAGGAGAAGGAGAGTGAGACAGGCCCAGCAATTACCACCAGTGCAGCCAGTAGTTCCTCGTAGGCAGCCGCCAATCCCTCGCATCAAACACAGTCCATTCAATCTAACCCCTGAGCAGATCCACACCCTGTAACAGTTGGATCGGGACACCATCACCACCATAGTGGACATGATACACGACGACATTGTCAGCCTGATAGAAATACGCACTGCCATCCCCCCACTACTAAAGGTGGTGTCTGTGCTCCACTTCCTGGCCACAGGCACATATCAGCACACAGTGGGCCAGCTGCATGGCATTTCGCAACCACTATTTTCACGCATGCTGAACCAAGTGCTGGATGCCCTCCGGAAGCATGCTAGCACCCACATATCCGTACCACAGACTGCCCAGGAGATAGCCGACACCAAAGTAGGCTTCCATGCACTGGCAGGCATGCCCAATTGTGTTGGTGCCCTGGACTGCACCCATGTAGAATTGGTAGTCCCCCATGCCGTAGAGGCGGTGTACTCCATCAATGTGCAGATGGTATGTGACTCCAGCAAGATCATCACACATTGCTGCGCCCGATTTCCCGGATCAACACATGATGCCATGGTGCTGCATAACTCCATGCTACCCCGTCACATGGAGCGACATGCTGGACCACGTGCCTGGCTTCTTGGTGAGTTGCCTGACTGGCCCATGGCAGTGCATCAGGGTAGTGATGTGTTGGGATGCATACTCCACCTGGGTGGGAATGGGGGGGTGCATACTCAACCTGGGTGGGAATGGGGGGATGCATACTCCACCTGGGTGGGAATGGGGGGAATGCATACTCCACCTGGGTGGGAATGGGGGGTGCATACTCCACCTGGGTGGGAATGGGGGGGATGCATACTCCACCTGGGTGGGAATAGGGGGATGCATACTCCACCTGGGTGGGAATGAACAGTGAGTGGAGAATACACGCAGAGCTAATGACACCTGACCTGAACCTCCCAACCCCAACATGACACATCATTGGCACACATCTGACCATTTACGCATATCAATGACCACATATAAGACGCACAACCTGCCCACCATGCGTATGTCAAGCAATGCATTACTAAACAGGATCGCAACTGTGCCAATGTGGCTAGTGTGACCATGCACAGTGTAGTATACACACAGCATAAATTGGAGGCTAAACATTGTCGTACAACCACAATACATCCGCCTCAGCATGCATTATTTCACCCTGCATCATCTATTGAAGGACATCCAGACTACCACACCTCATAGCAGTATAGAACGCATCTAGATAATATTTGTGCATACGTACAGGGACATGTGCATGCCCACACCAAATAGCTGCGGGCATGACAGTGAATCCTGAAGGTGGCAGCTCAGAGTGACACACACCTATTTGTATTTGCTTGCAGGTGATGGAGGATATCCCTTGAACCCGTGGCTTCTGACCCCTGTGTGGAACCCGCGGGACAGCCATGAAGAGGAGTACAATCGGGTTCACACCCGTACCCGTGTTCTGATTGAGCAGACATTTGGCCTGTTGAAGGCACGTTTCCGCTGCCTAAGCAGGTCTGGTGGAGCACTCCTTTATAGGCCTGAGAAGGTGGCAAAGATCACCACAAAATGAACAATGTCCAGGCATTGAATGTTTTTTCACACAATGGGTGTATTGAATCAAACTGCAAAAATGTGACAACCCCCCCCCAAACCCTCAGTGGACTCCCAAACCCCCCCCAGTAAACTCCCAAATCCCCCAAGTGAACTCCCAAAACCCGCCAGTGAACTCCCAAACCCCCCCCAGTGAACTCCCAAACCCCAGCAGTAAACTCCCCCTAATGCTCCCATTCACCCCCGACACCATCTGAGCCACTCCCATTGTTCTCCCACACTATTTGCAGGACTTCTTGCTGTCCTGGGGCAGCATTTCAGTGTCCCTCGCACTCCTTCTCGTAGGACGCACAGGGCTGGTGGGGACAGAGGAAGCAGGTGTGGTGGCTGGTGAGGAGTCGGTGGGGATTTCCATGCCTGCTGCAAGTCGTGGCTGCTGCATGTGCAGCAGGATGGATGTCAGTACCTGTGTGATGGCCCCCAGACAGTCTCTCATCAGCACTGCCGAGGCATTGACTGCGGCTGTGTTAGCCGTTATGGCGGCTGTGGTCCCCGCTATGGCTGTGGCTATCTCCCGCCTGGTGTCCTCGCCATCCGCAATGTATTGGCGCAGCAGGTCCAACATCGACTCCTGTCGGGTCTCCACCCTCACCAGCCGTACCTCAAGGCTGTTGGTGGGAGCAGCAGTGGTTGAGGGTGCGGTCACGGGGCCTGCATTATCAGTGCTGTCCTCGGGGATGGGGCTCAGGTCGGAATCGTGCAGGCAGGGATGGGCACTGCTGTAGGTGGGTGAGGGCTGAGTTCGGGGTGGGGGAGTGGAACAGGGCTTGGGGTGCGTGGACATGCCACATGCGTTACTCCTTCCTGGTCCACATACTCCTCCAAGTCATCTTCGGTGGTGGCCAGTGGTTCTAGGGCCTCGCCTTCCACTCGTGTAGGTGTGGGCAGCTGGGTGTCGACAGTGTCAGGCGCACTGGCTATAGGTGTGGGCAGCTGGGTGTCGATAGTGTCAGGCGCACTGGCTGTAGGTGTGGACTGCGAGGCTGCCCCGGAGGTGGTGGTGTCGGTTACCCTTTTCTGTGGCCAGGACGTGGATGCCCTCGTGGTGGTATCCTGGCTGGCATCTTCTCCATCGGTGCCTGGAGGGGTAGAAGAGATGCAGGACATCAGTGATGGTGTTACATGCCAGATGCATTCTATGGTGCTGTGGAGTATTTCATTAATCATGCATTCATGTCTTACAGGTGTGTCACACAGGGTAGTATGAGGGGGCATTTTGGCATTTGCTGCATGGCAGGTGGCATGCCATTGTATTGGGGTTTGAGTGATGTATTACATGGGCACGGTCCATGTGTGTTGGCTGTGTGTTGGTAATGGCATTGGCACTCAGCATGCATTTCAGTGTGGCAGGGTTTGGCCATCCATCTGGACTTGAATATGTTCATGTGGGTGTTGGGACATGAATTGCCTTGCCTAGGCTCTCTTCCACATCACTTGTGCTACGTCATGGTTTCCCCTACAGGGATTTGCACGGTCACTCACCTCCTTCTGCTGATGTTGCCGCACCCGTCTCCATCTCCCCAAATCCCTACATGGACTCTGATTGATGAAGGTGCTTGCCATCTCCTCCCATGTGGTCAGTTTGGCAGGAGAGTGGGGACCCCCACCTGTGGCCATGGCCTCCCTCCTTCTGCTTGCAAGAATGTTACGGACCCTGAGGCGTTGGTCATCCCACCTCTTCTTGCAATCCTTAACAGTCCGTGGGGTGGTTCCAACAGCGGAGACCTTGCGGGCTACCTCCTGCCAGATCTCCTTCTTGCGGCGCTGCACCTCTCGCTTCAGGTTCTGATCTTTGATCACATCAGCATGTGCGGCAAGGGTGTCCGCAAGCATGTTCAATTCAGCATCAGAAAAGCGCTTTTTCCGCAGGCGGGGGGTGGTCTTCCAGGTTGCCTTGGACATGGTGTAAGTATTCCCACTGGTCTCTCCTCTGAACAACTGTTGGTTTGGGAGGATTGCAATGGATTGTGTTTTTAAAGATGGCCACCGGCGCATTTCCCGTTCCGACTCGATGACGTTACTTCCGGGTCCGGTATTTTGAGCCCGGTATTAGCATGTTGTTATTACCGGGCGGTATTAAGGGGTTCCTCCTAGGCGGAGGTGGTATCGGCGGGTCCCGTGATGGCGCTATCGGGGGGTTGGAGGGCCTTTAGTGGCATGCCGGTATGGCCATTACCAGCATGGGGGTTCGCGAGTGCTCTCGCACTCGTAATCACCAGCTATTAGCGGTGTCATATGCTCACGGACCCGCTCGTACCTCCGTGCCGGTAATAACCCCGTTTTTACCGTGCTACTCGTAATGAGGCCCCATGACACATAATAAGTACTCGGAGGCTAATTCAACTTTGTCTTGGGTTCTTTATCAGAAGTTAGAAATATGAAAAATACAAACACAAAAAGTGCAATGCATAATGTTCACATGACATTTCAAATTTGTAATTCAAAGATGAAAATGAAACATTCAAAGCACAACTCATTTGCAGTTATTTTCCAAATGAGGAATGAGCCTTGCTATAATTACGCTTTAAGATGTTTTTCTATGCCGTCATTGAGTCTTTTGCGCAATGGGTTTAAAAAGACACTATTTGCAATAAATGTCGAAGCTCTGTTAAAACAAGGCCTTGAATTTCGCCAATAATTGAGTATAAGCTTCTGTTACATCTGAATTTTGACGCATGAATGGGTAAGAATATGAAAACAGTTAACCATGTTTAAAAATGCGAGCACATTTTTCTACGCTGTCACTTTTCAAAAAACACTCATTTAGAGCCCTCAAATAACACACAAACTGTTAATCTATGACAACATTCGCCAGTTCACATTCCTATATTTAAATGGGAACTCACTCAAGAAATAATGCTTGATTGTGTGTGTACCCCCCAGACAACAAACGACCTCCATCTAGCTGCCTGGACAGGAGACTTCTTTATCTGGTTTACTCCCCTCTGAGCTTCAATAGATTCTGCAAAGCCTTCTGTCAGCCTGTCTTTCTGCTGCACACACCCCCACCCCCAGGGACGGTGAGTGCTCGTAATCACCAGCCAGCTTGTGAGACAATGCACCAGTCAGAGAGCCAGAGCCAGCCTCCTGCAAGGCTTTTTAATACCTCTCTCTGAGACTGCATATGGATATAGATTTTACTTACATGAAATGTAAAAGTGCCTGTCATTCTCCATCAGAACCACCTCCCTTTCAATCAACCACCCTCCAGAAATTTCCAGAGCATGCGATTAACCCGAGCTGATTGAAATGCCAGCAAAATGGATGCAAAGTGTTATATTGTCCTGTGCTACATTCCAGTTCTGCAAGTTGAACAGTGAGTCTACTTTGAGCAGATCGCCTCACATCACGTATACTGGGGTAGATCTAATTCTGTCATGCTTATTTCCATGCATTTCAACTTAACTTTGCACAGAACAAATGCCTGGACATTCAGTTATCAATCTGCACCAAAGTTTGTATACAAAACTCATGTACTGTTTGCCCCTGAATATTAACAGGGGATATGTTAGGGGTTAGAGGATAGTGATTAGTAAATGTTAGTTTTTATGGTTCATAGCAATTCAGTCCATAACTGTGATGTGGAGTAAAATGTTAACATCATGTTGGGCAGTATCAAATCCAAATTCACCTTTTAGCTGACATGTGCTTTATATATCCACAATGCTGACATACACTGGATTCAGCACAGTGTCTCACATCTGAGTCTCAAAGCCTTACTCACTACTGGGGTCAGTTTTTATCATTGTTGAAATGTGGAGCCCTAGCTAAATTTCAGAGCATAGTTAAAATTCATAGTCACCGTTAAAATACGAGTATACGAGTCCCCTTTCCGCACACCACTCCCGTGCTGTCCTCAATGCCGTCAGCTCATTTCTAGGTACTTGGCTCCACCCTATTTACATCCCTCTGTAATCTCCATTGTTACTGAAACATTATTGATTGCCAATGTCTTCCATATGAAGTACTCAGAGGCTCATGTAAAGATGGGCAGGTCATATTGTTAACGTGTATTAAATACATGTTTATTAAACATATGTGTTAAATAGTTTTCACTGACAAAAAATAGTGACTCCATATGTAGTTCTATTTTGAAATGTGATGGCTTGGCTGAATAGCAGGGGTGTATCCTATATCCTACTGTATACATCAGGAGTGTCACACTCCAGGCCCCAAAGTCTGCAAACCTAATGTTTTTCAGTATATCCCTGATTAGTATTCATGAAATAAATTAGCATGAATTTAGAAATATTTTATGACAAATTTATCTCATGAATATTATTAATGGATAATAATGACAATCTGACATGTTTTCCGACCCTCATTGCCTGCAGTTTGACAACCCTGGTAAGCATAGTCAATGAATCGATTCACTTTTGTCTTTCATTTCATGTAATACATGACATTTTTTCATGCTCCATAGATCCTTCAATGCCAGAGTTCCCGAACTTGAAAAATGTGCAGAAAAACAGCATCTCCCTTGAGTGGACGCCTGCTGCAAATATGACTGGTGCAGATTTCATTTACAACATCACATACACTAGTTCACAGGGAGTTTGGAGTGTCACAAACAGCACTGCCTATGCCAACCTTGTGAGCCTGATACCTGGAACAAACTACACAATGCGCATTGTGACAGTCGCTGCTGGTAATTATACCAGTTTGCCTGCTTTCATATCTTCGTACACAAGTAAGTTGAGTTTCTATTTTTGTATACTGTGTTCATGAATGCCCTACACTGATTTTCTTGTTCTCTGACATTGTACCAGCAAATATGGATTTAGTATTTCCAAAAACCTATGGTGATCTTGTGAATTCATTTTCTTTATTAGCAATAAGCTAAACGTAATAGTGCAAGAGCTGTTCACTACGTCCACTGCTTCTCTACAAGCGTAAATATAAGGCAGGTGTTAAAAGGAGCTATGAGGATAACAGGACTGCCCCAGTTCTTTTGCTACAAGTCCTCACTGTGCTTTTATGGGAGGTGCCATGAGCACACCCCAACGTTTCCAATGTGAGGTCCTTTGCCTGACTCGCAATTATTGATCCTTTAAAGCTGAAACAAAAACAAGGAAAATTAAGATTTTCTGCTTTTTGTGAAATAGTGTATACAATCCTTGTGCAAATGTTTTGACAGAAAGATGCCATCATATCCCTCAATGTTTTGCACATATTTAAATGTCAATGCCCCTTTGCCTGCAAACATTGCTAAAACATAGAAAAAGGAAGCTTTTCACTACCACTGCTGATGTTTTTTGTCCACATATGTGTCTGTGTAGTGGTACCAAGGTACGTTTTCTGGGTATATTTTGTTTAAACGAATTGAGACTTGGCTGTCTCCACCCTTAACCTAGAAACATTTAAATGGTTATTCATTACCAAGAAAAGTGTAATCCTGAACCATAGTGTTAAGGATATCAGCTTTACTTCTTCAGCATCATTTGTTGCGAGAGATGGCCATGAAATACATATGAAATGTTGCAGAAAAAATATCAAAGAACTTTTTTGATTTAAGGCAAAACGGCCCCATATCATCGCTGCTCTCTGTTATCCAAGAAGGAAAAAATCCTCTACCTGAGAATTGAATATGACCAGATCCATCACAATGTAAAACATATATCAAAGATTACGAAAGAATTGGTAGATTCTGCATTAGTACCTGCCGGGACATGGTCTTTGTCTCTCTGCCAATGAGTAGGCTCAGAACGGGGGCTTTATCATACAGTAAAGCCCCAGCTACGAGCCTCCTCATAGCTGGAGGCCGCCATCTTCCCCCTCCAGATAGTGATGTAAGTGCCCCTCCATGCCCCGCATCCCCATTTCCCAACTCCCTTACCCTTTTTTCTACACATTTCGCTCCCTCCCATCTCCATCTCACTTACCTTCCACTTCCATGTCCCTTGCCTGGCCGGGAGCAGTAGTGTACCCGGGGTGTCCCGATGCATACATTGATTCCATAGAAAGGGAGAAGGGATGTAGTCCATTCTGCCCCGATGCATGGCACCCATATTTTTTTGTATTGTTCTTTTGAAGTTGAAAAAGGGCATCCATGTCTTTTCTCAACTTTAAAAAAAAACACTATTAGTATCCCAGTACAACGTGATGGGATACTAATAGCAATATCAGCCTCGCAGGGGGGGGGGGACCATTACCGGGCCTGGTGCTTAAGTGCAAAACAGTGAGATTGCTAATATTGGACCAATTCTATGAAACGCCATATTATGCCTAGATTTTTAAAATTCTACTGCTACTGAAACAACAGAGCTTCCAATTATGTTCCAGGGACCTTAAAAGGAGGCATTTGTAAAATGTGCCCGCTGGTCAAAGATAAAAACATAGAATTTCTATGTGGCAAAAAATATGTTTACTTCGCCATTTCTTCAGCTGTAAAACTACAATGTTCCTACAAGTGAATGTTCAATGTTGCTACAAGGTAATGTACTTGTAAATAATTGAATGTTGGTAGCTCAATCAGTCCTCCCCACAAAAATCATTTTAGGGTGATAAAGAATTGTTCGTTTCAGTAGACATTTACTGCACGTTGGCAAGAGAGACCGCTACTCTGAATCTCAGACAGACAAGAGTCATTGGCCCTCATTACGGGTCCGGCAGTAACCGTGCTGGTAAAACCGGCAGATAGCCGCCGGACCCGTAATGATTTACTGGCACCTGACTTGCCAGAAATAACGGGGCATTACAACCCCGGCGGTCCGGTAAGTCAGGCACCGGTAATTGTAAATCCCCATTCCCATTTGAGTCGGAACTACGGAAGCACCGGCACCATTAATAACGGTGCCGGTGCTTACATGAAAGTCTGTGGGCGGGTGCCGTGCCGCCCACCAGGGTAGACCTGGCGGGTGGAACGGGACATTACCGCATACTTGTACTTTGCGGATCCAGAAACAACGGTGCCGGTAACCTTACCGCACCGTTGTTTCCAGACCGGCAAAATTGTAATGAGGGCCATTGACATTGATGATTACAAAGCTCTGCTTTTATGACAAAAAAAGTCTGGCTCAATCCTGATATTGAAATCTATGTTTTCTTTCAAAATAATTAGGGATTAAGTTTGTTCTCCTTGCATGTAATATTTATTTGTGTTTATCGACTACGTTTGCACATTGAGTGTTCACAATGAACACCCTATTTCCTACACTCTCCTCCTCATCTAATTCCCTTTTTTGTCAAAGGATATTTTCTTCAGCATGCATTTGTTTGATCACAAAACACATTGGCCCTCATAAGACCCCGGCGTTAACCAATGGCGCTATTAGCGCCATAGTTAACGGTGGTAACTTACCGATTCCGCCATGGTGAAATGGGGAATCACCACCCCATTCCAAGGTTGGCGGGGCGGTAATTCCCCATTTACCATTGGCCCTTCCCCATTCCCATTTTTGCCCCATAGGGCTCAATGGAAAAGGGGAAGGCAGTAATTATGGTACCGCAAATTGCAGTACCGTAATTACCTTCAAGGTCCCTTTGCGGGTCCCTACCTTAACGGCTGGTCCAGACCAGCCGTTAAGGTCGGGAGCCGCAAAGGGACCTCGTAGTAAGGAGTTAAGGGGTTAACGGTGCCGCAACCTTTCACGGCGCCGTTAACCCCTTAACGCCTGGGTCGTAATGACTCCCATTGCACTTTAAATTATATTGCTTTGGTAAATACGTAACTTCAAGCAATAGCAACTTGGTTTAGTTGATATGTAAGGGTCAAGTTGTTTGAGAACCTCCCTCAACTTTTCAAATTCAAGTACTTCACGCAATCAATATAAAGCACCTTTTATGCCATGTTGCCCAGGCTACCCTAATAAAGATATTGATATAATAGATGAGTTTATACTCATTGCTTTAAGTTTTTAAACTTTTCATCTAACTAATGTGCCACATCATTTTTCACACAATATGAATATGGAGCAACACCTCATTAACTCATATGAAATGTATGAGTCTAATTGTTTGTGAACACTGCCTTACATGCACCATATTGACCCTTTACCAACCAATGAAACCCAATGGCCCAGCCAAGGTGACAGTGGCCAATGTTTGCAAATGTGGAATCAGGCCGTCAGCCCTGCTCTCTGTAAACTCTCTGGTCCCTCTTACATTATTTTATTTACTTAGATTTTGGATTGCACTGGCTCATAACAGGATTCCCATAATACATTATGTTTATTACAGACACACTGGGAGAATTTGCCTCCCAGCATTTTGATGTATGGGTATCAATGTGCTCTCAGTGTGTTGGTTTATGCACCCTGGAGAGGTTCATTTCTTCAATTTTTCAATAGCAACAAATATTTGTTGGTTTTGCTCGTTTTCATTCACTTCCTTTCACTTTTCTGCCCTTGAAGAGCTTGCTCACCATCTCATCGTTCTAGCACTCTGACATTACTATGCATGTGCATGCAGGTTTCAGCATAGAGATGGGCGGTGGCTCTCGCTCTCCACAGGGGATGCAGATTAATTCAATCTGATTCTTTCAATATATGTGCCTCCACTTAAGGTTTCAATTCGTAAGCACATGGTGATTCTTTCTCTATTTTCTGTTTATCAAAGACACCTATATCTTTTTTTAAATAAAGTGCTTTCACATTACCTACAATGGAATAGATACAATATTGTTATCTATTTAAATTAATATTAGTTTAATTCACTTGTGTCATCTATGTCACCTTCATATTCCAAGTACCCTGATGATCGCTAAACAATATGTATAAGTGTGAAACAAATACTGACTTGGATTGGAATGTAAAGCTACAAGAATGAAATATGTTTGCCTATCACAAGGCAGAGAATACATATCGTATTTAACTGAACGGACTCATTGCAAGCACCTATGGTTCCTTTAGTTAAAATCACTTGTAAGGTGCATTCACACATGTACCAGTGCTGCCATTATATTATATGCATCCAGAACGATGTGGTGCTTCTATCAGCTCCCACTGCAATTTAAAAGCATATACTCTTGTGTTGTGTGCACATTTCATTGATGACATCCAGTACTTGAGGAGAACCAGCTCTGGTTCCGGAAGCACCTCAAGACCTTCCTTTTCGCTCTGCCTTTGCCCCTCTTCTCTCCTGCTGATCTGTTATCTCTCTCTGCACCGTGCACCTGGCCACCCTCTGTCCTTCGGGCCCAGGTACCTGCTCATCCTGCCACCCTGCCTCCGGGCCACCCCTTGCACTGGGGTCTGTATCTGTACCCGTATAGTCTCCCACCCACTTCTCTTCTGGACTTATCAGATATACCCTATCTGCTTAACCTAGAACTTGCCACTTGCTAGCTGCACTACCATCTTTATTTATTAATTGTACTTATTTATTTTATTCTGTTCTCCTCTGTTCCGCACTTTCCACCTCTCCCCCTTCCATGCACTTTACCCTTTTTCTCTTTCCCATGCACTTGTGCATTCTCAATGTCACTGGGCCTAGTAAGATCGTTGTTGTTGTTCTCCCCTTTTCCCCTCCCTTTGCCTGGTCGCACTCTGAAACACTTGTGTACGAGCATGATATAAATAAAATATCATTTCATTTCAGTATTCACTGAGATATAATCAAACATGCATTCCTTAGTCCAGGCATTAAAAATATATTGTTGGTCCTGTTATGTTCCCACTTGAACTAGTCAATCGGTCTCAAGTTGCTCTAACCTCAGGGATACTCTGTTACCCATGTCTTCAACAGCTGGTGAGGTCAGGCAGGCCAAATGTCCTCTTTGGGATGCCAAACCAGGAATCGCAGGGCAGTGCCTGTGGGTTCCTTGGGAGTTGCCAGACATATCTTGGTGGCCCCCAAATGCAGTTCCTGATAAATCCATCATGATTTCTGTCTCATTGCTCCACCAAATTAGAGATTATTAAGACATCTGACCTTTTCCTCCTTAGGGCCTGAACGGATACCACCTGGGAATATTACTGTCATAAACAATCACTCAACAAGTTCCTTGCAGATCAGCTGGACCCAACCCCCTGGAATCGTGGAACTATACACTATCGCCATTCAAGGAGCCGTCAACCAAACCCAGAACAGCACAACTGCGCAGCCTGTTACTTTCACAAGCTTGCTCCCTGGAAGGGAATACACTGTCACAATCACAACAGCCAGCGGCCCGTACAACGAGACATCAGATCCAGTGACGGGAGTAACATGTAAGTGTATATGTTGCAGTGTACAGATTTATTGTCGAAAGTGTCAAAATAGCCACAATACATAAAGATGGAAAGTAATTGTTGACTTCAATGTGAATTTTACTTGCACGTTTATGAGGTTTAAGTAATAGGAGGTAGTACGACCACTTTACCTCCAAAACGTGTAGTTTGGAGGTGCTGCAAAAATTGAGGTAACGGAATTACCTCCAGTTTTTTCCTGCACCGCAAAACTCGTAATGAGGCCCATTGGCTGTACTGTTTGAAGTAAATAGGGAAAATAAGAAGCATCCTCATTAGTAATGCCTCTACACCTTATTTTATGTTTGTCCTTGATTAATCGTGCGATTTGATGTTAATGGTGATGCCGTTTTAAATTAATATTCACTAACAAAAAACAATGTTAAAGGGACATTATGGTTAAGTTGCACTAGCACAAACCTATGAAATGCAATGGAAAAACGTTGTTACAGGCACGTTATGGTTACAGGTAAAACCAAAAAAACCCTGAAATTCGCCAGTTATGGTAAGCTAAGCAACCAGAACTCGCGCCTGCACTGTGCTTTTTCTAAGATGAACACCCATGACATCAAAGATGACATCACAAATGTCATTGATGACATCACATTTACATTTACTTTTCATGAAAAGCCTGCACATGGTTTTCTCAATATAATGTTGCCAGAAAACGATCAGAGGTCATTCAGAGAACTAGCATGAGATAGATAATTCATTACACAATGCATTGCTCTACACAACATCGCAGTACAGAGTTCTTTCCAGTGTAGGAGGCAACTTATTCATAAACGTAGGCATTGCCTGCAACATGCAGTATAGAGGATCAATATTCACATTTTTGCCACGTTGGAGAGTAAAATGATGAATGCTTTTGTGTCCGATTTTTGCGTACTGTGAAACATGTAATAAGTAGCTACTAACGCCTAACTTACAACATATCTGTACTACTACACAGAAACCATAAAGAGACCAGAGCGCACACAAATGCGCCCATACACAGGGTAAGTACAGTTGACGAAAAAGCAGGAGTACTAACAGACAGTGTTCTTAACCTAACTTGGTATGTTTATATACACCAATATTTGCTCTGTTGCAAGCCTGCTTCTTCCCTCATGTATCTGTATCACATGCTGTGACTAAACCCTTAGTAAAGCAGTGTAAAACCATATGAGAAGTGTAAGCTCTGCAAACATAGTACCTTTTCTATGTTTTGTTCCTGACTCTCAGTGAAGAAAACCACCCGCCCTACATATGTCAGTGAACAAAAAAAGAGGTAGCCTGGCATGTGATGTCATCAGTGATGTCATCAATGACATTTGTGATGTCATCTTTGTTGTCATGGGTGTTAGTCTTAGCAGAGCACAGTGGTGGCACGAGTTATGATTGCTTAGCTTACCATAACTGGTGAATTTCGGGGGGTTTCGATTTTAATTGTAAGCATAACTTTCCTGTGGTAAGGTTTTTCCATTGAATTTCATAGGTTTGTGCTAGTGCAACTTAAGCATAACGTCCCTTTAACAATGTTTTTTCTTAGTGAATTTCATAAATTTTTAGTATGGCACTGTAACCAGAACATTGCTTTAGTATAGTGTTTTCAGTAAAGGCAATCGTTTTTTAGTAGAGTTACTTAACCATAACGTCCCTTTAACATCGTGTTTTCAGAGAGTACAGACTAGAAGGTACCAAGACCAGAACATCACTACAATGTAGTAAGCACACAGAAGTTTGTCAACTAATCGCATAGTTGCTGAACAATAGTAGAGAAGCTTAATGTTTCACGGATTACACAGCAAAGGCAAGCAGCTTAGAGTGGCTGGAAGAAAATTCCCCTCACGACACAATGCCTTACACTACAAACCCCATTGGTACATTATATAATATATATTGCTATATGTACAGCAAACGCATTTTCTTTTCTGTGACAGAACATATTGGAAAGGAAAGCAAGCCAGCGCAATCAGCAACCCTTCCACAACAGCATACGGCCATAGGAAAAGAAAGGGACTCTATGCATAGCAAAATGGACAGGCTGGAGGCCAAAGTGGAAAAATTGGTGAACAATTGTGCCGCCTGAAAGGTTGCGTATAGGGGTGTATTATTGACTAAATGAAACAGCACTAGCAGACCTGCACTTGTACCGCTTACCCATGCCAAAAGGCTGCAATCCCATCTAAAACCATGTGATGGGAGACGTTTATGGTGATTCCTCAATGTCTTCCTCCCCTCACAACCAACTTGAGGAAATCCCCAATTCCCCACAATAAGTATCCACTTATGCTACCTCACCCTTTCCTAATGGTGTGTATGAATGTGTACAAGTAAAATTTAATAAGTGAAAGGTTGCTGAGTGTATATGTGATATTCTTATTTTGTTCAAATGCCGTTCTCGCTCAGCGGCACACAGTCCTCTCAAAAGGTAGGTGTCCTACGGACACCGCAGCCACCCGACCTATACACAATGACAATGGAGGCATCCGTACGGTGCCAGCACGCTCCGCATGTCTGCATGTTGTCCTCCACCTACGATTACATGTGGGAGGTGACATTTGGTTGTTGTGCAAGTACACGCATGTGTATCGGTTCCTCTGTGTCCTAGTAATACTGCCACTGTGCAGCATATGCAAACGAACGTTAAATAGGTGGAGGCGCCCACCCACGGCCTTCAGGTACCTATACAGATAAACATCCCACCTGACATACCCTATAAACAGCCAGCGTCTCCCAAAATGCTCGGCACACGTATGGTGCCCTATTATTCAGTACATAAGTGCCAACGGAATTCACATGCGTACAACATATTCTGCCCAAAATGCAGTACGAAAGGAGAGCGGTGGCGACGCTGCACGTGGGCCCTTATTTCAGTGACACAGAGCAGACCCATGGACAGCGACAAAGTGCAGTGTTGAGGAATGTTGGGAGTGTTTTTTGGAAAGTACACGTGTACAAACACACCACAATGTGCGGTTGTACATGTATGTAGGTTTTTGAACAATGTAGGCCTGTTTTCCGGGTGCAAGTTCTCCACAGCAGCCCTACAAAAGGCCACACCCATAGCTGCTCCGCAATCTGTTTGCAGCTTTTCAGAACAGAGTAGCAGGCCACATAGGTTTGGCTTGCATGTTGGACCAAATGGGCTGTGCTACATTATGTTTCCAAGTAATTGCAACCATGTCAGGCCGGCTCAGTGTGCACAGTATTGTAGAAAATTATGAACGGCCCTTCCTGTGACGCACACCCGCAGGCGTGATAGTCGCCACAGCGACAATGTCATGGATAGCATGCTGAAAATGGGAGTATGTGCAAATGCGTTTCCCCAAAGACGGCGAGGGCCGATCCCCAATAAAGCAGAAACATTCCTTCTTCTTTTTCTACTGTCTTCTTTCCAGCACGCCGTCATTGCGTACTGTTCAAAAGTTCCACACGCATCCACCAATAACATTGAAGAGCTCACCATGTAACAGTATCAGTTCTGTACAACAGTCCTCTGTGTACACACCACACCCAGAAACGTTATTGTGCAATCGCTCTGCCTCCACAGCCCCATTTCCATTACCGCCATCCTGAAAATCCCTGGATGTGGCTGTCATGTTGCGTGCAGACGTGGGGGAATAAATTGCAACCCGGAAAGGGGGAGTTCGTTGTAAGGGGTAGTTCTGAATAGAGCTTTTTTTTTATAGATGCTTCTAGAGAAACACCTTTTTTCGGTTTTTATTTGAATTTGTGTTTATTTGTGCTCACATTATTACAGTAAACTCTTCAGCGCACTCTGTAGATGAGCAAAGAAAACTGTGTTACCAATGGACGACAACAATATGTAATTTGCTTGGAACAACTCCGTATTTCCACAACTAATGGGGTCATTGTTGCAGAAGAACATCCCATGAACGGACAAAAAAGGATACATGCTTCTGTTGATGAGACCCCTTCCGACCTCTAGCTGGCGACAGCAAACATTAGAATAGGTGCATAGTAATCTTGGTGGATACATGAAAAAGTCACCTTGGCAGAGGGGACAATAAGCTGCACTACTTTCATCACCATCTTCAGTTATTGGTACAGACGGGAACAAGGCATGGAAACCAAATGCAACTCTCCATAGTGCACGACCACACTATGTACAGTAGCTAAAGTGGCCACTCGTCGACATACTGCAAGCACAGCACCGAAGCTGCACACATCGCTACAGCACCACAAAGCCTCCACTCCCTTCAAATCGAAATTGCCATGAAAGCCTTTTTCAACGGCATACTGGAACAGATCTTCCACAAAGGCATCAACTACTATCAAGACAGTGCGTCTCTCGATCTCTGCCTGCTACCGTCAGTACACAGAGTAATGGGAAAATATATTGCTGTCCCTTCCTGTGACGCACACCCTGAGCACCTGATTGGACAATCCCCACAGTCCCATTTCCATTACCGGCAGGGTGAGAAGCGCAGATTGTGGCATGTGCACTTTCCCAAGTACCACAAGGGCCGCACTCCAGTAAAGCAGGAGGAGTCCTTCTTCCTACTGACGCGCTTTCCTGTGACGCACACCCTGAGCCCTGACTGCACAATCTCTACAGTTCCATTTCCATAGGCCAGCATGGTGCTAGGCCATAAAGACCAGACATGGAAATAAGGCACAATAACCATATACCCAAATGACACGTCAGTCGCGAGGTTAATTTTTCAAACAAGTCTGGTTTTTATTCAGAGTATCTCAGTCGGCCGACTGGGTCTCAACGCCTCACGACGTGTGTTCCCAAACACTGTGAGATGTGAGAGAGCGAACAGCGCTCAAGCAGCCATATATATACTTCATACATCATCCTTTGTTAAAGCTATTCGACCAGCCTTCATACATGTCATACAGGCTAGGATTCAGTGATGGACAATTATGACACGTTAGGACAAGTCTTCATTCAGTCTAAACATAGTTATTCTAGCAAAGGCTGCAGAGACAGTTTTCTGTTATGAGGAACGTGGAGCTCTGGCTTGGTAAGGATATCTTTTTCTTAGCAGAGAAACATTCCATACTACGTTATCTGTTTGCTACGGCTCATGAGCTAAGGGTCAGACAGTTCTGAAGCATGAAATACCATCCTCCGTGAAGGAGCACCGTTAAAAGAATATAATTCATGTTTAACTGCCTTTTACAACAGTGCTTGCAAGACAAACGGGCACCTGGACTTCTGATTAGGCGCGGCTTCTGCACGGCTTCAAGGACTTAGTGAGAGGAAAAACAATGTATTTCTGCGCGGTTTGCATTCCTGTCTGCGTTAGCATTTCAGAGTTCAAGCCGTGGCCTTGCACCATCTGCAGATCTAAAGCATAGAATACATTTGCAAAGCATTACGAAAAAAGAAGAAAATGGCCGGCATTTCACAAAATTGACTCCCTATGGTTACATACATGTTTCCAGGATTGCGATGTTTGTCAAATGATGCGATTTGATTCTGGCCAACATATTATACGTATCATTCGGTTATGGGATTACTTTTTCGGTATAACAAACCCTCCTTTTGGCCTTAAGCCAACTACCCATGTCACTATCACCATCATCAGAAATATTAATTGCCATACATTCTTTAATTATTTCATTTTCGTGTTTTGTACCATCATTTATCATACGAGGGGGAGGCTTCGTACTGATTGCATGTACACGTTCATTTGTAATTTGGGAGCAAATGGCTCACAGGCATTGTATGCAACAACAGTAGAATATGAGGATCCCAAATATCTTAGCCAAGATTGCAATTAGCTTCCATCCCCGGGATTGTAGCAGTTCCCAGATACATGAACTTATATTTCGATTCCAACCACCTGTGGGGACATGAATTTCAGAGCTTAGGACATGCAATTTCTTAATTGCTTCAAATATCGTAGGGGAAGAGTCACTTACGAATACACAGCACGCTGATCCCACTAATCTGCATACACCTTCACGATCAGCCAAAATAATATCAAACACCATTCTATTCTGAAGTGCAACTAGTCTTATTGCTTTTTGTTCCATTGTCATATTGCAAAGTATATCAGTTGTTCCATTTATTGTTTTCTCTAACACCCTGGACAGTTTTCTTAAATTCCATGAGTTTATTGCTTGTCCCCAAAATGGTATAAACGATTTTGCTATATCCCCAACAATCTGCCCAGCAGTATCATCTCGTCGTAGCCAAGATCTAGATATTTTTGCTATTTCAGACGTTTTGGCAAGAAATACACCAGGTAGCAGTATCCCTAAATAACAGATCCCTTCCCAGTTTCTAGATAACCATGGATAAGACTGATCTCCACACACAAAATAGACAGAACCTTCTATATATAATGGTTTCTCTTCTTGTTCAAGCATAGCAGTATTCATACATCTAGTAACTGTTCCCACTGGGTGGGAACCCTTTTTCCGTAAGCAAAATGGGACAGAATGTGGACTATGATTAATAGTATAGGGGGGAGGCACAGCATCTTTGTCTCTGACCAGAGCCACTTTAAAAGTGATTAAGGACTGGTAAGGCCTTGAGAGCCTACTGGACTTGTTGTTACAGGTTTTATTTTGCTTCTGTTTGTAAACACAGAACAACCTAATGGTTCTAATACCAATCTTTCCAATTCATTTATATTTGTTCCATCAAATTGACCAGTGACGCTATCATTCCATTTTCCAAAGAATAGCGCTCTTAATGATGCATAACAGGCAGTATTAAGCAGTAAAGGATGTATATACCAACCCATTCCTCTTTCCCCGTGCTGGGGTAAATGGGAAAAAACCCAACAATTGGACCTATTCAAAATAGCATGGGTCATATTCATAATCAGCAGTAAAGTGTTATTATCATAACCTTTTCTATGTTTAACTTCTCGTGACGGAAGAGTATAAGAGAGCACATGGGCTGGGGTACTCATATTGGCAGCATTGGTAACTGACAATAGAGTATTTAAGGGATACATAGTCTCCAAGTACCAAAACATTGGGATCAGTGTAATTAAAATGCAAAAAGGTATCATAATCAAAAGTACATTAGTCTTTCTAAACAAAGTCTTTCTTGAGGCAGACTTAATGTCAATGTCTATATCATCAACAGCATTGGTGCAGGCGGGAACAGGAGCGAATACAGGCATCGTTTTATTTCAGGAAAAGTTTTTCAGCGTCCGTCGGAAAAGTTCTCCACACCTACACACGTTAGCAGCAAAAGTTCAACCGAATTCAGGTTAGCCTGCTTAAGATGGCAGCCAGCTGAATTTTATATATTTATATATTTCAACAAAGGTAGCAGGCGCTTCTCTCCAGAAACAACATGGCATGATAACCTGTTCTGAACATGGCATTATAACCTGTTCTGACATGAGAGTTTGCAGCACACGCTTTTTGCTCACTGTACCTTTCACATATGGGAAATAACCATTTGCATATCAGTCTTTGTCCCGCCCACATGGGCAGTCCAGCACCGAAATGCTATGGCAATTCCTCTCTGAACAAGAGTACCAACAGCAACCCCATACACGTGTTTCAGCCTTGTTGGGCCTCATCAGTGAGGTGAAGCTGTGCCTCTCTGAGAACAGTGAGCAGGGAGTCCACGTCTGGTTGCTCCCAGGTAACTCAGGGTGACCAACCCCAAGTTCCTTGCAAATATTTCAAAAAAGGTAGCAAGCGCTCCTCTCCAGAAAGAACATGGCATGATAACCTGTTCTGAACATGGTATTTTAACCTGTTCTGAGATGAGAGTTTGCAGCACACGCTTTTTGCTCACTGTACCTTTCACAGATGGGAAATTTCCATTTGTAAATCAGTGTTTGTCCTGCCCACATGGGCAGTCCAGCACCGAAATGCTATGGCAATTCCTCTCTGAACAAGAGTACCAACAGCAACCCCATACACATGTTTCAGCCTTGTTGGGACTCATCAGTGAGGTGAAGCTGTGCCTCTCTGAGAACAGTGAGCAGGGAGTCCACGTCTGGTTGCCCCAGGTAACTCAGGGTGACCAACCCCAAGTTCCTTGCAAATATTTCAAAAAAGGTAGCAGCACTCCTCTCCAGAAAGAACATGGCATGATAACCTGTTCTGAACATGGCATGATAACCTGTTCTGAGATGAGAGTTTGCAGCACACGCTTTTTGCTCACTCTACCTTTCACAGATGGGAAATATCCATTTGCATATCAGTCTTTGTCCCACCCACATGGGCAGTCCAGCACCGAAATGCTATGGCAATTCCTCTCTGAACAAGAGTACCAATAGCAACCCCATTCATGTGTTTCAGCCTTATTGGGCCTCATCAGTGAGGTGAAGCTGTGCCTCTCTGATGACAGTGAGCAGGGAGTCCATGTCTGGTTGGCCCCAGGTAACTCAGGATGACCAACCCCAAGTTCCTTGCAAATATTTTAAAATAGGCCTTCACTTTCAATGGTAGCACCGGGAAACCGTGTGTCAGAGCTCTCAATCGATACAGCTCATACGCTCCTTTTTCCTAGGCCTCCGTTCCCAGCTACATCCGTGAGCTAGAAACAAAGGCGAAACAAAAGCTGATCACTTCTAATTTCGTGAACGTAGATTGTACCTTACAGCTCCAGGTACAGTATGATCGATGAACAATGCACTGTCATCTCCAGATGCAGGATCAGTACCAATTCGTGATGCAATAAGTGATGATGAGGCAGCAGTCGAACAATGTTGAGGCAAAACTGGTCTATCTATTTTTGTTGCAATCTTCCCAGGCCCTTTCTCTGGCTCAGGAAGGACTTCTGGCTGGAATTCGGCGGTGATGTCTTTGTGATCAGGTACAGCTGTCTTGCTCTTGACGTCAGGATCATCGATCTCTTTCTCATGTAGCAAAGGAAATGGAATTCTTTTTGTGTGTGTTGCGTGGATCCAATGCTTTCGGCCATTCACTCCGATTGCAGTCTGTGTGGCCAGCAGCACCTGGAAAGGCTTCTTCCAGCACTGTGCAAGCAAAGAATTTCTTTCAAAATTCTTTACCAAAGTCCAATCACCTGGCTACAGACAATGTCCTGGGCCTGTAAATCTGACAGGAAAAGCCTCCTGCACCTGCTGATAAATCAAACGCAAGTTTTGAGTCAACTGTTTACAGTAGTCAATAAGCAATGGATACTCAACATCCCTTAATCTTTTCGGACGTGGCACATTCCAGACATTGGCTGGTCTTCCCATAACTATCTCATATGGGGAGAGGCCAGTCCTTTCCTGCACAGCTGTGCGCATGCACAGTAAAGCTAGTGGCAATGCATCGAGCCATTTCAAATTGCTCCCTTCGCAAATCTTGGCCAATTTATTTTTCAAGATACCGTTTTGCCGTTCTACCAAACCGGCACTCATCGGGTGTCTGGCCGAATGGAATCGCTTATCAATTTGGAGACCTGCACAAATTTGCAATATCATGGCCGCTATAAAATGCGGTCCATTATCTGACCATATGGCACGGGGTAGTCTGAATTGGGGAAAGTACTCTTTTAGCATGGATTTCGCTGTGGACATGTCTGTACAATCTTTCAGGGGATAGGCCTCCACCCATTTGTTAAATGCACAGACCACTATGAGGACATATTTATAATTTTGGCATCTCTCCATTTCTATGAAATCAAAATGGATGACTTCAAATGGCATAGAGGGTGGACCAAAACTTCCTACTGGTTTCACTGTTCCCTTCCCAATGTTATGTTGCAAACAAGTCATGCAATTCTGAACCAATCTTTCAGCAGTTTTCCTAATGTTTGTATTATGCCATACAGAATCAAGGTGCTGAGTCATTTTTTTCGCACATACGTGTGTTGTACTGTGAGCCACAGTAACCATTGCCATCACATAGGCATTTGGCAACATCCATCGATTATTCTTTTTGTCCACCCAACAACCCTCAGAATCGAATTCTGCTGGACCCTCAGACCATTGTTTTATTTCATCTAGAGTGGCTTCTGCTTGTATCTCTTTCACTGTTTCAATTCCATCCTCTATCATGCAGGACACTCCTTCTGTTGTTTCTAAATACATTTTTGTGTGCAAATCAATGGCAGTTTGTTTCGCGATTCTGTCTGCAAATGCGTTTCCCTTTCCTACATTACGCGTTATCCTTTTATGTGCTTCACATTTCATTATTGCTAATCGCTTGGGAAGCGTGAGTGCTGACAATAGTCTCACTATCAAAGTGCCATGTTGGATTTTGGTTCCATGTGACGTCAGGAAACCCCTTTCAGCCCATAATCGACCAAAATTGTGTACCACCCCAAATGCATACTGACTGTCAGTATATATGTTTACATTGAGGTTTGCAGAAATTTCACATACTCTGGTTAATGCTATTATCTCCGCAGCTTGTGCAGAGTTATATGGGATTCGTTTGCTCGCTACAATTGTTTTCAGTGTCGTAATGGCATGAGCAGCAGTTGATGTGCCATTCGGGATTTTAAACAAGAACCATACAAAACAGTTCTCCATCTGGCTCTCTGACTTATATGGGATTCATTTGCTCTCTACAATAGTTTTCAGTGGCGTAATGGCATAAGCAGCAGTTGATGTGCCATTCGGTAATTTAAAACAAGAACGGTCACAAAACAGTTCTCCATCTGGCTCTTTCTGTGGAGTAGCTCCTCACTGATGAGCCCCAACAAGGGCGAAACATGTTTGGGGATGCTTGTGGTCTCGTGCAGAAGGGAGGTGGCCTAGCAGTTCGGGCTGGGCTGCCCCTTTTGGGGTGGGGCCAAGCCTGATTTGCATATGGTCTTTCCCTTCTGTAATGGCTTGGCAGGCGAAGAACGGTGGTCTGGAGGGTTGCCCAGAGCATTGCCAGTGGTTAAGATTAATTCTAAACCTTCCAGCCATCACCTCTTTGTTTTTGCTATGTCACCCCGAGTGGGACGGGTATGCCCAGACGTGGGTCCCGTGCCTGCTGGGCCTAGAGACCCAAGCTACTCCTCACTGATGAGCCCCAACAAGGGCGAAACATGTTTGGGGATGCTTGTGGTCTCGTGCAGAAGGGATGTGGCCTAGCAGTTCGGGCTGGACTGCCCCTTTTGGGGTGGGGCCAAGCCTGATTTGCATATGGTCTTTCCCTTCTGTAATGGCTTGGCAGGCGAAGAACGGTGGTCTGGAGGGTTGCCCAGAGCATTGCCAGTGGGTAAGATTAATTCTGAAACTTCCAGCCATCACCTCTTTGTTTTTGCTCTTTCTGTGGAGTAACAGTTAAATCAATTCTTCCTTTTGTATCTTGTTCAGTATTCATTAAGCAATCATGTGACAATTGTTTTTCACCCCCATTTTCACTGGGAGGAGGCATTAACTCGGCCGGATTTAAAGCACAACATCTCCTAATTTGAATATGCAGTGCAAATAGGATAATTTCATACCTTGTTAGTCTGGCGGATATGAAATGTTACGTCTGCGTTCTATTTAAAAGAATGTCTACTGAATGAGGTACCATCACGGTTAAAGAGTGACCTAAAACCGCTCCCTCGGTTTGTTTTAATGACGTGGCGGCTGCAGCAACAGCTCGCAAGCAACGCGGCAAAGCACATTTAACAGGATCCAACGTGGAAGAGAAACCGCATGGTCTATTTGTCCCCCAGTGCTCCTGAGTCAAAACAGCCAAAGCACATCCATCATTTTCATGCACAAATAACTTAAAACTCTTGTCGTAATTTGGCGTGCCCAAAACTGGAGCTGAACATAACGCAGCTCTGAGCAGGTCAAATGCTTCTTGACATTCCATGTTCCATGGCAAAGGTAAGGTAACATCCTTCCTTGTCAATGCCACTAATGGTTTCACAATCATCGAAAAATTTGCGATCCACTGCCTACAATATGAAGCCATGCCAATAAAAGCCCTGACTTCTTTCTGTGGGTTTGGAATAGGCATATCAGAGAGGCTTTCTATTGTTTCTGGTGTCAATCTTCTTCCCTCCTTCGATAGGAGGTAGCCCAAATAGGCCACCTCCTGTCGACAATACTGGAATTTTTTTAATGATGCCGTGTGACCGTGTGCCACTAAATGTGTCAACAATGCAACAGTGCTTTCTTTACAAATGTCTTCTGTGCCTGCTGCTATAAGCAGGTCATCAATATATTGTAACAACACACACCCTGACAGTAACTGAAGCATGTCTAGTTGTTCTTTCAAAGCTCTACTGTAAATACTTGGACTTTCAGTGTAGCCTTGTGGAATACGGGTGAATGTAAATGAACGTCCTCCTAGTGTAAAATCAAACAAATATCTACTATCTGGATGCACTGGAATACTAAAGAATGCATTTTTCAAATCAATAACACTAAAATAAGCTGCGGAGGCTGGAATCATAGTCAAAATCGTCGTCACATCCGGGACTAATGGAAATTGCGGATTAACTACTTTATTCACTCCACGTAAATCAATTATAAAACAGTAAGGTGTATCATTGCCTCGTTTCTTGTAAACTGGAAGAATCAGGCTATTGCTGTTACGCTCACCTTGCTCCCACAGAGGCGTCGATCTGAACTGGACAGCTGGGGTCTCCACCAATGTGACGCGTAGGGCCAAGATGACGGACTGGACTGGCCCACCTAACTTCGTTTGTTTGGCCCGTAGGAATATTCTTCTGCAAATGGAGAAAGGGAATTAACCACCTGTGGAGTTGAGCGTAAAACCCCCCACCCCAGCTGTTCTCCCCACTGATCACCTTTGATGTCCCCTCTTATAGTCTCACCTAATGGTTTGAAAAGATGAGCTCTCCATCCTGCATTGGGCGCAGGGGCGCGTAGATAACCAGATGCTTCGCTGGCTCGAAGGAATTGGTGAGTTCCAGAACAATATTGACTCCGATATTCCCGGCAAGACACCATAAGAATGTAGTTCGTAAGAGTTCAAATGCCTGACTTTCACTCTTGTCCGATTCCTTGCAGGTTGCAGCTTGACCCTAGTGAAGAGTTCCTTGTGGCAACTGGTAAAACTCTGGTAAGGATTTGTATTATCCAACACAGTTCGATAAAATAATGTCAATATGTAACCTGTTGCTTTCTCCCTTATTCAGGCGCTGAGAGAAAGTATGAAGTCTCGGGGAATAATGTCTCTGGCGGTAAAATCAGGTGAGTCTATTGTGGTGAGGAGGGTTCCCCTTGTTAGTCCCTTTGTTTCACCTTGCTGTCCTTTTGTTTCCCCTTAGGGGCCAGGGTTCGGTGAAGATGCAGTGGAAGTCTATGGGGGTGTAACTAATATTCCTCTGTGTATTCCCTTGGCTCACCTTGCTGTTCTTGTCTTCTCCTTAGGCGCCGGAGTGCGGCGGGAACATGCAGGAGGATGCGGTGGAATGTGAAGATGCTGCGAAGGCCGGTGAGTTCAGCGCGGCGCTGCAGCAGGCGAGGCAACGCGCATAAAATAGCTTCTTTCTTCCAGCTCGAAGGCGCGATGGATCGGGAATTCAGGTAAGGATCAAAGGTATTGCTCTTGTTCTAACCTTTTCTCCTTCTTTCTCCCTTTTTCTAGGAATTCCAAACTCGAGGCGGGCGTGCCAGAAGGCTGGATGCAGACTTGCAGGCACGGTGAGCGTTACGCTGCTGGATGCAGAATAATGCGAAGCGTGTGCTGCTCTTCGGGCGTGGTTTAAATAGCCACCAAAGTAGTCCCAGGTAAGTATTCCTCCCCAGCCCCGCCCGAGTAAAAAAATAGTCCCTAAGTAAAGTAGTCCCTTCCAAGCCTCTTTTGGCTTGGAGCTCTTGCAGCATGGTCTGCATCAGGTACGTTTGCAGCATGGTCTGCATCAGGTAAATTTTAATCTATGAGCCTGGCGCCTACGGCGCCAGGACTGACTCTCCATATGAGCCTGGCGCCATAGGCGCCAGGACTGCACCAAAATAGCCCCTAGCAGGGGTTGTTGGGCTTGCTTGGAATTACTTGATGCCTGCTTCCGGGGATGCTGGACTTGGTCTGGGTCCCCGGGGGTAGGCATCATGACAATTGCAAATACTACCAGAAGTGTTTTCAATTACATTTCTAGCAATCAAATCTGATACAATGCACTTCAAAGGTTTTTCACCCTCAGCTGATAGTTTGTATTGCGGAATACACAGTAATGTAATTCCTTCTTTCAAAACAATTTTTGCTGGTTCTACTCTCAAACAACCAACATCATTATTGCTCACTGCCCATATACAAGCTGGTACTTTACTCAATTCAGTCGGCAATGGCGTGGATACAAATTGCGATACAGGAGTCTTTTGCTGCGAGATTGTCAAATACACTCCATCAGGAGAACAATAAATGACTGCATTCAATTCCTTCAACAGATTTAATCCCAACACATTTTCACCACAATTTTTCATCAAAAGAAATGGGCAAGACTCAGTAAATGGACCTAGTGTGATTGGCACGGGTTGTGAAACTGGACTAATTACTGGCGTACCTGAGAACCCTACTGAGACATTTCTATGCCCTGACAGTAGTATTTCTGGAACCCGCTGATGGTCAATTGAACATTTTTTTTTTTAAACAATTGTTATTGAAATCAAACAAACAAAACCAATACAAACCAAACTCGCAGTGCAGTCAATCCCATTGCTCTGCACATGTCTGCTGTAATTTAAGAATCAACTCCATGTCCCTTCCAGTGTCCTCTTTATCTCTCAGTGCCTTTTCCAATTCCCTTTCTGTCTCTTGTAGATCGGCCAGGATCCCACCTTGCAGGCCTTTAGGTTTTGCTATGGCTACGCCCCGCATCACCACCTTGAAAGCTTCCCATAGCATGCTCGCCGAGTCCACGCTGCCCGTATTCACCTCAAAATAGTTTATAATCTCTTCTTTTATGTCTTCCCTGCCCGGAGCCGCCATGTTGGAATCCTTGCTCTCGGGGGGCAGTACTGCCTGCCGATAACCAGGGGCGAGTGGTCTGAGAGGACCCTCGCCTTATATTCTGCCTGCGCCGTCTCCATCAGTATTTCGGACGTGGCAAAGACATAGTCTAGCCTCGTGTGCAACTGTTGCGGGGCGGAGTAGTGTGAGTACTGCCTTTCTTGGGGATGTTTCATTCTCCACACATCCGCCAGACCAAAGTCGTCTAGCAGCGTCTGTAGCGCTTTAGCCACAGGGGTGGGTCTATCAATCTTCCGATCCGATATATCCATCCTAGAGTTCAGCACACAGTTAAAATCCCCACCCCAGATCACCGCACTCCCCATACACATGCTAAGATTAGTACTCAGGGTTCTAAAATATGTTGCCGTATTCTGGTTGGGGGCGTATGTATTCACAATACTTATCTCCCTATTCTCCACCAATCCCCTCAATATAACCATCCTCCCATCTGCTTCCGCAGTTTCCTGCAACAAGTGAAATGGGATATGCGGCGCCACCCAGATGAGCACCCCTCTCGCGTAGGCAGAATATGTCGAGCCCGCCACAACCCCTTTCCATTTTTTCACTACCGTTCCCAACTTTTCCTGTGTCAAGTGAGTCTCCTGCAGCAGTGCAATATCTATCTTTTGTCTGCGCAGGTACAACATAACCTTGTTCCTCTTTAAATAACTATTGAGGCCCCTGACATTCCACGTAATTATTTTAAGGTCCCCCATGGCTTGTTAGAATCCCCATTTTCCCCTCCATTGTTGCAGTCCAGGTCCCTTTTCCATTTCTGACTATATAGGCTCGCTCCCAAGTTTAAACTACCCTTAACCACAAACACCCCAAACTCCCCTACCCCCCTGCCACCCTTCCCTTCCCCAACTTTGCCCCCCCCAACAGTTGCCCAGCTCCATCCCTGGATCTCAGGCCCCCCCGCATCTAGCCCTTTCGGGCAATAGCCTGTATTCGAAGCTCAGCAGGGTGAGGTAGCCCTAATGACTATCCTGCTACTTCTACTACTACTTCGGGGGTAAGGTGCCTGTGTTCTGCCGCTCCTATTTGCCACACTACTGCAACATGCTAGTATCCAATTTACTTATATACTCAAGGCTCTATATTCCAGTCCAATGCGCTTCAATAGAATCAGGGATATCATAACCTAGCTTCCGCACCTCTCATCCCTGCTCATCGTTTAATGTTCCTGTCGAGTCTCTACTGAGATACCTCCCAATGTGATATACCAGTATGCATAAATTGTCTTAGTCACTTATCTTGTTCTCCTTGGGCTCGTGCAGCATCCTGTTCTGGGCAGCCGTGTAAGTCCAGCCATGCAGCAGCCTCCTCTGGGGTATCAAAGAAAAACATTCGACTCTTGTGCATCACTTTCAATCTCGTGGGGTACAGAAGCATATACTTGATGCCAGCCGTGCGCAGCCGTCTCTTCACCGCTACATAGCTGTACCTTTGTCTCTGGACCAGCATCGTTTAATCAGGATAAACTGTGATGGTAGCCGAAGCTCTGTCTATCGTTCCCCCTTTCCTGAAATACTCCAATATTTTATCACGATCTTTGTAATTCAAAATCTTGGCAATTATTGCGCGGGGAGGGGCTCCGGGCTTCGGTTTCCTCGTGAGGGCTCTATGTGCACGCTCCACAGTGAATCCTTGTGAGAGTTTGTCAGCTCCTATTACCTGCAGGATCATATTCTCGACATAGTCTGTAGGATCCTGTCCTTCCTCTGCTTCCGGCAGACCAACCACTCGAATGTTGTTCCTTCTCGCTCTCCCTTCAGCCTCCACTGCACGATTCTCCAGGTTAGCCACTTGTTGCCTTAGTATGTGGACTTCCTTTGCATTGTCAGTGCTGGTGGTCGTGTTAATTTTGACCGCGCTTTCCAGGCTGCTTGTTCTGTCTGCCAGCGCTCTGACATCCTGTCGCAGCAAGTTGACATCAATCCCCACCGCGTCGATCTTAGCCTCTAAGGAAGTCCTTAGGTCCGCCATTGCCATCCCCCAAGAATCCTTTAGTTCTGTTATGGATGCCAATATCTGGTGGTTCTCAGTCCCAGGGGAACTTCCTGTGGGTCCACTTGCGCTCGCCAGCGCCGGCGCAACTGGAGACTGCTGTGTCTTGGTGAACGTCTCCATCGTGGGCTGCTTGCTCTTGCCCTTAATCACTCTCCCTGTCATATTGTGATCCGGGGTCAGCGTCCCACACTGATCTGTCCGCGGTACCGCGATTTCGTTGCTCAATTTTGCAGTGTAGTCAAAAGGTCAACACTGGTTCTAATTATCGTTCCGAGGTGTCCGCAAGGATTCCCGCGCACTGAGCAATGCGCCCGAGTGGGTTATGTCCTCCCACGTATCAGTTGGCTCCTCTGCCACACAGCGCAATTAGTGTCTCCGTGTCTTTGGGCTTCCCCTTCCATGGGCCACTTCCGCACCCCATCAACCTCCGGTGCGCGAGCCTCCCCCTCACGGACAGTTCATCCCAGTATCAGCCGTGTGCGGCAAGGGGCTCTTTGTTGCAATGCCCTCGCCTTTAGATTTCCATTAGTGTGGCCGTGACTCCTCTTATTAGTTGATGCAGCATATGAGCTTGCTTACCGTGCAGACAAAATGCTCAGTGAGCCGCATCGCTTCTTCTATCAGTTCCATCCGGCGTCTGATGTGTTCACCAATCCCTGACCCGGTGGTCCTGTTGCGCTGTTACACAGGGTAGTCTGCGGGTTACCACTGGTTCTAATTATTGTTCCAGAGTGCCCGTATTCCTGCGCGCTGAGCAATGCACTCGAGTTGGTCATGTCCTTACACATATCAGTTGGCTCATCTGTCCCACAGCGTAATTAATGTCTACATGTATGTGGGTTCCACCTCTTATGATCCGCTCCTGCACCCCACCAACATTCAGTGCGAGAGCCCTCCTCCTTGAGCAGTGCAGTCCAGTATTGGCCATAAGCAGCAAGGGACTCCTTGTTACAATGTCCTCGCTTTTATACTTCCATCCATGTTGCCGTGACTCCTCTCATTAGTTAGTGCAGCGTAGAGCCTGCCTATTGTGCAAATACAATGTTCAGCGAGCCTCACCTCTTCTCCTCACAGTTCTATTCGGCTTCCAGTGTGTCCAACCATACCTCGCCCGACAGCCCTACTTGCAGGGATGCCTTTCGTGTGTCTCGAAAATGCCCGACCTGTATACACGGGACCTTCAATTCTTGTCCACACAGTGCTCGGCAGCGGCACCGTGCACAAGTCATTTGTTCCTGCCGCACTTTCGTTTTGCAGTCCTGTGTCTCGGTTCCTTCACATGCGGGCGATGAAAGGGCGCTCGCTCAATGATTCAATGCGGCGCGGGGCTGCGTGGGCTCCAAGAAACGGCCACCACCGCCCTCCTATGCTCATAGCACGTCCGTCCTCTCAATCTTAACCCGCTCGGCAGCCGGCCATCTCACGAACCATCTGCCGCTCTCTCTCCTTGATGTGCGGCGCCCGTGCCCTCACAACAATCACGCTGGCCGGCAGCAGGGAGCCGCTCTCACGACCGTTCCAATGGTTGGGGGGGCTGCACAGGCACCTGATGCTGGTCCCCCTGTCTCCTGCACACGCGGTCACTGTGCTCGCCGCACGGGCTCACCCGCTCCTCTAAGCCCCACACGGCAGCACGCGACCTCGCCTTCAGTCACTGTTCCTTGTTTCGCAAGTAGATGGGAACAATGTATCCAGTCTGCTTCATGCTCGGATCGATCCCACTGGTCGCGCAGTCACGGCAGCTCGCCCTTTGTTATCCGCCATTTTGGATACAATGTTGCAGGGCCGTCAAGAGCTTCGCTGTCAGTTTCACTGCCGCTTCCCATACAATCAGCTCAGCATTTCAAGTGATGACACAGCATCCCTTCACACGCCCGGGCCATCATTTTCAGAGTTGCTTATGCATTTTCAGCGCATGTTGTCACGGATCTGTGTCGGCTCTCTGGAGCAGCTCTCTTCAGGGACATCCTGTTACATGGCACGTTAGCCCCTCCCCCCTATCGAACATATTTGTGCACCTGTGTCCACTAAAAAAATGTGCTCCCTATTCCCAACCTTCATTTCTACATAGGGCCCTTTCTGGTCAACGGGAATAGGCACCGGTTCCAACCCCTGTCTCGGGCTGTCCTCGTGGAACAGTACATCGTCAGTTTTAAAGTCGCCAGAGTAATATGCATTGGACGGGTTATCAAACACATTTCCACCATTCATGTTGTTCCGTTGTTGATTCTTATTACCCTGATTATCCTGAAATTGTGGCTTCGTTTGATTTCAATTCTGCCCTATTATTCCTGGACGACCTCTATTCTGTCTTCTTGGAATAGTCCCATTTCTATTCTGTATATGTGGGCACTGTGCTCGCCAATGGCCTTCTTGTCTACAATAGGCACATTGATTAATACCTATTGGACCCCCTTGCATGTTGGACGTTAATTCAAATTGGACTCTAGACGGTGCGTTCCCAGCACCTTGATTATTGTTCGCTACCTGTTGTAACAACACTCTTGTTTTCAAATCTCCTTTTTCCCTTATTTCCTTATCCTTTTCTGAATTTACTCTGTTCTCATAATATTGTGTCACATGTAATACTTTACTTTGTGATTTCGCTTGCCATGCACTTTCAGATGTCATTATTAAAATCTGAATTTTCGGTAACAACCCTTGCACAAACTTATCAACAAACAATCTCTTCCCAGATTCTGCAAATACCTCTTCAAACCGAATAAAATAACCTGTCGCTCCTTCCGATTTGCCTTGTAATCAAGCAGTCAATTTATCCCAAACTATTCTTTTTTCAGGCACTAAAATTTTCAATTTCTCTACTATTCGCGATGGCAAAGCCAACATTACTTGTGGTGGCTTTTCTCCAGCCTTTCTCTCACTATCAACTTTAATCAAATTCTCCCATTTATCGCCTAACATCGGCATGTCATTTATACCTCTAACCTGCTTCCATATATCTACAGGAAGACTCACAGGAAATAGTAAATCAATGTCACTTAGTGCAAAAACAGATGAATTCAAAGCAGATTCAATTTCCTTATAGAATCCTGCTGGATTTTTCCTAATGTCAGGGACCGTCAGTTTTATAGTATTTACTTCTTGCCTAGAAAAAGGGACATGTACAAACTGTGCAATATAATGAGCTTCTATCGTTCGCGCTGGAGTCGCTCCCTCGGCAGCAACCTCTACTTTCAGGACAAACGTGGGAGGCACCTCCGTCATGGGTAATTTCAAAGTAGGGGATTCTACATTTGTTCATCTATTAAGCAACAAAGCTAGATCAAGAGAAAAAGCAGTCGTTCCATTATCAGGTGAAAATGCTCTTTTATAAATTGTCATTAAATCAGCAGGACAACACATCGTATTTTGTATACATTCATCTTGTAAATACTCCCCCATAACTTGCAACACTTTTCTCTGCATTTCTAGTGTATACTGACTAAACGTATCATGCACTTCAATCGGGGAAATGGCGGGATCCGTAATCCATCTAAGCGCATCTCGCGTACAAATTCGCATCACTTCACTAACAGTTTTCAACGGCAGTAAAAACCGTTTCTGCACGTACGGCACATGTGGTTCATCTTTTTTCATTATCTCTTTATGCAATCGATCAAGTTCTTGCTTAAATACAAATATTCGCCCTACATGTTCTCGTACTTTCGCCGTATTATCTCGCAAATTCGAAAGGACAACCATATCACGCAACTTTTGCAGTGCCACTGTATTAGTCAAATCACGCAGTATTTTAACAAGATAATCCCCCATACATTCAAACAATACCTGTTGTTCTCCAAGGCCTCTATGATTAGAAATGGAAGTTTGCACAGCCGCTTTATCGTTATCATCAATATACATTTCGGCCCACTCTTTCAGATCATCTTTCCTTCCCTTGCTAATCGTACTACGAGTCTGTCTGATACTTCCTCGTTCAGACCCCATTGCTGCAGAACTGCCAGCTAAAGTGGATAACTCATGCTCTGAAGAGGATGGAGGAAATGATGTCACAGGCACATAGGGAGAGTGAACGCTTACTTTAGGTGCGGATGGAATCACGGGAATAGGAGGTACATAAGGAGGAGGTGCAACTGGGTCAGTACTTTGATGTTCACTTCTTCGCTCATTTAATATTTTATTTATTAGTTCATCTGATGTATGCAAATCTTGTGAAGGATATATTTTCTGTATATCTAATTGGATGGCCCTATCCATGTTCCTAATGGCTTCTGTCTGCTGCTGCTGATTATGCTTTAGCACTTTCTCTGTGTTTGTTTTATGTCTACGTGTGTGTTTTTCCCTACTTTTCAAACAGAGATTAGCTTCCTTTCTCCAGTCTCTTACAACGTCGAACGCTGAAGGTCTGGCCTTTTGTCGTAGCAATACTGATTCTAAGTTTTCTATACACGCTAATTCAAAGCTCCCATTATTAGGCCACTGAAGGTCTGATACACGTCTGGTCTGCCTATGCCAAACCGCATTGAACACTATCGCCCCAATTCCATACTTTATGTACATCTCCTGTGCCGGCGACCCCTCAGGTGGCACAACCTGGCCAGTTTCCAAAGATTGTCTACCGCAGTGAAAAAAACTCACTAAACAGGAAGACAATTTCCCAGGCATGGGTAACTCTTACCCTTTTCTTACCCTGGGCGTTTGAACTTGTAAGTGCAACACTCAACCAATACCAGGACATTTAAGAAACGGGGGAACAACTCACCTGATCAACCAATTTGTCACTCAGGACGCAATTCGCCCATATACAGACGCAACCAAGAATCGTCGCGACCGCGTGTCTGGCTCAATTTGCCTCGTTTCCAGGACCCTCGCCTCGATGGTCTCTGGGCACTGCTCGTTGATCAGGGATCGGATGTGTACAGCTCTGCGGAGGAGTCTCTCATCACTTTTGCAGGGGCGCCCGAATGCCTTCCGATCCTGGTCCAACGGCTTTGTACTTGACTCGTTTTTTTTGTTGCCTTCCTTCAACTTCAACGTATGCGATGGAGCATTAATGGGAGGGTCCCTATTTGGGCGCCATTTTTGCTAGGCCATAAAGACCATACATGGAAATAAGGCACAATAACCATATACCCAAATGACACATCAGTCGCGAGGTTCGTTTTCCAAACAAATCTGGTTTTTATTCAGAGTTTCTCAGTCGGCCGACGGGGTCTCAACGCCTCACGACGTGTGTTCCCAGACACCGTGAGATGCGAGAGAGCGAACAGCACTCAAGCAGCCATATATATACATCATACATCATCCTTTGTTAAAGCTATTCGACCCACCCTCATACATGTCATACAGAGTAGGGTTCAGTGATTGACAATTATGACATCTTATGACAAGTCTACATTCAGTCTAAACATAGTTATTCTAGCAAAGGCTGCAGACACAGTTTTCTGTTATGAGGAACATGGAGCGCTGGCTCGGTAAGGATATCTTTTTCTTAGCAGAGAAACATTCCATACTACGTTATCTGTTTGCTATGGCTCATGAGCTAACGGTCAGACAGTTCTGAAGCAGAAAATACCATCCTCTGTGAAGGAGCACCGCTAGAAGAATATAATAATATAATTCATGTTCAACTGCCTTTTACAACAGTGCTTGCAAGACAAAGCAGCACCTGGACTACTGATTAGGCACGGTTTCTGCACGGCTTCAAGGACTTAGTGAGAGGGAAAACAATGTTTTTCTGCACGATTCTGCCTTCCTATCTGCATTAGCATTTCAGAGTTCAAGCCGTGGTCTTGCACTGTGTGCGGATCTAAAGGATAGAGTACATTTGCAAAGAGTTACGAAAAAAGAAAATGGCCCGGCATTTCGCAAAATGGACTCCCTATGGTTACATTCATGTTTCCTGGATTGCGATGTTTGTCACATGAAGCGATTCGCTTTTGGCCAACATATTATACGTATCATTCGGCTATGGGATTACTTTTTTGGTATAACAGTGGTGAAAAGCGCAGAATGTGGCACGTGCACTTCCCCAAGTACAGCGAGAGCCGGGCCCGAGTGAAGCAGGAGTACTTCTTCCTATTGCTGCACACCCTAATCACCTGGTTGGACAATCCCAACAGTCCCATTTCCATGGCCACTCCATGCCCACTGTCCTCAAAATCTCTGTATGTGGCTTTCGTGCTGCGTGCAGGCATGGGGGAATAACTTGCAACCAGGGTAGTAGGAGGTCCTGGTAAGGGGCGGCTATTAAAAGAGCCTTTTTTTGAGATGCTTCTAGAGAAACACCTTTTTTTGGTTTTCATTTGCTTTTTTGTTTTCTTGTGCTGACAATATTACAGTAAACTCTTATCCGCATCCTGTAGACGGGAAAACAAAACTGCATTGCCAATGGGTGACAACAAAATGCAATTTTCTTTTAAAAATTCCCCATTTTCACAACTAATCAGGTCATTGTTGCAGAAGAACATTCCACGAGCGGACAAAAAAGTATGCATGCTTGAGACACCTTCCTGTGACTGGCTCGAACAACATCCATGAGCAGTGGCCCATACTCATCGCAGTATTATGGATTAGAAAAGCACCTTGGCAGTGGGAAAAAGTGTCTTCAGGACATCCAGCAATCTCTTCAGTCGACAGAACAAATGTAAGCAAGCCATGTAACCCATATGCATGCCGCCGTATTGGATGGCGATAACATTGGCAGTAGCAAAAGTGTCCAGGTCTTTGCAAAGTGCATGCATATCGGCAAAACTGCACTCATGCATGGCGTTCCACAATGCGTCCACTCCTTCCAATCCGAAATTGCTTACAAAGTGTCTTTCCAGGGTATAGTTGTGCAGATCTATGACAAAGGGATCACCTACAGTCAACACAATGTGTTTTGCCATGTCAGCCACCCTCAGTACGCATAGTATAATGTACAACAGTTTGACCGCCCCTTCCTGTGAACCACACCCACAGTACCTGATTGGAGAATCCCCACAGTGCCATGTCAATTGGGCAACATGGTTAGAATGGCATATTGTGGCATGTGCGCTTCCCAAAGTATTGTGAGGGCTGCAGCCCTGTAAAGCTGGTGCAGTCCTTCTTCACTTTGCACTATCTTCTCTGCTGCACTACCTCATTCGGTTACGTGTAAATAGGCACACATGTATCCACCAATCGCTTACCAGCCGCCATCATCCAACACTGTCACTCCTGTACAACACTTCAAATGTACCGCTACATATTCACAGTACAAGTGTCGTGCCATTCCAAAGCACGTCCACTGCAATGTTCTGTAAAAGTATGCATGATTTCTCCATCCACATACATCCACATGGCCACCCAAGATGTGGAACGTATAATCCTGAAAGTACCGCGGAATCCGCTACCTTTTCATGATAGTGAGGGGGGGAGGTGCTGGGGGAAGCAATATCAAGCAGGATAGGGGATTGGGTCTTCCATTGTAGATGAAGAAATGTTTTTGGTTTTTTTGACGTGCGTGCGAACAATTTCTTTTTTTGTTTTTTCTCTTTATGTGCGTTTCTGTTTGCCTCTCCTCACATTTTTACCACAGTCTACTTAATGTTTCTTGCACAGTGTAAAAGATAACGGCATTGCCAATGGTGCTCAAATAAATGCCATTTCTACGGAACCACTGTATATTTTGCGACCTCATGATCTCATAGTGGGTGGAGAACATGCCAGCAGTCTGCATAAATTAACACATGCTTCTTATAAAACACCTTCCGACCTCTGGCTGGGGACAGATTGCACCGGCATGGGCCCATACTCCTCTTGGTGTTATGCATGAGAAAAGGACCCAGGCAGTAGGAAAAATCTGCATCACTGCGTTCAGCAACCTCTTCAGGTGACAGATTAAACATCCACAAGGCATGTAACCCAAATGTAGACTTCCATAGTGCACCACCCCAAAGTCAACGTTTGTGTCGGAGGCCATATATCTGCAAAGGCGAATGATCCCGCTGAAACTGCAGTCATACTGACAGCCCCAGAAAGCATCCACTCCTTCCAACCTGAAATGCACCTGTGCAGATGGAGCACAAAGGTATCACTGACGATAAGCACTGTGCATCTCTCCATCTCTACCAACATCAAGATACAGTATTAGGAAGAAATGGTACCGCCCCTTCCTGTCAACCACACCCTAAACACCTATTGCCTATTTCCCACAATTTCATTTCCATGACCACCATGCTCATAATGGCAGGATGTGGCACAAGTGCTTTCCCAGCTATAGTGAGGGCCATGGCCCAGTAAAGCAGACACAGACAAGATACTTCTTCCATTTGCACTGGAATTTTTTGCAGCACTCCCTCATTGGTTACTGCAAAATTTTCAAACACGCATGCAGCAATCACATACAGAACCTCTGCTTTGCACAATATCTTTTCTGTACACAATTCCATATTTACCGTTAAACACTCTCAGTGCATGTTCCGTTTGATTCCAAAGTCCCTCCACTAGAAACTTCTGCTAAACAATGCACGATTGCAGCATCCACAAAGATTCTGAGACGCACCCAGCACACCTTTGCCCATGCACACAACAGTGCAGCCCTTGCCCACACCCACCACAACACTATGTATCCATGCATGCAACCATGTGGGTAGCTAACATTATGCACAAACGTAACACACATGCCGGCACTTCTACCCAACGCCCCCACACCATAAAACACCCATTCACAAAAAAACGTGTCACAATTAGCAGAATCCACAAACATACCACAGCCTGTACCACCCCTACCCACTGCCATTCACAAAGTATTCTGTCACTGGCAGCCTAAGCACAACATCTTCACAACATTGGGCCTACTTCAATAAATCTGCACACAACTGAGTATCCAAGCACATATAAGCTGCACTTCAACCATACCCTCTTCCATACACACAGTACACAAACACTGCACCCTGGGGCCACACTGCGCAACTTCTCACTGCACCATCTCCTGCTGTACACCAAATACTGTACTATGTTGCAACTATCACCACAACCATGGAACGCACAATACACACGTATTAACTCACTTGTGCTGCTGTAGTACGTCGACAATGTGCTCCAAACCCATTCTACAAAGAGCACCACCGTGTGCCTGATGCACTGTCAAACCTGCATTGCTGCAGCAGGTGTGCTCCTTGCACACATTCTCTGCACCATAATGCAACCATACATGTCAGCATGTCACCAACTACCACTATGCACATACGCACTACTGGCACCAGCACTCCTACTCAACCACCGCACTGCAATGGAGCTATACAGCGTAAAATGAAACGGTTACCATAATGTACAAACATTACACTATCTCCAGCACCCCTATGCACTTTCATACACATACTATGGTCTTACCCACTATCACTCAGAAAGTATTGTGTCACTGCCAGCCTAACCACAAAATGTTCACAACTTTGCCCCTACTCCAACCAATCTGCACACAGCACACTATCCACACACATATAAGCAACACTTCAACCACACCCTCTTCCATACTGAGAGTATGTAAACACTGCACCCAATGCCCACAGTGCATGACTTTTCACTGCACCATCTCCAACCACACATCAAAAAGCATGCATGGCAGCTCTCTTCTGCTGCTCTATGGTGCCTCAAATGTGCTCCACAACCATTCTTTACAGGTTACCGCCCTCTAACTAATGCAGAGTCAAAAATGCATTACTGCCATGGGTGTGTTCAAGGCCTAGGCTATTGAGTGCATGGCCTACGGCCATGCACCCAATAGCCTAGGCCTTGAACACACCCACCACAACCTAATTCCACCATGCATGTTACCATGTGACCAACTACCTCAAACCACGTACACACCACTTCCACCCGCACTCCTACCCAACCTCCGCACTGCAATGGAGATATGCAAAAACAAATGCAACAGTTAGCATAATCTACAAAGAAAAGACTGTCTCCGGCACCCCTATGCACTTTCATTCACATACTATGGTTGTACCCACTTCCATTCACAAAGTATTGTGTCACTGCCAACCTAACCACATAATGTTCACAACATTGGCCTTACTCCAACCAATCTGCACACACCACACTATGCAAGCAGCACTCTCTACCTGATGGAGAGTCAAACTTCCATTTCTGTTGTGGGTGTGCTCATACCCTAGGCTCTTGAGTGCAATGCCTACGGACTTCGCCCATGCAGGCAATAGTCTACTCCTTCAACGCACCCACCGCAACTTTATGCAACCATGCATGCCACCATGTGCCCAACTACTGCAATCCTTCCACATAACATTGCACACTATCTTTTCTGTACACCACTCCATATTTACTGTTAAACACTCTCAGTGCATGTTCCATGTGATTTCTAAGTCCCTCCACCAGAACCTTCTGCTAAAGAATGCACGATTGCAGCATCCAAAAAGATCCTGAGGCGCACCCAGCACACCTTTGGCCATGCACACAACAGTGCAGCCCTTGCCCACACCCACCACAACACTATGGGACTCATCACGAGTCTGGCGATAACCCTGAAATGTGGCGGTAGCGCTATTACCGCCACATTCAAGGGTCCCCCAGATCATGACCTTGGTGAATTTCCCCCCAGCTCTGGGCTGGGGGGAATTCTGCTGCAAATTTGCCGATTTTTGGCGCGTTTACTGCCGGTGGGAAATCCGCCGGCGGTAATAGCGCAAATTCTCCCCATTGGGCCCAATGGGGAATGAGGAATTCCCGAATGAGCCCAATGGGGAAAGAGCAATAACGCCGGCGTTACCGCCCAACTCGTGATGAGGCCCTATGTATCCATGCATGCGGCCATGTGGGCAGGTAACATTATGCACAAACGTAACATACGTAGCAGCACTTCTACCCAACTCCTCCACACCATAAAACACTCATTCACGAAAACGTGTCACAATTAGCAGAATCCACAAACATACCACAGCCTGCACCACTCATACCCACTGCCATTCACAAAGTATTCTGTCACTGGCAACCTAAGCACACCATCTTCACAACATTGGGCCTACTTCAATAAATCTGCACACAGCAGAGTAACCAAGCACAGATAAGCTGCACTTCAACCATACCCTCTTCCATACTCACAGTACACAAACACTGCACCCTGTGGCCACACTGCACAACTTCTCACTGCACCATCTCCTGCCATACACCAAATACTGTACCATGTTTCAACTGTCACCACAACCACGGAACGCACAATACACACTTTTTAACTCATTTGTGCTGCTGTAGCACGTCTACAATGTGCTCCACACCCATTCTCCAAAGATCACCACCCTGTGCCTGATGCACTGTCAAAACTGCATTGCTGCAGTGGGTGTGCTCCTTGCATACATTCTCCGCACCGTAATGCAACCATGCATGTCAGCATGTCACAGACTACCACTATGAACATACGCACCACTGGCACCAGCACTCCTACTCAACCTCTGCACCGCAATGGAGCTATACAGCGTAAACTGCAACAGTTACCATAATCTACAAACATTACACTTTCTCCGGCACCCCTACGTAATTTCATTCACATACTATAGTCTTCTATACAGCGTAAAATGCAACAGTTACCATAATCTACAAACATTACACTGGGCCTCATTACAACCCTGGTGGTAGCCGTGCCTGTGAATGGGCAAGAACCGAGTCATGGCGAGTTAGGTGGACCCGGTACTTGCCCATTTTCGGGTGTCTGAATCAAGGGCCTCCTCATCCCCATTCCACCCCATAGGGCTGAATGGGTGTGGGGACGTCGGATGCACCGGCACATTCAGAGTTGTGTCGGTGCATCCAACATGCTGTGCTCGCAGGTGCCTGTCAGCCCGCCAGGAAAAAGCTGGCGGGCTGACAGGCACCCGCGACCACAACACGTAGTATGGTGGTCCGGGAACTGCTGTACCGGCATGCTTACCGGTACCATAGTTCCCTGACCGCCAGGGTCGTAATGAGGCCCACTGTCTACGGCAGCCCTACGCACTTTCATTCACATACTATGGTCTTACGCACTTCCACACAGAAAGTATATTGTCACTGCCAACCTAACCACAAAATGTTCACAACATTGCCCCTTCTCCAACCAATCTGCACACAGCACTATCCAAGCACATATAAACTGCACTTCAACCACACCCTCTTCCATAGTGACAGTATGTAAACACTATACCCAATGCCCACACTGCATGACTTTTCACTGCACCATCTCCAACTACACATCAAAAAGCACGTATGGCAGCTCACTTCTGCTGCTCTATGGCATCTGAAATGTGCTCCACAACCATTCATTACAGGTCACCACCCTCTAACTAATACAGTGTCCAAAATGCATTGCTGCCGTGGGTGTGCTGAAGGTCTAGGCTCTTCAGTGCATGGCCTACGGCCTATGGCCTTCGGCCGTGAACCTAACAGTCTAGGCCTTGAACACACCCACCACAACGTAATGCCACCATGTATGTTACCATGTCACCAACTACCAAAATTCACAAACACACCACTTCCACCAGCACTGTACCCAACCTGCGCACCGCAATGGAGATATGCAGAAACAAATGCAACAGTTACCATAATGTACAAAGAAAACACTGTCTACAACACCCCTATGCACTTTCATTCACATACTATAGTCATACGCACTTCCATTCACAAAGTATTGTCACTGCCAACCTAACCACATAATTTTGACAACATTGGCCCTGCTCCAACCAATCTGCACACACCACACTGTGCAAACACCACCCTCTACCTGATACAGAGTCTGCACAAGCTAGCGGGCCATTACGACAGCTGCCTCCATTCACCACTCAAAGTAGTCGCCTGTCCAGGTACCCGCGCATTAGTGCAATACGCACGAATACAGCAGGCACACCTCGTTTTTTTCCACCTACTTACATATGTCACATGAACCACTTCTCACTATCCCACCCTTGCCATCCCTTCTTGCCGCCAACACATGGCGTACAGTATATTTTCCCCACCCTTTCGCCGCTGCACTGTCCTCTGATACACCATAGCAGCGTTTGGCAAAAACTGTTGACGCACAGCACGCTTCCCTCCAGGCAACCACCGGCCGCATCCAAAGTTCTCCTACAGCAGGCCGTACCACAAGCCAATGACACTTCTGTCTACAGAGCGAACAGGGACATTTTTAGAGACGTACATTTCAGTTCTTTGCAACAAAGGTTGGATTCCCACCAAACACACAAAAGCACGGTTGCTGAACCAAACCCCCGCTCCTGCCACAAATGTGGTGCATATCTGTCCAGACGTTCGGGCTGTAGCCGTGCGTAAAGTTTTTGCCCATTCAGTCTATGGAAACAAAAACTTTTGGGGCCCCTCTGTGACTCCCCCCTGCACGAAACCTCACCAAACTTGCCAAAAAAATTCAGAGTGGGCCATATACTTTTTTTGCAAAGTTCGGTGAGGATTCCGCCAGCGAAGTTAGAAGCTGCCGAAAAAGCGGGCCGTGTAATACTGAACCAATGATTTTAGGTGGCAAATGTTATGTTAGTATTTATTTATCACAGTACTGCTGTTAGATAATTGTGTTAATTACCATGCTTATTTTCTTGCTATTAAAATGTGTGTATTGCATGCCATTGGTGGCCATGCTTCATGAGCTCCTGTCTTTACACTTTTCATCTGGTCCCTGTTCTTGATGCCCCTTCTTATGCTACTTGCATACACCAGAAACATGGGCAGCACTGGTAGTTCCAGGACCCACAAATTATGGGAGAATACATGACAAATTACTCATGGGAATCTGCGTGCTGCTGCAGGGCAATGAGGAAATGGAAAATTAATAAAGTCAAATGACAGGATGAGGAGCAAACTCTGTGAGGAATTCGGCAAATATAACAGCTTATATCATTTTGGTGGTGAAGTAGACACAGAGGGCCTCATTACACGGAAGGCGGTGGTCCAGGGTGTTATTAGCACCCTGGACCATGCCGGTAAATTACCGACACCGCCTTGGCGGAAAGGGGATTTACCGCCCCATTCCAAGGTTGGTGGGGCGGTAAATCCCCCTTCCGCCATTGCCCTTCCCCATTCCCATTTCTGCCCCATAGGGCTCTATGGGAATGGGGAAGGCGCTAATTACGGCACCGCAATTTTGCGGTGCCGTAATTAGCTCCGAGGTCCCTTAGCGGGTTGGTTTTTAACGCCTGCAAAAAGCAGGCGTTAAAACACCAACCCGCTAAGGGACCTCGTAGTAAGGCGGTAATGGTTAACGGCCACCGTTACCATTAACGGTGGCCGTTAACCATTACCACCTTCCGTGTAATGAGGCCCAGAATCTTAGGAAGATGTCCCTGGATGACTAGACCCACTGAAGCTCAGCCAAGAAGACAACTCAAGCCTGGTAATAAAAGTGTCAGTTTTGCGACTCAATTTTCACATGAACAAGGGGTCATCATCAGGTCCAAATTATTTACCACTTGAATTTTATAGCAGTCCAAGAAGGAGATAACTCGGGTTGAACAGATTGCCAGGGGTGGGGAGATATGATATTTCTGCATTTAAATGCTGCACAAAATTGTCCAAAAGGCATCAGTCTTTTTTGTGTGTGGCCATTAAAATGCCGAAATTTCACAGACTAAAGTGAACAGGGAAAAATCAAAGCTGACATAGATGTCCAGAAAAGGACAAAATGAAAGGCTTAGTCACAAAGGCCTACAATAAGCACCAAATCATGTAAAATTCCAAGCTATAATACTGTGAGTGATTTTTATGGTGGTCACCAGCAACATCAGTTCACTAATTGCTTTGATTGAAGTGACACTCTTCAGATGCGAAAATATTCATGGTGTGAAATATCTTTGGATGGATTACCTTCTTGGCAATGTTGAGTCTGTCTCAGAGACCAAAGTGTACAATTATTATTTTTTGTTAGGAGCGATATTCAGAACTGCCAGTGGTGTGGGGTTTCTGAGAGGCCTACCAAGTGGATTAGCTAGGGCTATTCACAATTGGTCTCACCAAACACTCTCTGGGTATCGTAGGCTGAGCATTAAGGTAGACTAAGGAAATCAGGGCTATGGTATTTAAGTACAATTATAACACTTAGAGGGAGGCAAGTATTTGAGGGCTATACACAAGTAACATTCTCTATTTGTTAGGCCCAAAACACATGCATATAAAACCTAAGGAATACTATTTATTTCACACTCTGATACCTATGCATAGATATACATAATACGTTATTTCAAAGGGGGGGCTACACAACTCTTTACACTTACACAAAGATATAAACAATCCTGCAAAGTGATATAAAACCTTTTTCAAGTAAAGTGGAGAGAGGAGAAAGTGGTTGAAAAGGTGGTTAAACAAATATAAAACAACCTGCTTTATAATTATAATTTTACATGAAATAATCCTTCCCTCACCATGAAAGAGAATTTCAAGTATTCTAAAGTGTTTAGTACACAGATAAAAAAACACTTTAACTAAAAAATCAGTTCCAGAAAAGAGAGGGAGTCACTCCCAATTTCTGCACACTAAGGGATCTGAGGGAGGAATCCTATCCCAGAATACCACACCCATGGCAAGGCAATGGTAGTGCTATGGAGTTGGATTTATGCCAATTTAATCCCTATAGTGTAAGAGAGGGCTCCAAGAGTGGTATGTACACTCAGATCCTGAACTACAATACTAAAGATGACGACCCGCAGGTAAATAAGAGGTTTTGGGGTGACTACTCACACTGTTGATCCTGTTGCAGGAGGTCAAGTGCTTGCAGGTGCAGTGACAGAAATAGGTGCTGGGTTAGGGTCCAGATAGATGGTGGTTCAGATCTCTGAAGAAGATGCAGTTCCTAATGATGTCTACCTGTGCACGGCAGATGATCTTAGATGATGACCACTGCTTCTTCCATGGTGGAGGACAACCCCAGGAAACTGCAGGCAAGGTGAGTGGACAAGGAAAGCTAGGTCAGAGGTTGTCAGGCTTGGATCCTTGCACCAGTGGGAAATAGGCTGCAGTCCAGACAGGACACTCTTCAAGGTAGCGAGCTGCTGCTGCAGCCAATGAGGTTCCTGGGCCACAAGCTGAGGATATGCCAAGTCTCAAGCTTTAAGTTGAGCGGGTGTCTGCTGCAATGACATGCCTTTTCAATGGATGTTCAGCTTCCAGCAGGATCTGTGTATTATATAATTCCAGACACTCTCCATAGCCACAATCTGGGCTAAGGGGACTTCAACAGAGCACCAATTGGAATATTACTCAACATGCATGCAGCTAGTGGCTGTTAAATCATGAACCACCAGATACCATAAATCGACCCAGCAACAGATATTCACTGGGCGAAATGTGGATTGAGACCAGACAATCCCAATTTGACTTTAAACCAGTTCAGTTACACAAAGGATTGATCAGGAATCCAAAGATAACATGTTCATGAGAGTGATGCTCAGAAGTCATTCAGCCTACTGTAGTAGGTATTAACTTCAATATTAAATACCTTTGGCTCATCTTCTAGCCGAGGAAAACTTCCTCTGGACATAGAAAGTGGGCTCTGAAAGAAATGGTTTAGAAAATGTTTTTAGTGCACTTCAACAACCCTGTGTTCAGAGCTCAAAGACCAGGGCAATTAACAAACAATTATGCAACAACAATATGCAACTCTTTTATAAGTGCCTTGGTGAATGCATATGGGAACGTGACTTTCAATTGACTGTGACATCCCGGAAAACAATTCAAAGTTCCCTACTTTAATGCATTGAGGTAATTCGTCCCTTCTCCCCAAGAGGGAGCCTCCCCCGTTGAGGCTAGGGAGGTGAGCACGCTTTGCAAGAATCTCCATAGGGGTCTGGGCAGGTGGCACCTAACTGGGAGTGACTCCACCTTAGGTGATATGGACTCCCATTTCCATGAGGAACTCCCTAAGTCATTCCCCATGGTGGCATACATGGCACTATCAGATGTGAATAACAGTATAAAAACAAGAGACTTGGCTGAAGAAGAAACTCAAATATACTGTTACAAACAAGAAAGAGAGTCTTTCTCTTTAAATTGAGACCACCATTTAACAGAGACAAAGAGGCTGAAAGGAGAGCACACGCTGATGCAAAATGAAGCAGAGAGATGCATACGCAAACAGGGGAAGCCCTCTGGCAGCGTAACACATGAGAGAGGTGCAGTGAATTAGAACCGCAGAGCCTACGACTTTGGGACCAGCTCTGAGAGCGAGAGCAAGATGCTGGACACCAAGCGTCGATAAGGAGAGACAAACCGAGGAGACGGGAACTCCAATCAAGGTGGTGGCTTGACCACAAAGACTTTGTGGTGGGCAGTGCACCCATACAACAACAAAATAAAACACTACGCTGCAAAGTCAGCGAACCGTCCAGATACCCGCTGGCTTACCAGGTCACACAGAGAGATAGGCCCGAGAGCAGGACACTGGAGAAGACGAGAAGGTTAAGAATGCAAACGACCGAAATGAACCAGAGCGAATCCAGACCCAGAGATGTTCCCCCACAGATTTCAAGGTAACGGGGAGAACAGGAGAACCGGAAGACCGGCAGGGAACCATTGTGAAACAGGATAACATCGTCTCAGTGGAATTGATGAGACAATGAAATGAAAGTCGAGGAAATTGAACTGTAATAATCTGAGATAGCGAATCAGAATAAAAGCTGGAAAAGTGACCATTAAGATTGGGCCTCAAATACCCTGGGAAGGGGTGAATGTACCACATAAGTTAAGAGGCAGAGACTGTACCCAAGAAAGAGTATTTTATGAAGGGAAGACAAGTGAATCCTATAAGAGATAAGATACACAAACCAAGCCACCCCAAGAGAGGGGGAACATTGCATACCAAAAGTATATATCACAACTAAGTAAGAATATACTACAGAAGCACAAAAGACACTTCACTGTGGAGCAACCCATAACCCAGAGAATTTATAAGGATACCTGGAAAACAAACACTAAGGAGGAGGGATAAGAAAAAGAACTTGTGACAGAGTTACAAGAATGAACACAGAAAGTGACTAGAGACTTTTTAAAGTTAACCTACTAAAAAGTAGTCTGAAGCAAAGGAGAAAAATTGTGTGAAATGACAATCAGGATAAGGGAGACATTCTCCTGAACTTAGTTTGTTAGACTAGTGGAAGGATCAGTTAGGAATAGTTCTTGGACAGCAGACTTGTTTTCATTGTGGAACTTCCTGATGACGAACAACCACCTTAGTGTTTTATATAGCAAAGGAACACCCACATAGCAATTGGAAAAGCTAGGCCCTTTTTCAATAATTTAATCAAAAAACAAGTAGCAATATCAAAACAGTGTCTCTGTCTCTATTCTGACCTGGCACAATATCTAAATTGATCATCAATATGTCTGATTGAGTCTTGAATTAAAAATATGTCTTGGACTCCATTGGACTAGGAAATGGAATTTGATGCCACGCTCAACAGATATGGCAAATTCTTTAACTGTGGCAGAGAGAGGGGCATCTGCACATATTTTATGTCATGGTGCCCTAACATCATTCCTAGCTGGCCGAGGATTAAGAACTAATTGACCTGGTCTTCAGCATTGATGTCCAGCTCAACTGAAAGCTATTCTTCTTAAATGATTCTTTGTTTTACCAAATTCCTATTCACTCAACTCAGATTGTGGATTAAGAAAAGCTTGGACTCTGGCAAAAATCCTTGTTTCAAGATACCTGGAGTCCAAGAAACCTCTCCAGGGTGAAGACTGGATAATGGAGATGGGGACACTGGCCACATGGAGCATGGGGAATCATGGGAACTTCAAGTGAATGTGTGACAAATTAAGGAATGCGTAGGAGGACTGAATATTGGATGGAATCTCTACTCTTTTTGTCCACCTTTTTATTTATAGTCCTCATATCCATACCAATGTCTTCCCTTTTGTTTCCTGCAATTGTGAAGGAAATATGTTAAGATTTGTTGATAACCGTCATGTTGCCTTATCAACTCAATGCTACTTGCTCTTTGATGACTTTTCGGTTACGTTTTAGACGATTTTGTAATGCTGTTGCTTCCGTGGTCTGTTAAGGATTATATGTTTATGCTATTGTGTTTAACATCTCTCCGGATGTTTTGGCCTACAACTAGGGCTGTAAAAAGAAAGAGGATTCAACTTGGGAACCCTCCCGTCCCCTGCACAGTTTCAAATGTTTGGATTAATCCAATACAGTTGTTCAAATTGAGTTGTAGGCATTGAACATATTTTTGTTTCTAACAAATATGGTCAGACACAGAAGTGTGAGATAAACAAATATATATTTATAGCCAAGCTATATTATTTTCAGCAAGAATTATAGTTCAGAGAGAAATTATTTACAGTGCATAGAAACAAAATGGAATCAATAGATGAAGCTCAAATTGAGGAAAAATTGAGTCCAAATTAAATAGCGACACGTTTCGAGGAAGTTCTCCTCTTCTTCATAAGGCCAAACTTGGACTCTTAATGTAAAAGGAAAAACACAAATTCAGTAAAGAAAATATTGTAGGCACAATTCATAGATTGTTCATAACATATTCAATTTTACAGTTTAGAAAATTTGGTGACGTTAGTTGTAACATGTCATATTATGCGTTGTAATACATGCAACATTATAAGGTGAATTATGTGGTCCATGTTTGAGAGAGAAACTGAAGGTCAATTAATACACCCCTTCCTGTAAAATAGACAGTAAAATGTACAACATATTATAGTTCAGTGGAATGATCCCTCTAATTGGACCTATCAAGTGGATGGTGAAACACAAGCTAAAGTGAATATATAGGGAAAAAAAGCTAGTAGTTCCTAAGCTCTATCGATCTACTGGGGAAGAAATGCGAAAGTCGGTACCTTTGTGTGTTGAAAGTGTCGGAAACAAAGAATCTGACGAAGCAGGAAAAATAAGTAAACAGACTGTCTTCGTGTATCAGTTAGTTCCTAGAGACACGGCCAATTCCCAAAAAGATACTAGAAATCTGTAAATAACAGAGCCTGATCAATGTCAAGATCATTGTTTAAAAGTAACGGACATTAGTATGAAATATATAAAAATCAAATAACATATCTAGCCAGAATGTGGATGGCGGTAAATAATCTATAGAAGAGCCCACGTAAAGTGTGGACCTCAAATATCCCGCTGTCGCTGCAGGAGTGCCTCAGAATGTATTTATTTTTCCCCCTCTTAGATCAGAGCTTTCTGTCCAATTTACGACCTTTTTCTTATTGCTTATTTCAATTCTATTTCACACAGTAAACTATTTTTCTTAGCTTTCCTCTCCCTGTTCTACTATGTGCGGACTAGTATGTGTTATGCCCGATTTACATTTTACACTAGGTATCTGCACTGCATGATTTTTTCATATCAATCAATCTTATTTCGCACTTTTGCGCTTCTTGATTCAAATGACTTCTAGTTTATTGAATATCTAGAGGTCCATACTCTATCACAACATATAACCTCGTTTCAAGATGGCCGATCTTTCGGCCTGATTACTCCTTAGTCCCTCTTCTTTATCTATAACTCTAGTCCTCTATTTATCTCCATGGTCACATGCTTTTTCCATGGTTTTTGAACAACAAGCTGCTCGGCTGAACAGACCCTGTTCAGGATTGCCCCCCTATGCTCCAATTAAGCGCTAATGCATTAGCACTTGTCTATCTAGGGACCAGGGATAAAGTTCCTTAGTCTCATTATTCTTTTTTCCTTACACTTTCTTTAGTTGATACTCTACCTAATCCATTACTGCCGGATTTTTCAGCTGTAGACCGGCCGCACAATCTTGACATCAGTTTCACATCAGCTTCAAGAATTGTGCCTTGTGCACATCCTAATCATGGTAATTTTTAACATTCCAGTTTGCCTTTATTAAACATCACATTACGTTTTCACTACTCCATTTTAGATTGCTGAGTTTTTTATACTAATCAGGACTCCATTCCTGTTCAGCTTGTTTATTTGCGTGACAGAACTCCTACATTCTGAGGCACTCCTGCAGCGACAGTGGGATATTTGAGGTCCACACTTTACGTGGGCTCTTCTATTGATTATTTACCGCCATCCACATTCTGGCTAGGTATGTTATTCGATTTTTATATATGTCATACTAATGGCCATTACTTTTAAACAATGAGCTTGACATTGATCAGGCTCTGTTATTTACAGATTTCTAGTATCTTTTTGGGAATTGGCCATGTCTCTATGAACTAACTGATACACGAAGACAGTTTGTTTACTTATTTTTCCTGCTTCGTCGGATTCTTTGTTTCTGACACTTTCTACACACAAAGGTAACGACATTCGCATTTCTTCCCCACTAGATCGATAGAGTTTAGGAACTACTAGCTTTTTTTCCCTATATAATCACTTTAACTTGTGTTTCACCATCCGCTTGATAGGTCCCATTAGAGGGATCATTCCACTGAACTATAATGTGTTGTACGTTTTACTGTCTATTTTACAGGAAGGGGTGTATTAATTTTCCTTCAGTTTCTCTCTCAAACATGGACCACATAATTCACCTTATAATGTTGCATGTATTACAACGCATATTACGACATGTTACAACTAACGTCACCAAATTTTCTAAATTGTAAAATTGAATATGTTATGACCAATCTATGAATTGTGCCTACAGTATTTTCTTTACAGAATTTGTGTTTTTCCTTTTACATTAAGAGTCCAAGTTTGGCCTTATGAAGAAGAGGAGAACTTCCTCGAAACGCGTCGCTATTTAATTTCGACTCAATTTTTCCTCAATTTGAGCTTCATCTATTGATTCAATTTTGTTTCTATGCACTGTAAATAATTTCTCTCTGAACTATAATTCTTGCTGAAAATAATATAGCTTGGCTATAAATATATATTTGTTTATCTCACACTTCTGTGTCCGACCATATTTGCTAGAAACAAAAATATGTACAATGCCTATAACTCAATTTGAACAACTGTATTGGATTAATCCAAACATTTGAAAGTGTGCAGGGGACGGGAGGGTTCCCAAGTTGAATTCTCTTTCTTTTTACTTTTTATTGTCGGTGTCTTGTGCCATGACCCCAGTTCCTCCCCCGCACCTTAAAATTTATTCAAAATAATCCTCGAATTTCTTTACTAAACTTACTTACCATAGGTGTGCACTTCTATCTAAACCCTTTGCTACAACTAGGGCTGGGCAATATTGACCAAAAGTCATATCTCAATATGTTTGTGTGAGTTAAATGCTCAGTTGTTAGCCGCCAACTACATGTGAGATGTCACAAACACTTTTATTTATAAGACACTGATCAAAATAAAGTGCAAATACAAGGTTACTCTTCCTGTTTAAGAATACACAGAGCTGTGTGAATATCAAAATGTAAATACAAATTTGTAGTTTATGTAATAATGCATATATATGTACATAACTCGATGTTAATGATATTGTCTCATCCTATATCGATTCTGAAAGTGTATTAATATATTTCCAAAAGTTGATATATCACCCAGCCCTACCTACGACTCCCATCTGCCCTTTGCTGTAAAGTGAAAGGAAAGGGATCATTGGAGCCATAAGCTAACACCTCTAGAGAGTCACAGGCTGCTTACTCCTAATGTACTCAATGAAAAATTAATTTAAAAAATCAATAATGTTTTTCTCTTTACATCTTGGACATGGAACATTGAAAAAGAGTCCACAAGAGATACCCAAACTTATTCCCCACTCACCTGCTGTCCCCAGTGCCATCAGCTCATGTCTTTGTACCTGGCTCTGCCCTATTTACATCCCTCTGTAATCTCCATCGTTACTGCTACATTATTGATTGCCGATGTGTTCCATATGAAGTACTCCGATGCTCATGCAAAGAGGGGCAAGTCATATTGTTAGTGTATTAAATACATATTTATTAAACATATTTATTACAGAGTTTTCACTGACAAAACAATGTGATTCCATGTGTACTTCTATTTCAAAATTTGATGGCTTGGCTGAATAGCAGAAGTGTATCCTCTATGCTACTGTACACATCAGAAGTGTCCAACTCCAGGCCCCCAGGGCTGCAAACCTGGCCCTTTTCAGGATATCCCTGATTAATATTCATAAGATAAATTGAAATATTAGAAATATTGTATGCAAATTTACCTCATGAATATTAATGAGGGATAGCCTGACAATCTGACATGTTTTCCTGCCCTCAATGCCTGCAGTTGGACAACCCTGGTAGGCATAGCCAATAAATCAATTCACTTCCGTCTTTCATTTCATGTAATACATGGCATATTTTCATGCTCCATAGATCCTTCAATGCCAGAGTTCCCGAGCTTGAAGAATGTGCAGAAAAACAGCATCTCCCTTGAGTGGACGCCTGCTGCAAATATGACTGGTGCAGACTTCATTTACAACATCACATACAGTAGTTCACAGGGAGCTTGGAGTGTCACAAATAGCACTGCCTATGCCAACCTTGTGAGCCTGGTACCTGGAACAAACTACACAATACGCATTGTGACAGTCGCTGCTGGTAATTATACCAGTTTTCCTGCTATCATATCTTCATACACAAGTAAGTTGAGTTTCTATTTTTGTATACTGTGTTCATGAATGCCCTACACTGATTTACTTGTTCTATGACATTGTACCAGCAAATATGAATTCAGTATTTCCAAAACCTATGCTGATCTTGTGATTTCATTTTCTTTATTAGCAATAAGTTAAACGTAATAGTGCAAGAGCTGTTCACTACGTCCACTGCTTCTCTACAAGCGAAAATATAAGGCATGTGTTAAAAGGAGCTCTGATGATAACAGGACTGCCCCAGTTCTTTTGCTACAAATGCTCACTGTGATTTTATGGCTGGTGCCATCAGCACCCCTCAATGTATTGATGTTTTAAAGCTGAAACAAAAATGACAAAAATTATGATTTCCTACTTTTTATGAAATAGTCTATACAATCCATGTCCACATGTTTTTGACGGAACGATGCCATCATATGCCTCAATGTTTTGCAAATATTTAAATGTCAATGCCCCTGTGCCTGCAAAAATGTGTAAAACATAGAAAAAGGAAGCTTGCACTACTGATGTTTTTTATCCAGATATGTGTCTGTGTAGTGGTACCAAGGCGTGTTTTCTGGGAATATTTTCCTTAAACAAATTGTTACTTGGCTGTCTCCACTCGTAACCTAGAAACATTGAAATGGTTATTCATTATGTAAGAAAAGTCTAATCCTGAACCATAATGTTAAGGAGATCAGCTTTACTTCTTCAGCGTCAAATGTTCGAGAGTTGGCTGTGAAATAAATATGAAATATTGCTGAAAAATATCAAACAACTGTTTGATTTAAGGCACAAAACGGCCCCATATCATCGCTGCTCTCTGTGATCCAAGAAGGAAAACATTCCTCTACACGAGAATTGAGTACGACTAGTGCATCACAATGTAAAACATATATCAAAGATTACAACAAAATTGTAATATTCTTTATTAGTACCTGCCGGGGGCATGGTCTTGGCTTCCCAGCCAACGAGTAGGCTCAGAAACGGGGCTTAGCCACATGGTAAAGCCCCAGTTGCTAGCCTCCTCAGAGCTGGAGGCTGCCATTTTAACCCCCCAGATAGTGATGTAAGTGCCCCTCCGTTCACCTCGTCCCCATTCCCCAAACCCCTCCCCTTATTCACACATTTCGCCCCCTCTAATCCCTGTCCCACTTACCTTCTGCTTCTATGTCCCTCGCCGGTGTCGGGAGCACTTGTGTTCCTGGAGTGTCCAGATGCATGAAAAGGGAAAAGAGACAACATGTAGTCCCTTCTGCCCCGATCCATGGCGCCCATATTTTTTTTGTATTTTTATATTTTAGTTGCAAAACTGAGTACATGTCCATTCTCAACTTTAAAAAAGCACTATTAGTATCCCGGTACAACGTGCTGGGACACTAACAGCAATATTAGCCTCACATGGGGGCGGATGGAGGGGCATTACTGGACCTGGTGCTTAAGTGCTGAACAGTGATGTTACTATTATTGAACCAACTCCATGAAATGCCATATTATGCCGAGATTTTTTAAATTCTACTGCTACTGAAACGACACAGCTTCCAACTATCTTCCAGGGACCTTAAAAGAAGGCATTTGTAAAATGTGCCCCCTGGTCAAGAATAAAAACATGGAATTTCTATGTGGTAAAAAATATGTTTACTTTGTCATTTCTTCAGATTTAAAACTGCAATGTTCCTAGAAGTGAATGTTTAATGTTGCTACAAGGGAATATGCTTGTAACTAATTGAATGTTGGTAGCTCAATCAGTCCTCTGCACAAAAATCATTTAAGGGTGACCAAGAATTGTTCGCTTCAGTAGACTTTCACTGCACGTTGGCAAGAGAGACTTCTAACCTGAATCTCAGACATATAAGAGTCATGGACATTGATGATTCCAAAATTACGTTTGTTCTCCTTGCATATAATATTGATTGTGTCTATCGACTGTGTTTACACGTTGAGTGTTCATAATGAACACCCTTTTTCCTCCTCATCTAATTCCCTTTTTTGTCAAAGCATATTTTCTTCAGCATGCATTTGTTTGCTCACAAAACACATTACACTTTATATTCTATTGGTTTCATAACTAAGTAACTCCAAGCAATACCATGTTGGCTTAGTTGATATGTAGGGGTCAAGTTGTATGAGAACCTCCCTCAACTTTTCAAATTCAAGCACTTCACACAATCAATATAAAGCACCTTTTATGCCATGTTGCCCTGGCTACCCTAATAAAGATATTGATATAATAGATGAGTTTATACTCATTGCTTTAAGTTTTTAAACTTTTCATCTAACTAATGTTCCACATAATTGTTCACACGATATTAATATGGAGCAACACCTCATTAAATCATATGAAATGTATGAGTCTAATTGTTTGTGAACACTGCCTTACATGCACCATATTGACCCTTTACCAACCAATGAAACCCAATGGCCCATCCAAGATGACAGCGGCCAACGTTTGCAAATGTGGAATCAGGCCGTCTGCCCTGCTCTCTGTAAACTCTCCGGTCCCTCTTACATTATTTTATTTACTTAATTTTAATAACAGGATTCTCATAATACATTGTGTTAATTACAGACACACTGGGAGAATTTGCTACCCTGCATTTTGATGTATGGGTATCAATTCTCAGTGTGTTGGTTTGTGCACCCTGGAGAGGTTCATTTCTTCAATGTATCAATAACAACAAAAACTTGTTGGTTTTGCTCGTTTTCATTCACTTCCTTGCACTTTTCTGCCCTTGAAGAGCTTGCTCACCATCTCATCGTTCCAGCACTCTGACATTACTATGCATGTGCATGCAGGTTTCAGCATAGAGATGGGCGGCGGCTCTCGCTCTCCACAAGGGATGCGGATTAATTGAATCTGATTCTTTCAATATATGCGCCTCCACTTAAGGTTTCAATTCTTAAGCACATAGTGATGTTTTCTTTATTTTCTGTTTACTAAAGACACCACTATCTTTTTAAAAAAGAAAGTGCTTTCACATTACCTACAATGGAATCCATGCAATATTGTTATTTATTTAAATTGATATTAGTTAATTCACTTGTGCCATCTATATCACTTTGCTATTTCAAAGTGCGCTGATGATCGCTCAACAATATCTATCAGAGTGAAACGCATACTGTCTCGGATTGGAAAATACAGCTACAAGAATGACATATTTTTTCCTATCACAAGGAAGGGAATACATATTTTATTTAACTGAATGGACTCATTGCCAGCACCTATCCTTGCTATAGTTATAATCACTTGTAAGATGGATTCACACATGTGCCAGTGCTGCCATTATATTATATAGATCCAAAACTATGTGGTGCTTCTATCAGCTCCCACTGCAGTTTAAAAGCATATACTCTTGTGTTATGTGCACATTTCATTGATGACATCCAGTATTCACTAAGATATAATCAAACATGCATTCCTTACCTCAGGCATTATAAAGATTGCTAGACAGTGTCAGCAATCTAGGTATTGACCGAAGAACAAAGCGTTCTTAATTTGTAGCCATATACCCTCTAACACTTATGGCTATTCCTTCTTCTTTCAATCCAGACAGTATACAGAGCAATACCTATTGTAGTTTACTTCGTAACAGCCTTATCCACGTGCACTATATGGACATGACTATACATTGTTAGTCCAGTTATGCAGCCCCTTGAACTGGTCAATCGGACTCAAGTTGCTCTACCTCAGTGGTATTCAGTTACTCATTTCATCAGCAGCTGGTGAGCTCAGGCAGTCCAAACTCTCTCTCTGGGATGCCAAACCAGAAATGGGAGGCAGTGCCTGTAGGTTCCTAGGGAGTTGCCATGCATATCCTGGTGACCGTTAATGCAGTCCTTGATACATCTGTGATATGTATTATGATTTGGGTCTCAATGGCTCAACAATTTAAGGTTTATTAAGACATCTGACCTTTTCCTCCTTAGGGCCTGAACTGATACCACCTGGGAATATTACTGTCATAAACAATCACTCAACAAGTTCCCTACAGATCAACTGGAACCAACCCCCTGGAATCGTGGAACTATACACTATCGCCATTCAAGGAGCCGTCAAGCAAACCCAGAACAGCACAACTGCACAGCCTGTTACTTTCACAAGCTTGCTCCCTGGAAGGGAATACACTGTCACAATCACAACAGCCAGCGGCCCTTACAATGAGACATCAGTTCCAGTGACGGGAGTAACATGTAAGTGTATATGTTGCAGTGTACAGATTTATTGTCGAAAGTGTCAAAACAGCCACCATACATAAAGACGGAAAATCATTTTTGACTTAATGGTGAATTTTACCTGCAGGTTTATGAGGTGTAAGTAATAGGAGGTAGTTCCTCCACTTTACCTAAAAAAATAGGCAGTATTACCACCCGATAATTCCACCAGTGGTAATACCGCCAAACTTGTAGTTTGGAGGTGCGTGAAAAATTGAGGTAACGGAATTACCTCCACTTTTTTCCTGCACTGCACAACTTGTAATGAGGCCCACCGGCTGTACTGTTTGAAGTAAATATGTAAAATAGGAAGCAACCTCATTAGTAATGCCTCGACACCTTATTTCTTGTTTGCACTTGTTTAATCGCCCATTTTTATGTTGATGGTTTTAGAATGACATACTGAGTCAATGATTTTTGGTGGCCTAATGTTATGTTAGCATTTATTCATCACATTCCTGCTGTTTGATAATTGTTTTATTTACCATGCTTCTTTTCTTGCTATTAAAATTTGTATATGCATGGGCCCTGTGGGCTTGCTTCATGAGATCCTGCCTTTCCACTTTTCATCTGGTGCATGTTCTTGATGCTCCTTCTTATGCAGCTTGAATACACCAGAAACATGGGCGGCACTGGTAGTTCGACGACCTATGGGAAGATACATGACCAATGACTCCTGGGAATCTGAATGCTGCTGCAATGCAATGGGGCAATTGAAAATGAATGAAGTAAAATCAGTATATCATACAAACAGCTCACTGAACTATGCAAATCTGCCCTTAAAAGTAAAAGGGCTGCAGCAATGGCCAATGCACACTCAAATGCATCTGTACAACCACAAACAATACAGGTGGTTCTGGGTGGGGAGGATCTGAGTGCGCAGACCTGAATAGATGGAGCCAAGAACAGTGCATGTAATATTGCTTTGTAAAATATTGGCTGCTCGAGCCATTACTTGGAGTAGTCCAGGAGGTATGGGGCGTGAGATCAATTGCTCCTGGAGACACATTTAATTGCAAAGGAGATGAATTCATTGACTTAATTGAGATGGAGTGGCGAGGGTTGAGTTCCACTCCTGAAGTTCTTCTAATTTTCTGGATCTTTTCAAGATCTAATCAGTTGTATCCCTACAAAATGGAGGGCAGAAATGGGTAGGAAATGATCCAGTCCCTAAGTATTTGATCCTGCATCCTAATTCTGAAAAAAGTCACTTTCTCTAGTTAACATATTTCTACACACATACACTCCAAGGATATTCAATATAATATCATGGGACTTTCACAAATGCCCTTACTTGCTATTAGGTATGGACTTCAAACAAGCATCTGAAAACCCATTGCACAAAATCCTAGCTGATCAGACACGAGACAACTTGAGGCAGAAAGAAACTACAGGGCCTTGTGAGGCAGCTAGGCCTTGTGCACACATGGAAACTGGCAGACCTGTCGGGAGGGAGTATGCTGTCCACTGCACTGCACCTGACAGCTCATCCCATATCAATTACTTTTGCCTATGAAGGAATTGAAAGGATGACATAACCAAAGTAGATATTGGCAACATACAACTATCCACCACACACTGGTGCCGACATAACTAAAGTGCATATTTTTAATGTACATTTTACCGACCATGCTCTGATCTAGGTCACAGTTTAAGTGGATCTGAAAAAGTATAGACCAACTAGGCGTTGACTTAACATAGCTCTCTTCCTAAATTGCCATCTCGCAAACCAAATGAAAAAAATACCTCATATTTTCTTACATTACACAAAAGCAGCGCTACATGCCTCTACTGTTGACCTAGTGGTGAAGGTCATCATTCAAATGACTTGGAAGTGCGACAAGTGTGATGGCCGTGTTACAGACTCTTGAGCTGACCTGAGTGTCAGAGTCTTTTTTCAGTGCTCAATGTGTGGAGGAGTACCTTGCCTTATTTCAGCCCGTCTTGTAGCACAGCGCAGCGTCATGCAGCAACTGTGTTGGTTGTGTTGCAGACTCTTGAGCCGAGCTGTGTGTCAGAGCCTTTTTTCAGTGTTGACTGTGTGTAGGAGGACCTTGCTTTATTTCAGCCCGGCTTGCAGCAGAGCGCAGCGGAGTGCGTCCAGTGTGTTGGTCATGTTGCAGACTCTTGAGCTGAACTGTGTATCAAAGCCTTTTTTCAGTGCTCAATGTTTGGAGGATGACCTTTCCTTATTTCAGCCCAGCTTGCAGCAGATCAAAGCAGAGTTCAGCGCTTGTGTTGGCCCTGTTAGCTGTGCTCCGTGCTCCTGCGATGTGTACCCTAGTGGTTCCCGATGCTCCGGTTGTATGATCTAAGGAGGAACATTTTGAAAATCGAATCTCTACCGTAATTCCTCTGGCTATAGTAAAAGCAGAAGTGGGCGGAAACACCGGAAGCACCAGAAGCACCGGAACTGGGCTGAGTCCTCCCTATTTCAATACTCATTCATACAAGTTTTAAGGTGCTTTGTGATATTGACTGCTAGGCGATAGAGAGCCGGAAAGCACTCAAAGAACTTGAACATACAGGAGCTTGCAGTGGCCGCAGTGTGTGACTTTCTATCTTCTTATTAGGGCTAATTGACTGTTTAAATTGGCCTGTTAACTTCAGGAATGCTGGAACACTTCTGTTCACATTATACTCCAGGTAGGCATCGAGTATCAGTGACAACTCTGTCTACTTCTGGTGGTTTGGAGAAAGGATAAGGGGAAAGATAAGTGAGACAAAAAGGAAAGTTTACTCATTATGTATAATCTGCTCAAATTTTAGGGACGATTTGAGAGTACCAGAAGCAGAGGTCATTCAAGAAGGCATGGATGTACAAATCCTAGGCCTCTTGCCTCTAACACTGGAAAGCTCTACATATGCCCCCAGGTAGAAGAGCTAAGACTTAATGCTCAGAATAAACTCTTCAATGACTGCTTGTTTGATGGGCGATATCTTCAAACTAAATTTAGAATACACATTATCTACTTCCTCAATGAAAAGGTCAATAACTGTTTTGCTCACGCCTACGCCCCCGACACTTTGCAAAATCAGTTATTGGACTCAGATAGGCAAATAAATACACATAACACATTGTCTATAATAAGTATATAAATGGCTCGTTATGGGCCATTTATTCAAGTACAATATTTATATATGTATATATGCATATATGTAAGAAAGAAAAACAGCCTACAGTTAGATATACAAAACATAGAAAAGTGACATCACTGTTAAAGTAGTTGCAGAAGACACCTTCATATCAGCCACATCAACACTGCTAAGTCCCAGAGCAGGTAGGCAAAGAGATCACTCGTCTTAACGAGAATCTGAGGTGGAGCGTCCTCCCTCTCAGCGAGACTGCAGCACCCGGGGTCGGGATTCCAACTGAACTCTTCCAATATCTTCTCTTGTTTTATGGGGCTACTTACAATTCCTGCCCATCATGGATTACCACTGCTCCCGGTCGAAGAGCAGACGACAAGCATGAAGGGCCAAGAGTGGAATATTCCAGTTTGAAGCAGTGAAATCCCAGCTTCCCTGCTTGCTTTCGTTCCCAGTGTCCCTTATCACCGCACCTGCAGAGCGCTCCGACTTCCTTTCTAGCTTGCCCTACGTCGGACAATACCATAACTATTCTCCCCAATTAGTTCAACTGACAACAATATGTGACCTTGCCTCAACTGCAGAAATACATGTTTACTTGCTGAGCCCCGGAAAACGTAGGCTTTAATGTTTTTTTTTCCATTGCTTTTATGGAAGTGAGTGTCCAAAATGGCCGCGCATCGGTGCCATGTTTTTTAGCTCATTTTTCGCACATGTACTACAATAACTGAACTGGCATCTAACAAACGGAGATCACGGAGCCTGAGTGCTATATATAAACTCTCCTTTACCGTCATCTCTCCTCAACAAAAACAGGGAATAGAAATGAACATCTGTAACACACATCTGATAAGAGCAGAGGCTTGGGACAGCCCTGGCAGAACAACAGCCCAAACAAAGGAGTGCCTGCCAATTCAGCGTAGCCCGGCCACACTGATAGTCTATAATTTCGTACCCCAAAATGGCAGTACCAAAGTAAGAGAGAAATTAAGCCCCCTTACCAAACACCCAAAGAATTTAGACTTGTCAGGGCTGTCTGACTCTACGCTGACTGCTTTAAGCGTTGTTCTTAATTCTATGGTGAATGTCTTTGAGTCCTTCAAAGGTGTAGTGCAAACACACTTTGGCATCCTGTTAGAATTAACAAAAGAAATAGGTGGCTATGAATCATCTTTGGTGTGTCTGAGTGGGGCAATAAACTCAGTAATTAATGAGCCTTTGGAAGAGCTTAAGACTATCAGCCGAGAACAAGTGTGTGAGATAAAGGAGCTGAAAGAGCATTTCAGAACTTTTAAGGACCTCAGTGAACAAATTTGGGTGGAAATAAAAACGTTGCAAGATTAGGTTAAGAAAAAGATACAAGACGAAATATCCCCAGTGATTCAAACTGAGGGACGATATGTTGAGGTCTCCTTGGATGACACCCCGCTTCCTATGTCAGAACTTACTGAATTCATTAGATTGGCCCAAATAGCAGAGGATTCAGAAATACAGACTCTACCGTGAGGAAAGCCTGAGTCACTTTCAGACAATTCTAAGAGAGCAACTCTAGTAGAGGTATGCTCCACAGACAGTGAGCTAGTCGAAGGAATCCACAATGTACATGTGACTGAGACGCCGAAGCAGGAGATCAAAAGAAAAAGAAAGAAAAGTAAGAAAAAGAGTCCGATTGAAGACATTTTGAGCCTCAAGCGAAAACCACAGGTGATGGACTGCAAAGGAAAAAAGCAAAGAACTGCTAAGCAAAAAAAGTCTGGATAGAGGAACTTCTTTAATGCATTGGACAAAATTGCAGCAGAGAAGCAAATTAGCAAATCGAAAGGGAAAGCAGAAATAATTACATTTGGTCAACAAGTAGACATAAGTAAAGAGCTGGCCCTAAGTGAACAATCATGCTCAAATAAAAAAACTGGAATGGTTGATAAATCTGTATCTAAAATGAATGTTGGCTCTCAAACTATAGATAATGAAAATCCACTTGTCAAGCCATTATGTTTGGCACCAATCTTTTTTTTCGAGAAACCAAAACATCCAGGTGGCTAATAAGAGTATTGGAACTAATGAAAAGACTTCTGTTACCAGCAATGATGCTGTTAAGCAAGTTCAGGTGATTGAAGAAAGGTGTAAGGACCAGAGGAATGAAGAATCACAAATGAACCTTGTTAATGAAAAAAATATCTCCCCTGGTAAAGGGAAAGCGAGCTTTGCAGGAGGAAATGATCAAGTAAAAGTGACCAAAATATTTTCTTATCAAAACCATTTGCAGCACCAAGAATCTGTCTGAGACAGATGAATTTAAATGAAGAGGCCAGAGAATTAAATCGAAGTACAATTCTATCCTTTACTTGTAAGATGCCGGATCTACATCTATTTTCCACTGGGGACATTGATCGAATATTCTTTCCTTATGGTAAAGTGACATACATCGCTGAAGTGACTTTGAAATTAATTTGGGTCTTCATGCTCTGTTAATGTGTGCAAATGACTTCTTAAAATTGGGTTTCGAGGTATTGGAATATTTACTGACAGTAGAGATGAGAGAAAATAAAGTTAATAGAGAGAATAGTGGATTTAATATTCATAGGGAGACGAATACCCATGTAAAAACCAATGATGAAAGCAGAGAGAAGCATTATAATACTACTAGAGCAGCAGCAGAGAAGGGTAAAACAAAGAATGTGAGAAGTTACTTTAGTGGAGGATCACATTAAATGTATTAGCTGGAATGCGTGTGGCCCTTCCTCCTTTAGGGATGTTGTAACAAGTGAACTAATCTTCCATGACCACAATCTGATTTTTTTTCAGGAGACGTGGCTTATGGAAAAAAATAGCAATACATGGTTTTATAAAGTTAGAACAATTAGCCACATGTTCTAATGGAGGGAGGGCCTGAGGGGGCTTCCTAGCAGCAATTTGAAATACTGCAGGATTCAGTGTGAAGTGTATTCGCTCTGATCTTCCAGGTATCCTCGCCATAGGCTGTGTCCTCAAGAGTGGGGAATAATGAGACGGCTGGTCTTGATTAATGCGTATTGGAACCCGGCAAAGATGCACTTGTCAGTTTGTTTTTGAGGATTTGTCAATCATACTCACGGATATCAGTATTAACTTTGCCAATGATTTACTGCTGCTTGCTGGAGATTTGAATGACCACTGTATACCTATATTGAATGTATTGAATAGAACATCTATAGGAAGATCCCATGGGGATATATGGAATAGTTTCTTTTAGGAGTGGAATCTCCAAATGATTAACGGGAATACAGTGGGGGATCTAGCGCCTGCTGCAACATGGAGGAATGGGAATGCAAGATCAATAATTGACTATTTGGTGGTCTCGCCTGAGCTTTTTCACTGTTGCAAGAGCCTTAGGATAGACGATTAGAGCATGTGTCCATTGGTATTTGCGAGTGTCTTTTTTGTTGGGTACACTGAAACCAAAACATCTATATGCCTCCAATGTACCAATAAATGTTAAGGGGAATTGAGTGGCCATATTTATAAAGAAAGGTTACTCATTGAATACAAAACAGAAGGAAGTTATTCAGGGTGGAAACATAGTTTACTGTCACCAGACAGTTATGTGGATTTCATATGGAAGATAGAGCCCCCGAGGACTAGGTCCAATGTTAAACCGATTAAACATGCGCACAAGTTTGATGAAGAGACACACTTGAAAGAGAAAGCACTTAACAGGGAGTTACATGCACTTAAGTATGAAGGAGGGTCCAAATGCCTGCTTTTTCAAAAAAAAGAAGGAACTCTGCAATGCATATCGCAACAGGTCGCAGCAGCCTAGGTTTCTGAAGTCTTTGCGAGACGGTTAACAGGTGCTGGAAGCGGTGATGCCGACCAATGCGAGAAATGTTTGGGCAACAGTAAATGACCAGACTGTCACTGAAGGGGCTCTACAGGCGAATACGGTCACAGAGGAAGATTGGTTAAATCACTATAGCAAAACATTTAAAGTACCTATGAAATGCCCGATGGCAACTGTTAAGGAGGCTAGATGGGAACTAAAATAATTAAAGGATTTATTGGGGGAGCCTACCATTTGAGAGCAGCAGGCCCTATTGGATAAATGTTAAATATTAAAGGTATTTGTACCGCGCACCGTCACCAACGGAATTGGTCCCCATGCGCTCTGGCGGATCTGTAAATGATGAAGTGGGATGGGTTAGTAAGGTGAAGAGGGAGTAGGATAGTGAGAGGAGTGGTGTTCTGTTGGCAGCTTCAGCTCGGTATACACCAGATACTGAGCTTAGGTGCGGGTATTGGATCGGTGTCAGTCCGCATGTGCTGTTGCTCCGGCTTATGTGTTGTTGCAGTGTTGTGAAGTGCAAGCAGCTTGTTGTGCGAGAGATGGTTGTGTGAGTTTTTTGAGTGAGATAAGTATGGAGAGTTTGAGCTTATATTGGTTAGTGGGTTACCTGACCTTTAGCATGCTAACATTCGCAGTTCTATCCAAGTCTGGACATGCTAGTAATCACGATTCCATCCAAGTGTGGACATGCTAGTATTCACAATTCTATCTAAGTGTGGACATGCTAATATTCACAATTCTATCTAAGTCTGGACATGCTAGTGTTCACAATTCTATCTAAGTCTGGACATGCTAATATTCAAAGTCCTATCTAGATGTGACGCAGGCTAATATTCACAACTCTATCCAGGTGTGGACTTAGATGCTGATATTCACAGATTCTATCCAAGTCTGGACATGCCAATATTCACAATTCTATCCAAGTGTGGACATTGTAATATTCACAATTCTATCTAGTTGTCGACATGCCAATATTCACAATTCTGTCTAAGTGTGGACATGCCAATATTCAAAGTCCTATCCAGATGTGACGCAGGCCAACATTCGCAATTCTATCCAAGTCTAGGCATGCTAGTATTCACAATTCTATCCAAGTCTGGACATGCTAATATTCAAAATTCTATCTTAGTCTGGACATGCTAATATTCACAATTCTATCTAAGTGTGGACATGCTAATATTCACAATTCTATCCAAGTCTAGGCATGCTAGTATTCACAATTCTATCCAAGTCTGGACATGCTAATATTCACAATTCTATCTAAGTGTGGACATGTTAATATTCACAATTCTCTAAGTGTGGACATGCTAATATTCACAATTCTATCGAAGTCTGGACATACTAATATTCACAATTCCATCCAAGTGTGGACATGCTAGTATTCACAATTCTATCTAAGTGTGGACATGCTAATATTCACAATTCTATCTAAGTCTGGACATGCTAGTGTTCACAATTCTATCTAAGTCTGGACATGCTAATATTCAAAGTCCTATCTAGATGTGACGCAGGCTAATATTCACAACTCTATCCAGGTGTGGACTTAGATGCTGATATTCACAGATTCTATCCAAGTCTGGACATGCCAATATTCACAATTCTAACAAAACAGAAAGGTGATGGCTGGAAGGTTTTGAATTAATCATAACCACGGGCAAAGCTCTGGGCAACCCTCCAGACCATCGTTTTTCAGCCTGCCAAGCCATTACAGAAGGGGAAAAACCATATGCAAATCAGTCTTGGTCCTACCCGAAAAGGGGCAGTCCAGCCCGAACTGCTAGGTCACATCCCTTCTGCACGAGACCACAAGCATCCCCAGACATGTTTCAGCCTTGTTGGGCATCATCAGTGAGGAGTAGCTTGGGTCTCTAGGCCCGGCAGACTCGGGACCCACGTCTGGGCATACCCGTCCCACTCGGGGTGACTTTAACAAAACAGAAAGGTGATGGCTGGAAGGTGATGCTAATATTCAAAATTCTATCTAAGTCTGGACATGCTAATATTCACAATTCTGTCTAAGTGTGGACATGTTAATATTCACAATTCTCTAAGTGTGGACATGCCAATATTCACAATTCTGTCTAAGTGTGGACATGCCAATATTCAAAGTCCTATCCAGATGCGACGCAGGCCATGCGCAGGATAACAAATATGAATCTGAAGAATGATGTCACAAATTGGTCAAAGATTCTGTTTGAATTGTTTAAGAACATACTGAATATTCAACAATGTCCAGAAACCCAGAAGCGGCCAATTGTCATCCCCATTTACAAAAAGGGCGATAGGGCAGATCCTCTCAACTATCGCCCTATCGTCCTGTTAGAATCAGAGAGTAAAACATTTTCTGGTATTATCTTAAAAGAGTTAGAGGAATGGGTGGACTCTAATGGGATATTGTCAAAGTCGCAAATTGGATTCCGTAAAGGTCAGTCGACAATGTAAAATGGGCTGGTATTGAGTGTAATCCCTGCTCAAAAAGAAGGGAGAAAATAATGTAGAGATCTCTAATTGATCTATCTAAAGCTTTTGATGTAGTCAATAGACACAGACTGCAGCAAAAAAAAAAAAAATGGGGCATTCCAGGGGGACTGTTGGCCATAATAATAAATCTGCATGATGAAACTACCATGCAAGGGAGGCTAGATATACAAGGTAATCTCTCCTCTCTTATTCTCACAGATAAAGGTGTGAGGCAGGGATGCATGTTGGCTCCCTGCCTCTTTAATTTATATCTCGCAGACCTCGCAGAATTTCTTTCTTCACATGCTTTGTCTAATCCCAGTATTGGAACAAGCTAAATTAATAATTTGGCCTATGCAGATGATTTAGTCTTATTAGACTGTACTCCCATAGGCCTCCATTGCCTGATTACAGCCATCAAGAAATATGCCAATGAAAATTACTTAGTAGTAAATCCAACAAAGTAAAATATAGTGATTTTTGGCAATTCACGGAGGAATAAGTCTCAGTTCACTTGGAATTTGGGTAAGCAAACACTTCCAGTGTTAAAAAAGGTTAAATACCTGGGATTTCAACTTAAAGGTGCCCCTTCATTAAAAGATCTGGTGATTGAAATGGAGGGTAAAATATCTCAATTTACAAGCCAGATGAAAAAACTGTTAAAAACATATTGCCAGTTCTTGCTGCTTCCGCTCATTAAATTTTATAATGGGAAAGTGATTCCCAGGATTCTCTTTGGTATGGAAATAAATAGCTATGCACGTAAATTGGATTGGGCTTTCATCGAGGGTAAGATATGGAAGAAAGTTGTAGTCCTTCCTTCGATTACCCGATTAAGGTACGAATTGGGCTTGCAATCCTTGTGTGCCCACCTGAATTGGAAAATTCTCTTTCATGGTGAGGGAAAAATTGATACCAGACAATCCCAATTTGACTTTCAACCAGTTCAGTCAGACAAAGGGCTAATCGGGAATCCAAAGCTGACATATTCATAAGAGTGATGCTCTGGAGTCATTCAGCCTACTGGGGTATGGATTAAGTTCAATAATAATGAAACTGGGCTCACCTTCTAGCAGAGGAACACTTCCTATGGGTATAGAAAGTGGCCTCTGAAAGCAAATGGTTTAGCTAATGTTTGTATTGCACTTTAAGAAGCCAGTGTTCAGGGCTCGAACCCCCTAGGCAATTAACAAACAATTATGCCCCAACAATATTCAACTCTTTTATAAGTGCATTGGTGAATGCATCTTGGAACTTGAATTGCAATTGACAGTGACATCCCGAAAAACAATTCGAATTTCCATACCGTAATGCATCAAGGTAATTCGTCCCTTCTCCCAAACGGGGGATCCACCCCCTTTGAGGCTAGGGCGGTGAGCCCGCTTTGCAAGACTCTCCATAGGGCTCTGGGCAAGTGCCATCTCACTGGTAGAGAACCCCCCTTTAGGTGATAAGGACCCCACTCCCGGGAGGAACTCCCTAAGTCATTCCCCTTGGTGGCATTCATGGGACTATCAGATGTGAAGAGCAGTATAAAAACAAGAAACTTGGCTGAAGAAGAAACTAAAACATACTGTTACAAATAAGAAAGAGCGTCTGTCTCTTAAATAGAGACCACCATTTAACCTAGACAAAGAGGCTGAAAGGAGAGCACACGTTGATGCAAAATGAAGCAGAGAGATGCTACACAAACAGGGGAAGGCCCCTGGCAGTGAAACACCTGAGAGGGGCAGAGTGAAGGAGAACCGCAGACTCTGCGACTTTCGGGACTGCTCTGAAAGCGAGAGCAAGATGCTGGACACCCAGCGTCGATACAGAGAGAGAAACTAAGGAGACAGGAACTCCATGCGTGGTGGTGATCCGTCTGGTTATGCGCTGGCTTACCAGGTCACACAGAGAGGGAGGACAAAGAGCGGGACACCGGAGAAGACGGGAAGGTTAAGAATGCAAACAACCGAAGAGAACCCACGCAAACCTAGATCCCGGAGACCTTCCCCTACAGATTCCGATTTAACGGGGTGAACGGGAGCACCGAAAGACCACCAGGGAATTCGTTATGAAACAGGAGAACATCGTGGAATTGATGAGCCAATTAAATTAAAGTTGAGGAAATTAAACTGTAATAATGTGAGAGAGTGAATCACCACAAAAGCAGGAAAAGAGACCATTGAGACTGGGCCTCAAATATGCTGGGAAGATGGGCAAGTACCACATATGTTAATAAGCAGAGATTGCAAAACAGAAACAGAATTCTATGACGGGAAGACAAGTGAAGCAAAAAAGAGAAAAGTTAGACAAACCAAGCCACCCAAAGAGAGGGGGAACCTTAAATATCAAAAAGTGCAAACACGAGGTTCCTCTTCCTGTTTGAGAATACACAGAGCTGTGTGAATATCAAAATGTAAATAAAAAATTGCAGTTTATTTAATAATATATATGTATATGTTTATAACTCGATGTTATTGATATTGTCTCATCCTATATCGATTCTGAAAATATATTGATGTATTTCTAAATTTCGATATATTGCCCAGCCCTGCCTACAACTCCCATCTGCCCTTCGCCGCATAGTCAAAGGCGAGGGATCATTGGAGCCACAAGCCCACACATCTAGAGTGTCACAGGCTGCTTACACCTGATGTACTTAATAAAAAATTCATTTGAAAAATCAATATTGGTATTCTCTTTACATCTTAGACATGGAACATTGTAGAAGAGTCCACGAGAGATACCCAAACGTGTGCCTTATTCCCCACTTTCAGAGGTATTTTGGTGGTATTTTGGTGGTAAGCTTGTTGGGGTATCTCTTGGTATATTGGTGAGCCCTAAATATGGAGTACTGCGTGATAATTGTTCTTATCCTGCGGTCACTAACGGTAAGCCAATACTGGACCTATTACACTCTAGATCATAATTTCATGTCCCTGCAGTATTTTATTTGCAATACCACATTATGCCCTTTTGGCGTTATCTCAGAATACATTTACCATGTAATGTGGGGGGGGGCAGAGGTGGTCTGTCCTGTTTAGGAAGAGCTTTGTGCTGTGTTGTTATTTTTTCTTGGAGCATCTTGACTTTGTTGATAAGGGCATCCTGAATGCTGGAGCACCAGGCTTCCTCTTTGATGATTTCATCCGGGCTAGTGGCGGGAGTGGTGAGATCTCTGAAAATAGAGAAGATGTCCCTTGATTTTGAGTTAGCTTTGGAAATTCTTTGGTTGAAGGATTATGATTTAGCTAGGAATATGGCTCTTTTATACGAGGATGAGATCTCTTTGAATTTGTATAGAGAGAGGATTGGTTAGGTGAGGATTTACTGGTGCGTAGTGTAGACAGTTCTTCCGTAAACCATAAGTCAGAGTGCATTGATTTTTTTCTTTTTTATCTTCTAGGGGAGCTATGGACTCAATGGCTTGGGTTAGAGCGTGGGTATAGGTGTTGGCCAGTGAGGTGGGGTCTTTGTTGAATGGAGGTTTAAGTTCAGGGATGTCGAGAAGAGGTGTGAGGTTGATTTTAGTTCGTTTTTTCGAGCTTCTGACTTTAGCGGGTGGGGCTTATGAGAGCAACTTGCGAGTAGGAATGGTGGGAATAGAGAATTGGATATAGTGGTGGTCAGTCCATGGGAGGGCTGAGATGTTAGTAATGGATGAAGAGCATTTGTGGTCTGCGATCCAGTAAATGGATCGGCGTTTGCAATGGGTAGGTGCTGTGATTTTATGTTCTAACCCAATGTGCGTGAGTTCTTTGGCTAGGGAGGCGGCTGCTTTGTCCTTGGGGTCACGCAGGCCTAGGTTGAGGTCACCGAGCAGGATAGTTTTGGTCGAGCTTTTTAAGTTGTTCTCTATGATTTGGAGGAGGTGCCTTTGATAGTCTGGTTGTGAGTCTGGTGGCCTGTAGGTGATTAGGATGTTTATGGTACAATTGGGGGAAAGTGACAGTTTGGCAGGGAGGAGATCAGCACTGTTTTCCCACTGTTGGTTGCAGATTCTAATGGAGATGGTCTCCTTGAAGATGAGGGCTATGCCTCTACCTTTGGATGTCGTGCGGTCCTGTCTCAGGATAGTGTATCCTTGAGGGAGGGCAAGCGAGATGGATGGGCCTGATGCTTCATGGAGGCATGTTTTGGGCATGGCTAGTAGGTCAAGTTTATGGGAGGTGATGAGGTCATTGATCTCAAGTGCATGTGCAGGGAGGGAGCGGACATTGATAAGCGCACATTTCAATTCGGAGTGAACCGGTCTAGGTGGACGTGTGTGCTGGAGTTTGGGCCATGGGGTGTAGTGAGTAAAAGATTGGATGGATGTGAGGGATTGGAGCTGGGCGTGGAACATTGGATGTGGGGTTGGTAGTGGTTGTGTGGAGGATGTGTGCGTGTTCACCGTGTGGAGGTGCGTGAGCTAAGTCTGATGTTTCTAAGGTAAGTAGCAGGCGGGGTGCTGCGGTGAGTGATGTGTAGCTTGGTGCGTGCTCTGAGTCTGCAGAGTCTGGGTTGGGGAAGGATTGTTCCACAAGCTTGATGATGTGGACGCTGAGCTGAGTGTTTTGTAAGAGGGTAGATGTGGCGTGACTGTGGACTAGTGGTGGTGAAAGTTCTGTGTGCCTGAGGGACATGCTGCTGATTGGCCAGAAAGCGAATGTGATGAGTGAAATAGAGAAGAGGGTGAGGTGACGTGTGGTGCACTGGGATCGTGGTGCTGTTGAGTGTGTTCTTGGAGGATACATTTGTGCAGTACAATGACAGTATTATGCTTAATGCTAATGCAGATCTAACTAAGCAGATTCAGTAAGAATTGTGTAAGCAATAGATATTCATAAGGCAGTACTAGAACGACAAGTATGGGGAGTTCATACAGAATGACTAAGCAATACCAGCTACAGTAGGCATTGCAACAAAACAAAATGTTAGAGACTAGCATGGCATCTAAAGGCAGTTATTACTTATAACCAGAGCTAGCTGGGCATTTTCGTTATCATGCTAGATATCATAATCAAACAACAGTAGGCTAGTTCAGTTCAAGCAGTGGGGTAAATATCGGGCTAATACAGAACAGATATTTATCAAACAAAAGTATGCTAGTTAAGGTCAAGCAGTAGTTCAATTAGAGATGATAGGGGCAACTAGATGCTGTTAGGGAGCACTGTTTTCACAATTTTCAGATACAAGCTAATGTGGCACAGAGCAGAAGGCTAGTTGGCAAGGGTTATTGATGGCACATTAAAAAGGGGGTAGCAGGCTTGCAGTGCAACACAGAGCTCAGCGCTATGGGCACACAATTCATTTAGAGCGGCATCCAGATAACAGTTAGGGGGAATTATCATGCTGTTTAATGGCAGAGTTTAACAGGGTTCTGTTGCATAGCGAAGTGTGCACAATTACATAGCGATATATACACAGAGCATACAGAAGAGTTAAGATATTAGACATATGCATGTAGGAATAAAAGTTGAGGACACTAGTGGGGAACAAATTGGTAGAGTCATACAGAGGAGTCTGATCAGAGTGTGTAGACGTTGGAAGTTCATCGATCCTGGAAGAGCGGTATTGCTCAGAAGTTCATTAAGTTCGGTCAATCAAGGCTAGCTTGGTGGAGTTGGATGTGTTCCCCGTTATTATGTAGGGCTACTGCGTTTTACAGGGTGAACAGTAGCTTGCATACTGTATATAAGGCAAACAGTGGCGGCTTGCTACCAAGGTGGTGTGTACCGTAGTTAGCGTTTGGCAGTAAGTGACTACGGAATGGAGGGGTGGCAGGCCGGCTTACCTTTGAACCTTAGGTAGCAGGTAATCGAGTATGGGAGAGCAGCTTGACAACAACAGTAAGGGGTTGCACGGACTGCACGGTCCTCGTGCGGACAAGCGCAGGTAAGGCCTTTTTCGTGGCCTGTACTCCATTCTGAGCTTGAATAGATTCTGCGAAGCCTTCTGTCAGCCTGTCTTTCTGCCGCACACTTCCCCCAGGGACGGTGAGTGCTCGTAATCACCAGCCAGCCTTGTGAAACGATGCACCAGTCAGAGAACCAGAGCCAGCCTCCTGCAAGCCTTTTCAAACACTCTCTCTGAGACTGCCCATGGATATAGATTTTACTTACATTAAATGTAAAAGTGTCTGCCTTTTTCTGTGATGTCATTCTCCATCAGAACCACCTCCCTTTCAATCAACCACCCTCCAGAAATGTCCAGAGCATGCGATTAACCCGAGCTGATTAGAATGGCAGCAAAACGGATGTAAAGTGTTACATTGCCCTGCGCTGCATTCCAGTTCTGCAAGTTGAAAAATGAGTCTACTTTGAGCAGATCACCTCACATCACGTATACTGCGGTAGATATAATTCTGTCATGCTTATTTCCCTGCATTTCAAATTAACTTTGCACAGAAGAAATGCCTGGACATTCAGTAATCAATCTGCACCAAGGTTTGTACACAAAACTCATGGACTGGTTTGCCATGAATATTCTAGGTTCTAGGTCAAATGTTTGAAAGCAAATGATCGAATGACAAAAAGGTCGAGTCAATTTGACCGAGAAAAAAGGGTTGTTATTATTATTTTTGTTTTTGTTTTTTGGGGGGTCTCCCCCAAAACCTGTTTTTGTTGTTAAAACACAATTTTTTAACTATACTAAAGCAAAAAAAAATATATACATTTTAGAAGAAAAAAATTCGGTCAAATTGACTCGACCCTTTGGTCATTCGATCATTTTGCTGTCGAACCTTTGACCAGACAACGCAATTCAGTCCATAAGTGTGATGTGGAGCAAAATGTTAACATCATGTTGTGCAGCATCAAATCCAAATGCACCTTTTAGCTGACAGGTGCTTTATATATCCACAATGCTGACATACACTGGATTCAGCACAGTGTCTCACATCTGAGTCTCACAGCCTTACTCACTACTGGGGTCAGTTTTTGTCCTTTTTGGAATGTGGAGCCCTAGCTAAATTTCAGAGCATAGGTAAAATTCATAGTCACTGTTAAAATACACAGTCCCCTTTCCGTACACCACTCACCTGCTGTCCTCAATGCCGTCAGCTCATTTCTATGTACTTGGGTCCACCCTATTTACATCCCTCTGTAATCTCCATTGTTACTGCTACATTATTGATTGCCAATGTGTTCCATATGAAGTACTCCGAGGCTCACGCAAAGAGGGGCAGGTCATATTATTAAAGTATATTAAATAGTTTTCAATGACAAAATATTGTGACTCCATATGTAATTCTATTTTGAAAAATGATGGCTTGACTGAATAGCAGAGGTGTAACCTATATCCTACTGTATATGTAGATGTATACTGTATACATCTAACTCCAGGCCCCCAAGGCTGCAAACCTAACGTTTTTCAGGATATCCCTGATTATTATTCTTAAGATAAATTAGCATGAATTTAGAAATATTTCATGACAAATTTATCTCATGAATATTAATAAGGGATAATAATGACAATCTGACATGTTTTCCGGCCCTCGATGCCTGCAGTTGGACAATGAATCGATTCACTTCCGTCTTTCACTTGATGTAATATGTGACATATTTTCATGCTCCATAGATCCTTCAATGCCAGAGTTCCCAAGCTTGAAAAATGTGCAGAAAAACAGCATCTCCCTTGAGTGGACGACTCCTGCAAATATGACTGGTGCAGATTTAATTTACAACATCACATACACTAGTTCACAGGGAGTTTGGAATGTCACAAACAGCACTGCCTATGCCAACCTTGTGAGCCTGGTACCTGGAACAAACTACACAATACGCATTGTGACAGTCGCTGCTGGTAATTATACCAGTTTGCCTGCTTCCATATCTTCGTACACAAGTAAGTTGAGTTTCTATTTTTGTATACTGTGTTCATGAATGCCCTACACTGATTTTCTTGTTCTCCGACATTGTACGAGCAAATATGAATTCAGTATTCCCAAAACCTATAGTGATCTTGTGAATTCATTTTCGTTGTTAGCAATAAGCTAAACGTAATAGTGCAAGAGCTGTTCACTACGTCCACTGCTTCTCTACAAGCGTAAATATAAGGCAGTTGTTAAAAGGAGCTGTGATGATAACAGGACAGCCCCAGTTCTTTTGCAACAAGTCCTCACTGTGCTTTGATGGGGGGGTGCCATGAGCACCCCCCAATGTTTCCACTGTGAGGTCCTTTGCCTGACTCGCAATTATTGACCCTTTAAAGCTGAAACAAAACAACAAAAATTAAGATTTTCTGCTTTTTGTGAAATAGTGTATACAATACTTGTGCAAATGCTTTTGACAGAAAGATGCCATCATATCCCTCAATGTTTTGCAAATATTTAAATGTCAATGCCCCTTTGCCTGCAAACATTGCTAAAACATAGAAAAAGAAAGCTTTTCACTACCACTGCTGATGTTTTCTGTCCACATATGAGTCTGTGTAGTGGTACCAAGGTACGTTTTCTGGGAATATTTTGCTTAAACGAATTGTGACTTGGCTGTCTCCAATCTTAACCTAGAAACATTGAAATGGTTATTCATTACCAAGAAAAGTCTAATCCTGAACTATAATGTTAAGAATATCAGCTTTACTTCTTCAGCATCATTTTTTGTGAGAGCGCCATGGTTAACGCCGGTAACTTAACGATTCCGCCATGGTGAAATAGAGAATTACCACCCCATTCCAAGGTTGGCGGCGCGGTAATTCCCCATTTACCATTGGCCCTTCCCCATTCCCATTTTTGCCCCATAGTGCTCAATGGGAAAGGGGAAGGCGGTAATTACGGTACCGCAAATTGCGGTACCGTAATTACCTTCAAGGTCCCTTTGCGGGTCCCTACCTTAACGGCTGGTCCAGACCAGCCGTTAAGGTCAGGAGCCACAAAGGGACCTCGTAGTAAGGCATTAAGGGGTTAACGGCGCCGCAACCTTTTACGGCGCAGTCAAACCCTTAACGCCTGGGTCGTAATGACCCCCATAATCAAACATGCATTCCTTAGTCCAGGCATTAAAAATATATTGTTCGTCCTGTTATGCTCCCACTTGAACTATTCAATCGGTCTCAAATTGCTCTAACCTCAGAGGTACTCTGTTACCCATGTCTTCAACAGCTGGTGAGGTCAGGCAGGCTAAATGTCCTCTCTGGGATGCCAAACCAGGAATCGCCAAACCAGGATATGCCTGTGGGTTCCTTGGGAGTTGCCAGGCATATCCTGGTGGCCCCCGAATGCAGATCCTGATAAATCTATTATGATTTGTGTCTCATTGCTCCACCAAATTAGAGATTATTAAGACATCTGACCTTTTCCTCCTTAGGGCCTGAACGGATACCACCTGGGAATATTACTGTCATAAACAATCAGTCAACAAGTTCCTTGCAGATCAGCTGGAACCAACCCCCTGGAATCGTGGAACTATACACTATCGCCATTCAAGGAGCCGTCAACCAAACCCAGAACAGCACAACTACACAGCCTGTTACTTTCACAAGCTTGCTCCCTGGAAGGGAATACACTGTCACAATCACAACAGCCAGTGGCCCTTACAACGAGACATCAGATCCAGTGACTGGAGTAACATGTAAGTGTATATGTTGCAGTGTACAGATTTATTGTCGAAAGTGTCAAAATAGCCACAATACATAAAGACAGAAAATAATTGTTGACTTCAATGTGAATTTTACCTGCACATTTATGAGGTTTAAGTAATAAGAGGTAGTACGACCACTTTACCTCCAAAACTTGTAATTTGGAAGTGCTGCAAAAATTGAGGTAACGGAATTACCTCCAGTTTTTTCCTGCACGGCAAAACTCGTAATGAGGCCCATTGGCTGTACTGTTTGAAGTAAATATGTAAAATAGGAAGCATCCTCATTAGTAATACCTCTACACCTTATTTCATGTTTGTCCTTGATTAATCGTGCAATTTGATGTTAATGGTGATGCCGTTTTAAATTAATATTCACTAACAAAAAACAATGTTAAAGGGACATTATGGTTAAGTTACACTAGCACAAACCTATGAAATGCAATGGAAAAACGTTGTTACAGGGACATTATGGTTACAGGTAAAACGGAAAAAACCCTGAAATTCGCCAGTTATGGTAAGCTAAGCAACCAGAACTCGCGCCTGCACTGTGCTTTTTCTAAGATGAACACCCATGACATCAAAGATGACATCACAAATGTCATTGATGACATCACATATGCATTTACTTTTCATGAAAAGCCTGCACACAGGTTTCTCAATATAATGTTGCCAGAAACGATCAGAGGTCATTCGGAGAACTAGCATGAGATAGATAATTCATTACACAATGCATTTCTCTACACACCATTGCAGTACATAGTTCTTTCCAGTGTAAGAGGCAACTTATGCAGAAACGTAGGCATTGCCTGCAGCATGCAGTATAGAGGATCAATATTCACATTTTTGCCACGTTGGAGAGTAAAATGATGAATGCTTTTGTGTCTGATTTTTGCGTACTGTGAAACGTGTAATAAGTATCTACTAACGCCTCACTTACAACATATCTGTACTACTACACAGAAACCATAAAGAGACCACAGCACACACAAATGCGCCCATACACAGGGTAAGTACAGCTGACGAAAAAGCAGGAGTACTAACAGTGTTCTTAACCTAACTTGGTATCTTTATATACACCAATGTTTGCTATGTTGCAAGCCTGCTTCTTCCCTCATGTATCTGTATCACATGCTGTGACTGATCCCTTAGGAAAGCAGTGTAAAACCATATGAGAAAGGTAAGCTCTGCAAACATATTACCTTTTCTATGTTTTGTTCCTGACTCTCAGTGAAGAAAACCACCCGCCCTACATATGTCAGTGAACAAAAAAAGAGGTAGCCAGGCATGTGATGTCATCGGTGATGTCAACAATGACATTTGTGATGTCATCTTTGTTGTCATGGGTTTTAGTCTTAGCAGAGCACAGTGCTGGCGCGAGTTATGGTTGCTTATCTTACCATAACCGGTGAATTTCGGGGGGGTTTGGTTTTAATTGTAAGCATAACACTCCTGTGGCAACGTTTTTCCATTGAATTTCATAGGTTTGTGCTAGTGCAGCTTAACCATAACGTCCCTTTAACAATGTTTTTTCTTAGTGAATTTCATAAATTTTTATTAGGGCACTGTAACCAGAACGTTGCTTTAGTATAGTGTTTTCAGTAAAGGCGATCGTTTTTTAGTAGCGTTACTTAACCATAACGTCCCTTTAACATCGTGTTTTCAGAGAGTACGGACTAGAAAGTACCAAGACCAAAACATCACTACAATGTAGTAAGCACACAGAAGTTTGTCAACTAATTGCATAGTTGCTGCAGTGAACAATAGTAGAGAAGCATAATGTTTCACTTATTACGCAGCAAAGGCAAGCAGCTTAGTGTGGCTGGAAGAAAATTCCCCTTCCCGACGCAATGCCTTACACTAAAAACCCCATTGGTACATTATGTAATATATATTGCTATATGTACAGCAAACACATTTTCTTCTCTGTGACAGAACATATTGGAAAGGAAAGCAAGGCAGCACAATCGGCAACCCTTCCACAACAGCATATGGCAGTGGTATTTAAACTGTGGGGCGCGACCCCTCAGGGGTCCGCGGGTGCATCCCTGGGGGCCCTGAGAGCTCAGCATGAAATATAAAATAAAAAAAATCTATTTTTTTTTAGATTGGAAGAAATTGGCTGGGGTGGCTCTCATGGTCGGGCTGAAACATGAAACTGTCTCAGGCAACAATGAAAAATTGGCCCGCAGTTGTAAATGGATATTCATTCCTTTAGTCACAGACTGGGCCTCATTACAACTATGGCGGTACGGTAACAGCGGTGCTGGTAGGCTAACGGCACCGATGCTACCGTACCGCCATAGTAAGAGTTGTGCTCGCGGGTGCTGACAGCCCTCCAAGTCTGACCTGGAAGGCCGTGCACAGCTCATCGGATGCACCGGCACCGTTATTAACGGTGCCAGTGCATCTGAGCTCCCCATTGCCCACTGAGCCCTATGCGGCTCAAATGGGAATGGGGATCTACTGGAACGGCACCCGCGAAAGGGTAATTATCAGGTCCGCCTAACTCAGCATGACCCAGTAATTGCCCATTCATGGGTGCCGGACCCGGATGCAACTCCGGCGGCAGCCGTGCCGGTTTTACCGTCACAGCTACCCCCAGGGTTGTAACGAGGCCCACTGTTTCACTAGTACCCAAGAGGGTGCTTTGTGTTAAAATGTAAGTAAATTGTGATATATTCAGAAACAATCTTCAAAATTACTAACTGCATAGTTAAGTAACTCAAACTGGTCCACATTGGCAAAAATGGTGGCCCATTTTGACTGGCCCACACTAGTATTTTACATTTTTTGGTACAGGCATTGCCCTATAGGCAAGTCCGAGCCTGGTGGCTCATCCATAATGGTGAGGTGGCGCCCACCCAGTGGCCCCTCACCCATTATGGAGGAGCCAAGGAGCCAGCCCAGTTCAGTTTAGTTCCCCAGCCGCACATGCTCACTGAGCCATGCAAGTGCTGGGGCGTTTTGCTTTGCCAGCATTACATAGCTCATTGGAAATGCAGGCTGGGGCACTGCATGTCTGAATGTCCGAGGGGGAGCTCCTATGCCTCCTCACACATATGGACAGAGCAGCCTGGAGCAGGGCGTTTCAGCACCTACATGCAGGCCAATGCAGAAGGTACGTTTATGTTCATTGTTTTTATTTAAACATGTGTATGGATGCGTGTATGCTTATGTTATGAGTGAGTGTATGGTGATGGATGATCGTGTGAATGATAGATTGATTGCTGTATGAATGTGCAGCGCCTTGCATACACACATAATCATGTTGATTGTGTTAGGCCCAGTGGGGCCCAGGGGACAGGGATGGTATCTTTTTACTGGACCTGTATCATAGATGTCCAGTAAAAAATGTCATGCCTGCCCCATGGGCCCCCAGCACCAAATGCAAACTGTTTGGCCATTTACCCATTTTTTGTTAAAAGTATGCTCTACAATGCAACATTTTAAACCATTATTTAAAAATAATTCACAGGTGAACCCCCCCCCCCCCCGAACTCCCCTTTATTGGTTTGGGCTCCCTCATTATGCTCTGTCGCTATGGCATTTTTGGAGGAAATAGTTATGCCCCTCCACTTAAAAAAAATCACCAGCCGCACTGGCACTCAGACTGTGTTGGAAACGGGATGGGGGGAACCCAGGGACTATGGTGGGAGCACAATGGGCGGGGACCATGTGATAGTGGTGGGATCAGAGTGGGGAGAGCCCAGGGTGTGTGATGGTGTGGGGAGAGACCAGGGACTGGGTAGGAGTGTGATGGGAGCAGGTGACGGCGTGCAATATATACTGACCATTTGGCATTTCTGGGGGGTCCCGACCGGCCCAAATTTTGCTCAGGGGGGCCCTGGCCAAAAAAGTTTGAAGACCACTGGCACACGGCCATAGGAAAAGAAAGGAAAAGAAAGAAAAAGAAAGAAACTCTATGCATAGCAAAAAGGACAGGCTGGAAGCCAAAGTGGAAAAATTGGTAAACAATTGTGCCGCCTGAAAGGTTGCGTATAAGGGTGTATTATTGACAAAATGAAACAACACTAGCAGGCCTGCACTTGTACCCCTTACCCATGCCAAAGGTCTGCAATCCCCTCTAAAACCGTGTGATGGGAGACGTTTATGGTGATACCTCAATGTCTTCCTCCCCTCACAACCAACTTGAAGAAATCCCCAATTCCCCACAATAAGTATGCACTTATGCTACCCCACCCTTTCCTAATGGTGTGTATGAATGTGTACAAGTAAATGTTAATAAGTGAAAGGTTGCTGAGTGTATATGTGATATTCTTTTTTTGTTCAAATGCCGTTCTCGCTCAGCGGCACACAGCCCTCGTTGGAATGACCGCAGTTACGGACACCGCAGCTTCCCGGCCTATACGCAATGACAATGGAGGCATCCGTACGATGCCAGCACGCTCCGCATGTCTGCATGTTGTCCTCCACCTACGATTACATGTGGGAGGGGACATTTGGTTGTTGTGCAAGTACACGCATGTGTATCTGTTCCTCTGTGTCCTGGTAACACTGCCACTGTGCAGCATATGCGAACGAATGTTAATTAGGTGGAGGCACCCACCCACGGCCTACAGGTACCTATACAGATAAACATCCCACCTGATATACCCTATAAATAGCCAGCGTCTCCCAAAATGCTCGGCACACGTATGGCGCCCTATTATTCAGTACAGAAGTGGCAACGGTATGCACATGCGCACAACATATTCCGCCCAAAATGCAGTACTAAAGGAGAGCAATGGCGACGCTGCACATGGGCCCTTATTTCAGTGACACAATGCAGACTCATGGACAGCAACAACGTGCAGTGTTGAGGAATGTTGGGAGTGATTTTCGAAAAGTACACGTGTACAAACACACAACAATGTGCCGTTGTACATGTATGTAGGTTTTTGAACAATGTAGGCCTGTTTTCCGGGTGCAAGTTCTCCACAGCAGCCCTACAAAAGACCACACCCCAGAGCTGCTCTGCAATCTGTTTGCAGCTTTTCAGAACAGAGTAGCAGGTCACATAGGTTTGGCGTGTATGTTGTACAAATGGGCCGTGCTACATTACGTTTCCAAGTAATTGCAACCATGTCAGACGGCTCAGTGTGCACAGTATTGTAGAAAATTATGAACGGCCCTTCCTGTGACCCCCACCCGTAGGCGTGATAGTCGCCACTGCGCCAATGTCATAGATAGCATGCTGAAAACGGGAGTATGTGCGCATGCGTTTCCCCAAGGATGGCAAGGGCCGTTCTCCAATAAAGCAGAAACATTCCTTCTTCCCTTTCTACTGTCTTCTTTCCAGCACGCCGTCATTGCGTACTGTTCAAAAGTTCCACACAAATCCACCAATAACATTGAAGAGCTCACCATGTAACAGTATCAGTTCTGTACAACAGTCCTCTGTGTACACACCACGCCCAGAAACGTTATTGCGCAATCCCTCTGCCTCCACAGCCCCATTTCAATTACCGCCATCCTGAAAATCCCTGGATGTGGCTGTCATGCTGTGTGCGGACGTGGGGGAATAAATTGCAACCCGGGAAGGGGGAGTTCGTTGTAAGGGGTAGCTCTGAATAGAGCTTTTATTTTTTGTATTTGCTTCTAGAGACACACCTTTTTTTGTTTTAATTCGATTTTGTGTTTTTTTGTGCTCACATTATTACAGTAAACTCTTCAGCGCACCCTGTAGACGAGCAAAGAAAACTGCATTACCAATGGACGACAACAAAATGCCATTTGCTTGGAAGAACTCCGTATTTCCACAACTAATGGGGTCATCGTTGCAGAATAACATCCCATGAACGGACAAAAAAGGATACATGCTTCTGTTGATGAGACCCCTTCCGACCTCTAGCTGGCGACAGCAAACATTAGAATAGGTGCTTAGTAGTCTTGGTGGATGCATGAAAAAGTCACCTTGGCAGTGGGAACAATACGCTGCACTACTTTCATCACCTTATTCAGTTGTCGGTACAGACGGGAACAAGGCATGGCACCCAAATGCAACGCTCCATAGTGCATGACCACACTATGTACAGTAGCTAAAGTGGCCACTCGGCAAAATACTGCAAGCACAGCACCGAAGCTGCACACATCGCTACAGCACCACAAAGCCACCACTCCCTCCAAATCGAAATCGCCATCTAAGCCTTTTTCAATGGCATACCGGAACCGATCTTCCACAAAGGCATCACCTACTATCAAGACAGTGCGTCTCTCCATCTCTGCCTGCTACCGTCAGTACACAGAGTAATGGGAAAATATATTGCCGCCCATTCCTGTGACGCACACCCTGAGCACCTGATTGGACAATCCCCACAGTCCCATTTCCATTGCCAGCATGGTGAGAAGTGCAGATTGTGGCATGTGCACTTTCCCATGTACCGCAAGGGCCGCACCCCAGTAAAGCAGGAGGAGTCCTTCTTCCTATTGCCGCGCTTTCCTGTGACGCACACCCTGAGCACCTGATTGTACAATCCCTACAGTCCCATTTCCATAGGCCAGCATGGTGCTAGGCCATAAAGACCATGCATGGAAATAAGGCACAATAACCATATACCCAAATGACACGTCAGTCGCCAGGTTCATTTTCCAAACAAGTCTGTTTTTTATTCAGAGTTTCTCAGTCGGCCGACTGGGTCTCAACGCCTCACGACGTGTGTTCCCAGACACTGTGAGATGCGAGAGAGAGAACAGCGCTCAAGAAGCCATATATATACATCATACATCAACCGTTGTTAAAGCTATTCGACCCGCTCTCATACATGTCATACAGGCTAGGGTTCAGTGATTGGCAATTATGACACATTATGACAAGTCTTCATTCAGTCTAAACATAGTTATTCTAGCAAAAGCTGCAGAGACAGATTTCTGTTATGAGGAACATAGAGCTCTGGCTCAGTAAGCATATCTTGTTCTTAGCAGAGAAACATTCCATACTACGTTATCTGTTTGCTACGGCTCATGAGCTAAGGGTCAGACAGTTCTGAAGCAGAAAATACCTGTGAAGGAGCACCGCTAGAAGAATATAATTCGTGTTTAACTGCCTTTTACAACAGTGTTTGCAAGACAAACCGGCACCTGGACTTCTGATTAGGCGCGACTTCTGCATGGCTTCAAGGACTTAGTGAGAGGAAAAACAATGTATTTCTGTGTGGTTTGCATTCCTGTCTGCGTTAGCATTTCAGAGTTCAAGCCGTGGCCTCGCACCATGTGCGGATCTAAAGCATAGAATACATTTGCAAAGCGTTATGAAAAAAGAAGAAAATGGCCGACATCTCACAAAATGGACTCCCTATGGTTACATTCATGCTTCCCAGATTGCGATGTTTGTCACATGATGCGGTTCGCTTCTGGCCAATATATTATACATATCATTCAGCTATGGGTTTACTTTTTCGGTATAACAAACCCTCCTTTTGGCCTTAAGCCAACTACCCATGTCGCTATCACCATCATCAGAAATATTAATTACCATAAATTCTTTAATTATTTCATTTTCGTGTTTTGTACCATCATTTATCATACGAGGAGGCGGCTTCATACTGATTGCATGTACACACTCATTTGTAATTTGGGAGCAAATGGCGCACAGGCATTGTATGCAACAACAGTAGAATATGAGGATCACCAAATATCATTGCCAAGATTGCAATTATCTTCCATCCCCAGGATCGTAGCAGTTCCCAGAACCATGAACTTATATTTAGATTCCAACCACCTGTGGGGACATGAATTTCAGAGCTTAGGACATGCAATTTCTTAATTACTTCAAATATCGTAGGGGAAGAGTCACTTACGAATACACAGCACACTGATCCCACTAATTTGCATACACCTCCACGATCAGCCAAAATAGTATCAAAAACCATTCTATTCTGAAGTGCAACGAGTCTAATTGTTTTTTGTTCCAGTGTCATTTTGTGAAGTATATCTGTTGTTCCATTATTGTTTTCTCTAACACCCTGGACAGTTTTCTTATATTCCATGAGTTTATTGCTTGTCCCCAAAATGGTATAAACGATTTTGCTATATCCCCAACAATCTGCCCAACAGTATCATCTCGTTGTGGCCAAGATCTAGATATTTTTGCTATTTCAGAAGGTTTGGCAAGAAATACACCAGGTAGAAGTATCCCTAAATAACAGGTCCCTTCCAAGTTTCTAGGTAACCATGGATGAGACTGATCTCCACACACAAAATAGACAGAACCTCCTATACATAATGGTTTCTCTTCTTATTCAAGCACAGCAGTATTCATACATCTAGTAAATGTTCCCACTGGGTGGGAACCCTTTTTCCGTAAGCAACATGGGACAGAATGTGGACTATGATTAATAGTATAGGAGGGAGGCACAGCATCTTTGTCTCCAATCGGAGCCACTTTAAAAGTAATAAGGGACTGGTAAGGCCTTGAGAGCCTACTGGACTTGTTGTTACAGGTTTTATTTTGCTTCCGTTTGTAAACACGGAACAACCTAATGGTTCTAATACCAATCTTTCAAATTCATTTATATTTGTTCCATCAAATTTACCAGTGACGCTATCATTCCATTTTCCAAAAAATAGCGCTCTTAATGATGCATAACAGGCAGTATTAAGCGGTAAAGGATGTATATACCAACCCATCCCTCTTTCCCTGTGCTGGGGTAAATGGGAACAAACCCAACAATTGGACCTATTCAAAATAGCATGGGTCATATTCATAATCAGCAGTAATGTGTTATTATCGTAACCTTTTCTATGTGTAACTTCTCGTGATGGAAGAGTATAAGAGAGCACATGGGCTGGGGTACTCATAGTGGGAGCATTGGTAGCTGACAATAGAGTGTTTAAGGGATGCATTGGGCCTCATTACGACCCTGGCGGTAAGGGGTTTACGCCAGCGTTAGCTGCGCCGACCCCTTACCGCCAATTACGAGGTCCCTTAGCGCCATGGAGGTTTTAACACCCGCTTTTAGCGGGTGTTAAAATCCATGGCGCTAAGGGACCATGGAGTTAATTACGCCACCGTAATTTACGGTGGCGTAATTAACGCCTTCCCCACTCCCATTATGCCCTATGGGACAAAAATGGGAATGGGGAAGGGTAAATGGGGATTGGGGACTTACCGCCCCACCAAGGTCGGAATGGGGCGGTAAGTCCGCCAACCACCATGGCGTAAACGTAGTTTACGCCATGGTGGTAAAGTCACGGCCCAGGCGGTAACTTACCGCCTGGGTCGTAATGAGGCCCATAGTCTCCAAGTACCAAAACATTGGGATAAGTGTAATTGAAATGCAAAGAGGTATCATAATCAAAAGTATGTTAGTCTTTCTAAACAAAGTCTTTCTTGAGGCAGACTTAATGTCAATGTCTATATCATCAACAGCATTGGTGCAGGCGGGAGCAGGAGTGAATACAGGCATCGTTCTATTTCAGTAAAAGTTTTTCAGCGTCCGTCGGAAAAGTTCTCCACACCTACACACGTTAGCAGCAAATATTCAAGCAAATTCAAGTTAGCCTGCTTAAGATGGCAACAAGCTGATGTTTATATATTTATATATTTCAACAAAGGTAGCAGGCGCTCCTCTCCAGAAAGAACATGGCAACCTGTTCTAAACAGGGCATGATAACCTGTTCTGACATGAGAGTTTGCAGCACATGCTTTTTGCTCACTGTACCTTTCACAGATGGGAAATAACCATTTGCATATCAGTCTTTGTCTCGCCCACATGGGCAGTCCAGCACCGAAATGCTATGGCAATTCCTCTCTGAACAACAGTACCAACAGCAACCCCATACACGTGTTTCAGCCTTGTTGGGACTCATCAGTGAGGTGAAGCTGTGCCTCTCTGAGAACAGTGAGCAGGGAGTCCACGTCTGGTTGCCCCAGGTAACTCAGGGTGACCAACCCCAAGTTCCTTGCAAATATTTCAAAAAAGGTAGCAGCGCTCCTCTCCAGAAAGAACATGGCATGATAACCTGTTCTGAACATGGCATGATAACCTGTTCTGAGATGAGAGTTTGCAGCACACGCTTTTTGCTCACTGGACCTTTCACAGATGGGAAATAACCATTTGCATATCAGTCTTTGTCCCACCCACATGGGCAGTCCAGCACCGAAATGCTATGGCAATTCCTCTCTGAACAACAGTAGCAACAGCAACCCCATACACGTGTTTCAGCCTTGTTGGGCCTCATCAGTGAGGTGAAGCTGTGCCTCTCTGAGCACAGTGAGCAGGGAGTCCACGTCTGGTTGCCCCCAGGTAACTCAGGATGACCAACCCCAAGTTCCTTGCAAATATTTCAAAATAGGCCTTCACTTTCAATGGTAGCACCGGGAAACCGTGTGTCAGAGCTCTCCATCGATACAGCTCATACGCTCCTTTTCCCTAGGCCTCCGTTCCCAGCTACATCCGTGAGCTAGAAACAAAGGCGAAACAAAAGCTGATCACTTCTGATTTCGTGAACGTAGATTGTACCTTACAGCTCCAGGTACAGTATGATCGATGAACAATGCACTGTCATCTCCAGATGCAGGATCAGTGCCAATTCGTGATGCAATAAGTGATGATGAGGCAGCAGCCGAACAATGTTGAGGCAACACTGGTCTATCGATTTTCGTTGCAATCTTCCCAGGCCCTTTCTCTGGCTCAGGAAGGACTTCTGGCTGGAATTCGGCAGTGATGTCTTTGTGATCAGGTACAGCTGTCTTGCTTTTGACGTCAGGATCATCGATCTCTTTCTCATGTGGCAAAGGAAACGGAATTCTTTTTGTGTGTGTTTCGTGGATCCAATGCTTTCGGCCATTCACTCAGATTGCAGTCTGCGTGGCCAGCAGTACCTGGAAAGGCTCCTTCCAGCACTGTGCAAGCAAAGATTTTCTTTCAAAATTATTTACCAAAGTCCAATCACCTGGCTACAGACAATTGCCTGGGCCTGTAAATCTGACAGGAAAAGCCTCCTGCACCTGCTGATAAATCAAACGCAAGTTTTGAGTCAACTGTTTACAGTAGTCAATAAGCAATGGATACTCAACATCCCTTAATCTTTTCGGACGTGACACATTCCAGACATTGGCTGGTCTTTCCATAACTATCTTATATGGGGAGAGGCCAGTCCTTTCCTGCACAGCTGTGCGCATGCACAGTAAAGCTAGTGGCAATGCATCGGGCCATTTCAAATTGCTCCCTTTGCAAATCTTGGCCAATTTCTTTTTCAAGATACCGTTTTGCTGTTCTACCAAACCGGCACTCATCGGGTGTCTGGCCGAATGGAATCGCTTATCAATTTGGAGACCTGCACAAATTTGCAATATCATGGCCACTATAAAATGCGGTCCATTATCTGACCATATGACACGGGTTAGTCTAAATTGGGGGAAGTACTCTTTTAGCATGGATTTTGCTGTGGACATATCTGTACAATCTTTCAGGGGATAGGCCTCCACCCATTTGCTAAATGCACAGACCACTACGAGGACATATTTATAATTTTGGCATCTCTCCATTTCTATGAAATCAAAATGGATGACTTCACATGGCATAGAGGGTGGACCAAAACCTCCTACTGGTTATACTGTTCCCTTCCCAATGTTATGTTGCAAACAAGTAATGCAATTCTGAACCAATCTTACAGGAGTTTTCCTAATGTTCGTATTATGCCATACCGAACCAAGGCAGCTCAGTTATTTTTTTCGCACATACGTGTGTTGGACTGTGAGCCATAGTAACCATTGCCATCGCATAGGCATTTGACAACATCCATCCATTATTCTTTTTGTCCACCCAACAACCCTCAGAATCTAATTCTGCTGGACCCTCAGACCACTGTTTTATTTCATCTCGAGTGTCTTCTGCTTGTATCTCTTTCACTGTTTCAACTACATCCTCTATCATGCAGAACACTCCTTCTGTTGTTTCTAAATACATTTTTGTGTGCAAATCGATGGCAGTTTGTTTTGCAATTCTGTCTGCAAATGTGTTTCCCTTTCCTACATTACACGTTATCCTTTTATGTGCTTCACATTTCATTATTGCTAATCGCTTAGGAAGCGTGCGTGCTGACAATAGTCTCACTGTCAAACTGCCATGTTGGATTTTGGTTCCATGTGACGTCAGGAAACCCCTTTCAGCCCATAATCGACCAAAATTGTGTACCACCCCAAATGCATACTGACTATCAGTATATGGCCCTCATTACAACTCAGGCGTTAAGGGTTAACGCCACCGTTAACCCTTAACGCCTGATTCTGATTTTAACGCCTGCTTTTAGCAGGCGTTAAAATCCATGGCTAAATCCGCCATGGTGCTAATTACGCCGCCGTAAATTACGGCGGCGTAATTAGCGCTTTCCCCACTCCCATTATGCCCTATGGGGCAAAAATGGGAATGGGGAAGGGAAAATGGGAAATGGGGATTTACCGCCCCACTCACCTTGGAATGGGGCGGTAAATCCGCCATCCACCATGGTGTAAACAGAGTTTACACCATGGTGGTAAAGTTGGTGCACTTAGCACCAAGGTCGTAATGACCTCCTATATGTTTACATTGAGGTTTGCAGAAATGTCACATGCTCTGGTTAATGCTATTATCTCCGCAGCTAGTGCAGAGTTATATGGGATTCGTTTGCTCTCTACAATTGTTTTCAGTGTCGTAATGGCATAAGCAGCAGTTGATGTGCCATTCGGGATTTTAAACAAGAACCATCACAAAACAGTTCTCCATCTGGCTCTCTGAGTTACATGGGATTCATGTGCTCTCTACAATAGTTTTCAGTGGCGTAATGGCATAAGCAGCAGTTGATGTGCCATTCGGTAATTTAAAACAAGAACCGTCACAAAACAGTTCTCCATCTGGCTCTTTCTGTGGAGTAACAGTTAAATCAATTCTTCCTTTTGTCTCTTGTTCAGTATTCATTAAGCATTCATGTGACAATTGTTTTTCACCCCCATTTTCACTGGGAGGAGGCATTAACTCGGCCGGATTTAAAGCACAACATCTCTTAATTTTAATATGCAGTGCAAATAGGATAATTTCATACCTTGTTAGTCTGGCGGATGTGAAATGTTACGTCTGCGTTCTATTTAAAAGAATGTCTACTGAATGAGGTACCATTACGGTTAAAGAGTGACCTAAAACCGTTCCCTCGGTTTGTTTTACTGATGCGGCGGCTGCAGCAACAGCTCGCAAGCAACGCGGCAAAGCACATTTAACAGGATCCAGCATGGAAGAGAAACCGCATGGTCTATTTCTCCCCCAGTGCTCCTGAGTCAAAACAGCCAAAGCACATCCATCATTTTCATGCACAAATAACTTAAAACTCTTGTCATAATTTGGCGTGCCCAAAACCGGAGCTGAAAATAACGCAGCTCTGAGCAGGTCAAATGCTTCTTGACATTCCATGTTCCATGGCAAAGGTAAGGTAACATCTTTCCTTGTCAATGCCACTAATGGTTTCACAATCATCGAAAAATGTGCGATACACTGCCTACAATATGAAGCCATGCCAATTAAAGCCCTGACTTCTTTCTGTGTGTTTGGAATAGGCATATCAGAGATGCTTTCTATTCTTTCTGGTGTCAATCTTCTTGCCTCCTTCGATAGGAGATAGCCCAAATAGGCCACCTCCTGTCGACAATACTGGAATTTTTTTAATGATGCCTTGTGACCGTGTGCCGCTAAATGTGTCAACAATGCACAGTGCTTTCTTTACACATTTTTTCTGTGCCTGCTGCTATAAGCAGGTCATCAACATATTGTAACAACACACACCCTGACAGTAACTGAAGCATGTCTAGTTGTTCTTTCAAAGCTCTACTGTAAATACTTGGACTTTCAGTGTAGCCTTGTGGAATACGGGTGAATGTAAATGAACGTCCTCCTAGTGTAAAATCAAAGAAATATCTACTATCTGGATGCACTGGAATACTAAAGAATGCATTTTTCAAATCAATAACACTAAAATAAGCTGCGGAGGCTGGACTCTTAGTCAAAATCGTCGTCACATCCGGGACTAATGGAAATTGCGGATCAACTACTTTATTCACTCCACGTAAATCAATTATAAAACAGTAAGGTATATCATTACCTTGTTTCTTGTAAACTGGAAGAATCGGGCTATTGCCAATACTACCAGAAGTTTTTTCAATTACATTTCTAGCAATCAAATCTGATATAATGCACTTCAAAGCTCTTTCACCCTCAGCTGATATTTTGTATTGAGTAATACGCAGTAATGTAATTCCTTCTTTCAAAACAATTGTTGCTGGTTCTACTCTCAAACAACCAACATCATTATTGCTCACTGCCCATATACAAGCTGGTACTTTACTCAATTCAGTCGGCAATGGCGTGGATACAAATTGCGATACAGGAGTCTTTTGCTGCGAGATTGTCAAATACACTCCATCAGGAGAACAATAAATGACTGCATTCAATTCCTTCAACAGATTTAATCCCAACACATTTTCACCACAATTTTTCATCAAAAGAAATGGGCAAGACTCAGTAAATGGACATAGTGTGATTGGCACTGGTTGTGAAACTGGACTAATTACTGGCATACCTGAGAACCCTACTGAGACATTTCTATGCCCTGACAGTGGTATTTCTGGAACCCGCTGATGGTCAATCGAACATTTTTGTGCACCTGTGTCCACTAAAAAAATGTGCTCCCTATTCCCAACCTTCATTTCTACATAGGGCCCTTTCTGGTCAACGGGAATAGGCACCGGTTCCAACCCCTGTCTCAGGCTGTCCTAGTGGAACAGTACATCGTCAGATGTAAAGTCGCCAGAGTAATATGCATTGGACGGGTTATCAAAAACATTTCCACCATTCATGTTGATCCGTTGTTGATTCTTATTACCCTGATTATCCTGAAATTGTGGCTTCATTTGATTTCGATTCTGCCTTATTATTCCTGGACGACCTCTATTCTGTCTTCTTGGAATAGTCCCATTTCTATTCTGTATATGCAGGCACTGTGCTCGCCAATGGCCTTCTTATCTACAATAGGCACATTGATTAATATCTATTGGACCCCCTTGCACGTTGGACGTTAATTCAAATTGGACTCTAGACGGTGCGTTCCCACCACCTTGATTATTGTTCGCTACCTGTTGTAACAACACTCTTGTTTTCAAATCTCCTTTTTCCCTTATTTGCTTATCCTTTTCTGAATTTACTCTGTTCTCATAATATTGTGTCATATGTAATACTTTACTTTGTGATTTCGCTTGCCATGCACTTTCAGATGTCATTATTAAAGTCTGAATTTTCGGTAACAACCCTTGCACAAACTTATCAACAAACAATTTCTTCCCAGGTTCGGTACTTAGATCTTGACCACTAAAATCTGCAAATACCTCTTCAAACCGAATAAAATAACCTGTTGCTCCTTCTGATTTGCCTTGTAAGCAAGCAGTCAATTTATCCCAAACTATTCTTTTTTCAGGCACTAAAGTTTTCAATTTCTATACTATTCACGATGGCAAAGCCAACATTACTTGTGGTGGCTTTTCTCCAGCCTTTCTCTCACTATCAACTTTAATCAAATTCTCCCATTTATCGCCTAACATCGGCGCATCATTTATACCTCTAACCTGCTTCCATATATCTACAGGAAGAATCACAGGAAATAGTAAATCAATGTCACTTAGTGCAAAAACAGATGAATTCAAAGCAGATTAAATTTCCTTATAGAATCCTGCTGGATTTTTCCTAATGTCAGGGACCGTCAGTTTTATAGTATTTACTTCTTGTCTAGAAAAAGTGACATGTACAAACTGTGCAATATAATGAGCTTCTATCGTTCGTGCTGGAGTCGCTCCCTCGGCAGCAACCTCTACTTTCAGGACAAACGTGGGAGGCAGCTCCCTCATGGGTAATTGCAAAGTAGGGGATTCTACATTTGTTCATCTATTAAGCAACAAAGCTAGATCAAGAGAAAAAGCAGTCGTTCCACTATCAGGTGAAAATGCTCTTTTATAAATTCTAATTAAATCAGCAGGACAACACATCTTATTTTGTATACATTCATCCTGTAAATACTCCACCATAACTTGCAACACTTTTCTCTGCATTTCTGGTGTATACTGACTAAACGTATCATGCACTTCAATCAGGGAAATGTCGGGATCCGTAATCCATCTAAGACCATCTCGTGTACAAATTCGCCTCCGTTTACTAACAGTTTTCAACGGCAGTAAAAACCATTTCTGAACGTACGACACATGTGGTTCATCTTTTTTCATTATCTCTTTTTGCAATCGATCAAGTTCTCGCTTAAACACAAATATTCGCCCTACGTGTTCTCGCACTTTCGCCGTATTATCTCGCAAATTCGGAAAGGCCAACCAAATCACGCAACTTTTGCGGTACCACTGTATTAGTCAAATTACGCAGTATTTTGACAAGATAATCCCCCATACATTCAAACAATACCTGTTGTTCACCAAGGCCTCTATGATGATCAGATATGGAAGTTTGCACAGCCACTTTATCGTTATCATCAATATACGTTTCGGCCCACTCTTTCAGATCATCTTTCCTTCCCTTGCTAATCGTACTACGAGTCTGTCTAATACTTCCTCATTCAGGCCCCATTGCTGCAGAACTGCCAGCTAAAGTGGATAACTCATGCTCTGAAGGGGGTGGAGAAAATTATGTCACAGGCACAGAGGGAGAGTGAATGCTTACTTTAGGTGCGGATGGAATCACGGGAATAGGAGATACATAAGGAGGAGGTGCAACTGGGTCAGTACTTTGATGTTCACTTCTTCGCTCATTTAATATTTTATTTATTAGTTCATCTGATGTATGCACATCTTGTGAAGGATATATTTTCTGTATATCTAATTGGAAGGCCTTATCCATGTTCCTAATGGCTTCTGTCTGCTGCTGCTGATCATGCTTTAGCACTTTCTCTGTGTTTGTTTTATGTCTACGTGTGTGTTTTTCCCTACTTTTCAAACAGAGATTACCTTCCTTTCTCCAGTCTCTTACCACGTCGAAAGCTGAAGGTCTGGCCTTTTGTTGTAGCAATACTGATTCTAAGTTTTCTATATGCGCTAATTCAAAGCTCCCATTATTAGGCCACTGAAGGTCTGATACACGTCTGGTCTGCCTATGCGAAACCGCATTGAACACTATCGCCCCTATTCCATACTTTATGTACATCTCCTGTGCCGGCGACCCTTCGGGTGGCGCAACCTGGCCAGTTTCCAAAGATTGTCTACCGCAGTGAAAAAAACTCACTAAACAGGAAGACAATTTCCCAGGCATGGGTAACTCTTACCCTTTTCTTACCCTGGGCGTTTGAACTTGCAAGTGCAACACTCAACCAATATCAGGACGTTTAAGAATCGGGGGAACGACTCACCTGATCAACCAATTCGTCACTCAGGACGCAATTTGCCCGTATACAGATGCAACCAAGAATCGTCGTGACCGAGTGTCTGGCTCAATTTGCCTCATTTCCAGGACCCTCGCCTCGATGCTCTCTGGGCACTGCTCGTCAATCAGGGATCGGCTGTGTACAGCTCTGCAGAGGAGTCTCTCATCACTTCTGCAGGGGCGCCCCGAACACCTTCCGATCCTGGTCCAACGGCTTTGTCATCGACTCGTTTTTTTTGTTGCCTTCCTTCAACTTCAGCGTATGCAATGGAGCATTAATGGCAGGGTCCCTATTCGGGCGCCATTTTTGCTAGGCCATAAAGACCATACATGGAAATAAGGCACAATAACCATATACCCAAATGACACATCAGTCGCGAGGTTCCAAACAAGTCTGGTTTTTATTCAGAGTTTCTCAGTCGGCCGACGGGGTCTCAACGCCTCACGACGTGTGTTCCCAGACACCGTGAGATGCGAGAGAGCGAACAGCGCTCAAGCAGCCATATCGGATGAGTGTGTGGAGCTGATGAGTGTGTGGAGCGGATGAGTGTGTGGAACGGCTGAGCATGTGGAGCGGCTGAGCGTGTGGACCAGATGTGTGTATGGAGCGGATGAGTGTGTGGAGCGGATGAGTGTGTGGTGCAGATGAGTGTGTGGAGCGGATGAGTGTGTAGAGCGGATGAGTGTGTGGAGCGGATGAGTACGTAGAGCGCATGAGTAGTATATCGAGTGGACGAGTAGTTTGTGGACCCGATGAGTGGGAGGACCGGATGAGTGTGTAGATTAGGATGAGTATGAGGACCGGATGAATGTGTTGATTGGATGAGTGTATAGAGCGGATGAGTGTGTAGAGCAGATGAGTGTGTAGAACGGATGAGTGTGAGGAGGGGATGAGTGTGGGGAGGGAATGAGTGTGAGGAGGGGATGAGTGTGAGGAGGAGATGAGTGTGTGAGAGGGGCTGAGTGTGTGAGAGGGGATGAGTGTGTGAGAGGGGATGAGTGTGTGGAGCAGATGAGTGTATGGAGCGGATGAGTGTGTGGAGCCGATGAGTGTGTGGAGCGTATGAGTGTGTGGAGCGGATAAGTGTGTAGATCGGATGAGTGTATAGAGCAGATTAGTACGAAGAACGGACGAGTACGTGGAGCAGATGAGCACGGAGAGCGGATGAGTAAATAGAGCGGATGAGTACGTAGAACGGATTAGTACATAGAGCGGATGAGTACATAGAGCGGACGAGTACGTAGATCGGATGAGTGTGTGGAACGGATGAGTGTGTGGAGCGGATGAGTGTGTGGAACAGATGAGTGTGTGGAGCGGATGAGTGTGTGGAGCGGATGAGTGTGTAGAGTGGATGAGTGTGTGGGGCGGATGAGTGTGTGGGGCGGATGAGTGTGTAGACTGGATGAGTGTGCAGTCTAGATGAGTGTGTAGATTGGATGAGTGTATAGATTGGATGAGTGTATAGATAGGATGAGTGTGTAGATTGGATGAGTGTGTAGATTGGATGAGTGTGTAGATTGGATGAGTGCACAGAGCGGATGTGCGTACAAAACGGATGAGCGTACAGAGTGGATGAGTGAAATGCCTGATCTCGAACGCCGGAAACAAATAAAAGTGCATAGAACGGACTTGATCGCATAGAATTGCGTAACGTACGTAATAGGCCTTGGAATGCAGGGAACATTTGAAAGAGCATATATCCCATCATACCACACCCCACGCTTACTCTCTTCTTTACACCACCACTCAACTAGAATACAGAGATACTATGACACCATTCGGTATAACTGTTCTCATATCAACATCTCCCGCTCACTCCCCATCACTGTATGTAAACACTGCTGGTTACATACCCCCCAGCCAGGCATTTTCCTCAGGCCTAACGCAGCCACACTCGATCTGGATAAATCCTGCCAGAGCGAACACATACTCCTGATCTCTCAACCACCACACCTACAGCTATGAAGCAGCTATTACACGAATTCCGCACCAGCTGCACACATACCTGGTACGCACACGCACCTTTGGACTCTCTCGACTCTCTCTACTGACCTGAACTTCGTTTCCCAAAGGCGTTCAACCTACCAGCGCCTTCAGACCATACCAATGGTATATAAGGCGCTATATAAATGCAAAATAACATAACATATATATACATCATACATCATCCTTTGTTAAAGCTATTCGACCCACCCTCATACAGGCTAGGGTTCAGTGATTGACAATTATGACATGTTATGACAAGTCTACATTCAGTCTAAACATAGTTATTCTAGCAAAGGCTGCAGAGACAGTTTTCTGTTATGAGGAACATGGAGCGCTGGCTCGGTAAGGATATCTTGTTCTTAGCAGAGAAACATTCCATACTACGTTATCTGTTTGCTATGGCTCATGAGCGAAGGGTCAGACAGTTCTGAAGCAGAAAATACCATCCTCCGTGAAGGAGCACCGGTAGAAGAATATAATAATATAATTCATGTTCTACTGCCTTTTACAACAGTGCTTGCAAGACAATCCGGCACCTGGACTACTGATTAGGCACGGTTTCTGCACGGCTTCAAGGACTTAGTGAGAGGAAAAACAATGTTTTTCTGCACGGTTCTGCATTCCTATCTGCGTTAGCATTTCAGAGTTCAAGCTGTGGCCTTGCACTGTGTCCGGATCTAAAGCATAGAATACATTTGCAAAGAGTTACGAAAAAAGAAAATGGCCGGCATTTCACACAATGGACTCCCTATGGTTACATTCATGTTTCCCGGATGGCGATGTTTGTCACTTGATGTGATTCGCTTTTGGCCAACATATTATACGTATCATTCGGCTATGGGATTACTTTTTTGGTATAACAATGGTGAGAAGCGCAGAATGTGGCACGTGCACTTCCCCAAGTACAGCGAGAGCCGGGCCCGAGTGAAGCAGGAGTCCTTCTTCCTACTGCTGCACACCCTAATCACCTGATTGGACAATCCCCACAGTCCCATTTCCATGGCCGCTGTCCTCAAAATCTCTGGATGTGGCTTTCGTGCTGCGTGCAGGCGTGGGGGAATAACTTGCAACCAGGGTAGAAGGAGGTCCTGGTAAGGGGCGGCTATTAAAAGAGCCTTTTTTTTAGATGCTTCTAGAGAAACACCTTTTTTCGGTTTTCGTTTGCTTTTTTGTTTTCTTGTGCTGACATTATTACAGTAAACTCTTAACCGCATCCTGTAGATGGGAAAACAAAACTTCATTGCCAATGGGTGACAACAAAATGCAATTTTCTTTTAAAAATTCCCCATTTTCACAACTAATCAGGTAATTGTTGCAGAAGAACATTCCACGAGCGGACAAAAAAGTATGCATGCTTCTGTTGATGAGACACCTTCCTGCGTCTGGCTCGAACAACATCCATGAGCAGTGGCCCATACTCATCGCGTATTATGGATGAGAAAAGCACCTTGGCAGTGGGAAAAAGTGTCTTCACGACATCCAGCAATCTCCTCAGTCGACAGAACAAATGTAAGCAAGCCATGTAACCCATATGCATGCTATCGTATTGGATGACGATAACATCGGCAGTAGCAAAAGTGTCCAGGTCTTCGCAAAGTGCATGCATATCGGCGAAACGGCACTCATGCATGGCGTACAACAATGCGTCCACTCCTTCCAATCCGAAATTGCTGTCAAAGTGTCTTTCCAGGGCATAGTTGTGCAGATCTATGACAAAGGGATCAGCTACAGTCAACACAATGTGTTTTGCCATGTCAGCCACCCTCAGTACGCATAGTATAATTTACAACAGTTTGACCGCCCCTTCCAGTGAACCACACCCACAATACCTGATTGGAGAATCCCCAAAGTGCCATGTCGATTGGGCAACATGGTTAGAAGAGCATATTGTGGCATGTGCGCTTCACCAGCTTTACAGGACTGCGAGGGCTGCAGTCCTGTAAAGCTGGTGCAGTCCTTCTTCATTTTGCACTATCTTCTCTGCTGCACTATCTCATTCGGTTACGCGTAAATAGGCACACACGTATCCACCAATCGCATCCAAGCCGCCATCATCCAACACTGTCACTCCTGTGCAACACTTCAAATGTACTGCTACATATTCACAGTACAAGTGTCGTGCCATTCCAAAGCACGTCCACTGCAATGTTCTGTAAAAGTATGCATGATTTCTCCATCCACATACATCCACATGGCCACCCAGGATGTGGAACGTGTAATCCTGAAAGTACCGCGGAATCCGCTACCTTTTCGTGATAGTGAGGGGAGGAGGTGCCGGGGGAAGCAATATCAAGCAGGGTAGGGGATTGGGTCTTCCATTGTAGATGAAGAAATGTTTTCGTTTTTTTTGACGCGCATGCGAACAATTTATTTTTTTGTTTTTTCTCTTTATGTGCGTTTCTGTTTGCCTCTCCTCACATTTTTACAACATTCTACTTAATGTTTCTTGCACAGTGTAAAAGAAAACGGCATTGCCATGGTGCTCAAATAAATGCCATTTCTATGGAACCACTGTATATTTTGCGACCTCATGATCTCATAGTGGGTGGAGAACATGCCAGCAGTCTGCATAAATTCACACATGCTTCTGTTTATAACACACCTTCTGACCTCTGGCTGGGGACAAATTGCACTGGCATGGGCCCATACTCCTCTTGGTGTTATGCATGAAAAAAGGACCCAGGCAGTAGGAAAAATCTGCATCACTGCGTTCAGCAACCTCTTCAGGTGATAGATTAAACATCCACAAGGCATGTAACCCAAATGTAGACTTCCATAGTGCACCACCACAAAGTCAACGTTTGTGACGGAGGCCATATATCTGCAAAGGCGAATGATCCCGCCGAAACTGCAGTCATACTGACAGCCCCAGAAAGCGTCCACTCCTTCCAACCTGAAATTACCAGCAACGCCTCTTTGCACACAGCACCTGTGCAGATGGAGCACAAAGGTATCACTGACGATAAGCACTGTGCATCTCTCCATCTCTACCAACCTCACGACACAGTATTAGGAAGAAATGATACCGCCCCTTCCTGTCAACCATACCCTAAACACCTAATTGCCTATTTCCCACAATTCCATTTCCATGACCACCATGCTCATTATGGCAGGATGTGGCACAAGTGCTTTCCCAGCTATATTGAGGGCCACGGCCCAGTAAAGCAGACACAGCCAAGATACGTCCTCCATTTGCACTGGCATTTTTGCAGCACTCCCTCATTGGTTACTGCTAAATTTTCAAACACGCATGCAGCAATCACATACAGACCCTCTGCTTTGCACAATATTCTTTCTGTACACAATTCCATATTTACCGTTAAACACTCTCAGTGCATGTTCCGTTTGATTCCAAAGTCCCACCACCAGAAACTTCTGCTAAACAATGCACGATTGCAGCATCCACATAGATTCTGAGGCGCACCCAGCACATCTTTGCCCATGCACACAACAGTGCAGCCCTTGCCCACACCCACCACAACACTATGTATCCATGCATGCGACCATGTGGGTAGCTAACATTATGCACAAACGTAACACACATATCGGCACTTCTACCCAACTCCCCCACACCATAAAACACCCATTCACAAAAACGTGTCACAATTAGCAGAATCCACGAACATACCACAGCCTGTACCACCCCTACCCACTGCCATTTACAAAGTATTCTGTCACTGGCAGCCTAAGCACAACATCTTCACAACATTGGGCCTACTTCAATAAATCTGCACACAGCAGATTATCCAAGCACATATAAGCAGCACTTCAACCATACCCTCGTCCATACTCACACTACACAAACACTGCACCCTGTGGCCACACTGCACCACTTCTCACTGCACCATCTCCTGCCGTACACCAAATACTGTACTATGTTGCAACTATCACCACAACCATGGAACGCACAATACACACTTTTTAACTCACTTGTGCTGCTGTAGTACGTCGACAGTGTGCTCCAAACCCATTCTACAAAGATCACCACCCTGTGCCTGATGCACTGTCAAACCTGCATTGCTGCAGCGGGTGTGCTCCTTGCACACATTCTCCGCACCATAATGCAACCATACATGTCAGCATGTCACCAACTACCACTATGCACATACGCACTACTGGCACCAGCACTCCTACTCAACCACCGCACTGCAATGGAGCTATACAGCATAAAATTAAACGGTTACCATAATGTACAAACATTACACTATCTTCAGCACCCCTACGCACTTTCATACACATACTATGGTCTTACCCACTATCACTCAGAAAGTATTGTGTCACTGCCAGCCTAACCACAAAATGTTCACAACTTTGCCCCTACTCCAACCAATCTGCACACAGCACACTATCCACACACATATAAGCAACACTTCAACCACACCCTCTTCCATACTGACAGTATGCAAACACTGCACCCAATGCCCAGAGTGCATGACTTTTCACTGCACCATCTCCAACCACACAACAAAAAGCATGTATGGCAGGTCACTTCTGCTGCTCTATGGCGTCTCAAATGTGCTCCACAACCATTCTTTACAGGTCACCGCCCTCTAACTAATGCAGAGTCAAAAATGCATTACTGCCGTGGGTGTGTTGAAGGCCTAGGCTCTTGAGTGCTTCGCCTACGGCCTTCGGCCATGCACCCAATAGTCTAGGCCTTGAACACACCCACCACAACCTAATTCCACCATGCATGTCACCATGTGACCAACGACCACAATCCACATACACAACATTTCCACCAGCACTCCTACCCAACCTGCGCACTGCAATGGAGATATGCAAAAACAAATGCAACAGTTAGCACAATCTACAAAGAAAACACTGTCTCCGGCACCCCTATGCACTTTCATTCACATACTATGGTTGTACCCACTTCCATTCACAAAGTATTGTGTCACTGCCAACCTAACCACATAATGTTCACAACATTGGCCTTACTCCAACCAATATGCACACACCACACTATGCAAGCAGCACTCTCTACCTGATGCAGAGTCAAACTTCCATTGCTGTGGTGGGTGTGCTCATGCCCTAAGCTCTTGAGTGCATGGCCTACGGACTTCACCCATGCAGGCAATAGTCTACTCCTTCAACGCACCCACAGCAACTTTATGCAAGCATGCATGCCACCATGTGCCCAACTACCGCAATCCTTCCACATAACATTGCACACTATCTTTTCTGTACACCACTCCATATTTACTGTTAAACACTCTCAGTGCATGTTCCATTTGATTTCTAAATCCCTCCACCAGAAGCTTCTGCTAAAGAATGCACAAATGTAGCATCCAAAAAGATCCTGAGGCGCACCCAGCACACCTTTGGCCATGCACACAACAGTGCAGCCCTTGCCCACACCCACCACAACACTATGGGCCTCATCACGAGTCTGGCGGTAACCCTTAAATGTGGCGGTAGCGCTATTACCGCTGCATTTTAGGGTCTGCCAGATCATGACCTTGGCGGATTTCCCCCCAGCTCTGGGCGGGGGGAAATCTGCTGCAAATTTGCCGATTTTTGGCGCGTTTACCACTTGTGGGAAATCCGTCGGCAGTAATAGCGCAAATTTTCCCCATTGGGCCCAATGGGGAATGAGGAATTCCCGAATGGGCCCAATGGGGAATGAGCAATAACCGTTCCGCCAAACCCGTGAGCCGGCGCTAATAGCGCCGGGGGTTTGGCGGTAGGGCTATTAGCGCCAGCGCTAATAGTGCCAGCATTACCGCCCAACTCGTGATGAGGCCCTATGTATCCATGCATGCGACCATGTGGGCAGGTAACATTATGCACGAACGTAACATACGTATCGGCACTTCTACCCACTCCCAACAATGCACGATTGCAGCATCCACATAGATTCTGAGGCGCACCCAGCACACCTTTGCCCATGCACACAACAGTGCAGCCCTTGCCCACACCCACCACAACACTATGTATCCATGCATGCAACCATGTGGGTAGCTAACATTATGCACAAACGTAACACACATATCGGCACTTCTACCCAACTCCCCCACACCATAAAACACCCCTTCACGAAAACGTGTCACAATTAGCAGAATCCACAAACATACCACAGCCTGCACCACTCATACCCACTGCCATTCACAAAGTATTCTGTCACTGGCAACCTAAGCACACCATCTTCACAACATTGGGCCTACTTCAATAAATCTGCACACAGCAGAGTACCCAAGCACATATAAGCTGCACTTCAACCATACCCTCTTCCATACTCACAGTACACAAACACTGCACCCTGTGGCCACACTGCACAACTTCTCACTTTACCATCTCCTGCCATACACCAAATACTGTACCATGTTGCAACTGTCACCACAACCACGGAACGCACAATACACGCTTTTTAACTCATTTGTGCTGCTGTAGCACGTCTACAATGTGCTCCACACCCATTCTCCTAAGATCACCACCCTGTGCCTGATGCACTGTCAAAACTGCATTGCTGCAGTGGGTGTGCTCCTTGCACACATTCTCCGCACCGTAATGCAACCATGCATGTCAGCATGTCACCAACTACCACTATCCACATACGCACCACTGGCACCAGCACTCCTACTCAACCTCTGCACCGCAATTGAGCTATACAGCGTAAACTGCAACAGTTACCATAATCTACAAACATTACGCTTTCTCCGGCACCCCTACGTAATTTCATTCACATACTATAGTCTTCTATACAGCGTAAAATGCAACAGTTACCATAATCTACAAACATTACACTGGGCCTCATTACAACCCTGGTGGTAGCCGTGCCTGTGAATGGGCAAGAACCAGGTCATGGTGAGTTAGGTGGACCCGGTACTTGCCCATTTTCGGGTGTCGGAATCAAGGGCCTCCTCATCCCCATTCCACCCTATAGGTCTGAATGGGTTTGGGGACGTCGGATGCACCGGCACATTCAGAGTTGTGCCGGTGCATCCAACATGCTGTGCTCGCATGTGCCTGTCAGCCCACCAGGAAAAAGCTGGCGGGCTGACAGGCACCCGCGACCACAACACGTAGTATGGTGGTCCGGGAACTGCAGTACCGGCATGCTTACCGGTACCATAGTTCCCTGACCGCCAGGGTCGTAATGAGGCCCACTGTCTCCGGCAGCCCTACGCACTTTCATTCACATACTATGGTTTTACGCACTTCCACACAGAAAGTATATTGTCACTGCCAACCTAACCACAAAATGTTCACAACATTGCCCCTTCTCCAACCAATCTGCACACAGCACACTATCCAAGCACATAATAAACTGCACTTCAATCATACCCTCTTCCATAGTGACAGTATGCAAACACTATACCCAATGCCCATACTGGATAGCTTTTCACTGCACCATCTCCAACCACACATCAAGAAACACGCATGGCAGCTCACTTCTGCTGCTCTATGGCGTCTGAAATGTGCTCCACAACCATTCTTTACAGGTCACCACCCTCTAACTAATACAGTGTCAAAAATGCATTACTTCCGTGGGTGTGCTGAAGGTCTTGTGCATGGCCTACGGCCTATGGCCTTCGGCCTTCGGCCATGAACCTGACAGTTTAGGGCTTGAACACACCCACCACAACGTAATGCCACCATGCATGTCACCATGTCACCAACTACCAAAATTCACAAACACACCACTTCCACCAGCACTGTACCCAACCTGTGCACCGCAATGGAGATATGCAGCAACAAATGCAACAGTTACCATAATGTACAAAAAAAACACTGGGCCTCATTACAGGTCAGGCGGTCTGTTACGCTCACCTGGACCCCACAGGGGTGTCGATCGGACCCGGACAGCTGCGGTCTCCGTCAACGTGATGCGTAGTGCAGAGATGACTGTCTGGACTTGCCCGCCTAGTGTTGTCTGCTGGACCCGAAGAAGTATTTTCCTGCAAGTGGAGACTGGGATTAGCCACCTGTGGGTTTTAGTGATGGCCTCCCAACTGTTCTCGCTCTCCCCCACTAATCACCTCGGATATCCCCTTAGTAACCTCACCTTATGTTTGTAAAAGATGAGCTCTCCATCCTGCGTGTCTTGCAGGGGCGCATAGATACCAGTTACTTCACTGGTTTGAAGGCGTTGGGAGAGTTCCGGTAAGCATTGACTCTGAAGTCCCAGGCGGGATTGGTAAGTATCAAGTTCAAAGAGTTCAATGTGCCCGTTGTTCACTCTTGTCCCCTTCCTTCCTTAAGTTGCAACTGAGTTTGTGAGAAGAAGGTCTCGTAGCTGCTGCTGGCGTTCAGGTAAGAGTCTGTGTTACCCAACACTGTCCGGTAACTATTGCATGCGTTAACGTGTTGTTTTTCCTCCCTCTTTACAGATGCGGCATATGAAGATATGGAGAATAATACCGCCGGTGGTAAATCAGGTAAGTCTATGGTGGTAAGAGGTATTTGTTGATTCCGTTGGCTCACCTTGTTATTCTTGTGCCCCTAGGTGCCGGAGTACGGCGAAGAAATGATGGAGACAGTGCCAGATCGAAAGATGCTGTGAGAACTGGTGAGTATGGCGCCGTGCTGGAACTGGCAAAGCGACGCGTGCAGGACTGATGTACTTTCCAGGTCGGCAGACGAAATGGATCCGAAATCAGGTGAGGAATTTGAAATAAGTTTGTTTTCTAACCTTGTCCTTTTCTTCCTCTTTATTCTAGGAGCTCCTGATTCGAGGCGGGCGTGGCAGAAGACTGGATGCTGGCTGCAGGCACGCGGGCGTGGCAGAAGACTGGATGCTGGCTGCAGGCACGGTGAAAGTCACGCTGCTGGATGCAGAATAACACGAAGCATGTGCTGCTGTTCGGGCGTGGTTTAAATAGCCTCCAAAGTAGTCCCAGGAAAGAAGTTCCCCAGGACCACACCCGAGTAAAAAATAGTCCCTGTAGTAAAATAGTTCCATCCAGGCCTCACGTTGGCTTGGATTTATTTGCAGCATGGTCTGCATGAGGTAATTAAAGTCTATGAGTCTGGTGCCTATGGCGACAGGACAGATTTTTATTATGAGCCTGGTGCCTACGGTGCCAGGACTGAACCCAGACAGCCCCTAGCTGGGGCTGCTGGGGTTTTTGTAAATGTCTGGATGCCTGCTCCCGGGGCTGATGGGCTTGATGCGGATGCCCGGGGGTAGGCATCATGACACGGTCCGGAAATAACCGTTGTTTCCGGACTGCCTGATCCCGACTCCTGCAGGCGGGAGGTGATGTCGAAATGCTGCCGGTGTTTCCATGATCCCCATTCCCATCGAGTCCCATAGGACCCATAGATCTCGATGGGAATGGGGATTAACACCATTCCGCCTCCGTGATTCCCGGAAAACCGGGGTTGTAATGGCCCGTTAATTCCGGGAATCACAGAGGCGGAATGGTTATGCGAGTCCGGCGGTAACCAGGCGGTTTTACCGCCGCGGTTACCTCCGGACTCGTAATGAGGCCCACTGTCTCCGGCACCCCTATGCACTTTCATTCACATACTATAGTCGTACGCACTTCCATTCACAAAGTATTGTCACTGCCAACCTAACCACACCAGAAACATGGGCAGCACTGGTAGTTCCAGGACCCACAAATTATGGGAGAATACATGACAAATGACTCCTGGGAATCTGCGTGCTGCTGTAGGGCAATGAAGCAATGGAAAATTAATAAAGCCAAATCAGTATGTCATAAAAGCAGCTCACTGAACTATGCAAATGTGCCCTTAAATGTAAAAGGGCTACAGCAGTGCTCAATGCACACTCAAATGCATCTGCACAAGCACAAACAATATGGGAGGGTTCTGTACGGGGATGATCTCAATGCGGAGACCACACAAATGACACAGGTGCAGCAATAGGGGAACTCTTGGAAGGTTGTCACGTTCGGGGGAATATCTGCTCATAAAACACCCATGAAGCTGAACGCAGGGAGCCACAAACATGCTTTAGTGCAGGTAATATTTTTTTGTAGAATATTGGCTCTCGACCCATTACTTGGAGCAGTCCAGGAGGTATGGGACATGACATCAATTGCTCCTGGAGACTCGTTTCATTACAAAGGAGGTGACTTAATTCATATGGGAGTGGTGAGGGTTGGGTTCCACTCCTGCCAATCCTCTAATTTTCATGATCTAATCAGTAGTATCTCTTAGAAATGGAGGGCAGAAACGGATAGGAAATGATCAAGCCTCTAAGTACTTGATCCTGCATCCTAGTTTTGAAATAAAAGCAGTTTCTCTAGTTAACCTATTTCTACACACATACACTCCAAGGACATACTATATGATATTATGGGGAATATAGGCTTTCACACATGCCCTTACTTGCTTGTAGGTATGGACTTCAAACTAGCGTCTGAACAGCAATTGGACAGAATCCTAGCTGGTTGGACATGGGAAAACTTGAGGCATAAATACTCTACAGGCTTTTCTGAAGCAGCTAGGCATTGTGCACTCATGGAAACTAGCACATCCATCAGGAGGGAGTATGCTTTCCTCTGCACTTCACCTAACAGCTCATCCCATATCAACTAGCTTTTCCTATGAAGGAATTGAAAGGATGGCCTAACCAAAGTTGATATTGCCAATATTCAAATATCCAGCCACACCCTGGTGCCAAAATACCTAAGTGGATATTTTCAATGTTAATTTGTACGACCACGCTCTGATCTAGGTCACAGTTTAAGTGGATCTGAAAAAGTATAGACCAACTAGGTGTTGACTTAAGATGGCTCTCTTCCTAAATTTCAATCTCGCAAACCAAATGAAAAAAATATCTCATATTTTCTAACATTAGACAAAGGCAGAGATGCATTTGTCAACTGTTCACCTGGTGGTGAAGGTCCTTATTGAAAAGACTTGCCTAGTGTTCGGCCCGGTGCCGCAAAAGAAAAACCAACGGGAAGTAAATGTAAAAAGGCTCATGGAGAAGAATCTAGAAAAGCAATCCTCAAACCTGAGGAACACAAATGGGCAACGCACTGACATGTACTGAAGAATAGAGCATCAGAAATATGACTTCAATATCCTCATACTTTGAAGGCAGAAGATGCACTATTTAGGACCAGGCAGAGGTCTTTGGACACAAGAGAAAAGTATCTGACACTTTCTATGTAGCAACAAAAAATATTTAATCTCTCCTACAAGATCTTTGGAAAATATGTGTAACACCAGAAGGCTACAGGATGAGGAGCAAACTCTTTGAGGAATTCGGCAAATATAACCGCTAATATCATTTTGGTGGTGAAGTAGACACAGAAGCTTAGGAAGATGTCCCTGGAGGACTAGACCCACTGAAGCTCAGTCAAGAAGACAACTCATGCCTGGTAATAAAAGTGTCAGTATTGCGGCTCAATTTTCACATGAACAAGGGGTCATCATCAGGCCCAAATTATCTACCACTTGAATTTTATAGCAGTCCAAGAAGGAGATAACTCAGGTTGAACAGATTGCCAGGGGTGGGGAGACATGATATTTCTGCATTTAAATGCTGCACAAAATCGTCCAAAAGGCATCAGTCTTTTTTGTGGGTGGCCATTAAAATGCTGAAATTTCACATAGAACCTTTCAGACTAAAGTGAACAGGGAAAAATCAAAGCTGACATAGATGTCCAGAAAAGGACGAAATGAAAGGCTTAGTCACAAAGGCCTACAATAAGCACCAAATCATGTAAAATTCCAAGCTATAATACTGTGAGTGATTTTTATGGTGGTGACCAGCAACATCAGTTCACTAATTGCTTTGATTGAAGTGACACTCTTCAGATGCGAAAATATTCATGGTGTGAAATATCTTTGGATGGATTACCTTCTTGTCAATGTTGAGTCCATCTCAGAGACCAAAGTGTACAATCTTCTTATTAACCTTTTATTAGGAGCGATTTTCAGAACTGCCAGTGGTGTGGGGTTTCTGAGAGGCCTACCAAGTGGTAGAGCTAGGGCTATTCACAATTGGTCTCATCAAACACTCTCTGGGTATCGTAGGCTGAGCATTAAGGTAGACTAAGGAAATCAGGGCTATGGTATTTAAGTACAATTACAACACTTAGAGGGAGGCAAGTATTTGAGGGCTACACACAAGTGACATTCTCTATTTGTTAGGCCCAAAACACATGCATATAAAACCCAAGGAATACTATTTATTACACACTCTGATACCTATGCATAGATATACATAAAAAGTTTTTTCAAAGGGGGGCTACACAACTCTTTACACTTACACAAAGATATAAACAATCCTGCAAAGTAATATAACACCTTTTTCAAGTAAAGTGGAGAGAGGAAAAAGTGGTTGAAAAGGTGGTTAAACAAATATAAAACAACCTGCTTTATAATTATAATTTTAACTGAAGTAATCCTTCCCTCACCATGAAAGAGAATTTCAAGTATTCTAAAGTTTTTAGTACACAGATAAAAAACACTTTAAGTTAAAATCAGTTCCAGAAAAGAGAGGGAGTCACTCCCAATTTCTGCACACTAAGGGATCTGAGGGAGGAATCCTAGTCCAGAATACCACCACCCAAGGCAAGGCAATGGTAGTGCTATGGAGTTGGATTTATGCCAATTTGATCACTATAGTGTAACAGAGGGCTCCAAGAGTGGTATGTACACTCAGATCCTGAACTACAATACTAAAGATGACCACCCCCAGGCAAGTAAGAGGTTTTGGGGTGACTACTCACACTGTTGATCCTGTTGCAGGAGGTCAAGTGCTTGCAGGTGCAGTGACAGAAATATGTGCTGGGTGGGGGTCCAGATAGATGGCAGTTCAGATCTCTGAAGAAGATGCAGTTCCTAATGATGTCTACCTTTGCACGGCAGATGATCTTAGATGATGACCACTGCTTCTTCCATGGTGGAGGACAACCCGAGGAAAATGCAGGCAAGGTGAGTGGCCAAAGAAAGCTAGGTCAGAGGTTGTCAAGCTTGGATCCTTGCACCAGTGGGAAATAGGCTGCAGTCCAGACAGGACACTCTTCAAGGTAGCTAGCTGCTGCTGCAGCCAATGAGGTTCTTGGTGTTGGGGAGAAGCTGGACCCCCACCAGGGCAGTGGGGGGCCAGCAACCATACCCTCACCATCTATGGGAGACCCCAACACCTCCCATATGGCCCCCAGAAATGCAACAGAGACCCCAGCAGGCAGCCACATGTTCCAAACTGCGTTTATTCCTGGACAGCAAAAAAGAAAAAAAACACGCAGAGCATCGTGCACATCGAGAGTTCTGGCGCCGTCTCCCCCGGGGCTGGCTTGCAAGCCAGCTTTGTAATCACACTGCAGGCTGACCTCACAGAATTGGATCAGCTCCCAGAAACCTATCTCCTCCTGCTATTGGCTGCTAAGTGATAGGTTACCTATGTAGCCCTTATAGAGAGCCTGACAATTGGATGTTAGCCTTTTGCGTCAGTGGGTTGGTTTAGCTGTGCCAGCCCCCCATTACCTAATTCTAACTTGTTGCATTATGACTTTGTTCCCATAACTTTTTAGCTGAAGCAAGCATTTCGCACCTGAGCTCTGAGCGCTCATTGGCTGGGCTGAGCCATTCTTGTTACAATTATGTTTCAAATGTTGTACGAGTTTTTGCGAAAATGTCTTTCTTTCCCAGAAAGAAAAGAAAAAAACACACTGGGTTGCCGTGGCTTACTCGCATTTGTGGAGAATTAAAAATGTTTGTCTGCAGAAAGCAATCTTATCTTGAATGCGCGACCTTGGCTGCTCGTGGGTTTTGCAAGGAGCATTGCTGAAGGCTTCTGCAGCCAGTGTTCAGTGAGAAAAATGAACTTGGCTGTAATTTTCCTGAAACATGGCTTTACACTGTGCAATTAGACCATGTTAATTCATATAGGCATTTGCAAGCCTTTAAACTGGGATTTTTGTGTTTGTAGATTCTGATATTGCAGCATTGATTCTAATGTAGCATGGAAGTTGCACTGTTGGTGAAGTGGGTGTGTTTCAGCATATTTGTCACCCATGGGTGCGCTGGGGCCTGGTTCAAATGATAAGTGCGCTCCTTGTTCTTCCTGCTGTTCTTCTGTATATGCGCCTGGGGTGAGGGGGCATGGGTTTGATCTCGATTTTCCCTCTTCAGTCCCCCCTCTGGTCGACTTTGTCGACCACACCACCAAGCAACATTCACCTCCTTCCGGTCTGTATATCTTTGTCAATTCCTTGAAGTGTCCATAATTTTTTGCATTGTTGTTGATGAACAGTACATATAGGAGTGTTCTCCTTCTGTCTTCCACCACACTCACTTCCCTTCGTACTTCCTCTGATCACAGGGAGTGGCCACCTTTATTACTGCTGGAACCATGTCGCACACCGCTATCTTCTCCCTTAGTCCGGCTCTTCCTTTCACCATGTCTCTTATTTGCATTCCGATGTCTTCTTCTGTTGTTCTCTTACATCTTGCAATGTATCTCTATCTTGCACAATGATGCTGTGCTCGGTACTAGTCCTTCCGTTATCACCTTCAATCAACCAGGCAGTCATGATGTCATCCATTACCATGCAAGCACTAGCAAGTTCTTTGCTTTCTCTTTTCAGATGCATTTTTTGCTGATCATTCTTTAGTATGCTGTTACTTCACCCAATCATTCTTCTGTCTCGCTCGAGAAGTAATTCCCCCCTCTTTTTACTCCTCTGTCTGTTTCTCTTCTTCCGTTGTCTTCCATCTTGGTGAATGTGTCATTCTTCACATCTTCCTTGGTCATCACCAACAAGGGCATGCTGATGCGCACCAATGAACAGTCTCCTCCCCAATTCAATGGTAGTTTCTCTTGGTCTTTAGAAGCATGTGCTCAATAGTAGTCCATAAGCAGTGATGTTCCTGCTCTCATCTCGCAACTTCTCTCAACCTTCTTGCATCCAGCATGATTGTCCACTTCTTGTCACTGTTGTGCTGGTAACATAAGGCTGGTACCTTAACAGTATACGTCCTTCTTCATTCTCCACCTAAGTGACTATCTTCGCTCTTTTGTCTCACTCCGTTAGGCACTTATCATATTTTTGTCTCTTTTATTTTTTCTTCTCTCTTTTTGTTTTTCTTTCTTCTTTTATTATTTATTTATTTATTTTTTGTTTTATTTTTTTTCTCTTGCAGCTTGCTCACTTGTGCATTTGCTCGTTGTTTCTTCTCTCTCTGGTCACTTTCCACATACAGTTGTTCTCCAATTAGCTGTTTAATTTAATCATCTTCCATAGGGGATTACCCCCCCTTTTTTTTTTATCAATCTCAATGTTGCTGTCTTCCCTTGCAATCTTCTTCACACCTTGGGATACACGGGCGTCGTGCTCTGCTGTAGTAATTTTTGTTGTAATCAATTCTCTCACGGCATATGTTAAAGAGCAGTCAGGACAGCTCTCTCCAGTGGTGTCCCTACCAATTTTGTACATGTGTGCATGTTGTTTGTCACTTCTGCTATGTGTGTTATGTGTATGTTTTACTCCCTTTGTGTCTGCCCTTACCTCTCCTTACTTTAGCAGCAGCTTTTCCTCACCCACTGACGCCGTAACTCTTCCTGCTTAGGTTAGGGAATGTTAGCAGGGGATACAGCGGTAATGCTCACTATTACATATCATTTTCAAATTACCACCCCCATTATTTCGTTCATCATTAATAGTCCCATCGTGAAGGTAAAAGTCCTTATTTGCGTGCCCATAACCACTTACGCTGCTGGGTCCTTGCAGCTGATGAGATGATAAAGTTGCCCGCCTGAAAATCGCAAGAAAGGCGTTAAGAAAGGGCAAAAATGAAACCTCCCCCTGGACATTTCGTGTTTTCAAAATTTCTGAATATGGGTAGGGAAAATCTTGGGCTGTTTATTCAATGGAAGCAAGGAAATATACTTCAGGGTAACGTGCTCTAAGGGGTCTGAGGTTCCTGATAGGGTGGGCAATTAAGTGGGGAATGCTTCACGATGGTTTAATTAGTAGTCCTCAGTGTTACTAATGGAAGATAACATTAAGGAAATTTCCTACACATTTCCAACAGCATACATACGCAACAACCTGCATGTGCGGGGAAAAGAGAAGGAACAAAACAGTGTTACAGCTGTAGGTGCACAAAATGTAATATGAAACTCAATTAAACTTTGGACATGCGTGTGTCGGTCCCTATTCTAGTTGCTAGTGTGCGTTGGACCATAGGATGGCCATGTTTCCCTAACTCGGGAGTGTTCGTGCTATTTTGCAGTTCATTAAAATCTCTTGCGTTGGCCCTGTTGATCGTTGCTCCCTCGTTGCCAGGGTGGCCACCGCTTTGTAGGGCTTGATGCCTCACACATCTAACAAAGTCTGTCAGGAGGGGAAAATGTCCCACTGTAGTCCATAGCCATTGGGTGTTGGTTGTCCGTTGTCTTCAGGCCTGCCCTGGGTCCTTTATATCTGGCGAGAAATTAAATGGAAGCGCTTGAGACCTGAGAATTTACAAATTCTTCAATTTCTTGACCTAACCTCTCTGCACTACTCTTGCACTATTCAGTGTGCTAGTGGGAGGAGCCAATGGTACATTTATGCACCATACTGTCACCACCTGGTGGCGTTCAATGACGGTCTGACCGTAATTTGATGCGCTATTCGAAATGTACCCAGAAAATGGGTAGGCACTTAATTTATGTGAAGATACTCATTACACACTTGGATCATATATACGCAATTTAGGTGCTAGTGTACAAATGGGCCTTTGGATCTTTATATTTACTGTGCTTTTGTTGTAAGCTATTTATAGTGTGTGCCTTTGTCCCGTGGGGCATCAGGCACTGACAAGCTAAACAGGGAAACATCAGGGTGGTAAATTTGTCATATAGGGTGGCTGTGTTTCTAAATTAAGTGGACCATGTTACTTAGTTAAGATAATCGCAGGGTTTTTAAATCTTTTTTTCTATGGCTCCTCTCTCAACTTCTCAGGGCGTGTCTCACAGTGAACTGCAGGCACTTTAAGCTGGTACTAATGAAATTCGCTACCAATTATTCGCTACCTGTCCCTCCCCCCTCTTTGTATTTATTTATTTATTTATTTATTTATTTATTTATTTATTTCCTCTTTTCTTTCAAACCCAACCCTCACAATTTACTCCCATTCTCTCTATCCCACCCCATGTCCACTTTTTAAACCCTACCTACTCTGTTAATTACTCATTTAGTCTAGTATTTTATTACTCCACTACTGTAATTACTGTTACATTTAAACAATGTATTTCTCCCCCCAATATCTGCTCTCAAATTTTAATCCAACCATTATTCTCCAGTTCGTGCAGCAATGACCTCTTTCCCTATGTGTGTTGGCTAATGCATTTGTGACAGTGCTGTGTTCAAAAGCGCTAGTGGCATTACTACTTGCACTGTGTTATTTAGTCGCCAAATTGAGTCTGTTGGGAACATTGATCATCCACCCTTTACCTCTATTTCTCTCCTCCCGTGGTGAACTGTCAATGAAATGTACGCCCCCCCTCAAGTGCACCTTCCTCCACCTTGTGTGTCTCATTTAATTGTTCTGTGTTATTCGTGTATTCATGAGCCCAGTCTCCTCGCTGAAAGATGTGTGCTCAAAATGTAGCTAAATGTACTCTCTGTGATGCGCTATCATTATGCACCCCCCTCTGTACCGTGCACCCCCATTATGCTTAAACAATCTTCCTTAATTTCAACATGTGTATGCCTGGTGTTTAACAAGTTATGGATTTCTCTGTTAATAAGGTGGTCATATCCACATCGCTCATGATGTCACAAATGTCTCTTCCCTAATGCATGGCCTAGTCGCCCCACTGTCACCCAGAAAAGAAAATGTTTTGATACCATCACCACCCCTATGCAATTGTCCTCTGCATTATTGAGTGTGCGTGAGTGTGTGTGTCGGCGTGCGTTTCGCCCGCTCTGTCGGGGAGGTGGAGCATGAGTGTGTGTGGCAGAGTAAGTCAAATCAAGTTTGTCTTGGGCTGTCCTATTAGGGGTATAATGTCAATCTATGTCCTTTGAAAGGTTTGTTCCCCATCAGGGAGACCCCTCCCAGTCATGTAACCGGTACCGTTGCTATTGTGTCAGTGTTCTGTATGGGTGCTTACTGCTGTGCAGTGCCCCTGGGTTGTTATTCTTGTCAGTCCTGGTGTAGTGGTGCTGTCATTTGTTGTGTCTGTACATGTAGTGGTGACAGTGCCTGCGTTGGTGCTTGTGGTGTCTGCTGAAATGATCCCGTCCTGCCCCATGTATCCTCCCCACATGGGTGGTGCATATTGTGGTGGTTGTTGACACTGCTATTGTGATGCTTGTGCGTGCGTGTTGAGGCTGTTTTTAACTGCCCCTCCCATTGCATACTTTAACAATTTATTTTGTGCCTGCTTGTCCTCATCTGCCTTTCTCTGCCTCTGCTGTTCTCTTGCCACAATCTACAATGCACACAGTCAATGTCTAGCGCGCTATCCTTCCTTCCTCCCTTCCATAACCCCATGCATGCTGCACCACCCTTTACTGATCCTCTATCATGTTTGGCTGTGCTGTCTCGTTCAGTCCTTCTCTCCTCCTCCAATCCCTTTCTTCCCTTTCCAGTTCCCCCTCTCTGTTGCTATTGTTACTCCTTGCATCTCCCCCGTTATCTTCCCTTTAAATTTAATTCCTCTGTACCTGTGCCTTCTAATTTGCTTCCATGCACTGCAGCCCTCCCTTGCTCGCTCCTGTGCTGCTAGTGGGTTGTTCTGCACCTTCCTGTTTGTTCTCTTTAGTGTATTGTGATTGTGTGTGTGTGTGGTGTTTAAATGTCCTTCTGCTGTTTTCAGTTCTCTCATGCAATTCATTCCTTTCTTACCATCTGTGTCATCAAATATTACACTCCCGGAGGTGCAGAAGGGTGAGTCCCCTCTTCCCTCTGCTCGTGCTGGTTCAGCGTCTGCTGACGCCTCGCCACTTCCCTTCCCTTCGTGCACACCGTTCAGCTGTAGCCAGGTGCTTTTTCCACAGTTCTTCTTTCGTGTGTAAGTGCTATGCATGTGTGTCATTAGCGATTGCTGCACGCTTCTGGAGAAGCTGCCTATGGGCAGCCATAGTCTCATTTATTTACCTTCAGTGCTTTTGAATCTTTGCACACAATGTTTTACTAACTTATTTCGGCATGGAAGCTGTGTGCTACACAACAGGTGAAGGGGAATCATTTCTGTATTGTGTGATACATTTTATCTCTATTCAATTTGAAAATTTTGATAGCCTGCTGTTCAGGGAGCAAAAGTTAGAAGATAATTGAACATTTTTCAACTTCTGTGAGCCTTCTTGGCTGCGCACCTTTGCCAGTGCACTCCACGTGCAACCCATTTTCACCAAACCATTGCCTTCTCCGGCACACCCCCACAATCTTGCGCATGTGTCTTCCACACACCGCCTCTGGGTCGCCTATTCTCCAAATCCAAAACCACACCACTATCTCCTCACCATCAAAACTCTGTGTCCTATGCATCAATCTAAAGGTGACGTCACCAAACTAAAAACACAGTGCAAATGAACAGACAAATGTGCATACACAGAACAATAACCCATTTCTTCCACCCCACAAAAATCCCAAAATAAAACCCCACAATCCCCACAGCTGTCTTCCTGTCTCAACTGGAACAAGGTAAAGCACAATAAAAACTCTTATAATTGGACTGCGCACGCTGCGTCGCCTCACGTGTGACACGCCCCTCACCAGCGGCGCTTAACCAGTCAATTATCTTCCGCACTCGGGAACAATCTAGCTACCTCCTGCAGGGAAACATCATCCACTCACTGAACTAAAATGCTCAATTAGCAGGGAACCTCATCTACTCATTGATCTACAATGTCAATTCATAGGAAATCCACACCCCCGTACATGAAATCGCCATCCGAACCAACCAGCGCGGCACTCCTTTCTATATGTGGGGAGTCACTACCCCACCCAATATCCTCATAAACACAAGAAGGGACAACTGCCACCGCTCCAGTCCCAACAATTCACGTGCCAATCACCACCAATGCGCCGAATTTTGCGACAATGTACAATCACCCACCACCCAATTTACAATGCCTCCCCCAGTTTCTACCCAAACAAAAGAACTTAACATTTCTGCAACATACTGATCAACAATGCATCATAATACTTTAAACATTTTCCCCCCTCAAAGCCCATGTTGCTGGTTGACTTACATTTCCTATGCTGCACTGGCACTTGCTCTGCTGCTGGACACCCCCTCAAGGCGCTTCACCGGACCCCTTCTCCTGCAGGGCTCTCACCTGCCCTCAAGCGGGGTATTTCCAAGTGGCCCCCGATGCCTTTAGCCGGTTACGCGTTTTCCGGTGGTCTTCAGGTGCAGGCGAGGGTCCCACAGCTTCCTTGAGTCGGCGGCACGGAGTGCAGTTCAACGCAGGGCTTGCGCAGACAGTGCTCATTCACCCATGTTACAATGAGCAATGAGCTTCACAGAGGGCACCAACTTGTTGGGGAGAAGCTGGACCCCCACCAGGGCAGTGGGGGGCCAGCAGCCATACCCTCACCATCTATGGGAGACCCCAACACCTCCCATATGGCCCCCAGAAATGCAACAGAGACCCCAGCAGGCAGCCACATGTTCCAAACTGCGTTTATTCCTGGACAGCAAAAAAGAAAAAAAACACGCAGAGCATCGTGCACATCGAGAGTTCTGGCGCCGTCTCCCCCGGGGCTGGCTTGCAAGCCAGCTTTGTAATCACACTGCAGGCTGACCTCACATAATTGGATCAGCTCCCAGAAACCTATCTCCTCCTGCTATTGGCTGCTAAGTGATAGGTTACCTATGTAGCCCTTATAGAGAGCCTGACAATTGGATGTTAGCCTTTTGCGTCAGTGGGTTGGTTTAGCTGTGCCAGCCCCCCATTACCTAATTCTAACTTGTTGCATTATGACTTTGTTCCCATAACTTTTTAGCTGAAGCAAGCATTTCGCACCTGAGCTCTGAGCGCTCATTGGCTGGGCTGAGCCATTCTTGTTACAATTATGTTTCAAATGTTGTACGAGTTTTTGCGAAAATGTCTTTCTTTCCCAGAAAGAAAAGAAAAAAACACACTGGGTTGCCGTGGCTTACTCGCATTTGTGGAGAATTAAAAATGTTTGTCTGCAGAAAGCAATCTTATCTTGAATGCGCGACCTTGGCTGCTCGTGGGTTTTGCGAGGAGCATTGCTGAAGGCTTCTGCAGCCAGTGTTCAGTGAGAGAAATGAACTTGGCTGTAATTTTCCTGAAACATGGCTTTACACTGTGCAATTAGACCATGTTAATTCATATAGGCATTTGCAAGCCTTTAAACAGGGATTTTTGTGTTTGTAGATTCTGATATTGCAGCATTGATTCTAATGTAGCATGGAAGTTGCACTGTTGGTGAAGTGGGTGTGTTTCAGCATATTTGTCACCCATGGGTGCGCTGGGGCCTGGTTCAAATGATAAGTGCGCTCCTTGTTCTTCCTGCTGTTCTTCTGTATATGTGCCTGGGGTGAGGGGGCATGGGTTTGATCTCGATTTTCCCTCTTCACTGGGCAACAAGCTGAGGATATGCCAAGTCTCAAGCTTTAAGTTGAGTGGGTGTCTGCTGCAATGACATGCCTTTTCAATGGATGTTCAGCTGGCAGCAGGATCCATGTATTATATAATTCCAGACACTCCATAGCCACAATCTGGGCTGGGGGACTTCAACAGAGCACCAAATGGAATATTACTCAACATGCATGCAGCTAGTGGCTGTTAAATCATGAACCGCCAGATACCATAAATCGACCCAGCAACAGATATTCACTGGGCGAAATGTGGATTGAGACCAGACAATCCCAATTTGACTTTAAACCAGTTCAGTTACACAAAGGATTGATCAGGAATCCAAAGATGACATGTTCATGAGAGTGATGCTCAGAAGTCATTCAGCCTACTGTAGTAGGTATTAACTTGAATAATAAATACCTTTGGCTCATCTTCTAGCTGAGGAAAACTTCCTCTGGACATAGAAAGTGGGCTCTGAAAGAAATGGTTTAGAAAATGTTTTTAATGCACTTCAACAACCCTGTGTTCAGAGCTCAAAGACTAAGGCAATTAACAAACAATTATGCAACAACAATATGCAACTCTTTTATAAGTGCCTTGGTGAATGCATATGGGAACGTGACTTTCAATTGACTGTGACATCCTGGAAAACAATGAAAAGTTCCCTACTTTAATGCTTTGAGGTAATTCGTCCCTTCTCCCCAAGAGGGAGCCTCCCCCGTTGAGGCTAGGGAGGTGAGCACGCTTTGCAAGAATCTCCATAGGGGTCTGGGCAAGTGGAACCTAACTGGGAGTGACTCCCCCTTAGGTGATATGGACTCCCATTTCCATGAGGAACTCCCTAAATCATTCCCCATGGTGGCATACATGGGATTATCAGATGTGAAGAACAGTATAAAAACAAGAGACTTGGCTGAAGAAGAAACTCAAATATACTGTTACAAACAAGAAAGAGAGTCTTTCTTTTTAAATTGAGACCACCATTTAACTAGGACAAAGAGGCTGAAAGGATAGCACACGCTGATGCAAAATGAAGCAGAGAGATGCATACGCAAACAGGGGAAGCCCCCTGGCAGCGTAACACATGTGAGAGGTGCAGTGAATTAGAACCGCAGAGCCTACGACTTTGGGACCAGCTCTGAGAGCGAGAGCAAGATGCTGGACACCAAGCGTCGATAAGGAGAGAGAAACCGAGGAGACGGGAACCCCAATCAAGATGGTGGCTTGACCACAAAGACTTTGTGGTGGGCAGTGTACCCATACAACAACAAAAAAAACACTAGGCTGCAAAGTCAGCGAACCGTCCAGATACCCACTGGCTTACCAGTTCACACAGAGAGATAGGCCCGAGAGCAGGACACTGGAGAAGACGAGAAGGTTAAGAATGCAAATGACTGAAATGAACCCGAGGAAATCCAGACCCAGAGATGTTCCCCCACAGATTTCAAGGTAACGGGGAGAGCAAGAGAACCGGAAGACCGGCAGGGAACCATTATGAAACAGGAGAACATCGTCTCAGTGGAATTGATGAGACAATGAAATGAAAGTTGAGGAAATTGAACTGTAATAATATGAGATAGCGAATCAGAATAAAAGCTGGAAAAGAGACCATTAAGATTGGGCCTCAAGTACCCTGGGAAGAGGTGAATGTACCACATATGTTAAGAGGCAGAGACTGTACCCAAGAAAGAGAATTTTATGAAGGGAAGAAAAGTGAATCCTATAAGAGAAAAGATACACAAACCAAGCCACCCCACAAGGGGGGAACACTGCATACCAAAAGTATATATCACAACTAAGTAAGAATATACTACAGAAGCACAAAAGGCACTTCACTGTGGAGCATCCCATAAGCCAGAGAATGTATAGGGATTCCTGGAAAACAATCACTAAGGAGGAGGGATAAGAAAAAGAACTTGTGAAAGAGTTACAAGAATGTACACAGAAAGTGACTAGAGACTTTTTAAAGTTAACCTACTAAAAAGTAGTCTAAAGCAAAGGACAAAAATTGTGTGAAATGACAATCAGGATAAGAGAGACATTCTCCTGAACTTAGTTTGTTAGACTAGTGGAAGGATCAGTTAGGATTAGTTCTTGGACAGCAGACTTGTTTTCATTGTGTGACTTCCTGATGACGAACAACCACCTTAGTGTTATATATAGCAAAGGAACACCCACATAGCAATTGGAAAAGTTAGGCCCTTTTTCAATCATTTAATCAAAAAACAAGTAGCAATATCAAAACAGTGTCTCTGTCTCTATTCTGACCTGGCACAATATCTAAATTGATCATCAATATGTCTGATTGCGTCTTGAATTAAAAATATGTCTTGGACTCCATTGGAGTCAGAAATGGAATTTGATACCACGCTCAACAGATATGGCAAATTCTGTAACTTTGGCAGAGAGAGGGGCATCTGCACGTATTTTATGTCATGGTGCCCTAGCATCATTCCTAGCTGGCCGAGGATTAAGAACTAATTGACCTGGTCCTCAGCATTGATGTCCAGCTCAACTGAAAGCTATTCTTCTTAAATGATTCTTTGTTTTACCAAATTCCTGTTCACTCAACTCAGATTGTGGATTAAGAAAAGCTTGGACTCTGGCAAAAATCCTTGTTTCGAGATACCTGGAGTCCAAGTAACCTCTCCAGGGTGAAGACTGGATAATGGAGATGGGGAGACTGGCCACAGGGAGCATGGGGAATCATGGGAACTTCAAGTGAATGTGTGACAAATTAAGGAATGCGTAGGAGGACTGAATATTGGATGCAATCTCTACTCTTTTTGTCCACCTTTTTATTTAATGTCCTCATATGCATACCAACTTCTTCCCTTTTGTTTCCTGCAATTGTGAGGGAAATATGTTAAGATTTGTTTATAACCATCATGTTGCCTTATCAACTCAATGCTACTTGTTCTTTGATGACTTTTCGGTTACGTTTTAGACGATTTTGTAATGCTGTTGCTTCCGTGGTCTGTTAATGATTATATGTTTATGCTGTTGTGTTTAACTGTAGTTTATTAACTCCACATTTTTCTACCCCACTTCCAGACCAATAACTAGAGGAAATTTGCAGTTTTTCATTGTACTTCAGGGGAATGCAACCTTTGTCTCTCCAATTTACGACCTTTTTCTTATTGCTTATTTCAATTCTATTTCACACGGTAAACTATTTTTCTTAGTTTTCCTCTCCCCGTCTACTATGTGTGGACTAGTATTTGTTATGCCCGATTTACATTTTACACTAGGTATCTGCACTGCATGAATTTTTCGTATCAATCCATTTTATTTCGCACTTTTGCGCTTCTTGATTCAAATGACTTCTAGTTTATTGAATATCTAGAGGTCCATACTCTATCACAACATACAACCTCGTTTCAAGATGGCTGATCTTTCGGCCTGATTACTCCTTAGTCCCTCTTCTTTATCTATAACTCTAGTCCTCTATTTATCTCCATGATCACATGCTGTTTCCATGGTTTGTGAACAACACGCTGCTCGGCTGAACAGAACCTGTTCAGGATTGTCCCCCTACGCTCCCGGTAAGCGCTAATGCATTAGCATTTGTCTATTTAGGGACCAGGGATAAAGTTCCTTAGTCTCATTATTCTTTTTTCCTTACACTTTCTTTAGTTGATACTCTACCTAATCCATTACTGTCGGATTCTTCAGCTGTAGACCGGCCACACAATCTTGACATCAGTTTCACATCAGCTTCAAGAATTGTGCCTTGTGCACATCCTAATCATGGTAATTTTTAACATTTCAGTTTGCCTTTATTAAATATCACGTTACGTTTTCACTACTCCATTTTAGATTGCTGAGTTTTTTATACTAATCAGGACTCCATTCCTGTTCAGCTTGTTTATTTGCGTGACAGAACTCCTACATTCTGAGGCACTCCTGCAGCGACAGCGGGGTATTTGAGGTCCACACTTTACGTGGGCTCTTCTATTGATTATTTACCGCCATCCACATTTTGGCTAGGTATGTTATTCAATTTTTATATATGTCATACTAATGGCGATTACTTTTAAACAATGATCTTGACATTGATCAGGCTCTGTTATTTACAGATTTCTAGTATCTTTTTGGGAATTGGCCGTGTCTCTAGGGACTAACTGATACACGAAGACAGTCTGTTTACTTATTTTTCCAGCTTCGTCAGGTTCTTTGTTTCCGACACTTTCTACACACAAAGGTAACGACTTTCGCATTTCTTCCCCACTAGATCGATAGAGCTTAGGAACTACTAGCTTTTTTTCCCTATATATTCACTTTAGCTTATGTTTCACCATCCACTTGATAGGTCCCATTAGAGGGATCATTCCACTGAACTATAATATGTTGTACGTTTTACTGTCTATTTTACAGGAAGGGGTGTATTAATTGACCTTCAGTTTCTCTCTCAAACATGGACCACATAATTCACCTTATAATGTTGCATGTATTACAACGTATATTATGACATGTTACAACTAACGTCACCAAATTTTCTAAATTGTAAAATTGAATATGTTATGACCAATCTATGAATTGTGCCTACAATATTTTCTTTACAGAATTTGTGTTTTTCCTTTTACATTAAGAGTCCAAGTTTGGCCTTATGAAGAAGAGGAGAACTTCCTCGAAACGTGTCGCTATTTAATTTGGACTCAATTTTTCCTCAATTTGAGCTTCATCTATTGATTCCATTTTGTTTCTATGCACTGTAAATAATTTCTCTCTGAACTATAATTCTTGCTGAAAATAATATATCTTGGCTATAAATATATATTTGTTTATCTCACACTTCTGTGTCTGACCATATTTGTTAGAAACAAAAATATGTACAATGCCTATAACTCAATTTGAACAACTGTATTGGATTAATCCAAACATTTGAAAGTGTGCAGGGGACGGGAGGGTTCCCAAGTTGAATCCTCTTTCTTTTTACTTTTTATTGTCGGTGTCTTGTGCCATGATCCCAGTTCCTCCCCCGCACCTTCAAATTTATTTAAAATAATCCTTGAATGTCTTTACTAAACTTACTTACCATAGGTGTGCACTTCTATCTAAACCCTTTGCTACAACTAGGGCTGGGCAATATTGACCAAAAGTCATATCTCAATATGTTTGTGTGAGTTAAATGCTCAGTTGTTAGCCGCCAACTACATGTGAGATGTCACAAACACTTTTATTTATAAGACACTGATCAAAATAAAGTGCAAATACAAGGTTACTCTTCCTGTTTAAGAATACACAGAGCTGTGTGAATATCAAAATGTAAATACAAATTTGTAGTTTATGTAATAATGTATATATATGTACATAACTCGATGTTAATGATAATGGGCCTCATTACGACCCTGGCGCTAAGTGTTTAACGGCGCCGTAAAAGGCTGCGGCGCCTTTAAACACTTAGCACCTGATTACGAGGTCCCTTTGCGGGACTCGACCTTAACGGCTGGTTTTACCAGCCGTTAAAGTAGGGACACGCAAAGGGACCTTGGTGCTAAGTACAGTACCGCAATTTGCGGCACCGTACTTAGCGCCTTCCCCATTCCCATTGAGCCCTATGGGGCAAAAATGGGAATGGGGAAGGGCCTTGGAGGAAGGGGGAATTACCGCCCCGGCAACCTTGTAATGGGGTGGTAATTCCCCATTTCTCCATGGCAGAGTCGTAAGTTACCGGCATGGACCATGGTCCTATTAGCACCATGGTCCTCCGCCTGGGTCGTAATGAGGCCCATTGTCTCATCCTATATCGATTCTGAAAGTGTATTAATATATTTCCAAAAGTTGATATATCACCCAGCCCTACCTACAACTCCCATCTGCCCTTCGCCATATAGTAAAAGGAAAGGGATCATTGGAGCCATAAACAAACACCTCGAGAGAGTCACAGGCTGCTTACTACTAATGTACTTAATGAAAAATTAATTTGAAAAATCAATAATGTTTTTCTCTTTACATCTTGGACATGGAACATTGAAAAAGAGTCCACAAGAGATACCCAAACGTTTGCCTTATTCCCCACTGACCTGCTCTCCTCAATGCCATCAGCTCATGTCTTTGAACCTGGCTCTGCCCTATTTACATCCCTCTGTAATCTCCATCGTTACTGCCACATTATTGATTGCCGATGTGTTCCATATGAAGTACTCCGATGATCATGCAAAGAGGGGCAAGTCATATTGTTAAAGTGTATTAAATACGTATTTATTAAACATATTTATTACAGAGTTTTCACTGACAAAACAATGTGATTCCATATGTACTTCTATTTCTAAATTTGATGGCTTGGCTGAATAGCAGAGGTGTATCCTCTATCCTACTGTACACATCAGAAGTGTCCAACTCCAGGCCCCAGGGCTGCAAACCTGGCCCTTTTCAGGATATCCCTGATTAATATTAATAAGATAAATTAGCATGAATTTAGAAATATTGTATGCAAATTTATCTCATGAATATTAATGAGGGATAGCCCGACAATCTGACATGTTTTCCGGCCCTCATTGCCTGCAGTTGGACCTGGTAAGCATAGCCAATAAATCAATTCACTTCCGTCTTTCATTTTATGTAATACATGGCATATTTTCATGCTCCATAGATCCTTCAATGCCAGAGTTCCCGAGCTTGAAGAATGTGCAGAAAAACAGCATCTCCCTTGAGTGGACGCCTGCTGCAAATATGACTGGTGCAGACTTCATTTACAACATCACATACAGTAGTTCACAGGGAGCTTGGAGTGTCACAAATAGCACTGCCTATGCCAACCTTGTGAGCCTGGTACCTGGAACAAACTACACAATACGCATTGTGACAGTAGCTGCTGGTAATTATACCAGTTTTCCTGCTATCATATCTTCACACACAAGTAAGTTGAGTTTCTATTTTTGTATACTGTGTTCATGAATGCCCTAGACTGATTTTCTTGTTCTCTGACATTGTACCAGCAAATATGAATTCAGTATTCCCAAAACCTATGCTGATCTTGTGAATTTATTTTCTTTATTAGCAATAAGCTAAACGTAATAGTGCAAGAGCTGTTCACTACGTCCACTGCTTCTCTACAAGCGTAAATATAAGGCATGTGTTAAAAGGAGCTCTGATGATAACAGGACTGCCCCAGTTCTTTTGCTACAAATGCTCACTGTGATTTTATGGGAGGTGCCATCAGCACCCCTCAATGTATTGATGTTTTAAAGCTGAAACAAAAATGACAAAAATTATGATTTTCTGCTTTTTATGAAATAGTCTATATAATTCATGTCCACATGTTTTTGACGGAAAGATGCCATCATATGCCTCAATGTTTTGCAAATATTTAAATGTCAATGCCCCTGTGCCTGCAAAAATGTGTAAAACATAGAAAAAGGAAGCTTGCACTACTGATGTTTTTTATCCAGATATGTGTTTGTGTAGTGGTACCAAGGCGTGTTTTCTGGGAATATTTTCCTTAAACAAATTGTTACTTGGCTGTCTCCACTCGTAACCTAGAAACATTGAAATGGTTATTCATTATGTAAGAAAAGTCTAATCCTGAACCATAATGTTAAGGAGATCAGCTTTACTTCTTCAGCGTCAAATGTTCGAGAGTTGGCTGTGAAATAAATATGAAATATTGCTGAAAAATATCAAACAACTGTTTGATTTAAGGCACAAAACGGCCCCATATCATCGCTGCTCTCTGTTTACTTTGTCATTTCTTCAGATTTAAAACTGCAATGTTCCTAGAAGTGAATGTTTAATGTTGCTACAAGGGAATATGCTTGTAACTAATTGAATGTTGGTAGCTCAATCAGTCCTCTGCACAAAAATCATTTAAGGGTGACCAAGAATTGTTCGCTTCAGTAGACTTTCGCTGCACGTTGGCAAGAGAGACTTCTAACCTGAATCTCAGACATATAAGAGTCATGGACATTGATGATTCCAAAATTACGTTTGTTCTCCTTGCATATAATATTGATTGTGTCTATCGACTGTGTTTACACGTTGAGTGTTCATAATGAACACCCTTTTTCCTCCTCATCTAATTCCCTTTTTTGTCAAAGCATATTTTCTTCAGCATGCATTTGTTTGCTCACAAAACACATTGCACTTTATATTTTATTGGTTTCGTAACTAAGTAACTCCAAGCAATACCTACTTGGCTTAGTTGATATGTAGGGGTCAAGTTGTATGAGAACCTCCCTCAACTTTTCAAATTCAAGCACTTCACACAATCAATATAAAGCACCTTTTATGCCATGTTGCCCTGGCTACCCTAATAAAGATATTGATATAATAGATGAGTTTATACTCATTGCTTTAAGTTTTTAAACTTTTCATCTAACTAATGTTCCACATAATTGTTCACACGATATTAATATGGAGCAACACCTCATTAAATCATATGAAATGTATGAGTCTAATTGCTTGTGAACACTGCCTTACATGCACCATATTGACCCTTTACCAACCAATGAAACCCAATGGCCCATCCAAGATGACAGCGGCCAACGTTTGCAAATGTGGAATCAGGCCGTCTGCCCTGCTCTCTGTAAACTCTCCGGTCCCTCTTACATTATTTTATTTACTTAATTTTAATAACAGGATTCTCATAATACATTGTGTTAATTACAGACACACTGGGAGAATTTGCTACCCTGCATTTTGATGTATGGGTATCAATTCTCAGTGTGTTGGTTTGTGCACCCTGGAGAGGTTAATTTCTTCAATGTATCAATAACAACAAAAACTTGTTGTTTTTGCTCGTTTTCATTCACTTCCTTGCTCTTTTCTGCCCTTGAAGAGCTTGCTCACCATCTCATCGTTCCAGCACTCTGACATTACTATGCATGTGCATGCAGGTTTCAGCATAGAGATGGGCGGCGGCTCTCGCTCTCCACAAGGGCTGGAGATTAGTTGGATCTGATTCTTTCAACATATGTTCCCCCATTTAAGGTTTCAATTCTTAAGCACATAGTGATGTTTTCTTTATTTTCTGTTTACTAAAGACACCACTATCTTTTTAAAAAAGAAAGTGCTTTCACATTACCTACAATGAAATTCATGCAATATTGTTATTCATTTAAATTGATATTAGTTAATTCACTTGTGCCATCTATATCACTTTGCTATTTCAAAGTGCGCTGATGATCGCTCAACAATATCTATCAGAGTGAAACGCATACTGTCTCGGATTGGAAAATACAGCTACAAGAATGACATATTTTTGCCTATCACAAGGAAGGGAATACATATTTTATTTAACTGAATGGACTCATTGCCAGCACCTATCCTTGCTATAGTTATAATCACTTGTAAGATGGATTCACACATGTGCCAGTGCTGCCATTATATTATATAGATCCAAAACTATGTGGTGCTTCTATCAGCTCCCACTGCAGTTTAAAAGCATATACTCTTGTGTTATGTGCACATTTCATTGATGACATCCAGTATTCACTAAGATATAATCAAACATGCATTCCTTACCTCAGGCATTATAAAGATTGCTAGACAGTGTCAGCAATTTAGTTATTGACAGAAGAACAAAGCGTTCTTAATTTGTAGACATATACCCTCTAACACTTATGGCTACTCCTTCTTCTTTCGATCCAGACTGTGTGCAAAGCAATACCTATTGTAGTTTACTTCGTAACAGCCTTATCCACGTGCACTATATGGACATGACTATACATTGTTAGTCCAGTTATGCAGCCCCTTGAACTGGTCAATCGGACTCAAGTTGCTCTACCTCAGTGGTATTCAGTTACTCATTTCATCAGCAGCTGGTGAGCTCAGGCAGTCCAAACTCTCTCTCTGGGATGCCAAACCAGAAATGGGAGGCAGTGCCTGTAGGTTCCTAGGGAGTTGCCATGCATATCCTGGTGACCCTCAATGCAGTCCTTGATACATCTGTGATATGTATTATGATTTGGGTCTCAATGGCTCAACAATTTAAGGTTTATTAAGACATCTGACCTTTTCCTCCTTAGGGCCTGAACTGATACCACCTGGGAATATTACTGTCATAAACAATCACTCAACAAGTTCCCTACAGATCAACTGGAACCAACCCCCTGGAATCGTGGAACTATACACTATCGCCATTCAAGGAGCCATCAAGCAAACCCAGAACAGCACAACTGCACAGCCTGTTACTTTCACAAGCTTGCTCCCTGGAAGGGAATACACTGTCACAATCACAACAGCCAGCGGCCCTTACAATGAGACATCAGTTCCAGTGACGGGAGTAACATGTAAGTGTATATGTTGCAGTGTACAGATTTATTGTCGAAAGTGTCAAAACAGCCACCATACATAAAGACAGAAAATCATTTTTGACTTAATGGTGTATTTTACCTGCAGGTTTATGAGGTGTAAGTAATAGGAGGTAGTTCCTCCACTTTACCTAAAAAAATAGGCAGTATTACCACCCGATAATTCCGCCAGTGGTAATACCGCCAAACTTGTAGTTTGGAGGTGCGTGAAAAATTGAGGTAACGGAATTACCTCCACTTTTTTCCTGCACTGCACAACTTGTAATGAGGCCCATTGTCAGTACTGTTTGAAGTAAATATGTAAAATAGGAAGCAACCTCATTAGTAATGCCTCGACACCTTATTTCTTGTTTGTACTTGTTTAATCGCCCATTTTTATGTTGATGGTTTTAGAATGACATACTGAGTCAATGATTTTTGGTGGCCTAATGTTATGTTAGCATTTATTCATCATATTCCTGCTGTTTGATAATTGTTTTATTTACCATGCTTCTTTTCTTGCTATTAAAATTTGTATATGCATGGGCCCTGTGGGCTTGCTTCATGAGATCCTGCCTTTCCACTTTTCATCTGGTGCATGTTCTTGATGCTCCTTCTTATGCAGCTTGCATACACCAGAAACATGGGCGGCACTGGTAGTTCGACGGCCTATGGGAAGATACATGACCAATGCCTCCTGGGAATCTGAATGCTGCTGCAATGCAATGGGGCAATTGAAAATGAATGAAGTAAAATCAGTATATCATACAAACAGCTCACTGAACTATGCAAATCTGCCCTTAAAAGTAAAAGGGCTGCAGCAATGGCCAATGCACACTCAAATGCATCTGTACAACCACAAACAATACAGGTGGTTCTGGGTGGGGAGGATCTGAGTGCGCAGACCTGAATAGATGGAGCCAAGAACAGTGCATGTAATATTGCTTTGTAAAATATTGGCTGCTCGAGCCATTACTTGGAGTAGTCCAGGAGGTATGGGGCGTGAGATCAATTGCTCCTGGAGACACATTTAATTGCAAAGGAGATGAATTCATTGACTTAATTGAGATGGAGTGGCGAGGGTTGAGTTCCACTCCTGAAGTTCTTCTAATTTTCAGGATCTTTTCAAGATCTAATCAGTTGTATCCCTACAAAATGGAGGGCAGAAATGGGTAGGAAATGATCCAGTCCCTAAGTATTTGATCCTGCATCCTAATTCTGAAAAAAGTCACTTTCTCTAGTTAACATATTTCTACACACATACACTCCAAGGATATTCAATATAATATCATGGGACTTTCACAAATGCCCTTACTTGCTATTAGGTATGGACTTCAAACGAGCATCTGAAAACCCATTGCACAAAATCCTAGCTGGTCAGACACAAGACAACTTGAGGCAGAAAGAAACTACAGGGTCTTGTGAGGCAGCTAGGCCTTGTGCACACATGGAAACTGGCAGACCTGTCGGGAGGGAGTATGCTGTCCACTGCACTGCACCTGACAGCTCATCCCATATCAATTACCTTTGCCTATGTAGGAATTGAAAGGATGACATAACCAAAGTAGATATTGGCAACATACAACTATCCACCACACACTGGTGCCGACATAACTAAAGTGCATATTTTTAATGTACATTTTACCGACCATGCTCTGATCTAGGTCACAATTTAAGTGGATCTGAAAAAGTATAGACCAACTAGGCGTTGACTTAATATAGCTCTCTTCCTAAATTGCCATCTCGCAAACCAAATGAAAAAAATACCTCATATTTTCTTACATTACACAAAAGCAGCGCTGCATGCCTCTACTGTTGACCTAGTGGTGAAGGTCATCATTCAAATGACTTGGAAGTGCGACGAGTGTGATGGGCGTGTTCCAGACTCTTGAGCTGACCTGTGTGTCAGAGTCTTTTTTCAGTGCTCAATGTGTGGAGGGGGGCTTTGCCTTATTTCACTCTGGCTTGCAGCGGAGCTCAGCGGAGTGTGGCAAGTGTGTTGGTTGTGTTGCAGACTCTTGAGTCGACCTGTCAGAGTCATTTTTCAGTGCTCACTGTGTGAAGGAGTACCTTGCCTTATTTCAGCCCGTCTTGTAGCGCGGCGCAGCGTCATGCAGCAACTGTGTTGGTTGTGTTGCAGACTCTTGAGCCGAGCTGTGTGTCAGAGCCTTTTTTCAGTGTTGACTGTGTGTAGGAGGACCTTGCTTTATTTCAGCCCAGCTTGCAGCAGAGCGCAGCGGAGTGCGTCCAGTGTGTTGGTCATGTTGCAGACTCTTGAGCTGAACTGTGTATCAAAGCCTTTTTCAGTGCTCAATGTTTGGAGGATGACCTTTCCTTATTTCAGCCCAGCTTGCAGCGGATCAAAGCAGAGTGCAGCGCTTGTGTTGGCCCTGTTAGCTGTGCTCCTGCGATGTGTACCCTAGTGGTTCCCGATGCTCCGGTTGTATGATCTAAGGAGGAACATTTTGAAAATCGAATCTCTACCGTAATTCCTCTGGCTATAGTAAAAGCAGAAGTGGGCGGAAACACCGGAAGCACCAGAAGCACGGGAACTGGGCTGAGTCCTCCCTATTTCAATACTCATTCATACAAGTTTTAAGGTGCTTTGTGATATTGACTGCTAGGCGATAGAGAGCCGGAAAGCACTCAAAGAACTTGAACATACAGGAGCTTGCAGTGGCCGCAGTGTGTGACTTTCTATCTTCTTATTAGGGCTAATTGACTGTTTAAATTGGCCTGTTAACTTCAGGAATGCTGGAACACTTCTGTTCACATTATACTCCAGGGAGGCATCGAGTATCAGCAACAACTATGTCTACTTCTGGTGGTTTGGAGAAAGGATAAGGGGAAAGATAAGTGAGACAAAAAGGAAAGTTTACTCATTATGTATAATCTGCTCAATTTTTAGGGACGATTTGAGAGTACCAGAAGCAGAGGTCATTCAAGAAGGCATGGATGTACAAATCCTAGGCCTCTTGCCTCTAACACTGGAAAGCTCTACATATGCCCCCAGGTAGAAGAGCTAAGACTTAATGCTCAGAATAAACTCTTCAATGACTGCTTGTTTGATGGGCGATATCTTCAAACTAAATTTAGAATACACATTATCTACCTCCTCAATGAACAGGTCAATAACTGTTTTGCTCACGCCTACGCCCCCGACACTTTGCAAAATCAGTTATTGGACTCAGATAGGCAAATAAATACACATAACACATTGTCTATAATAAGTATATAAATGGCTCGTTATGGGCCATTTATTCAAGTACAATATTTATATATGTATATATGCATATATGTAAGAAAGAAAAACAGCCTAGAGTTAGATATACAAAACATAGAAAAGTGACATCACTGTTAAAGTAGTTGCAGAAGACACCTTCATATCAGCCACATCAACACTGCTTAGTCCCAGAGCAGGTAGGCAAAGAGATCACTCGTCTTAACGAGAATCTGAGGTGGAGCGTCCTCCCTCTCAGCGAGACTGCAGCACCCGGGGTCGGGATTCCAACTGAACTCTTCCAATATCTTCTCTTGTTTTATGGGGCTACTTACAATTCCTGCCCATCATGGATTACCACTGCTCCCGGTTGAAGAGCAGACGACAAGCATGAAGGGCCAAGAGTGGAATATTCCAGTTTGAAGCAGTAAAATCCCAGCTTCCCTGCTTGCTTTCGTTCCCAGTGTCCCTTATCACCGCACCTGCAGAGCGCTCCGACTTCCTTTCTAGCTTGCCCTACGGCGGACAATACCATAACTATTCTCTCCAATTAGTTCAACTGACAACAATATGTGACCTTGCCTCAACTGCAGAAATACATGTTTACATGCTGAGCCCAGGAAAACGTAGGCTTTAATGTTTTTTTTTCCATTGCTTTTATGGAAGTTAGTGTCCAAAATGGCCGCACATCGGTGCCATGTTTTTTAGCTCATTTTTCGCACATGTACTACAATAACTGAACTGGCATCTAACAAACGGAGATCACGGAGCCTGAGTGCTATATATAAACTCTCCTTTACCGTCATCTCTCCTCAACAAAAACAGGGAATAGAAATGAACATCTGTAACACACATCTGATAAGAGCAGAGGCTTGGGACAGCCCTGGCAGAAACAACAGCCCAAACAAAGGAGTGCCTGCCAATTCAGCGTAGCCCGGCCACACTGATAGTCTATAATTTCGTACCCCAAAATGGCAGTACCAAAGTAAGAGAGAAATTAAGCCCCCTTACCAAACACCCAAAGAATTTAGACTTGTCAGGGCTGTCTGACTCTACGCTGACTGCTTTAAGCGTTGTTCTTAATTCTATGGTGAATGTCTTTGAGTCCTTCAAAGGTGTAGTGCAAACACACTTTGGCATCCTGTTAGAATTAACAAAAGAAATAGGTGGCTATGAATCATCTTTGGTGTGTCTGAGTGGGGCAATAAACTCAGTAATTAATGAGCCTTTGGAAGAGCTTAAGACTATCAGCCGAGAACAAGTGTGTGAGATAAAGGAGCTGAAAGAGCATTTCAGAACTTTAAGGACCTCAGTGAACAAATTTGGGTGGAAATAAAAACTTTGCAAGATTAGGTTAAGAAAAAGATACAAGACGAAATATCCCCAGTGATTCAAACTGAGGGACGATATGTTGAGGTCTCCTTGGATGACACCCCGCTTCCTATGTCAGAACTTACTGAATTCATTAGATTGGCCCAAATAGCAGAGGATTCAGAAATACAGACTCTACCGTGAGGAAAGCCTGAGTCACTTTCAGACAATTCTAAGAGAGCAACTCTAGTAGAGGTATGCTCCACAGACAGTGAGCTAGTCGAAGGAATCCACAATGTACATGTGACTGAGACGCCGAAGCAGGAGATCAAAAGAAAAAGAAAGAAAAGTAAGAAAAAGAGTCCGATTGAAGACATTTTGAGCCTCAAGCGAAAACCACAGGTGATGGACTGCAAAGGAAAAAAGCAAAGAACTGCTAAGCAAAAAAAGTCTGGATAGAGGAACTTCTTTAATGCATTGGACAAAATTGCAGCAGAGAAGCAAATTAGCAAATCGAAAGGGAAAGCAGAAATAATTACATTTGGTCAACAAGTAGACATAAGTAAAGAGCTGGCCCTAAGTGAACAATCATGCTCAAATAAAAAAACTGGAATGGTTGATAAATCTGTATCTAAAATGAATGTTGGCTCTCAAACTATAGATAATGAAAATCCACTTGTCAAGCCATTATGTTTGGCACCATTCTTTTTTTTCGAGAAACCAAAACATCGAGGTGGCTAATAAGAGTATTGGAACTAATGAAAAGACTTCTGTTACCAGCAATGATGCTGTTAAGCAAGTTCAGGTGATTGAAGAAAGGTGTAAGGACCAGAGGAAGGAAGAATCACAAATGAACCTTGTTAATGAAAAAAATATCTCCCCTGGTAAAGGGAAAGCGAGCTTTGCAGGAGGAAATGATCAAGTAAAAGTGCCCAAAATATTTTCTTATCAAAACCATTTGCAGCACCAAGAATCTGTCTGAGACAGATGAATTTAAATGAAGAGGCCAGAGAATTAAATCGAAGTACAATTCTATCCTTTACTTGTAAGATGCCGGATCTACATCTATTTTCCACTGGGGACATTGATCGAATATTCTTTCCTTATGGTAAAGTGACATACATCGCTGAAGTGACTTTGAAATTAATTTGGGTCTTCATGCTCTGTTAATGTGTGCAAATGACTTCTTAAAATTGGGTTTCGAGGTATTGGAATATTTACTGACAGTAGAGATGAGAGAAAATAAAGTTAATAGAGAGAATAGTGGCTTTAATATTCATAGGGAGACGAATACCCGTGTAAAAACCAATGATGAAAGCAGAGAGAAGCATTATAATACTACTAGAGCAGCAGCAGAGAAGGGTAAAACAAAGAATGTGAGAAGTTACTTTAGTGGAGGATCACATTAAATGTATTAGCTGGAATGCGTGTGGCCCTTCCTCCTTTAGGGATGTTGTAACAAGTGAACTAATCTTCCATGACCACAATCTGATTTTTTTTCAGGAGACGTGGCTTATGGAAAAAAATAGCAATACATGGTTTTATAAAGTTAGAACAATTAGCCACATGTTCTAATGGAGGGAGGCCCTGAGGGGGCTTCCTAGCAGCAATTTGAAATACTACAGGATTCAGTGTGAAGTGTATTCGCTCTGATCTTCCAGGTATCCTCGCCATACGCTGTGTCCTCAAGAGGGGGGAATAATGAGACGGCTGGTCTTGATTAATGCATATTGGAACCCGGCAAAGATGCACTTGTAAGTTTGTTTTTGAGGATTTGTCAATCATACTCACGGATATCAGTATTAACTTTGCCAATGATTTACTGCTGCTTGCTGGAGATTTGAATGACCACTGTATACCTATATTGAATGTATTGAATAGAACATCTATAGGAAGATCCCATGGGGATATATGGAATAGTTTCTTTTAGGAGTGGAATCTCCAAATGATTAACGGGAATACAGTGGGGGATCTAGCGCCTGCTGCAACATGGAGGAATGGGAATGCAAGATCAATAATTGACTATTTGGTGGTCTCGCCTGAGCTTTTTCACTGTTGCAAGAGCCTTAGGGTAGACGATTAGAGCATGTGTCCATTGGTATTTGCGAGTGTCTTTTTTGTTGGGTACACTGAAACCAAAACATCTATATGCCTCCAATGTACGAATAAATGTTAAGGGGAATTGAGTGCCATATTTATAAAGAAAGGTTACTCATTGAATACAAAACAGAAGGAAGTTATTCAGGGTGAAAACATAGTTTACTGTCACCAGACAGTTATGTGGATTTCAAATGGAAGATAGAGCCCCCGAGGACTAGGTCCAATGTTAAACCGATTAAACATGCACACAAGTTTGATGAAGAGACACACTTGAAAGAGAAAGCACTTAACAGGGAGTTACATGCACTTAAGTATGAAGGAGGGTCCAAATGCCTGCTTTTTCAAAAAAAAGAAGGAACTCTGCAATGCATATCGCAACAGGTCGCGGCAGCCTAGGTTTCTGAAGTCTTTGCGAGACGGTTAACAGGTGCTGGAAGCGGTGATGCCGACCAATGCGAGAAATGTTTGGGCAACAGTAAATGACCAGACTTTCACTGAAGGGGCTCTACAGGCGAATACGGTCACAGAGGAAGATTGGTTAAATCACTATAGCAAAACATTTAAAGTACCTATGAAATGCCCGATGGCAACTGTTAAGGAGGCTAGATGGGAACTAAAATAATTAAAGGATTTATTAGGGGAGCCTACCATTTGAGAGCAGCAGGCCCTATTGGATAAATGTTAAATATTAAAGGTATTTGTACCGCGCACCGTCACCAACGGAATTGGTCCCCATGCGCTCTGGCGGATCTGTAAATGATGAAGTGGGATGGGTTAGTAAGGTGAAGAGGGAGTAGGATAGTGAGAGGGGTGGTGTTCTGTTGGCAGCTTCAGCTCGGTATACACCAGATACTGAGCTTAGGTGCGGGTATTGGATCGGTGTCAGTCCGCATGTGCTGTTGCTCCGGCTTATGTGTTGTTGCAGTGTTGTGAAGTGCGTGCAGCTTGTTGTGCGAGAGATGGTTGTGTGAGTTTTTTGAGTGAGATAAGTATGGAGAGTTTGAGCTTATATTGGTTAGTGGGTTACCTGACCTTTAGCATGCTAACATTCGCAGTTCTATCCAAGTCTGGACATGCTAGTAATCACGATTCCATCCAAGTGTGGACATGCTAGTATTCACAATTCTATCTAAGTGTGGACATGCTAATATTCACAATTCTATCTAAGTCTGGACATGCTAGTGTTCACAATTCTATCTAAGTCTGGACATGCTAATATTCAAAGTCCTATCTAGATGTGACGCAGGCTAATATTCACAACTCTATCCAGGTGTGGACTTAGATGCTGATATTCACAGATTCTATCCAAGTCTGGACATGCCAATATTCACAATTCTATCCAAGTGTGGACATTGTAATATTCACAATTCTATCTAGTTGTCGACATGCCAATATTCACAATTCTGTCTAAGTGTGGACATGCCAATATTTAAAATCCTATCCAGATGTGACGCAGGCCAACATTCGCAATTCTATCCAAGTCTAGGCATGCTAGTATTCACAATTCTATCCAAGTCTGGACATGCTAATATTCAAAATTCTATCTTAGTCTGGACATGCTAATATTCACAATTCTATCTAAGTGTGGACATGTTAATATTCACAATTCTCTAAGTGTGGACATGCTAATATTCACAATTCTATCGAAGTCTGGACATACTAATATTCACAATTCCATCTAAGTCTGGACATGCTAGTGTTCACAATTCTATCTAAGTCTGGACATGCTAATATTCAAAGTCCTATCTAGATGTGACGCAGGCTAATATTCACAACTCTATCCAGGTGTGGACTTAGATGCTGATATTCACAGATTCTATCCAAGTCTGGACATGCCAATATTCACAATTCTATCCAAGTGTGGACATTGTAAAATGCACAATTCTATCTAGTTGTCGACATGCCAATATTCACAATTCTGTCTAAGTGTGGACATGCCAATATTCAAAGTCCTATCCAGATGTGACGCAGGCCAACATTCGCAATTCTATCCAAGTCTAGGCATGCTAGTATTCACAATTCTATCCAAGTCTGGGCATGCTAATATTCAAAATTCTATCTAAGTCTGGACATGCTAATATTCACAATTCTATCTAAGTGTGGACATGCTAATATTCACAATTCTATCCAAGTCTAGGCATGCTAGTATTCACAATTCTATCCAAGTCTGGACATGCTAATATTCAAATTTTATCTAAGTCTGGACATGCTAATATTCACAATTCTATCTAAGTGTGGACATGTTAATATTCACAATTCTCTAAGTGTGGACATGCTAATATTCACAGTTCTGTCTAAGTGTGGACATGACAGTATTCAATGTCCTATCCAGATGCGACGCAGGCCAACATTCGCAATTCTATCCAAGTCTGGACATGCCAATATTCACAATTCTATCTAAGTGTGGACATGCCAATATTCACAATTCTGTCTAAGTGTGGACATGCCAATATTCAAAGTCCTATCCAGATGCGACGCAGGCCATGCGCAGGATAACAAATATGAATCTGAAGAATGATGTCACAAATTGGTCAAAGATTCTGTTTGAATTGTTTAAGAACATACTGAATATTCAACAATGTCCAGAAACCCAGAAGCGGCCAATTGTCATCCCCATTTACAAAAAGGGCGATAGGGCAGATCCTCTCAACTATCGCCCTATCGTCCTGTTAGAATCAGAGAGTAAAACATTTTCTGGTATTATCTTAAAAGAGTTAGAGGAATGGGTGGACTCTAAAGGGACATTGTCAAAGTCGCAAATTGGATTCCGTAAAGGTCAGTCGACAATGTAAAATGGGCTGGTATTGAGTGTAATCCCTGCTCAAAAAGAAGGGAGAAAATAATGTAGAGATCTCTAATTGATCTATCTAAAGCTTTTGATGTAGTCAATAGACACAGACTGCAGCAAAAGAAAAAAAATGGGGCATTCCAGGGGGACTGTTGGCCATAATAATAAATCTGCATGATGAAACTACCATGCAAGGGAGGCTAGATATACAAGGTAATCTCTCCTCTCTTATTCTCACAGATAAAGGTGTGAGGCAGGGATGCATGTTGGCTCCCTGCCTCTTTAATTTATATCTCGCAGACCTCGCAGAATTTCTTTCTTCACATGCTTTGTCTAATCCCAGTATTGGAACAAGCTAAATTAATAATTTGGCCTATGCAGATGATTTAGTCTTATTAGACTGTACTCCCATAGGCCTCCATTGCCTGATTACAGCCATCAAGAAATATGCCAATGAAAATTACTTAGTAGTAAATCCAACAAAGTAAAATATAGTGATTTTTGGCAATTCACGGAGGAATAAGTCTCAGTTCACTTGGAATTTGGGTAAGCAAACACTTCCAGTGTTAAAAAAGATTAAATACCTGGGATTTCAACTTAAAGGTGCCCCTTCATTAAAAGATCTGGTGATTGAAATGGAGGGTAAAATATCTCAATTTACAAGCCAGATGAAAAAACTGTTAAAAACATATTGCCAGTTCTTGCTGCTTCCGCTCATTAAATTTTATAATGGGAAAGTGATTCCCAGGATTCTCTTTGGTATGGAAATAAATAGCTATGCACGTAAATTGGATTGGGCTTTCATCGAGGGTAAGATATGGAAGAAAGTTGTAGTCCTTCCTTCGATTACCCGATTAAGGTACGAATTGGGCTTGCAATCCTTGTGTGCCCACCTGAATTGGAAAATTCTCTTTCATGGTGAGGGAAAAATTGATACCAGACAATCCCAATTTGACTTTCAACCAGTTCAGTCAGACAAAGGGCTAATCGGGAATCCAAAGCTGACATATTCATAAGAGTGATGCTCTGGAGTCATTCAGCCTACTGGGGTATGGATTAAGTTCAATAATAATGAAACTGGGCTCACCCACTTTCTATACCCATAGGAAGTGTTCCTTCTAGCAGAGGAACACTTCCTATGGGTATAGAAAGTGGCCTCTGAAAGCAAATGGTTTAGCTAATGTTTGTATTGCACTTTAAGAAGCCAGTGTTCAGGGCTCGAACCCCCTAGGCAATTAACAAACAATTATGCCCCAACAATATTCAACTCTTTTATAAGTGCATTGGTGAATGCATCTGGGAATTTGAATTGCAATTGACAGTGACATCCCGAAAAACAATTCGAATTTCCATACCGTAATGCATCAAGGTAATTCGTCCCTTCTCCCAAACGGGGGATCCACCCCCTTTGAGGCTAGGGCGGTGAGCCCGCTTTGCAAGACTCTCCATAGGGCTCTGGGCAAGTGCCATCTCACTGGTAGAGAACCCCCCTTTAGGTGATAAGGACCCCACTCCCGGGAGGAACTCCCTAAGTCATTCCCCTTGGTGGCATTCATGGGACTATCAGATGTGAAGAGCAGTATAAAAACAAGAAACTTGGCTGAAGAAGAAACTAAAACATACTGTTACAAACAAGAAAGAGCGTCTGTCTCTTAAATAGAGACCACCATTTAACCTAGACAAAGAGGCTGAAAGGAGAGCACACGTTGATGCAAAATGAAGCAGAGAGATGCTACGCAAACAGGGGAAGGCCCCTGGCAGTGAAACACCTGAGAGGGGCAGAGTGAAGGAGAACCGCAGACTCTGCGACTTTCGGGACTGCTCTGAAAGCGAGAGCAAGATGCTGGACACCCAGCGTCGATACAGAGAGAGAAACTAAGGAGACAGGAACTCCATGCGTGGTGGTGATCCGTCCGGTTATGCGCTGGCTTACCAGGTCACACAGAGAGGGAGGACAAAGAGCGGGACACCGGAGAAGACGGGAAGGTTAAGAATGCAAACAACCGAAGAGAACCCGCGCAAACCTAGATCGGGGTGAACGGGAGCACCGAAAGACCACCAGGGAATTCGTTATGAAACAGGAGAACATCGTGGAATTGATGAGCCAATGAAATTAAAGTTGAGGAAATTAAACTGTAATAATGTGAGAGAGTGAATCACCACAAAAGCAGGAAAAGAGACCATTGAGACTGGGCCTCAAATATGCTGGGAAGATGGGCAAGTACCACATATGTTAATAAGCAGAGATTGCAAAACAGAAACAGAATTCTATGACGGGAAGACAAGTGAAGCAAAAAAGAGAAAAGTTAGACAAACCAAGCCACCCAAAGAGAGGGGGAACCTTAAATATCAAAAAGTGCAAACACGAGGTTCCTCTTCCTGTTTGAGAATACACAGAGCTGTGTGAATATCAAAATGTAAATAAAAAATTGCAGTTTATTTAATAATATATATGTATATGTTTATAACTTGATGTTATTGATATTGTCTCATCCTATATCGATTCTGAAAATATATTGATGTATTTCTAAATTTCGATATATTGCCCAGCCCTGCCTACAACTCCCATCTGCCCTTCGCCGCATAGTCAAAGGCGAGGGATCATTGGAGCCACAAGCCCACACATCTAGAGTGTCACAGGCTGCTTACACCTGATGTACTTAATAAAAAATTCATTTGAAAAATCAATATTGGTATTCTCTTTACATCTTAGACATGGAACATTGTAGAAGAGTCCACGAGAGATACCCAAACGTGTGCCTTATTCCCCACTTTCAGAGGTATTTTGGTGGTATTTTGGTGGTAAGCTTGTTGGGGTATCTCTTGGTATATTGGTGAGCCCTAAATATGGAGTACTGCGTGATAATTGTTCTTATCCTGAGGTCACTAACGGTAAGCCAATACTGGACCTATTACACTCTAGATCATAATTTCATGTCCCTGCAGTATTTTATTTGCAATACCACATTATGCCCTTTTGGCGTTATCTCAGAATACATTTACCATGTAATGTGGGGGGGGCAGAGGTGGTCTGTCCTGTTTAGGAAGAGCTTTGTGCTGTGTTGTTATTTTTTCTTGGAGCATCTTGACTTTGTTGATAAGGGCATCCTGAATGCTGGAGCACCAGGCTTCGTCGTTGATGATTTCATCCGGGCTAGTGGCGGGAGTGGTGAGATCTCTGAAAATAGAGAAGATGTCCCTTGATTTTGAGTTAGCTTTGGAAATTCTTTGGTTGAAGGATTCTGATTTAGCTAGGAATATGGCTCTTTTATACGAGGATGAGATCTCTTTGAATTCGTATAGAGAGAGGATTGGTTAGGTGAGGATTTACTGGTGCGTAGTGTAGACAGTTCTTCCGTAAACCATAAGTCAGAGTGCATTGATTTTTTTCTTTTTTATCTTCTCGGGGAGCTATGGACTCAATGGCTTGGGTTAGAGCGTGGGTATAGGTGTTGGCCAGTGAGGTGGGGTCGTTGTTGAATGGAGGTTTAAGTTCAGGGATGTCGAGAAGAGGTGTGAGGTTGATTTTAGTTCGTTTTATCAAGCTTCTGACTTTAGCGGGTGGGGCATATGAGAGCAACTTGCGAGTAGGAATGGTGGGAATAGAGAATTGGATATAGTGGTGGTCAGTCCATGGGAGGGCTGAGATGTTAGTAATGGATGAAGAGCATTTGTGGTCTGCGATCCAGTCAATGGATCGGCGTTTGCAATGGGTAGGTGCTGTGATTTTATGTTCTAACCCAATGTGCGTGAGTTCTTTGGCTAGGGAGGCGGCTGCTTTGTCCTTGGGGTCACGCAGGCCTAGGTTGAGGTCACCGAGCAGGATAGTTTTGGTCGAGCTTTTTAAGTTGTTCTCTATGATTTGGAGGAGGTGCCTTTGATAGTCTGGTTGTGAGTCTGGTGGCCTGTAGGTGATTAGGATGTTTATGGTACAATTGGGGGAAAGTGACAGTTTGGCAGGGAGGAGATCAGCACTGTTTTCCCACTGTTGGTTGCAGATTCTAATGGAGAGGGTCTCCTTGAAGATGAGGGCTATGCCTCTACCTTTGGATGTCGTGCGGTCCTGTCTCAGGATAGTGTATCCTTGAGGGAGGGCAAGCGAGATGGATGGGCCTGATGCTTCATGGAGGCATGTTTTGGGCATGGCTAGTAGGTCAAGTTTATGGGAGGTGATGAGGTCATTGATCTCAAGTGCATGTGCAGGGAGGGAGCGGGCATTGATAAGCGCACATTTCAATTCGGAGTGAACTGGTCTAGGTGGACGTGTGTGCTGGAGTTTGGGCCATGGGGTGTAGTGAGTAAAAGATTGGATGGATGTGAGGGATTGGAGCTGGGCGTGGAACATTGGATGTGGGGTTGGTAGTGGTTGTGTGGAGGATGTGTGCGTGTTCACCGTGTGGAGGTGCGTGAGCTAAGTCTGAAGTTTCTAAGGTAAGTAGCAGGCGGGGTGCTGCGGTGAGTGATGTGTAGCTTGGTGCGTGCTCTGAGTCTGCAGAGTCTGGGTTGGGGAAGGATTGTTCCACAAGCTTGATGATGTGGACGCTGAGCTGAGTGTTTTGTAAGAGGGTAGATGTGGCGTGACTGTGGACTAGTGGTGGTGAAAGTTCTATGTGCCTGAGGGACATGCTGCTGATTGGCCAGAAAGCGAATGTGATGAGTGAAATAGAGAAGAGGGTGAGGTGACGTGTGGTGCACTGGGATCGTGGCGCTGTTGAGTGTGTTCTGGGAGGATACATTTGTGCAGTACAATGACAGTATTATGCTTAATGCTAATGCAGATCTAACTAAGCAGATTCAGTAATCATTGTGTAAGCAATAGATATTCATAAGGCAGTACTAGAACGACAAGTATGGGGAGTTCATACAGAATGACTAAGCAATACCAGCTACAGTAGGCATTGCAACAAAACAAAATGTTAGAGACTAGCATGGCATCTAAAGGCAGTTATTACTTATAACCAGAGCTAGCTGGGCATTTTCGTTATCATGCTAGATATCATAATCAAACAACAGTAGGCTAGTTCAGTTCAAGCAGTGGGGTAAATATCGGGCTAGTACAGAACAGATATTTATCAAACAAAAGTATGCTAGTTAAGGTCAAGCAGTAGTTCAATTAGAGATGATAGGGGCAACTAGATGCTGTTAGGGAGCACTGTTTTCACAATTTTCAGATACAAGCTAATGTGGCACAGAGCATAAGGCTAGTTGGCAAGGGTTATTGATGGCACATTAAAAAGGGGGTAGCAGGCTTGCAGTGCAACACAGAGCTCAGCGCTATGGGCACACAATTCATTTAGAGCGGCATCCAGATAACAGTTAGGGGGAATTATCATGCTATTTAATGGCAGAGTTTAACAGGGTTCTGTTGCATAGCGAAGTGTGCACAATTACATAGCGATATATACACAGAGCATACAGAAGAGTTAAGATATTAGACATATGCATGTAGGAATAAAAGTTGAGGACACTAGTGGGGAACAAATTGGTAGAGTCATACAGAGGAGTCTGATCAGAGTGTGTAGACGTTGGAAGTTCATCGATCCTGGAAGAGCGGTATTGCTCAGTAGTTCATTAAGTTCGGTCAATCAAGGCTAGCTTGGTGGAGTTGGATGTGTTCCCCGTTATTATGTAGGGCTACTGCGTTTTACAGGGTGAACAGTAGCTTGCATACTGTATATAAGGCAAACAGTGGCGGCTTGCTACCAAGGTGGTGTGTACCGTAGTTAGCGTTTGGCAGTAAGTGACTACGGAATGGAGGGGTGGCAGGCCGGCTTACCTTTGAACCTTAGGTAGCAGGTAATCGAGTATGGGAGAGCAGCTTGACAACAACAGTAAGGGGTTGCACGGACTGCACGGTCCTCGTGCGGACAAGCGCAGGTAAGGCCTTTTTCATGGCCTGTACTCCATTCTGAGCTTGAATAGATTCTGCGAAGCCTTCTGTCAGCCTGTCTTTCTGCCGCACACTTCCCCCAGGGACGGTGAGTGCTCGTAATCACCAGCCAGCCTTGTGAAACGATGTACCAGTCAGAGAACCAGAGCCAGCCTCCTGCAAGCCTTTTCAAACACTCTCTCTGAGACTGCCCATGGATATAGATTTTACTTACATTAAATGTAAAAGTGTCTGCCTTTTTCTGTGATGTCATTCTCCATCAGAACCACCTCCCTTTCAATCAACCACCCTCCAGAAATGTCCAGAGCATGCGATTAACCCGAGCTGATTAGAATGGCAGCAAAACGGATGTAAAGTGTTACATTGCCCTGCGCTGCATTCCAGTTCTGCAAGTTGAAAAATGAGTCTACTTTGAGCAGATCACCTCACATCACGTATACTGCGGTAGATATAATTCTGTCATGCTTATTTCCCTGCATTTCAAATTAACTTTGCACAGAAGAAATGCCTGGACATTCAGTAATCAATCTGCACCAAGGTTTGTACACAAAACTCATGGACTGGTTTGCCATGAATATTCTAGGTTCTAGGTCAAATGTTTGAAAGCAAATGATCGAATGACAAAAAGGTCGAGTCAATTTGACCGAGAAAAAAGGGTTGTTATTATTATTTTTGTTTTTGTTTTTTGGGGGGTCGAACCTTTGACCAGACAACGCAATTCAGTCCATAAGTGTGATGTGGAGCAAAATGTTAACATCATGTTGTGCAGTATCAAATCCAAATTCACCTTTTAGCTGACAGGTGCTTTATATATCCACAATGCTGACATACACTGGATTCAGCACAGTGTCTCACATCTGAGTCTCACAGCCTTACTCACTACTGGGGTCAGTTTTTGTCCTTGTTGGAATGTGGAGCCCTAGCTAAATTTCAGAGCATAGGTAAAATTCATAGTCACTGTTAAAATACACAGTCCCCTTTCCGTACACCACTCACCTGCTGTCCTCAATGCCGTCAGCTCATTTCTATGTACTTGGCTCCACCCTATTTACATCCCTCTGTAATCTCCATTGTTACTGCTACATTATTGATTTCCAATGTGTTCCATATGAAGTACTCCGAGGCTCACGCAAAGAGGGGCAGGTCATATTATTAAAGTATATTAAATAGTTTTCAATGACAAAATATTGTGACTCCATATGTAATTCTATTTTGAAAAATGATGGCTTGACTGAATAGCAGAGGTGTAACCTATATCCTACTGTATATGTAGATGTATACTGTATACATCTAACTCCAGGCCCCCAAGGCTGCAAACCTAACGTTTTTCAGGATATCCCTGATTATTATTCTTAAGATAAATTAGCATGAATTTAGAAATATTTCATGACAAATTTATCTCATGAATATTAATAAGGGATAATAATGACAATCTGACATGTTTTCCGGCCCTCGATGCCTGCAGTTGGACAATGAATCGATTCACTTCCGTCTTTCACTTGATGTAATATGTGACATATTTTCATGCTCCATAGATCCTTCAATGCCAGAGTTCCCAAGCTTGAAAAATGTGCAGAAAAACAGCATCTCCCTTGAGTGGACGACTCCTGCAAATATGACTGGTGCAGATTTAATTTACAACATCACATACACTAGTTCACAGGGAGTTTGGAATGTCACAAACAGCACTGCCTATGCCAACCTTGTGAGCCTGGTACCTGGAACAAACTACACAATACGCATTGTGACAGTCGCTGCTGGTAATTATACCAGTTTGCCTGCTTTCATATCTTCGTACACAAGTAAGTTGAGTTTCTATTTTTGTATACTGTGTTCATGAATGCCCTACACTGATTTTCTTGTTCTCTGACATTGTACGAGCAAATATGAATTCAGTATTCCCAAAACATATAGTGATCTTGTGAATTCATTTTCGTTGTTAGCAATAAGCTAAACGTAATAGTGCAAGAGCTGTTCACTACGTCCACTGCTTCTCTACAAGCGTAAATATAAGGCAGTTGTTAAAAGGAGCTGTGATGATAACAGGACAGACCCAGTTCTTTTGCGACAAGTCCTCACTGTGCTTTGATGGGGGGTGCCATGAGCACCCCCCAATGTTTCCACTGTGAGGTCCTTTGCCTGACTCGCAATTATTGACCCTTTAAAGCTGAAACAAAAACAACAAAAATTAAGATTTTCTGCTTTTTGTGAAATAGTGTATACAATACTGATACTGAAAGATGCCATTATATCCCTCAATGTTTTGCAAATATTTAAATGTCAATGCCCCTTTGCCTGCAAACATTGCTAAAACATAGAAAAAGAAAGCTTTTCACTACCACTGCTGATGTTTTCTGTCCACATATGTGTCTGTGTAGTGGTACCAAGGTACGTTTTCTGGGAATATTTTGCTTAAACGAATTGTGACTTGGCTGTCTCCAATCTTAACCTAGAAACATTGAAATGGTTATTCATTACCAAGAAAAGTCTAATCCTGAACTATAATGTTAAGCATATCAGCTTTACTTCTTCAGCATCATTTTTTGTGAGAGCGCCATGGTTAACGCCGGTAACTTAACGATTGCGCCATGGTGAAATAGGGAATTACCACCCCATTCCAAGGTTGGCGGCGCGGTAATTCCCCATTTACCATTGGCCCTTCCCATTCCCATTTTTGCCCCATAGGGCTCAATGAGAAAGGGGAAGGCGGTAATTACGGTACCGCAAATTGCGGTACCGTAATTACTTTCAAGGTCCCTTTGCGGGTCCCTACCTTAACGGCTGGTCCAGACCAGCCGTTAAGGTCAGGAGCCACAAAGGGACCTCGTAGTAAGGCATTAAGGGGTTAACGGCGCCGCAACCTTTTACGGCGCAGTCAAACCCTTAACGCCTGGGTCGTAATGACCCCCATAATCAAACATGCATTCCTTAGTCCAGGCATTAAAAATATGTTGTTCGTCCTGTTATGCTCCCACTTGAACTATTCAATCGGTCTCAAGTTGCTCTAACCTCAGAGGTACTCTGTTACCCATGTCTTCAACAGCTGGTGAGGTCAGGCAGGCTAAATGTCCTCTCTGGGATGCCAAACCAGGAATCGCCAAACCAGGATATGCCTGTGGGTTCCTTGGGAGTTGCCAGGCATATCCTGGTGGCCCCTGAATGCAGATCCTGATAAATCTATTATGATTTGTGTCTCATTGCTCCACCAAATTAGAGATTATTAAGACATCTGACCTTTTCCTCCTTAGGGCCTGAACGGATACCACCTGGGAATATTACTGTCATAAACAATCACTCAACAAGTTCCTTGCAGATCAGCTGGAACCAACCCCCTGGAATCGTGGAACTATACACTATCGCCATTCAAGGAGCCGTCAACCAAACCCAGAACAACACAACTACACAGCCTGTTACTTTCACAAGCTTGCTCCCTGGAAGGGAATACACTGTCACAATCACAACAGCCAGTGGCCCTTACAACGAGACATCAGATCCAGTGACTGGAGTAACATGTAAGTGTATAGGTTGCAGTGTACAGATTTATTGTCGAAAGTGTCAAAATAGCCACAATACATAAAGACAGAAAATAATTGTTGACTTCAATGTGAATTTTACCTGCACGTTTATGAGGTTTAATTAATAGGAGGTAGTACGACCACTTTACCTCCAAAACTTGTAATTTGGAAGTGCTGCAAAAATTGAGGTAACGGAATTACCTCCAGTTTTTTCCTGCACGGCAAAACTCGTAATGAGGCCCATTGGCTGTACTGTTTGAAGTAAATATGTAAAATAGGAAGCATCCTCATTAGTAATACCTCTACACCTTATTTCATGTTTGTCCTTGATTAATCGTGCAATTTGATGTTAAAGGTGATGCCGTTTTAAATTAATATTCACTAACAAAAAACAATGTTAAAGGGACATTATGGTTAAGTTACACTAGCACAAACCTATGAAATGCAATGGAAAAACGTTGTTACAGGGACATTATGGTTACAGGTAAAACGGAAAAAACCCTGAAATTCGCCAGTTATGGTAAGCTAAGCAACCAGAACTCGCGCCTGCACTGTGCTTTTTCTAAGATGAACACCCATGACATCAAAGATGACATCACAAATGTCATTGATGACATCACATATGCATTTACTTTTCATGAAAAGCCTGCACACGGGTTTCTCAATATAATGTTGCCAGAAACGATCAGAGGTCATTCGGAGAACTAGCATGAGATAGATAATTCATTACACAATGCATTTCTCTACACAACATCGCAGTACAGAGGTCTTTCCAGTGTAGGAGGTAATTTATGCAGAAACGTAGGCATTGCCTGCAGCATGCAGTATAGAGGATCAATATTCACATTTTTGCCACGTTGGAGAGTAAAATGATGAATGCTTTTGTGTCTGATTTTTGCGTACTGTGAAACGTGTAATAAGTATCTACTAACGCCTCACTTACAACATATCTGTACTACTACACAGAAACCATAAAGAGACCACAGCACACACAAATGCGCCCATACACAGGGTAAGTACAGCTGACGAAAAAGCAGGAGTACTAACAGTGTTCTTAACCTAACTTGGTATCTTTATATACACCAATGTTTGCTATGTTGCAAGCCTGCTTCTTCCCTCATGTATCTGTATCACATGCTGTGACTGAACCCTTAGGAAAGCAGTGTAAAACCATATGAGAAAGGTAAGCTCTGCAAACATATTACCTTTTCTATGTTTTGTTCCTGACTCTCAGTGAAGAAAACCACCCGCCCTACATATGTCAGTGAACAAAAAAAGAGGTAGCCAGGCATGTGATGTCATCGGTGATGTCAACAATGACATTTGTGATGTCATCTTTGTTGTCATGGGTTTTAGTCTTAGCAGAGCACAGTGCTGGCGCGAGTTATGGTTGCTTATCTTACCATAACTGGTGAATTTCTGGGGGGGTTTTGGTTTTAATTGTAAGCATAACACTCCTGTGGCAACGTTTTTCCATTGAATTTCATAGGTTTGTGCTAGTGCAGCTTAACCATAACGTCCCTTTAACAATGTTTTTTCTTAGTGAATTTCATAAATCTTTAGTAGGGCACTGTAACCAGAACGTTGCTTTAGTATAGTGTTTTCAGTAAAGGCGATCGTTTTTTAGTAGCGTTACTTAACCATAACGTCCCTTTAACATCGTGTTTTCAGAGAGTACGGACTAGAAAGTACCAAGACCAAAACATCACTACAATGTAGTAAGCACACAGAAGTTTGTCAACTAATTGCATAGTTGCTGCAGTGAACAATAGTAGAGAAGCATAATGTTTCACTTATTACACAGCAAAGGCAAGCAGCTTAGAGTGGCTGGAAGAAAATTCCCCTTCCCGACGCAATGCCTTACACTAAAAACCCCATTGGTACATTATGTAATATATATTGCTATATGTACAGCAAACACATTTTCTTCTCTGTGACAGAACATATTGGAAAGGAAAGCAAGGCAGCACAATCGGCAACCCTTCCACAACAGCATATGGCAGTGGTATTTAAACTGTGGGGCGCGACCCCTCAGGGGTCCGCGGGTGCATCCCTGGGGGCCCTGAGAGCTCAGCATGAAATATAAAATAAAAAAAATCTATTTTTTTTTAGATTGGAAGAAATTGGCTGGGGTGGCTCTCATGGTCGGGCTGAAACATGAAACTGTCTCAGGCAACAATGAAAAATTGGCCCGCAGTTGTAAATGGATATTCATTCCTTTAGTCACAGACTGGGCCTCATTACAACTATGGCGGTACGGTAACAGCGGTGCTGGTAGGCTAACGGCACCGATGCTACCGTACCGCCATAGTAAGAGTTGTGCTCGCGGGTGCTGACAGCCCTCCAAGTCTGACCTGGAAGGCCGTGCACAGCTCATCGGATGCACCGGCACCGTTATTAACGGTGCCGGTGCATCTGAGCTCCCCATTGCCCACTGAGCCCTATGCGGCTCAAATGGGAATGGGGATTTACTGGAACGGCACCCGTGAAAGGGTAATTATCAGGTCCGCCTAACTCAGCATGACCCAGTAATTGCCCATTCATGGGTGCCGGAACCGGATGCAACTCCGGCGGCAGCCGTGCCGGTTTTACCGTCACAGCTACCGCCAGGGTTGTAACGAGGCCCACTGTTTCACTAGTACCTAAGAGGGTGCTTTGTGTTAAAATGTAAGTAAATTGTGATATATTCAGAAACAATCTTCAAAATTACTAACTGCATAGTTAAGTAACTCAAACTGGTCCACATTGGCAAAAATGGTGGCCCATTTTGACTGGCCCACACTAGTATTTTACATTTTTTGGTACAGGCATTGCCCTATAGGCAAGTCCGAGCCTGGTGGCTCATCCATAATGGTGAGGCGGCGCCCACCCAGTGGCCCCTCACCCATTATGGAGGAGCCAAGGAGCCAGCCCAGTTCAGTTTAGTTCCCCAGCCGCACATGCTCACTGAGCCATGCAAGTGCTGGGGCGTTTTGCTTTGCCAGCATTACATAGCTCATTGGAAATGCAGGCTGGGGCACTGCATGTCTGTATGTCCGAGGGGGAGCTTCTACGCCTCCTCACACATATGGACAGAGCAGCCTGGAGCAGGGCGTTTCAGCACCTACATGCAGGCCAATGCAGAAGGTACGTTTATGTTCATTGTTTTTATTTAAACATGTGTATGGATGCGTGTATGCTTATGTTATGAGTGAGTGTATGGTGATGGATGATCGTGTGAATGATAGATTGATTGCTGTATGAATGTGCAGCGCCTTGCATACACACATAATCATGTTGATTGTGTTAGGCCCAGTGGGGCCCAGGGGACAGGGATGGTATCTTTTTACTGGACCTGTATCATAGATGTCCAGTAAAAAATGTCATGCCTGCCCCATGGGCCCCCAGCACCAAATGCAAACTGTTTGGCCATTTACCCATTTTTTGTTAAAAGTATGCTCTACAATGCAACATTTTAAACCATTATTTAAAAATAATTCACAGGTGAAACCCCCCCCACCCCGAACTCCCCTTTATTGGTTCGGGCTCCCTCATTATGCTCTGTCGCTATGGCATTTTTGGAGGAAATAGTTATGCCCCTCCACTTAAAAAAAATCACCAGCCGCACTGTGTTGGAAACGGGATGGGGGGAACCCAGGGACTATGGTGGGAGCACAATGGGCAGGGACCATGTGATAGTGGTGGGATCAGAGTGGGGAGAGCCCAGGGTGTGTGATGGTGTGGGGAGAGACCAGGGACTGGGTAGGAGTGTGATGGGAGCAGGTGACGGCGTGCAATATATACTGACCATTTGGCATTTCTGGGGGGTCCCGACCGGCCCAAATTTTGCTCAGGGGGGCCCTGGCCAAAAAAGTTTGAAGACCACTGGCACACGGCCATAGGAAAAGAAAGGAAAAGAAAGAAAAAGAAAGAAACTCTATGCATAGCAAAAAGGACAGGCTGGAAGCCAAAGTGGAAAAATTGGTAAACAATTGTGCCGCCTGAAAGGTTGCGTATAAGGGTGTATTATTGACAAAATGAAACAACACTAGCAGGCCTGCACTTGTACCCCTTACCCATGCCAAAGGTCTGCAATCCCCTCTAAAACCGTGTGATGGGAGATGTTTATGGTGATACCTCAATGTCTTCCTCCCCTCACAACCAACTTGAGGAAATCCCCAATTCCCCACAATAAGTATCCACTTATGCTACCCCACCCTTTCCTAATGGTGTGTATGAATGTGTACAAGTAAATGTTAATAAGTGAAAGGTTGCTGAGTGTATATGTGATATTCTTTTTTTGTTCAAATGCCGTTCTCGCTCAGCGGCACACAGCCCTCGTTGGAATGACCGCAGTTACGGACATCGCAGCTGCCCGGCCTATACGCAATGACAATGGAGGCATCCGTACGATGCCAGCACGCTGCGCATGTCTGCATGTTGTCCTCCACCTACAATTACATGTGGGAGGGGACATTTGGTTGTTGTGCAAGTACACGCATGTGTATCTGTTCCTCTGTGTCCTGGTAACACTGCCACTGTGCAGCATATGCGAACAAATGTTAATTAGGTGGAGGCACCCACCCACGGCCTACAGGTACCTATACAGATAAACATCCCACCTGATATACCCTATAAATAGCCAGCGTCTCCCAAAATGCTCGGCACACGTATGGCGCCCTATTATTCAGTACAGAAGTGGCAACGGTATGCACATGCGCACAACATATTCCGCCCAAAATGCAGTACTAAAGGAGAGCAGTGGCGACGCTGCACATGGGCCCTTATTTCAGTGACACAATGCAGACTCATGGACAGCAACAACGTGCAGTGTTGAGGAATGTTGGGAGTGATTTTCGGAAAGTACACGTGTACAAACACACAACAATGTGCCGTTGTACATGTATGTAGGTTTTTGAACAATGTAGGCCTGTTTTCCGGGTGCAAGTTCTCCACAGCAGCCCTAAAAAAGACCACACCCCAGAGCTGCTCCGCAATCTGTTTGCAGCTTTTCAGAACAGAGTAGCAGGCCACATAGGTTTGGCGTGTATGTTGTACAAATGGGCCGTGCTACATTACGTTTCCAAGTAATTGCAACCATGTCAGACGGCTCAGTGTGCACAGTATTGTAGAAAATTATGAACGGCCCTTCCTGTGACCCACACCCGCAGGCGTGATAGTCGCCACTGCGCCAATGTCATAGATAGCATGCTGAAAACGGGAGTATGTGCGCATGCGTTTCCCCAAGGATGGCAAGGGCCGTTCTCCAATAAAGCAGAAACATTCCTTCTTCCCTTTCTACTGTCTTCTTTCCAGCACGCCGTCATTGCGTACTGTTCAAAAGTTCCACACGAATCCACCAATAACATTGAAGAGCTCACCATGTAACAGTATCAGTTCTGTACAACAGTCCTCTGTGTACACACCACGGCCAGACACGTTATTGCGCAATCCCTCTGCCTCCACAGCCCCATTTCAATTACCGCCATCCTGAAAATCCCTGGATGTGGCTGTCATGCTGTGTGCCGACGTGGGGGAATAAATTGCAACCCGGGAAGGGGGAGTTCGTTGTAAGGGGTAGCTCTGAATAGAGCTTTTATTTTTTGTATTTGCTTCTAGAGACACACCTTTTTTTGTTTTAATTCGATTTTGTGTTTTTTTGTGCTCACATTATTACAGTAAACTCTTCAGCGCACCCTGTAGTCGAGCAAAGAAAACTGCATTACCAATGGACGACAACAAAATGCCATTTGCTTGGAAGAACTCCGTATTTCCATAACTAATGGGGTCATCGTTGCAGAAGAACATCCCATGAACGGACAAAAAAGGATACATGCTTCTGTTGATGAGACCCCTTCCGACCTCTAGATGGCGACAGCAAACATTAGAATAGGTGCATAGTAGTCTTGGTGGATGCATGAAAAAGTCACCTTGGCAGTGGGAACAATACGCTGCACTACTTTCATCACCTTATTCAGTTGTCGGTACAGACGGGAACAAGGCATGGAACCCAAATGCAACGCTCCATAGTGCATGACCACACTATGTACAGTAGCTAAAGTGGCCACTCATCAAAATACTGCAAGCACAGCACCGAAGCTGCACACATCGCTACAGCACCACAAAGCCACCACTCCCTCCAAATCGAAATCGCCATCTAAGCCTTTTTCAATGGCATACAGGAACAGATCTTCCACAAAGGCATCACCTACTATCAAGACAGTGCGTCTCTCCATCTCTGCCTGCTACCGTCAGTACACAGAGTAATGGGAAAATATATTGCCGCCCATTCCTGTGACGCACACCCTGAGCACCTGATTGGACAATCCCCACAGTCCCATTTCCATTGCCAGCATGGTGAGAAGTGCAGATTGTGGCATGTGCACTTTCCCATGTACCGCAAGGGCCGCACCCCAGTAAAGCAGGAGGAGTCCTTCTTCCTATTGCCGCGCTTTCCTGTGACGCACACCCTGAGCACCTGATTGTACAATCCCTACAGTCCCATTTCCATAGGCCAGCATGGTGCTAGGCCATAAAGACCATGCATGGAAATAAGGCACAATAACCATATACCCAAATGGCACGTCAGTCGCCAGGTTCATTTTCCAAACAAGTCTGTTTTTTATTCAGAGTTTCTCAGTCGGCCGACTGGGTCTCAACGCCTCACGACGTGTGTTCCCAGACACTGTGAGATGCGAGAGAGAGAACAGCGCTCAAGAAGCCATATATATACATCATACATCATCCTTTGTTAAAGCTATTCGACCCGCTCTCATACATGTCATACAGGCTAGGGTTCAGTGATTGGCAATTATGACACATTATGACAAGTCTTCATTCAGTCTAAACATAGTTATTCTAGCAAAAGCTGCAGAGACAGATTTCTGTTATGAGGAACATAGAGCTCTGGCTCAGTAAGCATATCTTGTTCTTAGCAGAGAAACATTCCATACTACGTTATCTGTTTGCTACGGCTCATGAGCTAAGGGTCAGACAGTTCTGAAGCAGAAAATACCATCCTCTGTGAAGGAGCACCGCTAGAAGAATATAATTCGTGTTTAACTGCCTTTTACAACAGTGTTTGCAAGACAAACCGGCACCTGGACTTCTGATTAGGCGCGACTTCTGCATGGCTTCAAGGACTTAGTGAGAGGAAAAACAATGTATTTCTGTGCGGTTTGCATTCCTGTCTGCGTTAGCATTTCAGAGTTCAAGCCATGGCCTCGCACCATGTGCGGATCTAAAGCATAGAATACATTTGCAAAGCGTTATGAAAAAAGAAGAAAATGGCCGACATCTCACAAAATGGACTCCCTATGGTTACATTCATGCTTCCCGGATTGCGATGTTTGTCACATGATGCGGTTCGCTTCTGGCCAATATATTATACGTATCATTCAGCTATGGGTTTACTTTTTCGCTATAACAAACCCTCCTTTTGGCCTTAAGCCAACTACCCATGTCGCTATCACCATCATCAGAAATATTAATTACCATAAATTCTTTAATTATTTCATTTTCGTGTTTTGTACCATCATTTATCATACGAGGAGGCGGCTTCGTACTGATTGCATGTACACACTCATTTGTAATTTGGGAGCAAATGGCGCACAGGCATTGTATGCAACAACAGTAGAATATGAGGATCACCAAATATCATAGCCAAGATTGCAATTATCTTCCATCCCCAGGATCGTAGCAGTTCCCAGAACCATGAACTTATATTTAGATTCCAACCACCTGTGGGGACATGAATTTCAGAGCTTAGGACATGCAATTTCTTAATTACTTCAAATATCGTAGGGGAAGAGTCACTTACGAATACACAGCACACTGATCCCACTAATTTGCATACACCTCCACGATCAGCCAAAATAGTATCAAACACCATTCTATTCTGAAGTGCAACTAGTCTAATTGCTTTTTGTTCCAGTGTCATTTTGTGAAGTATATCAGTTGTTCCATCTATTGTTTTCTCTAACACCCTGGACCATTTTCTTATATTCCATGAGTTTATTGCTTGTCCCCAAAATGGTATAAACGATTTTGCTATATCCCCAACAATCTGCCCAGCAGTATCATCTCGTCGTGGCCAAGATCTAGATATTTTTGCTATTTCAGAAGTTTTGGCAAGAAATACACCAGGTAGAAGTATCCCTAAATAACAGGTCCCTTCCCAGTTTCTAGGTAACCAGGGATAAGACTGATCTCCACACACAAAATAGACAGAACCACCTATATATAATGGTTTATCTTCTTGTTCAAGCACAGCAGTATTCATACATCTAGTAAATGTTCCTACTTAGTGGGAACCCTTTTTCCGTAAGCAAAATGGGACAGAATGTGGACTATAATTAATAGCATAGGAGGGAGGCACAGCATCTTTGTCTCCAACCGGAGCCATTTTAAAAGTGATTAGGGACTGGTAAGGCCTTCAGAGCCTACTGGAGTTGTTCTTACAGGTTTTATTTTGCTTCTGTTTGTAAACACGGAACAACCTAATGGTTCTAATACCAATCTTTCAAATTAATTTATATTTGTTCCATCAAATTGACCACTGACGCTATCATTCCATTTTCCAAAAAATAGCGCTCTTAATGATGCATAACAGGCAGTATTAAGCAGTAAAGGATGTATATACCAACCCATTCCTCTTTCCCCGTGCTGGGGTAAATGGGAACAAACCCAACAATTGGACCTATTCAAAATAGCATGGGTCATATTCATAATCAGCAGTAGAGTGTTTTTATTGTAACCTTTTCTATGTTTCACTTCTCGTGACGGAAGAGTATAAGAGAGCACATGGGCTAGGGTACTCATAGTGGGAGCATTGGTAGCTGACAATAGAGTGTTTAAGGGATGCATAGTCTCCAAGTACCAAAACATTGGGATCAGTGTAATTAAAATGCAAAGAGGTATCATAATCAAAAGTAGTTAGTCTTTCTAAACAAAGTCTTTCTTGGGGCAGACTTAATGTCAATGTCTATGTCATCAACAGCATTGGTGCAGGCGGGAGCAGGAGCGTCCGTCGGAAAAGTTCTCCACACCTACATACGTTAGCAGCAAAAGCTCAAGCGAATTCATGTTAGCCTGCTTAAGATGGCAGCAAGCTGATGTTTATATATTTATATATTTCAAAAAAGGTAGCAGGCGCTCCCCTCCAGAAAGAACATGGCATGATAACCTGTTCTGAGATGAGAGTTTGCAGCACACGCTTTTTGCTCACTTTACCTTTGACAGATGGGAAATAGCCATTTGCATATCACTCTTTGTCCCGCCCACATGGGCAGTCCAGCACCGAAATGCTATGGCAATTCCTCTCTGAACAAGAGTACCAACAGCAACCCCATACACGTGTTTCAGCCTTGTTGGACCTCATCAGTGAGGTGAAGCTGTGGCTCTCTGAGCACAGTGAGCAGGGAGTCCACGTCTGGTTGCCCCCAGGTAACTCAGGGTGACCAACCCCAAGTTCCTTGCAAATATTTCAAAAAAGGTAGAAGGCCCTCCTCTCCAGAAAGAACATGGCATGATAACCTGTTCTGAACATGGCATGATAACCTGTTCTGATATGAGAGATTGCAGCACATGCTTTTTGCTCACTGTACCTTTCAGAGATGGGAAATAACCATTTGCATATAAGTCTTTGTCCCGCCCACATGGGCAGTCCAGCACCGAAATGCTATGGCAATTCCTCTCTGAACAAGAGTACCAACAGCAACTCCATACAAGTGTTTCAGCCTTGTTGGGCCTCATCAGTGAGGTGAAGCTGTGGCTCTCTGAGCACAGTGAGCAGGGAGTCCACGTCTGGTTGCCCCCAGGTAACTCAGGGTGACCAACCCCAAGTTCCTTGCAAATATTTCAAAAAAGGTAGCAGGCGCTCCTCTCCAGAAAGAACATGGCATGATAACCTGTTCTGAACATAGCATGATAACCTGTTCTGAGATGAGAGTTTGCAGCACATGCTTTTTGCTCACTGTACCTTTCACAGATGGGAAATACATTTGCATATCAGTCTTTGTCCCGCCCACATGGGCAGTCCAGCACCAAAATGCTATGGCAATTCCTCTCTGAACAACAGTACCAAGAGCAAACCCGATACATGTGTTTCAGCCTTGTTGGGCCTCATCAGTAAGGTGAAGCTGTGCCTCTGTGAGCACAGTGAGCAGGGAGTACACGTCTGGTTGCCCCCAGGTAACTCAGGGTGACCAACCCCAAGTTCCTTGCAAATATTTCAAGAAAGGTAGCAGGCGCTCCTCTCCAGAAAGAACATGGCATGATAACCTGTTCTGAACATAGCATGATAACCTGTTCTGAGATGAGAGTTTGCAGCACATGCTTTTTGCTCACTGTACCTTTCACAGATGGGAAATACATTTGCATATCAGTCTTTGTCCCGCCCACATGGGCAGTCCAGCGCTAAAATGCTATGGTAATTCCTCTCTGAACAAGAGTACCAACAGCAACCCCATACATGTGTTTCAGCCTTGTTGGCCTCATCAGTAAGGTGAAGCTGTGCCTCTCTGAGCACAGTGAGCAGGGAGTCCACGTCTGGTTTCCCCCAGGTAACTCAGGGTGACCAACCCCAAGTTCCTTGCAAATATTTCAAAAAAGGTAGCAGGCGCTCCTCTCCAGAAAGAACATGGCATGATAACCTCTTCTGAACATAGCATGATAACCTTTTCTGAGATGAGAGTTTGCAGCACATGCTTTTTGCTCACTGTACCTTTCACAGATGAGAAATACAGTTGCATATCAGTCTTTGTCCCGCCCACATGGGCAGTCCAGCACCGACATGCTATGGCAATTCCTCTCTGAACAAGAGTACTAACAGCAACCCCATACACGTGTTTCAGCCTTGTTGGGCCTCATCAGTGAGGTGAAGCTCTGCCTCTCTGAGCACAGTGAGCAGGGAGTCTACGTCTGGTTGCCCCCAGGTAACTCAGGGTGACCAACCCCAAGTTCCTTGCAAATATTTCAAAATAGGCCTTCACTTTCAATGGTAGCACTTTGAAACCGTGTGTCAGAGCTCTCAATCGGTACAGCTCATACGCTCCTCCATTTCTATGAAATCAAAATGGATGACTTCAAATGGCATAGAGGGTGGACCAAAATTTCCTACTGGTGTCAATGTTTCCTTCCCAATGTTATGTTGAAAACAAGTCATGCAATTCTGAACCAATCTTTCAGCAGGTTTCCTAATGTTCATATTATGCCATACAGAATGAAGGTGCTGAGTCATTTTTTTTGCACATATGTGTGTTGGACTGTGAGCCATAGTAACCATTGCCATCACATAGGCATTTGACAACATCCATCGATTATTCTTTTTGTCCACCCAACAACCCTCAGAATCTAATTCTGCCGGACCCTCCGACCATTGTTTAATTCACCTAGAGTGGCTTCTGCTTGTATCTCTTTAACTGTTTCAATTCCGTCCTCTATCATGCAGGACACTCCTTCTGTTGTTTCGAAATACATTTTTGTGTGCAAATCAATGGCAGTTTGTTTCGCGATTCTGTCTGCAAATGCATTTCCCTTTCCTAGATTACACGTTATCCTTTTATGTGCTTCACATTTCATTATTGCTAATCGCTTGGGAACAATTGGACCTATTCAAAATAGCATGGGTCATATTCATAATCAGCAGTAGAGTGTTTTTATCGTAACCTTTTCTATGTTTCACTTCTCGTGACGGAAGAGTATAAGAGAGCACATGGGCTAGGGTACTCATAGTGGGAGCATTGGTAGCTCACAATAGAGTGTTTAAGGGATGTATAGTCTCCAAGTACCAAAACATTGGGATCAGTGTAATTAAAATGCAAAGAGGTATCATAATCAAAGTAGTTAGTCTTTCTAAACAAAGTCTTTCTTGGGGCAGACTTAATGTCAATGTCTATGTCATCAACAGCATTGGTGCAGGCGGGAGCAGGAGCGTCCGTCGGAAAAGTTCTCCACACCTACATACGTTAGCAGCAAAAGCTCAAGCGAATTCATGTTAGCCTGCTTAAGATGGCAGCAAGCTGATGTTTATATATTTATATATTTCAAAAAAGGTAGCAGGCGCTCCCCTCCAGAAAGAACATGGCATGATAACCTGTTCTGAGATGAGAGTTTGCAGCACACGCTTTTTGCTCACTGTACCTTTGACAGATGGGAAATAGCCATTTGCATATCACTCTTTGTCCCGCCCACATGGGCAGTCCAGCATCGAAATGCTATGGCAATTCCTCTCTGAACAAGAGTACCAACAGCAACCCCATACACGTGTTTCAGCCTTGTTGGACCTCATCAGTGAGGTGAAGCTGTGGCTCTCTGAGCACAGTGAGCAGGGAGTCCACGTCTGGTTGCCCCCAGGTAACTCAGGGTGACCAACCCCAAGTTCCTTGCAAATATTTCAAAAAAGGTAGAAGGCCCTCCTCTCCAGAAAGAACATGGCATGATAACCTGTTCTGAACATGGCATGATAACCTGTTCTGAAATGAGAGATTGCAGCACACGCTTTTTGCTCACTGTACCTTTCAGAGATGGGAAATATCCATTTGCATATAAGTCTTTGTCCCGCCCACATGGGCAGTCCAGCACCGAAATGCTATGGCATTTCCTCTCTGAACAAGAGTACTAACAGCAACCCCATACACGTGTTTCAGCCTTGTTGGGCCTCATCAGTGAGGTGAAGCTCTGCCTCTCTGAGCACAGTGAGCAGGGAGTCTACGTCTGGTTGCCCCCAGGTAACTCAGGGTGACCAACCCCAAGTTCCTTGCAAATATTTCAAAATAGGCCTTCACTTTCAATGGTAGCACTGGGAAACCGTGTGTCAGAGCTCTCAATCGGTACAGCTCATACGCTCCTCCATTTCTATGAAATCAAAATGGATGACTTCAAATGGCATAGAGGGTGGACCAAAATTTCCTACTGGTGTCAATGTTTCCTTCCCAATGTTATGTTGAAAACAAGTCATGCAATTCTGAACCAATTTTTCAGCAGTTTTCCTAATGTTCGTATTATGCCATACAGAATGAAGGTGCTGAGTCATTTTTTTTGCACATATGTGTGTTGGACTGTGAGCCATAGTAACCATTGCCATCACATAGGCATTTGACAACATCCATCGATTATTCTTTTTGTCCACCCAACAACCCTCAGAATCTAATTCTGCCGGACCCTCCGACCATTGTTTAATTCACCTAGAGTGGCTTCTGCTTGTATCTCTTTAACTGTTTCAATTCCGTCCTCTATCATGCAGGACACTCCTTCTGTTGTTTCGAAATACATTTTTGTGTGCAAATCAATGGCAGTTTCTTTCGCAATTCTGTCTGCAAATGCATTTCCCTTTCCTAGATTACACGTTATCCTTTTATGTGCTTCACATTTCATTATTGCTAATCGCTTGGGAAGCGTGAGTGCTGACAATAGTCTCACTATCAAAGTGCCATGTTGGATTTTGGTTCCATGTGACATCAGGAAACCCCTTTTAGCCCATAATCCACCAAAATTGTTTACCACCCCAAATGCATACTGACTGTCAGTATATATGTTTACATTGAGGTTTGCAGAAATTTCACATGCTCTGGTTAACGCTATTATCTCCGCAGCGTGTGCAGAGTTATATGGGATTCGTTTGCTCTCTACAATTGTTTTCAGTGTCGTAATGGCATAAGCAGCAGTTGATGTGCCATTCGAGATTTTAAACAAGAACCATCACAAAACAGTTCTCCATCTGGCTCTCTGAGTTATATGGGATTCATTTGCTCTCTACAATAGTTTTCAGTGGCGTAATGGCATAAGCAGCAGTTGATGTGCCATTCGGTAATAAACAAGATCCGTCACAAAACAGTTCTCCATCTGGCTCTTTTTGTGGAGTAACAGTTAAATCAATTCTTCCTTTTGTCTCTTGTTAAGTAATCATTAAGCAATCATGTGACAATTGTTTTTCACCCCCATTTTCACTGGGAGGCAGCATTAACTCGGCCGGATTTAAAGCACAACATCTCTTAATTTGAATATGTGGTGCAAATAGGATAATTTCATACCTTGTTAGTCTGGCGGATGTGAAAGGTTGCGTCTGCGATCTATTTAAAAGAATGTCTACTGAATGAGGTACCATCACGGTTAAAGAGTGACCTAAAACCATTCCCTCGGTTTGTTTTACTGACGTGGCGGCTGCAGCAACAGCTTGCAAGCAGCACAGCAAAGCACATGCAACAGGATCCAACGTGGAAGAGAAACCGCATGGTCTATTTCTCCCCTAGTGCTCCTGAGTCAAAACAGCCAACGCACATCCATCATTTTCATGCACAAATAACTTAAAACTCTTGTTGTAATTTGGTGTGCCCAAAACTGGAGCTGAACATAACGCAGCTCTGAGCAGGTCAAATGCTTCTTGACATTCCATGTTCCATGGCAAAGGTAAGGTAACATCCTTCCTTGTCAATGCCACTAACGGTTTCACAATCATCGAAAAATTTGCGATCCAGTGCCTACAATATGAAGCCATGCCAATTAAAGCCCTGACTTCTTTCTGTGTGTTTGGAATAGGCATATCAGAGATGCTTTCTATTCTTTCTGGTGTTAATCTTCTTCCCTCCTTTGATAAAAGGTAGCCCAAATAGGCCACCTTCTGTCGACAATACTGTAATTTTTGTTAATGATGCCTTGTGACCGTGTGCCGCTAAATGTGGCAACAATGCAACAGTGCTTTCTTTACAAATTTCTTCTGTGTTTGCTGCTATAAGCAGGTCATCATATATTGTAACAATACACACCCTGACGGTAACTGAAGCATGTATAGTTGTTCTTTCAAAGCTCTACTGTAAATACTTGGACTTTCAGTGTAGCCTTGTGGAATACGGGTGAATGTAAATGAACGTCCTCCTAGTGTAAAATCAAACAAATATCTACTATCTGGATGCACTGGAATACTAAAGAATGCATTTTTCAAATCAATAACACTAAAATAAGCTGTGGAGTCTGGAATCATAGTCAAAATCATCGTCACATCCGGGACTAATGGAAATTACATATCAACTACTTTATTCACTCCACGTAAATCAATTATGAAACAGTAAGGTATATGATTACCTCCTTTCTTGTAAACTGGAAGAATCGGGCTATTGCAAATACTACCAGAAGTTTTTTCAATTTCATTTCTAGCAATCAAATCTGATACAATGCACTTCAAAGCTCTTTCACCCTCAGCTGATATTTTGTATTGCGGAATTGCAGTGGTATTTCTGGAACCCGCTGATGGTCAATCGAACATTTTTGTGCACCTATGTCCACTAAAAAAATGTGCTCCCTATTCCCAACCTTCATTTCTATATAGGGCCCTTTCTGGTCAACGGGAATAGGCACTGGTTCCAACCCCTGCCTCGGGCTGTCCTAGTGGAACAGTACATCGTCAGATGTAAAGTCGCCAGAGTAATATGCATTGGACGGGTTATCAAAATAATTTCCACCATTCATGTTGTTCCGTTGTTGATTCTTATTACCCTGATTATCCTGAAATTGTGGCTTCGTTTGATTTCGATTCTGCCATAGTATTCCTGGACGACCTCTATTCTGTTTTCTTGCAATTTCTATTCTGAATATGCGGGCACTGTGCTTGCCAACGGCCTTCTTTTCTACAATAGGCACATTGATTAATACCTATTGCATGTTGGACGTTAATGCAAATTGGACTCTAGACGGTGAGTTCCCACCACCTCGTTATTGTTCGCTACCTGTTGTTACAACACTCTTGTTTTCAAATCTCCTTTTTCCCTTATTTCCTTATCTTTTTCTGAATTTACTCTGTTCTCATAATATTGGGTCATATGTAATACTTCACTTTGTGATTTCGCTTGCCATGCACTTTCAGATGTCATTATTAAAGTCTGAATTTTCGGTAACAACCCTTGCACAAACTTATCAACAAACAATCTCTTCCCAGGTTAGGTACTTAGATCTTGACCACTAAAATCTGCAAATACCTCTTCAAACCGAATAAAATAATCTGTCATCCATCCGATTTACCTTGTAAGCAAGCAATCAATTTATCCCAAACTATTCTTTTTTCAGGCACTAAAGTTTTCAATTTCTCTACTATTCGCGATGGCTAAGCCAACATTACTTGCGGTGGCTTTTCTCCAGCCTTTCTCTCACTATCAACTTTAATCAAATTCTCCCATTTATCACCTAACATCGGCACGTCATTTATACCTCTAACCTGCTTCCATATATCTACAGGAAGAATCACAGGAAATAGTAAATCAATGTCACTTAGTGCAAAAACAGATGAATTCAAAACAGATTCAATTTCCTTATAGAATCCTGCCGGGTTTTTCCTAATGTCAGGAACCGTCAGTTTTATAGTATTTACTTCTTGCCTAGAAAAAGCTACATGTACAAACTATGCAATATAATGAGCTTCAATCGTTCGCGCTAGAGTCGCTCCCTCGGCAGCAACCTCTACTTTCGGGACAAACGTGGGAGGCACCTCCCTCATGGGTAATTGCAAAATAGGGGATTCTACATTTGTTCGTCTATTAAGCAACAAACCTAGATCAAGAGAAAAAGCAGTCGTTCCACTATCAGGTGAAAATGCTCTTTTATAAATTGTCATCAAATCAGCAGGACAACACATCTTATTTTGTATACATTCATCCTGTAAATACTGCACCATAACTTGCAACACTTTTCTCTGCATTTCTGGTCTATACTGACTAAACGTATCATGCACTTCAATCGGGGAAATGGCGGCATCCATAATCCATCTAAGCGCATTTTGCGTACAAATTCGAATCTCTTCACTAACAGTTTTCAACGGCAGTAAAAACCATTTCTGAACGTACGACATATGCGATTCATCTTTTTTCATTATCTCTTTATGCAATCGATCAAGTTCTCGCTTAAACACAAATATTCACCCTATGTGTTCTCGTACTTTTGCCGTATTATCTCGCAAATTCGAAAGGACAACCAAATCACGCAACTCTTGCGGTACCACTGTATTAGTCAAATCACTCCATATTTTAACAAGATAATCCCCCATACATTCAAACAATACCTGTTGTTCACCAAGGCCTCTATGATCACATATGGAACTTTGCACAGCCGCTCTATCGTTATCATCAATATACGTTTCGGCCCGCTCTTTCAGATCATCTTTCCTTCCCTTGCTAATCGTACTACGAGTCTGTCTAACACTTCCTCGTTCAGGCCCCATTACTGCAGAACTGCCAGCTAAAGCGGATAACTCTTGCTCTGAAGGGTGTGGAGGAAATGATGTCACAGGCACAGAGGGAGAGTGAATGCTTACTTTAGGTGCGGATGGAATCACGGGAATAGAAGGTACATAAGGAGGAGGTGCAATTGGGTCAGTACTTTGATGTTCACTTCTTCGCTCATTTAATATTTTATTTATTAGTTCATCTGATGTATGCAAATCTTGTGAAGGATATATTTTCTGTATATCTAATTGGAAGGCCCTATCCATGTTCCTAATGGCTTCTGTCTGCTGCTGCTGATCATGCTCTAGCGCTTTCTCTGTGTTTGTTTTATGTCTACGTGTGTGTTTTTCCCTACTTTTCAAGCGGAGATTAGCTTCCTTTCTCCAGTCTCTTACAACGTCGAACGCTGCAGGTCTGGCCTTTTTTCGTAGCAATACTGATTCTAAGTTTTCTGTACGCGCTAATTCAAAGCTCCCATTATTAGGCCACTGAAGGTCTGATACACATCTGGTCTGCCTATGCCAAACCGCATTGAACACTATCGCCCCTTTTCCATACTTTATGTATATCGCCTGTGCCGGCAACCCTCCGGGTGGCGCAACCTGGCCAGTTTCCAAAGATTGTCTACCGCAGTGAAAAAAACTCACTAAACAGGAAGACAATTTCCCAGGCATGGGTAACTCTTACCCTTTTCTTACCCTTGGCGTTTGAACTTACACTCAACCAATATCAGGACATTTAAGAATCGGGGGAATGACTCACCTGATCAACCAATTCGTCACTCAGGATGCAATTCACCCGTATACAGACGCAACCAAGAATCGTCGCAAGCGTGTGTCTGGCTCAGTTTTCCTCGTTTCCAGGACCCTCGCCTCGATGCTCTCTGGGCGCTGCTCGTCGCTCAGGGATCGGCTGTGTACAGCTCTGCGGAGGAGTCTCTCATCACTTCTGCAGGGGTGCCCCGAAACACCTTCCGATCCTGGTCCGACGGCTTCGTCCTCGACTCGTTTTTTTTGTTGCCTTCCTTCAACTTCAACATATGCGATGGGGCATTAATGGGAGGGTCGCTATTCGGGCACCATTTTTGCTAGGCCATAAACACCATACATGGAAATAAGGTACAATAACGATATACCCAAATGACACGTCAGTCGCGAGGTTCGTTGTTTTCCAAACAAGTCAGGATTTTATTCAGAGTTTCTCAGTCGGCCGACGGGGTCTCAACGCCTCATGACGTGTGTTCCCAGACACTGTGAGATGCGAGAGAGCGAACAGCGCTCAAGCAGCCATATATATACATCATACATCATCCTTTGTTAAAGCTATTCGACCCTCCCTCATACATGTCATACAGGCTAGGGTTCAGTGATTGACAATTATGACATATTATGACAAGTCTACATTCAGTCTAAACATAGTTATTCTAGCAAAGGCTGCACAGACAGTTTTCTGTTATGAGGAACATGGAACGCTTGTTCGGTAAGGATATCTTGTTCTCAGCAGAGAAACATTCCATACTACGTTATCTGTTTGCTACAGCTCATGAGCTAAGGGTCAGACAGTTCTGAAGCAGAAAATACCATCCTCTGTGAAGTAGCACCGCTGGAAGAATATAATTCATGTTTAAATGCCTTTTACAACAGTGCTTGCAAGACAAACGGGCACCTGTACTTCTGATTAGGCACGGTTTCTGCATGGCTTCAAGGACTTAGTGAGAGGGAAAACAATGTTTTTCTGCGCGGTTCTGCGTTCCTATCTGCGTTAGCATTTCAGAGTTCAAGCCGTGGCCTTTCACCGTGTGTGGATCTAAAGCATAGAATACATTTGCAAAGAGTTACGAAAAAAGAAAATGGCCGGCATTTTACAAAATGGACTCCCTATGGTTACATTCATGTTTCACGGATTGCGATGTTTGTCACATGATGCGATTCGCTTCTGGCCAACATATTATATGTATCATTCGGCTATGGGATTACTTTTTTGGTATAACAATGGTGAGAATCCGAAATTGCTGTCAAAGTGTCTTTCCATGGCATAGTTGTGCAGATCTATGACAAAGGGATCACCTACAGTCAACACAATGGGCCTCATTACGAGTCGGGCGGTAACCGAGGCGGTAAAACCGCCTGGTTACCACTGGACTCGTACTACCATTCCGCCTCCGTGACTCCCAGAATTACCGGGGCATTACAACCCCGGTGTTCCGGGAATTCCGGAGGCGGAATGGTGTTAATCCCCATTCCCATTGAGTCCTATAGGACTCAATGGGGATGGGGATCATGGAAACACCGGCACCATCTCGTGATGGTGCCGGTGTTTCCTCGTCCGCCTGCAGGCGGGCGGTGTTAAACCCGCCAGGTCAGACCTGGCGGTTTTGACGCCTCCGCCTGCAGGAGTTGTGATCGCCCGGCTTAGAAACAACGATGGCAGTGGGTTTACTGCCACCGTTGTTTCCATACCGGGCGAGTTATAATGAGGCCAAATGTGTGTTGCCATGTCAGCCACCCTCAGTACGCATATTATAATGTACAAAAGTTTGACCGCCCCTTCCTTTGAACCACACCCACAGTACCTGATTGGAGAATCCCCACAGTGCCATGTCAATTGGGCAACATGGTTAGAAGGGCATATTGTGGCATGTGCATTTCCCAAAGTACTGCGAGGGCTGCAGCCCTGTAAAGCTGGTGCAGTCCTTCTTCACTTTGCACTATCTTCTCTGCTGCACTACCTCATTTGGTTACGCGTAAATAGGCACACACGTATCCAACAATCGCATCCAGGCCGTCATCATCCAACACTGTCACTCCTGTACAACACTTCAAATGTACCGTTACATATTCACAGCACAAGTGTCGTGCCATTCCAAAGCACGTCCACTGCAATGTTCTGTAAAAGAATGCATGATTTCTCCATCCACATACATCCACATGGTCACCCAGGATGTGGAACGTGTAATCTTGAAAGTAACACGGAATCCGCTACCTTTTCGTGATAGTGAGGGGGGGAGGTCCCCGGGGAAGCAATATCAAGCAGGGTAGGGGATTGGGTCTTCCATTGTAGATGAAGAAATGTTTTGGGTTTTTTTACATGCATGCAAACAATTTCTTTTTTTGTTTTTTATCTTTATATGCGGTTCTGTTTGCCTATCCTCACATTTTTACCACATTCTACTTAATGTTTCTTGCACAGTGTAAAAGAAAAGGGCATTGCCAATGGTGCTCAAATAAATGCCATTTCTACGGAACCACTGTATATTTTGCGACCTCATGATCTCATCGTGGGTGGAGAACATGCCAGCAGTCTGCATAAATTCACACATGCTTCTGTTTATAACACACCTTCCAACCTCTGGCTGGGGACAAATAGCACCGGCATGGGCCCATACTCCTCTTGGTGTTATGCATGAGAAAAGGACCCAGGCAGTAGGAAAGATCTGCATCACTGCGTTCAGCAACCTCTTCAGGTGACGGATTAAACATCCACGTGGCATGTAACCCAAATCTAGACTTCCATAGTGCACCACCACAAAGTCAACGTTGTGACGGAGGCCACATATCTGCAAAGGCGAACGATCCTGCCGAAACTGCAGTCATACTGACAGCCCCAGAAAGCATCCACTCCTTCCAACCCGAAATTACCAGCAACGCCTCTTTGCACACAGCACCTGTGCAGATGGAGCACAAAGGTATCACTGACGATAAGCACTGTGCATCTCTCCATCTCTACCAACCTCACAACACAGTATTGGGAAGAAATGGTACCGCCCCTTCCTGTCAACCACACCCTAAACACCTAATTGCCTATTTCCCACAATTCCATTTTCATGACCACCATGCTCATAAAGGCAGGATGTGGCACAAGTGCTTTCCCAGCTATAGTGAGGGCCACGGCCCAATAAAGCAGACACAGACAAGATACTTCTTCCATTTGCACTGGCATTTTTGCGGCACTCCCTCATTGGTTACTGCGAAATTTTCAAACACGCATGCAGCAATCACATACAGAGCCTCTGCTTTGCACACTACCTTTTCTGTACACAATTCCATATTTACTGTTAAACACTCTCAGTGCACGTTCCGTTTGATTCCAAAGTCCCTCCACCAGAAACTTCTGCTAAACAATGCACGATTCTGAGGCGCACCCAGCACACCTTTGCCCACGCACATAACAGTGCAGCCCTTGCCCACACCCACCACAACACTATGTATCCATGCATGCGACCATGTGGGTAGCTAACATTATGCACAAACGTAACACACATGTCGGCAATTCTACCCAACTCCCCCACACCATAAAACACCCATTCACAAAAACGTGTCACAATTAGCAGAATCCACAAACATACCACAGCCTGTACCACCCCTACCCACTGCCATTCACAAAGTTTTCTGTCACTGGCAACCTAAGCACAACATCTTCACAACTTTGGGCCTACTTCAATAAATCTGCACACAGCAGAGTATCCAAGCACGTATAAGCTGCACTTCAACCATACCCTCTTCCATACTAACAGTACACAAACACTGCACCCTGTGGCCACACTGCACAACTTCTCACTGCACCATCTCCTGCCATACACCAAATACTGTACTATGTTGCACTGTTACCACAACCATGGAACGCACAATACATGCTTTTTAACTCATTTGTGCTGCTGTAGCATGTCTACAAGGTCTGTCAAACCTGCATTGCCACAGTGGGTGTGCTCCTTGCACACATTCTCCGCACCATAATGCAACCATACATGTCAGCATGTCACCAACTACCACTATGCACATACACACTACTGGCGCCAGCACTCTTACCCAACCACCGCACTGCAATGGAGCTATACAGCGTAAAATGAAACAGTTACCATAATGTACAAACATTACTCTGTCTCCAGCACCCCTACGCACTTTCATACACATACTATGGTCTTACCCACTATCACTCAGAAAGTATTGTGTCACTGCCAGCCTAACCACAAAATGTTCACAACTTTGCCCCTACTCCAACCAATCTGCATACAGCACACTATCCACACACATATAAGCAACACTTCAACCACACCCTCTGCCATACTGACAGTATGCAAACTCTGCACCCAATGCCCACAGTGCATGACTTTTCACTACACCATCTCCAACCACACTTCAAAAATCATGCATGGCAGCTCACTTCTGCTGCTCTATGGTGTCGCAAATGTGCTCCACAACCATTCTTTACACATCACCACCCTGTAACTAATGCAGAGTCAAAAATGCATTACTGCCGTGGGTGTGTTGAAGGCCTAGGCTCTTGAGTGCATGGCCTATGGCCTTTGGCCATGCACCCAATAGTCTAGGCCTTGAACACACCCACCGCAACATAATTCCACCTTGGATGTCACCATGTGACCACCTACCACAATCCACATACACACCACTTCCACCAGCACTCGTACCCAACCTGCACACTGCAATGGAGATATGCAAAAACAAATACAACAGTTAGCATAATCTACAAAGAAAACGCTGTCTCCGGCACCCCTATGTACTTTCATTCACATACTATGGTTGTACCCACTTCCATTCACAAAGTATTGAGTCACTGCCAACCTAACCACATAATGTTCACAACATTGGCCTTCCTCCAACCAATCTGCACACACCACACTATGCAAGCAGCACTCTGTACCTGATGCAGAGTCAAACTTCCATTGCTGTGGTCGGTGTGCTCATGCTCTAGGCTCTTGAGTGCATGGCCTAAGGCCTACGGACTTCGGCCATGCACCCAATAGTCTACTCCTTCAACACACCCACCGCAACTTTATGTAACCATGCATGCCACCATGTGCCCAACTACCGCAATCCTTCCACATAACATTGCACACAATCTTTTCTGTACACCACTCCATATTTACTGTTAAACACTCTCAGTGCATGTTCCATGTGATTTCTAAGTCCCTCCACCAGAAACTTCTGCTAGAGAATGCACGATTGCAGCATCCAAAAAGATCCTGAGGCGCACCCAGCACACCTTTGGCCATGCATACAACAGTGCAGCCCTTGCCCACACCCACCACAATACTATGGGCCTCATTACGAGGTGGGAGGTAAGGGATTACTGGCACCGGTAAGGGCACCGGTGCCGGTAATCCCTTACCTCCCTGCTACGAGTTCCCTTTGCGGGTCCATCCTTAACGCCTGTTTTTTGCAGGCGTTAAGGACGCGACCCGCAAAGGGACTCTAGAGCTAATAATGGTACCGTAATTTGCGGTACCGTTATTAGCGCCTTCCCCATTGAGCCCTCCAACCACACATCAAAAAGCATGCATGGCAGCTCACTTCTGCTTCTCTGTGGCATCTGAAATGTGCTCCAAAACCATTCTTTACAGGTCACCACCCTCTAACTAATACAGAGTCCAAAATGCATTACTGCCGTGGGTGTGCTGAAGGTCTAGGCTCTTCAGTGCATGGCCTATGGCCTACGGCCTTCGGCCATGCACCCAACAGTCTAGGCCTTAAACACACCCACCGCAACATAATGCAGCAACAAATGCAACAGTTACCATAATTTACAAAGAAAACACTGTCTCCTGCACCCCTATCCACTTTCAGTCACATTCTATAGTCGTACCCACTTCCATTCATGAAGTATTGTCACTGCCAACCTAACCACATAATGTTCACAACATTGGCCCTGCTCCAACCAATCTGCACACACCACACTGTGCAAACACCACCCTCTACCTGATACAGAGTCAAACTTGCATTACTGCGGTGGGTGTGCTCACGCCCTAGCCTCTTAAGTGCATGGCCTACGGCCTACGGCCTTTGGCCATGCACCCAATAGTCACACCCACTGCAATTGTATGCAACCACGAATGCCACCATGTGCCCAACTACCGCAATTCTTCCACATAACACAGCCACCTGCGCTCCCACCCAACCTATGTCATGTGCAATTCACTCCCCTTCTGAAATTCACTTGCCATCACTCACCACGGAAAGAGTTTGCAGCAAACAGGTCGCTGCACAAGCTAGCAGGCCATTACGACAGCTGCCTCCATTCACCACACAAAGTAGTTGCCTGTCCAGTACGCACGAATACAGCAGGCCCACCTCCGTCTTCTTCCACCTACTTACATATGTCACATGAACCACTTCTCACTATCCCACCCTTGCCATCCCTTCTTGCCGCCAACACATAGCATACAGTATATTTTCCCGACCCTTTCGCCGCTGCAGTATCCTCTGATACACCATGGCAGCGTTTGGCAAAAAATGTTGACGCACAGCACGCTTCCCTCCAGGCAACCACTGGCCGCGTCCAAAGTTCTCCGAGAGCAGGCCATACCGCAAGCCAATGACACTTCTGTCCACAGAGCGAACAGGAACATTTTTAGAGACGTACATTTCAGTTCTTTGCAACAAAGGTTGGATTCCCACCATACACACAAAAGCATGCTTTCTGAACCAAGCCCCCGCTTCTGCCACAAAAGTGGTGCAAATCCGTCCAGCCGTTCCCGCTGTAGCCGTGGGCAAAGTTTTTGCCCATTCAGTCTATGGAAAAAAAAAACTTTTGGGGGCCCCTCTGTAACTCTCCCCCTGCACGAAACCTCACCAAACTTGCCAAAAACATTCAGAGCGGGCCATATACATTTTTTGCAAAGTTCGGTGAGGATTCCTCCAGCGGGAGCGAAGTTATAAGACACCAAAAAAGTGTTCTTACACTAACGCGGGCCGTGTAATACTGAACCAATGATTTTAGGTGGCTAATGTTATGTTAGTATTTATTTATCACAGTCCTGCTGTTAGATAATTGTGTTATTTACCATGCTTATTTTCTCGCTATTAAAATGTGTGTATTGCATGGCATTGGTGGCCATGCTTCATGAGCTCCTGCCTTTACACTTTTCATCTGGTCCCTGTTCTTGATGCCCCTTCTTATGCTACTTGCATACACCAGAAACATGGGCAGCACTGGTAGTTCCAGGACCCACAAATTATGGGAGAATACATGACAAATGACTCCTGGGAATCTGTGTGCTGCTGCAGGGCAATGAGGCAATGGAAAATTAATAAAGTCAAATCAGTATATCATAAAAGCAGCTCACTGAACTATGCAAATGTGCCCTTAAATGTAAAAGGGTTACAGCAATGCTCAATGCACACTGAAATGCATCTGCACAATCACAAACAATATGGGAGGGTTCTGTACGGGGATGATCTGAGTGCGGAGACCACACAAATGAGACAGGTGCAGCAATAGGGGAAACTCTTGGAAGGTTGTCACGTTTGGGGGAATATATCCTCATAAAATACCCATGAAGCTGAACACAGGGAGCCACAAACATGCTTTAGTGCAGGTAATATTTTTTTGGAGACGTCCGATTGTATGGGTCATGATATCAATTGCTCCTGGAGACTCATTTCATTACAAAGGTGGTGACTTAATTCATATGGGAATGGTGGGGGTTGAGTTCCACTCCTGCCATTCCTCTCATTTTCATGATCTAATCAGTTGTATCCCTTAGAAATGGAGGGCAGAAACAGGTAGGAAATGATCAAGCCTCTAAGTACTTGATCCTGCATCCTAATTTTGAAATAAAATAAGTTTCTCTAGTTAACCTATTTCTACACACATACACTCCAAGGACATACTATATAATATTATGGGGAATAGAGGCTTTCACACATGCCCTTACTTGCTTGTAGGTATGAACTTCAAACTAGTGTCTGAACACCAATTGTACAGAATCCTAGCTGGTTGGACACAGGAAAACCTGAGGCAGAAAGACACTACAGACTCTTCTGAGGCAGCTAGGCATTGTGCACTCATGGAAACTAGCACACCCATTGGGAGGGAGTATGCTGTCCTCTGCACTTCACCTAACAGCTCATCCCATATCAACTAGCTTTGCCTATGAAGGAATTGAAAGGATGGCATAACCAAAGTTGATATTGCCAATATTCAAATATCCAGCCACACCCTGGTGCCAAAATAACTAAAGTGGATATTTTCAATGTTAATTTTTACGACCATGCTCTGATCTAGGTCACAATTTAAGTGGATCTGAAAAAGTATAGACCAACTAGGTGTTTACTTAACATGGCTCTCTTCCTAAATTGCAATCTCGCAAACCAAATGAAAAACAAAATCATATTTTCTAACATTACACAAAGCCAGAGCTGCATGTGTCAAATGTTCACCTGGTGGTGAAGGTCATTATTCAAAAGACTTGCCTAGTGTTCAACCAGGTGCCACAAAAGAAAAACCAACGGGAAGTAAATGTAAAAAAGCTCATGGGGAAGAATCTAGAAAAGCAATCCTCAAGCCTGAGGAATGCAAATGGACAACGCACTGACATGCACTGAAGAATAGAGCATCAGAAATATGACTTCAATATCCTCATGCATCGAAGGCAGAAGATGCACTATTTAGGACCAGGCAGAGGTCTTTGGACACAAGAGAAAAGTATCTTACACTTTTTATGTATCAACAAAAAATACTTCAACTTTCCTACAACATCTTTGGAAAAAAAGTGTAACACCAGAAGGCTACAGGATGAGGAGCAAACTCTTTGAGGAATTTGGTAAATATAACAGCTTATAGCATTTTGGTGGTGAAGTAGACACTGAAGCTCAGTCAAGAAGACAACTCATGCCTGGTAATAAAAGTGTCAGTATTGCAGCTCAAATTTCACATGAACAGGGGGTCATCATCAGGCCCAAATTATCTACCACTTGAATTTTACAGCAGTCCAAGAAGGAGATAACTCCGTTGAACAGATTCCCAGGGGTGGGGAGACATGAAATTTCTGCATTTAAATGCTGCACAAAATCGTCTGAAAGGCATCAGTCTTTTTTGTGTGTGGCAAACAAAATGCCGAAATTTCACATAGAACCTTTCAGACTAAAGTGAACAGGGAAATATCAAAGCTGACATAGATGTCCAGGTAAGGATGAAATGAAAGGCTTTGTCACGAAGGCCTACAATAAGCACCAAATCATGAAAAATTCCAAGCTATAATACTGTGAGTGAATTTTATGATGGTCACCAGCAACATCAGTTCACTAATTGCTTTGATTGAAGTGACACTCTTGAGATGCGAAAATATTCATGGTGTGAAATATCTTTGGATGGATTACCTTCTTGGCAATGTTGAGTCTGTCTCAGAGACCAAAGTGTACAATCTTCTTATTAACCTTTGTTAGGAGCGATTTTCAGAACTGCCAGTGGTGTGGGGTTTCTGAGAGGCCTACCAAGTGGATGAGCTAGGGCTATATACAATTGGTCTCACCAAACACTCTCTGGGTATCGTAGGTTGAGCAGTCAGGTAGACTAAGGAAATCAGCGTTATGGTATTTAAGTACAATTACAACACTTAGAGGCAGGTAAGAATTTGAGGGCTACACACAAGTAACATTCTCTATTTGTTAGGCCCAAAACACATGCATACAAAACCTAAGGAATACTAGTTATTACACACTCTGAAACCTATGCGTAGATATACATAATAAGTTATTTCAAAGGGGGGGTCTCCACAACTCTTTACACTTACAGAAAGATATAAACAATCCTGCAAAGTAATAGAAAACCTTTTTCAGGTAAAGTGGAGAGAGGAAAAAGTGGTTGAAAAAGTGGTTAAACAAATATAAAACAACCTTCTTTATCATTATAATTTTAACTGAAGTAATCCTTCCCTCACCATGAAAGAGAATTTCAAGTATTCTAAAGTGTTTAGTACACAGATAAGAAAAACACTTTCAGTAAAAATCAGTTCCAGAAAATAGAGGGGGTCACTCCCAATTTCTGCACACTAAGGGATCATGAGGGAGGAATCCTAGTCCAGAATACCACCACCCATGGCAAGGCAATGGTAGTGCTATGGAGTTGCATTTATGCCTATTTAATCACTATAGTGTGAGAGAGGGCTCCAAGAGTGGTATGTACACTCAGATCCTGAACTACAATACTAAAGATGACGACCCCCAGGTAACTAAGAGGTTTTGGGGGTGACTACTCACACTGTTGATCCTGTTGCAGGAGGTCAAGTGCTTGCAGGTGCAGTGACAGAAATAGGTGCTGGGTTAGGGTCCAGATAGATGGTGGTTCAGATCTCTGAAGAAGATGCAGTTCCTAATGATGTCTACCTGTGCACGGCAGATGATCTTGGATGATGACCACTGCTTCTTCCATGGTGGAGGACAAACCCAGGAAACTGCAGGCAAGGTGAGTGGCCAAAGAAAGCTAGGTCAGAGGTTGTCAGGCTTGGATCCTTGCACCAGTGGGAAATAGGCTGCAGTCCAGACAGGACCCTCTTCAAGGTAGCTAGCTGCTGCTGCAGCCAATGAGGTACCTGGGCCACAGGCGGAGGAAATGCCAAGTCTCAAGCTTTAAGTTGAGTGGGTGTCTGCTGCAATGACATGCTTTTTCAATGGATGTTCAGCTTGCAGCAGGATCCATGTATTATATAATTCCAGACACTCTCCAAGGCCACAATCTGGCCTGGGGGACTTCAACAGAGCACCAATTGGAATATTACTCAACATGCATGCAGCTAGTGGCTGTTAAATCATGAACCGCCAGATACCATAAATCGACCCAGCAACAGATATTCACTGGGCGAAATGTGGATTGAGACCAGACAATCCCAATTTGACTTTAAACCCCTTCAGTTACACAAAGGATTGATCAGGAATACAAAGATGACATGTTCATGAGAGTGATGCTCAGAAGTCATTCAGCCTACTGTAGTAGGTATTAACTTCAATAATAAATACCTTTGGCTCATCTTCTAGCCGAGGAAAACTTCCTCTGGACATAGAAAGTGGGCTCTGAAAGAAATTGTTTAGAAAATGTTTTTAGTGCACTTCAACAACCCTGTGTTCAGAGCTCAAAGACCAAGGCAATTAACAAACAATTATGCAACAACAATATGCAACTCTTTTATAAGTGCCTCGGTGAATGCATATGGGAACATGACTTTCAATTAACTGTGACATCCCGGAAAACAATTTGAAGTTCCCTACTTTAATGCATTGAGGTAATTCGTCCCTTCTCCCCAAGAGGGAGCCTCCCCCGTTGAGGCTAGGGAGGTGAGCACACTTTGCAAGAATCTCCATAGGGATCTGGGCAAGTGGCAACTAACTGGGAGTGACTCCCCCTTAGGTGATATGGACTCCCATTTCCAGGAGGAACTCCCTAAATCGTTCCCCATGGTGGCATACATGGGATTATCAGATGTGAAGAACAGTAGAAAAACAAGAGACTTGTCTGAAGAAGAAACTCACATATACTGTTACAAACAAGAAAGAGAGTCGTTCTCTTTAAATTGAGACCACCATTTAACTGAGACAAAGAGGCTGAAAGGAGAGCACACGTTGATGCAAAATGAAGCAGAGAGATGCATACACAAACAGGGGAAGCCTCCTGGCAGCGTAACACATGAGAGAGGTGCAGTGAATTAGAACCGCAGAGCCAATGACTTTGGGACCAGCTCTGAGAGCGAGAGCACGACGCTGAACTCCAAGCGTCGATAAGGAGAGAGAAACCGAGGAGACGGGAACTCCAATCAAGGTGGTAGCTTGACCACAAAGACTTTGTGGTGGGCAGTGTACCCATATAACAACAACAAAAACCATTTGGCTGCAAAGTCAGCGAACCGTCCAGATACCCGCTGCCTTACCTGGTCGCACAGAGGGATAGGCCCGAGAGCGGGACACTGGAGAAGACGAGAATGTTAAGAATGCAAATGACTGAAGTGAACCCGAGCGAGTCCAGACCCAGAGATGTGCCCCCACAGATTTCAAGGTAACGGGGAGAACGGGAGAACCAGAAGACCGGCAGGGAAACATTATGAAACAGGAGAACATTGTCTCAGTGGAATTGATGAGACAATTAAATGAAAGTCGAGGAAATTAAACTGTAATAATGTGAGATAGCGAATCAGAATAAAAGCTGGAAAAGAGACCATTAATATTGGGCCTCAAATACCCTGGGAAGAGGGGAATGTACCACATATGTTAAGAGGCAGAGACTGTAAACCAGAAAGAGAATTTTATGAAGGGAAGACAAGTGAAGCACATAAGAGAAAAGATACACAAACCAAGCCAACCCAAGAGAGGGGGGGGGAACATTGCATACCAAAGGTATATATCACAACTATGTAAGAATATACTACAGAAGCACAAAAGGCACTTCACTTTGGAGCAACCCATAAGCCAGAGAATTTATAGGGATTCCTGGAAAACAATCACTAAGGAGGAGGGATAACAAAAAGAACTTGTGAAAGAGTTACAAGACTGTACACAGAAAGTGACTAGAGACTTTTTAAAGTTATCCTACTAAAAAGAAGTCTGAAGCAAAGGAGAACAATTGTGTGAAATGACAATCAGGATAAGGGAGACATTCTCCTGAATTTAGTTTGTTAGACTAGTGGAAGGATCAGTTAGGATTATTTCTTGGACAGCAGACTTGTTTTCATCGTTTGACTTCCTGATGATGAACAACCACCTTAGTGTTTTATATAGCAATGGAAAACCCACATAGCAATTGGAAAAGTTAGGCCTTTTTTCAATAATTTTATGAAAAAAACAAGCAGCAATATCAAAACAGTGGGCCTCATTACACGGATGGCGGTAAGGATTTACCGGTACTGGTAAAATACCGGTACCGGTAAATCCTTACCGCCTTACTACGAGGTCCCTTTGCGGGTTGCAAAATTGCGGTGCCGTAATTAGCGCCTTGCCCATTCCCATAGAGCCCTATGGGGCAGAAATGGGAATGGGGAAGGGCAATGGTGGAAGGGGGATTTACCGCCCCTCCAACCTTGGAATGGGGCGGTAAATCCCCTTTCCACCAAGGCGGTGCCCGTATTTTACCGGCATGAGCCATGGCGCTAATAGCGCCATGGCGCACCGCCTACCGTGTAATGTGGCCCAGTGTCTCTGTCTCTATTCTGACCCGGCACAATATCTAAATTGATCATCAATATGGCTGATTGTCATTTGAAATAAAAATATGTCTTGGCCTCCATTGGACTAAGAAATGGACATTTGATGCCAAATTCTGTAACTGTGGCAGAGAGAGGGGCACCTGCACGTATTTTATGTCATGGTGCCTTAATATCATTCCTAGCTGGCAGAGGATTAAGAACTAATAGACCTGGTCCTCAACATTGATGCCTAGCTAAACTGAAAGCTACTCTTCTTAAATGATTCTTCGTTTTACCAAATTCCTGTTCACTCAACTCAGATTGTGGATTAAGAAAAGCTTGAACTCTGGCAAAAAAGCTTGTTTCACGAAGCCTGGAGTACAAGTAACCTCTCCAGGGTGAAGACTGGATAATAGAGATGGGGAGACTGGCCACATGGAGCATGGGGAATCATGAGAACTTCAAGTGAATGTGTGACAAATTAAGAGATGCGTAGGCGGACTGAATATTGGATGGAATCTCTACTCTTTTTGTCCACCTTTTTATTTAATGTCCTCATATGCATACCAACTTCTTCCCTTTTGTTTCCTGCAATTGTGAGGGAAATATGTTAAGATATGTTTATAACCATCATGTTGCCTTATCAACTCAATGCTACTTGTTCTTTGATGAATTTTCGGTTACGTTTTAGATGATTTTGTAATGCTGCTGCTTCCGTGGTCTGTTAATGATTATATGTTTATGCTATTGTGTTTAACTGTAGTTTATTAACTCCACATTTTTCTACCCCACTTGCAGACCAATAACAAGAGGAAATTTGCCGTTTTTCATTTTACTTCAGGGGAATGCAACCTTTGTCTCTCCAGATGTTTCGACCTACAACTAGGGCTGGGCAATATTGAGTCATATCTCAATATGTTTGTGTGGGTTAAATGCTCAGTTGTTAGCCGCCAACTACATGTGAGATGTCACAAACACTTTTATTTATAAGACACTGATCATAATAAAGGGCACATACAAGGTTGCTCTTCCTGTTTGAGAATACACAGAGCTGTGTAAATATCAAAATGTAAATAAAAAATGGTAGTTTATGTAATAATGTATATATATGTATATAAGTCGATGTTAATGATATTGTCTCATCCTATATCGATTTTGAAAGTGTATTAATATATTTCCAAAAGTTTATATATCTCCCAGCCCTGCCTACAATTCCCATCTGCCCTTCACCATGTAGTCAAAGGCGAGGGGTCATTGGAGCCATAAGCCAACACCTCTAGAGAGTCACAGGCTGCTTACTCCTAATGCACTTAATGAAAAATGTATTTGAAAAATCAGTAATGGCTTTCTCTTTACATCTTGGACATGGAACATTGAAAAAGAGTCCACGAGACATACCCAAACTTTTTCCTTATTCCGCACTCACCTGCTCTCCTCAATGCCATCAGCTCATGTCTTTGTACCTGACTCTGCCCTATTTACATCCCTCTGTAATCTCCATCGTTACTGCTACATTATTGATTGCCAATGTGTTGCATATGAAGTACTCCGATGCTCATGCAAAGAGGGGCAGGTCCTATTGCTAAAGTGTATTAAATACGTTTTCATTAAACATTTTTATTACAGAGTTTTCACTGACAAAGATGTGATTCCATATGTAGTCCTATTTCTAAATGCGATGGCTTGGCTGAATAGCAGAGGTGTATCCTGTATCCTACTGTTTACATCAGGAGTGTCCAACTCCAAGCCCCCAGGGCTGCAAACCTGGCCTTTTTCAGGATATCGCTGATTAATATTCATAAGATAAATTAGCATGAATTTAGAAATATTGTATGCAATTTGATCTCATGAATATTAATGTGGGATAGCCCGACAATCTGACATGATTTCCGGCCCTCATAGCCTGCAGTTGGACAACCCTGGTAAGCATAGTCAATGAATCGATCCACTTCCGTCTTTCATTTCATGTAATACATGACATATTTTCATGCTCCATAGATCCTTCAATGCCAGAGTTCCCGAGCTTGAAGAATGTGCAGAAAAACAGAATCTCTCTTGAGTGGACGCCTGCTGCAAATATGACTGGTGCAGATTTCATTTACAACATCACATACAGTAGTTCACAGGGGGCTTGGAGTGTCACAAACAGCACTGCCTATGCCACCCTTGTGAGCCTGGTACCTGGGACAAACTACACAATACGCATTGTGACAGTCGCTGCTGCTAATTATACCAGTTTGCCTGCTATCATATCTTCATACACAAGTAAGTTGAGTTTCTGTTTTTGTATAATGTGTTCATGAATGCCCTACACTGATTTTCTTGTCCTCTGTCATTGTACAAGCAAATATGAATTCAGTATTTCCAAAACCTATGGTAATCTTAGGAATGTATTTTCTTTATTAGTAATAAGCTAAACGTAATAGTGCAAGATCTGTTCACTACGTCTACTGTTTCTCTACAAGCGTAAATATAAGGCAGGTGTTAAAAGGAGCTATGATGATAACAGGACTGCCCCAGTTCTTTCGCTACAGATGCTTACTGTGATTTTATGGGTGGTGCCCTCAGCACCCCTCAATGTTCCCGGTGTGATGTCCTTTGCCTGACTCGCAATTATTGATGCTTTAAAGCTGAAACAAAAATATCAAAAATTAAGATTTTCTGCTTTTTATGAAATAGTCTATACAATCCATGTGCACATGTTTTTGACGGCAAGATGCCATCATATGCCTCAATGTTTTGCAAATATTTAAATGTCAATGCCCCTTTGCCTGCAAAAATTGCTTAAACATAGAAAAAGGAAGCTTTCATTACTGATGTTTTTTCTCCAAATATGTGTCTGTGGAGTGCTACCAAGGTGCGTTTTCTGGGAATAATTTCCTTAAACAAATTGTTATTTGGCTGTATCCAGTCTTAACCTAGAAACATTGAAATATTATTCATTACGTAAGAAAAGTCTAATCTTGAACCATAACGTTAAGGATATCAGCTTTACTTTTTCAGCATCATTTATTGCAAGAGTTGGCTGTGAAATAAATATGAAATATTGCAGAAAAAATATCAAACAACTGTTTGATTTAAGGCACAAAACGGCCCCATATCATCGCTGCTCTCTGTGATCCAAGAAGGAAAAAATCCTCTACGTGAGAATTGAATACGACCAGATCCATCACAATGCAAAACATATATCAAAGATTACAACAAAATTGTAATATTCTGTATTAGTACCTGCCAGGGTCATGTTCTTGGCCTCCCAGCCAATGGGTAGGCTCAGAAACGGGGCTTAGCCACATGGTAAAGCCCAGGCTGTGAGCCTCCTCAGAGCTGGAGGCTGCCATCGTCCCCCTCCAGATAGTGATGTAAGTGCCCCTCCGTGCCCTGCGTCCCCATTCCCCAACTCCCTCCCTTTATCCACATATTTCGCCCCCTCCCATCCCTGTCCCACTTACCTTCTGCTTCTATGTCCCTGGCCGGTGCCGGGAGCACTAGTGTTCCCGGAGTGTCCAGGCGCATGAAAAGGGAGAAGGGACAACATGTAGTCCCTTCTCCCCCTATCCAAAGTGCCCATATTTTTTTTTCTTTTTAAGTTGCAAAACGGTGTACATGTCCTTTCTCAACTTAAAAAAAAACACTATTAGCATCCCAGTACAACGTGCAGAGCAGTGATGTTACTAATATTAGACCAACTCCATGAAACGCCATATTATGGCGAGATATTTTTTTCATTCTACTGCTACTGAAATGACACAGCTTCCAATTATGTTCCAGGGACATTAAAAGGAGGCATTTGTAAAATGTGCCCGCTGGTCAAGAATAAAAACATGGAATTTCTATGTGGTAAAAAATATGTTTACTTTGCCATTTCTCCAGATTTAAAACTACAATGTTCCTAGAAGTGAATGTTTAATGTTGCTACAAGAGAATATGCTTGTAACAAATTGAATTTTGGTAGCTCAATCAGTCCTCTGCACAAAAATCATTCTAGGGTGATCAAGAATTGTTTGCTTCAGTAGACTTTCGCTAAACGTTGGCAAGAGGACCTCTAACCTGAATCTCCGACAGATAAGAGTCATGGACATTGATGATTCCAAAACTCTGCTTTTGTGACAAAAAAGGTCTGGCTCAATTCTGATACTCAAATTTATGGTTTCTTTCAAAATAATTAGGGATTACGTTTGTTCTCCTTGCATATAATATTGATTGTGTCTATCGACTGCATTTACACGTTGACTGTGCACAATGAACACCCTTTTTCCTACACTCTCCTCCTCATCTAATTCCCTTTTTTGTCAAAGCATATTTTCTTCAACATGCATTTGTTGGCTCACAAAACACATTGCACTTTATATTATATTGGTTTCGTAACTAAGTAACTCCAAGCAATACATACTTGGCTTACTTGATATGTAGGTGTCAAGTTGTTTGAGAACCTCCCTCAACTTTTCAAATTCAAGCACTTCACACATTCAATATAACGCACCTTTTATGCCATGTTGCCCTGGCTACCCTAATAAAGATATTGATATAATAGATGAGTTTATACTCATTGCTTTAAGTTTTTAAACTTTTCATCTAACTAATGTGCCACATAATTTTTCACACAATATGAATATGGAGCAACACCTCATTAAATCATATGAAATGTATGAGTCTAATTGCTTGTGAACACTGCCTAACATGCACCATATTGACCTTTTACCAACCAATGAAACACAATGGCCCAGCCAAGGTGACAGTGGCCGTTTGCAAATGTGGAATCAGGCCGTCAGCCCTGCTCTCCATAAACTCTCCAGTCCCTCTTACATAATTTTATTTACTTAGATTTTGGATTGCACTGGCTCATAACAGGATTCTCATAATACATTGTGTTAATTACAGACACACTGGTAGAATTTGGCTCCCAGCATGCTGATGTATGGGTATCAATGTGCTCTCAGTGTGTTGGTTTATGCGCCCTGGAGAGGTTCATTTCTTACATTTTTCAATAGCAACAAATACTTGTTGGTTTTGCTCGTTTTCATTCGCTTCCTTGCACTTTTCTGCCCTTGAAGCGCTTGCTCACCATCTCACCGTTCTAGCACTCTGACATTACTATGCATATGCATGCAGGTTTCAGCCTACAGATGGGCGGCGGCTCTCGCTCTCCACAAGGGATGCAGATTAATTGAATCTGAATCTTTCAACATATGTGGCTCCACTTAAGGTTTCAATTCTTAAGCACATAGTGATTCGTTCTCTATTTTCTGTTTACTAAAGGCACCTCTATCTTTTTTTAAAGAAAGTGCTTTCACATTACCTACAATGGAATGCACTGAATATTGTTATTTATTTAAACTGATATTAGTTTAATTCACTTGTGTCATCTATGTCACCTTCATATTCCAAGAACCCTGATGATCGCTAAACAATATGTATAAGTGTGAAACAAATACTGACTTGGTTTGGAAAATACAGCTACAAGAATGAAATATTTTTGCCTATCACAAGGAAGGGAATACATATTTTATTTAACTGAATGGACTCATTGCCAGCACCTATCCTTGCTTTAGTTAAAATCACTTGTAAGGTGCATTCACACATGTACCAGTGCTGCCATTATATTATATAGATCCAAAACTATGTGGTGCTTCTATCAGATCCCACTGCAGTTTAAAAGCATATACTCTTGTGTTATGTGCACATTTCATTGATGACATCCAGTATTCACTAAAATATAATCAAACATGCATTCCTTACTCCCGGCATTGAAAGAAATTGCTTGACAGCGAACACAATGTATTTATTGACCGAAGCACAAAGCGTTCTTAATTTGTCGACCTATGCCCTCTGACACTTACGGCTACTCCTTCTTCTTTCGTTCCAGAAAGTATACAGAGCAATAGCTCGTGTAGTTTACTTTGTTACTGCCTGATCCGCATGCACATGCCTATACATTGTTGGTCCAGTTATGCTCCCCCTGGAACTGGTCAATCGGCCTCAAGTTGCTCTAACCTCAGGGGTATTCTGTGACCCATGTCCTCAACAGCTGGTGAGGTCAGGTAGGCCAGACTTCCTCTCTGGGATGCCAAACCAGGAATTGCAAGGCAGTGTCTGTGGGTTCCTAGGGAGTTACCAGGCATATCCTGGTGACCCCAAATGCAGTTCCTGATACATCTGTGATATCTATTATGATTTGTGTCTCAATGCTCCACCAATTTAGAGATTATTAAGACATCTGACCTTTTCCTCCTTAGGGCCTGAACGGATACCACCTGGGAATATTACTGTCATAAACAATCACTCAACAAGTTCCTTGCAGATCAGCTGGAACCAACCCCCTGGAATCGTGGAACTATACACTATCGCCATTCAAGGGGCCGTCAACCAAACCCAGAACAGCACAACTGCGCAGCCTGTTACTTTCACAAGCTTGCTCCCTGGAAGGGAATACACTGTCACAATCACAACAGCCAGTGGCCCTTACAACGAGACATCAGATCCAGTGACTGGAGTAACATGTAAGTGCATATGTTACAGTGTACAGATTTATTGTCAAAAGTGTCAAAACAGCCACAATACATAAAGACAGAAAATAATTGTTGAATTCAATGTGAAATTCGCCTGCACGTTTATGAGGTTTAAGTAATAGGAGTTAGTTCCTCCACTTTACCTCCAAAACTTGTAGTTTGGAGGTGCTGCAAAAATTCAGGTAACAGAATTACCTCCACTTTTTTCCTGCACCACAAAACTCGTAATGAGGCCCATTTGCTGTACTGTTTGAAGTAAATAGGGAAAATAGGAAGCATCCTCATTGGTAATGCCTCTACACCTTATTTCATGTTTGTCCTTGATTAATCTCGCAATTTGATGTTAATGGTGATGATGTTTTAGATTAATATAATGAACCAATGATTTTAGGTGGCTAATGTTATGTTATTATTTATTTATCACAGTCCTGCTGTTTGATAATTGTGTTATTTACCATGATTATTTTCTTGCTATTAATATTTGGGTATTGCATGGCCTCTGTGGGCTTGCTTCATGAGCTCCTGCCTTTACACTTTTCATCTGGTGCCTGTTCTTGATGCCCCTTCTTATGCCACTTGCATACACCAGAGACATGGGCAGCACTGGTAGTTAAAGGACCCACAACCTATGGGAAGATACATAACAAATGACTCCTGGGAATCTGCGTGCTGCCACAGGGCAATGGGGCAAACGAAACTGAATAAAGTAAAATCGGTATGTCTTAGAAGCAGCTCACTGAACTGTGCACATGTGCCCATAAATGTTAAAGGGCCACAGCAATGCTCAATGCACACTCAGATGCATCTGCACAATCACAAACAATATGGGAGGGTTCTGTGTGGGGATGATCTGAGTGCGGAGACCACACAAGTGAGACAGGTGCAGCAATAGGGGAACTCTTGGAAGGTTGTTACGTTCCGGGGAATATCTGCTCTTAAATTACCAATGAAGCCTGAACACAGGGAGCCACGTACATGCTCTAGTGCAGGTAATATTGCTTTGTAGAATACTGGCTGCTCGACCCATTACTTGGAGCAGTCCAGGAGGTATGGGACATGACATCAATTGCTCCTGGAGACTCGTGTCATTACAAAGGAGGTGACTTACATGAAATGGGAGTGGTGGGGGTTGAGTTCCACTCCTGCCATTCCTCTAATGTTCATGATCTTATCAGTCGTATCCTTAAGAAATGGAGGGCAGAAACAGGTAGGAAATGATCAAGCCTCTAAGTATTTGATCCTGCATCCTAATTTTGAAAAAATGCAGTTTCTCTAGTTAACCTATTTCTACACAGATACACTCCAATGACATACTATATAATATTATGGGGAATATAGGCTTTCACACATGCCCTTAGTAGCTGGTACTTATGGACTTCAAACTAGCGTCTGAACACCAATTGTACAGAATCCTAGCTGGTTGGACACGGGAAAACCTGACGCAGAAAGACACTACAGACTCTTCTGAGGCAGCTAGGCATTGTGCACTCATGGAAACTAGTACACCCATCGGGAGGGAGTATGCTGTACACTGCACTTCACCTAAAAGCTCATCCCATATCAATTACCTTTGCCTATGAAGGAATTGAAAGGATGGCATAACCAAAGTTGACATTGCCAATATTCAAATATCCAGACACACGCTGGTGCCAAAATAACTAAAGTGGATATTTTCAATGTTAATTTGTATGACCACGCTCTGATCGAGGTCACGATTTAAGTGGATCTAAAAAAGGTGTTGACTTAACATGGCTCTCTTCCTAAATTGCAATCTCGCAAACCAAATGAAAAAAAGACCTAATAGTTTCTAACATTACACAAAGCCAGAGCTGCATGTGTCAACTGTTCACCTGGTGGTGAAGGTAATTATTCAAAAGACTTGCCTAGTGTTCGGCCCGGTGCCGCAAGATAAAAACCAACAGGAAGTAAATGTAAAAAGGCTCATGGGGAAGAATCTAGAAAAGCAATCCTCAAACCTGAGGAACGCAAATGGACAACCTACTGACATGCACTGATGAATAGAGCAACAGAAATATGCCATCAATATCCTCACACATCGAAGGCAGAAGATGCACTATTTAGGACCAGGCAGAGGTCTTTGGACACAAGAGAAAAGTATGTTCCACTTTTTATGTATCAACTAAAAATACTTCAACTCTCCTACAAGATCTTTGGAAAAAAGTGTAACACTGCAAGGCTACAGGATGAGGAGCAAACTCTTTGAGGAATTCGGCAAATATAACAGCTTAGAGCATTTTGGTGATGAAGTAGACACAGAAGCTTAGGAAGATGTCCTTGGGTGACTAGACCCACTGAAGCTCAGTCAAGAAGACAACTCATGCCTGGTAATAAAAGTGTCAGTATTGCGGCTCAATTTTCACATGAACACAGGCTCACCACCAGGGCCAAATTATCTACCACTTGAATTTTATAGCAGTCCAAGAAGGAAATAACTCAGGTTGAACAGATTCCCAGGGGTGGGGAGACATGATATTTCTGCATTAAAATGCTGCACAAAATCGTCCGAAACGCATCAGTCTTTTTTGTGTGTGGCCATTAAAATGCCGAAATTTCACATAGAAGCTTTCAGACTAAAGTCAAAAGGGAAAAATCAAAGCTGACAAAGATGTCCACAAAAGGACGAAATGAAAGTTTTAGACACACAGGCTTACAATGAACACCAAATCATGTAAAATTCCTAGCTATAATACTGTGAGTAATTTTTATGGTGGTCACCAGCAACATCAATTCACTAGTTGCTTTGATTGAAGTGACACTCTTGAGAGGCGAAAATATTCATGGTGTGAAATCTCTTTGGATGGATTACCTCTTTGGCAATGTTGAGTCTGTCTAAGAGACCAAAGTGTACAATCTTCTTATTAACCTTTGTTAGGAGCGATTTTCAGAACTGCCAATGGTGTGGGGTTTCTGAGAGGCCTATCAAGTCTATGAACTATGGCTATTCACAATTGGTCTCACCAAACACTCTCAGTTCCACATGTTAATTCTGCCACAAATATATTGAGAATCAAAAATATCGCCATATTTCTGCGGTGAAATTTACACATGGACCCTGCGGGGGACACCCCGCAACCCTTGCATAATTTTTAAATGTGGGGGGGACATCCCACACAACCCCCGCTCCCACATAATATCCCCACCAAATATATCGCCTATGGCAAACCAAACGGCCATATCTAAGGCAATATTTTTGGTGGCGGTATTATGTTGTGATACCACACTCTCTGGGTATCGTAGGCTGAGCAGTAAGGTAGACTAAGGAAATCAGGGCTATGGTATTTAAGTACAATTACAACACTTAGAGGGAGCAAAGTATTTGAGGGCTGCAGAGATGTAAAATACTCTATTTGTTAGGCCCAAAACACATGCAGGCAAAACCTAAGGAATATTATTTATTACACACTCTGATACCTATGCATAGATATCATAACAGGTTGTTTGAAAGGGGGGCTACACAACTCTTTACACTTACACACAGATATAAATAATCCTGCAAAGTAATAGAAAACCCTTTTCAAGTAAAGTGGAGAGAGGGAAAAGTGGTTGAAAAAGTGGTTGAACAAATATAAAACAACCTGCTTGATAATTATAATGTTAACTGAAGTAATCCTGCCCTCACCATGAAAGAGAACGAGTTGGAATATTATTCACCATGCATGCAGCTTGTGGCTGTTAAATCATGAACTGACAGATAACATAAATCGATCCAGCAACAGATAGTCACTGGGCGAAATGTGGATTGAGACCAGACAATCCCAATTTGACTTTCAACCAGTTCAGTCACACAAAGGATTTATCAGGAATCCAAAGATGACACGTTCATGAGAGTGATGCTCAGAAGTCATTCAGCCAACTGGGGTAGCGATTCACTTCAATAATAAATACATTTGGCTCATCTTCTAGCCGAGGAACACTGCCTCTGGACATAGAAAGTGGGCTCTGAAAGAAATGGTTTAGATAATGTGTTTACTGCACTTCAAGAACCATGTGTTCAGAGCTCAAAGACCAAGGCAATTAACAAACAATTATGCAACAACAATATGCAACTCTTTTATAAGTGGCATGGTGAATGCATCTGGGAACGTGATTTTCAAATGACTGTGACATCCCGGAAAACAATTTGAAGTTCCCTACTTTAATGTATTGAGGTAATTTGTCTCTTTTCCCCAAGGGGGAGCCTCTCCCGTTGAGGTTAGGGAGGTGAGCACGCATTGCAAGAATCTCCATTGGGGTCTGGGCAAGTGGCACCTAACTGGGAGTGACTCCCCCTTAGGTGATAAGGACTCCCATTTCTGTGAGGAACTCCCTAAGTCGTTGCCCATGGTGGCATATATGGGACTATCAGATGTGAAGAACAGAATAAAAACAAGAGACTTGGCTGAAGAAGAAACTCAGATATCCTGTTACAAACAAGAAAGAGATTCTGTCTCTTTAAATAGAGACCACCATTCAACTGAGACAAAGAGGCTGAAAGGAGAGCACATGCTGATGCAAAATGAAGCAGAGAGATGCCTACGCAAACAAACCAAGCGTCGATAAGGAGAGAGAAATGAAGGAGAACGGAACTCCAGTCAAGGTGGTGGCTTGACCACAAAGACTTTGTGGTGGCCAGTGTACCCATCCAACAACGCAAAAAAACACTAAGCTGCAAAGTCAGCGAACCGTCCAGATACCCCCTGGCTTACCAGCTCGCACAGAGAGATAGGCCCGAGAGCGGGACACTGGAGAAGACGAGAAGGTTAAGAATGCAAACTACCGAAGTGAACACGTTTTAATCCTGACCCCGGAGATGTTCCCCCACAGATTGCAAGGTAACGGGGAGAACCGGAGAACCGGAAGACCGGCGGGTAACCATTATGAAACAGGAGAACATCGTCTCAGTGGAATTGATGAGACAATAAAATTAAAGTCGAGGAAATTGAACTGTAATAATGTGAGATAGCGAATCACCATAAAAGCTGGAAAAGAGACCATTAAGATTGGGCCTCAAGTACCCTGGGAAAAGGGGAATGTACCACATATGTTAAGAGGCAGAGACTGTAAACCAGAAAGAGAATGTTATGAAGGGAAGACAAGTGAAGCCCATAAGAGAAAAGATACACAAACCAAGCCACCCCAAGAGAGGGGGAACATTGCATACTGAAAGTATATGTCACAACTAAGTAAGAATATACTACAGAAGTACAAAATGCACTTCACTGTGGAGCAACCCATAACCCAGAGAATGTATAGGGATTCCTGGAAAACAATCACTAAGGAGGAGGGATACCAAAAAGAACTTGTGAAAGAGTTACAAGAATGAACACAGAAAGTGACTAGAGACTTTTTCAAGTTAACCTACTAAAAAGAAGTCTGAAGCAAAGGAGAAAAATTGTGTGAAATGACAATCAGGATAAGGGAGACATTCTCCTGAACTTAGTTTGTTAGACTAGTGGAAGGATCAGTTAGGATTAGTTCTTGGACAGCAGTCTTGTTTTCATTGTATGAATTCCTGATGATGAACGACCACCTTAGTGTTTTATATAGCAAGGGAACACCCACATAGCAATTGGAAAAGTTAGGCCCTTTTTCAATAATTTTATAAAAAAACAAGCGGCAATATCAAAACAGTGTCTCTGTCTCTATTCTGACCCGGCACAATATATAAATTGATCATCAATATGGCTGGTTGTCTCTTGCAATAAAAATATGTCTTGGACTTCATTGGACTCGGAAATGGACATTTGATTCCAAATTATGTAACTGTGGCAGAGAGAGGGGCATCTGCACGTATTTTATGTCATGGTGTCTTAATATCATTCCTAGCTGGCCGAGGATTAAGAACTAATAGACCTGGTCCTCAGCATTGATGTCCAGCTCAACTGAAAGCTATTCTTCTTAAATGATTCATCGTTTTACCAAATTCCTGTTCACTCAACTCAGATTCTGGATTAAGAAAAGCTTGAAAGCTTGTTTCACGAAACCTGGAGTCCAAATAACCTCTCCAGGGTGAAGACTGGATAATAGAGATGGGGAGACTGGCCACATGGAGCATGGGGAATCATGAGAACTTCAAGTGAATGTGTGACAAATTAAAGGATGCGTAGGAGGACTGAATATTGGGTGCAATCTTAACTCTTTTTGTCCACCTTTTTATTTAAAGTCCTCATATCCATACCAACTTCTTCCTTTTTGTTTCCTGCAATTGTGAGGGAAATATGTTAAGATTTGTTGATAACCATCATTTTGCCTTATCAACACAATGCTACTTGCTCTTTGATGATTTTTCAGTTCCGTTTTAGACGATTTAGTAATGCTGTTGCTTCCATGGTCTGTTAATGATTATATGTTTATGCTATTGTGTTTAACTGCAGTTTATTAACTTCACATTTTTCTACCTCACTTCCAGACCAATAACAAGAGGAAATGTGTAGTTTTTCATTGTACTTCAGGGGAATGCAACCTTTGTCTCTCCGGATGTTTTGGCCTACAACTAGGGCTGGGCAATATTGACCAAAAGTCACATCTCACTATGTTTGTTTGGGTAAATGCTCAGTTGTTAGCCGCCAACTACATGTGAGATGTCACAAACACTTTTATTTATAAGACACTGATCAAAATAAAGTGCAAATACAAGGTTACTCTTCCTGTTTGAGAATACACAGAGCTGTGTGAATATCAAAATGTAAATACAAAATGGTAGTTTATGTAATAATGTATATATATGTATATAACTCGATGTTAATGATATTGTCTCATCCTATATCGATTCTGAAACTGTATTAATATATTTCCAAAAGTTGATATATCGTCCAGCCCTACCTACAACTCCCATCTGCCCTTCGCCATATAGTCAAAGGCGAAGGATCTTTGGAGCCATAAGCCAACACCTCTAGAGAGACACAGGCTGCTTACTCCTTATGTACTTACTGAAAAATTAATTTGAAAAATCAATAATGGCTTTCTCTTTACATCTTTGACATGGAACATTGAAAAAGAGTCCACGAGACATACCCAAACTTTTTCCTTATTCCGCACTCACCTGCTCTCCTCAATGCCATCAGCTCATGTCTTTGAACCTGGCTCTGCCCTATTTACATCCCTCTGTAATCTCCATCGTTACTGCTACATTATTGATTGCCAATGTGTTGCATATGAAGTACTCCGATGCTCATGCAAAGAGGGGCAGGTCCTATTGCTAAAGTGTATTAAATACGTTTTCATTAAACATATTTATTACAGAGTTTTCACTGACCAAATAAATTGGATTACATATGTAGTCCAATTTCTAAATTTGATGGCTTGGCTGAATAGCAGACGGGTATCTTATATCTTACTGTTTACATCAGGAGTGTCCAACTCCAGGCACCCAGGGCTGCAAACCTGGCCTTTTTCAGTATATCACTGATTAATATTCATAAGATAAATTAGCATGAATTTAGAAATATTGTATGCAAATTTATCTCATGAATATTTATGCGGGATAGCCCGACAATCTGACATGTTTTCCGGCCCTCATTGCCTGCAGTTGGACATCCCTGGTAAGCATAGTCAATTAATCGATTCACTTCCGTCTTTCATTTCATTTAATACATGACATATTTTCATGCTCCATAGATCCTTCAATGCCAGAGTTCCTGAGCTTGAAGAATGTGCAGAAAAACAGCATCTCCCTTGATTGGACGCCTGCTGCAAATATGACTGGTGCAGATTTCATTTACAACGTCACATACAGTAGTTCACAGGGGGCTTGGAGTGTCACAAATAGCACTGCCTATGCCACCCTTGTGAGCCTGGTACCTGGGACAAACTACACAATACACATTGTGACAGTCGCTGCTGCTAATTATACCAGTTTGCCTGGTATCATATCTTCATACACAAGTAAGTTGAGTTTCTGTTTTTGTATACTGTGTTCATGAATGCCCTACACTGATTTACTTGTTCTCTGACATTGTACCAGCAAATATGAATTCAGTATTTTCAAAACCTATGGTGATCTTGTGAATTTATTTTCTTTGTTAGCAATAAGGTAAACGTAATAGTGCAAGAGCTGTTCACTACGTCCACTGCTTCTCTACAAGCGTAAATTTAAGGCAGGTGTTAAAAGGAGCTATGATGATAACAGAACAGCCCCAGTTCTTTTGCTACAGATGCTCACTCTGATTTTATGGGTGGTGCCATCAGCACCCCTCAATGTTCCCAATGTGATGTCCTTTGCCTGACTCGCAATTATTGATGCTTTAAAGCTGAAACAAAAATGATATAAATTAAGATTTTATGCTTTTTATGAAATAGTCTATACAATCCATGTGCACATGTTTTTGACGGAAAGATACCATCATATGCCTCAATGTTTTGTAAATATTTAAATGTCAAAGCCCCTTTGCCTGCAAAAATTGCTAAAACATAGAAAAAGGAAGCATTCACTACTGATGTTTTTTCTCCAAATATGTGTCTCTGTAGTGCTACCAAGGTGCATTTTCTGGGAACATTTTCCTTAAACAAATTGTTACTTGGCTGTATCGAATCTTAACCTAGAAACATTGAAATGGTTATTCATTACATAAGAAAAGTCTAATCCTGAGCCATAATGTTAAGGAGATCAGCTTTACTTCTTCAGCATCATTTGTTGCGAGAGTTGGCTGTGAAATAAATATGAAATAATGCAGAAGCAATATCAAACAACTGTTTGATTTAAGGCACAAAACGGCCCCATATCATTGCTGCTCTCTGTGATCCAAGAAGGAAAAAATCCTCTACATGAGAATTGAATACGATCAGATCCATCACAATGTAAAACATATATAAAAAATGACAACAAAATTGTAATATTCTGTATTAGTACGTGCCGGGGGCATGGTCTTGGCCTCCCAGCCAATGAGTAGGCTCAGAAACAGGCCTTAGCCACATGGTAAAGCCCGAGCTGCGAGCCTCCTCAGAGCTGGAGTCCGCCATCTTCCTCCTCCAGATAGTGATGTAAGTGCCCCTCCGTGCCATGTGTCCCCATTCCCCAACCACCTCCACTTATCCATACATTTCCCCCCCTCCCATCCCTGTCCCACTTACCTTCTGCTTCTATGTCCCTCACCGGTGTCGGGAGCACTAGTGTTCCCGGACTGTCCAGACGCATGAAAAGGAAGAAGGGACAACAGGTAGTCCCTTCTCCCCCTATACAGGGCGCCCATTTTCTTTTTGTATTTTCCTTTTTAAGTTGCAAAACGGCGTACATGTCCTTTCTCACCTTGAAAAAAAAACACTATTAGCATCCCGGTACAACATGCTTGGATACTGATAGCAATATTAGCCTCACAGGGGGAGGGGCATTACTGGACCTGGTGCTTAAGTGCAGAGCAGTGATGTTACTATTATTAGACCAATTCCATGAAACGCCATATTATGATGAGATATTTATTTTTATTCTACTGCTACTGAAACGACACAGCTTCCAATAATGTCCCAGGGACCTTAAAAGGTGGCATTTGTAAAATGTGCCCGCTGGTCAAGAATAAAAACATAGAATTTCTTTGTGGTAAAACATATGTTTACTTTGACATTTCTTCAGATTTAAAACTTCAATGTTCCTACAAGTGAATGTTTAATGTTGCTACAAGGGAATATGCTTGTAACAAATTGAATGTTGGTAGCTCAATCAGTCCTCTTCACAAAAATAATTTTAGGGTGATCAAGAATTGTTCGCTTCAGTAGACGTTCGCTGCACGTTGGCAAGAGAGACCTCTAACCTGAATCTCAGACAGATCATTATGAGTCACCCAGTATGGAAGTAAGGGTGGCAGTAAACCCAGCGCCACCTTTGTTTCCATACCGGGTGATCCCGAGTCCTGCAGGCGGAGGTGTAAACACCGGCACCATCACAAGATGCTGCCGGTGTTTCCATGGTCCTCATTCCCATTGAGTCCTATGGGACTCAATGGGAATGGGGATTTACCGAATTCCGCCTCCGGAATTCCCGGGTCACCGGGGTTGTAATGCCCCGGTAATTCTGGGAATCACGGAGGCGGAATGGTAAAACGAGTCCGGCGGTAAACCGAGCTGGAAAAACCGGCACGTTACCGCCGGACGCGTAATGAGGCCCATGGACATTGATGGTTCCAGAACTCTGTTTTATGACAAAAAATATGTGGCTCAATTCTGATACTGAAATCTATGTTTCCTTTCAAAATAATTAGGGATTACATTTGTTCTCCTTACATTTAATATTGATTGTGTCTATCGACTGCATTTACATGTTTACTGTTCACAAGGAACACCCTTTTTCCTACAAACTCCTCCTCATCTAATTCCCTTTTTTGTCAAAGCATATTTTCTTCAGCATGCATTTGTTTGCTCACAAAACACATTGCACTTTATATTTTATTGGTTTTCGTAACTAATTAACTCCAAGCAATACCTACTTGGCTTAGTTGATATGTAGGGGTCAAGTTGTTTGAGAACCTCCCTCAACTTTTTAAATTCAAGCACTTCACACAATCAATATAAAGCACCTTTTATGCCATGTTTCCCTGGATACCCTAATAAAGATATTGAAATAATAGATGAGTTTATACTCATTGCTTTAAATTTTTAAACTTTTCATCTAACTAATGTGCCACATCATTTTTCACACAATATGAATATGGAGCAACACCTCATTAAATCATATGAAATGTATGAGTCTAATTGTTTGTGAACACTGCCTAACATGCACCATATTGACCCTTTACCAACCAATGAAACACAATGGCCCAGCCAAGGTGACAGTGGCCAACGTTTGCAAATGTAGAATCAGGCCGTCAGCCCTGCTCTCTGTAAACTCTCAGGTCCCTCCTACATAATTTTATTTACTTAGATTTTGGATTGCACTGGCTCATAACAGGATTCTCATAATACATTGTGTTAATTACAGACACACTGGTAGAATTTGCCTCCCAGCATTTTGATGTATGGGTATAAATGTGCTCTCAGTGTGTTGGTTTATGCACCCTGGAGAGGTTCATTTCTTCAATTTTTCAATAGCAACACATACTTGTTGGTTTTGCTCGTTTTCATTCACTTCCTTGCACTTTTCTGCCCTTGAAGAGCTTGCTCACCATCTGATCGTTCTAGCACTCTGACATTAGTATGCGTTCGCGGAAGTGTCGGTAGCGGCTGAGTGTGTTTGAGTGCGGGAGACACTGCAGTGCGGCTTGACACTCGATTCCCTTCCTTTCTTTAGGGCCTTTCCTCTAGTGTGAATGACGACGGAGGAACAGAGGAACATCTGGACCCTTGGTGACGGTCTTCTGAGACAGCGTTCGGCCTCGGGAGACGGTGGACAGTGCACTTTGTGTTTTCCTGTCTGCTCTGGTGCAGCGTGGTGTAATACTGATCACTCCCTGAGGAACGCTGTGACATCTGCGGTGAGTTGGGTGCTCGAGGCTCACCCGGAATTGAAGGGAAGGAAAGAAGCACAGTGAGTGGAGGGGGACTTGCTGTGGTGCCCTGGTGCTCTGGTGGTTATGTGCCCCGAGGGGGACGTCAGAAGAGATATTGCCTTCTGTGGAGCAGACTTAAATATAGTTTTATGGGGCACCATACGACCAGTTATTGACACCCTTAAACCCCGACCAGTCCTCTGTCAACTATCGGATCGAGTGTCTCCACAGAGAGCTCTGCGCTTGTTAGTGTGAAGAAGTGCCGGTCTCTGTTGATTAATATTTTTTATACACTGGTCCATGGGTGTGCATTTACCACTGACAGAGAAAGAATGTGTTGATTAACCACGTGAATGCTCTTCCGGCTTGAGGATTAGGTTAAGGTGTTGTGAGAGATTGGCCTGTACTACACTGTGGGTGGATTATAAATAATAAACAGAGAGTTCTGTCGGAGGCAGCCAGCAGTGAGTATTCAGCGAGTGATTCACTGCCATTCGCGGGGCTGGTTCAGCTTGACGGTCCTTTGCGTGGGCTGTGAGTTCTGTGGGATGGCGGCAAATAATCCCTATTGCCACCCTTTATCTGTCATCCGTGTTAACAACTGCCATAGGGGGCATATCAGGAACCTGTTCGAAAAATTCCATTTGACCCTGTCTACTCACAGTGGCAATTGTGCTAAATTGTCAACATCAGCTGGACTTTAACAAGATCTGCGCTGCAATTCTTTGGGGAAGGGAAAGCGGAGAACTAGAAATCACCAAAAAAGTAGAATGTCCCCCCGAAGAAAACTTGCACAGAACAACTACAACTTGCGCAATAAGCAGCGCAAAGCACCCACTGGTAGAACGGTGAAAGGGGGTGCTAACAATAAACCTAAACAGCAAACGCCAATAAGTAAAGGCACTATCACAAATTCTTTCCAACGCAACTCCTCTGTTGAATCCATTCCGAATACTCTTGAAAAGGAGATAGTGAATAATCAGAGCGCAAGTATTGTGCAAGATAACTGCTCAGTATTAATGATTGACAACAATTCCTTATTGGAGCTATGCATCTCCGTCCAAAGATCGATGACTCCTGTCTTGAATAGTCAGCTGTTGATAAGGAAAATGATGCGACAGCGAAAGAACTGCCACCTACTATGTCAACTTCAGAGAGGCTTTCAATGTCTCCGGACTTAGCGATACACTCAGAAATCCCAGAATCAGAATCCAACACGGGTTCCTTTTTGGATGCGAATACCTTGGTCGAGATGCAATCACCTATGGCTTCGCTGCAGTTTGCATTAAAAATACTGCTAAAACTGTGTGGCCATATTGTGGAAAACACAATTAATTTGGCAGCATTGAATACAGTAGAGAAAGAGGTGATTGAGGATACTGAGAATAACTTGTCTGAAGCCATTCGGATGATTAAAGACCCCACCCCACCACTGGAAGTGGATCAGAATACGACTAATCACTCTGAGGTCTATTTCTCCCGGAAACAGCTGAGACTAGCTAGAAGGGCAACAACGAAGAAAAGAACATGTGATGTACCCTTACTACCCTCTGAGTCTGATCCTGAGATTAAAAACACGAAAAAAGCTAGGAAAAAAGCAGCGTGGGCGAAAAAGAGAAATTCTGAAAGAGAACGGTGCCTCACTAGCTGTCTCATTCCGGAGAAAGATAAAGATCTACCCGACCCAGAAGAAACTCCACCTGAACCCTCTATTATGCCAAACGAACAATCAGTAGAAAACATCTCATCTACTCCTAACCATTCAAGGCTGATCCCTTGCCTTGAGACTACACAGACGTCAAGGCACACTAATGAGTGGCAGAAGCCAGAAATGAGTAACAATCATATCTGTATAATCAAGAATCTTTACCAAAATAACGATCATGATTGGTTGACACGAACAGAATTTTTGATTAGGCTCCACTCTATTCGACAATTAAGAGTCTTAACATCAGATGACTTTGAATATATTGAACCACTAAATACTCCGAATACGAATGTATCGGCAATTCACTGCACATTTTTGGCCACTGCTAATTTGCTACGTATATACAAGGTTAACTTACTGGAGGTTGATGTGGAAATTGATGCGGATCGAGGAAAAGAAGACCCGGACTGCCCAAGGAAAGTGCAGGTTGAACCTAAGATCAAGACCAGTATAACTCAGCTCCCTGCAAGTAATTAGGTTCAACTGGCAGATGTACAAAACATCTTAAAATGGCTAGCAGAATCTTTGCCAGTTGTATTGAAAAAAGACTGATGGATTTCTTTTCTCTCATGGAATACTAGGGGCTTCAGTCATTTGATTTCTCAGGATGGATCATTGCCATACATAAGTAACTATACATGTATTTGTCTACAAGAGGTATGACTGACTGACCCAATTGCTTTGAATGGATATACAGTGAATGGGAAAATGGGAAAACACCCTGCTCCCATTCTCATCCATACCATGGCCCAGGGGGTCACGGCCCAAGCACCCCCTGCGAGAGGAGTTTGACCAATTCATCCCTCACCGGATGCCCAAGTCCCCTGTGTGCATGGACCACACGCCCGGGGAGCCTGCCCACTAGCACGTCCTGGCCAACCCGATGCCTGCCTCATGGACCAACTCGATTAGACAACAGCCACAAATACCATCATCGTTAGAGATGCCATGACGACATATCCAACAGACAAGAACACACGTGCCACCATGCACACTGGTCACTCATACACCAACCCACACGAAGAACCTACTCAGTGCTATGACGTAGTGGACTGACACACCCACGGACATACATCATTGTTATTTTTCACATAGGCCTTCTGCAGCAGCGCAGAAATGCAAGACACCTGAAGAGCTTGTGTATACATGCTTGCAGATGCTTTCTCGCTACCTATCCCTATGAAGACGCCACCATATATATCTAATGCTGCTTGTGACACTCTTCTGCCCCATGACCCCATATTATGGATTATGCCACCCAGAAACTAGGAATCTAGGCCCGAGTAGGCCGCAAACAAGAGTCCTCAGGCAGAAGCCTCGCAGACGAAAATCCTCCCAAGACGAAAAGCAAAACGCTGACCACGCAGAACGAGCTCTAACAAGAGCCCACAGCCAAGGCCACAATGTTGCAACCCACATGCCGCGCTCCCAGCGCCAAGGTTACAACTGTCACCGCCAAGCGCCCTTCAGAGCCGAAATCCAAATCAAATGCTCATAATTCTGCTCCAGCTACGGTCTCTCCACAAGCTGAACTAACAAGGTGCCAAGGTCACGAGACAGAAAGTCGCCAGGGTCCCACGTCTGGGACACAGGCTGCAACAACGAAGCAGCAAGTTGGACACCTACAGCGATGGGAAAGGCATGATAATCAGCCACTAGCAAGATCTGTCCATTGTCCACCACTAACACATAGTTACACATTGTTGCCAGCACCAGGTACATCGTGAGCTGGGAACGGCGATGGTCCCAGGCTTGGGGGCTCGCGAGGGAACCAATCAGAATACGAGGGGCTCACTACTGACGCCATTTTTGTTAGCCAATCACCAAGTGTCCCCTTGTAACCAATTTGTTGTAGCAATTGTTAGGGACAGCCCAAGTGTACCACCTGACCCATCCTTATCCACTAATATTCCCTCTTATAGGTAACTATACTAACCCTACCACTCGGGGAGCCAACCCGAAGTGGCATTAGGTTTTGTAATAATTGTTCACAGGTGACGTGAGTAGCATGTCATACTACAGTAAAAAGGGCCTGCGAGCCCCACTAACAGTGAGAGCGTCTGCCCGGATGCATACGGGCCGAGAACAATCCCTGCTGTTACTATAATAAACAGCAGTAATTACTTTGCTCTTGTGTGTGTCTCATACTCCTTTTGGGACGCGGGAGGAGTTGGGGCCTCCCCGGCCCCGGAGGTCGGCGGACGGCTCTGCCGCCCCCCGGGATTTCACCCCGACAAGTTGGAGGCACTGCTGAGATCTGTTTGAGACCTACCTAACCTAACGGCAACTACCAGGCCTCTTGCAACGAGGCAACCCGGCAGCGCGGCCTCCTCTACCGTTGCCCCCTTTTGAGTACTACAGGACCATCGCAGAACTGCGAGAAGACCGGACAGCGCAATCCGGACATTGGACATCGGGAGCCGGCTTGAGAAGTATCCCTCCCGCGGTTGGGGAGTATCCAGACGTGGTCCAGACGAGGGGAGGTGGCGAGCAGCTTTGGAGGGGTGCCCGCAGTCGAGCAGCCCCGGCTCACGAGGACTTGGTGAATATGACACACCCAACCAGCAACGTAATGTTGTGCGGGAGGGGGGTGGAATTGTAAAGGGGCAGAGAGAGGCTGTAAAAGGGTGTTGAAAAAGATTTGATTAATAATCAGCGATAGGTGTGTGAGGCACTACGGGACAGGCACGAGGGCTGTCCCCTGCAGCGTCACAGAGTAAGTTGAGTGGGGCTTCAAGAACCCACGTGTGTCTGTTAGAGGGTGCGTATTGGTCTAGATCACGGACACCTGTGTAAGGGAGGTGTGACTTTCCTATGATTTGATGTTGTAGATCAATGAATAGATGAGGATCGCTACTAGTTGAGCGTTTTAACTCGGCGGGTAGATGACGAATTCCCGCAGGAGGTAGCTAGATTGTTTCCTGAGTGCGGAAGATAATTGGCTGGTTAAGCTCCCGCAGGGAGGGGGCGTATCACACGCGAGGTGACGCAGCGTGCGCAGTCCGATTATACTAAGTGAATTGATCGTTGATTCCTCCACTCCAGACGAAGTGGGAAGATAGCTGTGGGGTTAACAGGGGATATCAGTGTAAAAACGCGCGTTCATAAGGTTCCAAAATTTGTATGTACTGTACTTACAGTATCCTGTAGAGGTTGGTGATGTCACCCATAGGGCTTGTATAGGACACCGCGACCATCTTGCGTTCATCCATGGGTGGTCAGGGGTAGGGGCAAAGGGGGAGAGGCGGCCGCGCACGGAGAATGCCGGCTGCGCTCAAAAGGGGAGGAGCCAAGGGGGGAGAGGCGGCCGCGCACGGAGAACGCCGGCCGCGCTCGACAAGGGGATTGCACAAGAAGAGGGAGCAGGCTGAGCAGACAGCGGGGGCAGGAGGAGGAGGAATTAAGTTGAAGGTGTCCCAAGTACAGACGGGACAGGAAGGTGGGGCAGCCCAGAGGCAAGCCGCACAGGACACATAGCCAGAGGGGGCTTTGTGCGCCACGGCTGCAGGGGGCCATAGTTGTACCGACAAAAGATAGAACAACAAGATCAAGCACTGTAAGATCGAAATTGCTTTCCTTTTCAGCGGACGGTCGGAAGTCCCCAGCTTACAGGGCCAGGTAAAAGGTTGACATTGGGGAAAAAAGTAAACTTTTAACATGGCCACATACTATGGATCGGGGGCAGGAGCAGGGTGGAGATACATGGGGAGCGCTTTAACTACACCACTCCAGCACATCTGCATGACATTGTCACCACACAAAGAGAAAATAATAAAGTATAGTATCGAATGGACGCAAGGAATGGACAACAAAATAAGGGTACCATGGCCGCCCAACGGCAGCTTCGATATGTATACACAACACTCTCTGCTAACATACATTCACAATACATACAAGGGGAAGAAGTTGGCAAACCACCTAGAAATGTTTGACCTTTGGAAGATGTTTCAGGGAGGGAAACCAGGAGACCCGGGTATGTTCACAGTACATGGGGTGAAGGAGGAGAAAGGAATGAGAGAGGGGAAGAAGGTAAAAGAGGAGAAGGTGAAAGGAGGGGGGGAAGTGCAGCAACCAAGAACCTACCCAGCACTTAAGAAAGTGAGGAGGAGGCAGAAGGATCATTTGCGGTAGCAGAGGCAAATGTTAAAAAAGAAAGGGTGGAGGACATGCCGATGGCTAAGGTAGTGAAGAAGGAGGAAGGGGGGGTTGTATCCAATAACAGAACTTAGAGAAGCCGCCAGACAGCAACTAACGGGTGCTGAGGGGTACTCCAACCCCGCATACAGCCCTCCACCATACGCACCGCCAGACGATTGTCAAAAGAGGGGGGGCTGACGGCAACGGTAGATTATACCACAACACCGGCAGGAACGTGGGGTGAAAGGAGGGCCCTGGGGAATATTGCAAACGTAGGACCAGATGAGTGGGTAGCAGCACAGGTGCTTCTGAAGCTCCGGGGGACACTAACAGAGGAAGAGGAGGATGCAGTGAGAAAGGTAAACAAGGAAGAGGTGGATAACACACAAACAGGGCATGAGGTAAGTAAAGGGCGAGAAGGACGACTTTCACAAGAGGAGGAAGAGATACTGGAAGAAAGGTTGGCGGAATTGAGGAATGTGCAAAACGCACTGATTAGGCCATTCGAGAAGGAAACACGGAAGAGGCAGGAGGAAAAGGAGGCACATAAGGAAGAGATGGCGAGAATGAAGGAACAGGCGGAAGAGAGGAAGAAGGAAGAGGAGCGCATAAGGGCAATAGAAGAATGAATGGCACGCGCAGAACACAGGGAGATGAGAAGGAAGGAGGAGGAGAGGGAAGAGAATGATAGGGAAATGGGACTGTGGAAAAAGATTATATCTGAAAGCGCCCGGAAGTATGAAGAAGGGAAGGTTATAGAAAGTATACTAAAAAGGGAAGGAGGAATATGGGGGAGAAAAGAAGACGAGGAAAGGGTACTAGCAAAGGTGAGTGCAGAGATATTGGAAGAACTCCTCAGGAAACTAGCGGAATAGGTGGCGAAGTAGTGGAGAAGAAGCAAGAGGAGAGAGGAGATAGGAGGGTAGAACCCGGAGCAAAAAAGTACACAGTTCAGGACAAGGAGGTGGCAACAACATCAACACAGGGGGCTAGGGTCAAAGGAGGTGAGTACACAGATGTGGATTTAATAGATCTAAGGAGAGTAACAGTGGGGGGAAAATGCACAGAGTGGGGATTGACATTTCCTGATGGATTCTGCAGCGAGGAAGAGGAAGGTTCGAGCGGCAGCGGAAGAGATGGCAATAGGGAGAGTTTAGACAAATTATACAAAACGCGCACTAACTGCGAGTCACCATGGGCATGCGAGAGAAGGGGAGAACAAAACACAGGAGAAACAAGGATAAGGGAGGCTACCAGAAAAACACCACGCCCACTAACACTAACACCTGTACCAACACCACGCCCACTAACACCAACACCCGTTCACACCCCATATGTTGGCAGATTTAGGGACCTCCCAGTACGCAGGCAGGAAGAACGAGCAAATACGTTAGCGATAGGACAAGAAGGTAACAAGAGGGGGAGGAAGGATGTAGGAGGTGAAAAGATGAACTACTGTACCATTGACAGCATTGAAGAGTGACCAGATATGGAGGAGAATTATGAATATAATAACATAACCACGCACAGGCGGACTCGGGGGAGGCGAGGGAGTACAATCTAATGCCACTACTAGAGAGGGGAGGAGCCAGACCACAATATATCCCCTGGAAACATGCCGATAAGGAAAACATAAAATGCAGACTTCCATCCCTAAGTGGAGGAGCCGGAAAGTGGATATATGAGATGGAGAAACAAACTGCAGAACAAACATTAGCGGTGGGAGACGTGAAGGGGCTCCTAATTTCCATACTGGGGGATGCCGCTGATGACATGTGGAAAAGGGCGGGATTCCCAGGGGTAACAATAAACGAGACGTCACATGATGGAGCACCATTCGCCAACAGCAGACATGCACTGTGGCAGGCATTGAGGGTCCAATACCCAGACACATCAGACATAGGAGCCATAACCTCACGCAAGATGCGTGAGAATGAAGATCCTGTTGAGTACATCCAGGAGATTCAGGAGAAGTGGCGCCTGGAAATGCGGGAACCGTGGGACAAAACACTAGCAATTTTCTACCACATACTAATACAAGGACTCTCGGAGCAAGTACAAAGATAGTTGAAGAAATTAGTGGGGATGGAAGCAAAAGCATGGCCAGAAATACAACTGACAATAGTGCACCACTGTAGGATGTGGCAGGAGAAGATGAAACAAAAGGAGGAAGATAGAAAGGCACAGGGAGCGAAATTGGTTCAGAAAAAGTCATCTAAATATGCCATGGAGGGAGCAATGATAACTGCACCCGCACCCACGCAGGCCACAGTGACACAAGACACAGCACAACCACAGGCAGTACCATTCCAGCAAACACAGGTAATAGCACAACAGATGCCTCCACCCCCACCATACACAGCGCACGCGGGAGGAGGTTACATGCAAATGGGAAACGGGTATTCAAATAACTACAGAGGGAGAGGTGGACAAATGAGAAGGAGGGGTTATGGCCCACCCACACAACAACAAGTAGGAGGAATCCGAGGTTACAATCAACAACAACAACAGGGATACCAAGACAACACGGAGGGATTCCCATGGCAAGCATGGGAACCACCAACATGCTGGATATGTGGAATGGTGGAACACATGTCATGCACATGCAGAATGAGACCAGCACAGGCAGTTTGGGGGGGGCAAGGGCAGCAGAGACACAATGGGGAACAACAATTTTACCAACAGGGGGTGGGGGCACTACCACAACAGCAGACAACACAGCCGCCCATGAACCAACAAGCACAACCACAGCAGCAAATACAACATGTACAGCAGCAACAAACACAGCAAACACCACCGCAAGTACAGCCTCCCATTCAAACATACACACCACAACCACAGCCAGTCACAGCACAACAACAATACATCCAAACAGTACAGCAGCTCACACAAATACAGGACACTGCAATATCATCAACTGACACACACACTCCACAGACACAACTGGGGAGGGTGACAATATTGGGTCACAACCCTTACACGGGGAATGGGCAGTCACTGCACCCACAATAGGACAGCCCACAGATGTCTTTGATGTGTCCCATCCTATCAGTAAAACCTAATCCTGCGGACGAACCACGCGTACAGGTGGTGATAGGTGACAACATTTTTTCCTTCCTAGTTGACACAGGGGCCACTAGGTCATGCATAAGGGAGGGAAAGTTTAAACTGTCAGGCGTAGCCATGAACACTCAAGGATTCTCTGGGGCTCGAGGGTTGGTTCCCTTCACCGATAACATCTCCTTATCTGTAGGAGATCACGATATGTCTCTCCCACTGCTGTACTCAAAACAATCACCAGTAAACATACTAGGTACAGATATCATGAGCAGATTGAACATGACCATATACTTTGCTGAAAAAGGGATAATATACTCCACACCAGGCATCAACATGCTCACAGCACGACAAATACTGCAGGCTTATTGCGGCAAAACAGTAGCCAGAGCAGAACCAGTAGATGGAGACCTCTTCCAATATGGAACAGACATAGCAATAGCATGGCTACCAGGAATTGAAGGGAAAAGTTGGAGGAGTCCAGCAGCTTACCTTTTCAGACCCGAAATACCAGCCAGTGAGAAGGAAGGGACAAGGATATCACTAAGCATTGAGAGCATTGTAGCAACACCAGACTACATTGCAGTGCATGCCCACGACAGGGAAGGGAGAGCGTGGAGAGCAGTAATAGCACTAGCAGAGGGGTACACTAACACAGGTATCTGATGAGGAGCTCTTCTCGGACGATAATGGTGAGGGGGAGATGGTGCTTGAAATGAGCGTTCACATCTGGGTGACAGTGACATACAGAGACGTAGCACAGAAGATGGCTCTGGCACTAGAGGCACCAGCCACTACTGCTGTACCATTTTACGAGGAGGATCTGGCAGCAGTACATGCATCTCTATGGACCACCAGTCCATATGACGTGGACTGCATCAAAAGCATTGGAGGGGTGAAAATAAAGTTGAAAAAAGGTGCAATGCTGCCAAGAGTGAAGCAGTACCCACTATCAAAGGAGGCAGATGAGGGGATATATGAAACAATAACAGCACTAATAAACAGAGGTATACAAGTACCATCAGAGTTCCCATGCAACACTGCCGTGTACCCAGTGCGCAAGGCTAAGGCAGGGTCTTGACGTTTCATCATGGATTTAAGACCCCTCAATCACATTGTAGAAGCAGAATACCCTATAGCGGCCAATCCAGCAACTATACTATGTGGAATACCAGCAGAGGCATCACGATTTACTGTGATTGACCTCAAAAACACATTTTTCTCAATACCCCTGCACCCTGACTCACAAGATTTGACGAGTTTCACAACACAAAATGGAAACACAGCAGGCTGCCCCAAGGGTACTACGAGTCACCATCCATCTTTAACAGGGTGATACAAACTGACTTGGGTAATATTGAGATGGAAGGCATGGTGCTGCAATATGTAGATGACATCATAATCTGCAGTACCACAGAAGAGAAGTGCAGTAAAGACTCTGTCAAAATGCTCACAGTGCTAGCAGAGAAAGAGTACAAGGTAGACAAGGAAAAGCTGCAGTACTGCCAAGTACAAGCCATAACAAACACACCACAGCCACAGACGGTGAGAGAACTACAACAGTTTTTTGGCCTATGCAACTACTGCATGGCATGGGTCTTTGACTACAGCTCATATATAGGACCACTGATTGAGGCCCTCAGAGAAGCGCAGAGGGGAGAGAAGAAGTTGAGGTGGACCACAGAATGACAGAGGCATTTCAGGAACTAAAACATGCCATATCCACAGCACCAGTACTGGCCACCTCAAATTACGAAGCACAATTTTTCATCTCATTTTCACATTGTAGCTCAGCAGTAATGAGGGCAGTGCTGACACAAAAAACTAGCATGGGACACAAACCAGTAGCATTCTATAGCGGCCACCTGGATCCTGTAATGTTAGGTCACTTCCCGTGCAAACAGAGTTTGGCCGCCGCAGCTTTTGCGGTGGAAAAATCATCCTCAATAACAATGGGCTGCCCAACCACACTGTACGTGGAACATGCCCTTTTTGCAATACTGAACAAACCAAAATCAACCTTGACCACTCAAAGGGCGTTAGGGTACGAAGGAATTTTGTCCAGGCCAGAGTTAACAATTGTGAGGTGCAGCAACGTGAACCCAGCAAGGTTTATAGCAGAGGTAGTAGAAGATGGCAACTACACTCATGACGGCACACAGGCAATTGACATTTACTCTAGCACAAGGAAGGTTGAGGAAAACGCCCTAGAGGGGGGAGAGATAATGTACATTGATGGGTCCTCAACAATTGACCAGAGTGATGGGGTACGCAGAACAGAAGCAGCAGTTGTGAGGCTGACAGAAGATTTGACCTATGTCCCAGTGAAATGCGTTCAGTTACCACAACACTACTCTGCCCAAGCTGCAGAATTAGTGGCCCTAATTTTAGCACTGAAAGAAAGCAATGACAAAAGAGTAACAATATATTGTGATAGTGCATACGTCACATCAACTGTACTTTCTGGATTAATTAAGAGGGTTCAGAAGAGCAGACGGCACGCCAGTGCAACATGCCCTACTACTTGCTGAACTGATTGAACTGATTGAAGTAATTGAAGACCCCAAAGAAATAGCCTTGATAAAGTGTCAGGCCCACACAAATGGGGATGATCCCATTTCCAAAGGTAATGAAACAGCAGACGCACATGCTAAACATGCTGCGTATTTCGGCGAGATCTGGACCACCCCAGAAAGAGAAAAAGATAAGGGGAGGGTGGGGGCAAGGCAGATGTTGATGAAGGATGTGTACACCCACATCCCTGAAAATCAAATAATGGAAATACAGGCAGCAGCACCCATGGCAGAGAAGGAGCTATGGGTCAAAAAAGGATGCACAATGTCTCCCACAGACGCATTATGGCGACAGAACAATACAGGCAAAATAGTGATGCCCTGTCAGGAATTCAGCTCGACACGCTTGGCGGAAATGGAGAATGAGTCATTCAAGATACCAACAATGGAACTCAAGATGGTGGCTTATCAGCGCTATTGCCACACTACGATTACCGTTCTAGTTGTTCCAACATGGCGACCGCGTCTGCCCATTCTATATCTTCCTCTCTATGGTCTGGCAAGACGCGTCGCTTCTGTTCGCTTCACCTCGCCGTTGCGCTGGTGCCTTTCTAAACTTTCTGCTGTACTACTGTTTAGACTTTTCTAAGCCTCTTCTCCTCTATTCTGCGCGCTGCGCACTCTATCTGAGCTCCGTCTCGACTTATTCTACCTTTTCCTTACCTTCCGTTTTCCCGGTTACTCTTCTTGCTTTCCTCCCCCGTGCACTCGTGTGCGGTTTCTTATCTACGCTACTTCTTACCTCGTTTCCTCCCTTACCTTACTCCTTATCTACATCATTGAGCACGACCGGTCTTCATTCCTCGTCACTGCTCGACTCCTCCCCTCCGAGCGGATTCCGACTCCGTTCCTTCCTCAGCCTGCTGTACTCGGGCTTCCACTACGTTGCTGCTCGACTCCTTCTCACCGAGCGGATTCCTGGAACCGTTCCTCTCTCAGCCTGCAGTACTTACCGTTCTTCCACAACTACTCTGGAGACACCATCCACTACGAGACACAATTGGGTTTTCTTCCCCACAAGGGTTTCCCAAGGGTACTGCCCCCGGGGTGCACTGAGTCCAGTTTTCTGGCCTCTGAACACTTTGGGGGAATTACCTATATACTTCAGAGCCAATTCTACACCTCTGTTGTTTCCGCACATTCGTGAGTACCTAATTGTTACATGCCCCTGGCACTATTGAAAACAGCCCTGGCCCAACTACACCATCCCGGACACACCGGAAAAGAGGTGATTGCAGTACGAATAAAAGAGGGGTGGTTCTGTCCCGAGCTAAATTCACATGTTGCAAACTTCATTAGCAATTGTCTCACTTGTCAGCAATTTACGGCCAGTCACATGCTGCAAGTGATCAAAGGTATTATACCCCGGCCGGAAGGACCCTTCCTCCACCTCCATATTGACTACGTTGACATGATCAATGTATGTCAAGGATACAGATGAATGATTGTGGTAGTGTGCCCATTTTCAAGGTGGATCGAGGCCGGTCCATGCTCCCATGCTGATGCCTTCAGAGCAGCAAAATTCCTGGTGAGGGAGGTGTTCCCGAGGTGGGGGGTGTGTGAAGTGTTGCGGTCTGACAATGGCCCACACTTTGCCAATGAAATGTTCCAACACATCACTGCTCTCCTTGGTATTAAGCACAAGTTTGCATGCGCGTACCACCCACAGGCGAATGGCGTTTGTGAACGCCTCAACGGCCTCCTAAAAGAAGAGATAGCAAAAATACAGCAATCAACCAAGAAAAGCTGGCTATACTGACTCCCCTTAGCCCTATTTGAGTTAAGAAACAGCCAGGGTCGGATCACCACCTCACACCCCACGAGGTGGTGACCAGACGCCAAATGCAACTCCCACTGACACCACCATCAAGGGCTATAACAGACTGTCATGCATCTCAGACTATCTTTGGTGAAGAAATGTACGATTACGTCTCTTCCTTGGTTGGTAGTGTCGCCTTTCTCTCTCAACAGATCGAGTAGACGCGGGGCGGGTCGAAGAACATGCAACAAGAAGAAACAGCAAATGAAGAGCAGGAACAAGCAGCACAGTGAACAGTAGGTGACGGGGACCACGTCCGCCTGCGAAATTTTAACCGCCGGTGGAACAGCCCTTGTTTCACCGGGCCCCACCTGGTGGAAAAAACAACTCCTAGGGCGGTGAAACTCTGTGACAAGAACGTGTGCATGCATTTACATGACATCAAGCCCTACAAAGATCAGACCTGCCCTTGCGCAGACGACAGGGCCAACACAGCACCAACAGCAACAAACGACAACGGCAACACAGCCACTGACATCTCCCAAACTCCAATCTCCCCCAATGACACAAGTGGACAATCGCCCATAGCCCACCCCATGATCATGAGATCCCAGAATAAAACAAACACTGCCCTAACAAGCCCCTCCCAGCCAAACCCTAAATGAAGAACATTGTCAAAATATCTGCAGTTTTGCACCACACTGTGTAGACACGTACATGTTCTCTTTCTCTTTTTGTCTCGCACATGCAGGTACCGCAGGTAACTGTTTTATGTATAAAGATACGTAAAAATTAATAACGCTTACGTCTTTTGCCCAGGGGTAAATGCTGCCCACGGATGACAATACCCCTGAAGCACTGTCACACCAATTTGTATACGCTATAAAAAGACCAAAATATCTAAAGAAAAGGAAAATACGTATGTATTACAACATGTTCATTTTGGCCATAGAGCAATCATTCCCCCATCTACACGAGCACTGAGAGATAGGACACTAAGGTACGCGTGGGAACAGCTTTTCGCTTGGGCATTAAACGATTACATGATAGGGAGAGCTTGAATAAACACAACTAACAAAATTAATGCTTATTTTTAGAAATTTTCAGGCGGGCATCTATATCATCAAGAGTAAAAAGCTGCAGGACCGCAGCAAAGGTAAGAGAACCATGCCAGTGATATTAGCTATTGTAATAAAAATTATAGGCTTGTTGTTTTTCACTGGTCTACTTGCTGCCACTGTCTGGCAGACACACTTTGCTTCCTATGTCATGGCTACACCTACTACTAACCTACCCCCCACCACGGCTGCAACAGGTACGGTGTCAGGTGGTACGAGTAACCCTAGAGAAAAGAAAGGTTAAGCATAGTACCCCTATGGATGACAATGGGGTAGACACATATCTCGCAGCATCCGCACACGTCTCACACAACATGTGGTATCAGCACATGTCCAAAATTGATAAGGGGACAACTAAGGACAACTGCTATGTGTGCTCATTGATCCCATACGCCATGAGCACCTCCAGAACATTTGTGGCCACTGAGGTACCTGCAACATCAGTAGTGTGCCTGATATACCTGGCCCTGTTCCAGACAAAAGGACGGTTTCAAGGGAGAATGGCAATAATGCAGTGGAAGACAAGGGACACATACCTGTATGAAAATAACTTCATCAAGACACTTCCCATGTACAACAACTACTGGCAACTAACACAAGGGCTCCAATATGTGATGGATGGACCAGACAAAGGGGAAACAAAGGAAATAACACTGAATTACTTACTAGGCGAATGGCGTGCAAAAGAAGTTCCTGGAGTACTAGAGTGCTGGGAAAGACCACTACTAGTAATATATGGAAAGGTGTACACGAAGGAAGGATGGACAGATGGGGTTGTGGGGAGCCATATGGTAACATTGACAAAAGCAACTATGGCGAAAATGGATGAAGAGAACAATAAGTGTTACAACGGATGGATAAAAAGCGCAGGACTGGTAACATGGCTAGAGAAGGACGAGGATTCAGTAACAATACTCCCACTAACTGCACCTACACTATGTTATCAACACAATGGAGATGTTCATGTTGGAAGGAACAGCAACTGCAAAAGAATAGTAATGATAAATGAGGAGGGTGCCGGTACAGCAGTTTTAATGGACCACTATTGGGCCTGCGGAGACGAGGCATACCACAGCTTGCCGTCATCTTGGAATGGACTGTGCACTATGGTACACATAATTGTACCATCCCTAGTAGTACCACAGAAACATGTCAACTTGGGGAACTTCCCAAAGATGGACGAAGGGAATAAAAGGAAGAAAAGATCAGTGACGCATGAAGGAGGACAGGAAAAGAACGGCACAACAGTATTGTCCAGAGTAAAAAGGCAAGGAGAACCCCTGACGGGGAACTACCTGTGGGGAAGATCAGAAACAGCTCTCAGTGACATTCTGCCAGCACACAGACTATTTAGTAGAGCCGCAATGTTCTTTTCCTCTATAATACATCCAGGACTGCAGGCATATGCAAATGTGAAGTGGCTCCAGATTACAAGATGGGAACTGATGATGACATTAAACTCCACCGTCAACGCGATAAAAGAAGAATTGAGGGAGGTAATAATGGTAGCACTCCGGAATAGATATGTGTTGGATCTCCTTATAGCAATGGAAGGAGGAGTTTGTGCAAAAATTGGGAGCTCGTGTTGCACATTTATTCCTGCTAACGATGCAGACAACGGTACGCTTACCGAGGCAGTATCACAACTTGCCAAGATGCACGCAAAGATGGAAGAGGAAGCAAAGGGCGTAAAGAGAGATGGTAGCCGGTTTTCCTACTTGTGGTCATGGATGCCATCATGGCTGTCAGATGGACTTAAAATAATAGCTGGATGCATAATATTGGGAATGGCCGCCCTGTTAGGACTACGATTCTGGAAAGCGAGGACAGCACGCACAACTGATGAATTAATGGAAATGATCGGCATGCACGCCCTGCTGCCAGCTGAAGACGACAAACACACAGATATCATCATAAAGGAGAAAGAGAGGTTGTGCAAACAAATAATAGAAGCAGACTTGGACCCACCATCAGTGAAGGTAGAGAACCCAAGGAACCCGAAGAATTACGTTGAAAAGTGGGTCTACTGCAAACCCGGTGGTGGGTGTGTGTACATGTACTGGTCATTTGAAGACCATGTGAACCGGTATGGACATCTAGCTGGAATAACAAAGGTATGGAGAGTACGCAGAGAGAAGAGAGCAGATAATTTTGTGGTCGACCAGAGGGGGTACTGAAGTGGGAAAATGGGAAAACACCCTCCCCCATTCTCATCCAAACCATGGCCCAGGGGATCACGGCCCAAGCACCCCCCGTGAGAGGAGTTCGACCAATTCATCCCCTCACCAGATTCCCAAGTCCCCTGTGTACACGGCCCACACGCCCAGGGAGCCTGCCCACTAGCACGTCCTGGCCAAGCCGACGCCTGCCTAATGGACCAACTCGATTAGACAACAGCCACAAATACCATCATCGTTAGAGATGCCATGATGACATAGCCAACAGACAAGAACACATGTGCCACCATGCACACTGGTCACTCACACACCAACCCACACGAAGAACATACTCAGTGCTATGACGTAACGGACTGACACACCCACGGACTTACATCGTTGTTATTTTTCACATAGGCCTTCTACAGCACCGCAGAAACGCAAGACGCCTGAAGAGCTTGGGTATGCATGCTTGCAGATGCTTTCTCACTACCTATCCCTATGAAGATGCCACCATATATATCTAATGCTGCTTGTGACACTCTGTCGCCCCGTGGCCCCATATTATGGATTATGTACCGCCACCCAGAAACTAGGAAACTAGGCCTGAGTAGGCCACAAACAAGAGTCCCTAGGCAGAAGCCTCACTGACGAAAATCCTCCCAAGAAGAAAAGCAAAGTACTGACCACGCAGAACGAGCTCCAACAAGAGCCCACGGCCAAGGCTGCAATGTTGCAACCCACATGCCGCGTTCCACCTGTCACCGCCAAGCACCCCTCAGAGCCAAAATCCAAATCAAATGCTCATAATTCTGCTCCAGCTACGGTCTCTCCACACGTGACCAAGCCGAACTGACAAGGTGCCAAGCTCACGAGACAGAAAGTCGCTGGTGTCCCACGTCTGGAACACAGGATGCAACAACAAAGCAACAAGTTGGACACCTACAGCGATGGGAAAGGCATGATCATCAGCCACTAGCAGGACCTGTCCATTGTCCACCACTAACACATAGTTACACATTGTTGCCAGCACCAGGTACAATCGCGAGCTGGGAACGGCGCTGGTCCCAGGCTTGGGGGCTCGCGAGGGAACCAATCAGAATACGAGGGGCTCACTACTGACGCCATTTTTGTTAGCCAATCACCAAGTGTCCCCTTGTAACCAATTTGTTGTAGCAATTGTTAGGGACAGCCCAAGTGTTCCACCTGACCCGTCCTTATCCACTAATATTCCCTCCTATAGGTAACTATACTAACCCTACCACTCGGGGAACCAACCCGAAGTGGCGTTAGGTTTTGTGATAACTTTTCCCAGGTGACGTGGCGTTAGGTTTTGTGATAACTTTTCCCAGGTGACGCAAGTAGCGCGTCATACTATGGTAAAAAGGGCCTGCGAGCCCCACTCACAGTGAGAGCGTCTCCCTGGATGCATACGGGCCGAGAACAATCCCTGCCGTTACTATAATAAACAGCAGTAATTACTTTGCTCTTGTGTGTGTCTCATACTCCTTTTGGGACGCGGGAGGAGATGGGGCCTCCCCAGCACCGGAGGTCCGCGGACGGCTCTGCCGGCCCCCGGGAGATCACCCCGACAACAGTGTTTCAATCCCTTGGTAAAAAAGGTGAAAAGGGAAGACCGTTTGGGGGATTAATAGTGGGAATTCAGCATAACGTTAAATGACGCCGCATAGAAACTAAAACCGATAACTTTGTGATTGCGATTGAATTGGTTATTTGCATCGAGAATAAGGATGAGAAAATGTTCTTGATAAGTCTGTATAATCCTCCTGGGGATGCTCAAACAATTACTATTCAAGAGTCTCTTCATGACATTTTGATCAATTGGACTTTCAATCAGCAGAATAAATCTGTAATGATTGTTGGGGACTTAAATGGTTGTATGTCTGGAGATGTGGGGGCTATGAGTAATCCAAATGTAAGATCTAAGAGTGTAATGTCCTTAAAGAAAGTTGACCCCGAAGGACAATATTGGCTGAGCTTTTTTGAACTATGGGACATGGAGATGATTAATGGAAGAACAACTAATGATTTTCCCGGTCAACCAACTTGGGAAAGTGGTGGCTCAAAGAGTATCTTGGGCTATATATTTGTGACTGCAGACATTGCTAGCCGGGTGAAGGATATGAAGGTTGCCAAAAACAGCTGGAGCGATCATGCCTCACTTGGGTTAACTGTGTGCTGATGAGTTAAATCACGCTGTCAAATCTATGGGGGACCTAAGGGTAAATCATGCTGCAACTAGGACCTCCTGGTCAGAGAAAAACATAGCCAAAGTGGTAGCTACTCTGTCACAAGACCAGTATAGGGATACCAGCCGATTTCAGGTTATGTCTATAGATCATATTGAACATTGGATTTCTACACTTGCTGGTGAGCATGCCACAACTGGTAAGGGAGGAGCGGTGATAGGTCCGCCCAATAGAAACCCTTTTGTCTGAGAAGTTAGAGATGCTAAAAGGCAGCTCAGAGCAGAAATAAGGAAGGCAAGGAAAACATCTGTGTCGATCAAATGCTTTCTTTCTGTTTGTAAAACGCTCAAGGGTAAGTTTCAGTCGTGGTTAAGACAAAGAAAATATCTTAATTAAAACAATGGCAAGAGACCATATGGTTACTATGTATCAAGAATTCTCGTAACATCTGGGCACTCTTGGGAGAAGTAAGAGGCAATAGGACAAACTCAACCCTTAATCCTATTGGTGCCCCTATATGGGAAAGATTCCTGAGTGATTGTAATTTGCCTAGCAACATCAAGATAATGGTGGCCGAAAACATGTTTCATCTAGGCCCCCGTTTACAGTAACGGTTGCTACGCTAATTGAAATTGGGCCGAGCTGCTAAAGATTCTCTTTGAAAAAATTATGCTGGAAGGTAGAATACCCTGCTCTTGGCAAACGGCTACACTTATACCTGTGCATAAGAAGGGTGATAAGAGCGACCCTAGCAATTACAGATTGTTATCGATGTTGGATTGCACTGGGAAACTCTTTGCGGGTTTAATACTTGATAAATTACACAAATGGGTGGACAAGGAAAATATACTCAATTGTTTTCCAAGTGGCTTTAAGAGGGGCTACTCCACGACACATAATTTAATCATTTTAGATACCTTACGCACGGGAGCCAGGAATAAGGATAATCCTCCCTTGCATGTGTTATACATAGACTTTAAGGCAGCTTTTGATTTGGTCCGTAGAGACATTCTATGGACCAAATTAGAATCTCTCGGCTGCCCACAAGGCCTGTTGTATTATCTTAGGCTTCTTCATCAAAACAACACAGTCTCCTTGAAATTGGAACATCAAGGGAATATGACCACTCAAATCGAACAAAATAGAGGAGTCAAGCAAGGCTGTATTACGGCCCCGACTCTATATAATCAATTTACATATGATCTACCGGCTGCAAACGAAAAGGCCCACAACTGCCCCCCTAAAATTGGTGGCAAACACTGCCCAGTCCTTGCCTATGCAGACAGCTTAGTGATATTAGACCACACTCTGAGTGGCCTGTGGAGATCAGCGGCAGCTCTATGGCTATACGCAAAAAGCAATGATTTAATAATGAATCTGCAGAAAACCCAAGCGATGCTGTTTACGGCCAGAAAAGTAGCACGTACTGGCCTTAAGATTCAGGAGCTGGAGATTTTATACACCCCGAATTATAGATACCTGGGAATCGAATTTGAAACAAACGGGGACTACCCCCAATGCAAGCAGACGAGAATGATTAGGGCTGCCAAATTTCCGCAATGGTGTACCGTTTCACCATCTCCCATGGCGGTTTTACGGTCTGGGCTGCGCGTTTGCTGTACCAACAGGTTTTAGCCCCGATGATGACCTATGGTGTTGAAACCCTACAACGAACCTAACTTGGCTGCAGGTTGTGGAAGGTAAATATTGGAAAAAGATTCTTGGTTTCCCAACATGCATACCAATGGCCGTTATTAAGATTAGGTTTGACTTCATTAAAATTGCAGGTTCTCAAGAAAAGGACTGAATTGTATCTTCTAATGTTGAGTAACTCTGGCAACTTAATTGACACCATGAGGAAAGGAATTATTAGACAGACCGGGAAATCACTTCTGAGAGCTAAGGTCGATATATGCCTGAAAGAAATTGGATGGCATACTCGCGATGGGGAGTTTACTCACAGGTCAAGAATGGCACTACAAAAAAAGCAGACTTGGGTGATTGGCTTGAGAATTATGCTCACTTGGAAAAGCTTAAGAAATATAATTTTGTTACGTATATGTTATATACATATAACAAACTGCAGTTCTACCTTAATTTATGTCCGGCAGTGTGAGTAAGGCGTTTCATTTTGCTGCTTAGGGTGAATCATCTTCCGGTGCTGGCTAACACAGGCCCAGTAAATCAGATTCCTTCTTGGGAACGCTATTGCAGACTATGTAAGAACCGTTCAATAGCAGAAACAGGCAAACATATTTTAATAATAATAATAATAATAATAATAATAATAATAATAATAATAATAATAATAATAATAATTTGTTGTTAATAATGAACTGTCCTAAATTATTAACAACATATTTGACCCACTATGGTAAATGTGTCCATAATAGTGAGTACATAGCAGAATTAGCCTTCTGGCGTAGCAGTATTAACTCAACATAATCAATCTTTTTCTGGCTATGTACAATGTATGGTTATTGATTGAGAGTTTACTGGAAATATCTATTTGAATTGATTTCCTTGTGTAAGTTGAATTAATTTGAGGGCAGAAGGCCTTACATTTTTATTGTACGTGGAAGCAATGAATATTAGCTGTTAGCCACTGGTTATTGAAAAGTTAAGATCTTACATTTCTTCTGTTTTCTTCAATCTGAGTGAGTGAATCTTACATATGTTTAAGTATGATTTGTTCTGGGTGCATTGTTGCCTATTTTGAAGATATGTATTGGGAAACATGAAAATGTAGTTATTTGGGTTTCTTTTTACTTATTGTAAATATTATGTTTATTTGTGTACTGTGAAATTATTTTATACTGTAAATGTATGTGTCATGTGTAAAGTCTATTTATAGACTATATCACATTAATAATAAAATAAAAAATGAGTATGCATGTGCATGCAGGTTTCAGCATACAGATGGGCGGCGGCTCTCGCTCTCCACAAGGGATGCGGATTAATTGAATCTGATTCTTTCAATATATGTGCCTCCAATTAAGGTTTCAATTCTTAAGCACATAGTGATTCTTTCTCTATTTTCTGTTTACCAAAGACACCTCTATCTTTTTTTTAAAGAAAGTGCTTTCACATTACCTACAATGGAATGCACTGAATATTTTTATTTATTTAAACTGATATTAGTTTAATTTGCTTGTGTCATCTATGTCACCTTCATATTCCAAGAACCCTGATGATCGCTAAACAATATGGATAAGTGTGAAACAAATACTGACTTGGATTGGAATGTAAAGCTACAAGAATGAAATATTTTTGCCTATCACAAGGCAGAGAAAACATATTTTATTTAACTGAATGGACTCATTGCCAGCACCTATCCTTCCTTTAGTTAAAATCACTTGTAAGGTGCATTCACACATGTACCAGTGCTGCCATTATATTATATGCATCCAAAACTATGTGGTGCTTCTATGAGCTCCCACTGCAGTTTAAAATCATATACTCTTCTGTTATGTGCACATTTCATTGATGACATCCAGTATTCACTAAGATATAATCAAACATGCATTCCTTACTCCAGGCATTAAGAGAAATTGGTAGACAGCGACAACAATGTATTTATTGACCGAAGCACAAAGCGTTCTTAATTTGTCGACCTATGCCCTCTGACACTTATGGCTACTCCTCCTTCTTTCGTTCCAGACAGTATACAGAGCAATATCTAGTGTAGTTTACTTTGTTACTGCCTGATCCTCATGCACATGCCTATACATTGTTGGTCCAGTTATTCTCCCCCTGGACCTGGTCAATCAGCCTCAAGTTGCTCTAACCTCAGGGGTACCCTGTTACCCATGTATTCAACAGCTGGTGAGGTCAGGTAGGCCAGACTTCCTCTCTGGGATGCCAAACCAGGAATTGCAAGGCAGTGCCTGTGGGTTCCTAGGGAGTTGCCAGGCATATCCCGGTGACCCCAAATGCAGTTCCTGATACATCTTTGATATCTATTATGATTTGTGTCTCAATGCTCCACCAATTTAGAGTTTATTAAGACATCTGACCTTTTCCTCCTTAGGGCCTGAACGGATACCACCTGGAAATATTACTGTCATAAACAATCACTCAACAAGTTCCTTGCAGATCAGCTGGAACCAACCCCCTGGAATTGTGGAACTATATACTATCGCCATTCAAGGAGCCGTCAACCAAACCCAGAACAGCACAACTGCGCAGCCTGTTACTTTCACAAGCTTGCTCCCTGGAAGGGAATACACTGTCACAATCACAACAGCCAGTGGCCCGTACAATGAGACATCAGATCCAGTGACCGGAGTAACATGTAAGTGCATATGTTACAGTGTACAGATTTATTGTCGAAAGTGTCAAAACAGCCACAATACATAAAGACAGAAAATAATTGTTGACTTCAATGTGAATTTTACCTGCACGTTTATGAGGTTTAAGTAATAGGAGGTAGTTCCTCCACTTTACCCCCAAAACTTGTAGTTTGGAGGTGCTGCAATAATGGAGGTAACAGAATTACCTCCACTTTTTTCCTGCACCGCAATACTCGTAATGAGGCCCATTGGCTGTACTGTTTGAGGTAAATATGTAAAATAGGAAGAATCCTCATTGGTAATGCCTCTACACCTTATTTTATGTTTGTCCATGATTAATCGCGCAATTTGATGTTAAAGGTGATGACGTTTTAGATTAATATAATGAACCAATGATTTTAGGTGGCTAACGTTATGTTAGTATTTATTTATCACAGTCCTGCTGTTTGATAATTGTGTTATTTACCATGATTATTTTCTTGCTATTAATATTTGTGTATTGCATGGCCTCTATGGGATTGCTTCATAAGCTCCTGCCTTTACACTTTTCATCTGGTGCCTGTTCTTGATGCCCCTACTTATGCCACTTCCAGGACCTACAACCTATGGGAAGATACATGACAAATGACTCCTGGGAATCTGCGTGCTGCCACAGAGCAATGGGGCAATTGAAACTGAATAAAGTAAAATTAGTATCTCATAGAAGCAGCTCACTGAACTGTGCACATGTGCCCTTAAATGTTAAAGGGCTACAGCAATGCTCAATGCACACTCAAATGCATCTGCACAATCACAAACAATATGGTGGGCTCTGGGCGGGGATGATCTGAGTGCAGAGACCACACAAGTGAGACAGGTGCAGAAATAGGGGAACTCTTGGAACGTTGTCACGTTCCGGGGAATATCGGCTGTTAAAATACTCATGAAGCCTGAACACAGGGAGCCACGAACATGCTCTAGTGCAGGTAATATTTTTTTGTAGAATATTGGCTGCTCGACCCATTACTTGGAGCAGTCCAGGAGCTATGGGGCATGACATCAATTGCTCCTGGAGACTCGTTTCATTATAAAGGAGGTGACTTAATTGAAATATGAGTGGTGGGGGCTGAGTTCCACTCCTGCCATTCCTCTAATTTTCATGATCTAATCAGTTGTATCCCTAAGAAATGGAGGGCAGAAACGGGTAGGAAATGATCAAGCCTCTAAGAATTTGATCCTGCATCCTAATTTTGAAAAAATACATTTTCTCTAGTTAACCTATTTCTACACACATACACTCCAAGGACATACTATATAATATTATGGGGAATATATGCTTTCACACATGCCCTTACTAACTGGCTGGTATGGACTTCAAACTAGCGTCTGAACACCAATTGGACAGAATTCTAGTGGGTCGGACACAGGACAACTTGACACAGAAAGACACTACAGACTCTTCTGAGGCAGCTAGGCATTGTGCACTCATGGAAACTAGCACACCCATCGGGAGGGAGTATGCTGTGCACTGCACTTCACCTAACAGCTCATCCCATAACAATTACCTTTGCTTATGAAGGAATTGAAAGGATGGCATAACCAAAGTTGATATTGCCAATATTCAAATATCCAGCCACATGCTGGTGCCAAAATAACTAATGTGGATAGTTTCAATGTTAATTTGTACGACCACGCTGAAAAAGTATAGACCAACTAGGTGTTGATTTAACATGGTTCTCTTCCTAAATTGCAATCTCGCAAACCAAATGATAAAATATCTCATAGTTTCTAACATTACACAAAGCCAGAGCTGCATGTGTCAACTGTTCACCTGGTGGTGAAGGTCTTTATTCAAAAGACTTGCCTACTGTTTGGCCCGGTGCCGCAAAAGAAAAACCAACGGGAAGTAAATGTAAAAAGGCTCATGGGGAAGAATCTAGAAAAGCAATCCTCAAACCTGAGGAGCGCAAATGGACAACGCACTGACATGCACTGATGAATAGAGCATCAGAAATATGACATCAATATCCTCAAACATCAAAGGCAGATGATGCACTATTTAGGACCAGGCAGAGGTCTTTGGACACAAGAGAAAAGTATGTTCCACTTTTTATGTATCAACTAAAAATACTTCATCTCTCCTACAAGATCTTTGGAAAAAAAAGTGTAATGCTGGAAGGCTACAGGATGAGGAGCAAACTCTTTGAGGAATTCTGCAAATATAACAGCTTATAGCATTTTGGTGGTGAAGTAGACACAGAAGCTTAGGAAGATGTCCTTGGGTGACTAGACCCACTGAAGCTCAGTCAAGAAGACAACTCATGCCTGGTAATGAAAGTGTCAGTATTGCGGCTCAATTTTCACATGAACACAGGCTCATCATCAGGGCAAAATGATCTACCACTTGAATCTTATAGCAGTCCAAGAAGGAAATAACTCAGGTTGAACAGATTCCCAGGGGTGGGGAGACATGATATTTCTGCATTTAAATGCTGCACAAATTCGTCCGAAAGGCATCCGTCTTTTTTTGTGTGCGGCCATTAAAATGCCGAAAGATCACATAGAACCTTCCAGGCTAAAGTGAATAGGGAAAAATCAAAGCAGACATAGATGTCGAGGAAACGACGAAATGAAAGGCTTAGTCACGAAGGCCTACAATGGGCACCAAATCATGTAAATTCCTAGCTATAATACTGTGAGTGATTTTTATGGTGGTCACCAGCAACATCAGTTCACTAATTGCTTTGATTGAAGTGACACTGTTGAGATTCGAAAATATTCATGGTGTGAAATATCTTTGGATGGATTACCTCTTTGGCAGTGTTGAGTCTGTCTCAGAGATCAAAGTGTACAATCTTCTTATTAACCTTTGTTAGGAGCGATTTTCAGAAATGCCAATGGTGTGGGGTTTCTGAGAGGCCTACCAAGTGGATGAGCTAGGGCTATTCACAATTGGTCTTACCAAACACTCTCTAGGTATCGTAGGCTGAGTAGTAAGGTAGTATGGTATTTAAGTACAATTACAACACTTAGAGGGAGGCAAGTATTTGAGGGCTGCAGAGATGTAAAATACTCTAGTTGTTAGGCCCAAAACACATGCAGGTAAAACCTAAGGAATATTATTTATTACACACTCTGATACCTATGCATAGATATCATAACAGGTTGTTTCAAAGGGGGGCTACACAACTCTTTACACTTACACACATATATAAACAAACCTGCAAAGTAATAGAAAACCTTTTTCAAGTAAAGTGGACAGAGGAAAAAGTGGTTGAAAAAGTTTTTAAACAAACATAAAACAACCTGCTTTATAATTATAATTTTAACTGAAGTAATCCTGCCCTCACCATGAAAGAGAATTTCAAGTATTCTAAAGTGTTTAGTACACAGATAAAAACACTTTAAGTAAAAATCTGTTCCAGAAAAGTGAGGGGATCACTCCCAATTTCTGCACACTAAGGGATCCTGAGGGAGGAATTCTAGTCCAGAATACCACACCCATGGCAAGGCAATGGTAGTGATATGGAGTTGAATTTATGCCCATATAATCACTGTAGTGTAAGAGAGGGCTCCAAGAGTGGTATGTACACTCAGATCCTGAACTACAATACTAAAGATGACCACCCCCAGGTAAGTAAGAGGTTTAGGGGGTAACTACTCACACTGTTGATACTGTTGCAGGAGGTCAAGTGCTTGCAGGTGCAGTGACAGAAATAGGTGCTGGGGTAGGGTCAAGATAGATGGTGTTTCAGATCTCTGAAGAAGATGCAGTTCCTAATGATGTCTAACTGTACACGGCAGATGATCTGGGACGATGACCACTGCTTCTTCCATGGTGGAGGACAACCCCAGGAAACTGCAGGCAACCTGCAAACAAAGAAAGCTAGGTCAGAGGTTGTAAGGCTTGGATACTTGCACCCGTGGGAAACAGGCAGCAGTCCAGACAGGACCCTCTTCAAGGTAAAGAGCTGCAATGAGGTTCCTGAGCCAAAAGCTGAGGATATGCCAAGTCTCAAGCTTTAAGTCAAATGGGTGTCTGCTGCAATGACATGCCTTTTCAATGGATGTTCAGCTTCCAGCAGGATCCATGTATTATATAATTCCACACACTCTCCATTTCCACAATCTGAAATGGGGGAACTTCAACAGAGCACCAATTGGAATATTACTCACCATGCATGCAGCTTGTGGCTGTTGAATCATGAACCGTCAGATACCATAAATCGATCCAGCAAAAGATATTCACTGGTGAAATGTGGATTGAGACTAGACAATCCCAATTTGACTTTCAACCAGTTCAGTCACACAAAGGATTTATCAGGAATCCAAAGATGACATGTTGATGAGAGTGATGCTCAGAAGTCATTCAGCCTACTGTAGTAGGTATTAACTTGAATAATAAATACCTTTGGCTCATCTTCTAGCTGAGGAAAACTTCCTCTGGACATAGAAAGTGGGCTCTGAAAGAAATGGTTTAGAAAATGTTTTTAATGCACTTCATTAACCCTGTGTTCAGAGCTCAAAGACCAAGGCAATTAACAAACAATTATGCAACAACAATATGCAACTCTTTTATAAGTGCCTTGGTGAATGCATATGGGAACGTGACTTTCAATTGACTGTGACATCCCGGAAAACAATTCAAAGTTCCCTACTTTAATGCATTGAGGTAATTCGTCCCTTCTCCCCAAAGGGGAGCCATCCGCCGTTGTGGCTAGGGAGGTGAGCACGATTTGCAAGAATCTCCATAGGGGTCTGGGCAAGTGGCACCTAAATGGGAGTGACTCCTCCTTAGGAGATAAGGACTCCCATTTCTGTCAGGAACTCCCTAACTCATTCCACATGGTGGCATACATGGGATTATCAGATGTGAAGAACAGTATAAAAACAAGAGACTTGGCTGAAGAAGAAATTCAAATATACTGTTACAAACAAGAAAGAGAGTCTGTCTCTAAAAATAGAGGCCACCAGTTAACTGAGACAAAGAGGCTGAAAGGAAAGCACACACTGATGCAAAATGGAGCAGAGAGATGCATACGCAAACAGGGGAAGCCCCCTGGCAGCGTAACACCTGAGAGAGGCAGAGTGAAATAGAAACGCATAGCCTGCAACTTTCGGACCAGCTCTGAGAGCGAGAGCAAGACGCTGGACACCAAGCGTCGATAAGGAGAGAGAAACCAAGGAGATGGGAACTCCAATCAAGGAGGTGGCTTGACCACAAAGACTTTGTGGTGGGCAGTGTATCCATACAACAACGCAACTAAAACGCTAAACTGCAAAGTCAGCGAACCGCCAGGATACCCGCTGCCTTACCAGGTCGAACAGAGAGATAGGCCCGAGAGCGGGACACTGGATAAGACGAGAAGGTTATGAATGCATACCACCAAAGTGAACACAAGTGAATCCAGACCCCCGAGATGTTCCCCCACAGTTTGCAAGGTAACGGGGAGAACGGGAGAACCGGAAGACCGGCGGCGAAACATTATGAAACAGGAGAACATCGTCTCAGTGGAATTGATGAGACAATGAAATTAAAGTCGAGGAAATTGAACTCTAATAATGTGAGATAGCGAATCACCATGAAAGCTGGAAAAGAGACCATTAAGATTGAGCCTCAAGTACCCTGGGAAGAGGGGAATGTACCACATATGTTAAGAGGCAGAGACTGTAAACCAGAAAGAGAATTTTATGAAGGGAAGACAAGTGAAGCCCATAAGAGAAAAGATACACAAACCAAGTCACCCCAAGAGGGGGGGAACATTGCATACCAAAAGTATATATCACAACTATGTAAGAATATACTACAGAAGTACAAAATGCACTTCACTTTGGAGCAACCCATAAGCCAGAGAATTTATAAGGATTCCTGGAAAACAATCACTAAGGAGGAGGGATAACAAAAATAACTTGTGAAAGAGTTACAAGACTGTATACAGAAATTGACTAGAGACTTTTTAAAGTTAACATACTAAAAAGAAGTCTGAAGCAAAGGAGAAAAATTGGGTGAAATGACAATCAGGATAAGGGAGACATTCTCCTGAACTTAGTTTGTTAGGCTAGTGGAAGGATCAGTTAGGATTAGTTCTCAGACAGCAGACTTGTTTTCATTGTATGACTTCCTGATGATGAACGACCACCTTAGTGTTTTATATAGCAAGGGAACACCCACATAGCAATTGGAAAAGTTAGGTCTTTGTTCAATAATTTAATAAAAAAACAAGCGGAAATATCAAAACAGTGGCCCTCATTACGACCCTGGCGGAAAGTGACTGACCTGACCGCCATAGCGTAAATAGCGTTTCCGCCATTGCACGACGGAGCAAAGTGCGGCTCATTCCGACCCATCGGGCACGAGCACCACGCCATGGCGGAAATGCAAAGTCCGCGATGGCGGAAATGACCCCAAAACGGCCCACACCGCCGCCGTACGGCACCCTAGGTGCAATTCCGCCACCCATCTTAGCGGTCACCGCAATGAGCGGCAATCGGAAAGTACGGTGACCGTAAATATACGGAAACGGAAGTAAAAACATGGTCCCGGAACGGGAAACAGCACGCCGTACACCTATAAAAACACAATTTCCACACAACCATTAAAAATACTACCCTGAGACTCATCCCAACCCGTCATCCACCCTAGTGAAACCAAGAAAAATGGGAAAAGTAGCGAAGAAAGCGTGCGACCGCAAGCGGCAGGTCCACTTCTCCCGTGAGGAACTCACCGTGCTCACAGAGACCCTCCAGGAGAATGCTGCCGTCGTCTTCTCGACGCAAATGACCAGGACGGCACTTGCGAACAAGAAGGCCATATGGGCCCTGGTGGCACAGCGGGTAAGTGCGGTGGGGACCGCACCCCGCAACCCACAGCAATGCAGAAAGCGATGGGACGACTTGCGGATACGCGTACGGAGCATACTATCCGCCAACCGTAACATTGCCACAGCTACCGGGGGAGGATCGGAATCACCCATCAAGTTGACCCCCTGGGAAGAAATCTGTGCCTCCACCATTGGAATGGAGAGTATAGAGGGAGTCGGAGGGATGGAGAAAGGAGTGCAGACATCCGAAGAATCAGGTAGGTGGGCCAAATTAAACAATGCTAAATCCACAATGTCCAATCATGTGAAGTACCATGTGTCCACATAGTGCAACAGTAACACATGTCCAGGAGAACGTCCACATACATAGGCCTGATAGCACACTTTAAAAGTCACATTAAATACATAAATAATTAAAAATCCTAAAAACACCCTCTACACGTGCAGCAGGCACACCCTAACTGCAGGCTGCAAAACAACTGCATCCTCAATCCACACAAAAATGAAACCACCTCCACGGCCCCAACCCAAATCACCCTCAGGTACCACCCCAATGCATGTGATACATTGCCATTCCAATTTCCACAGACCCATTTATAACGCTCGCCCTCCTTTACTCCACCACAGGGTGCGATTCAAACGACGAGCTCCAGGACACCCCTACCAGCACACCTGCAAAGAGGGCCAAGACCAACGGCCAAAGACCCTCCACCTCAGCTGCACGCATCAAGTGGCAGCACACAGGAGGGAACTTCAACGGGCACCCCAGCAGCCAGCATGCCCACAACAGCACCACCACAGGTCCCCCCAATGGATGCCACAGAAGGCACTGCTTCTGGTGGCAGCAGCACCATAGGTGACACTGCATTAATGGCAGCATGCTCCGACACAGAAAACGGGGATGTCGAAGTAAGATCCATCCATGACCTGTCTCAATCCCCCTGTCTGTTCCATCCCGTACACCATGAGGATACCACGCAGGGGCACCCACAAGATGACGACTGGCCATCCCCCACAAGCCCTGTGGCAAGGCAACATGAGGTGACCAGCCCCTCTGTGACACCACCGCAAATGGCCATGGCACAGCAGAGGCAACAGTCCCTCGACCAGGTGATCGTGCAACAGCAGCAACTGGCCACGCTCCTCAAGGACCATGCTGATGAATGTGGGGGCACTAAGGCAGCCATAGAAACATCAACTGAGACACTTAGGGCAGAAATGGAGAGAAGTACAGAGACACTAAGGGCACAAATGGAGAGAAGCACCGAGAGCCTGAGAGTAGAAATGGAGAGAAGCACCGAGAGCCTGAGAGTACAAATGGAGAGAAGCACCGAGAGCCTGAGGGGGGAACTGCATGCGACGTCCAAAGACGTATGTGCTGAACTTGCCGCTGTGCGCCGTGTGCTCACTGAGCTCTCACAAACCCTTAGGGACATGCATGGACGTGAGCAGGCAGAGACATCATCCGTTGCAAGTTCCGTCCAGGGCAGCCCCCAACGTAGATCTGGGAGGAACCTGCGCTCCACAGGCAGGAGTGCCCCTGATACCCGGAGAGGGGGCTTGCAATAGCGACTGCCCACTGACAATGAGCATCTTTGGACACTGGTGTTCGGGGGGGAGGTAGGAGGGTGGAGGGGGTGTGTTGGGCTCACTTGGGTGGCGGGTCGATGGGGTGTGTAACATGATTTCACATATGCCATAAACAATGCACGATCATCCAATGAGATGTGTGGACATTGATCTTTGTGTACGAGGCCATTATAGGCGTACAGTCCATATTGTGCATGTTCCAGACACACACAGTGCCACAAGTCCCGTGTCCATGTATCAGCCACCAGGCGTGAGTGCTAGAAGCATGCATCTATGATATGCTGATGAATGTCACGGCCCTCCTGTGCCTCGCAGACTCCTTAAGGTGCTGCCACATCCCCACCCTCATCATGGCCATCTTCAGGTGCTTGCAGTTCTGCGTCAGGGGGCATGGGCACATTTCTACGTACGCACATGTTGTGTAGCATGACACATGCCATGACCATCTTTGCAACCTTCTCATGGTGGTACAGGAGTGCCCCGCCAGACCTGCTGAGGCAGCGGAAACGAGTCTTCAGTAGGCCGAATGCCTGTTCTATGACTACACGGGTACGTGAGTGGGCATGGTTGTAGTCCTCCTCATGCTGGTCCTGTGGGTTCCGGAGTGGTGTAAGGAGCCATCTCTTCAGTGGATACCCGGCATCACCTGTATGTGGACAATAAAAGATGTTTGTGGAATGACATTGCTACGTACGCACCCCCCCCCTTCCTGCCAGGTCATTGCCGCATCACATACCCCACATTATCATGCTTGAAATGAGACTCACCGAGTAGCCAGGATCTGTTCCCTGCGTGTCGCTCCATGTAGCGTGGTATTGTAGAGTTCCTCAAGACCATAGAATCATGGGTTGATCCAGGAAATCGGGCACAACAATGTGTAATGATCCTGTTGGAGTCACACACCATTTGTACATTCAGAGAATGAAATTGTTTTCGGTTGCGGTACTGGGCCTCCATGGCATGTGGGACGACCAATTCCACATGGGTGCAGTCGATGGCACCAATGCAACCCGGTATGCCGCCAAGTGCATGGAATCCCACTTTTGCGTTCGTAATTTCCTGCTCCGAGCGTGGTAGAGAGATGTAGTCGTCTGCGTGCCTCAGGAGGGCATCGAGCACTTGCAATAGTGTCCGTGAGAACAGTGGCTGTGAAATGCCATGCAACTGTCCGACTGTGTGCTGGTAGGTGCCTGTGGCCAGGAAGTGGAGTACAGACACCACCTTCAGTAGGGGTGGGATGGCGGTTGGGCTATCTATCATGCTGACAAGGTCAGCCTGTGTCATGTCCACAATGGCGGTTATGGTGTCCCGGTCCAAACGGTAGAGGGTGTGGATCTGCTCATCAGTGAGGTTGAACGGATGTGCTCGGAGGCGTGGGATTGCGGGCTGCCTGCGTGGTGGTAGTGGCTGTGCTGGCGGCCCTTGCTGGCCCTGCCTTGCCCTCCTCCTCCTCCTCCTGCGTCTCCTCCGTGCGGCCGGTTGTTGTAGTAGTTGGGGTTCGTCTTCTTCTAAAGTTGGAGTACTTGCAGTGCTATCAGGTCCACCAGGGCCAACATCGCTAGTCCTGCCGGTAGCATTTCTGAGTGGGTGTGGTTGTGGGAGGGGTTTGGGTGTGCAATTTATGTGTTTTCAGGCTGTATAGCCTCCACCTGTGGTGATTCATTCCACCTGTGCAAGCTGCAATCCCCTTTGGGCGAGCACGTCCCGCACACAACGCTGCAATTCGACGAATGGCATCTTGCTATTACAATCATGTATTTGTTCCCGATGGCAGTGTAATATTGGTTGATATGTTCATTCTGCTATGGTCCCATTGTTTCACATACTATCTTTGCAGTCGCGAACAGACTTGTGAAGGGTCAGTGGAACGTAGTACTCGAGTAACGGTGGACCCTCATGCAACACTGTACCGAGGTTCACCGACGGGCGGGGCGTCCCATTTGTGAGTGAAGCCAGTTGCCATTTTCACACACAGCCGCACTAGATGGATTAATTTGTGATTTCAAGCGGTCACAGATGCCTTTTCGACGTTATGTTGCAAATGAGGAATTCGAAGGACGGCGCTTTCGGTTTTCAGCTAGCGGCGAGGAGATGCCCACAGGTCTGACTGCAAATATAACGTTCTATTGTTCAATGTCCTTGGGACAGGGGCCATGGCGAGAATGCAATGATTGATATGAATAGTATGGGATGCGCAATAGCGTAGTGGACGATGAGGCCGGACGTTCCCAAATACATGTTACTTCACAACACTGGAATTACGGGCTGGAGCACAGTGGATTTTGCAGACTGCATAACGCACAGACTCAATGGAAATTTCACATGTTATGTGAGTATGAAATCAGGCGTTTTCATTACGGGATGAGGGAATGATGTATGGATGCATGGACAGATGATTTAATACAGAGTTTGCCATGTACAGGGCTTCTTGGAATCTATCCACCTCCCCTGCGCTATGTGATGCAGTGCTGCCATAGTGGGACCATCGTCTATCTGCCCTTGTTGAACCCTCCCTGTCTCGACGCGCCTTCAAACACTTGTGTCTATGCACGTTACTAATCCCATCTGATGGATTCTGTTTTAACAGACGCATGCACAAAAACACTCGTTTGTAATAGTGTTTTCACCTCGATATATATAGTTATGATTCGCAAGTGGTTTTTGGGTGGAAATAATCCTTTGGAGTGGGCTAGCATGCATATGGCTGTGGATTTAGTGTGATCATTGAAGTGAGTAATTCAAATGAAGTTCGGATGCCCATACTATTCTTTTTCATTTCATTTGGGTGACAGGTATCTCCTCCCCTTTTGCCACTGCCATCTGTATGCCACGCCTGCAGATGGATTTTACTCCCGACACCTGCTGCTTCGTTTTAATCAGTGGAGCACCATTTTGATTTTATGGGACGATCACCAATGGGCCACATGCCCTTACGCAGTACTAGTGGCTAGGAGCAACATTTCGGCCTTTCAGCTGGACTAGTGCCTACCTAATGGGACGGCCCTGCGGTTCTAGGCGCTTCCATGTTGCCTTTTTGAACGTGAATGTAGCCCCTGTGTACCATGAAGGAACAGGGCGTCACACAAGAAGAAGCTGGTCATTTATTGCGGATGCAGCCCACAATGATGAAATATATTTTGGAGTTCATGACCTAATGGCTGTATGGGCTTGGTGATTTTGTTGTCCATTAAATTTCTATTCTGATATGAACCGTGTAGCGTTCTTCTTTGCAAGTGATGTAGCATATTCCTATTTGTGGAGCGATGTATTGTGAGGAGATCTGCATTGGGTTCCAGCTTCGGAGTATAGTTGCGTGGTACTGTACTGGGCACGTTTGCCTACGAAGCCCAGTGAGGTCAGGGATAGGGGCTGCCAATATGACTGTTTTAATGATGTCATGCTCAGGGGCGGGGGATTAGCATTTGTGTAACAGATGCCGGTCAGCCAGGTGGATTGGTGGAATGATGTGATTATCAGAATATGGCTGGTCACAGGTGCCTGTGTTTGCGTGCGTTTCTTGGAGGGAGACTGAGGTCATGTCCATTTGAATAGCTTCTGTATTCGTGCCATCTGTGCCCTGCAGCTCCCATTGGCCCCTCTTGAGATGAGCCTGGCTGCTCAGTCACTCTGCCAACTTGTGTGGTACATGCTTATGCTGATGGTTGGTTTGTTTACTGGCAGGAGTACAGGGCTGGTGCAGTCTCACTCAGGATACTGCTTTGAATGTTGCCTTACACTGGTGTCAGTCGATGGGGGGGCCTGTTTTTGTTTGTCTCATTTTTCTGTTCATGTTGCTGGACTTGAACCTTCACATGCCTGTGCTGCATCAGTGCGGCAATGGTGCCATGGCAAATATGGATGGCCACTCACAAGGCACTTGGAGCCCCTAGATTCATTTGTTCGTTGGCATGCATGGGTGACTTGTACATTTCACTGGTTGCATTGTGTGACTTCATTGCACCTACGAGGAGTTGTACAATGTGGCCAGGGAGTGGTGTACAGGCACTCAGTAGGGCCGTTTACGGTTGGTTCGCGATGCTGTACTTCTCACCATGGCGGAATGGTACTTTCCGCCGTGCTTGATGGCGTTAGGTGCATGTCCGCTAGGGTCAGAATTCGCGTACCGTTGCGCCATGGTGGTAATTACGGTTTGGCATGGCGCGCGTGCGCGTACTTGGTGCAGTTAGCGTTGGCGTTCACTACGGTGTCGCTAATGGCATCGTACTTTACGGTGACGGGTCATGATCGCACCGAGCGCTATTCGATGGCGGTATTGCATTTCCGCCATCGTTTTTCGATTTCCGCAAGGGTCGTAATGAGGGCCAGTGTCTCAGTCTCTATTCTGACCCGGCATAATATCTAAATTGATCATCAATATGGCTGATTGTCTATTGAAATAAAAATATGTCTTGGACTCCATTGGACTCGGAAATGGACATTTGATGCCAAATTCTGTAACTGTGGCACAGAGAGGGGCATCTGCATGTATTTTATGTCATGGTGCCTTAATATCATTCCTAGCTGGCCGGGGATTAAGAACTAATAGACCTGGTCCTCAGCATTGATGGCCAGCTCAACTGAAAGCTATTCTTCTTAAATGAGTCTTCATTTTACCAGATTCCTGTTCACTAAACTCAGATTGTGAATTAAGAAAAGCTTGGACTCTGGCAAAAAAGCTTGTTTCATGAAACCTGGAGTCCAAGTAACCTCTCCAGGGTGAAGACTGGATAATAGAGATGGGGAAACTGGCCACAGGGAGCATGGGAATCATGAGAACTTCAAGTGAATGTGTGACAAATTAAGGGATGCGTAGGAGGACTGAATATTGGATTCAATCTTTACTATTTTTGTCCACCTTTATATTTATAGTCCTCATATGCATACCAACTTCTTCCCTTGTGCTTTCTGCAATTGTGAGGGAAATATGTTAAGATTTGTTGATAACCATCATGTTGCCTTATCAACTCAATGCTACCTGCTCTTTGATGAATTTTCGGTTACGTTTTAGACGATTTTGTAATGCTGTTGCTTCCGTGGTCTGTTAATGATTATATGTTTACGCTATTGTGTTTAACTGTAGTTTATTAACTTCACATTTTTCTACCACACTTCCAGACCAATAACAAAAGGTAATGTGCAGTTTTTCATTGTACTTCAGGGGAATGCAACCTTTGTCTCTCCGGATGTTTTGGCCTACAACTAGGGATGGGCAATATTGACCAAAAGTCATATCTCAATATGTTTGTGTGGGTTAAATGCTCAGTTGTTAGCCGCCAACTACATGTGAGATGTCACATACAATTTTATTAATAAGACACTGATCAAAATAAAGTGCAAATACAAGGTTACTCTTCCTGTTTGAGAATACACAGAGCTGTGTGACTATCAAAATGTAAATACAAAATGGTAGTTTAAGTAATAATGGATATATATGTATGTAACTCGATGTGAATGATATTGTCTCATCTTATATCGATTCTGAAAGTGTATTAATATATTTCCAAAAGTTGATATATCGCCCAGCCCTACCTACAACTCCCATCTGCCCTTCGCCATATAGTCAAAGGCGAAGGATCATTGGAGCCATAAGCCAACACCTCTAGAGAGTCACAGGCTGCTTACTCCTAATGTACCTAAGGAACAGGCTGCTTACTCCTAATGTACCTAAGGAAAAATGTATTTGAAAAATCAATAATGGCTTTCTCTTTACATCTTGGACATGGAACATTGAAAAAGAGTCCACGAGACATACCCAAACTTTTTCCTTATTCCGCACTCACCTGCTCCCTCAATGCCATCAGCTCATGTCTTTGAACCTGGCTCTGCCCTATTTGCATCCCTCTGTAATCTCCATCGTTACTGCTACATTATTGATTGCCAATGTGTTGCATATGAAGTACTCCAATGCTCATGAAAAGAGGGGCAGGTCATATTGTTAAAGTGTATTAAATACATATTTATTAAACAAATTTATTACAGAGTTTTCACTGACAATAAAATGTGATTCGATTCCATATGTAGTCCTATTTCTAAATTTGATGGCTTGGTGAATAGCAGCGGTTTATCCTATAACCTACTGTTTACATCAGGAGTGTCCAACTCCAGGCCCCCAGGGCTGCAAACATGGACTTTTTCAGGATATCGCTGATTAATATTCATAAGTTAAATTAACATGAATTTAGAAATATTGTATGCAAATTTATCTCATGAATATTAATATGGGATAGCCGACAATCTGACATGTTTTCCGAACCTCATTGCCTGCAGTTGGACAACCCTGGTAAGCATAGTCAATTAATCGATTCACTTCCGTCTTTCATTTCATTTAATACATGACATATTTTCATGCTCCATAGATCCTTCAATGCCAGAGTTCCTGAGCTTGAAGAATGTGCAGAAAAACAGAATCTCCCTTGAGTGGACGCCTGCTGCAAATATGACTGGTGCAGACTTCATTTACAACATCACATACAGTAGTTCACAGGGGGCTTGGAGTGTCACAAACAGCACTGCCTATGCCAACCTTGTGAGCCTGGTACCTGGGACAAACTACACAATACGCATTGTGACAGTCGCTGCTGGTAATTATACCAGTTTGCCAGGTATCATATCTTCATACACAAGTAAGTTGAGTTTCTGTTTTTGTATACTGTGTTCATGAATTCCCTACACTGATTTACTTGTTCTCTGACATTGTACCAGCAAATATGAATTCAGTATTTCCAAAACCTATGGTGATCTTGTGAATTTATTTTCTTTATTAGCAATAAGCTAAACGTAATAGTCCAAGAGCTGTTCACTACGCCCACTGCTTCTCTACAATGGTAAATATAAGGCAGTTGTTAAAAGGAGCTATGATGATAACAGGACTGCCCCAGTTCTTTTGCTACAGATGCTCACTGTGATTTTATAGGTGTTGCCATCAGCACCCCTCAATATTCCCAATGTGATGTCCTTTGCCTGACTCGCAATTATTGATGCTTTAAACCTGAAACAAAAATGACAAAAATTAAGATTTTCTGTTTTTATGAAACAGTCTATACAATCCATGTACACGTGTTTTTGATGGAAAGATGCCATCATATGCCTCAATGTTTTGCAAATACTTAAATGTCAATGCCCCTTTGCCTGCAAAAATTGCTAAAACATAGAAAAACATCACTACTGATGTTTTTTCTCCAAATATGTGTCTGTGTAGTGGTACCAAGGTGTGTTTTCTGGGAATATTTTCCTTAAAGAAATTGTTACTTGGCTGTATCCAATCTTAACCTAGAAACATTGAAATGGTTATTCATTACGTAAGAAAAGTCTAATCTTGAACCATAACGTTAAGGATATCAGCTTTACTTTTTCAGCATCATTTATTGCAAGAGTTGGCAGTGAAATAAATATGAAATATTGCAGAAAAAATATCAAACAACTGTTTGATTTAAGGCACAAAACAGCCCCATATCATCGCTGCTCTCTGTGATCCAAGAAGGAAAAAATCCTCTACATGAAAATTGAATACGACCAGATCCATCACAATGCAAAACATATATCAAAGATTACAACAAAATTATAATATTCTGTATAAGTACCTGCCAGGGTCATGTTCTTGGCCTCCCAGCCAATGGGTAGGCTCAGAAACGGGGCTTAGCCACATGGTAAAGCCCAGGCTGTGAGCCTCCTCAGAGCTGGAGGCCGCCATCTTCCCCCTCCAGATAGTGATGTAAGTTCCCCTATGTGCCCTGCGTCCGAATTTCCCAACCCCCTCCCCTTATCCACACATTTCGCCCCCTCTCATCCCTGTTCCACTTCCGTTCTGCTTCTATGTCCCTCGCTGGTGTTGGGAGCACTAGTGTTCCCGGACTGTCCAGACACATGAAAAGGAAGAAGGGACAACATGTAGTCCCTTCTCCCCCTATCCAGGGTGCCCATATTTTTTTAAATGTTTCTTTTTACGTTGCAAAATGGCGTACATGTCCTTTCTCAACTTAAAAAAAAACACTATTAGTATCCCGGTACAACTTGCTGGAATACTAACAGCAATATTAGCCTCACAGGCGGAGGGGCATTACTGGACCTGGTGCTTAAGTGCAGAGCAGTGATGTTACTATTATTAGACCAACTCCATGAAACGCCATATTATGCCGAGATATTTTTAATTCTACTGCTACTAAAAACGACACAGCTTCCAATTATGTTCCAGGAACCTTAAAAGGTGTCATTTGTAAAATGTGCCCGATGGTCAAGAATAAAAACATAGAATTTCTATGTGGTAAAACATATGTTTACTTTGTCATTTCTTCAGATTTAAAACTACAATGTTCCTACAAGTGAATGTTTAATGTTGCTACAAGGGAATATGCTTGTAATAAATTGAATGTTGGTAGCTCAATCAGTCCTCTGCACAAAAATCATTTTAGGGTGATCAAGAATTGTTTGCTTCAGAAGGCTTTCGCTGCACGTTGGCAAGAGAGACCTCTAATTTGAATCTCAGACAGATAAGAGGCATGGGGCCTCATTAGGACCATGGCAGTAGCCACCGCCAGTAATGATTTTTTTACTGGGTCCCAGCAAAGGGCAATAACTGGGTCTTTGAGACCTTGGCGGACCCGGTTATTGCCCTTTTCTGGGATCTGGTAAAAATCAATCCCCATTCCCTTTTGAGTCCCATAGAGCTCAGTGGGAATGGGGATGATGCTAAAGACGGCCCGTTAACGACGTGTACGTTGTTAGCATCCTGGCCTGCTAGCAGGTCCCGCCATTCACATCTGGTCTGACCAGGCGTGAAAAGCGGGACCCGGTAGCAGGACTCGTAATAGGGCAGCCCGTACTGAACGGTGCCGGTCCCGTACCGGCACCGTTCATTACGGGACCGCCAGGGTCCTAATGAGGCCCATGGACATTGATGATTCCAAAACTCTGCTTTTATGACAAAAAAGGTCTGGCTCAATTCTGATACTCACATCTCTGTTTTCTTTCAAAATAATTAGGGATTACGTTTGTTCTCCTTGCATATAATATTGATTGTGTCTATCGACTGCATTTACACGTTGACTGTTCACAATGAACACCCTTTTTCCTACACTCTCCTCCTCATCTAATTCCCTTTTTTGTCAAGGCATATTTTCATCAGCATGCATTTGTTTGCTCACAAAACACATTGCACTTTATATTATATTGGTTTCGTAACTAAGTAACTCCAAGAAATACCTACTTGGCTTAGTTGATATGTAAGGGTGAAGTTGTTTGAGAACCTCCCTCAACTTTTCAAATTCAAGCACTTCACACAATCAATATAAGGCACCTTTCATGCCATGTTGCCCTGGCTACCCTAATAAAGATATTGATATAATAGATGAGTTGTTTGTACTAATTGCTTTAATGTTTCAAACTTTTCATCTAACTAATGTGCCACATAATCTTTCACACAATATGAATATGTACCAACACCTCATTACATCATATGAAATGTATGAGTCTAATTGCGTGTGAACACTGCCTTACATGCACCATATTGACCCTTTACCAACCAATGAAACACAATGGCCCAGCCAAGGTGACAGTGGCCAACGTTTTCAAATGTGGAATCAGGCCGTCAGCCCTGCTCTCTGTAAACTCTCCAGTCCCTCTTACATTATTTTATTTACTTAGATTTTGGATTGCACTGCTCATAACAGGATTCTCATAATACATTGGCCCTCATTACGACCCTGGCGGAGATCCATGGTGCAATTTGCACCATGGACCATGGCGCTGAGCTGCCAACTCCGCCATGGGGGTTGGCGGACTTACCGCCCCATTCCGACCTTGGCAGGGCGGTTAGTCCCCAATCCCCATTTACCCTTCCCCATTCCCATTTTTGCCCCATAGGGTATAATGGGAGTGGGGAAGGCGTTAATTACGCCACCGTAAATTACGGTGGCGTAATTAACAACGAGTCCCGTAGCGCCATGGATTTTTCCGCCTGCAAAAAGCAGGCGTAAAAATCACCATGGAGCTACGGGAAGTCGTAATCTGGCGGAGAGGTACGCCATGCATTACGCTGGCATAAACCCATCTCCGCCAGGGTCGTAATGAGGGCCATTGTGTTAATTACAGACAGACTGGTAGAATTTGCCTCCCAGCATTTTGATGTACGGGTATCAATGTGCTCTCAGTGTGTTGGTTTATGCACCCTGGAGAGGTGCATTTCTTCAATTTTTCAATAGCAACAAATACTTGTTGGTTTTCCTCATTTTCATTCACTTCCTTACTCTTTTCTGCCCTTGAAGAGCTTGCTCACCATCTCATCGTTCTAGCACTCTGACATTACTATGCATGTGCATGCAGGTTTCAGCATAGAGATGGGCGGCGGCTCTCGCTCTCCACAAGGGATGGAGATTAGTTGGATCTGATTCTTTCAATATATGTGCCTCCACTTAAGGTTTCAATTCTTAAGCACATAGTGATTCTTTCTCTATTTTCTGTTTACCAAAGACACCTCAATCTTTTTTTAAAGAAAGTGCTTTCACATTACCTACAATGGAATGCACTGAATATTGTTATTTATTTAAACTGATATTAGTTTAATTCACTTGTGTCATCTATGTTATCTTCATATTCCAAGAACCCTGATGATCGCTAAACAATATGTATAAGTGTGAAACAAATACTGACTTGGATTGGAATGTAAAGCTACAAGAATGAAATATTTTTGCCTATCACAAGGCAGAGAATACATATTTTATTTAACTGAATGGACTCATTGCAAGCACCTATCCTTCCTTTAGTTATAATCACTTGTAAGGTGCATTCACACATGTACCAGTGCTGCCATTATATTGTATACATCCAAAACTATGTGGTGCTTCTATCAGCTCCCACTGCAGTTTAAAAGCTTATACTCTTGTGATATGTGGACATTTCATTGATGACATCCAGTATTCACTAAGATATAATCAAATATGCATTCCTTACTCCAGGCATTAAAAGAAATTGCTAGACAGCGACAACAATGTATTTATTGACCGAAGCACAAAGCGTTCTTAATTTGTCGACCTATGCCCTCTGACACTTAGGGCTACTCCTTCTTTCATTGTAGACAGTATACAGAGCAATATGTAGTGTAGTTTACTTTGTTACTGCCTGATCCTCATGCACATGCCTATACATTGTTGGTCCAGTTATGCTCCCCCTGGACCTGGTCAATCAGCCTCAAGTTGCTCTAACCTCAGGGGTACCCTGTTACCCATGTCCTCAACAGCTGGTGAGGTCAGGTAGGCCAGACTTCCTCTCTGGGGTGCCAAACCAGGAATTCCAAGGCAGTGCCTGTGGGTTCCTAGGGAGTTACCAGGCATATCCCGGTGACCCCAAATGCAGTTCCTGATACATCTGTGAAATCCATTATGATTTGTGTCTCAATGCTCCACCAATTTAGAGTTTTTAAGAAATCTGACCTTTTCCTCCTTAGGGCCTGAACGGATACCACCTGGGAATATTACTGTCATAAACAATCACTCAACAAGTTCCTTGCAGATCAGCTGGAACCAACCCCCTGGAATTGTGGAACTATACACTATCGCCATTCAAGGAGCCGTCAACCAAATCCAGAACAGCACAACTGCGCAGCCTGTTACTTTCACAAGCTTGCTCCCTGGTAGGGAATACACTGTCGCAATCACAACAGCCAGCGGCCAGTACAATGAGACATCAGATCCAGTGACGGGAGTAACATGTAAGTACATATGTTACAGTGTACAGATTTATTGTCAAAAGTGTCAAAACAGCCACAATACAGAAAGACAGAAAATAATTGTTGACTTCAATGTGAATTTTACCTGCACGTTTATGAGGTATAAGTAATAGGAAGTAGTTCCTCCACTTTACCTCCAAAACTTGTAGGTTGGAGGTGCTGCAAAAATGGAGGTAACAGAATTACCTCCACTTTTTTCCTGCACCGCAAAACTCGTAATGAGGCCCATTGGCTGTACTGTTTGAAGTAAATATGTAAAATAGGAAGCATCCTCATTGGCAATGCCTCTACACCTTATTTCATGTTTGTCCTTGATTAATCGAGCAATTTGATGTTAATGGTGATGATGTTTTAGATTAATATATTGAACCAATGATTTTAGGTGGCTAATGTTATGTTAGTATTTATTTATCACAGTACTGCTGTTTGATAATTGTGTTATTTACCATGATTATTTACTTGCTATTAATATTTGTGTATTGCATGGCTTCGGTGGGCTTGCTTCATGAGCTCCTGCCTTTACAATTTTCATCTTGTGCCTGTTCTTGATGCCCCTTCTTATGCCACTTGCATACAGCAGAAACATGGGCAGCACTGGTAGTTCCAGGACCAACAACCTATGGGAAGATACATGACAAATGACTCCTGGGAATCTGTGTGCTACCGCAGGGCAATGGGGAAATTGAAACTGAATAGAGTAAAATTAGTAAATCATAAAAGCATCTCACTGAACTATGCACATGTGCTCATAAATGTTAAAGGGCTACTGCAATGCTCAATGCACACTCAAATGCACCTGCACAATCACAAACAATATGGTGGGCTCTGGGCGGGGATGATCTGAGTGCGGAGACCTCACAAGTGAGACAGGTGCAGCAATAGGGGAACTCTTGGAAGGTTGTCACGTTCCACGGAATATCTGCTCTTAAAATGCCCATGAAGCATGAACACAGGGAGCGACGAACATGCTCTAGTGCAGGTAATATTGCTTTGTAGAATATTGGCTCTCGACCCATTACTTGGAGCAGTCCAGGAGGTATGGGGAATGACACCAATTGCTCCTGGAGACTCGTGTCATTACAAAGGAGGTGGCTTAATTGAAATGGGAGTGGTGGGAGTTGAGTTCCACTCCTGCCATTCCTCTAATGTTCATGATCTAATCAGTTGCATCCCTCGGAAATGGAGGGCAGAAACCGGTAGGAAACGATCAAGCCTCTAAGTATTTGATCCTGCATCCTAATATTGAAAAAATGCAGTTTCTCTAGTTAACCTATTTCTACACACATACACTCCAAGGACATACTATATAATATTTTGGGGAATATAGGCTTTCACACGTGCCCTTACTTGCTGGTACTTATGGACTTCAAACTAGCGTCTGAACAGCAATTGTACAGAATCCTAGCTGGTTAGACACAGGAAAACCTGACGCAGGAAGACACTACAGACTCTTCTGAGGCAGCTAGGTATTGTGCACTCATGGAAACTAGCACACCCATCGGGAGGGAGTATGCTGTCCACTGCACTTCACCTAACAGCTCATCCCATATCAATTACCTTTGCCTATGAAGGAATTGAAAGGATGGCATAACCAAAGTTGATATTGGCAATATTCAAATATCCAGCCACACGCTGGTACCAAAATAACTAAAGTGGATATTTTCAATGTTAATTTGAACGACCACGCTCTGATCTAGGTCACAATTTAAGTGTATCTGAAAAAGTATAGACCAACTAGGTGTTGACTTAACATGGTTCTCTTCCAAAATTGCAATCTCGCAAACCAAATGAGAAAATATCTCATAGTTTCTAACATTACACAAAGCCAGAGCTGCATGTGTCAACTGTTCACCTGGTGGTGAAGGTCATTATTCAAAAGACTTGCCTAGTGTTCGGCCCGGTGCCACAAAAGAAAAACCAACGGGAAGTAAATGTAAAAAGGCTCATGGGGAAGAATCTAGAAAAGCAATCCTGAAACCTGAGGAACGCAAATGGACAACGCACTGACATGCACTGATGAATAGAGCATCAGAAATATGACATCAACCTCCTCACACCCCAATCGAAGGCAGAAGATGCACTATTTAGGACCAGGCAGAGGTCTTTGGACACAAGAGAAAAGTATGTTACACTTTTTATGTATCAACTAAAAATACTTCAACTCTCCTACAAGATCTTTGGAAAAAAAGTGTAACGCTGGAAGGCTACAGGATGAGGAGCAAACTCTTTGAGGGATTCGGTAAATATAACAGCTTATAGCATTTTGGTGGTGAAGTAGACACAGAAGCTTAGGAAGATGTCCTTGGGTGACTAGACCCACTGAAGCTCCGTCAAGAAGTCAACTCATGCCTGGTAATAAAAGTGTCAGTATTGCGGCTCAATTTTCACATGAACACGGGCTCATCATCAGACCCAAGTGATCTACCACTTGAATTTTATAGCAGTCCAAGAAGGAAATAACTCAGTTTGAACAGATTCCCATGGGTGGGGAGACATCATATTTCTGCATTTAAATTCTGCACAAAATCGTAAAAAAGGCATCAGTCTTTTTTGTGTGCGGCCATTCAAATGCCGCAATTTCACATAGAACCTTTCAGACTAAAATGAACAGGGAAAAATCAAAGCAGACATAGATGTCCAGGAAAGGACGAAATGAAAGGCTTAGTCATGAAGGCCTACAATGGCCACCAAATCATGTAAGATTCCTAGCTATAATACTGTGAGTGATTTTTATGGTGGTCACCAGCAACATCAGTTCACTAATTGCTTTGATTGAAGTCACACTCTTGAGATGTGAAAATATTCATGGTGTGAAATATCTTTGGATGGATTACCTTCTTGACTATGTTGAGTCTGTCTCAGAGACCAAAGTGTACACATTTCTAATTAACCTTTGTTAGGAATGATTTTCAGTACTGCCAGTGGTGTGGGGTTTCTGAGAGGCCTACCAAGTGGATGAACTGTTTGGTCTTACCAAACACTCTCTGGGTATCGTAGGCTGAGCAGTAACGTAGACTAAGGAAATCAGGGCTAGGGTATTTAAGTACAATTATAACACTTAGAGGGAGGCAAGTATTTGTGGGCTACGCAGATGTAAAATACTCTCAGGCCGATTCATGGAATAATTTGCGCGGCGCAAGTGGCCAAAAACGTGCGAATCACAGTGGAATAGCGAAAATCGCAGTGCAAGTGCGAAAATCGCACGAAAAGCAGCGCACATCGATTCATGGAAGGCCGTGCGCGAGAAAACCATCGGATGTGCGATAAAAAAGTGTGCGGCGCACGTTGGCGCACAGGCCATCTAACTGCGTGCGCCAGGTCACAGCGAAAATCGCACAGGCCACAGCGAAAATCGCACATAGCGCGGCGCACGCAACAAAAGTAGGCGGAACACGGGGCGTAACACTCGGAATGGGGAACAACTTGCCAAAATGTGGGCGTCACGGGGGAAGTACAGGGTACAAGTGCGCGGAACGCCCACACGCTCGCCTACAACACGTATTCATGGAATAGAATAGGGCAAAAAAGCGCACGCTCAAACCAGCGCACAGGCACAAACACGACCGCCACAAGAAAGCAGGCGGTAGCGTCTCTGCGCCTGTAAGAAATGTGCACCAAAAGGTGCGCCAAAAAATAGCACCTATATACTGCCATGATGAATGTCCCATACTGTGGCCCTCCAGGACAAATGACGTGCAAAGGGGTACCCACAAACACGGACACCCGCTGACAAAAAATATGTGTGCGTGCATACCGGGGTGTGCGGGAAGTCTCACACGCGAATTGGCAGGGCATGTGAATTCCAGGGGTTTGCGGGAAGTTCCACACGCGATTTGGCAGGGCATGTGAATTCCAGGGGTTTGTGGGAAGTTCCACACGCGATTTGTCAGGGTACGTGGATTACAGGGGTGCGCGGGAAGTTCCACACGCGATTTGGCCGTGTACGTGGATTTCAGGGGTGCGCGGGAAGTTCCACACGCGATTTGGCCGTGTCAGTGGATTTCAGGGGTGCGCGGGAAGTACCACACGCGATTTGGCCGGGTACGTGAATTTCAGGGGTGCGCGGGAAGTTCCACACGCGATTTGGCCGGGTACGTGGATTTCAGGGGTGCGCGGGAAGTTCCACACGCGATTTGTCAGGGTACGTGGATTTCAGTGGTGCGCGGGAAGTTCCACACGCGATTTGGCCGTGTCAGTGGATTTCAGGGGTGCGCGGGAAGTACCACACGCGATTTGGCCGGGTACGTGAATTTCAGGGGTGCGCGGGAAGTTCCACACGCGATTTGTCAGGGTACGTGGATTTCAGGGGTGCGCGGGAAGTTCCACACGCGATTTGGCCGTGTACGTGGATTTCAGGGGTGCGCGGGAAGTTCCACACGTGATTTGGCCGGGTACGTGGATTTCAGGGGTGCGCGGGAAGTTCCACACGCGATTTGTCAGGGTACGTGGATTTCAGTGGTGCGCGGGAAATTCTACACGCGATTTGGCTGTGTGCTCCCAGGTATTCCCTGTACACCCTCCACGGCCCCTGCAGGCAGCACACACCACAGGGGACTACCCTGCACACCTGCTCATGTCACCCAGCACCCCCACCTCCCAGCATCCAGGGGCACCCTCCACCAGGCCCCCACTCATGTCTCCCACCACCCCCACCCCCCAGCCACCATGGGCAGCCCCCACCAGGCCCCCATTCATGTCTCCCACCCACCCCCACCCCCCAGCCACCAGGGGCAGCCTCCACCAGGCCCCCACTCATGTCTACCACCACCCCCACCCCCCAGCAGTGCAGGGGCACCCTCCACCAGGCCCCCACTCATGTCTCCCACCCACCCCCACCCCCCAGCCACCATGGGCAGCCCCCACCAGGCCCCCACTCATGTCTCCCACCACCCCCACCCCCCAGCAGTGCAGGGGCACCCTCCACCAGGCCCCCACTCATGTCTCCCACCCTCCCTCCCCCCAGCAGTGCAGGGGCAGCCCCCACCAGGCCCCCACTCATGTCTCCCACCCACCCCCACCCCCCAGCAGTGCAGGGGCACCCTCCACCAGGCCCCCACTCATGTCTCCCACCACCCCCACCCCCCAGCCACCAGGGGCAGCCTCCACCAGGCCCCCACTCATGTCTCCCACCACCCCCACCCCCCAGCCAACAGGGGCAGCCTCCACCAGGCCCCCACTCATGTCTACCACGACCCCCACCCCCCAGCAGTGCAGGGGCACCCTCCACCAGGCCCCCACTCATGTCTCCCACCACCCCCACCCCCCAGCAGTGCAGGGGTACCCTCCACCAGGCCCCCACTCATGTCTCCCACCCCCCCACCCCCCAGCAGTGCAGGGGCAGCCTCCACCAGGCCCCCACTCATGTCTACCACCCACCCCCACCCCCCAGCCACCATGGGCAGCCCCCACCAGGCCCCCACTCATGTCTCCCACCACCCCCACCCCCCAGCAGTGCAGGGGCACCCTCCACCAGGCCCCCACTCATGTCTCCCACCACCCCCACCCCCCAGCCACCAGGGGCAGCCTCCACCAGGCCCCCACTCATGTCTCCCACCACCCCCACCCCCCAGCAGTGCAGGGGCAGCCTCCACCCGGCCCCCACTCATGTCTACCACCACCCCCACCCCCCAGCAGTGCAGGGGCACCCTCCACCAGGCCCCCACTCATGTCTCCCACCACCCCCACCCCCCAGCAGTGGAGGGGCACCCTCCACCAGGCCCCCACTCATGTCTCCCACCACCCCCACCCCCCAGCCACCAGGGGCAGCCTCCACCAGGCCCCCACTCATGTCTCCCACCACCCCCACCCCCCAGCAGTGCAGGGGCAGCCTCCACCCGGCCCCCACTCATGTCTACCACCACCCCCACCCCCAGCATTGCAGGGGCACCCTCCACCAGGCCCCCACTCATGTCTCCCACCACCCCCACCCCCCAGCAGTGGAGGGGCACCCTCCACCAGGCCCCCACTCATGTCTCCCACCCCCCCCACCCCCCAGCAGTGCAGGGGCAGCCTCCACCAGGCCCCCACTCATGTCTACCACCACCCCCACCCCCCAGCCACCAGGGGCAGCCCCCATCAGGCCCCCACTCATGTCTCCCACCCACCCCCACCCCCCAGCCACCATGGGCAGCCCCCACCAGGCCCCCACTCATGTCTCCCACCACCCCCACCCCCCAGCAGTGCAGGGGCACCCTCCACCAGGCCCCCACTCATGGCCCCTATCACCCCCACCCCCCCCGCCACCAGGGGCAGCCTCCACCAGGCCCCCACCCATGTCCCCCTGCACCCAGGTCCTCACAATCACCAACCATGTGCGTAATGGTCAGCCTCCACAGCCAAAAGGCCCTACCAAGTAACCCATTCACCCACATGGAAATGAAAATTACATGTTACACCCCCAACGTACATAAAGCAAATGAACCCATGTCTGTCACACACAATGGTTGCAAATGAATTTGAAAACACCCAACATGACATGCATGAAACCAATGAGATGATACCACACAGTGAAGTATGAAAACAAAAATGTATTAAAAAAATATGAATGCAAATGAAATGAAACAAACTACAATGCCAATGAAAAAAAGAAAAGGTGCATGTTCGTCCCAAAAAATGAAAAACACCAAATCCAAAAAAAATGTACTTCAAAGTCACATTAAAAATGAAATCAATCCGACAGAAAAAAAATAAAATCCAAACACCATTGCTCCATGGAGAAGAAAAAATAAAATTAAAAAATAAAACAATCCAATGAAGAACTATGTACAAAATATCCAAGGGTCCATGAGCCCAACTGAACAAAGGAAACCTACAAAAAACCCTAACAAAAATGCAACTATATACAAAAAGTGGAGCTGTGTCCGTCGACTCCAAATCATAAGAATAAACAAATGAAACCTAAAACTAAAGAACTATATACAAAGGCGGCGGGCAAGTCCAGCGGCTCACTCCGTAGTGTTCCGGGCCAGGGCATCATCAAACTCCTCGTCTATGTCCCGGAGGCGGTCCTGTTCCATGGCCCCGAGGGTCCGCAGGGACGACGCCACCTGCTCCTCCAACCCCCTGCGGATTGCCTCGAGGCACTCGGCCCGCCTCAGGGCCCTCCGCATGGAGTTCTCCGCCCTGACCATCGTGAGCCGCTCCTCTTCCGCCCACCGCCGCTCCGCACCTATCTGCTGGCCCAACCGCAGCCACACGGAAGACACTTCCTGTCCTGGGTCCTCCTGCCCTCCGGCCGATGCCTGCCCCTCCGATGTTGATGGCCCCGAGCCATGATGCCTCCCACGTTGACTCTGCTGCTGCCTCCGACGCAACTGCCTCTGCCAGCACGACGGCATCCAGGCTGATGGAATCCACCGACGCCGTCGTGCACGTGCCCTGCCTGATGATGCCGGCACATCCTCCATCTGCTGGGGTACAGTTGCTGTGGTGTCCACCCCTGCTTGACCTCCGACTCCCGACTGTGGCAGGGATGGGATCCCCACCGAGCTGGCTGCATAGGTCAGGGCAGGTCCACAGGGGGCCCTGGTGGCATCTGGGCCGGAAGACGGCAAGGAGAACGACTGGCGTATAGCCTCCACAGAGGAGGAGAGGGCCGCCAGATTGGCCGACACATGCAGGAAACCCCCGAACATGGAAGATCCCAATTGGGCCACGTCGGCACGGTGCTCTTCGTGATGATGTGCGTGCTCCTCCCGGGAAGCACGCACGTCATCACGAATTGCACCCGCGCGCATCGCAACCCCAATCAGGACCTTCTCCATACGGACACGGGTCCCCTCGTCCGCAGGTGGAGGTGAGTCAGGTGACATGGACATCCCCTCTACCTGCGGACGGGCCTGGGACGGGGCAACCCTGCTGGTGCATGGTGGTGTACTCACAGGGTCAGGGACAGCGACATGCACAGGCCCCTCCACGGTGACCTGTGCTGCCTCCTGCCCCTGGCCCTGGACTGCACCACTTGCACCAGCAGGGATGCCCCCACCAGGCCCCATGTGTGCCCCTGTGGCGGCCTCCTCCTCCTCTGTGGAAACCACCAACCTGGATGGCTCCTCACCGTCTTCCACCGTAGCAGGCCCCTGTGGGGGCTCACCCACCCCTTCCGCTGCAGCCGTGGGGGCATCCCCGCCGCCTTGCTCCACAGCGCCGTCTCCGCCCTCTTCTTCACTAGCCGCTGCGTAGAGGGAGACAAAGAACACAAGCATCAGGGTACTGTACAATGGTCCCCTAGACAGGAAGCAATAGCAGATGAGTACCACTGTCAAAGTACACTTCCATCATGTCCCTCCACAACACATGGGTCAGTCCAGGCAAAACACACACAGTAACAGGCATGGTGCATGCCATGGACATTTCCATACATGTCCAATGGACTCTTGAAACATACAATGATATGGAACTCACATGCATCATGGGTCATGCCTATCACATGCACACACTTCACCTCAGTCACATCCATCTGGCCCCATACACCCCAAACACAGCGGATACAAGGGTAACTAGGCTGCATCAGTGAATCTGTGCATTGTCACACACATGTGTCATGCATCCATGGCATGCACAAGTCACAGACACGCAGGTCAGGCACACAGACATGGCTACCATATATGTACCTGCCATCAGCACCCATCCCTCACCCCCACCCATGTCCAGGAACAGAGACTGGCATGCTCTCATGTCTAAAATCTGCATAGGGCTCCCCATGTGGCATTTAAACACATGCAACAACCATGTGGTTCACACATCACTGGTCGCACATGCATTACCATGATGTCCCTGCACACATACATGCATACATGGCCTATGTCACACATACAGGCAAGTATCAGAGAACCAGCACACCGCAATATGCCCTGTCTCACACAGCAATGCTTGGACACTTACCGCTCAACTCCAGACGGGTCTCCCTCTCAAGGATCTGGGCGTGGAGCGCTGGGCGTACGCGTTCCAGGACCCTCATCTGGATGGAACTCATGCGGCCCCGGCCCCCCTCCACGAGGCGCCGGGCCTTCACGAGGGTCCTGGACCTCAAGTCCTCCCAGCGCTTCTTGATCTTCTGGACGTCGCGGGTTGCCACCCCCTCCGCGTTGATGGCAACCACACAGTCGGCCCAGATCCTCTCCCGTCCTTCCTTGCTGGCGCGGGATGATCCAAAGAGGGCATCATACTGCCCCAGGACATGCTCCACCAGGACACCAACTTCGGTGGCAGTGAAGCTGTTTCCCCTCTGCCCCTCTGGCCTGGGGTTGCCACTGGTGCCAGATGTGGAAGTGCCCGACATGGCAACCCCAGAGGCAGGTGTGGGTGGGCAACTGGGTCCTGGGGCTGGGCTGTGGAGCGATGTAATCCCAGTCGGGAGTCTTCAGTTCCAGCAGGGGTGGACACAGCAACTGGACCCCTGCAGATGGCTGATGTGCAGGCACCAAATGGCAGGGCACGATGGCAGCAGGCAGGCAGGCAGGCAGGCAGCAGCAGATGGCACGTGGGAGGCTGCTCGGGGCACTGGGGGGCAGAAATTCGGCCTTCTGGGCAGGAGCGTGGTCTTCCGTGTGTTTTTGCGTGGCCAGCTTGATACGGAGTGATTTGGCACGTGAAAATCCTGCACGTCAGCGTGAAATTCGAGGAAAGGCCCTTAGCGCGTAAGCGCGTCAGCACGCATACGTGATTCTATTGGACCAAAGGCCCTCAGCGCGTAAGCGCGTCTGTGACGTGACCCGCACGGGTGTTTCCCACACAGCACGTGATGACAGAGCACACGTGGAAAGACTGCACGTCAGAGTGTCATCGCGTGTAATTGGACAGCACGTCAGAGTGTCATCGCGTGTAATTGGACAAAAGTGTGCGTACACGCGATTGGCCTATGTACGTGTATATCAGGGGTGCGCGGGCACTTACACACGCAAGTACGTCAGCGCACCTGTATCCCGGGGTGCGCAGGAATTTCCACACGCTATTGGACTGGGTACTGGATTTCAGGGGTGCGCGGGTCACACGCTCGCCTACAACACGCGCAACGCATACATTTGCGCGCTAACAAAATAACAAGCTCAGACCCAGGATGAACATACCGTTCCTAGCAGCAGTGGGCGTGGGCTACCAAAGGAGGAGGAGGAGGATAGTCAGGGTCAGAATATTCACACCCAGAACCAGCCTTTTCGGGATGCCTGATGACCAGGTGTATGGGAGGTACAGGTTTCCACCACACATAATACTGGACCTGGTGAGTGAGTGGGAGGATGACCTCACATCACCCACCCTGTGCTCCCAAGCACTCAGCCCCCTGGAGAAGGTCCTCAATGTACTGCACTTCTTAGCCACTGGATCATTTCAGCGGACAAGTGCCATAGTGGGTGGGGTATCACAGACCACCCAGTCACGCTGCCTACACCAGGTCTTGAACATCATCACTGCACGCCCATCAGTCCGCAGGCACATATACCTGCCCAGAACACCTGCAGAAAGGCATGCTGCCGCCCTGGATTTTTACGGTGTGGCACGATTCCCCAAAGTGCTAGGTGCCATCGACTGCACCCATGTGGCTCTACGTCCCCCCAGGGCATCAGAGCACATCTATAGGAACCGCAAGCACTGGCATTCCATCAACGTGCAGGTAGTATGTAATGCCAAGGGAATCATCACCTCAGTATATGCCAACTATCCCGGGTCCACCCACGACAGCTTCATTTACCGAATGTCCACCCTAAACCGGGACCTAGAAGCTGGGCGGCATGGCGATACATGGCTGCTTGGTGAGTATGAATGCCACTGCACATGCATGCATGTCAGATACTGAGCAAGGTCACAACCCCACCAATGATACCAATCACCACCTCCACAGGGGACAGTGCCTACCCTCTCAGCCCCCACATGATGACGCCAATTCGGAACCCCACCACGCCACCCCAGGTAAGATATAACACAGCCCACATTACAACCCGGGGCATAGTGGAGCGCACATTCGGAGTGCTAAAGTCACGCTTTCGCTCCCTTGACCGTTCTGGCGGGCAGCTGTTGTACGCTCCCCCAGTAGTGTGCAGGATCATAGTGGCAGCATGTGTCCTGCACAATGTTGCAACACGCCGGGGCCTGGCCGTGGACATGGTGGTGGCCCCACATCCCCAACCACATGCACAGCCGCTGCGCATGGGAGGGGAAAGGGCACGGTGGGAGGCAGCCCGTACACAGCTAGTGGCTAATTACTTCACATAGAAATCACACCCCTGTGGAGTGCACACTGCCCTGGCACATTCCATCTGACAATCAATGATGACTCAACCTGACACTGATCCTGAATGTCTGGAGAATCAACCGTGAAAACCATATCAGCCTGAGATTGTTCACCTGGAAGTGTTACAATGTGTGCATCCCTACCCACACAGACACCACCAATGCAGTTTTGTGAAGAAACACATTCAAGCAGCTAAAATGAATACCCACTTGCAAAATGCAACAAGAGGACAGTGCCATGTCAGCCAACCCATCCCCAGCACCGCCACACGACACACCGTGCCATGGCATGCTATTTGCAGGTAAACAAAGTAATCCCCACAACATGACACTAGTGTCACAATGTACAGTGTCCCTAATTGAAACTTGCAACACCTGAAATGCTCACAGTAATGCAGGACCAACAACAAACTTGAGCAGGTACTACCATTAACATGACATCACAAATGTAATAAATTAGTAGTCTCACCACCTGGAAATGCCTGCACTCCCACCACTACCAACTGTGCAGTGTTGGCGCCATGTAGAGTTGTAGGTGCACTGCTGCCAACATGGACCCCATCTCCAAACTAGAGGGCCTTGTGTAGACATGAGGAAGGGACCTGCAAATTGGGAGGTAGACACAGATGATGAGTTACACATCAATGCAACATGCAGTGTACAACACAACAGCAATATGCACTAGGAATGTATACACAGTATTGACTAGACTACCCACACATGTAGTGGGAGTCCAATGTCACCATGTACGTCAATGTCACTTGGGCACACCCTTTGCAAGCCCATGGAAACGGGAAGCAGGAGGGGTGTGTGTGACTCAAACCCAAGCATCTGAACCAAAGACATGACAAGCCTGCATGTGCCCAGCCACAATGCAGCATATGCCCACAGGAACCACGGAAGGCAACAAATTGTCCCAAAAAAATTGGGAAAAAAATAATTAAAAATAAAAATAAAAATAAAAATAAAAATAAAAATAAATAAAAAATGGCCATTGATGGGCCCGGGGGGGTTGGGGAGGCCACCCAGGAGGTCCGAGGACAGGGTGCACACCAAAACCCACCTGTGTGGATCCTGGGAAAAAAAAACACCTCCATGGGCTCATGGCCCACACGGTTACCCTATTGTGGGAGTATCACTGCTGTCGCTATTATCACCCTGTGCAGCTGCATCCGGAGGTGGTTGCACTATGGGAGGCAGCCCATGCAAGGCCCTAGTCTGCTCCTCCATGGCTGCAAGCATGCGGGTGTGGTAGGTCTCGTTCTGGAGGATGAGTGTGCGGAGGTCCCCATGCAACAACTCACGGGATGCCCGGTCCTCTGCCCTCATTGCCTGCATCTCAGCTGAGAGCATACGGGTGAGACGCTCCAGCTGCTGTTCTGTCCTTTGGTGTGTTGAAGCCTCAAGCTCAACAAGAGTCGTCCTGAGGTGAAGGAGCTCCTGCCTCAGGGCTTCCCTGTGGCCCGGGGACTCTCTGGAGATGGCCTCCTGCAGAGTCGCCAGTGCCGCCCGCCTGTCCCTGTTGGACGCCAACATGTCCTCCCTGTGTGACTGGCAGGTGGAGTCGGTTGCCTGCTGTAGTCGCTCCATCAGCCTTTCAGGGGGGACAATGGAAGTGGCCACCCTATCCATGGCCTGAGCCATCATCTCGGATGATGCTGCCTGTTGGGTTGCCATACCGTAAATGGATTGCTCCCATGCGGTATTGCCAGGTGGCGTACGGCCACCACGTCGGCGGGCACCACACCTGTCTGGGGCAAGGCGAACTGCGCCTTGCTGTGCCGGCACTGCCTGAGGCTGCAGGACTGCATTCACCCTCTGATCTGCTGGCCCAGGAACAGGATCAGATGTCGCGGAGTGTGACCCTGCATCCGTAACCATCAAAGGCGTAGCTGCCAACACTGACATCCCCATTGAGGGTTCTGACCCTGGTGCAGGTGGGTGGGACAGAACAGAATCCCTCCCTGGAAAACTCACCTGCGACGGCACGTAGGTCTCATCATCCGAATCAACACCTGAGTACAGCTCGGGGGAGGTGCAGCCAGAGACACCCCTTGAGAGCACGACCTGCAGCACTTGTGGGTTCTCACCCACCACCACACCACGTCCCTCACTGGTGGTTGGTCGGCCCTTGGACCCCTCCTGGGTCTGCACCATCTCCACAACCCCAGCAGTATCAGGTGCGTCTTCCCCTGCAAAGACATAAAAACAAAGAAATGGAAACAGGCATTAGCACCATGGCACACAATGAGGGCTGAGAAGCAAGAGAACCAGTACTTGATTGACGCATGTCCCACATGACTAAAACCCTCCCATGCATGCACCCTCACTGCATATGAAGGGCAGGCAAATGGCACACACTGATGACACCAAGATGGAAGATGAACACATTTTCTGCATGCTGCCTGGCAGTGGCATCACACTTTGGCCTGTGATTTCCAGGTGAAACACACATGCCATCACACAGATGGCATGTACCATTGCTATTGAGTGAAGATGGAGAGGAGGGCAGCACCTATTCATTCAGTCCAGTTCCCGCATGTAATAGCTTTTCTAATTCAAACAGGTCAGATTTTTCACCTGGAGCTGCCAGTCGAAAATGGTCCAATTGGACAGGGACATGTGTGAAGAAATGATATCCAGGTAACAAAGTCACTCCACTTTACCATAGCCATGTCAGACATGTGACTAGAGGACTGCGAAATGCCTAGTAAAAGTGGTGGAATGCAAACAATCTGACTGAATGAACAGTGAAAAATAAGCAACAATGTTGTGGCAAGGTGACACTTCAAGGGCAACTGGCGTGCAGTTGGGCTAGATGTCTACTGTTGGCAGAAGGGATACTGCTATGGCCAAATGCAGCTGCACAGGATGTATTGCATGAAGCACATGGCTGACCCATACGACTCAGGCGCACACACTCTCACCTGGGACACAAACAGAAGCCCTCACACACACACCATGCACATGGATGACACACACATACATGTGCACTCACCGGACAATGCCTCGTAATCAGGCAGATCTCCCACGCCTTGGATCTGTTCCTCCGTGACGTAGGTCCCAGCGACTGACTCATGTGGAGTGAGTTCCATGTCTACTACTGGAGACCCACCTCCAGTCACTAGAGTTGTGGCATGACTTGAGGCCAGCTTACTCTTTGCCCTGCGCTTTAGGTCATTCCAGCGCTTATAGCAATCATTGGCTGTGCGCCTCACGATTCCAAGGGCACTTACGATGTCCGCAATGGTCTGCCAGTGTGCCTGGCGTTGTGCAGGTGTGGTCTTGGATCCTGCAACAATGACCATCTCCTTATCATGTGCGGACACATACTCGACAAGTGCATTCAGTTCGTCATCCGTGAAGCTGGGCTTCCTCGAAGGGCCGGACTGTGTAGCCGTGTCTGGGGCATCAGCCTGTGCCGGACCAGCACTCTTCCTCTTCCGCTTGGAAGGTGGTGGTGATCCTGAGTGTCCTGCGCCGCTCTGGACACTAGGGGCAGGAGCCCTGGTGGACTCTGTATCAGGAGTGTGGGATTGCACACTCAGCATGGGAGTTGGTGCAGGCATTGGCTCAAGTGTAATGGTGTCAGGGGGAATGTCAGCAGGATGGACTGCCCCAGATGCACGTGGCATGATGACATCAACGTGCACCAGCGCACGTGTCATAGGCCTGCTGACCTGGAAGTCAGCCATGGAGTCAGCCAGGTCTGGTGCCACAATGGGCTGGTCCAACAAGGGCTGAGCATGGATGGTGTCAGCCACATCAGCCTCAACGGGAGGGGGGAGGGGGGGAGATTATGGGTGCCCTTGACTGGTCCTCCACACATGGGGGGACAGGCTCACCCTGCAAGTAACGACCACGTCCCCTACCGGATCCACCACGGCCACCACTTGTGGCTCTTCCACCTTTGCCACCCTTACGGAATCCTCGCCTCCCAGCCATGGCACTGATGTTAATGTGCGTATGGGAGTGGCTGTAAACTATTGTCCTGGGCAATTGGGAGTCAAAGGGGTTGGGTACCAGATGGTAATTGTACCCTAGTGCTCTAGCAAGGCTGAATGTAACCCCTGGGGAAAGATGACTGGTCACGCTACGCACAGGAGCCCCAAAAAAGGGAGATGACGTGCACGCAACCCCTCCTAGACCACGTGTGCAGAAAGAAAAACCTGCACTACGCTGTGGCACCCAGTAACACAAGAATGAACGTATGCGTGTCACACGCAGCCTAGAATGACCTCTGAAGGGGTAGGCTACACACGGGGCAAGCACAGATGTTAGATACGTGCGTGACTCACCGTCTGCCAGGTAAAAGAGCGTGAAAAAGGAGCGCATTTGGTTGGCAACACCCCCGCCAAAAGAAGATTTGTACGCTGTCTGAGGGGACAGGACAACAGTAGAAGGGAACACTGTTTGAGGGAACAGGCCCAGGTAAACCAGTAAAAGAGAAAAAAGAGAAAAAGCTGTCAGAGGTAACAGGGAATAAGAACTTGAACCGCCGTGAAGTAAATCGCGTGTGAAACGACAAGAAGTACAGAATTCACCCACTCGCTCTCCACGAAAAGCAGGTACAAGGAAATGGTGTTCTACACGTACCTTTTATACAGGCCCACACGTCCAGCGTCACTTACGCGGCGTGTACGCGCTAGGGCCATTTCTACCAATTACACGCTTTGTCACTTCTGCGTGTAGGGCCATTTCCACCAATTACACGCTTTGTCACTTCTGCGTGTAGGGCCATTTCCACCAATTACACGCTTTGTCACTGCCGCGTGTACGCGCTAGGCCCATTCCCACCAATTACACGCTTTGTCACTGCCGCGTGTACGCGCTAGGCCCATTCCCACCAATTACACGCTTTGACACTCGGACGTGTCTTTCATTTTTTTCACACGCAACATTTTCAAACGTGTGCCCAATTCAACGTGCACGTGACTTCATAGACGCGCATACGCTGGCGACGCGTTTACGTGCTAAGGGCCTTTCCTCGAATTACACGCAGACGTGTTGGATTTTTCACGTGCCAAATCACTCCGTATCAAGCTGGCCACGCGTAAGCACACGGAAGACCACCCTCCTGCCCAGAAGGCCGAACTACTGCCCCCCAGAGCCCCGAGCACGCTCCCACCTGCCATCTGCTGCTGCCTGACTGCCTGCTGCCCACGTGCACTGCCATTTGCTGCCTGCACATCAGCCAGGGGTGCTGTTGCTGTGACCACCCCTGCTGGAACCGAAGACTCCCGACTGGGATTCCATCGCTCCACAGCCCAGCCCCAGGACCCAGTTGCCCACCCACTCCTGCCTCTGGGGTTGTCATGTCGGGGCAAACACCATCTGGGACCACTGACAACCCCCGGCCAGAGAGGCAGAGGGGCACCAGCTTCAGTGCCACCGAAGTTGGTGTCCTGGTGGAGCAAGTCCTGGGGCAGTATAATGCCCTCTTCGGAAGTTCCCGCGCCGACAAGGAAGGACGGACTCGGATCTGGACTGACATCGTGACTGCCATCAACGTGGAGGGGGTGGCAGTCCGCGACTGACAATATGTCAGGAAGCGCTGGGAGGACTTCAGGTCCAGGACCCTGAACAAGGCCCGGCGCCTCTTGAAGGCAGCGGATGCCAAGGGGCGCCGGGGCCACTTGTCGGAAGAACAGATGAGGGTCCTGGAACGCATATCCCCAGCGCTCCACGTCCAAGTCCTAGAGAAGCAGACCCGTCTGGAGTCGAGCGGTGAGTGTACATGCATCCTGATTGTGAGCAGTGCGTGTGGTGATTATTCGGTAGTGTGCAGGTTGCACATCTGTTTGTATGGGGTCGAGTATGGGTGGGGGTGTACAGGGCCGTGGGGCTGACACATGCGAGGGCTGTAATGTGTGAGACATGGATGGTGCTTGTGTGTGTAGGCTTGCATGCCAAATGCAGTTGTGTGAGCACACATGTTTGGATGAATGTTTATGTAAGTAGACATGTCCGTGATGTCACGCATGTATGTTGTTTTCGGCTGCATGTATCAGCACTGTGTACATGTGCATGTGTGTGTATTTGACAAGGGTGCAACAGTGATGCAACATGGATGCATGTGACAGCGGTATGTGGAAGCCTGATTGGCCGATGTGACATGGAGGCCCGTCTGAACAGTGCGACACTTGGCAGAGGTGTACACATGCATGCAAGTGGTGGTGTGTGTATATGTGTGGTGAACTTCCTGTGTTGCATGTGATGTCTGGCTCACCTTTGGCTGCTCATGCTGTTGTATGTGTAGGGATGGTGGTGGCAATTGCGATATGGCTGTGGTATGGCTCATGTGTGCGAGTTGTAATGACATGTGTGTTGGGGATTGTGATGACATGTCTGAGGTTTGCCAATGCCACTCATGTGCAACTGTCATGTGTGTATGTGTCCATTGTACAGTGCCCTGATGCCTGTGTTTTGTTTCTCCCTGTCTGCAGCATCAACTGATGAAGAGGGCGGAGAAGGTGCTGTGGAGCACAGCGGCGGGGATCCCACCGCCAGCCGGAGACGCAAGGCCCGGCTCCCCTCCCGTGTTGTCATCTCGTCGGGGAGTGAGGAGTCCGGTGCCGCGTCCCAGGCCGCAGCTGCCGGGGGGAGGTCCAAGAGGCGGAGGTTGGAGTTGGACTCCTTGGCAGCAGAAGGGGCAGCTGGGACCCCACAGGGCCCAACAGGGGAAGATGGCACGGAGTCATCCAGGTTGGTGGGGGGTTTGGTGGAGGAGGAGGCCGTGCAAGCACCAGAGACGGGGTCTGGAGGTGGGGATCCCACTGGTGCTAGTGGTGCAGTGCAGGACCAGGGACAGGAGGCAGCACAGGCCGCCGCGGATGTGCCTGTGTGCAATCCTGTCCCCGATCCTGTCCCTGCATGATCTTGCACCAGCAGGGATGCCTACGTCCAGACCCGTTTTCAGGCAGGGGATGAGCTGACGTCAACTGGCCTTCCTCTGCCTGCGGACGTGGCTATCCAGGTCCGGGTTGAGCCTGTCCTGGCTGGTGTGGCGTTGCGTCAACGGGCCATGCGAGGTGACCTGCAGTCTTTTCATGGAGCGACTGCACGTCATCTCGAATGGCTCGTTGACCACGTCAGCCTGCTGGGACAGGTCACCCAGGCCGGATTCCTCCGTCTGATGGGGCTTGCTCCGACCCCCTCCTCAACTGGACCCCCTAAGCACCAGTCGTCCTCTGTGCCATCTTCCCACCCATCAGTCACCTGGGTGCCCTGTGGAGCTGCCTTTGACGGTGCGGCCAGGCTGGTGGAGGAGGCATCCCTGCCACAGTCGGGAGTCGGACGTCCAGCAGGGGTGACCACATCAACAACTGCACCCCAGCCGGCGGAGGATGTGCAGGCAGCAGGAGGCAGTGCACGGGCAGCGGCACAGCAGCAGCAACGTGGTGGGAGCCATAAAGGCTCGGGGCCTTCAACATCGGAGGGGCAGGCATCGGCCGGAGGGCAGGTTGACCCAGGACGGGGTGTGTCTTCTGTGTGGCAGCGGTTGGGCCAGCAGATAGGTGCGGAGTGGCGGCGGGCGGAAGAGGCGCGGCTCACAATGGTCAGGGCGGAGAACTCCATGCGGAGGGCCTAGAGGCGGGCCGAGTGCCTCGAGGCAATCCGCAGGGGGTTGGAGGAGGACACGGCGTCGTCCCTGCGGACCCTCGGGGCCATGGAACAGGACCGCCTCCGGGACATCGAACAGGAGTTCGATGATGCCCTGGCCCGGAACACCACGGAGTGAGCCGCTGGACTTGCCCTCCGTCTTTGTATATAGTTCTTTAGTTTTAGGTTTCCTTTGTTTCTTCTTATGATTTGGAGTCGACGGACACTGCTCCACTTTTTGTATATAGTTGCATTTTAGTTAGGGTTTTTTGTAGGTTTCCTTTATTCAGTTGGGCTCATGGACCCTTGGATGTTTTGTACATAGTTCTTCATTGGATTGATTTTATTTTTCATTTGACTTTGGACAACATTTTTTTGGATTAGGATTTGGTGTTTTTATTTTTTTAAACGGACATGCAGCTTATCTTTTTTTAATTGCCATTGTAGTTTGTTTCATTTATTTTGCTTTCTTTTTTTTTTAATACAATTTTGTTTTCATACTTCACTGTGTGGTATCATCTCATTGGTTTCATGCATGTCATGTTGGGTTTTTTCCCATTCAATTGCAACCATTGTGTGTGACGGACATGGGTTCATTAGCTTTATGAACATTGGGGGTGTAACATGTAATTTCCATTTTCATGTGGGTGAATGGGTTACTTGGTAGGGCTTTTTGGCTGTGGAGGCTGACCATAACGCACATGATTGGGGATTGTGAGGACCTGGTGGAGGGTGCCCCTGGATGCTGGGGGGTGGGGGTGGTGGGAGACATGGGTGGGGGCCTGGTGGAGGCTGCCCCTGCACTGCTGGGGGGTGGGGGTGGTGGGAGACATGAGTGGGGGCCTGGTGTAGGCTGCCCCTGGTGGCTGGGGGGTGGGGGTGGTGGGAGACATGAGTGGGGGCCTGGTGAAGGGTGCCCCTGCACTGCTGGGGGGTGGGGGTGATAGGGGACATGGGTGGGGGCCTGGTGGAGGGTGCCCCTGGATGCTGGGGGGTGGCGGTGGTGGGAGACATGGGTGGGGGCCTGGTGGAGGCTGCCCCTGCACTGCAGGGGGGTGGGGGTGGTGGGAGACATGAGTGGGGGCCTGGTGGAGGGTGCCCCTGGATGCTGGGTGGTGGGGGTGGTGGGAGACATGGGTGGGGGCCTGGTGGAGGGTGCCCCTGGATGCTGGGGGGTGGGGGTGGTGGGAGACATGAGTGGGGGCCTGGTGGAGGGTGCCCCTGCACTGCTGGGGGGTGGGGGTGATAGGGGACATGGGTGGGGGCCTGGTGGAGGGTGCCCCTGCACTGCTGGGGGGTGGGGGTGGTGGGAGACATGAGTGGGGGCCTGTTGGAGGCTGCCCCTGGTGGCTGGGGGGTGGGGGTGGTGGGAGACATGAGTGGGGGCCTGGTGGAGGGTGCCCCTGGATGCTGGGGGGTGGGGGTGGTGGGAGACATGAGTGGGGGCCTGGTGGAGGGTGCCCCTGCACTGCTGGGGGTTGGAGGTGATAGGGGACATGGGTGGGGGCCTGGTGGAGGGTGCCCCTGCACTGCTGGGGGGTGGGGGTGATAGGGGACATGGGTGGGGGCCTGGTGGAGGGTGCCCCTGCACTGCTGGGGGGTGGGGGTGGTGGGAGACATGAGTTGGGGCCTGGTGGAGGCTGCCCCTGGTGGCTGGGGGTGGGGGTGGTGGGAGACATGGGTGGGGGCCTGGTGGAGGGTGCCCCTGGATGCTGGGGGTGGGGGGGTGGGAGACATGGGTGGGGTCCTGGTGGAGGCTGCCCCTGCACTTCTGGGGGGTGGGGGTGGTGGGAGACATGAGTGGAGGCCTGGTGTAGGCTGCCCCTGGTGGCTGGGGGGTGGGGGTGGTGGGAGACATGAGTGGGGGCCTGGTGGAGGGTGCCCCTGCACTGCTGGGGGGTGGGTGTGATAGGGGACATGGGTGGGGGCCTGGTGGAGGGTGCCCCTGGATGCTGGGGGGTGGGGGTGGTGGGAGACATGGGTGGGGGCCTGGTGGAGGCTGCCCCTGCACTGCTGGGGGGTGGGGGTGGTGGGAGACATGAGTGGGGGCCTGGTGGAGGGTGCCCCTGGATGCTGGGGGGTGGGGGTGGTGGGAGACATGGGTGGGGGCCTGGTGGAGGGTGCCCCTGGATGCTGGGGGGTGGGGGTGGTGGGAGACATGAGTGGGGGCCTGGTGGAGGGTGCCCCTGCACTGCTGGGGGGTGGGGGTGATAGGGGACATGGGTGGGGGCCTGGTGGAGGGTGCCCCTGCACTGCTGGGGGGTGGGGGTGGTGGGAGACATGAGTGGGGGCCTGGTGGAGGCTGCCCCTGGTGGCTGGGGGGTGGGGGTGGTGGGAGACATGAGTGGGGGCCTGGTGGAGGGTGCCCCTGCACTGCTGGGGGGTGGGGGTGATAGGGGACATGGGTGGGGGCCTGGTGGAGGGTGCCCCTGCACTGCTGGGGGGTGGGGGTGATAGGGGACATGGGTGGGGGCCTGGTGGAGGCTGCCCCTGGTGGCTGGGGGGTGGGGGTGGTGGGAGACATGAGTGGGGGCCTGGTGGAGGGTGCCCCTGCACTGCTGGGGGGTAGGGGTGATAGGGGACATGGGTGGGGGCCTGGTGGAGGGTGCCCCTGCACTGCTGGGGGGTGGGGGTGATAGGGGACATGGGTGGGGGCCTGGTGGAGGGTGCCCCTGCACTGCTGGGGGGTGGGGGTGGTGGGAGACATGAGTGGGGGCCTGGTGGAGGGTGCCCATGGTGGCTGGGGGTGGGGGTGGGTGGGAGACATGAGTAGGGGCCTGGTGGGGGCTGCCCATGGTGGCTGGAGGGGTGGGGGTGGTGGGAGACATGGGTGGGGGCCTGGTGGAGGGTGCCCCACACTGCCGGGGGGTGGGGGTGATGGGAGACATGAGTGGGGGATGCCCATGGTGGCTGGGGGGTGGGGGTGGTGGGAGACATGGGTGGGGGCCTGGTGGAGGCTGCCCCTGCACTGCTGGGGGATGGGGGTGGTGGGAGACATGGGTGGGGCCTGCTGGCAGGTGCCCCACAGTGCTGGGGGGTGGGGGTGCTGGGGAACATGAGTTGGACATAGGTGGGGGCCTGCTGGCAGGTGCCCCACAGTGCTGGGGGGTGGGGGTGGTGGGGAACATGAGTTGGACATGGGTGGGGGCCTGCTGGCAGGTGCCCCACAGTGCTGGGGGGTGGGGGTGCTGGGAGACATGGGTGGGGGCCTGGTGGAGGCTGCCCCTGTTGACTGGGGGGGTGGGGGGTGGGAGACATGGGTGGGGGCCTGGTGGTTGGTGCCCCTGGTGGCTGGGGGGTGGGGGTGGTGGGAGACATGGGTGGGGGCCTGTTGGTTGGTGCCCCTGGTGACTGGGGGGGTGGGGGTGGTGGGAGACATGGGTGGGGGCCTGGTGGAGGCTGCCCCTGGTGGCGGGGGGTGGGGTGATAGGGGCCATGAGTGGGGGCCTGGTGGAGGGTGCCCCTGGATGCTGGGGGGTGGGGGTGCAGGGGGACATGAGTGGGGGCCTGGTGGAGGGTGCCCCTGGATGCTGGGGGGTGGGGGTGGTGGGAGACATGGGTGGGGGCCTGGTGAAGGCTGCCCCTGCACTGCTGGGGGGTGGGGGTGGTGGGAGACATGCATTGTTGATCAGTAGTGCAAGGTGACATGTGGGTTGGCTGGGGGGCATGCCCATGGTGGATGGGCTGCCTGCGGGACATGAGCAGGGGTGCAGGGTAGTCCCCTGTGGTGTGGGCTGCCTGCAGGGGCCGTGGAGGTTGTGGAGCGAACACCTGGGAGGACCCACACGGCCAATTCACGTGTAGTACTCCCCAGAACCCCTGAAATACACATACCCTGCTGAAATCGCGTGTGGAACTTCCCGCGCACCCCTGGAATACACGTACCCTGCTGAAATCGCGTGTGGAACTTCCTGCGCACCCATGGAATACACGTACCCTGCTCGCACTGGGCCAATCGCGTGTGGAACTTCCCGCGCACCCCTGAAATACACGTACCCTGATGAAATCGCGTGTGGAACTTCCCGCGCACCCATGGAATACACGTACCCTGCTCGCACTGGGCCGATCGCGTGTGGAACTTCCCGCGCACCCCTGAAATACACGTACCCTGATGAAATCGCGTGTGGAACTTCCCGCGCACCCCTGAAATACATGTACCCTGCTTGCACGGGGCCAATCGCGTGTGGAACTTCCCGCGCACCCCTGTAATACACGTACCCTGATGGAATCGCGTGTGGAACTTCCCGCGCACCCCTGAAATACACGTACCCTGCTGAAATCGCGTTTGGAACTTCCCGCGCACCCCTGGAATACACGTACCCTGCTCGCACGGGGCCAATCGCGTGTGGAACTTCCCGCGCACCCCTGTAATACACGTACCCTGCTGAAATCGCGTGTGGAACTTCCTGCGCACCCCTGAAATACACGTACCCTGCTTGCACGGGGCCAATCGCGTGTGGAACTTCCCGCGCACCCCTAAAATACACGTACCCTGATGGAATCGCATGTGGAACTTCCCGCACACCCCTGAAATACACGTACCCTGCTGAAATCACGTGTGGTACTTCCCGCGCACCCCTGGAATACACGTACCCTGCTCGCACGGGGCCAATCGCGTGTGGAACTTCCCGCGCACCCCTGAAATACACGTACCCTGCTGAAATCGCGTGTGGAACTTCCCGCGCACCCCTGTAATACACGTACCCTGCTGATTTTGGTGTGGAACTTCACGCGCACCCCTGATGCACACGTACACAGGACAATCGCGTGTGGAACTTCCCGCGAACCACTGAAATACACGTTCCCCGCTTGGCGTTTGCTGTTTGCCAGCCCGGTGAACTGGTCCAGGGTTAGCGCAGCCCTTTGCGATTATTTGGGGATTTTGAAGGCTTTTCCTTGCGCGAGGGCGTTCTTGGGGGCGTTACTGGCGCTGCTGCAGGGTCGCTGCGATACTCTGCGCCACAGCTGGTTTGGGATCCTAAAATCCATGAATACGCTGTGCGCGGAAATCGGTTGCCTGGCGCAGACAATCGCACGCGGACACTCTGCGCCAGCCGCTTGCGACACTTTTCTGCGAAATTCTATGAATTACCCTGTCTATTTGTTAGGCCCAAAACACATGCAGGTAAAAACCTAAGGAATATTATTTATTACACACTCTGATACCTATGCATAGATATCATAACAGGTTGTTTGAAAGGGGGGCTACACAACTCTTTACACTTAGACACAGATATAGACAATCCTGCAAAGTAATAGAAAACCCTTTTCAAGTAAAGTGGAGAGAGGGAAAAGTGGTTGTAAAAGTGGTTAAACAAATATAAAACAACCTGCTTTATAATTATAATTTTAACTGAAGTAATCCTGCCCTCACCATGAAAGAATTTCAAGTATTCTAAAGTGTTTAGTACACAGATAAAAAAACACTTTAAGTAAAAATCTGTTCCAGAAAAGATAGGGGATCACTACCAATTTCTGCACACTAAGGGATCCTGAGGGAGGATTCCTAATCCAGAATACCACACCCATGGCAAGGCGATCATAGTGCTATGGAGTTGAATTTATGCCCATGTAATCACTATAGTGTAGGAGAGGGCTCCAAGGATGGTATGTAAACTCAGCTCCTGAACTACAATACTAAAGATGACCACCCCCAGGTAAGTAAGAGGTTTCGGGGTGACTACTCACACTGTAGATCCTGTTGCAGGAGGTCAAGTGTTTGCAGGTGCAGTGACAGAAATAGGGGCTGGGTTAGGGTCCAGATAGATAGTGGTTCAGATCTCTGAAGACGATGCAGTTCTTAATGATGCCTACCTGTGCATGGCAGATGATCTTGGACGATGACCACTGCTTCTGCATTGGTGGAGGACAACCCCACGAAACTGCAGGCAAGTTGAGTGGACAAAGAAAGCTAGGTCAGGGGTTGTCAGGCTTGGATCCTTGCACCAGTGAGAAATAGGCTGCAGTCCAGACCGGACCCTCTTCAAGGTAGAGAGCTGCTTCTGCAGCCAATGAGTTTCCTGGGCAAAAAGCTGAGGATATGCCAAGTCTTAAGCTTTAAGTCGAATGGGTGTCTGCTGCAATGACATGCCTTTTAAATGGATGTTCAGATTCAAGCAGGATCCATGTATTATATAATTCCAGACACTCTCCATGTCCACAATCTGAAATGGTGGAACTTCAACAGAGCACCAATTGGAATATTACTGACCATGCATGCAGCTTGTGGCTGTTAGATCATGAACCGCCAGATACCATAAATCGATCCAGCAACAGATATTCACTGATCGAAATGTGGATTGAGACCAGACAATCCCAATTTGACTTTCAACCAGTTCAGTCACACAAAGGATTTATCAGGAATCTAAAGATGACATGTTCATGAGAGTGATTCTCAGAAGTCAATCAGCCTACTGGGGTAGGGATTAACTTCAATAATAAATACATTTGGCTCATCTTCTAGCCGAGGAACACTTCCTCTGGACATAGAAAGTGGGCTCTGAAAGAAATGGTTTAGATAATGTAGAGCACAAAAACCAAGGCAATTAACAAACAATTATGCAACAACAACATGCAACTCTTTTATAAGTGTCTTGGTGAATGCATCTGGGAACGTGATTTTCAATTAACTGTGACATCCCGGAAAACAATTTGAAATTCCCTACTTTAATGTATTGAGGTAATTTCGTCCCTTTCCCCCCAAGGGGGAGGCTCCCCCGTTGAGGCTAAGGAGGGGAGCACGCTTTGCAAGAATCTCCATACGGATCTGGGCAAGTGGCACCTAACTGAGAGTGACTCCCCTTTAGGTGATAAGGACACCCAGGACATCCTGTCCACCCTCTCCGCCCCCACCCCTCCTCTCCCCTCTCCATCTGTGTTTGCTGACCCTCCTTTAACCACCCCCACCATCCTTCTCGTCCTTTCCTCTATTCTCCCCTGATGAGGTCGCCAGACAAGCCTGATCTGTGAAAGTCTCATCAAAACAGGTTAATCCCTGTTCCTCTAAAACAATCAAGGACCAGTGACACCCTCGCTCAGGCCCTTGCTGATTTTTGCAGCCACTCATTTGCCTCAGGATCCTTCCCCTCCCCTCTGAAGCACTCCCTTGTGCATCCTCTTCTCAAGAAACCCACAGCTGATCCTTTTGTCCAGCTAACTATCGCCCAATTTCCATTACTCCCTTTCTGGGCAAACTCCTGTAAAAGTTGGCCATCTCTCAGCTTAACCTTCATTTCAATTCTGTTGGCTGTCTCCATGACCACCAGTCTGGCTTCAGAGCTGCCAGAAGCACGGAAACTGCACTCCTGAACATCTGTGAAGATCTGCTCTCCAACCTTGACTCTAACATTCCCTCTGTCCTCATCCTCCTTGATCTCTCTTCTGCCTTCGACACGGTCAACCATACCATCCTGCTCAACCGTCTCCGTGAAAACCTGGGTATTACTGATCAGGCTCTGGCCTGGCTGTCCTCTTTCCTCTCAGATCGACCCTCCCAGGTCCAACTTGGTTCCTTGCTTTCATCTATCTTCCTCTCTACCTGTGGTGTTCCCCACGGGTCTAACCTCTTGCCCTGGCTTTTCAACCAATACATGGCAACACTCGCCCACTGCATTGCTGCTTTCTGCTCAAATTTCCAGTGCTACGCTGATGACACCCAACTCATTTTCAGGCTGCCCTCTGCCACCTCCTCTCCCTCTCTCATCTCTGATTGCGTAACTGCCATTCAAGATTGGCGTGCCGCCAATGATCTTTGTCTGAATGCCAGCAAGACGGAGATCCTCCTCATCGGCACACCTTCACCATCCTTTCCCCTCACTCTCTGGCCGGCCTCACTTGGCCCTCCTCCTACCCTCACCTGCGAGGCTAAGAACCTCAGGGTCATCTTTGACTCCACCCTTTCCTTCTCCTTCTCCGCCCACATCTCTGAGGTCTCTAAAACGTCACATTTCCTACTGCACCTCCTCAGAGGTACTCTGCCTTTCCTCACCTTCCCGCAGAAGCTCATGGTATCCCAAGCTCTGGTTTTATCTTTGTTGGACTATTGTAACAGCCTCTTTCTAAATCTACCTGCCTCTACTCTCCGCCCTCTACAACTAATCCAGAACAGGACTGTGAGACTTGTACTTGGCCTCAAGCCCTGAGATCGTATCTCTCCAGCTCTGAAATCTCTCCATTGGCTCCCAGTGGATGCAAGGATTAAATTCAAAACCCTCTGCATTGTCCACAAGGCTTTCTGGCGCCTGGGTCCAAAATACCTTCAGCTATCCCTCCGCAAATACCTCCCCTCTCGAGCTCTTCGCTCCTCTACCTCTAACTCCCTCAGAGTCAGTCGTTTTTTAGAGAAACGAGCTGGGGATAGATCTCTGTCTTCGGCTAGGGCCTCCCTCTGGCCTCCCTCTGGAACAGCCTCCCTGCCTCCCTGCTTCTCTAAAACTTGAGGGGAACCATCTCTGGTTCCGGAAGCACCTCAAGACCTTCCTCTTTTCTACTGCCTTTGCTCCCCCTCTCCCCTGCTGATCTGTTCCCTCTTGGCACCGTGCACCTGGCCAATCTCTTTCCTCCGGGCCCAGGTACCTGCTCACCAATCCACCCTACCGCACTGCCTCCGGCCCACCCCTTGCACTGGGGTCTGTATCTGTAACCATATATTATCAGACCTACCCTGTCTGCTGCCTTAAACCTAGCACTTGCAAATTGCTGGCTGCACTACCACTGTTTATTGCCTTTATTATTAATTTATTGTTATTTATCTGTTTCCCCTCTGCTTCCCACTTTCCACTTCTCTCCCCTTCCATGCACTTTTCCCCTCCCCTCTCCCATGCACTTGCGCGTTCTCAATGTCACTGGGCCTAGTAAGATCGCTGTTTTGTTCTCCCCTGTTCCCCTCCCTTGCCTTGTCGCTCTCTGAAACACTTGTGTACGAGTGTGATATAAATATAATATCAATATCAATATGCCATTTCTGTGAGTAACTCCCTAAATCATTCCCCATGGTGGCATACATGGGACTATCAGATGTGAAGAACAGTATAAAAACAACAGACTTGGCTGAAGAAGAAACTCAATTATACTGTTACAAACAAGAAAGAGAGTATGTCTCTTAAATAGAAACCACCATTTAACTGAGACAAAGAGGCTGAAAGGAGAGCGCACGCTGATGGAAAATGAAGCGCAGAGGTGCATACGCAAACAGGTGAAGTCCTCTGGCAGCGTAACACATGAGAGAGGCGGAGTGAATTAGAAAAACACAGAGCTTGCAACTTTCGGACCAGCTCTGAGAGCGAGAACAAGACGCTGGACACCAAGCGTCGATAAGGAGAGAGAAACCAAGGAGACGGGAACTCCAATCAAGGGGGTGGCTTGACCACAAAGACTTTGTGGTGGGCAGTGTACCCATACAACAATGCAAAAAAACGCAAAGCTGCAAAATCAACGAACCGTCCAGATACCCGCAGGCTTACCAGGTCGCACAGAGAGATAGGCCCCAGAGCGGGACACTGGAGAAGACGAGAAGGTTACGAATGTAAACGACAGAAGTGAACCCGAGCGAATCCAGACCCCGGAGATGTTCCCCCACATATTGCAAGGTAACAGGGAGAACGGGAGAAACGGAAGACCGGCGGGGAACTATTATGAAACAGGAGAACATCGTCTCAGTGGAATTGATGAGACAATGAAATTAAAGTCGAGGAAATTGAACTCTAATAATGTGAGATAGCGAATCACCATAAAAGCTGGAAAAGAGACCATTAAGATTGAGCCTCAAGTACCCTGGAAAGAGGGGAATGTACCACATATGTTAAGAGGCAGAGACTGTAAACCAGAAAGAGAATTTTATGAAGGGAAGACAAGTGAAGCCCATAAGAGAAAAGATACACAAACCAAGCCACCCCAAGAGAGGGGGAACATTGCATACCAAAAGTATATGTCACAACTAAGTAAGAATATACTACAGTAGTACAAAAGGCACTTCACTGTGGAGCAACCCATAAGCCAGAGAATGTATAGGGATTCCAGGAAAAACAATCACTAAGGAGGAGGGATGACAAAAATAACTTGTGAAAGAGTTACAAGAATGTACACAGAAAGTGACTAGAGACTTTTTTTTAAGTTAACCTACTAAAAAGAAGTCTGAAGCAAAGGAGAAAAATTGTGTGAAATGACAATCAGGATAAGGGAGACATTCTCCTGAACTTAATTTGTTAAACTAGTGGAAGGATCAGTTAGGATAAGTTCTTGGACAGCAGACTTGTTTTCAGTGTATGACTTCCTGATGATGAACGACCACCTTAATGTTTTATATAGCAAGGGAACACCCACATAGCAATTGGAAAAGTTAGGCCCTTTTTCAATAATTTAATAAAAAAACAAAGTGGCAATATCAAAATATTGTCTCCGTCTCTTTTCTGACCTGGCACAATATCTAAATTGATCATCAATATGGCTGGTTGTCTCTTGCAATAAAAATATGTCTTGGACTCCATTGGACTCGGAAATGGACATTTGATTCCAAATTATGTAACTGTGGCAGAGAGAGGGGCATCTGCACATATTTTATGTCATGGTGCCTTAATATCATTCCTAGCTGGCCGAGGATTAAGAACTAAGAGACCTGGTCCTCAGCATTGATGTCCAGCTCAACTGAAAGCTATTCTTCTTAAAGGATTCATCGTTTTACCAAATTCCTGTTCACTCATCTCAGATTGTGGAATCTGGCAAAAAAACTTGTTCCACGAAACCTGGAGTCCAAGTAACCTCTCCAGGGTGAAGACTGGATAATAGAGATGGGGAGACTGGCCACATGGAGCATGGGGAATCATGAGAACTTCAAGTGAATGTGTGACAAATTAAGGGATGCTTACGAGGACTGAATATTGGATGCAATCACTACTCTTTTTGTCCACCTTTTTATTTAATGTCCTCATATCCATACCAACTTCTTCCCTTTTGTTTCCTGCAATTGTGAGGGAAATATGTTAAGATTTGTTGATAATCATCATGTTGCCTTATCAACTCAATGCAACTTGCTCTTTGATGACTTTTCCGTTACGTTTTAGACGTTTTTGTAATGCTGTTGCTTCCGTGGTCTGTTAAGGATTATATGTTTATGCTAATGTCTTTAACTGTAGGTTATTATCTCCACATTTTTCTACCCCACTTCCAGACCAATAACAAGAGGAAATTTGCAGTTTTTCATTGAGCTTCAGGGGAATCCACTTTGGTCTCTCCGGAAGTTTTGGCCTACAACTAGGGCTGGCCAATATTGACCAAAAGTCACATCTCACTATGTTTGTTTGGGTAAATGCTCAGTTGTTAGCCGCCAACTACATGTGAGATGTCACAAACACTTTTATTTATAAGACACTGATCAAAATAAAGTGGAAATACAAGGTTACTCTTCCTGTTTCAGAATACACAGAGCTGTGTAAATATCAAAATGTAAATACAAAATGGTAGTTTATGTAATTATGTATAGATATGTATATAACTCGATGTTAATGATATTGTCTCATCCTATATCGATTCTGAAAGTGTATTAATATATTTCCAAAAGTTGATATATCGCCCAGCCCTACCTACAACTCCCATCTGCCCTTCGCCATATAGTCAAAGGCGAAGGATCATTGGAGCCATAACCCTACACCTCTAGAGAGTCACAGGCTGCTTACTCCTAATGTACCTAAGGAAAAATGTATTTGAAAAATCAATAATGGCTTTCTCTTTACATCTTGGACATGGAACATTGAAAAAGAGTCCACGAGACATACCCAAACTTTTTCCTTATTCCCCACTCACCTGCTCTCCTCAATGCCATCAGCTCATGTCTTTGAACCTGGCTCTGCCCTATTTACATCCCTCTGTAATCTCCATCGTTACTGCTACATTATTGATTGCCAATGTGTTGCATATGAAGTACTCCGATGCTCATGCAAAGAGGGGCAGGTCATATTGTTAAAGTGTATTAAATACGTATTTATTAAACATATTTATTACAGAGTTTGCACTGACAAAAAAAATGTGATTCCATATGTAGTTGTCTCAATAGCAGAGGTGTATCCTATATCCTACTGTTTACATCAGGAGTGTCCAACTCCAAGCCCCCAGGGCTGCAAACCTGGCCTTTTTCAGTATATCACTGATTAATATTCATAAGATAAATTAGCATGAATTTAGAAATATTGTATGCAAATTTATCTCATGAATATTTATGCGGGATAGCCCGACAATCTGACATGTTTTCCGGCCCTCATTGCCTGCAGTTGGACAACCCTGGTAAGCATAGCCAATTAATCGATTCACTTCCGTCTTTCATTTCATTTAATACATGACATATTTTCATGCTCCATAGATCCATCAATGCCAGAGTTCCTGAGCTTGAGGAATGTGCAGAAAAACAGAATCTCCCTTGATTGGACGCCTGCTGCAAATATGACTGGTGCAGATTTCATTTACAACATCACATACAGTAGTTCACAGGGGGCTTGGAGTGTCACAAACAGCACTGCCTATGCCACCCTTGTGAGACTGGTACCTGGGACAAACTACACAATACACATTGTGACAGTCGCTGCTGGTAATTATATCAGTTTGCCTGTTATCATATCTTCATACACAAGTAAGTTGAGTTTCTGTTTTTGTATACTGTGTTCATGAATGCCCTACACTGATTTACTTGTTCTCTGACATTGTACCAGCAAATATGAATTCAGTATTTCCAAAACCTATGGTGATCTTGTGAATTTATTTTCTTTATTAGCAATAAGCTAAACGTAATAGTGCAAGAGCTGTTCACTACGCCCACTGCTTCTCTACAATGGTAAATATAAGGCAGTTGTTAAAAGGAGCTATGATGATAACAGGACTGCCCCAGTTCATTTGCTACAGATGCTCACTGTGATTTTATGGGTGTTGCCATCAGCACCCCTCAATATTTCCAATGTGATGTCCTTTGCCTGACTCGCAATTATTGATGCTTTAAAGCTGAAACGAAAATGACAAAAATTAATATTTTCTGCTTTTTATTGAATAGTCTATACAATCCATGTGCACATGTTTTTGACGGAAAGATGCCATCATATGCCTCAATGTTTTGCAAATATTTAAATGTCAATGCCCCTTTGCCTGCAAAAATTGCTAAAACATACAAAAAGGAAGCTTTCACTACTGAGGTTTTTTCTCCAAATATGTGTCTGTGTAGTGGTACCAACGTGTGTTTTCTGGGAATATTTTCCTTAAACAAATTGTTACTTGGCTGTCTCCACTCTTAACCTAGAAACATTGAAATGGTTATTCATTACGTAAGAAAAGTCTAATCCTGAGCCATAATGTTAAGGATATCAGCTTTACTTCTTCAGCATAATTTGTTGCGAGAGTTGGCTGTGAAATAAATCTGAAATAATGCAGAAGCAATATCAAACAACTGTTTGATTTAAGGCATAAAACGGCCCCATATCATTGCTGCTCTCTGTGATCCAAGAAGAAAAAAATTCCTCTACACGAGAACTGAATACGACCAGATCCATCACAATGCAAAACATATATCAAAGATTACAACAAAATTGTAATATTCTGTATTAGTGCAAAAACAAGGGGGTTCTGGGAGTTTCTCTACTACCAGCCTATATCCGGGGTTAGAATCTCAACCAGAGTCTTTACCTCACCATCCTTTCACAGAAGAGAAATTTCCACTACATATCAGTCTTTTTCCTGCCGAAGGGCAGTCCAACACTGAAATTCCTGGCAATTCTCTTCTGAACAAGAGTACCACCAGCAATCCCAGACACGTGTTTCGGCCTGGTTGGGCCTCGTCAGTGAGGTGGAGCTGTGCCTCTCTAAGAACAGTTAGCAAGGGTTCCACGTCTGGATCACCCTAGTAACTTAGGGTGAAAACCCCAAGCTGCTTAATATGCAAAAACAAGGGGGTTCTGGGAGTTTCTCTATTACTGTTCTATTTCCCGGGTTAGAGTCTCAACCAGAGTCTTTAGCTCACCATCCTTTCACAGAAGAGACATTTCCACTAAATATCAGTCTTTGTCCTGCCCAAGGACAGTCAGCACTGAAATGCCTGGCAATTCTCTTCTGAACAAGAGTACCAACAGAAACCCCAGACACGTGTTTCGGCCTGCTTGGGCCTCGTCAGTGAGGTGGAGCTGTGCCTCTCTAAGAACAGTGAGCAAGGGTTCCACGTCTGGATTACCCTAGTAAGGAGGTTCTGGGAGTTTCTCTACTACCGGCCTATATCCCGGGTTAGAGTCTCATCCAGAGTCTTTAGCTCACCATCCTTTCACAGAAGAGAATTCTGGGCAGGACAAAGACTGATGTGTAGTGGAAATTTCTCTTCTGTGAAAGGATGGTGAGCTAAAGACTATGGTTGAGACTCTAACCTGGGATATATTGTCAGTAATAGAGAAACTCCCAGAAACCCCGTTGTTTTTGCAAATTCTGTATTACCAACTGCCAGGGGCATGGTCTTGGCCTCCCAGCCAATGAGTAGGCTCAGAAACGGGGCTTTGCGACATGGTAAAGCACCAGTTGTGAGCCTCCTCAGAGCTGTAGGCCACCATCTTCCTACTCCAAATAGTGATGTAAGTGCCCCTCCATCCCCCTCGTCCCCATTCCCCAAACCCCTCTCCTTATCCACACATTTCACCCCCTCCCATCCCCGTCCCTCTTACCTTCTGCTTCTATGTCCCTCGCCGGTGCTGCGAGCACTAGTGTTCCCGGAGTGTCCAGATGTATGAAAAGAGAGAAGGGACAACATGTAGTCCCTCCTCTCCTGATCCATGGCGTCCATATTTTTTTTGAATTTTTATTTTTTAGTTGCAAAAAGCTGTACATGTCCTTTCTCAACTTAAAAAAAGCAATATTAGCCTCACAAGGGTGGGGGGCATTACTGGACCTGGTGCTTAAGTGCAGAACAGTGATATTACTATTATGTGACCAATTCCATGAAACGCCATATTATGCTGAGATACTTTTAATTCTACTGCTACTGAAACAACACAGCTTCCAATTATGTTCCAGGGACCTTAAAGGTGCCATTTGTAAAATGTGCCCGCTGGTCAAGGATAAACACATAGAATTTCTATGTGGTAAAACATATGTTTACTTCGCCATTTCTTCAGATTTAAACCTACAATGTTCCTACAAGTGAATGTTCAATGTTGCTACAAGGGAATATACTTGTAACTAATTGAATGTTGGTAGCACAATCAGTCCTCTCCACAAAAATCATTTTAGGGTGATCAAGTATTGTTCGCTTCAGTAGACGTTCGCTGCACGTTGGCAAGAGAGGCCTCTAACCTGAATCTCAGACAGATTAGAGTCATGGACATTGATGATTCCAAAACTCTGCTTTTATGACAAAAAATGTCTGTGTCAATTCTGATACTAAAATCTGTTTTCTTTCAAAATAATTAGGGATTACGTTTGTTCTCCTTGCATATAATATTGATTATGTCTATTGACTGCGTTTACACATTGAGTGTTCACAATGAACACCCTTTTTCCTACACTCTCCTCCTCATCTAATTCCCTTTTTTGTCAAAGCATATTTTCTTCAGCATGCATTTGTTTGCTCACAAAACACATTGCACTTTATACTATATTGGTTCCGTAACTAAGTAACTCCAAGCAATACCATGTTGGCTTAGTTGATATGTAGGGGCCAAGTTGTGTGAGAACCTCCCTCAACTTTACAAATTCAAGCACTTCACACAAAAAATATAGAGCACCTTTTATGCCATGTTGCCCTGGCTACCCTATTAACGTTATAGATATAAAGGATGAGTTGTTTGTACTAATTGCTATAATGTTTCAAACTTTTCATCTAACTAAAGTGGCAGATCATTTTTTACACCATATTAATATGAAATGTATGAGTCTAATTGTTCGTGTACACTGCCCAACATTCACCATTATGACCCTTTACCAACAAATTACACACAATGACCCAGCCAAGGTGACAGTGGCCAACGTTTGCAAATGTGAATCACGCCGTCACTCCTGTTGTCTGTAAACTCTCTGGTCCCTCTAACATTATTTTATTTACTTGATTTTTGGATTGCACTGGCTCATAACAGGATTCTCATAATACATTGTGTTAATTACAGACACACTGGGAGAATTTGCCTCCCAGCATTTTGATGTATGGGTATCAATTCTCAGTGTGTTGGTTTGTGCACCCTGGAGAGGTTCATTTCTTCAATTTTTCAATAGCAACAAATACTTGTTGGTTTTGCTCGTTTTCATTCACTTCCTTGCACTTTTCTGCCCTTGAAGAGCTTGCTCACCATCTCATAGTTCTAGCACTCTGACATTACTATGCATGTGCATGCAGGTTTCAGCATAGAGATGGGCGGCGGCTCTCGCTCTCCACAAGGGATGGAGATTAATTGGATCTGATTCTTTCAATATATGTGCCTCCACTTAAGGTTTCAATTCTTAAGCACATAGTGATTCTTTCTCTATTTTCTGTTTACCAAAGACACCTCTATCTTTTTTTAAAGAAAGTGCTTTCACATTACCTACAATGAAATTCATGCAATATTGTTATTTATTTAAATTGATATTAGTTAATTCACTTGTGCCATCTATATCACTTTGCTATTTCAAAGTGCGCTGATGATCGCTAAACAATATCTATCAGAGTGAAACGCATACTGTCTCGGATTGAAAAATACAGCTACAAGAATGACATATTTTTGCCTATCACAAGGAAGGGAATACATATTTTATTTAACTGAATGGACTCATTGCCAGCACCTATCCTTGCTTTAGTTACAATCACTTGTAAGGTGCATTCACACATGTACCAGTGCTGCCATTATATTATATGCATCCAAAACGATATGGTTCTTGTATCAGCAGCCACTGCAGTTTAAAAGCATATACTCTTGTGTTATGTGTACATTTCATTGATGGCATCCAATATTCACTAAGATATAATCAAACATGCATTCCTTACCTCAGGCATTATAAAAATTGCTAGACAGCGTCAGCAATTTAGTTATTGACAGAAGAACAAAGCGTTCTTAATTTGTAGACATATACCCTCTAACACTTATGGCTATTCCTTCTTCTTTCAATCCAGACAGTATACAGAGCAATACCTAGCATAACAACCTGATCAACATGCACCACATGCACATGCCTATACATTGTTGGTCCAGTTATGCACCCCCTTGAACTGGTCAATCGGTCTCAAGTTGGTCTAACCTCAGGGGTATTCTGTTACCCATTTCTTCAACAGCTGGTGAGCTCGGGCAGGCCAAACTCCCTCTCTCGGATGCCAAACCAGGAGTGGCAGGAAGTGCCTGTGGGTACCCCGGGAGTTGCTAGGCATATCCTGGTGACCCTTAATGCAGTTATTGAGAAATCTGTGATATGTATTATGATTTGGGTCTCAATGCTTCAACAATTTAGAGTTTATTGAGACATCTGACCTTTTCCTCCTTAGGGCCTGAACGAATACCACCTGGGAATATTACTGTCATAAACAATAACTCAACAAGTTCCCTGCAGATCAGCTGGAACCAACCCCCTGGAATCGTGGAACTATACACTATCGCCATTCAAGGAGCTGTCAACCAAACCAACAAAAGCACAACTGCGCAGCCTGTTACTTTCACAAGCTTGCTCCCTGGAAGGGAATACACTGTCACAATCACAACAGCCAGCGGCCCTTACAACGAGATATCAGATCCATTGACCGGAGTAACAAGTAAGTGTATATGTTACAGTGTACAGATTTTTGTGGAAAGTGTCAAAACAGCCACAATACATAAAGACAGAAAATCATTTTTGACTTCATGGTGAATTTTACCTGCACGTTTATGAGGTTTAAGTAATAGGAGGTAGTTCCTCCAATGTACCTCCAAAATTAGGCAGTATTAAAACCTGCTAATTCCGCCAGTGGTAATACCGTGGAAAAATTGAGGTAACGGAATCACCTCCACTTTTTTCCTGCACTGCAAAACTCGTAATGAGGCCCATTGTCAGTACTGTTTGAAGTAAATATGTAAAATAGGAAGGATCCTCATTAGTAATGCCTCTACACCTTATTTCTTGTTTGTCCTTGATTAATTGCGCAATTTGATGTTAATGGTGATGATGTTTTAGATTAATATACTGAGCCAATGATTTTTGGTGGCCTAATGTTATGTTAGCATTTATTCATCACAGTCCTGCTGTTTGATAAGTGTGTTATTTACCATGCTTATTTTCCTGATATTAAAATGTGTATATTGCATGGGCCCTGTGGGCTTGCTTCATGAGCTCCTGCCTTTACACTTTTCATCTGGTGCATGTTCTTGATGCTCCTTCTTATGCCACTTGCATACACCAGAAACATGGGCAGCACTGGTAGTTCCAGGACCCACAACCTATGGGAAGATACAAGACAAATGACTCCTGGGAATCTGCATGCTGCTGCAGTGCAATGGGGCAATATAAAATGAATGAAGTAAAATCAGTATATCATACAAACAGCTCACTGAACTGTGCAAATCTGCCCTTAAAAGTAAAAGGGCTACAGCAATGGCCAATGCACACTCAAATGCATCTGTACAACCACAAACAATACAGGAGGGTTCTGGGTGGGGATGATCCTAGTGCGGAGACCACACAAGTGAGACAGTTGCAGCAAAAGGGGAACTCTTGGAAGGTTGTCAGTAGCTACTCTTAACATACCCATGAAGCCAGAATAAAGGGAGCCAAGAACATGCTCTAGTTCATGTAATATTGCTTTGTAAAATATTGGCTTCTCGACCCATTACTTGGAGTAGTCCAGGAGGTATGGGGCGTGACATCAATTGCTCCTGGAGACACATTTAATTGCAAAGGAGATGACTTAATAGAGATGGGAGTGGTGGGGGTTGAGTTCCACTACAATCAGTTGTATCCCTACCACATGGAGGGCAGAAACGGGTAGGAAATTATCCAGTCTCTAATTATTTGATTCTGCATCCTAATTTTGAAAAAAAATCAGTTTCTCTAGGTAACATATTTCTACACACAAACACTCCAAGGATATTCTATATAATATTATGGGATTTTCACAAATGCCCTTACTTGCTGGTAGGTAGGGACTTCAAACTACCATCTGAAAACCAATTGGACAGAATCCTAGCTGGTCAGACACCAGACACCAGGCATAAAGAAACTACAGGGTCTTGTAAGGCAGTTAGGCCTTGTGCACACATGGAAACTGGCACACCTGTCGGGAGGTGGCATGCTGTTCACTGCACTGCACCTGACAGCTCATTCCATATCAATTACCTTTGCCTATGAAGGAATTGAAAGGATGACATATCCAAAGTAGATATTGGCAACAGAAAACTATCCAGCCACACACTGGTGCTGACATAACTAAAGTGGATATTTTAAATGTACATTTTTCTGACCAAGCTCTCATCTAGGTCACAATTTAAGTGGATCTGAAAAAGTATAGAGCAACTAGGCGTTGACTTAATTTAGCTCTCTTCCTAAATTGCAATCTCGCAAACCAAAAGAAAAAAAGACCTCATATTTTCTTATATTACACAAAAGCAGCGCTGATTGTCTCTACTGTTGACCTGGTGGTGAAGGTCATCATTCAAATGACTTGGAAGTGCGGCGAGTGTGTTGGCCGTGTTGCAGACTCTTGAGCCGACCTGTGTGTCAGAGTCTTTTTTCAGTGCTCACTGTGTGGAGGAGGACCTTGCCTTATTTCAGCCCGGCTTGCAGCGGAGCGCAGCGGAGTGCGGCAAGTGTGTTGGTTGTGTTGCAGACTATTGAGCCGACCTGTCAGAGTAATTTTTCAGTGCTCACTGTGTGAAGGAGGACTTTGCCTTGTTTCATCCCGGCTTGCAGCGGAGCGCAGCCGAGTGTGGTGAGTATGTTGGCCGTTTTGCAGACTCTTGAGCCGACCTATGTGTCAGGGTCTTTTTTCAGTGCTTACTGTGTGGAGGAGGACCTTGCCTTATTTCAGCCCGGCTTTTAGCGGAGCACAGCGTAGTGCAGCAAGTGTGTTGGTTGTGTTGCAGACTCTTGAGCCGAGCTGTGTGACAAAGCCTTTTTTCAGTGTTCACTGTGTAGAGGAGGACCTTGCTTTATTTCAGCCCGGCTTGCAGCAGAGCGCAGCACAGTGTGTCGAGTGTGTTGGTCGTGTTGCAGACTCTTGAGCCGACCTGTTTGTCACAGCCTTTTTTCACTGCTCACTGTGTGGAGGACGACCTTTCCTTATTTCAGCCCAGCTTGCAGCAGATCACAGCAGAGTGCAGCGTGTAGGTTGGCCCTGTTAGCTTTGCTCCGTGCTCCTGCGATTTTTACCCTAATGGTTCCCGATGCTCCGGTTGTATGATCTAAAGAGGAACATTTAGAAAATCGAATCTCTACCATAATTCCTCTGGCTATAGTAAAAGCAGAAGTGAGCGGAAACACCGGAAGCACCAGAAGCACTGGAACTGGGGTGAGTCCTTCTCCCTATTTCAATACTCATTCCTACAAATTTTAAGGTGCTTTGTGATATTGACTGCCAGGCGATATGATATGATATGGCATTTATAATGCGCCTGTACACAAGTGTTTCAAGGCGCGACGAGGCAAGGGAGGGGGAACAGAGGGAAGACAGACAACGATCCTACTAGGCCAGGTGTCATTCAGATCGCGCAAGTGCACAGGAAGGGGGATGGGGAGAGTGCGAGGGGAAGAGGGAGGGGACAGTGCAGTAAAAGGATAATAGAATAAATAACAATAAGTGAAGTATGGCCAGCAGCAGGCAAGTGCAAGGGTAAAGGGTAAGTGCAGGCATCAAGTGTCAAGTGCTGGTAAGGGACTGTAGGGATACAGAAAAAACAGTCCCCAAGTGCAGGGTTGCAAGGAAGGCAGTGCTGGTGTGCAACTGGCGGGGGAGGAGACCTGGGCCCGAAATCAGAGGGTGGCCAGGTAGCCAGTGCACCCCTTAGGTGATAAGGACTCCCAGGACATCCTGTCCACCCTCTCCACCCCACCCATCCTCTCCCCTCTCCATCTGTGCTTGCTGACCCTCCTTTAGCCACCCCCCACCATCCTTCTCGTCCTTTCCTCTTTTCTCCCCTGACGAGGTCGCCAGACAAGCCTGATCTGTGAAAGCCTCATCAAAACAGGTTCATCCCTGTTCCTCTAAAACAATCAAGGACCATTGATACCCTCGCTCCGGCCCTTGCTGATTTTTGCAACCACTCATTTGCCTCAGGATCCTTCCCCTCCCCTCTGAAGCACTCCCTTGTGCATCCTCTTCTCAAGAAACCCACAGCTGATCCTTTTGTCCAGCTAACTATCGCCCAATTTCCATTACTCCCTTTCTGGGCAAACTCCTGGAAAAGTTGGCCATCTCTCAGCTTAACCTTCATTTCAATTCTGTTGGCTGTCTCCATGACCACCAGTCTGGCTTCAGAGCTGCCAGAAGCACGGTAACTGCACTTCTGAACATCCGTGAAGATCTGCTCTCCAACCTTGACTCTAACATTCCCTCTGTCCTCATCCTCCTTGATCTCTCTTCTGCCTTCGACACGGTCAACCATACCATCCTGCTCAACCGTCTCTGTGAAAACCTGGGTATTACTGATCAGGCTCTGGTCTGGCTGTCCTCTTTCCTCTCAGATCGACCCTCCCAGGTCCAACTTGGTTCCTTCCTTTCATCTATCTTCCTCTCTACCTGTGGTGTTCCCCAGGGGTCTAACCTCTTGCCCTGGCTTTTCAACCAATACATGGTAACGCTCGCCCACTGCATTGCTGCTTTCTGCTCAAATTTCCAGTGCTACGCTGATGACACTCAACTCATTTTCAGGCTGCCCTCTGCCACCTCCTCTCCCTCTCTCATCTCTGATGGCCTAACTGCCATTCAAGATTGGCGTGCCGCCAATGATCTTTGTCTGAATGCCAGCAAGACGGAGATCCTCCTCATCGGCACACCTTCACCATCCTTTCCCCTCACTCTCTGGCCGGCCTCACTTGGCCCTCCTCCTACCCTCACCTGCGAGGCTAAGAACCTCAGGGTCATCTTTGACTCCACCCTTTCCTTCTCCGCCCACATCTCTGAGGTCTCTAAAAAGTCAAATTTCCTACTGCACCTCCTCAGAGGTACTCTGCCTTTCCTCACCTTCCCGCAGAAGCTCATGGTATCCCAAGCTCTGGTTCTCTCTTTGTTGGACTATTGTAACAGCCTCTTTCTAAATCTACCTGCCTCTACTCTCCGCCCTCTACAACTAATCCAGAACAGGACTGTGAGACTTGTCCTTGGCCTCAAGCCCTGGGATCGTATCTCTCCAGCTCTGAAATCTCTCCATTGGCTCCCAGTGGATGCAAGGATTAAATTCAAAACCCTCTGCATTGTCCACAAGGCTTTCTGGGGCCTGGGTCCAAAATACCTTCAGCTATCCCTCCGCAAATACCTCCCCTCTCGAGCTCTTCGCTCCTCTACCTCTAACTCCCTCAGAGTCAGTCGTTTTTTAAAGAAACGAGCTGGGGATAGATCTCTGTCTTCGGCTGGGGCCTCCCTCTGGAACAGCCTCCCTGCTACTCTAAAACTTGAGGAGAACCATCTCTGGTTCCGGAAGCACCTCAAGACCTTCCTCTTTTCTACTGCCTTTGCTCCCCCTCTCCCCTGCTGATCTGTTCCCTCTTGGCGCCGTGCACCTGGCCACCCTCTGTCCTCCAGGCCCAGGTACCTGCTCACCTCTCCACCCTCCTGCACTGCCTCCGGGCCACCCCTTGCACTGGGGTCTGTATCTGTACCCATATAGCCCCCCCTTTTCTTCCTGCACTTATCAGACCTACCCTGTCTGCTGCCTTAAACCTAGCACTTGCAAATTGCTGGCTGCACTACCACTGTTTCTCGCCTTTATTATTAATTTATTGTTATTTATCTGTTTCTCCTCTGCTTCGCACTTTCCACTTCTCTCCCCTTCCATGCACTTTTCCCCTCCCCTCTCCCACGCACTTGCGCGTTCTCAATGTCACTGGGCCTAGTAAGATCGCTGTTTTGTTCTCCCCTGTTCCCCTCCCTTGCCGTGTCGCTCTCTGAAACACCTGTGTACCAGTATGATATAAATACAATATCAATATCAATATGCCATTTCTGTGAATAACTCCCTAAGTCATTCCCCATGGTGGCATACATGGGACTATCAGATGTGAAGAACAGTATAAAAACAACAGACTTGGCTGAAGAAGAAACTCAATTATACTGTTACAAACAAGAAAGAGAGTATGTCTCTTAAATAGAAACCACCATTTAACTGAGACAAAGAGGCTGAAAGGAGAGCACACGCTGATGCAAAATGAAGCGCAGAGATGCATACGCAAACAGGTGAAGTCCTCTGGCAGCATAACACATGAGAGAGGCGGAGTGAATTAGAAAAACACAGAGCTTGCAACTTTCGGACCAGCTCTGAGAGCGAGAACAAGACGCTGGACACCAAGCGTCGATAAGGAGAGAGAAACCAAGGAGACGGGAACTCCAATCAAGGGATTTGTGGTGAGCAGTGGGCAGTGTACCCATACAACAATGCAAAAAAAAAACGCAAAGCTGCAAAATCAACGAACCGTCCAGAACCGTCCAGATACCCGCAGGCTTACCAGGTCGCACAGAGAGATAGGCCCCAGAGCGGGACACTGGAGAAGACGAGAAGGTTACGAATGTAAACGACCGAAGTGAACCCGAGCGAATCCAGACCCCGGAGATGTTCCCCCACATATTGCAAGGTAACAGGGAGAACGGGAGAAACGGAAGACCGGCGGGGAACTATTATGAAACAGGAGAACATCGTCTCAGTGGAATTGATGAGACAATGAAATTAAAGTCGAGGAAATTGAACTCTAACAATGTGAGATAGCGAATCACCATAAAAGCTGGAAAAGAGACCATTAAGATTGAGCCTCAAGTACCCTGGAAAGAGGGGAATGTACCACATATGTTAAGAGGCAGAGACTGTAAACCAGAAAGAGAATTTTATGAAGGGAAGACAAGTGAAGCCCATAAGAGAAAAGATACACAAACCAAGCCACCCCAAGAGAGGGGGAACATTGCATACCAAAAGTATATGTCACAACTAAGTAAGAAAATACTACAGTAGTACAAAAGGCACTTCACTGTGGAGCAACCCATAAGCCAGAGAATGTATAGGGATTCCTGGAAAAACAATCACTAAGGAGGAGGGATAACAAAAATAACTTGTGAAAGAGTTACAAGAATGTACACAGAAAGTGACTAGAGACATTTTTTTAAGTTAACCTACTAAAAAGAAGTCTGAAGCAAAGGAGAAAAATTGTGTGAAATGACAATCAGGATAAGGGAGACATTCTCCGGAACTTAATTTGTTAGACTAGTGGAAGGATCAGTTAGGATAAGTTCTTGGACAGCAGACTTGTTTTCAGTGTATGACTTCCTGATGATGAACGACCACCTTAATGTTTTATATAGCAAGGGAACACCCACATAGCAATTGGAAAAGTTAGGCCCTTTTTCAATAATTTAATAAAAAAACAAAGTGGCAATATCAAAATATTGTCTCCGTCTCTTTTCTGACCTGGCACAATATCTAAATTGATCATCAATATGGCTGGTTGTCTCTTGCAATAAAAATATGTCTTGGACTCCATTGGACTCGGAAATGGACATTTGATTCCAAATTATGTAACTGTGGCAGAGAGAGGGGCATCTGCACATATTTTATGTCATGGTGCCTTAATATCATTCCTAGCTGGCCGAGGATTAAGAACTAAGAGACCTGGTCCTCAGCATTGATGTCCAGCTCAACTGAAAGCTATTCTTCTTAAAGGATTCATCGTTTTACCAAATTCCTGTTCACTCATCTCAGATTGTGGAATCTGGCAAAAAAACTTGTTCCACGAAACCTGGAGTCCAAGTAACCTCTCCAGGGTGAAGACTGGATAATAGAGATGGGGAGACTGGCCACATGGAGCATGGGAATCATGAGAACTTCAAGTGAATGTGTGACAAATTAAGGGATGCTTACGAGGACTGAATATTGGATGCAATCACTACTCTTTTTGTCCACCTTTTTATTTAATGTCCTCATATCCATACCAACTTCTTCCCTTTTGTTTCCTGCAATTGTGAGGGAAATATGTTAAGATTTGTTGATAACTATCATGTTGCCTTATCAACTCAATGCAACTTGCTCTTTGATGACTTTTCCGTTACGTTTTAGACGTTTTTGTAATGCTGTTGCTTCCGTGGTCTGTTAAGGATTATATGTTTATGCTAATGTCTTTAACTGTAGGTTATTACCTCCACATTTTTCTACCCCACTTCCAGACCAATAACAAGAGGAAATTTGCAGTTTTTCATTGAGCTTCAGGGGAATCCACTTTGGTCTCTCCGGATGTTTTGGCCTACAACTAGGGCTGGGCAATATTGACCAAAAGTCACATCTCATAATGTTTGTGTGGGTTAAATGCTCAGTTGTTAGCCGCCAACTACATGTGAGATGTCACAAACACTTTTATTTATAAGACACTGATCAAAATAAAGTGGAAATACAAGGTTACTCTTCCTGTTTCAGAATACACAGAGCTGTGTAAATATCAAAATGTAAATACAAAATGGTAGTTTATGTAATTATGTATAGATATGTATATAACTCGATGTTAATGATATTGTCTCATCCTATATCGATTCTGAAACTGTATTAATATATTTCCAAAAGTTGATATATCGCCCAGCCCTACCTACAACTCCCATCTGCCCTTCGCCATATAGTCAAAGGCACAGGATCATTGGAGCCATAACCCAACACCTCTAGAGAGTCACAGGCTGCTTACTCCTAATGTACCTAAGGAAAAATGTATTTGAAAAATCAATAATGGCTTTCTCTTTACATCTTGGACATGGAACATTGAAAAAGAGTCCACGAGACATACCCAAACTTTTTCCTTATTCCGCACTCACCTGCTCCCTCAATGCCATCAGCTCATGTCTTTGAACCTGGCTCTGCCCTATTTACATCCCTCTGTAATCTCCATCGTTACTGCTACATTATTGATTGCCAATGTGTTGCATATGAAGTACTCCGATGCCCATGCAAAGAGGGGCAGGTCATATTGTTAAAGTGTATTAAATACGTATTTATTAAACATATTTATTACAGAGTTTGCACTGACAAACTGACAAAAAAAATGTGATTCCATATGTAATTGTCTCAATAGCAGAGGTGTATCCTATATCCTACTGTTTACATCAGGAGTGTCCAACTCCAAGCCCCCAGGGCTGCAAACCTGGCCTTTTTCAGTATATCACTGATTAATATTCATAAGATAAATTAGCATGAATTTAGAAATATTGTATGCAAATTTATCTCATGAATATTTATGCGGGATAGCCCGACAATCTGACATGTTTTCCGGCCCTCATTGCCTGCAGTTGGACATCCCTGGTAAGCATAGTCAATTAATCGATTCACTTCCGTCTTTCATTTAATTTAATACATGACATATTTTCATGCTCCATAGATCCTTCAATGCCAGAGTTCCTGAGCTTGAGGAATGTGCAGAAAAACAGAATCTCCCTTGATTGGACACCTGCTGCAAATATGACTGGTGTAGATTTCATTTACAGCATCACATACAGTAGTTCACAGGGGGCTTGGAGTGTCACAAACAGCACTGCCTATGCCACCCTTGTGAGCCTGGTACCTGGGACAAACTACACAATACACATTGTGACAGTCGCTGCTGGTAATTATATCAGTTTGCCTGTTATCATATCTTCATACACAAGTAAGTTGAGTTTCTGTTTTTGTATACTGTGTTCATGAATTCCCTACACTGATTTACTTGTTCTCTGACATTGTACCAGCAAATATGAATTCAGTATTTCCAAGACCTATGGTGATCTTGTGAATTTATTTTCTTTATTAGCAATAAGCTAAACGTAATAGTCCAAGAGCTGTTCACTACGCCCACTGCTTCTCTACAATGGTAAATATAAGGCAGTTGTTAAAAGGAGCTATGATGATATCAGGACTGCCCCAGTTCTTTTGCTACAGATGCTCACTGTGATTTTATAGGTGTTGCCATCAGCACCCCTCAATATTCCCAATGTGATGTCCTTTGCCTGACTCGCAATTATTGATGCTTTAAAGCTGAAACAAAAATGACAAAAATTAATATTTTCTGCTTTTTATTGAATAGTCTGTACAATCCATGTGCACATGTTTTTGACGGAAAGATGCCATCATATGCCTCAATGTTTTGCAAATATTTAAATGTCAATGCCCCTTTGCCTGCATAAATTGCTAAAACATACAAAAAGGAAGCTTTCACTACTGAGGTTTTTTCTCCAAATATGTGTCTGTGTAGTGGTACCAAGGTGTGTTTTCTGGGAATATTTTCCTTAAACAAACTGTTACTTGGCTGTCTCCACTTTTAACCTAGAAACATTGAAATGGTTATTCATTACGTAAGAAAAGTCTAATCCTGAACCATAATGTTAAGGATATCAGCTTTACTTCTTCAGCATAATTTGTTGCGAGAGTTGGCTGTGAAATAAATATGAAATAATGCAGAAGCAATATCAAACAACTGTTTGATTTAAGGCACAAAACGGCCCCATATCATTGCTGCTCTCTGTGATCCGAGAAGAAATAATTCCTCTACACGAGAACTGAATACGACTAGATCCATCACAATATATAACATATATCAAAGATTACAACAAAATTGTAATATTCTGTATTAGTGCAAAAACAAGGGGGTTCTGGGAGTTTCTCTACTACCGGCCTATATCCGGGGTTAGAATCTCAACCAGAGTCTTTAGCTCACCATCCTTTCACAGAAGAGAAATTTCCACTACATATCAGTCTTTTTCCTGCCGAAGGGCAGTCCAAGACTGAAATGCCTGGCAATTCTCTTCTGAACAAAAGTACCACCAGCAATCCCAGACAAGTGTTTCAGCCTGGTTGGGCCTCGTCGGTGAGGTGGAGCTGTGCCTCTCTAAGAACAGTTAGCAAGGGTTCCACGTCTGGATCACCCTAGTAACTTAGGGTGAAAACCCCAAGCTACTTAATATGCAAAAACAAGGGGGTTCTGGGAGTTTCTCTATTACTGTTCTATTTCCCGGGTTAGAGTCTCAACCAGAGTCTTTAGCTCACCATCCTTTCACCGAAGAGACATTTCCACTAAATATCAGTCTTTGTCCTGCCCAAGGACAGTCAGCACTGAAATGCTTGGCAATTCTCTTCTGAACAAGAGTACCAACAGAAACCCCAGACACGTGTTTCGGCCTGCTTGTGCCTCGTCAGTGAGGTGGAGCTGTGCCTCTCTAAGAACAGTGAGCAAGGGTTCCACGTCTGGATTACCCTAGTAAGGAGGTTCTGGGAGTTTCTCTACTACCGGCCTATATCCCGGGTTAGAGTCTCAACCAGAGTCTTTAGCTCACCATCCTTTCACAGAAGAGAATTCTGGGCAGGACAAAGACTGATGTGTAGTGGACATTTCTCTTCTGTGAAAGGATGCTGAGCTAAAGACTCTGGTTGGGACTCTAACCTAGGATATAGGCCAGTAGTAGAGAAACTCCCAGAAACCCCCTTGTTTTTGCATATTAAGTAGCTTTTGGTTTTCACCCTACGTTACTAGGGTAATCCAGACTTGGAACCCTTGCTCATTGTTCTTATAGAGGCACAGCTCCACCTCACTGACAAGGCCCAACCAGGCCGAAACACGTGTCTGGGGTTGCTGTTGATACTCTTGTTCAGAAGAGAATTGCCAGGCATTTCGGTGCTGGACGGCCCTTGGGCAGGACAAAGACTGATGTGTAGTGGAAATTTCTCTTCTGTGAAAGGATGGTGAGCTAAAGACTATGGTTGAGACTCTAACCTGGGATATATTGCCAGTAATAGAGAAACTCCCAGAAACCCCCTTGTTTTTGCAAATTCTATATTACCACCTGCCGGGGGCATGGTCTTGGCCTCCCAGCCAATGAGTAGGCTCAGAAACGGGGCTTTGCCACATGGTAAAGCACCAGTTGTGAGCCTCCTCAGAGCTGGAGGCCACCATCTTCCTCCTCCAGATAGTGATGTAAGTGCCCCTCCATCCCCCTCGTCCCCATTCCCCAAACCCCTCTCCTTATCCACACATTTCGCCCCCTCCCATCCCCATCCCTCTTACCTTCTGCTTCTATGTCCCTCGCCGGTGCTGCGAGCACTAGTGTTCCCGGAGTGTCCAGATGCATGAAAAGAGAGAAGGGACAACATGTAGTCCCCCTCTCCTGATCCATGGCGCCCATATTTGTTTTGAATTTTTATTTTTTCGTTGCAAAAAGCTGTACATGTCCTTTCTCAACTTAAAAAAAGCAATATTAGCCTCACAAGGGTGGGGGGCATTACTGGACCTGGTGCTTAAGTGCAGAACAGTGATATTACTATTATGTGACCAATTCCATGAAACGCCATATTATGCCGAGATATTTTTAATTCTACTGCTACTGAAACAACACAGCTCCAATTATGTTCCAGGGACCTTAAAGGTGCCATTTGTAAAATGTGCCCGCTGGTCAAGGATAAACACATAGAATTTCTATGTGGTAAAACATATGTTTACTTCGCCATTTCTTCAGATTTAAACCTACAATGTTCCTACAAGTGAATGTTCAATGTTGCTACAAGGGAATATACTTGTAACTAATTGAATGTTGGTAGCTCAATCAGTCCTCTCCACAAAAATCATTTTAGGGTGATCAAGTATTGTTCGCTTCAGTAGACGTTCGCTGCACGTTGGCAAGAGAGGCCTCTAACCTGAATCTCAGACAGATTAGAGTCATGGACATTGATGATTCCAAAACTCTGCTTTTATGACAAAAAATGTCTGTGTCAATTCTGATACTAAAATCTATGTTTTCTTTCAAAATAATTAGGGATTACGTTTGTTCTCCTTGCATATAATATTGATTATGTCTATTGACTGCGTTTACACATTGAGTGTTCACAATGAACACCCTTTTTCCTACACTCTCCTCCTCATCTAATTCCCTTTTTTGTCAAAGCATATTTTCTTCAGCATGCGTTTGTTTGCTCACAAAACACATTGCACTTTATACTATATTGGTTCCGTAACTAAGTAACTCCAAGCAATTCCATGTTGGCTTAGTTGATATGTAGGGGCCAAGTTGTGTGAGAACCTCCCTCAACTTTACACATTCAAGCACTTTACACAAAAAATATAGAGCACCTTTTATGCCATGTTGCCCTGGCTACCCTATTAAAGTTATAGATATAAAGGATGAGTTGTTTGTACTAATTGCTATAATGTTTCAAACTTTTCATCTAACTAAAGTGGCAGATCATTTTTTACACAATATGAATATGAAATGTATGAGTCTAATTGTTCGTGTACACTGCCCAACATGCACCATTATGACCCTTTACCAACAAATTACACACAATGGCCCAGCCACGGTGACAGTGGCCAATGTTTGCAAATGTGAATCACGCCGTCACTCCTGTTGTCTGTAAACTCTCTGGTCCCTCTAACATTATTTTATTTACTTAGATTTTGGATTGCACTGGCTCATAACAGGATTCTCATAATACATTGTGTTAATTACAGACACACTGGTAGAATTTGCCTTCCAGCATGTTGATGTATGGGTATAAATGTGTTCTCAGTGTGTTGGTTTATGCACCCTGTAGAGGTTAATTTCTTCAATTTTTCAATAGCAACAAATACTTGTTGTTTTTGCTCGTTTTCATTCACTTCCTTGCACTTTTCTGCCCTTGAAGAGCTTGCTCACCATCTCATTGTTCTAGCACTCTGACATTACTATGCATATGCATGCAGGTTTCAGCATAGAGATGGGCGGCGGCTCTCGCTCTCCACAAGGGATGGGGATTAATTGGATCTGATTCTTTCAATATATGTGCCTCCACTTAAGGTTTCAATTCTTAAGCACATAGTGATGTTTTCTCTATTTTCTGTTTACTAAAGACATCACTATCTTTTTAAAAAGAAAGTGCTTTCACATTACCTACAATGAAATTCATGCAATATTGTTATTCATTTAAATTGATATTAGTTAATTCACTTGTGCCATCTATATCACTTTGCTATTTCAAAGTGCGCTGATGATCGCTAAACAATATCTATCAGAGTGAAACGCATACTGTCTCGGATTGAAAAATACAGCTACAAGAATGACATATTTTTTCCTATCACAAGGAAGAGAATACATATTTTATTTAACTGAATGGACTCATTGCCAGCACCTATCCTTGCTTTAGTTACAATCACTTGTAAGGTGCATTCACACATGTACCAGTGCTGCCATTATATTATATGCATCCAAAACTATGTGGTGCTTCTATCAGCTCCCACTACAGTTTAAAAGCATATACTCTTGTGTTATGTGTACATTTCATTGATGGCATCCAATATTCACTAAGATATAATCAAACATGCATTCCTTACCTAAGGCATTATAAAAATTGCTAGACAGCGTCAGCAATTTAGTTATTGACAGAAGAACAAAGCGTTCTTAATTTGTAGACATATACCCTCTAACACTTATGGCTATTCCTTCTTCTTTCAATCCAGACAGTATACAGAGCAATACCTAGCATAACAGCCTGATCAACATGCACCACATGCACATGCCTATACATTGTTGGTCCAGTTATGCACCCCCTTGAACTGGTCAATCGGTCTCAAGTTGGTCTAACCTCAGGGGTATTCTGTTACCCATTTCTTCAACAGCTGGTGAGCTCGGGCAGGCCAAACTCCCTCTCTCGGATGCCAAACCAGGAGTGGCAGGAAGTGCCTGTGGGTACCCCGGGAGTTGCTAGGCATATCCTGGTCACCCTTAATGCAGTTATTGAGAAATCTGTGATATCTATTATGATTTGGGTCTCAATGCTTCAACAATTTAGAGTTTATTGAGACATCTGACCTTTTCCTCCTTAGGGCCTGAACGGATACCACCTGAGAATATTACTGTCATTAACAATAACTCAACAAGTTCCCTGCAGATCAGCTGGAACCAACCCCCTGGAATCGTGGAACTATACACTATCGCCATTCAAGGAGCTGTCAACCAAACCAACAAAAGCACAACTGCGCAGCCTGTTACTTTCACAAGCTTGCTCCCTGGAAGGGAATACACTGTCACAATCACAACAGCCAGCGGCCCTTACAACGAGATATCAGATCCAGTGACCGGAGTAACAAGTAAGTGTATATGTTACAGTGTACAGATTTTTGTGGAAAGTGTCAAAACAGCCACAATACATAAAGACAGAAAATCATTTTTGACTTCATGGTGAATTTTACCTGCACGTTTATGAGGTTTAAGTAATAGGAGGCAGTTCCTCCAATGTACCTCCAAAATTAGGCAGTATTAAAACCTGCTAATTCCGCCAGTGGTAATACCGTGGAAAAATTGAGGTAACGGAATCACCTCCACTTTTTTCCTGCACTGCAAAACTCGTAATGAGGCCCATTGTCAGTACTGTTTGAAGTAAATATGTAAAATAGGAAGGATCCTCATTAGTAATGCCTCTACACCTTATTTCTTGTTTGTCCTTGATTAATTGCGCAATTTCATGTTAATGGTGATGATGTTTTAGATTAATATACTGAGCCAATGATTTTTGGTGGCCTAATGTTATGTTAGCATTTATTCATCACAGTCCTGCTGTTTGATAAGTGTGTTAGTTACCATGCTTATGTTCCTGATATTAAAATGTGTATATTGCATGGGCCCTGTGAGCTTGCTTCATGAGCTCCTGCCTTTACACTTTTCATCTGGTGCATGTTCTTGATGCTCCTTCTTATGCCACTTGCATACACCAGAAACATGGGCAGCACTGGTAGTTCCAGGACCCACAACCTATGGGAAGATACAAGACAAATGACTCCTGGGAAGCTGCATGCTGCTGCAGTGCAATGGGGCAATATAAAATGAATGAAGTAAAATCAGTATATCATACAAACAGCTCACTGAACTGTGCAAATCTGCCCTTAAAAGTAAAAGGGCTACAGCAATGGCCAATGCACACTCAAATGCATCTGTACAACCACAAACAATACGGGAGGGTTCTGGGTGGGGATGATCCTAGTGCGGAGACCACACAAGTGAGACAGTTGCAGCAAAAGGGGAACTCTTGGAAGCTTGTCAGTAGCTACTCTTATCATACCCATGAAGCCAGAATAAAGGGAGCCAAGAACATGCTCTAGTTCATGTAATATTGCTTTGTAAAATATTGGCTTCTCGACCCATTACTTGGAGTAGTCCAGGAGGTATGGGGCGTGACATCAATTGCTCCTGGAGACACATTTAATTGCAAAGGAGATGACTTAATAGAGATGGGAGTGGTGGGGGTTGAGTTCCACTACAATCAGTTGTATCCCTACCACATGGAGGGCAGAAACGGGTAGGAAATGATCCAGTCTCTAATTATTTGATTCTGCATCCTAATTTTGAAAAAAAACAGTTTCTCTAGGTAACATATTTCTACACACAAACACTCCAAGGATATTCTATATAATATTATGGGACTTTCACAAATGCCCTTACTTGCTGGTAGGTAGGGACTTCAAACTACCATCTGAAAACCAATTGGACAGAATCCTAGCTGGTCAGACACCAGACACCAGGCATAAAGAAACTACAGGGTCTTGTAAGGCAGTTAGGCCTTGTGCACACATGGAAACTGGCACACCTGTCAGGAGGGAGCATGCTGTTTACTGCACTGCACCTGACAGCTCATTCCATATCAATTACCTTTGCCTATGAAGGAATTGAAAGGATGACATAACCAAAGTAGATATTGGCAACAGACAACTATCCAGCCACACACTGGTGCTGACATAACTAAAGTGGATATTTTAAATGTAAATTTTTCTGACCAAGCTCTCATCTAGGTCACAATTTAAGTGGATCTGAAAAAGTATAGAGCAACTAGGCGTTGACTTAATTTAGCTCTCTTCCTAAATTGCAATCTCGCAAACCAAAAGAAAAAAAGACCTCATATTTTCTTATATTACACAAAAGCAGCGCTGATTGTCTCTACTGTTGACCTGGTGGTGAAGGTCATCATTCAAATGACTTGGAAGTGCGGCGAGTGTGTTGGCCGTGTTGCAGACTCTTGAGCCGACCTGTGTGTCAGAGTCTTTTTTCAGTGCTCACTGTGTGGAGGAGGACCTTGCCTTATTTCAGCCCGGCTTGCAGCGGAGCGCAGCGGAGTGCGGCAAGTGTGTTGGTTGTGTTGCAGACTATTGAGCCGACCTGTCAGAGTAATTTTTCAGTGCTCACTGTGTGAAGGAGGACCTTGCCTTGTTTCATCCCGGCTTGCAGCGGAGCGCAGCCGAGTGTGGTGAGTATGTTGGCCGTTTTGCAGACTCTTGAGCCGACCTATGTGTCAGGGTCTTTTTTCAGTGCTTACTGTGTGGAGGAGGACCTTGCCTTATTTCAGCCCGGCTTTTAGCGGAGCACAGCGTAGTGCAGCAAGTGTGTTGGTTGTGTTGCAGACTCTTGAGCCGAGCTGTGTGACAAAGCCTTTTTTCAGTGTTCACTGTGTAGAGGAGGACCTTGCTTTATTTCAGCCCGGCTTGCAGCAGAGCGCAGCACAGTGTGTCGAGTGTGTTGGTCGTGTTGCAGACTCTTGAGCCGACCTGTTTGTCACAGCCTTTTTTCACTGCTCACTGTGTGGAGGACGACCTTTCCTTATTTCAGCCCAGCTTGCAGCAGATCACAGCAGAGTGCAGCGTGTAGGTTGTCCCTGTTAGCTTTGCTCCGTGCTCCTGCGATTTTTACCCTAATGGTTCCCGATGCTCCGGTTGTATGATCTAAAGAGGAACATTTAGAAAATCGAATCTCTACCATAATTCCTCTGGCTATAGTAAAAGCAGAAGTGAGCGGAAACACCAGAAGCACCAGAAGCACTGGAACTGGGGTGAGTCCTTCTCCCTATTTCAATACTCATTCCTACAAATTTTAAGATGCTTTGTGATATTGACTGCCAGGCGATATGATATGATATGATATGGCATTTATAATGCGCCTGTACACAAGTGTTTCAAGGCGCGACTAGGCAAGGGAGGGGGAACAGAGGGAAGACAGACAACGATCCTACTAGGCCAGGTGTCATTCAGATCGCACAAGTGCACAGGAAGGGGGATGGGGAGAGTGCGAGGGGAAGAGGGAGGGGACAGTGCAGTAAAAGGATAATAGAATAAATAACAATAAGTGAAGTATGGCCAGCAGCAGGCAAGTGCAAGGGTAAAGGGTAAGTGCAGGCATCAAGTGTCAAGTGCTGGTAAGGGACTGTAGGGATACAGAAAAAACAGTCCCCAAGTGCAGGGTTGCAAGGAAGGCAGTGCTGGTGTGCAACTGGCGGGGGAGGAGACCTGGGCCCGAAATCAGAGGGTGGCCAGGTAGCCAGTGCACCCCTTAGGTGATAAGGACTCCCAGGACATCCTGTCCACCCTCTCCACCCAACCCCTCCTCTCCCCTCTCCATCTGTGCTTGCTGACCCTCCTTTAGCCACCCCCCACCATCCTTCTCGTCCTTTCCTCTTTTCTCCCCTGACGAGGTCGCCAGACAAGCCTGATCTGTGAAAGCCTCATCAAAACAGGTTCATCCCTGTTCCTCTAAAACAATCAAGGACCATTGACACCCTCGCTCCGGCCCTTGCTGATTTTTGCAACCACTCATTTGCCTCAGGATCCTTCCCCTCCCCTCTGAAGCACTCCCTTGTGCATCCTCTTCTCAAGAAACCCACAGCTGATCCTTTTGTCCAGCTAACTATCGCCCAATTTCCATTACTCCCTTTCTGGGCAAACTCCTGGAAAAGTTGGCCATCTCTCAGCTTAACCTTCATTTCAATTCTGTTGGCTGTCTCCATGACCACCAGTCTGGCTTCAGAGCTGCCAGAAGCACGGTAACTGCACTTCTGAACATCCGTGAAGATCTGCTCTCCAACCTTGACTCTAACATTCCCTCTGTCCTCATCCTCCTTGATCTCTCTTCTGCCTTCGGCACGGTCAACCATACCATCCTGCTCAACCGTCTCTGTGAAAACCTGGGTATTACTGATCAGGCTCTGGTCTGGCTGTCCTCTTTCCTCTCAGATCGACCCTCCCAGGTCCAACTTGGTTCCTTCCTTTCATCTATCTTCCTCTCTACCTGTGGTGTTCCCCAGGGGTCTAACCTCTTGCCCTGGCTTTTCAACCAATACATGGTAACGTTCGCCCACTGCATTGCTGCTTTCTGCTCAAATTTCCAGTGCTACACTGATGACACTCAACTCATTTTCAGGCTGCCCTCTGCCACCTCCTCTCCCTCTCTCATCTCTGATGGCCTAACTGCCATTCAAGATTGGCGTGCTGCCAATGATCTTTGTCTGAATGCCAGCAAGACGGAGATCCTCCTCATCGGCACACCTTCACCATCCTTTCCCCTCACTCTCTGGCCGGCCTCACTTGGCCCTCCTCCTACCCTCACCTGCGAGGCTAAGAACCTCAGGGTCATCTTTGACTCCACCCTTTCCTTCTCCGCCCACATCTCTGAGGTCTCTAAAAAGTCAAATTTCCTACTGCACCTCCTCAGAGGTACTCTGCCTTTCCTCACCTTCCCGCAGAAGCTCATGGTATCCCAAGCTCTGGTTCTCTCTTTGTTGGACTATTGTAACAGCCTCTTTCTAAATCTACCTGCCTCTACTCTCCGCCCTCTACAACTAATCCAGAACAGGACTGTGAGACTTGTCCTTGGCCTCAAGCCCTGGGATCGTATCTCTCCAGCTCTGAAATCTCTCCATTGGCTCCCAGTGGATGCAAGGATTAAATTCAAAACCCTCTGCATTGTCGACAAGGCTTTCTGGGGCCTGGGTCCAAAATACCTTCAGCTATCCCTCCGCAAATACCTCCCCTCTCGAGCTCTTCGCTCCTCTACCTCTAACTCCCTCAGAGTCAGTCGTTTTTTAAAGAAACGAGCTGGGGATAGATCTCTGTCTTCAGCTGGGGCCTCCCTCTGGAACATCCTCCCTGCTACTCTAAAACTTGAGGAGAACCATCTCTGGTTCCGGAAGCACCTCAAGACCTTCCTCTTTTCTACTGCCTTTGCTCCCCATCTCCCCTGCTGATCTGTTCCCTCTTGGCGCCGTGCACCTGGCCACCCTCTGTCCTCCAGGCCCAGGTACCTGCTCACCTCTCCACCCTCCTGCACTGCCTCCGGGCCACCCCTTGCACTGGGGTCTGTATCTGTACCCATATAGCCCCCCCTTTTCTTCCTGCACTTATCAGACCTACCCTGTCTGCTGCCTTAAACCTAGCACTTGCAAATTGCTGGCTGCACTACCACTGTTTCTTGCCTTTATTATTAATTTATTGTTATTTATCTGTTTCTCCTCTGCTTCGCACTTTCCACTTCTCTCCCCTTCCATGCACTTTTCCCCTCCCCTCTCCCATGCACTTGCGCGTTCTCAATGTCACTGGGCCTAGTAAGATCGCTGTTTTGTTCTCCCCTGTTCCCCTCCCTTGCCGTGTCGCTCTCTGAAACACCTGTGTACCAGTGTGATATAAATACAATATCAATATCAATATGCCATTTCTGTGAATAACTCCCTAAGTCATTCCCCATGGTGGCATACATGGGACTATCAGATGTGAAGAACAGTATAAAAACAACAGACTTGGCTGAAGAAGAAACTCAATTATACTGTTACAAACAAGAAAGAGAGTATGTCTCTTAAATAGAAACCACCATTTAACTGAGACAAAGAGGCTGAAAGGAGAGCACACGCTGATGCAAAATGAAGCGCAGAGATGCATACGCAAACAGGTGAAGTCCTCTGGCAGCGTAACACATGAGAGAGGCGTAGTGAATTAGAAAAACACAGAGCTTGCAACTTTCGGACCAGCTCTGAGAGCGAGAACAAGACGCTGGACACCAAGCGTCGATAAGGAGAGAGAAACCAAGGAGACGGGAACTCCAATCAAGGGATTTGTGGTGGGCAGTGGGCAGTGTACCCATACAACAATGCAAAAAAACGCAAAGCTGCAAAATCAACGAACCGTCCAGAACCGTCCAGATACCCGCAGGCTTACCAGGTCGCACAGAGAGATAGGCCCCAGAGGGGGACACTGGAGAAGACGAGAAGGTTACGAATGTAAACGACCGAAGTGAACCCGAGCGAATCCAGACCCCGGAGATGTTCCCCCACATATTGCAAGGTAACAGGGAGAACGGGAGAAACGGAAGACCGGCGGGGAACTATTATGAAACAGGAGAACATCGTCTCAGTGGAATTGATGAGACAATGAAATTAAAGTCGAGGAAATTGAACTCTAACAATGTGAGATAGCGAATCACCATAAAAGCTGGAAAAGAGACCATTAAGATTGAGCCTCAAGTACCCTGGAAAGAGGGGAATGTACCACATATGTTAAGAGGCAGAGACTGTAAACCAGAAAGAGAATTTTATGAAGGGAAGACAAGTGAAGCCCATAAGAGAAAAGATACACAAACCAAGCCACCCCAAGAGAGGGGGAACATTGCATACCAAAAGTATATGTCACAACTAAGTAAGAAAATACTACAGTAGTACAAAAGGCACTTCACTGTGGAGCAACCCATAAGCCAGAGAATGTATAGGGTTTCCTGGAAAAACAATCACTAAGGAGGAGGGATAACAAAAATAACTTGTGAAAGAGTTACAAGAATGTACACAGAAAGTGACTAGAGACATTTTTTTAAGTTAACCTACTAAAAAGAAGTCTGAAGCAAAGGAGAAAAATTGTGTGAAATGACAATCAGGATAAGGGAGACATTCTCCGGAACTTAATTTGTTAGACTAGTGGAAGGATCAGTTAGGATAAGTTCTTGGACAGCAGATTTGTTTTCAGTGTATGACTTCCTGATGATGAACGACCACCTTAATGTTTTATATAGCAAGGGAACACCCACATAGCAATTGGAAAAGTTAGGCCCTTTTTCAATAATTTAATAAAAAAACAAAGTGGCAATATCAAAATATTGTCTCCGTCTCTTTTCTGACCTGGCACAATATCTAAATTGATCATCAATATGGCTGGTTGTCTCTTGCAATAAAAATATGTCTTGGACTCCATTGGACTCGGAAATGGACATTTGATTCCAAATTATGTAACTGTGGCAGAGAGAGGGGCATCTGCACATATTTTATGTCATGGTGCCTTAATATCATTCCTAGCTGGCCGAGGATTAAGAACTAAGAGACCTGGTCCTCAGCATTGATGTCCAGCTCAACTGAAAGCTATTCTTCTTAAAGGATTCATCGTTTTACAAATTCCTGTTCACTCATCTCAGATTGTGGAATCTGGCAAAAAAACTTGTTTCACGAAACCTGGAGTCCAAGTAACCTCTCCAGGGTGAAGACTGGATAATAGAGATGGGGAGACTGGCCACAGGGAGCATGGGAATCATGAGAACTTCAAGTGAATGTGTGGCAAATTAAGGGATGCTTACGAGGACTGAATATTGGATGCAATCTCTACTCTTTTTGTCCACCTTTTTATTTAATGTCCTCATATCCATACCAACTTCTTCCCTTTTGTTTCCTGCAATTGTGAGGGAAATATGTTAAGATTTGTTGATAACTATCATGTTGCCTTATCAACTCAATGCAACTTGCTCTTTGATGACTTTTCCGTTACGTTTTAGACGTTTTTGTAATGCTGTTGCTTCCGTGGTCTGTTAAGGATTATATGTTTATGCTAATGTCTTTAACTGTAGGTTATTACCTCCACATTTTTCTACCCCACTTCCAGACCAATAACAAGAGGAAATTTGCAGTTTTTCATTGAGCTTCAGGGGAATCCACTTTGGTCTCTCCGGATGTTTTGGCCTACAACTAGGGCTGGCCAATTTTGACCAAAAGTCACATCTCACTATGTTTGTTTGGGTAAATGCTCAGTTGTTAGCCGCCAACTACATGTGAGATGTCACAAACACTTTTATTTATAAGACACTGATCAAAATAAAGTGCACATACAAGGTTACTCTTCCTGTTTCAGAATACGCAGAGCTGTGTAAATATCAAAATGTAAATACAAAATGGTAGTTTATGTAATTATGTATAGATATGTATATAACTCGATGTTAATGATATTGTCTCATCCTATATCGATTCTGAAAGTGTATTAATATATTTCCAAAAGTTGATATATCGCCCAGCCCTACCTACAACTCCCATCTGCCCTTCGCCATATAGTCAAAGGCGAAGGATCATTGGAGCCATAACCCAACACCTCTAGAGAGTCACAGGCTGCTTACTCCTAATGTACCTAAGGAAAAATGTATTTGAAAAATCAATAATGGCTTTCTCTTTACATCTTGGACATGGAACATTGAAAAAGAGTCCACGAGACATACCCAAACTTTTTCCTTATTCCGCACTCACCTGCTCTCCTCAATGCCATCAGCTCATGTCTTTGAACCTGGCTCTGCCCTATTTACATCCCTCTGTAATCTCCATCGTTACTGCTACATTATTGATTGCCAATGTGTTGCATATGAAGTACTCCGATGCTCATGCAAAGAGGGGCAGGTCATATTGTTAAAGTGTATCAAATACATATTTATTAAACATATTTATTACAGAGTTTGCACTGACAAAAAAAATGTGATTCCATATGTAGTTGTCTCAATAGCAGAGGTGTATCCTATATCCTACTGTTTACATCAGGAGTGTCCAACTCCAAGCCCCCAGGGCTGCAAACCTGGCCTTTTTCAGTATATCACTGATTAATATTCATAAGATAAATTAGCATGAATTTAGAAATATTGTATGCAAATTTATCTCATGAATATTTATGCGGGATAGCCCGACAATCTGACATGTTTTCCGGCCCTCATTGCCTGCAGTTGGACAACCCTGGTAAGCATAGTCAATTAATCGATTCACTTCCGTCTTTCATTTCATTTAATACATGACATATTTTCATGCTCCATAGATCCTTCAATGCCAGAGTTCCTGAGCTTGAGGAATGTGCAGAAAAACAGAATCTCCCTTGATTGGACACCTGCTGCAAATATGACTGGTGCAGATTTCATTTACAACATCACATACAGTAGTTCACAGGGGGCTTGGAGTGTCACAAACAGCACTGCCTATGCCACCCTTGTGAGCCTGGTACCTGGGACAAACTACACAATACACATTGTGACAGTCGCTGCTGGTAATTATACCAGTTTGCCTGTTATCATATCTTCATACACAAGTAAGTTGAGTTTCTGTTTTTGTATACTGTGTTCATGAATTCCCTACACTGATTTACTTGTTCTCTGACATTGTACCAGCAAATATGAATTCAGTATTTCCAAAACCTATGGTGATCTTGTGAATTTATTTTCTTTATTAGCAATAAGCTAAACGTAATAGTCCAAAAGCGGTTCACTACGCCCACTGCTTCTCTACAATGGTAAATATAAGGCAGTTGTTAAAAGGAGCTATGATGATAACAGGACTGCCCCAGTTCTTTTGCTACAGATGCTCACTGTGATTTTATGGGTGTTGCCATCAGCACCCCTCAATATTCCCAATGTGATGTCCTTTGCCTGACTTCCAATTATTGATGCTTTAAAGCTGAAACAAAAATGACAAAAATTAATATTTTCTGCTTTTTATTGAATAGTCTGTACAATCCATGTGCACATGTTTTTGACGGAAAGATGCCATCATATGCCTCAATGTTTTGCAAATATTTAAATGTCAATGCCCCTTTGCCTGCATAAATTGCTAAAACATACAAAAAGGAAGCTTTCACTACTGAGGTTTTTTCTCCAAATATGTGTCTGTGTAGTGGTACCAAGGTGTGTTTTCTGGGAATATTTTCCTTAAACAAACTGTTACTTGGCTGTCTCCACTTTTAACCTAGAAACATTGAAATGGTTATTCATTACGTAAGAAAAGTCTAATCCTGAACCATAATGTTAAGGATATCAGCTTTACTTCTTCAGCATAATTCGTTGCGAGAGTTGGCTGTGAAATAAATATGAAATAATGCAGAAGCAATATCAAACAACTGTTTGATTTAAGGCACAAAACGGCCCCATATCATTGCTGCTCTCTGTGATCCAAGAAGAAATAATTCCTCTACACGAGAACTGAATACGACTAGATCCATCACAATATATAACATATATCAAAGATTACAACAAAATTGTAATATTCTGTATTAGTGCAAAAACAAGGGGGTTCTGGGAGTTTCTCTACTACCGACCTATATCCGGGGTTAGAATCTCAACCAGAGTCTTTAGCTCACCATCCTTTCACAGAAGAGAAATTTCCACTACATATCAGTCTTTTTCCTGCCGAAGGGCAGTCCAACACTGAAATGCCTGGCAATTCTCTTCTGAACAAGAGTACCACCAGCAATCCCAGACACGTGTTTCAGCCTGGTTGGGCCTCGTCGGTGAGGTGGAGCTTTGCCTCTCTAAGAACAGTTAACAAGGGTTCCACGTCTGGATCACCCTAGTAACTTAGGGTGAAAACCCCAAGCTACTTAATATGCAAAAACAAGGGGGTTCTGGGAGTTTCTCTATTACTGTTCTATTTCCCGGGTTAGAGTCTCAACCAGAGTCTTTAGCTCACCATCCTTTCACAGAAGAGACATTTCCACTAAATATCAGTCTTTGTCCTGCCCAAGGACAGTCAGCACTGAAATGCTTGGCAATTCTCTTCTGAACAAGAGTACCAACAGAAACCCCAGACACGTGTTTCGGCCTGCTTGGGCCTCGTCAGTGAGGTGGAGCTGTGCCTCTCTAAGAACAGTGAGCAAGGGTTCCACGTCTGGATTACCCTAGTAAGGAGGTTCTGGGAGTTTCTCTACTTCCGGCCTATATCCCGGGTTAGAGTCTCAACCAGAGTCTTTAGCTCACCATCCTTTCACAGAAGAGAATTCTGGGCAGGACAAAGACTGATGTGTAGTGGACATTTCTCTTCTGTGAAAGGATGCTGAGCTAAAGACTCTGGTTGGGACTCTAACCTAGGATATAGGCCAGTAGTAGAGAAACTCCCAGAAACCCCCTTGTTTTTGCATATTAAGTAGCTTTGGGTTTTCACCCTACGTTACTAGGGTAATCCAGACTTGGAACCCTTGCTCATTGCTCTTATAGAGGCACAGCTCCACCTCACTGACAAGGCCCAACCAGGCCGAAACACGTGTCTGGGGTTGCTGTTGGTACTCTTGTTCAGAAGAGAATTGCCAGGCATTTCGGTGCTGGACGGCCCTTGGGCAGGACAAAGACTGATGTGTAGTGGAAATTTCTCTTCTGTGAAAGGATGGTGAGCTAAAGACTATGGTTGAGACTCTAACCTGGGATATATTGCCAGTAATAGAGAAACTCCCAGAAACCCCCTTGTTTTTGCAAATTCTATATTACCACCTGCCGGGGGCATGGTCTTGGCCTCCCAGCCAATGAGTAGGCTCAGAAACGGGGCTTTGCCACATGGTAAAGCACCAGTTGTGAGCCTCCTCAGAGCTGGAGGCCACCATCTTCCTCCTCCAGATAGTGATGTAAGTGCCCCTCCATCCCCCTCGTCCCCATTCCCCAAACCCCTCTCCTTATCCACACATTTCGCCCCCTCCCATCCCCATCCCTCTTACCTTCTGCTTCTATGTCCCTCGCCGGTGCTGCGAGCACTAGTGTTCCCGGAGTGTCCAGATGCATGAAAAGAGAGAAGGGACAACATGTAGTCCCCCCTCTCCTGATCCATGGCGCCCATATTTGTTTTGAATTTTTATTTTTTAGTTGCAAAAAGCTGTACATGTCCTTTCTCAACTTAAAAAAGCAATATTAGCCTCACAAGGGTGGGGGGCATTACTGGACCTGGTGCTTAAGTGCAGAACAGTGATATTACTATTATGTGACCAATTACATGAAACGCCATATTATGCCGAGATATTTTTAATTCTACTGCTACTGAAACAACACAGCTTCCAATTATGTTCCAGGGACCTTAAAGGTGCCATTTGTAAAATGTGCCCGCTGGTCAAGGATAAACACATAGAATTTCTATGTGGTAAAACATATGTTTACTTCGCCATTTCTTCAGATTTAAACCTACAATGTTCCTACAAGTGAATGTTCAATGTTGCTACAAGGGTATATACTTGTAACTAATTGAATGTTGGTAGCTCAATCAGTCCTCTCCACAAAAATCATTTTAGGGTGACCAAGTATTGTTCGCTTCAGTAGACGTTCGCTGCACGTTGGCAAGAGAGGCCTCTAACCTGAATCTCAGACAGATTAGAGTCATGGACATTGATGATTCCAAAACTCTGCTTTTATGACAAAAAATGTCTGTGTCAATTCTGATACTAAAATCTATGTTTTCTTTCAAAATAATTAGGGATTACGTTTGTTCTCCTTGCATATAATATTGATTATGTCTATTGACTGCGTTTACACATTGAGTGTTCACAATGAACACCCTTTTTCCTACACTCTCCTCCTCATCTAATTCCCTTTTTTGTCAAAGCATATTTTCTTCAGCATGCATTTGTTTGCTCACAAAACACATTGCACTTTATACTATATTGGTTCCGTAACTAAGTAACTCCAAGCAATACCATGTTGGCTTAGTTGATATGTAGGGGCCAAGTTGTGTGAGAACCTCCCTCAACTTTACAAATTCAAGCACTTTACACAAAAAATATAGAGCACCTTTTATGCCATGTTGCCCTGGCTACCCTATTAAAGTTATAGATATAAAGGATGAGTTGTTTGTACTAATTGCTATAATGTTTCAAACTTTTCATCTAACTAAAGTGGCAGATCATTTTTTACACAATATGAATATGAAATGTATGAGTCTAATTGTTCGTGTACACTGCCCAACATGCACCATTATGACCCTTTACCAACAAATTACACACAATGGCCCAGCCAAGGTGACAGTGGCCAATGTTTGCAAATGTGAATCACGCCGTCACTCCTGTTGTCTGTAAACTCTCTGGTCCCTCTAACATTATTTTATTTACTTAGATTTTGGATTGCACTGGCTCATAACAGGATTCTCATAATACATTGTGTTAATTACAGACACACTGGTAGAATTTGCCTTCCAGCATGTTGATGTATGGGTATAAATGTGTTCTCAGTGTGTTGGTTTATGCACCCTGTAGAGGTTAATTTCTTCAATTTTTCAATAGCAACAAATACTTGTTGGTTTTGCTCGTTTTCATTCACTTCCTTGCTCTTTTCTGCCCTTGAAGAGCTTGCTCACCATCTCATTGTTCTAGCACTCTGACATTACTATGCATGTGCATGCAGGTTTCAGCATAGAGATGGGCGGCGGCTCTCGCTCTCCACAAGGGATGGGGATTAATTGGATCTGATTCTTTCAATATATGTGCCTCCACTTAAGGTTTCAATTCTTAAGCACATAGTGATGTTTTCTCTATTTTCTGTTTACTAAAGACATCACTATCTTTTTAAAAAGAAAGTGCTTTCACATTACCTACAATGAAATTCATGCAATATTGTTATTTATTTAAATTGATATTAGTTAATTCACTTGTGCCATCTATATCACTTTGCTATTTCAAAGTGCGCTGATGATCGCTAAACAATATCTATCAGAGTGAAACGCATACTGTCTCGGATTGAAAAATACAGCTACAAGAATGACATATTTTTGCCTATCACAAGGAAGGGAATACATATTTTATTTAACTGAATGGACTCATTGCCAGCACCTATCCTTGCTTTAGTTACAATCACTTGTAAGGTGCATTCACACATGTACCAGTGCTGCCATTATATTATATGCATCCAAAACTATGTGGTGCTTCTATCAGCTCCCACTGCAGTTTAAAAGCATATACTCTTGTGTTATGTGTACATTTCATTGATGGCATCCAATATTCACTAAGATATAATCAAACATGCATTCCTTACCTCAGGCATTATAAAAATTGCTAGACAGCGTCAGCAATTTAGTTATTGACAGAAGAACAAAGCGTTCTTAATTTGTAGACATATACCCTCTAACACTTATGGCTATTCCTTCTTCTTTCAATCCAGACAGTATACAGAGCAATACCTAGCATAACAGCCTGATCAACATGCACCACAGGCACATGCCTATACATTGTTGGTCCAGTTATGCACCCCCTTGAACTGGTCAATCGGTCTCAAGTTGGTCTAACCTCAGGGGTATTCTGTTACTCATTTCTTCAACAGCTGGTGAGCTCGGGCAGGCCAAACTCCCTCTCTCGGATGCCAAACCAGGAGTGGCAGGAAGTGCCTGTGGGTACCCCGGGAGTTGCTAGGCATATCCTGGTGACCCTTAATGCAGTTATTGAGAAATCTGTGATATCTATTATGATTTGGGTCTCAATGCTTCAACAATTTAGAGTTTATTGAGACATCTGACCTTTTCCTCCTTAGGGCCTGAACGGATACCACCTGAGAATATTACTGTCATAAACAATAACTCAACAAGTTCCCTGCAGATCAGCTGGAACCAACCCCCTGGAATCGTGGAACTATACACTATCGCCATTCAAGGAGCTGTCAACCAAACCAAGAAAAGCACAACTGCGCAGCCTGTTACTTTCACAAGCTTGCTCCCTGGAAGGGAATACACTGTCACAATCACAACAGCCAGCGGCCCTTACAACGAGATATCAGATCCATTGACCGGAGTAACAAGTAAGTGTATATGTTACAGTGTACAGATTTTTGTGGAAAGTGTCAAAACAGCCACAATACATAAAGACAGAAAATCATTTTTGACTTCATGGTGAATTTTACCTGCACGTTTATGAGGTTTAAGTAATAGGAGGTAGTTCCTCCAATGTACCTCCAAAATTAGGCAGTATTAAAACCTGCTAATTCCGCCAGTGGTAATACCGTGGAAAAATTGAGGTAACGGAATCACCTCCACTTTTTTCCTGCACTGCAAAACTCGTAATGGGGCCCATTGTCAGTACTGTTTGAAGTAAATATGTAAAATAGGAAGGATCCTCATTAGTAATGCCTCTACACCTTATTTCTTGTTTGTCCTTGATTAATTGCGCAATTTGATGTTAATGGTGATGATGTTTTAGATTAATATACTGAGCCAATGATTTTTGGTGGCCTAATGTTATGTTAGCATTTATTCATCAGAGTCCTGCTGTTTGATAAGTGTGTTAGTTACCATGCTTATTTTCCTGATATTAAAATGTGTATATTGCATGGGCCCTGTGAGCTTGCTTCATGAGCTCCTGCCTTTACACTTTTCATCTGGTGCATGTTCTTGATGCTCCTTCTTATGCCACTTGCATACACCAGAAACATGGGCAGCACTGGTAGTTCCAGGACCCACAACCTATGGGAAGATACAAGACAAATGACTCCTGGGAATCTGCATGCTGCTGCAGTGCAATGGGGCAATATAAAATGAATGAAGTAAAATCAGTATATCATACAAACAGCTCACTGAACTGTGCAAATCTGCCCTTAAAAGTAAAAGGGCTACAGCAATGGCCAATGCACACTCAAATGCATCTGTACAACCACAAACAATACGGGAGGGTTCTGGGTGGGGATGATCCTAGTGCGGAGACCACACAAGTGAGACAGTTGCAGCAAAAGGGGAACTCTTGGAAGGTTGTCAGTAGCTACTCTTAACATACCCATGAAGCCAGAATAAATGGAGCCAAGAACATGCTCTAGTTCATGTAATATTGCTTTGTAAAATATTGGCTTCTCGACCCATTACTTGGAGTAGTCCAGGAGGTATGGGGCGTGACATCAATTGCTCCTGGAGACACATTTAATTGCAAAGGAGATGACTTAATAGAGATGGGAGTGGTGGGGGTTGAGTTCCACTACAATCAGTTGTATCCCTACAACATGGAGGGCAGAAACGGGTAGGAAATGATCCAGTCTCTAATTATTTGATCCTGCATCCTAATTTTGAAAAAAAATCAGTTTCTCTAGGTAACATATTTCTACACACAAACACTCCAAGGATATTCTATATAATATTATGGGACTTTCACAAATGCCCTTACTTGCTGGTAGGTAGGGACTTCAAACTACCATCTGAAAAACAATTGGACAGAATCCTAGCTGGTCAGACACCAGACACCAGGCATAAAGAAACTACAGGGTCTTGTAATGCAGTTAGGCCTTGTGCACACATGGAAACTGGCACACCTGTCAGGAGGGAGCATGCTGTTCACTGCACTGCACCTGACAGCTCATTCCATATCAATTACCTTTGCCTATGAAGGAATTGAAAGGATGACATAACCAAAGTAGATATTGGCAACAGACAACTATCCAGCCACACACTGGTGCTGACATAACTAAAGTGGATATTTTAAATGTAAATTTTTCTGACCAAGCTCTCATCTAGGTCACAATTTAAGTGGATCTGAAAAAGTATAGAGCAACTAGGCGTTGACTTAATTTAGCTCTCTTCCTAAATTGCAATCTCGCAAACCAAAAGAAAAAAAGACCTCATATTTTCTTATATTACACAAAAGCAGCGCTGATTGTCTCTACTGTTGACCTGGTGGTGAAGGTCATCATTCAAATGACTTGGAAGTGCGGCGAGTGTGTTGGCCGTGTTGCAGACTCTTGAGCCGACCTATGTGTCAGGGTCTTTTTTCAGTGCTTACTGTGTGGAGGAGGACCTTGCCTTATTTCAGCCCGGCTTTTAGCGGAGCACAGCGTAGTGCAGCAAGTGTGTTGGTTGTGTTGCAGACTCTTGAGCCGAGCTGTGTGACAAAGCCTTTTTTCAGTGTTCACTGTGTAGAGGAGGACCTTGCTTTATTTCAGCCCGGCTTGCAGCAGAGCGCAGCACAGTGTGTCGAGTGTGTTGGTCGTGTTGCAGACTCTTGAGCCGACCTGTTTGTCACAGCCTTTTTTCACTGCTCACTGTGTGGAGAACGACCTTTCCTTATTTCAGCCCAGCTTGCAGCAGATCACAGCAGAGTGCAGCGTGTAGGTTGGCCCTGTTAGCTTTGCTCCGTGCTCCTGCGATTTTTACCCTAATGGTTCCCGATGCTCCGGTTGTATGATCTAAAGAGGAACATTTAGAAAATCGAATCCCTACCATAATTCCTCTGGCTATAGTAAAAGCAGAAGTGAGCGGAAACACCGGAAGCACCAGAAGCACTGGAACTGGGGTGAGTCCTTCTCCCTATTTCAATACTCATTCCTACAAATTTTAAGGTGCTTTGTGATATTGACTGCCAGGCGATATGATATGATATGGCATTTATAATGCGCCTGTACACAAGTGTTTCAAGGCGCGACGAGGCAAGGGAGGGGGAACAGAGGGAAGACAGACAACGATCCTACTAGGCCAGGTGTCATTCAGATCGCGCAAGTGCACAGGAAGGGGGATGGGGAGAGTGCGAGGGGAAGAGGGAGGGGACAGTGCAGTAAAAGGATAATAGAATAAATAACAATAAGTGAAGTATGGCCAGCAGCAGGCAAGTGCAAGGGTAAAGGGTAAGTGCAGGCATCAAGTGTCAAGTGCTGGTAAGGGACTGTAGGGATACAGAAAAAACAGTCCCCAAGTGCAGGGTTGCAAGGAAGGCAGTGCTGGTGTGCAACTGGCGGGGGAGGAGACCTGGGCCCGAAATCAGAGGGTGGCCAGGTAGCCAGTGTACCCCTTAGGTGATAAGGACTCCCAGGACATCCTGTCCACCCTCTCCACCCCACTGCTCCTCTCCCCTCTCCATCTGTGCTTGCTGACCCTCCTTTAGCCACCCCCCACCATCCTTCTCGTCCTTTCCTCTTTTCTCCCCTGACGAGGTCGCCAGACAAGCCTGATCTGTGAAAGCCTCATCAAAACAGGTTCATCCCTGTTCCTCTAAAACAATCAAGGACCATTGACACCCTCGCTCCGGCCCTTGCTGATTTTTGCAACCACTCATTTGCCTCAGGATCCTTCCCCTCCCCTCTGAAGCACTCCCTTGTGCATCCTCTTCTCAAGAAACCCACAGCTGATCCTTTTGTCCAGCTAACTATCGCCCAATTTCCATTACTCCCTTTCTGGGCAAACTCCTGGAAAAGTTGGCCATCTCTCAGCTTAACCTTCATTTCAATTCTGTTGGCTGTCTCCATGACCACCATTCTGGCTTCAGAGCTGCCAGAAGCATGGTAACTGCACTTCTGAACATCCGTGAAGATCTGCTCTCCAACCTTGACTCTAACATTCCCTCTGTCCTCATCCTCCTTGATCTCTCTTCTGCCTTCGACACGGTCAACCATACCATCCTGCTCAACCGTCTCTGTGAAAACCTGGGTATTACTGATCAGGCTCTGGTCTGGCTGTCCTCTTTCCTCTCAGATCGACCCTCCCAGGTCCAACTTGGTTCCTTCCTTTCATCTATCTTCCTCTCTACCTGTGGTGTTCCCCAGGGGTCTAACCTCTTGCCCTGGCTTTTCAACCAATACATGGTAACGCTCGCCCACTGCATTGCTGCTTTCTGCTCAAATTTCCAGTGCTACGCTGATGACACTCAACTCATTTTCAGGCTGCCCTCTGCCACCTCCTCTCCCTCTCTCATCTCTGATGGCCTAACTGCCATTCAAGATTGGCGTGCTGCCAATGATCTTTGTCTGAATGCCAGCAAGACGGAGATCCTCCTCATCGGCACACCTTCACCATCCTTTCCCCTCACTCTCTGGCCGGCCTCACTTGGCCCTCCTCCTACCCTCACCTGCGAGGCTAAGAACCTCAGGGTCATCTTTGACTCCACCCTTTCCTTCTCCGCCCACATCTCTGAGGTCTCTAAAAAGTCAAATTTCCTACTGCACCTCCTCAGAGGTACTCTGCCTTTCCTCACCTTCCCGCAGAAGCTCATGGTATCCCAAGCTCTGGTTCTCTCTTTGTTGGACTATTGTAACAGCCTCTTTCTAAATCTACCTGCCTCTACTCTCCGCCCTCTACAACTAATCCAGAACAGGACTGTGAGACTTGTCCTTGGCCTCAAGCCCTGGGATCGTATCTCTCCAGCTCTGAAATCTCTCCATTGGCTCCCAGTGGATGCAAGGATTAAATTCAAAACCCTCTGCATTGTCCACAAGGCTTTCTGGGGCCTGGGTCCAAAATACCTTCAGCTATCCCTCCGCAAATACCTCCCCTCTCGAGCTCTTCGCTCCTCTACCTCTAACTCCCTCAGAGTCAGTCGTTTTTTAAAGAAACGAGCTGGGGATAGATCTCTGTCTTCGGCTGGGGCCTCCCTCTGGAACAGCCTCCCTGCTACTCTAAAACTTGAGGAGAACCATCTCTGGTTCCGGAAGCACCTCAAGACCTTCCTCTTTTCTACTGCCTTTGCTCCCCCTCTCCCCTGCTGATCTGTTCCCTCTTGGCGCCGTGCACCTGGCCACCCTCTGTCCTCCAGGCCCAGGTACCTGCTCACCTCTCCACCCTCCTGCACTGCCTCCGGGCCACCCCTTGCACTGGGGTCTGTATCTGTACCCATATAGCCCCCCCTTTTCTTCCTGCACTTATCAGACCTACCCTGTCTGCTGCCTTAAACCTAGCACTTGCAAATTGCTGGCTGCACTACCACTGTTTCTTGCCTTTATTATTAATTTATTGTTATTTATCTGTTTCTCCTCTGCTTCGCACTTTCCACTTCTCTCCCCTTCCATGCACTTTTCCCCTCCCCTCTCCCATGCACTTGCGCGTTCTCAATGTCACTGGGCCTAGTAAGATCGCTGTTTTGTTCTCCCCTGTTCCCCTCCCTTGCCGTTTCGCTCTCTGAAACACCTGTGTACCAGTGTGATATAAATACAATATCAATATCAATATGCCATTTCTGTGAATAACTCCCTAAGTCATTCCCCATGGTGGCATACATGGGACTATCAGATGTGAAGAACAGTATAAAAACAACAGACTTGGCTGAAGAAGAAACTCAATTATACTGTTACAAACAAGAAAGAGAGTATGTCTCTCAAACAGAAACCACCATTTAACTGAGACAAAGAGGCTGAAAGGAGAGCACACGCTGATGCAAAATGAAGCGCAGAGATGCATACGCAAACAGGTGAAGTCCTCTGGCAGCGTAACACATGAGAGAGGCGGAGTGAATTAGAAAAACACAGAGCTTGCAACTTTCGGACCAGCTCTGAGAGCGAGAACAAGACGCTGGACACCAAGCGTCGATAAGGAGAGAGAAACCAAGGAGACGGGAACTCCAATCAAGGGATTTGTGGTGGGCAGTGGGCAGTGTACCCATACAACAATGCAAAAAAACGCAAAGCTGCAAAATCAACGAACCGTCCAGAACCGTCCAGATACCCGCAGGGGTTTATAGTCATAATGTCGACAAAAAAATGTCGACAGACAAAAATGTCGAAAAAATAATGTCGAAAATAATAATGTCGACATTCTATACTTTTAATGTAAAAAGTCATAATGTCGAAAAAAAAATGTCGACATTTTTTTTTTTGACATTATGACTATAAACCCTTAAAACTATCAACACCTCACCCAACACCCCCCTGCCACCCCCCCCCACACCCCCCAACCACCCTTTCACCCCTCATACTCAACACATACCAATTATTTATTTATTTATTTATTTATTTATTTATTTATTTATTCAATAATTAAATAAATAAAAATTGTATTTACTATGGGGGGGTCCCCCACCCAACCCCCCCTCACCCAACACCCCCCTGCCGCCCCCCCACACCCCCCAACCACCCTTTCACCCCTCATACTCAACACATACCAATTATTTATTTATTTATTTATTTATTTATTCAATAATTAAATAAATAAAAATTGTATTTACTATGGGGGGGTCCCCCCCCAACACCCCCTCACCCAACACCCCCCTGCCACCCCCCCACACCCCCCCAACCACCCTTTCACCCCTCATACTCAACACATACCAATTATTTATTTATTTATTTATTTATTTATTTATTCAATAATTAAATAAATAAAAATTGTATTTACTATGGGGGGGTCCCCCCCCAACCCCCCCTCACCCAACACCCCCCTGCCACCCCCCCACACCCCCCCAACCACCCCTCATACTCAACACATCATATATATATTTATTTATTTATTTATGCATACACTAAATTAATGTCGAAAAAATATCGAATAATGTCGACATTTTTGTTTGTCGACATTATTGTTTTTCGACATTAATTTGTCGACATTTTGACTGTCGACATTATTGATGTCGACATTATGACTGCACACCACCCGCAGGCTTACCAGGTCGCACAGAGAGATAGGCCCCAGAGCGGGACACTGGAGAAGACGAGAAGGTTACGAATGTAAATGACCGAAGTGAACCCGAGCGAATCCAGACCTCGGAGATGTTCCCCCACATATTGCAAGGTAACAGGGAGAACGGGAGAAACGGAAGACCGGCGGGGAACTATTATGAAACAGGAGAACATCGTCTCAGTGGAATTGATGAGACAATGAAATTAAAGTCGAGGAAATTGAACTCTAACAATGTGAGATAGCGAATCACCATAAAAGCTGGAAAAGAGACCATTAAGATTGAGCCTCAAGTACCCTGGAAAGAGGGGAATGTACCACATATGTTAAGAGGCAGAGACTGTAAACCAGAAAGAGAATTTTATGAAGGGAAGACAAGTGAAGCCCATAAGAGAAAAGATACACAAACCAAGCCACCCCAAGAGAGGGGGAACATTGCATACCAAAAGTATATGTCACAACTAAGTAAGAAAATACTACAGTAGTACAAAAGGCACTTCACTGTGGAGCAACCCATAAGCCAGAGAATGTATAGGGATTCCTGGAAAAACAATCACTAAAGAGGAGGGATAACAAAAATAACTTGTGAAAGAGTTACAAGAATGTACACAGAAAGTGTCTAGAGACATTTTTTTAAGTTAACCTACTAAAAAGAAGTCTGAAGCAAAGGAGAAAAATTGTGTGAAATGACAATCAGGATAAGGGAGACATTCTCCGGAACTTAATTTGTTAGACTAGTGGAAGGATCAGTTAGGATAAGTTCTTGGACAGCAGACTTGTTTTCAGTGTATGACTTCCTGATGATGAACGACCACCTTAATGTTTTATATAGCAAGGGAACACCCACATAGCAATTGGAAAAGTTAGGCCCTTTTTCAATAATTTAATAAAAAAACAAAGTGGCAATATCAAAATATTGTCTCCGTCTCTTTTCTGACCTGGCACAATATCTAAATTGATCATCAATATGGCTGGTTGTCTCTTGCAATAAAAATATGTCTTGGACTCCATTGGACTCGGAAATGGACATTTGATTCCAAATTATGTAACTGTGGCAGAGAGAGGGGCATCTGCACGTATTTTATGTCATGGTGCCTTAATATCATTCCTAGCTGGCCGAGGATTAAGAACTAAGAGACCTGGTCCTCAGCATTGATGTCCAGCTCAACTGAAAGCTATTCTTCTTAAAGGATTCATCGTTTTACCAAATTCCTGTTCACTCATCTCAGATTGTGGAATCTGGCAAAAAAACTTGTTTCACGAAATCTGGAGTCCAAGTAACCTCTCCAGGGTGAAGACTGGATAATAGAGATGGGGAGACTGGCCACATGGAGCATGGGAATCATGAGAACTTCAAGTGAATGTGTGACAAATTAAGGGATGCTTACGAGGACTGAATATTGGATGCAATCTCTACTCTTTTTGTCCACCTTTTTATTTAATGTCCTCATATCCATACCAACTTCTTCCCTTTTGTTTCCTGCAATTGTGAGGGAAATATGTTAAGGTTTGTTGATAACTATCATGTTGCCTTATGAACTCAATGCAACTTGCTCTTTGATGACTTTTCCATTACGTCTTAGACGTTTTTGTAATGCTGTTGCTTCCGTGGTCTGTTAAGGATTATATGTTTATGCTAATGTCTTTAACTGTAGGTTATTACCTCCACATTTTTCTACCCCACTTCCAGACCAATAACAAGAGGAAATTTGCAGTTTTTCATTGAGCTTCAGGGGAATCCACTTTGGTCTCTCCGGATGTTTTGGCCTACAACTAGGGCTGGCCAATATTGACCAAAAGTCACATCTCACTATGTTTGTTTGGGTAAATGCTCAGTTGTTAGCCGCCAACTACATGTGAGATGTCACAAACACTTTTATTTATAAGACACTGATCAAAATAAAGTGGAAATACAAGGTTACTCTTCCTGTTTCAGAATACACAGAGCTGTGTAAATATCAAAATGTAAATACAAAATGATAGTTTATGTAATTATGTATAGATATGTATATAACTCGATGTTAATGATATTGTCTCATCCTATATCGATTCTGAAAGTGTATTAATATATTTCCAAAAGTTGATATATCGCCCAGCCCTACCTACAACTCCCATCTGCCCTTCGCCATATAGTCAAAGGCGAAGGATCTTTGGAGCCATAAGCCAACACCTCTAGAGAGTCACAGGCTGCTTACTCCTAATGTACCTAAGGAAAAATGTATTTGAAAAATCAATAATGGCTTTCTCTTTACATCTTGGACATGGAACATTGAAAAAGAGTCCACGAGACATACCCAAACTTTTTCCTTATTCCGCACTCACCTGCTCTCCTCAATGCCATCAGCTCATGTCTTTGATCCTGGCTCTGCCCTATTTACATCCCTCTGTAATCTCCATCGTTACTGCTACATTATTGATTGCCAATGTGTTGCATATGAAGTACTCCGATGCTCATGCAAAGAGGGGCAGGTCATATTGTTAAAGTGTATCAAATACATATTTATTAAACATATTTATTACAGAGTTTGCACTGACAAAAAAAATGTGATTCCATATGTAATTGTCTCAATAGCAGAGGTGTATCCTATATCCTACTGTTTACATCAGGAGTGTCCAACTCCAAGCCCCCAGGGCTGCAAACCTGGCCTTTTTCAGTATATCACTGATTAATATTCATAAGATAAATTAGCATGAATTTAGAAATATTGTATGCAAATTTATCTCATGAATATTTATGCGGGATAGCCCGACAATCTGACATGTTTTCCGGCCCTCATTGCCTGCAGTTGGACATCCCTGGTAAGCATAGTCAATTAATCGATTCACTTCCATCTTTCATTTCATTTAATACATGACATATTTTCATGCTCCATAGATCCATCAATGCCAGAGTTCCTGAGCTTGAGGAATGTGCAGAAAAACAGAATCTCCCTTGAGTGGACGCCTGCTGCAAATATGACTGGTGCAGATTTCATTTACAGCATCACATACAGTAGTTCACAGGGGGCTTGGAGTGTCACAAACAGCACTGCCTATGCCACCCTTGTGAGCCTGGTACCTGGGACAAACTACACAATACACATTGTGACAGTCGCTGCTGGTAATTATATCAGTTTGCCTGTTATCATATCTTCATACACAAGTAAGTTGAGTTTCTGTTTTTGTATACTGTGTTCATGAATTCCCTACACTGATTTACTTGTTCTCTGACATTGTACCAGCAAATATGAATTCAGTATTTCCAAAACCTATGGTGATCTTGTGAATTTATTTTCTTTATTAGCAATAAGCTAAACGTAATAGTCCAAGAGCTGTTCACTACGCCCACTGCTTCTCTACAATGGTAAATATAAGGCAGTTGTTAAAAGGAGCTATGATGATAACAGGACTGCCCCAGTTCTTTTGCTACAGATGCTCACTGTGATTTTATGGGTGTTGCCATCAGCACCCCTCAATATTCCCAATGTGATGTCCTTTGCCTGACTCGCAATTATTGATGCTTTAAAGCTGAAACAAAAATGACAAAAATTAATATTTTCTGCTTTTTATTGAATAGTCTGTACAATCCATGTGCACATGTTTTTGACGGAAAGATGCCATCATATGCCTCAATGTTTTGCAAATATTTAAATGTCAATGCCCCTTTGCCTGCATAAATTGCTAAAACATACAAAAAGGAAGCTTTCACTACTGAGGTTTTTTCTCCAAATATGTGTCTGTGTAGTGGTACCAAGGTGTGTTTTCTGGGAATATTTTCCTTAAACAAACTGTTACTTGGCTGTCTCCACTTTTAACCTAGAAACATTGAAATGGTTATTCATTACGTAAGAAAAGTCTAATCCTGAACCATAATGTTAAGGATATCAGCTTTACTTCTTCAGCATAATTTGTTGCGAGAGTTGGCTGTGAAATAAATATGAAATAATGCAGAAGCAATATCAAACAACTGTTTGATTTAAGGCACAAAACGGCCCCATATCATTGCTGCTCTCTGTGATCCAAGAAGAAATAATTCCTCTACACGAGAACTGAATACGACTAGATCCATCACAATATATAACATATATCAAAGATTACAACAAAATTGTAATATTCTGTATTAGTGCAAAAACAAGGGGGTTCTGGGAGTTTCTCTACTACCGGCCTATATCCTGGGTTAGAATCTCAACCAGAGTCTTTAGCTCACCATCCTTTCACAGAAGAGAAATGTCCACTACATATCAGTCTTTTTCCTGCCGAAGGGCAGTCCAACACTGAAATGCCTGGCAATTCTCTTCTGAACAAGAGTACCACCAGCAATCCCAGACACGTGTTTCAGCCTGGTTGGGCCTCGTCGGTGAGGTGGAGCTGTGCCTCTCTAAGAACAGTTAGCAAGGGTTCCACGTCTGGATCACCCTAGTAACTTAGGGTGAAAACCCCAAGCTACTTAATATGCAAAAACAAGGGGGTTCTGGGAGTTTCTCTATTACTGTTCTATTTCCCGGGTTAGAGTCTCAACCAGAGTCTTTAGCTCACCATCCTTTCACAGAAGAGACATTTCCACTAAATATCAGTCTTTGTCCTGCCCAAGGACAGTCAGCACTGAAATGCTTGGCAATTCTCTTCTGAACAAGAGTACCAACAGAAACCCCAGACACGTGTTTCGGCCTGCTTGGGCCTCGTCAGTGAGGTGGAGCTGTGCCTCTCTAAGAACAGTGAGCAAGGGTTCCACGTCTGGATTACCCTAGTAAGGAGGTTCTGGGAGTTTCTCTACTACCGGCCTATATCCCGGGTTAGAGTCTCAACCAGAGTCTTTAGCTCACCATCCTTTCACAGAAGAGAATTCTGGGCAGGACAAAGACTGATGTGTAGTGGACATTTCTCTTCTGTGAAAGGATGCTGAGCTAAAGACTCTGGTTGGGACTCTAACCTAGGATATAGGCCAGTAGTAGAGAAACTCCCAGAAACCCCCTTGTTTTTGCATATTAAGTAGCTTTTGGTTTTCACCCTACGTTACTAGGGTAATCCAGACTTGGAACCCTTGCTCATTGTTCTTATAGAGGCACAGCTCCACCTCACTGACAAGGCCCAACCAGGCCGAAACACGTGTCTGGGGTTGCTGTTGGTACTCTTGTTCAGAAGAGAATTGCCAGGCATTTTGGTGCTGGACGGCCCTTGGGCAGGACAAAGACTGATGTGTAGTGGAAATTTCTCTTCTGTGAAAGGATGGTGAGCTAAAGACTATGGTTGAGACTCTAACCTGGGATATATTGCCAGTAATAGAGAAACTCCCAGAAACCCCCTTGTTTTTGCAAATTCTATATTACCACCTGCCAGGGGCATGGTCTTGGCCTCCCAGCCAATGAGTAGGCTCAGAAACGGGGCTTTGCCACATGGTAAAGCACCAGTTGTGAGCCTCCTCAGAGCTGGAGGCCACCATCTTCCTCCTCCAGATAGTGATGTAAGTGCCCCTCCATCCCCCTCGTCCCCATTCCCCAAACCCCTCTCCTTATCCACACATTTCGCCCCCTCCCATCCCCATCCCTCTTACCTTCTGCTTCTATGTCCCTCGCCGGTGCTGCGAGCACTAGTGTTCCCGGAGTGTTCAGATGCATGAAAAGAGAGAAGGGACAACATGTAGTCCCCCCTCTCCTGATCCATGGCGCCCATATTTGTTTTGAATTTTTATTTTTTAGTTGCAAAAAGCTGTACATGTCCTTTCTCAACTTAAAAAAAGCAATATTAGCCTCACAAGGGTGGGGGGCATTACTGGACCTGGTGCTTAAGTGCAGAACAGTGATATTACTATTATGTGACCAATTCCATGAAACGCCATATTATGCCGAGATATTTTTAATTCTACTGCTACTGAAACAACACAGCTTCCAATTATGTTCCAGGGACCTTAAAGGTGCCATTTCTAAAATGTGCCCGCTGGTCAAGGATAAACACATAGAATTTCTATGTGGTAAAACATATGTTTACTTCGCCATTTCTTCAGATTTAAACCTACAATGTTCCTACAAGTGAATGTTCAATGTTGCTACAAGGGAATATACTTGTAACTAATTGAATGTTGGTAGCTCAATCAGTCCTCTCCACAAAAATCATTTTAGGGTGATCAAGTATTGTTCGCTTCAGTAGACGTTCGCTGCACGTTGGCAAGAGAGGCCTCTAACCTGAATCTCAGACAGATTAGAGTCATGGACATTGATGATTCCAAAACTCTGCTTTTATGACAAAAAATGTCTGTGTCAATTCTGATACTAAAATCTATGTTTTCTTTCAAAATAATTAGGGATTACGTTTGTTCTCCTTGCATATAATATTGATTATGTCTATTGACTGCGTTTACACATTGAGTGTTCACAATGAACACCCTTTTTCCTACACTCTCCTCCTCATCTAATTCCCTTTTTTGTCAAAGCATATTTTCTTCAGCATGCATTTGTTTGCTCACAAAACACATTGCACTTTATACTATATTGGTTCCGTAACTAAGTAACTCCAAGCAATACCATGTTGGCTTAGTTGATATGTAGGGGCCAAGTTGTGTGAGAACCTCCCTCAACTTTACAAATTCAAGCACTTTACACAAAAAATATAGAGCACCTTTTATGCCATGTTGCCCTGGCTACCCTATTAAAGTTATAGATATAAAGGATGAGTTGTTTGTACTAATTGCTATAATGTTTCAAACTTTTCATCTAACTAAAGTGGCAGATCATTTTTTACACAATATGAATATGAAATGTATGAGTCTAATTGTTCGTGTACACTGCCCAACATGCACCATTATGACCCTTTACCAACAAATTACACACAATGGCCCAGCCAAGGTGACAGTGGCCAATGTTTGCAAATGTGAATCACGCCGTCACTCCTGTTGTCTGTAAACTCTCTGGTCCCTCTAACATTATTTTATTTACTTAGATTTTGGATTGCACTGGCTCATAACAGGATTCTCATAATACATTGTGTTAATTACAGACACACTGGTAGAATTTGCCTTCCAGCATGTTGATGTATGGGTATAAATGTGTTCTCAGTGTGTTGGTTTATGCACCCTGTAGAGGTTAATTTCTTCAATTTTTCAATAGCAACAAATACTTGTTGGTTTTGCTCGTTTTCATTCACTTCCTTGCATTTTTCTGGCCTTGAAGAGCTTGCTCACCATCTCATTGTTCTAGCACTCTGACATTACTATGCATGTGCATGCAGGTTTCAGCATAGAGATGGGCGGCGGCTCTCGCTCTCCACAAGGGATGGAGATTAATTGGATCTGATTCTTTCAATATATGTGCCTCCACTTAAGGTTTCAATTCTTAAGCACATAGTGATTCTTTCTCTATTTTCTGTTTACTAAAGACATCACTATCTTTTTAAAAAGAAAGTGCTTTCACATTACCTACAATGAAATTCATGCAATATTGTTATTTATTTAAATTGATATTAGTTAATTCACTTGTGCCATCTATATCACTTTGCTATTTCAAAGTGCGCTGATGATCGCTAAACAATATCTATCAGAGTGAAACGCATACTGTCTCGGATTGAAAAATACAGCTACAAGAATGACATATTTTTGCCTATTACAAGGAAGGGAATACATATTTTATTTAACTGAATGGACTCATTGCCAGCACCTATCCTTGCTTTAGTTACAATCACTTGTAAGGTGCATTCACACATGTACCAGTGCTGCCATTATATTATATGCATCCAAAACTATGTGGTGCTTCTATCAGCTCCCACTGCAGTTTAAAAGCATATACTCTTGTGTTATGTGCAGATTTCATTGATGACATCCAATATTCACTAAGATATAATCAAACATGCATTCCTTACCTCAGGCATTATAAAAATTGCTAGACAGCGTCAGCAATTTAGTTATTGACAGAAGAACAAAGCGTTCTTAATTTGTAGACATATACCCTCTAACACTTATGGCTATTCCTTCTTCTTTCAATCCAAACAGTATACAGAGCAATCCCTAGCATAACAGCCTGATCAACATGCACCACAGGCACATGCCTATACATTGTTGGTCCAGTTATGCACCCCCTGAACTGGTCAATCAGTCTCAAGTTGGTCTAACCTCAGGGGTATTCTGTTACCCATTTCTTCAACAGCTGGTGAGCTCGGGCAGGCCAAACCCCCTCTCTCGGATGCCAAACCAGGAGTGGCAGGAAGTGCCTGTGGGTACCCCGGGAGTTGCTAGGCATATCCTGGTGACCCTTAATGCAGTTATTGAGAAATCTGTGATATCTATTATGATTTGGGTCTCAATGCTTCAACAATTTAGAGTTTATTGAGACATCTGACCTTTTCCTCCTTAGGGCCTGAACGGATACCACCTGAGAATATTACTGTCATAAACAATAACTCAACAAGTTCCCTGCAGATCAGCTGGAACCAACCCCCTGGAATCGTGGAACTATACACTATCGCCATTCAAGGAGCCGTCAACCAAACCAAGAACAGCACAACTGCGCAGCCTGTTACTTTCACAAGCTTGCTCCCTGGAAGGGAATACACTGTCACAATCACAACAGCCAGCGGCCCTTACAACGAGATATCAGATCCAGTGACGGAAGTAACAAGTAAGTGTATATGTTGCAGTGTACAGATTTATTGTCGAAAGTGTCAAAACAGCCACAATACATAAAGACAGAAAATCATTTTTGACTTCATGGTGAATTTTACCTGCACGTTTATGAGGTTTAAGTAATAGGAGGTAGTTCCTCCAATGTACCTCCAAAATTAGGCAGTATTAAAACCTGCTAATTCCGCCAGTGGTAATACCGTGGAAAAATTGAGGTAACGGAATCACCTCCACTTTTTTCCTGCACTGCAAAACTCGTAATGAGGCCCATTGTCAGTACTGTTTGAAGTAAATATGTAAAATAGGAAGGATCCTCATTAGTAATGCCTCTACACCTTATTTCTTGTTTGTCCTTGATTAATTGCGCAATTTGATGTTAATGGTGATGATGTTTTAGATTAATATACTGAGCCAATGATTTTTGGTGGCCTAATGTTATGTTAGCATTTATTCATCACAGTCCTGCTGTTTGATAAGTGTGTTATTTACCATGCATATTTTCCTGATATTAAAATGTGTATATTGCATGGGCCCTGTGGGCTTGCTTCATGAGCTCCTGCCTTTACACTTTTCATCTGGTGCATGTTCTTGATGCTCCTTCTTATGCCACTTGCATACACCAGAAACATGGGCAGCACTGGTAGTTCCAGGACCCACAACCTATGGGAAGATACAAGACAAATGACTCCTGGGAATCTGCATGCTGCTGCAGTGCAATGGGGCAATATAAAATGAATGAAGTAAAATCAGTATATCATACAAACAGCTCACTGAACTGTGCAAATCTGCCCTTAAAAGTAAAAGGGCTACAGCAATGGCCAATGCACACTCAAATGCATCTGTACAACCACAAACAATACGGGAGGGTTCTGGGTGGGGATGATCCTAGTGCGGAGACCACACAAGTGAGACAGTTGCAGCAAAAGGGGAACTCTTGGAAGGTTGTCAGTAGCTACTCTTAACATACCCATGAAGCCAGAATAAATGGAGCCAAGAACATGCTCTAGTTCATGTAATATTGCTTTGTAAAATATTGGCTTCTCGACCCATTACTTGGAGTAGTCCAGGAGGTATGGGGCGTGACATCAATTGCTCCTGGAGACACATTTAATTGCAAAGGAGATGACTTAATAGAGATGGGAGTGGTGGGGGTTGAGTTCCACTACAATCAGTTGTATCCCTACAACATGGAGGGCAGAAACGGGTAGGAAATGATCCAGTCTCTAATTATTTGATCCTGCATCCTAATTTTGAAAAAAAATCAGTTTCTCTAGGTAACATATTTCTACACACAAACACTCCAAGGATATTCTATATAATATTATGGGACTTTCACAAATGCCCTTACTTGCTGGTAGGTAGGGACTTCAAACTACCATCTGAAAAACAATTGGACAGAATCCTAGCTGGTCAGACACCAGACACCAGGCATAAAGAAACTACAGGGTCTTGTAATGCAGTTAGGCCTTGTGCACACATGGAAACTGGCACACCTGTCAGGAGGGAGCATGCTGTTCACTGCACTGCACCTGACAGCTCATTCCATATCAATTACCTTTGCCTATGAAGGAATTGAAAGGATGACATAACCAAAGTAGATATTGGCAACAGACAACTATCCAGCCACACACTGGTGCTGACATAACTAAAGTGGATATTTTTAATGTAAATTTTTCTGACCAAGCTCTCAGCTAGGTCACAATTTAAGTGGATCTGAAAAAGTATAGAGCAACTAGGCGTTGACTTAATTTAGCTCTCTTCCTAAATTGCAATCTCGCAAACCAAAAGAAAAAAAGACCTCATATTTTCTTATATTACACAAAAGCAGCGCTGATTGTCTCTACTGTTGACCTGGTGGTGAAGGTCATCATTCAAATGACTTGGAAGTGCGGCGAGTGTGTTGGCCGTGTTGCAGACTCTTGAGCCGACCTGTGTGTCAGAGTCTTTTTTCAGTGCTCACTGTGTGGAGGAGGACCTTGCCTTATTTCAGCCCGGCTTGCAGCGGAGCGCAGCGGAGTGCGGCAAGTGTGTTGGTTGTGTTGCAGACTATTGAGCCGACCTGTCAGAGTAATTTTTCAGTGCTCACTGTGTGAAGGAGGACCTTGCCTTGTTTCATCCCGGCTTGCAGCGGAGCGCAGCCGAGTGTGGTGAGTATGTTGGCCGTTTTGCAGACTCTTGAGCCGACCTATGTGTCAGGGTCTTTTTTCAGTGCTTACTGTGTGGAGGAGGACCTTGCCTTATTTCAGCCCGGCTTTTAGCGGAGCACAGCGTAGTGCAGCAAGTGTGTTGGTTGTGTTGCAGACTCTTGAGCCGAGCTGTGTGACAGAGCCTTTTTACAGTGTTCACTGTGTAGAGGAGGACCTTGCTTTATTTCAGCCCGGCTTGCAGCAGAGCGCAGCACAGTGTGTCGAGTGTGTTGGTCGTGTTGCAGACTCTTGAGCCGACCTGTGTGTCACAGCCTTTTTTCAGTGCTCACTGTGTGGAGGACGACCTTTCCTTATTTCAGCCCAGCTTGCAGCAGATCACAGCAGAGTGCAACAGGTAGGTTGGCCCTGTTAGCTTTGCTCCGCGCTCCTGGGATTTTTACCCTAATGGTTCCCGATGCTCCGGTTGTATGATCTAAAGAGGAACATTTAGAAAATCGAATCTCTACCATAATTCCTCTGGCTATAGTAAAAGCAGAAGTGAGCGGAAGCACCAGAAGCACTGGAACTGGGGTGAGTCCTTCTCCCTATTTCAATACTCATTCCTACAAATTTTAAGGTGCTTTGTGATATTGACTGCCAGGCGATATGATATGATATGGCATTTATAATGCGCCTGTACACAAGTGTTTCAAGGCGCGACGAGGCAAGGGAGGAGGAACAGAGGGAAGACAGACAACGATCCTACTAGGCCAGGTGTCATTCAGATCGCGCAAGTGCACAGGAAGGGGGATGGGGAGAGTGCGAGGGGAAGAGGGAGGGGACAGCGCAGTAAAAGGATAATAGAATAAATAACAATAAGTGAAGTATGGCCAGCAGCAGGCAAGTGCAAGGGTAAAGGGTAAGTGCAGGCATCAAGTGTCAAGTGCTGGTAAGGGACTGTAGGGATACAGAAAAAACAGTGCCCAAGTGCAGGGTTGCAATGAAGGCAGTGCAGGTGTGCAACTGGCGGGGGAGGAGACCTGGGCCCGAAATCAGAGGGTGGCCAGGTAGCCAGTGCACCCCTTAGGTGATAAGGACTCCCAGGACATCCTGTCCACCCTCTCCACCCCACCCCTCCTCTCCCCTCTCCATCTGTGCTTGCTGACCCTCCTTTAGCCACCCCCCACCATCCTTCTCGTCCTTTCCTCTTTTCTCCCCTGACGAGGTCGCCAGACAAGCCTGATCTGTGAAAGCCTCATCAAAACAGGTTCATCCCTGTTCCTCTAAAACAATCAAGGACCATTGACACCCTCGCTCCGGCCCTTGCTGATTTTTGCAACCACTCATTTGCCTCAGGATCCTTCCCCTCCCCTCTGAAGCACTCCCTTGTGCATCCTCTTCTCAAGAAACCCACAGCTGATCCTTTTGTCCAGCTAACTATCGCCCAACTTCCATTACTCCCTTTTTGGGCAAACTCCTAGAAAAGTTGGCCATCTCTCAGCTTAACCTTCATTTCAATTCTGTTGGCTGTCTCCATGACCACCAGTCTGGCTTCAGAGCTGCCAGAAGCATGGAAACTGCACTTCTGAACATCCGTGAAGATCTGCTCTCCAACCTTGACTCTAACATTCCCTCTGTCCTCATCCTCCTTGATCTCTCTTATGCCTTCGACACGGTCAACCATACCATCCTGCTCAACCGTCTCTGTGAAAACCTGGGTATTACTGATCAGGCTCTGGTCTGGCTGTCCTCTTTCCTCTCAGATCGACCCTCCCAGGTCCAACTTGGTTCCTTCCTTTCATCTATCTTCCTCTCTACATGTGGTGTTCCCCAGGGGTCTAACCTCTTGCCCTGGCTTTTCAACCAATACATGGTAACGCTCGCCCACTGCATTGCTGCTTTCTGCTCAAATTTCCAGTGCTACGCTGATGACACTCAACTCATTTTCAGGCTGCCCTCTGCCACCTCCTCTCCCTCTCTCATCTCTGATGGCCTAACTGCCATTGAAGATTGGCGTGCCGCCAATGATCTTTGTCTGAATGCCAGCAAGACGGAGATCCTCCTCATCGGCACACCTTCACCATCCTTTCCCCTCACTCTCTGGCCGGCCTCACTTGGCCCTCCTCCTACCCTCACCTGCGAGGCTAAGAACCTCAGGGTCATCTTTGACTCCACCCTTTCCTTCTCCGCCCACATATCTGAGGTCTCTAAAAAGTCAAATTTCCTACTGCACCTCCTCAGAGGTACTCTGCCTTTCCTCACCTTCCCGCAGAAGCTCATGGTATCCCAAGCTCTGGTTCTCTCTTTGTTGGACTATTGTAACAGCCTCTTTCTAAATCTACCTGCCTCTACTCTCCGCCCTCTACAACTAATCCAGAACAGGACTGTGAGACTTGTCCTTGGCCTCAAGCCCTGGGATCGTATCTCTCCAGCTCTGAAATCTCTCCATTGGCTCCCAGTGAATGCAAGGATTAAATTCAAAACCCTCTGCATTGTCCACAAGGCTTTCTGGGGCCTGGGTCCAAAATACCTTCAGCTATCCCTCTGCAAATACCTCCCCTTTTGAGCTCTTCGCTCCTCTACCTCTAACTCCCTCAGAGTCAGTCGTTTTTTAAAGAACAGCCTCCCTGCTACTCTAAAACTTGAGGAGAACCATCTCTGGTTCCGGAAGCACCTCAAGACCTTCCTCTTTTCTACTGCCTTTGCTCCCCCTCTCCCCTGCTGATCTGTTCCCTCTTGGCGCCGTGCACCTGGCCACCCTCTGTCCTCCAGGCCCAGGTACCTGCTCGCCTCTCCACCCTCCTGCACTGCCTCCGGGCCACCCCTTGCACTGGGGTCTGTATCTGTACCCATATAGCCCCCCCTTTTCTTCCTGCACTTATCAGACCTACCCTGTCTGCTGCCTTAAACCTAGCACTTGCAAATTGCTGGCTGCACTACCACTGTTTCTTGCCTTTATTATTAATTTATTGTTATTTATCTGTTTCTCCTCTGCTTCGCACTTTCCACTTCTCTCCCCTTCCATGCACTTTTCCCCTCCCCTCTCCCATGCACTTGCGCATTCTCAATGTCACTGGGCCTAGTAAGATCGCTGTTTTGTTCTCCCCTGTTCCCCTCCCTTGCCTTGTCGCTCTCTGAAACACTTGTGTACGAGTGTGATATAAATACAATATCAATATCAATATGCCATTTCTGTGAATAACTCCCTAAGTCATTCCCCATGGTGGCATACATGGGACTATCAGATGTGAAGAACAGTATAAAAACAACAGACTTGGCTGAAGAAGAAACTCAATTATACTGTTACAAACAAGAAAGAGAGTATGTCTCTTAAATAGAAACCACATTTAACTGAGACAAAGAGGCTGAAAGGAGAGCACACGCTGATGCAAAATGAAGCGCAGAGATGCATACGCAAACAGGTGAAGTCCTCTGGCAGCGTAACACATGAGAGAGGCGGAGTGAATTAGAAAAACACAGAGCTTGCAACTTTCGGACCAGCTCTGAGAGCGAGAACAAGACGCTGGACACCAAGCGTCGATAAGGAGAGAGAAACCAAGGAGACGGGAACTCCAATCAAGGGGGTGGCTTGACCACAAAGACTTTGTGGTGGGCAGTGTACCCATACAACAATGCAAAAAAACGCAAAGCTGCAAAATCAACGAACCGTCCAGATACCCGCAGGCTTACCAGGTCGCACAGAGAGATAGGCCCCAGAGCGGGACACTGGAGAAGACGAGAAGGTTACGAATGTAAACGACCGAAGTGAACCCGAGCAAATCCAGACCCCGGAGATGTTCCCCCACATATTGCAAGGTAACAGGGAGAACGGGAGAAACGGAAGACCGGCGGGGAACTATTATGAAACAGGAGAACATCGTCTCAGTGGAATTGATGAGACAATGAAATTAAAGTCGAGGAAATTGAACTCTAACAATGTGAGATAGCGAATCACCATAAAAGCTGGAAAAGAGACCATTAAGATTGAGCCTCAAGTACCCTGGAAAGAGGGGAATGTACCACATATGTTAAGAGGCAGAGACTGTAAACCAGAAAGAGAATTTTATGAAGGGAAGACAAGTGAAGCCCATAAGAGAAAAGATACACAAACCAAGCCACCCCAAGAGAGGGGGAACATAGCATACCAAAAGTATATGTCACAACTAAGTAAGAAAATACTACAGTAGTACAAAAGGCACTTCACTGTGGAGCAACCCATAAGCCAGAGAATGTATAGGGATTCCTGGAAAAACAATCACTAAAGAGGAGGGATAACAAAAATAACTTGTGAAAGAGTTACAAGAATGTACACAGAAAGTGACTAGAGACATTTTTTTAAGTTAACCTACTAAAAAGAAGTCTGAAGCAAAGGAGAAAAATTGTGTGAAATGACAATCAGGATAAGGGAGACATTCTCCTGAACTTAATTTGTTAGACTAGTGGAAGGATCAGTTAGGATAAGTTCTTGGACAGCAGACTTGTTTTCAGTGTATGACTTCCTGATGATGAACGACCACCTTAATGTTTTATATAGCAAGGGAACACCCACATAGCAATTGGAAAAGTTAGGCCCTTTTTCAATAATTTAATAAAAAAACAAAGTGGCAATATCAAAATATTGTCTCTGTCTCTTTTCTGACCTGGCACAATATCTAAATTGATCATCAATATGGCTGGTTGTCTCTTGCAATAAAAATATGTCTTGGACTCCATTGGACTCGGAAATGGACATTTGATTCCAAATTATGTAACTGTGGCAGAGAGAGGGGCATCTGCATGTATTTTATGTCATGGTGCCTTAATATCATTCCTATCTGGCCGAGGATTAAGAACTAATAGACCTGGTCCTCAGCATTGATGTCCAGCTCAACTGAAAGCTATTCTTCTTAAAGGATTCATCGTTTTACCAAATTCCTGTTCACTCATCTCAGATTGTGGAATCTGGCAAAAAAACTTGTTTCACGAAACCTGGAGTCCAAGTAACCTCTCCAGGGTGAAGACTGGATAATAGAGATGGGGAGACTGGCCACATGGAGCATGGGAATCATGAGAACTTCAAGTGAATGTGTGGCAAATTAAGGGATGCTTACGAGGACTGAATATTGGATGCAATCACTACTCTTTTTGTCCACCTTTTTATTTAATGTCCTCATATCCATACCAACTTCTTCCCTTTTGTTTCCTGCAATTGTGAGGGAAATATGTTAAGATTTGTTGATAACTATCATGTTGCCTTATCAACTCAATGCAACTTGCTCTTTGATGACTTTTCCATTACGTTTTAGACGTTTTTGTAATGCTGTTGCTTCCGTGGTCTGTTAAGGATTATATGTTTATGCTAATGTCTTTAACTGTAGGTTATTACCTCCACATTTTTCTACCCCACTTCCAGACCAATAACAAGAGGAAATTTGCAGTTTTTCATTGAGCTTCAGGGGAATCCACTTTGGTCTCTCCGGATGTTTTGGCCTACAACTAGGGCTGGCCAATATTGACCAAAAGTCACATCTCACTATGTTTGTTTGGGTAAATGCTCAGTTGTTAGCCGCCAACTACATGTGAGATGTCACAAACACTTTTATTTATAAGACACTGATCAAAATAAAGTGGAAATACAAGGTTACTCTTCCTGTTTCAGAATACACAGAGCTGTGTAAATATCAAAATGTAAATACAAAATGATAGTTTATGTAATTATGTATAGATATGTATATAACTCGATGTTAATGATATTGTCTCATCCTATATCGATTCTGAAAGTGTATTAATATATTTCCAAAAGTTGATATATCGTCCAGCCCTACCTACAACTCCCATCTGCCCTTCGCCATATAGTCAAAGGCGAAGGATCATTGGAGCCATAAGCCAACACCTCTAGAGAGTCACAGGCTGCTTACTCCTAATGTACCTAAGGAAAAATGTATTTGAAAAATCAATAATGGCTTTCTCTTTACATCTTGGACATGGAACATTGAAAAAGAGTCCACGAGACATACCCAAACTTTTTCCTTATTCCCCACTCACCTGCTCCCTCAATGCCATCAGCTCATGTCTTTGAACCTGGCTCTGCCCTATTTACATCCCTCTGTAATCTCCATCATTACTGCTACATTATTGATTGCCAATGTGTTGCATATGAAGTACTCCGATGCCCATGCAAAGAGGGGCAGGTCATATTGTTAAAGTGTATTAAATATGTATTTATTGAACATATTTATTACAGAGTTTGCACTGACAAAAAAAATGTGATTCCATATGTAGTTGTCTCAATAGCAGAGGTGTATCCTATATCCTACTGTTTACATCAGGAGTGTCCAACTCCAAGCCCTCAGGGCTGCAAACCTGGCCTTTTTCAGTATATCACTGATTAATATTCATAAGATAAATTAGCATGAATTTAGAAATATTGTATGCAAATTTATCTCATGAATATTTATGCGGGATGGCCCAACAATCTGACATGTTTTCCGGCCCTCATTGCCTGCAGTTGGACAACCCTGGTAAGCATAGTCAATTAATCGATTCACTTCCGTCTTTCATTTCATTTAATACATGACATATTTTCATGCTCCATAGATCCTTCAATGCCAGAGTTCCTGAGCTTGAGGAATGTGCAGAAAAACAGAATCTCCCTTGATTGGACACCTGCTGCAAATATGACTGGTGCAGATTTCATTTACAGCATCACATACAGTAGTTCACAGGGGGCTTGGAGTGTCACAAACAGCACTGCCTATGCCACCCTTGTGAGCCTGGTACCTGGGACAAACTACACAATACACATTGTGACAGTCGCTGCTGGTAATTATATCAGTTTGCCTGCTTTCATATCTTCATACACAAGTAAGTTGAGTTTCTGTTTTTGTATACTGTGTTCATGAATGCCCTACACTGATTTACTTGTTCTCTGACATTGTACCAGCAAATATGAATTCAGTATTTCCAAAACCTATGGTGATCTTGTGAATTTATTTTCTTTATTAGCAATAAGCTAAACGTAATAGTCCAAGAGCTGTTCACTACGCCCACTGCTTCTCTACAATGGTAAATATAAGGCAGTTGTTAAAAGGAGCTATGATGATAACAGGACTGCCCCAGTTCTTTTGCTACAGATGCTCACTGTGATTTTATGGGTGTTGCCATCAGCACCCCTCAATATTCCCAATGTGATGTCCTTTGCCTGACTCGCAATTATTGATGCTTTAAAGCTGAAACAAAATGACAAAAATTAATATTTTCTGCTTTTTATTGAATAGTCTGTACAATCCATGTGCACATGTTTTTGACGGAAAGATGCCATCATATGCCTCAATGTTTTGCAAATATTTAAATGTCAATGCCCCTTTGCCTGCATAAATTGCTAAAACATACAAAAAGGAAGCTTTCACTACTGAGGTTTTTTCTCCAAATATGTGTCTGTGTAGTGGTACCAAGGTGTGTTTTCTGGGTATATTTTCCTTAAACAAACTGTTACTTGGCTGTCTCCACTTTTAACCTAGAAACATTGAAATGGTTATTCATTACGTAAGAAAAGTCTAATCCTGAACCATAATGTTAAGGATATCAGCTTTACTTCTTCAGCATAATTTGTTGCGAGAGTTGGCTGTGAAATAAATATGAAATAATGCAGAAGCAATATCAAACAACTGTTTGATTTAAGGCACAAAACGGCCCCATATCATTGCTGCTCTGTGTGATCCAAGAAGAAATAATTCCTCTACACAAGAACTGAATACGACTAGATCCATCACAATATATAACATATATCAAAGATTACAACAAAATTGTAATATTCTGTATTAGTGCAAAAACAAGGGGGTTCTGGGAGTTTCTCCACTACCGGCCTATATCCGGGGTTAGAATCTCAACCAGAGTCTTTAGCTCACCATCCTTTCACAGAAGAGAAATTTCCACTACATATCAGTCTTTTTCCTGCCGAAGGGCAGTCCAACACTGAAATGCCTGGCAATTCTCTTCTGAACAAGAGTACCACCAGCAATCCCAGACACTTGTTTCAGCCTGGTTGGGCCTCGTCGGTGAGGTGGAGCTGTGCCTCTCTAAGAACAGTTAGCAAGGGTTCCACGTCTGGATCACCCTAGTAACTTAGGGTGAAAACCCCAAGCTACTTAATATACAAAAACAAGGGGGTTCTGGGAGTTTCTCTATTACTGTTCTATTTCCCGGGTTAGAGTCTCAACCAGAGTCTTTAGCTCACCATCCTTTCACAGAAGAGACATTTCCACTAAATATCAGTCTTTGTCCTGCCCAAGGACAGTCAGCACTGAAATGCTTGGCAATTCTCTTCTGAACAAGAGTACCAACAGAAACCCCAGACACGTGTTTCGGCCTGCTTGGGCCTCGTCAGTGAGGTGGAGCTGTGCCTCTCTAAGAACAGTGAGCAAGGGTTCCACGTCTGGATTACCCTAGTAAGGAGGTTCTGGGAGTTTCTCTACTACCGGCCTATATCCCGGGTTAGAGTCTCAACCAGAGTCTTTAGCTCACCATCCTTTCACAGAAGAGAATTCTGGGCAGGACACAGACTGATGTGTAGTGGACATTTCTCTTCTGTGAAAGGATGCTGAGCTAAAGACTCTGGTTGGGACTCTAACCTAGGATATAGGCCAGTCGTAGAGAAACTCCCAGAAACCCCCTTGTTTTTGCATATTAAGTAGCTTTGGGTTTTCACCCTACGTTACTAGGGTAATCCAGACTTGGAACCCTTGCTCATTGTTCTTATAGAGGCACAGCTCCACCTCACTGACAAGGCCCAACCAGGCCGAAACACGTGTCTGGGGTTGCTGTTGGTACTCTTGTTCAGAAGAGAATTGCCAGGCATTTCGGTGCTGGACGGCCCTTGGGCAGGACAAAGACTGATGTGTAGTGGAAATTTCTCTTCTGTGAAAGGATGGTGAGCTAAAGACTATGGTTGAGACTCTAACCTGGGATATATTGCCAGTAATAGAGAAACTCCCAGAAACCCCCTTGTTTTTGCAAATTCTATATTACCACCTGCCGGGGGCATGGTCTTGGCCTCCCAGCCAATGAGTAGGCTCAGAAACGGGGCTTTGCCACATGGTAAAGCACCAGTTGTGAGCCTCCTCAGAGCTAGAGGCCTCCATCTTCCTCGTCCAGATAGTGATGTAAGTGCCCCTCCATCCCCCTCGTCCCCATTCCCCAAACCCCTCTCCTTATCCACACATTTCGCCCCCTCCCATCCCCATCCCTCTTACCTTCTGCTTCTATGTCCCTCGCCGGTGCTGCGAGCACTAGTGTTCCCGGAGTGTCCAGATGCATGAAAAGAGAGAAGGGACAACATGTAGTCCCCCCTCTCCTGATCCATGGCGCCCATATTTGTTTTGAATTTTTATTTTTTAGTTGCAAAAAGCTGTACATGTCCTTTCTCAACTTAAAAAAAGCAATATTAGCCTCACAAGGGTGGGGGGCATTACTGGACCTGGTGCTTAAGTGCAGAACAGTGATATTACTATTATGTGACCAATTCCATGAAACGCCATATTATGCCGAGATATTTTTAATTCTACTGCTACTGAAACAACACAGCTTCCAATTATGTTCCAGGGACCTTAAAGGTGCCATTTGTAAAATGTGCCCGCTGGTCAAGGATAAACACATAGAATTTCTATGTGGTAAAACATATGTTTACTTCGCCATTTCTTCAGATTTAAACCTACAATGTTCCTACAAGTGAATGTTCAATGTTGCTACATGGGAATATACTTGTAACTAATTGAATGTTGGTAGCTCAATCAGTCCTCTCCACAAAAATCATTTTAGGGTGATCAAGTATTGTTCGCTTCAGTAGACGTTCGCTGCACGTTGGCAAGAGAGGCCTCTAACCTGAATCTCAGACAGATTAGAGTCATGGACATTGATGATTCCAAAACTCTGCTTTTATGACAAAAAATGTCTGTGTCAATTCTGATACTAAAATCTATGTTTTCTTTCAAAATAATTAGGGATTACGTTTGTTCTCCTTGCATATAATATTGATTATGTCTATTGACTGCGTTTACACATTGAGTGTTCACAATGAACACCCTTTTTCCTACACTCTCCTCCTCATCTAATTCCCTTTTTTGTCAAAGCATATTTTCTTCAGCATGCATTTGTTTGCTCACAAAACACATTGCACTTTATACTATATTGGTTCCGTAACTAAGTAACTCCAAGCAATACCATGTTGGCTTAGTTGATATGTAGGGGCCAAGTTGTGTGAGAACCTCCCTCAACTTTACAAATTCAAGCACTTTACACAAAAAATATAGAGCACCTTTTATGCCATGTTGCCCTGGCTACCCTATTAAAGTTATAGATATAAAGGATGAGTTGTTTGTACTAATTGCTATAATGTTTCAAACTTTTCATCTAACTAAAGTGGCAGATCATTTTTTACACAATATGAATATGAAATGTATGAGTCTAATTGTTCGTGTACACTGCCCAACATGCACCATTATGACCCTTTACCAACAGATTACACACAATGGCCCAGCCAAGGTGACAGTGGCCAATGTTTGCAAATGTGAATCACGCCGTCACTCCTGTTGTCTGTAAACTCTCTGGTCCCTCTAACATTATTTTATTTACTTAGATTTTGGATTGCACTGGCTCATAACAGGATTCTCATAATACAATGTGTTAATTACAGACACACTGGTAGAATTTGCCTTCCAGCATGTTGATGTATGGGTATAAATGTGTTCTCAGTGTGTTGGTTTATGCACCCTGTAGAGGTTAATTTCTTCAATTTTTCAATAGCAACAAATACTTGTTGGTTTTGCTCGTTTTCATTCACTTCCTTGCACTTTTCTGCCCTTGAAGAGCTTGCTCACCATCTCATTGTTCTAGCACTCTGACATTACTATGCATGTGCATGCAGGTTTCAGCATAGAGATGGGCGGCGGCTCTCGCTCTCCACAAGGGATGGGGATTAATTGGATCTGATTCTTTCAATATATGTGCCTCCAATTAAGGTTTCAATTCTTAAGCACATAGTGATGTTTTCTCTATTTTCTGTTTACTAAAGACACCACTATCTTTTTAAAAAGAAAGTGCTTTCACATTACCTACAATGAAATTCATGCAATATTGTTATTTATTTAAATTGATATTAGTTAATTCACTTGTGCCATCTATATCACTTTGCTATTTCAAAGTGCGCTGATGATCGCTAAACAATATCTATCAGAGTGAAACGCATACTGTCTCGGATTGAAAAATACAGCTACAAGAATGACATATTTTTGCATATCACAAGGAAGGGAATACATATTTTATTTAACTGAATGGACTCATTGCCAGCACCTATCCTTGCTTTAGTTACAATCACTTGTAAGGTGCATTCACACATGTACCATTGCTGCCATTATATTATATGCATCCAAAACGATATGGTTCTTGTATCAGCAGCCACTGCAGTTTAAAAGCATATACTCTTGTGTTATGTGTACATTTCATTGATGGCATCCAATATTCACTAAGATATAATCAAACATGCATTCCTTACCTCAGGCATTATAAAAATTGCTAGACAGCGTCAGCAATTTAGTTATTGACAGAAGAACAACGCGTTCTTAATTTGTAGACATATACCCTCTAACACTTATGGCTATTCCTTCTTCTTTCAATCCAGACAGTATACAGAGCAATACCTAGCATAACAGCCTGATCAACATGCACCACATGCACATGCCTATACATTGTTGGTCCAGTTATGCACCCCCTTGAACTGGTCAATCAGTCTCAAGTTGGTCTAACCTCAGGGGTATTCTGTTACCCATTTCTTCAACAGCTGGTGAGCTCGGGCAGGCCAAACTCCCTCTCTCGGATGCCAAACCAGGAGTGGCAGGAAGTGCCTGTGGGTACCCCGGGAGTTGCTAGGCATATCCTGGTGACCCTTAATGCAGTTATTGAGAAATGTGTGATATCTATTATGATTTGGGTCTCAATGCTTCAACAATTTAGAGTTTATTGAGACATCTGACCTTTTCCTCCTTAGGGCCTGAACGGATACCACCTGAGAATATTACTGTCATAAACAATAACTCAACAAGTTCCCTGCAGATCAGCTGGAACCAACCCCCTGGAATCGTGGAACTATACACTATCGCCATTCAAGGAGCTGTCAACCAAACCAAGAAAAGCACAACTGCGCAGCCTGTTACTTTCACAAGCTTGCTCCCTGGAAGGGAATACACTGTCACAATCACAACAGCCAGCGGCCCTTACAACGAGATATCAGATCCAGTGACGGGAGTAACAAGTAAGTGTATATGTTACAGTGTACAGATTTTTGTGGAAAGTGTCAAAACAGCCACAATACATAAAGACAGAAAATCATTTTTGACTTCATGGTGAATTTTACCTGCACGTTTATGAGGTTTAAGTAATAGGAGGTAGTTCCTCCAATGTACCTCCAAAATTAGGCAGTATTAAAACCTGCTAATTCCGCCAGTGGTAATACCGTGGAAAAATTGAGGTAACGGAATCACCTCCACTTTTTTCCTGCACTGAAAAACCCGTAATGAGGCCCATTGTCAGTACTGTTTGAAGTAAATATGTAAAATAGGAAGGATCCTCATTAGTAATGCCTCTACACCTTATTTCTTGTTTGTCCTTGATTAATTGCGCAATTTGATGTTAATGGTGATGATGTTTTAGATTAATATACTGAGCCAATGATTTTTGGTGGCCTAATGTTATGTTAGCATTTATTCATCAGAGTCCTGCTGTTTGATAAGTGTGTTATTTACCATGCTTATTTTCCTGATATTAAAATGTGTATATTGCATGGGCCCTGTGAGCTTGCTTCATGAGATCCTGCCTTTACACTTTTCATCTGGTGCATGTTCTTGATGCTCCTTCTTATGCCACTTGCATACACCAGAAACATGGGCAGCACTGGTAGTTCCAGGACCCACAACCTATGGGAAGATACAAGACAAATGACTCCTGGGAATCTGCATGCTGCTGCAGTGCAATGGGGCAATATAAAATGAATGAAGTAAAATCAGTATATCATACAAACAGCTCACTGAACTGTGCAAATCTGCCCTTAAAAGTAAAAGGGCTACAGCAATGGCCAATGCACACTCAAATGCATCTATACAACCACAAACAATACGGGAGGGTTCTGGGTGGGGATGATCCTAGTGCGGAGACCACACAAGTGAGACAGTTGCAGCAAAAGGGGAACTCTTGGAAGGTTGTCAGTAGCTACTCTTAACATACCCATGAAGCCAGAATAAAGGGAGCCAAGAACATGCTCTAGTTCATGTAATATTGCTTTGTAAAATATTGGCTTCTCGACCCATTAATTGGAGTAGTCCAGGAGGTATGGGGCGTGACATCAATTGCTCCTGGAGACACATTTAATTGCAAAGGAGATGACTTAATAGAGATGGGAGTGGTGGGGGTTGAGTTCCACTACAATCAGTTGTATCCCTACCACATGGAGGGCAGAAACGGGTAGGAAATGATCCAGTCTCTAATTATTTGATTCTGCATCCTAATTTTGAAAAAAAATCAGTTTCTCTAGGAAACATATTTCTACACACATACACTCCAAGGATATTCTATATAATATTATGGGATTTTCACAAATGCCCTTACTTGCTGGTAGGTAGGGACTTCAAACTACCATCTGAAAACCAATTGGACAGAATCCTAGCTGGTCAGACACCAGACAACTTCAGGCAGAAAGAAACTACAGGGTCTTGTAAGGCAGTTAGGCCTTGTGCACACATGGAAACTGGCACACCTGTCCGGAGGGAGCATGCTGTTCACTGCACTGCACCTGACAGCTCATTCCATATCAATTACCTTTGCCTATGAAGGAATTGAAAGGATGACATAACCAAAGTAGATATTGGCAACAGACAACTATCCAGCCACACACTGGTGCTGACATAACTAAAGTGGATATTTTAAATGTAAATTTTTCTGACCAAGCTCTCATCTAGGTCACAATTTAAGTGGATCTGAAAAAGTATAGAGCAACTAGGCGTTGACTTAATTTAGATCTCTTCCTAAATTGCAATCTCGCAAACCAAAAGAAAAAAAGACCTCATATTTTCTTATATTACACAAAAGCAGCGCTGATTGTCTCTACTGTTGACCTGGTGGTGAAGGTCATCATTCAAATGACTTGGAAGTGCGGCGAGTGTGTTGGCCGTGTTGCAGACTCTTGAGCCGACCTGTGTGTCAGAGTCTTTTTTCAGTGCTCACTGTGTGGAGGAGGACCTTGCCTTATTTCAGCCCGGCTTGCAGCGGAGCGCAGCGGAGTGCGGCAAGTGTGTTGGTTGTGTTGCAGACTATTGAGCCGACCTGTCAGAGTAATTTTTCAGTGCTCACTGTGTGAAGGAGGACCTTGCCTTGTTTCATCCCGGCTTGCAGCGGAGCGCAGCCGAGTGTGGTGCGTATGTTGGCCGTTTTGCAGACTCTTGAGCCGACCTATGTGTCAGGGTCTTTTTTCAGTGCTTACTGTGTGGAGGAGGACCTTGCCTTATTTCAGCCCGGCTTTTAGCGGAGCACAGCGTAGTGCAGCAAGTGTGTTGGTTGTGTTGCAGACTCTTGAGCCGAGCTGTGTGACAAAGCCTTTTTTCAGTGTTCACTGTGTAGAGGAGAACCTTGCTTTATTTCAGCCCGGCTTGCAGCAGAGCGCAGCACAGTGTGTCGAGTGTGTTGGTCGTGTTGCAGACTCTTGAGCCGACCTGTTTGTCACAGCCTTTTTTCACTGCTCACTGTGTGGAGGACGACCTTTCCTTATTTCAGCCCAGCTTGCAGCAGATCACAGCAGAGTGCAGCGTGTAGGTTGGCCCTGTTAGCTTTGCTCCGTGCTCCTGCGATTTTTACCCTAATGGTTCCCGATGCTCCTGTTGTATGATCTAAAGAGGAACATTTAGAAAATCGAATCTCTACCATAATTCCTCTGGCTATAGTAAAAGCAGAAGTGAGCGGAAACACCGGAAGCACCAGAAGCACTGGAACTGGGGTGAGTCCTTCTCCCTATTTCAATACTCATTCCTACAAATTTTAAGGTGCTTTGTGATATTGACTGCCAGGCGATATGATATGATATGGCATTTATAATGCGCCTGTACACAAGTGTTTCAAGGCGCGACGAGGCAAGGGAGGGGGAACAGAGGGAAGACAGACAACGATCCTACTAGGCCAGGTGTCATTCAGATCGCGCAAGTGCACAGGAAGGGGGATGGGGAGAGTGCGAGGGGAAGAGGGAGGGGACAGTGCAGTAAAAGGATAATAGAATAAATAACAATAAGTGAAGTATGGCCAGCAGCAGGCAAGTGCAAGGGTAAAGGGTAAGTGCAGGCATCAAGTGTCAAGTGCTGGTAAGGGACTGTAGGGATACAGAAAAAACAGTCCCCAAGTGCAGGGTTGCAAGGAAGGCAGTGCTGGTGTGCAACTGGCGGGGGAGGAGACCTGGGCCCGAAATCAGAGGGTGGCCAGGTAGCCAGTGCACCCCTTAGGTGATAAGGACTCCCAGGACATCCTGTCCACCCTCTCCACCCCACCGCTCCTCTCCCCTCTCCATCTGTGCTTGCTGACCCTCCTTTAGCCACCCCCCACCATCCTTCTCATCCTTTCCTCTTTTCTCCCCTGACGAAGTCGCCAGACAAGCCTGATCTGTGAAAGCCTCATAAAAACAGGTTCATCCCTGTTCCTCTAAAACAATCAAGGACCATTGACACCCTCGCTCCGGCCCTTGCTGATTTTTGCAACCACTCATTTGCCTCAGGATCCTTCCCCTCCCCTCTGAAGCACTCCCTTGTGCATCCTCTTCTCAAGAAACCCACAGCTGATCCTTTTGTCCAGCTAACTATCGCCCAATTTCCATTACTCCCTTTCTGGGCAAACTCCTGGAAAAGTTGGCCATCTCTCAGCTTAACCTTCATTTCAATTCTGTTGGCTGTCTCCATGACCACCAGTCTGGCTTCAGAGCTGCCAGAAGCACGGTAACTGCACTTCTGAACATCCGTGAAGATCTGCTCTCCAACCTTGACTCTAACATTCCCTCTGTCCTCATCCTCCTTGATCTCTCTTCTGCCTTCGACACGGTCAACCATACCATCCTGCTCAACCGTCTCTGTGAAAACCTGGGTATTACTGATCAGGCTCTGGTCTGGCTGTCCTCTTTCCTCTCAGATCGACCCTCCCAGGTCCAACTTGGTTCCTTCCTTTCATCTATCTTCCTCTCTACCTGTGGTGTTCCCCAGGGGTCTAACCTCTTGCCCTGGCTTTTCAACCAATACATGGTAACGCTCGCCCACTGCATTGCTGCTTTCTGCTCAAATTTCCAGTGCTACGCTGATGACACTCAACTCATTTTCAGGCTGCCCTCTGCCACCTCCTCTCCCTCTCTCATCTCTGATGGCCTAACTGCCATTCAAGATTGGCGTGCCGCCAATGATCTTTGTCTGAATGCCAACAAGACGGAGATCCTCCTCATCGGCACACCTTCACCATCCTTTCCCCTCACTCTCTGGCCGGCCTCACTTGGCCCTCCTCCTACCCTCACCTGCGAGGCTAAGAACCTCAGGGTCATCTTTGACTCCACCCTTTCCTTCTCCGCCCACATCTCTGAGGTCTCTAAAAAGTCAAATTTCCTACTGCACCTCCTCAGAGGTACTCTGCCTTTCCTCACCTTCCCGCAGAAGCTCATGGTATCCCAAGCTCTGGTTCTCTCTTTGTTGGACTATTGTAACAGCCTCTTTCTAAATCTACCTGCCTCTACTCTCCGCCCTCTACAACTAATCCAGAACAGGACTGTGAGACTTGTCCTTGGCCTCAAGCCCTGGGATCGTATCTCTCCAGCTCTGAAATCTCTCCATTGGCTCCCAGTGGATGCAAGGATTAAATTCAAAACCCTCTGCATTGTCCACAAGGCTTTCTGGGGCCTGGGTCCAAAATACCTTCAGCTATCCCTCCGCAAATACCTCCCCTCTCGAGCTCTTCGCTCCTCTACCTCTAACTCCCTCAGAGTCAGTCGTTTTTTAAAGAAACGAGCTGGGGATAGATCTCTGTCTTCGGCTGGGGCCTCCCTCTGGAACAGCCTCCCTGCTACTCTAAAACTTGAGGAGAACCATCTCTGGTTCCGGAAGCACCTCAAGACCTTCCTCATTTTCTACTGCCTTTGCTCCCCCTCTCCCCTGCTGATCTGTTCCCTCTTGGCGCCGTGCACCTGGCCACCCTCTGTCCTCCAGGCCCAGGTACCTGCTCGCCTCTCCACCCTCCTGCACTGCCTCCGGGCCACCCCTTGCACTGGGGTCTGTATCTGTACCCATATAGCCCCCCCTTTTCTTCCTGCACTTATCAGACCTACCCTGTCTGCTGCCTTAAACCTAGCACTTGCAAATTGCTGGCTGCACTACCACTGTTTCTTGCCTTTATTATTAATTTATTGTTATTTATCTGTTTCTCCTCTGCTTCGCACTTTCCACTTCTCTCCCCTTCCATGCACTTTTCCCCTCCCCTCTCCCATGCACTTGCGCGTTCTCAATGTCACTGGGCCTAGTAAGATCGCTGTTTTGTTCTCCCCTGTTCCCCTCCCTTGCCTTGTCGCTCTCTGAAACACTTGTGTACCAGTGTGATATAAATACAATATCAATATCAATATGCCATTTCTGTGAATAACTCCCTAAGTCATTCCCCATGGTGGCATACATGGGACTATCAGATGTGAAGAACAGTATAAAAACAACAGACTTGGCTGAAGAAGAAACTCAATTATACTGTTACAAACAAGAAAGAGAGTATGCCTCTTAAATAGAAACCACCATTTAACTGAGACAAAGAGGCTGAAAGGAGAGCACACGCTGATGCAAAATGAAGCGCAGAGATGCATACGCAAACAGGTGAAGTCCTCTGGCAGCGTAACACATGAGAGAGGCGGAGTGAATTAGAAAAACACAGAGCTTGCAACTTTCGGACCAGCTCTGAGAGCGAGAACAAGACGCTGGACACCAAGCGTCGATAAGGAGAGAGAAACCAAGGAGACGGGAACTCCAATCAAGGGGGTGGCTTGACCACAAAGACTTTGTGGTGGGCAGTGTACCCATACAACAATGCAAAAAAACGCAAAGCTGCAAAATCAACGAACCGTCCAGATACCCGCAGGCTTACCAGGTCGCACAGAGAGATAGGCCCCAGAGCGGGACACTGGAGAAGACGAGAAGGTTACGAATGTAAACGACCGAAGTGAACCCGAGCGAATCCAGACCCCGGAGATGTTCCCCCACATATTGCAAGGTAACAGGGAGAACGGGAGAAACAGAAGACCGGCGGGGAACTATTATGAAACAGGAGAACATCGTCTCAGTGGAATTGATGAGACAATGAAATTAAAGTCGAGGAAATTGAACTCTAATAATGTGAGATAGCGAATCACCATAAAAGCTAGAAAAGCGACCATTAAGATTGAGCCTCAAGTACCCTGGAAAGAGGGGAATGTACCACATATGTTAAGAGGCAGAGACTGTAAACCAGAAAGAGAATTTTATGAAGGGAAGACAAGTGAAGCCCATAAGAGAAAAGATACACAAACCAAGCCTCCCCAAGAGAGGGGGAACATTGCATACCAAAAGTATATTTTTATTTTTTTTATTTGTTTTTGGTTTTAAAAGAAAAACCTTTACAAAAGAATAGTGCATTTCCTTAGATAAAATTACAAAAGGTTCTCGGAAACCAGGGAATAACTAGAATAACTGAGAGGCCAAAGAATGTCAACCAGGAAGCTCAGTAGGCTGTGTCATCTTTTGATACTTTGTTAGAATAGTAAGTTTTTCTGAAACTTTTACTATCGCTGCAGTGAGCATGATTTCCTGGCCGGAGATCAGTCTGTTCCAGAATGCATCTTGAGTTAGACTCTCTTCTCTGCTGACAAATCTCCTCAGTAAAGACACTCTTATGGCCCATGTGCCTTCGCACTCCAGCAGTAGATGTTTCAAGGTTTGGAGGTTCGAAGTTTTACAGAATTCGCAGAATTTTATTGCCTTCTCTCCCTGGTTTCTTTGAGCCAATATTTCTCCTGTGTAGGCTAAGTTCAGACGCAGTCTGAGAAAGCTGTTTCTTATCTCACGATCTGGGAATTTTTCCAGGTAACGTGGCATGGTTCCAAGTTTCCTGTCTGCTATCAAGAAGGAGTTCAGTGTTTTTAGGTTTCTGACTCTTGTGATTGTGTCGATCCAAAACATACCAAACCAAATGTATATGTCACAACTAAGTAAGAATATACTACAGTAGTACAAAAGGCACTTCACTGTGGAGCAACCCATAAGCCAGAGAATGTATAGGGATTCCTGGAAAAACAATCACTAAGGAGGAGGGATAACAAAAATAACTTGTGAAAGAGTTACAAGAATGTACACAAAAAGTGACTAGAGACATTTTTTTAAGTTAACCTACTAAAAAGAAGTCTTAAGCAAAGGAGACAAATTGTGTGAAATGACAATCAGGATAAGGGAGACATTCTCCTGAACTTAATTTGTTAAACTAGTGGAAGGATCAGTTAGGATAAGTTCTTGGACAGCAGACTTGTTTTCAGTGTATGACTTCCTGATGATGAACGACCACCTTAATGTTTTATATAGCAAGGGAACACCCACATAGCAATTGGAAAAGTTAGGCCCTTTTTCAATAATTTAATAAAAAAACAAAGTGGCAATATCAAAATATTGTCAATATCAAAATATTGTCTCCGTCTCTTTTCTGACCTGGCACAATATCTAAATTGATCATCAATATGGCTGGTTGTCTCTTGCAATAAAAATATGTCTTGGACTCCATTGGACTCGGAAATGGACATTTGATTCCAAATTATGTAACTGTGGCAGAGAGAGGGGCATCTGCACGTATTTTATGTCATGGTGCCTTAATATCATTCCTAGCTGGCCGAGGATTAAGAACTAATAGACCTGGTCCTCAGCATTGATGTCCAGCTCAACTGAAAGCTATTCTTCTTAAAGGATTCATCGTTTTACCAAATTCCTGTTCACTCGTCTCAGATTGTGGAATCTGGCAAAAAAACGTGTTTCACGAAACCTGGAGTCCAAGTAACCTCTCCAGGGTGAAGACTGGATAATAGAGATGGGGAGACTGGCCACATGGAGCATGGGAATCATGAGAACTTCAAGTGAATGTGTGACAAATTAAGGGATGCGTAGGAGGACTGAATATTGGATGCAATCACTACTCTTTTTGTCCACCTTTTTATTTAATGTCCTCATATCCATACCAACTTCTTCCCTTTTGTTTCCTGCAATTGTGAGGGAAATATGTTAAGATTTATTGATAACCATCATGTTGCCTTATCAACTCAATGCAACTTGCTCTTTGATGACTTTTCCGTTACGTTTTAGACGTTTTTGTAATGCTGTTGCTTCCGTGGTCTGTTAAGGATTATATGTTTATGCTAATGTCTTTAACTGTAGGTTATTACCTCCACATTTTTCTACCCCACTTCCAGACCAATAACAAGAGGAAATTTGCAGTTTTTCATTGAGCTTCAGGGGAATCCACCTTGGTCTCTCCGGATGTTTTAGCCTACAACTAGGGCTGGCCAATATTGACCAAAAGTCACATCTCACTATGTTTGTTTGGGTAAATGCTGAGTTGTTAGCCGCCAACTACATGTGAGATGTCACAAACACTTTTATTTATAAGACACTGATCAAAATAAAGTGCACATACAAGGTTACTCTTCCTGTTTCAGAATACGCAGAGCTGTGTAAATATCAAAATGTAAATACAAAATGGTAGTTTATGTAATTATGTATAGATATGTATATAACTCGATGTTAATGATATTGTCTCATCCTATATCGATTCTGAAAGTGTATTAATATATTTCCAAAAGTTGATATATCGCCCAGCCCTACCTACAACTCCCATCTGCCCTTCGCCATATAGTCAAAGGCGAAGGATCATTGGAGCCATAACCCAACACCTCTAGAGAGTCACAGGCTGCTTACTCCTAATGTACCTAAGGAAAAATGTATTTGAAAAATCAATAATGGCTTTCTCTTTACATCTTGGACATGGAACATTGAAAAAGAGTCCACGAGACATACCCAAACTTTTTCCTTATTCCCCACTCACCTGCTCTCCTCAATGCCATCAGCTCATGTCTTTGAACCTGGCTCTGCCCTATTTACATCCCTCTGTAATCTCCATCGTTACTGCTACATTATTGATTGCCAATGTGTTGCATATGAAGTACTCCAATGCTCATGCAAAGAGGGGCAGGTCATATTGTTAAAGTGTATTAAATACGTATTTATTAAACATATTTATTACAGAGTTTGCACTGACAAAAAAAATGTGATTCCATATGTAGTTGTCTCAATAGCAGAGGTGTATCCTATATCCTACTGTTTACATCAGGAGTGTCCAACTCCAAGCCCCCAGGGCTGCAAACCTGGCCTTTTTCAGTATATCACTGATTAATATTCATAAGATAAATTTGCATGAATTTAGAAATATTGTATGCAAATTTATCTCATGAATATTTATGCGGGATAGCCTGACAATCTGACATGTTTTCCGGCCCTCATTGCCTGCAGTTGGACAACCCTGGTAAGCATAGCCAATTAATCGATTCACTTCCGTCTTTCATTTCATTTAATACATGACATATTTTCATGCTCCATAGATCCTTCAATGCCAGAGTTCCTGAGCTTGAGGAATGTGCAGAAAAACAGAATCTCCCTTGATTGGACACCTGCTGCAAATATGACTGGTGCAGACTTCATTTACAACATCACATACAGTAGTTCACAGGGGGCTTGGAGTGTCACAAACAGCACTGCCTATGCCACCCTTGAGAGACTGGTACCTGGGACAAACTACACAATACACATTGTGACAGTCGCTGCTGGTAATTATATCAGTTTGCCTGTTATCATATCTTCATACACAAGTAAGTTGAGTTTCTGTTTTTGTATACTGTGTTCATGAATGCCCTACACTGATTTACTTGTTCTCTGACATTGTACCAGCAAATATGAATTCAGTATTTCCAAAACCTATGGTGATCTTGTGAATTTATTTTCTTTATTAGCAATAAGCTAAACGTAATAGTGCAAGAGCTGTTCACTACGCCCACTGCTTCTCTACAATGGTAAATATAAGGCAGTTGTTAAAAGGAGCTATGATGATAACAGGACTGCCCCAGTTCTTTTGCTACAGATGCTCACTGTGATTTTATGGGTGTTGCCATCAGCACCCCTCAATATTCCCAATGTGATGTCCTTTGCCTGACTCGCAATTATTGATGCTTTAAAGCTGAAACAAAAATGACAAAAATTAATATTTTCTGCTTTTTATTGAATAGTCTATACAATCCATGTGCACATGTTTTTGACGGAAAGATGCCATCATATGCCTCAATGTTTTGCAAATATTTAAATGTCAATGCCCCTTTGCCTGCATAAATTGCTAAAACATACAAAAAGGAAGCTTTCACTACTGAGGTTTTTTCCCCAAATATGTGTCTGTGTAGTGGTACCAAGGTGTGTTTTCTGGGAATATTTTCCTTAAACAAACTGTTACTTGGCTGTCTCCAATCTTAACCTAGAAACATTGAAATGGTTATTCATTACGTAAGAAAAGTCTAATCCTGAACCATAATGTTAAGGATATCAGCTTTACTTCTTCAGCATAATTTGTTGCGAGAGTTGGCTGTGAAATAAATATGAAATAATGCAGAAGCAATATCAAACAACTGTTTGATTTAAGGCACAAAACGGCCCCATATCATTGCTGCTCTCTGTGATCCAAGAAGAAATAATTCCTCTACACGAGAACTGAATACGACTAGATCCATCACAATATAAAACATATATCAAAGATTACAACACAATTGTAATATTCTGTATTAGTGCAAAAACAAGGGGGTCCTGGGAGTTTCTCTACTACCGGCCTATATCCGGGGTTAGAATCTCAACCAGAGTCTTTAGCTCACCATCCTTTCACAGAAGAGAAATTTCCACTACATATCAGTCTTTTTCCTGCCGAAGGGCAGTCCAACACTGAAATGCCTGGCAATTCTCTTCTGAACAAGAGTACCACCAGCAATCCCAGACACGTGTTTCGGCCTGGTTGGGCCTCGTCGGTGAGGTGGAGCTGTGCCTCTCTAAGAACAGTTAGCAAGGGTTCCACGTCTGGATCACCCTAGTAACTTAGGGTGAAAACCCCAAGCTACTTAATAGGCAAAAACAAGGGGGTTCTGGGAGTTTCTCTATTACTGTTCTATTTCCCGGGTTAGTGTCTCAACCAGAGTCTTTAGCTCACCATCCTTTCACAGAAGAGACATTTCCACTAAATATCAGTCTTTGTCCTGCCCAAGGACAGTCAGCACTGAAATGCCTGGCAATTCTCTTCTGAACTAGAGTACCAACAGAAACCCCAGACACGTGTTTCGGCCTGCTTGGGCCTCGTCAGTGAGGTGGAGCTGTGCCTCTCTAAGAACAGTGAGCAAGGGTTCCACGTCTGGATTACCCTAGTAAGGAGGTTCTGGGAGTTTCTCTACTACCGGCCTATATCCCGGGTTAGAGTCTCAACCAGAGTCTTTAGCTCACCATCCTTTCACAGAAGAGAATTCTGGGCAGGACAAAGACTGATGTGTAGTGGACATTTCTCTTCTGTGAAAGGATTCTGAGCTAAAGACTCTGGTTGGGACTCTAACCTAGGATATAGGCCAGTAGTAGAGAAACTCCCAGAAACCCCCTTGTTTTTGCATATTAAGTAGCTTTGGGTTTTCACCCTACGTTACTAGGGTAATCCAGACTTGGAACCCTTGCTCATTGTTCTTATAGAGGCACAGCTCCACCTCACTGACAAGGCCCAACCAGGCCGAAACACGTGTCTGGGGTTGCTGTTGGTACTCTTGTTCAGAAGAGAATTGCCAGGCATTTCGGTGCTGGACTGCCCTTGGGCAGGACAAAGACTGATGTGTAGTGGAAATTTCTCTTCTGTGAAAGGATGGTGAGCTAAAGACTATGGTTGAGACTCTAACCTGGGATATATTGCCAGTAATAGAGAAACTCCCAGAAACCCCCTTGTTTTTGCAAATTCTATATTACCACCTGCCGGGGGCATGGTCTTGGCCTCCCAGCCAATGAGTAGGCTCAGAAACGGGGCTTTGCCACATGGTAAAGCACCAGTTGTGAGCCTCCTCAGAGCTGGAGGCCACCATCTTCCTCCTCCAGATAGTGATGTAAGTGCCCCTCCATCCCCCTCGTCCCCATTCCTCAAACCCCTCTCCTTATCCACACATTTCGCCCCCTCCCATCCCCATCCCTCTTACCTTCTGCTTCTATGTCCCTCGCCGGTGCTGTGAGCACTAGTGTTCCCGGAGTGTCCAGATGCATGAAAAGAGAGACGGGACAACATGGAGTCCCCCCTCTCCTGATCCATGGCGCCCATATTTGTTTTGAATTTTTATTTTTTAGTTGCAAAAAGCTGTACATGTCCTTTCTGTACTTAAAAAAAGCAATATTAGCCTCACAAGGGTGGGGGGCATTACTGGACCTTGTGCTTAAGTGCAGAACAGTGATATTACTATTATGTGACCAATTCCATGAAACGCCATATTATGCCGAGATATTTTTAATCCTACTGCTACTGAAACAACACAGCTTCCAATTATGTTCCAGGGACCTTAAAGGTGCCATTTGTAAAATGTGCCCGCTGGTCAAGGATAAACACATAGAATTTCTATGTGGTAAAACATATGTTTACTTCGCCATTTCTTCAGATTTAAACCTACAATGTTCCTACAAGTGAATGTTCAATGTTGCTACAAGGGAATATACTTGTAACTAATTGAATGTTGGTAGCTCAATCAGTCCTCTCCACAAAAATCATTTTAGGGTGATCAAGTATTGTTCGCTTCAGTAGACGTTCGCTGCACGTTGGCAAGAGAGGCCTCTAACCTGAATCTCAGACAGATTAGAGTCATGGACATTGATGATTCCAAAACTCTGCTTTTATGACAAAAAATGTCTGTGTCAATTCTGATACTAAAATCTATGTTTTCTTTCAAAATAATTAGGGATTACGTTTGTTCTCCTTGCATATAATATTGATTATGTCTATTGACTGCGTTTACACATTGAGTGTTCACAATGAACACCCTTTTTCCTACACTCTCCTCCTCATCTAATTCCCTTTTTTGTCAAAGCATATTTTCTTCAGCATGCATTTGTTTGCTCACAAAACACATTGCACTTTATACTATATTGGTTCCGTAACTAAGTAACTCCAAGCAATACCATGTTGGCTTAGTTGATATGTAGGGGCCAAGTTGTGTGAGAACCTCCCTCAACTTTACAAATTCAAGCACTTTACACAATCAATATAGAGCACCTTTTATGCCATGTTGCCCTGGCTACCCTATTAAAGTTATAGATATAAAGGATGAGTTGTTTGTACTAATTGCTATAATGTTTCAAACTTTTCATCTAACTTAAGTGGCAGATCATTTTTTACACAATATGAATATGAAATGTATGAGTCTAATTGTTCGTGTACACTGCCCAACATGCACCATTATGACCCTTTACCAACAAATTACACACAATGGCCCAGCCAAGGTGACAGTGGCCAATGTTTGCAAATGTGAATCACGCCGTCACTCCTGTTGTCTGTAAACTCTCTGGTCCCTCTAACATTATTTTATTTACTTAGATTTTGGATTGCACTGGCTCATAACAGGATTCTCATAATGCATTGTGTTAATTACAGACACACTGGTAGAATTTGCCTTCCAGCATGTTGATGTATGGGTATAAATGTGTTCTCAGTGTGTTGGTTTATGCACCCTGTAGAGGTTAATTTCTTCAATTTTTCAATAGCAACAAATACTTGTTGGTTTTGCTCGTTTTCATTCACTTCCTTGCACTTTTCTGCCCTTGAAGAGCTTGCTCACCATCTCATTGTTCTAGCACTCTGACATTACTATGCATGTGCATGCAGGTTTCAGCATACAGATGGGCGGCGGCTCTCGCTCTCCACAAGGGATGGGGATTAATTGGATCTGATTCTTTCAATATATGTGCCTCCAATTAAGGTTTCAATTCTTAAGCACATAGTGATGTTTTCTCTATTTTCTGTTTACTAAAGACATCACTATCTTTTTAAAAAGAAAGTGCTTTCACATTACCTACAATGAAATTCATGCAATATTGTTATTCATTTAAATTGATATTAGTTAATTCACTTGTGCCATCTATATCACTTTGCTATTTCAAAGTGCGCTGATGATCGCTAAACAATATCTATCAGAGTGAAACGCATACTGTCTCGGATTGAAAAATACAGCTACAAGAATGACATATTTTTTCCTATCACAAGGAAGAGAATACATATTTTATTTAACTGAATGGACTCATTGCCAGCACCTATCCTTGCTTTAGTTACAATCACTTGTAAGGTGCATTCACACATGAACCAGTGCTGCCATTATATTATATGCATCCAAAACTAAGTGGTGCTTTTATCAGATCCCACTGCAGTTTAAAAGCATATACTCTTGTGTTATGTGCAGATTTCATTGATGACATCCAATATTCACTAAGATATAATCAAACATGCATTCCTTACCTCAGGCATTATAAAAATTGCTAGACAGCGTCAGCAATTTAGTTATTGACAGAAGAACAAAGCGTTCTTAATTTGTAGACATATACCCTCTAACACTTATGGCTATTCCTTCTTCTTTCAATCCAGACAGTATACAGAGCAATACCTAGCATAACAGCCTGATCAACATGCACCACAGGCACATGCCTATACATTGTTGGTCCAGTTATGCACCCCCTTGAACTGGTCAATCGGTCTCAAGTTGGTCTAACCTCAGGGGTACCCTGTTACCCATGTCCTCAACAGCTGGTGAGCTCGGGCAGGCCAAACTCCCTCTCTCGGATGCCAAACCAGGAGTGGCAGGAAGTGCCTGTGGGTACCCCGGGAGTTGCTAGGCATATCCTGGTGACCCTTAATGCAGTTATTGAGAAATCTGTGATATCTATTATGATTTGGGTCTCAATGCTTCAACAATTTAGAGTTTATTGAGACATCTGACCTTTTCCTCCTTAGGGCCTGAACGGATACCACCTGAGAATATTACTGTCATAAACAATAACTCAACAAGTTCCCTGCAGATCAGCTGGAACCAACCCCCTGGAATCGTGGAACTATACACTATCGCCATTCAAGGAGCCGTCAACTTAACCAAGAAAAGCACAACTGCGCAGCCTGTTACTTTCACAAGCTTGCTCCCTGGAAGGGAATACACTGTCACAATCACAACAGCCAGCGGCCCTTACAACGAGATATCAGATCCAGTGACGGGAGTAACAAGTAAGTGTATATGTTGCAGTGTACAGATTTATTGTCGAAAGTGTCAAAACAGCCACAATACATAAAGACAGAAAATCATTTTTGACTTCATGGTGAATTTTACCTGCACGTTTATGAGGTTTAAGTAATAGGAGGTAGTTCCTCCAATGTACCTCCAAAATTAGGCAGTATTAAAACCTGCTAATTCCGCCAGTGGTAATACCGTGGAAAAATTGAGGTAACGGAATCACCTCCACTTTTTTCCTGCACTGCAAAACTCGTAATGAGGCCCATTGTGGTGTCCTGTCAATTGGTCGACAACAAACTGGTCGACTGCAATTTGGTCGACACCATTTGGTCGAATGCCAAATGGTCGAATTTTTTTTTTTTTATATATATATATGTGTTTTGTGGGTTTTCGTGTGGGGAAAAAAAAAAGAAAAAAAAGGGGGGATGGGGGGGGGGACCCCCCAAAAAAAACCAAAAAAGGGGTAAAAAAAAAAAAATCGACCATTTGGCATTCGACCAAATGGTGTCGACCAATTGTCCTGTCGACCAAATGTTTTCGACCAATTGACTGGTAACCGCCCATTGTCAGCATTGTCAGTACTGTTTGAAGTAAATATGTAAAATAGGAAGGATCCTCATTAGTAATGCCTCTACACCTTATTTCTTGTTTGTCCTTGATTAATTGCGCAATTTGATGTTAATGGTGATGATGTTTTAGATTAATATACTGAGCCAATGATTTTTGGTGGCCTAATGTTATGTTAGCATTTATTCATCAGAGTCCTGCTGTTTGATAAGTGTGTTATTTACCATGCTTATTTTCCTGATATTAAAATGTGTATATTGCATGGGTCCTGTGGGCTTGCTTCATGAGCTCCTGCCTTTACACTTTTCATCTGGTGCATGTTCTTGATGCTCCTTCTTATGCCACTTGCATACACCAGAAACATGGGCAGCACTGGTAGTTCCAGGACCCACAACCTATGGGAAGATACAAGACAAATGACTCCTGGGAATCTGCGTGCTGCCACAGGGCAATGGGGCAATATAAAATGAATGAAGTAAAATCAGTATATCATACAAACAGCTCACTGAACTGTGCAAATCTGCCCTTAAAAGTAAAAGGGCTACAGCAATGGCCAATGCACACTCAAATGCATCTGTACAACCACAAACAATAAGGGAGGGTTCTGGGTGGGGATGATCCTAGTGCGGAGACCACACAAGTGAGACAGTTGCAGCAATAGGGGAACTCTTGGAAGCTTGTCAGTAGCTACTCTTAACATACCCATGAAGCCAGAATAAAGGGAGCCAAGAACATGCTCTAGTTCATGTAATATTGCTTTGTAAAATATTGGCTTCTCGACCCATTACTTGGAGTAGTCCAGGAGGTATGGGGCGTGACATCAATTGCTCCTGGAGACACATTTAATTGCAAAGGAGATGACTTAATAGAGATGGGAGTGGTGGGGGTTGATTTCCACTCCTGAACTTCTTCTAATTTTCAGGTTCTAATCAGTTGTATCCCTACAACATGGAGGGCAGAAACGGGTAGGAAATGATCCAGTCTCTAATTATTTGATCCTGCATCCTAATTTTGAAAAAAAATCAGTTTCTCTAGGTAACATATTTCTACACACATACACTCCAAGGATATTCTATATAATATTATGGGATATTCACAAATGCCCTTACTTGCTGGTAGGTAGGGACTTCAAACTACCATCTGAAAACCAATTGGACAGAATCCTAGCTGGTCAGACACCAGACAACTTGAGGCATAAAGAAACTACAGGGTCTTGTAAGGCAGTTATGCCTTGTGCACACATGGAAACTGGCACACCTGTCGGGAGGGAGCATGCTGTTCACTGCACTGCGCCTGACAGCTCATTCCATATCAATTACCTTTGCCTATGAAGGAATTGAAAGGATGACATAACCAAAGTAGATATTGGCAACATACAACTATCCAGCCACACACTGGTGCTGACATAACTAAAGTGGATATTTTTAATGTAAATTTTTCTGACCAAGCTCTCATCTAGGTCACAATTTAAGTGGATCTGAAAAAGTATAGACCAACTAGGCGTTGACTTAATTTAGCTCTCTTCCTAAATTGCAATCTCGCAAACCAAAAGAAAAAAAGACCTCATATTTTCTTATATTACACAAAAGCAGCGCTGATTGTCCCTACTGTTGACCTGGTGGTGAAGGTCATCATTCAAATGACTTGGAAGTGCGGCGAGTGTGTTGGCCGTGTTGCAGACTCTTGAGCCGACCTGTGTGTCAGAGTCTTTTTTCAGTGCTCACTGTGTGGAGGAGGACCTTGCCTTATTTCAGCCCGGCTTGCAGCGGAGCGCAGCGGAGTGCTGCAAGTGTGTTGGTTGTGTTGCAGACTATTGAGCCGACCTGTCAGAGTAATTTTTCAGAGCTCACTGTGTGAAGGAGGACCTTGCCTTGTTTCATCCCGGCTTGCAGCGGAGCGCAGCCGAGTGTGGTGAGTATGTTGGCCGTTTTGCAGACTCTTGAGCAGACCTATGTGTCAGGGTCTTTTTTCAGTGCTTACTGTGTGGAGGAGGACCTTGCTTTATTTCAGCCCGGCTTTTAGCGGAGCACAGCGTAGTGCAGCAAGTGTGTTGGTTGTGTTTCAGACTCTTGAGCCGAGCTGTGTGACAGAGCCTTTTTTCAGTGTTCACTGTGTAGAGGAGGACCTTGCTTCATTTCAGCCCAGCTTGCAGCTGAGCGCAGCAAAGTGTGTCGAGTGTGTTGGTCGTGTTGCAGACTCTTGAGCCGACCTGTGTGTCACAGCCTTTTTTCAGTGCTCACTGTGTGGAGGACGACCTTTCCTTATTTCAGCCCAGCTTGCAGCAGATCACAGCAGAGTGCAGCGTGTAGGTTGGCCCTGTTAGCTTTGCTCCGTGCTCCTGCGATTTTTACCCTAATGGTTCCCGATGCTCCGGTTGTATGATCTAAAGAGGAACATTTAGAAAATCGAATCCCTACCATAATTCCTCTGGCTATAGTAAAAGCAGAAGTGAGCGGAAACACCGGAAGCACCAGAAGCACTGGAACTGGGGTGAGTCCTTCTCCCTATTTCAATACTCATTCCTACAAATTTTAAGGTGCTTTGTGATATTGACTGCCAGGCGATATGATATGATATGGCATTTATAATGCGCCTGTACTCAAGTGTTTTAAGGCACGACGAGGCAAGGGAGGGGGAACAGAGGGAAGACAGACAACGATCCTACTATGCCAGGTGTCATTCAGATCGCGCAAGTGCACAGGAAGGGGGATGGGGAGAGTGCGAGGGGAAGAAGGAGGGGACAGTGCAGTAAAAGGATAATAGAATAAATAACAATAAGTGAAGTATGGCCAGCAGCTGGCAAGTGCAAGGGTAAAGGGTAAGTGCAGGCATCAAGTGTCAAGTGCTGGTAAGGAACTGTAGGGATACAGAAAAAACAGTCCCCAAGTGCAGGGTTGCAAGGAAGGCAGTGCAGGTGTGCAACTGGCGGGGGAGGAGACCTGGGCCCGAAATCAGAGGGTGGCCAGGTAGCCAGTGCACCCCTTAGGTGATAAGGACTCCCAGGACATCCTGTCCACCCTCTCCACCCCACCCCACCCCTCCTCTCCCCTCTCTATCTGTGCTTGCTGACCCTCCTTTAGCCACCCCCCACCATCCTTCTCGTCCTTTCCTCTTTTCTCCCCTGACGAGGTCGCCAGACAAGCCTGATCTGTGAAAGCCCGATCAAAACAGGTTCATCCCTATTCCTCTAAAACAATCAAAGACCATTGACACCCTCGCTCTTGCTGATTTTTGCAACCACTCATTTGCCTCAGGATCCTTCCCCTCCCCTCTGAAGCACTCCCTTGTGCATCCTCTTCTCAAGAAAACCACAGCTGATCCTTTAGTCCAGCTAACTATCGCCCAATTTCCATTACTCCCTTTCTGGGCAAACTCCTGGAAAAGTTGGCCATCTCTCAGCTTAACCTTCATTTCAATTCTGTTGGCTGTCTCCATGACCACCAGTCTGGCTTCAGAGCTGCCAGAAGCACGGAAACTGCACTTCTGAACATCCGTGAAGATCTGCTCTCCAACCTTGACTCTAGAATTCCCTCTGTCCTCATCCTCCTTGATCTCTCTTCTGCCTTTGACACTGTCAACCATACCATCCTGGTCAACCGTCTCTGTGAAAACCTGGGTATTACTGATCAGGCTCTGGTCTGGCTGTCCTCTTTCCTCTCAGATCGACCCTCCTTCCTTTCATCTATCTTCCTCTCTACCTGTGGTGTTCCCCATGGGTCTAACCTCTTGCCCTGGCTTTTCAACCAATACATGGTAACGCTCGCCCACTGCATTGCTGCTTTCTGCTCAAATTTCCAGTGCTACGCTGATGACACTCAACTCATTTTCAGGCTGCCCTCTGCCACCTCCTCTCCCTCTCTCATCTCTGATGGCCTAACTGCCATTCAAGATTGGCGTGCCGCCAATGATCTTTGTCTGAATGCCAGCAAGACGGAGATCCTCCTCATCGGCACACCTTCACCATCCTTTCCCCTCACTCTCTGGCCGGCCTCACTTGGCCCTCCTCCTACCCTCACCTGCGAGGCTAAGAACCTCAGGGTCATCTTTGACTCCACCCTTTCCTTCTCCGCCCACATCTCTGAGGTCTCTAAAAAGTCAAATTTCCTACTGCACCTCCTCAGAGGTACTCTGCCGTTCCTCACCTTCCCGCAGAAGCTCATGGTATCCCAAGCTCTAGTTCTCTCTTTGTTGGACTATTGTAATAGCCTCTTTCTAAATCTACCTGCCTCTACTCTCCGCCCTCTACAACTAATCCAGAACAGGACTGTGAGACTTGTCCTTGGCCTCAAGCCCTGGGATCGTATCTCTCCAGCTCTGAAATCTCTCCATTGGCTCCCAGTGGATGCAAGGATTAAATTCAAAACCCTCTGCATTGTCCACAAGGCTTTCTGGGGCCTGGGTCCAAAATACCTTCAGCTATCCCTCCGCAAATACCTCCCCTCTCGAGCTCTTCGCTCCTCTACCTTTAACTCCCTCAGAGTCAGTCGTTTTTTAAAGAAACGAGCTGGGGATAGATCTCTGTCTTTGGCTGGGGCCTCCCTTTGGAACAGCCTCCCTGCTACTCTAAAACTTGAGGAGAACCATCTCTGGTTCCGGAAGCACCTCAAGACCTTCCTCTTTTCTACTGCCTTTGCTCCCCCTCTCCCCTGCTGATCTGTTCCCTCTTGGCGCCGTGCACCTGGCCACCCTCTGTCCTCCAGGCCCAGGTACCTGCTCACCTCTCCACCCTCCTGCACTGCCTCTGGGCCACCCCTTGCACTGGGGTCTGTATCTGTACCCATATAGCCCCCCCTTTTCTTCCTGCACTTATCAGACCTACCCTGTCTGCTGCCTTAAACCTAGCAAATTGCTGGCTGCACTACCACTGTTTCTTGCCTTTATTATTAATTTATTGTTATTTATCTGTTTCTCCTCTGCTTCGCACTTTCCACTTCTCTACCCTTCCATGCACTTTTCCCCTCCCCTCTCCCATGCACTTGCGCGTTCTCAATGTCACTGGGCCTAGTAAGATCGCTGTTTTGTTCTCCCCTGTTCCCCTCCCTTGCCTTGTCGCTCTCTGAAACACTTGTGTACAAGTGTGATATAAATACAATATCAATATCAATATGCCATTTCTGTGAGGAACTCCCTAAGTCATTCCCCATGGTGGCATTCATGGGACTATCAGATGTGAAGAACAGTATAAAAACAACAGACTTGGCTGAAGAAGAAACTCAATTATACTGTTACAAACAAGAAAGAGAGTATGTCTCTTAAATAGAAACCACCATTTAATTGAGACAAAGAGGCTGAAAGGAGAGCACACGCTGATGCAAAATGAAGCGCAGAGATGCATACGCAAACAGGTGAAGTCCTCTGGCAGCGTAACACATGAGAGAGGCGGAGTGAATTAGAAAAACACAGAGCTTGCAACTTTCAGACCAGCTCTGAGAGCGAGAACAAGATGCTGGACACCAAGCGTCGATAAGGAGAGAGAAACCAAGAAGACGAGAACTCCAATCAAGGGGGTGGCTTGACCACAAAGACTTTGTGGTGGGCAGTGTACCCATACAACAATGCAAAAAAAAGCAAAGCTGCAAAATCAACGAACCGTCCAGATACCCGCAGGCTTACCAGGTCGCACAGAGAGATAGGCCCCAGAGCGGGACACTGGAGAAGACGAGAAGGTTACGAATATAAACGACCGAAGTGAACCCGAGCGAATCCAGACCCCGGAGATGTTCCCCCACATATTGAAAGGTAACAGGAAGAACGGGAGAAACGGAAGACCGGCGGGGAACTATTATGAAACAGGAGAACATCGTCTCAGTGGAATTGATGAGACAATGAAATTAAAGTCGAGGAAATTGAACTCTAATAATGTGAGATAGCGAATCACCATAAAAGCTGGAAAAGAGACCATTAAGATTGAGCCTCAAGTACCCTGGAAAGAGGGGAATGTACCACATATGTTAAGAGGCAGAGACTGTAAACCAGAAAGAGAATTTTATGAAGGGAAGACAAGTGAAGCCCATAAGAGAAAAGATACACAAACCAAGCCACCCCAAGAGAGGGGGAACATTGCATACCAAAAGTATATGTCACAACTAAGTAAGAATATACTACAGTAGTACAAAAGGCACTTCACTGTGGAGCAACCCATAAGCCAGAGAATGTATAGGGATTGCGCGTTGTGTGCCTTTCTCCTGCTGCCCCCTCCCACTTCCTGGTCCTCCTCTCCCTCCCGCCTCCCTGCCCGCCCACCCCCCCCCTCCCCTTTCCTCTCCCTCTGCCTATAACCTCCCCCTTCCTGGGCAGCCCTCTGCCCGGCAGCCCCCTGCGGCTAAGGGCCCCAGGCCAAGGGCGACTCCTCAGCTGCAGCTCCCTGTGTGTCTGCAGGTGTCCGCAGGGGACGCAAGGCGCAAGCTTCACCTGCTTCTCTGCTCCCCCGGCCCACCCCTCCTTCACCTGGTTCACCTCATCCGCATGGTGCCTTCGCCTCACTGTATTCCACAATTGTGGTAAACTAGGTTGTTTCTCTCCCCTCGTAGGACTCTCAAACTAAGGTGGCCCTGTACCTAATACGCATTTACTGTTTCTCTGAAATGTGGCAAACTAGGTTGTTTCTCTCCCCTCGCAGGACTCTCAAACTTAGGTGGCCTTGTACCTAATACGCATTTACTGTTTCTCTGAAATGTGGTAAACTAGGTTGTTTCTCTCCCCTCGCAGGACTCTCAAACTTAGGTGGCCTTGTACCTAATACGCATTTACTGTTTCTCTGAAATGTGGTAAACTAGGTTGTTTCTCTCCCCTCGCAGGACTCTCAAACTAAGGTAGCCCTGTACCTAATACGCATTTACTGTTTCTCTGAAATGTGGTAAACTAGGTTGTTTCTCTCCCCTCGCAGGACTCTCAAACTTAGGTGGCCTTGTACCTAATACGCATTTACTGTTTCTCTGAAATGTGGTAAACTAGGTTGTTTCTCTCCCCTCGCAGGACTCTCAAACTTAGGTGGCCCTGTACCTAATACGCATTTACTGTTTCTCTGAAATGTGGTAAACTAGGTTGTTTCTCTCCCCTCGCAGGACTCTCAAACTTAGGTGGCCTTGTACCTAATACGCATTTACTGTTTCTCTGAAATGTGGTAAACTAGGTTGTTTCTCTCCCCTCGCAGGACTCTCAAACTTAGGTGGCCCTGTACCTAATACGCATTTACTGTTTCTCTGAAATGTGGTAAACTAGGTTGTTTCTCTCCCCTCGCAGGACTCTCAAACTTAGGTGGCCTTGTACCTAATACGCATTTACTGTTTCTCTGAAATGTGGTAAACTAGGTTGTTTCTCTCCCCTCCCAGGACTCTCAAACTTAGGTGGCCCTGTACCTATTACGCATTTACTGTTTCTCTGAAATGTGGTAAACTTGCCTGCCGCTCACTTCCTGTCTGCGTGCTCTCGTTTCGTCTGTCTTCCCCCTCAACCCCCCACACCCTCCTACTCCATGGTGTTCTCTATCTCGCCTATCTTCTCTAACTGCTTCTCCATTGACTATCCTGCTCTCCTCACTAAATCTGGTAGGAAAAAGTTTAAAAAGGACATCCTGGTCTCCAACCCAGGCCTCCCTATCGCTGACACCTACACTAGTGCCAGCTCCAAGGAAACTCTCACTGACATTCTCTTTTTCGTGCCTTCGCCTGACCTATGGACCCTTCATATGGTCTCTGTGCTCTCTCCTTTCTCCTCCCCTCCCATTAATGGTGGCACCCGTTGGGATGTCCTCTTGGCCCCTTTCCGCTCCTCTAAGGCCATCATTAATGTCTACGCTAATGGGACTGTCTTGGTTCAAGGCCCTCAGGCCAACCTTCACCTCTTTGATAGACGCTTCCCACGCCTCATCAACTTCCTCTCCTCTCCTGCTCTCCCCCCTCCTCTGTCCTCAGCTACCTTGCCTCTACCCTCCTTCCCTGCCCCCTCTCGTGCTCCTTATTCACCTCCTTCTCCAACATCTCCGCAGGGCGTACCTCTGATCTGTACCCCTCCCCGGAAGTTCTTCAAGGATGGCAACCTTCTCCACATTGCCACTCTTAATTCTCGCTCTGCCATCAAGCATTCCTCTGATATCTGTCGCCTTCTTGAGGAACTGGACCTCGACGTCCTCGGTCTCACTGAGACATGGTTCACTGCCAGCTCTGCCACCAGCTTTGACACACTCCTACCTGACGGTTACAAGATCCTCTCCGTGCCCAGGACCAACCGTGCAGGGGGTGGTGTTGCCCTTATCTTCCCTGAGTGGATTCCTGCCACTGTCACTCCTACGCAGACCTACTCCTCTTTTGAATGTCTCGTCTGCCGACTCTCTCTCTCTCCTAGCCATTCCCTTACCGTGGCTACTATCTATCGGCCACCTGGTCAAATTTCCTCCTTCCTCTCTGAGTGGGCTGACCTCTCCTCCTCACTACTGTCCTCAACCACTCAACTCCTCTTTCTTGGTGACTTCAACATCCACCTCAATGCCTCCTGTCCCCCCACTGGTCTCTTTCATGACCTCTGCAACTCTCTCGCACTCTCTATTCTCCCGTCTGGGCCTACTCACTCTGCAGGGGACACTCTTGATGCTCTGATCTCCTCTGACCTTCCCCTCTCCGTCCCTCTCTCCACTCCTCTCTCCTGGAGTGATCACTTTCTCCTATCCTCCCACATCACCCTCCCTACCCCACAGGCAAAGCCACCCTCTTCACTACCACCCACCTTCTCGGTCATCCGACCCATGAAGCGCGTGTCAGTTGAGGCTTTTGCTGCTACCTTCTCGCCCCCGCCTCCCCCTTCGGCTGACTCCCACCCTGACACAGCCCTCTCCATGCTCCACTCTGCTATATCTAATACTCTTGATATCCTTGCCCCGTCATGAGAATCCGCCTGAAGCCCAAAGCCAAATGTAACTCCTGGTATGACTCGGATCTCGTCACCCTAAAACGCAAGTGCAGGGTGGCAGAGAGGAAATGGCGTGCTTCATGTTCATCCTCTGACAAACTGGCCTGCCGCCTGCTCCAAAGGCAATACCGGCTCTCCGTTCTCACCAAGAAGAGAGCCCTTATCCAAGCCCACATCTCTGAGGCATCAAACAACTCGGCCAAACTCTTTAAAATCTGCAAGGAGCTGGCCAACCCTGCTGCAGTCTCTACCTCTCCTGTCCCCTCCCAGGCCCTCTGCACTGCACTGGCCTCTCACTTCATCTCAAAAACTCAGGACATCCTGTCCTCGCTCTCCTCCTTTCACCTCCTTCCCTCTCTTCCCGGCTCTTCCTCTGACCCTTCTGCAGCCACCCCTCCTCCCTCCTTCTCTGCCTTTCCACTTTTTTCTGCTGATGAGGTTTCCAGACAAGTCCGATCTATGAAAGTCTCGTCTAAACAGGTTCACCCCTGTTCTTCCAAAACCATCAAGGACCACGTCAACTCCCTGGCTCCTGCCCTGGCTGATTTTCGCAACCACTCCTTCGCCTCTGGAGTCTTCCCTTCCCCCCTCAAGCACTCCCTTGTGCACCCCCTCCTCAAGAAACCCTCTTCCGACCCTTCCTGCCCGGCTAACTATCGCCCAATCTCCATTACTCCCTTCCTGGGCAAGCTCCTGGAGAAACTGGCCATCTCCCAGCTTAACCTCCACGCTGAATCTGTTGGTAGTCTTCATGACCATCAATCTGGCTTCAGAGCTGCCAGAAGCACGGAAACTGCTCTCCTGAACATCCGTGAGGACCTGCTCTCGAACCTCGATTCCAACACTCTGTGTGTTCTCATTCTACTCGATCTCTCCTCTGCCTTTGACACTGTCAACCATGCCATCCTGCTCAACCGTCTCCGTGATAACCTGGGTATCACTGGTCAGGCTCTGGCGTGGCTGACCTCTTTCCTTTCCAATCGACCCTCCCAGGTCCAACTGGGGTCCTTCCTCTCTGACATCTTTTTCTCCTCCTGTGGTGTTCCCCAGGGATCTAACCTCTCTCCCTGGCTTTTCAACCAGTATCTGGCACTCCTTGCCCTCCGCATCGCTGCTCTCTGCCCCAACTTCCAGTGCTATGCGGACGATACCCAGCTCATCTTCAGGCTACCCTCGGCCTCCTCCTCTCCTTCCCTCATCTCTGACTGTCTGTCTGCTATCCAGGAATGGTGTGCCGCCAATGACCTTTGCCTTAATGCCAGTAAGACTGAGATTCTACTTATCGGCACACCCACTCCCTCCTTCCCTGCAGATCTCTAGCCGGCCTCCCTTGGCCCCCTTCCTGCCCCTACCTGCAAGGCAAAAACCCTCGGGGTCATCTTCGACTCCACACTCTCCTTCTCTCCTCATATATCAGACGTCTCTAAGAAGTCACACTACCAGCTGCACCTCCTCAGAGCTATTATTCCCTTCCTCTCCTTCCCCCAGAAGCTCACTGTCTCCCGAGCCCTGGTTCTCTCAAAGCTGGATTACTGTAACAGCCTCTATCTTAATCTGCCTGCCTCCACTCTCCGCCCTCTGCAACTCATCCAGAACAGAACTGCGAGACTTGTCCTTGGCCTTAAGCCCAGGGACCGTATCTCTCCAGGACTGAAATCTCTAGACTGGCTCCCAGTGGCTGCGAGGATTAAGTCCAAACCCTCTGCATTGTCCACAAGGCCTTCTGGGGCGTGGGGCCCAAATACCTTCAACTCTCTCTTCCTAAATATCTTCCTTCCCGAGCCCTTCGCTCATCCGTCTCCAACTCCCTCAGGGTCAGCCGCTTCTCGAAGCAACGAGCTGGGGGTAGATCTCTCTCTGCAGCAGGGGCCTCCCTCTGGAACAGCCTTCCTGCCTCCCTGAAACTTGAGGAGAACCACCTCCGGTTCCGGAAGCACCTCAAAACCTTCCTCTTTGCTTCTGCTTTCTCTCTCCCTCTCCCCTGCTGAACAGCTTTAATTCTTCACTGAATCTGCTCTGAATCTGCAACTGGGCCACTCTCAGTGACCTTGGTCCAGGACCCAGCCACTCTCCACTTGCACTGCCTCCCGGGCACCCCCCTGCACTGCAGGACTGTCACTGTATCCTTACAGCCCCCCTTCCCAGCACTTGTTCTGCATCTACCTTGCACTTGCCACCAGCTGGCCATATTTATTATTTTTTTACGCTACTTACCTTGTACTGCACTCCCCCCCTCCCCTTCCCCTTGCACTTTTCCCTTCCCCCCACCCCTGCACTTGCGCGATCTGAATGACACCTGGCCTAGTAGGATCGTTATCTGTCTTCCCCTTGTTTCCCCCCCTGCCTCGTCGCGCCTTGAAACACTTGGGTATAGGCGCGTTACAAATGCCATATCATATCATATCATATCATTCCTGGAAAAACAATCACTAAGGAGGAGGGATAACAAAAATAACTTGTGAAAGAGTTACAAGAATGTACACAGAAAGTGACTAGAGACATATTTTTAAGTTAACCTACTAAAAAGAAGTCTGAAGCAAAGGAGAAAAATTGTGTGAAATGACAATCAGGATAAGGGAGACATTCTCCGGAACTTAATTTGTTAGACTAGTGGAAGGATCAGTTAGGATAAGTTCTTGGACAGCAGACTTGTTTCCAGTGTATGACTTCCTGATGATGAACGACCACCTTAATGTTTTATATAGCAAGGGAACACCCACATAGCAATTGGAAAAGTTAGGCCCTTTTTCAATAATTTAATAAAAAAACAAAGTGGCAATATCAAAATATTGTCTCCGTCTCTTTTCTGACCTGGCACAATATCTAAATTGATAATCAATATGGCTGGTTGTCTCTTGCAATAAAAATATGTCTTGGACTCCATTGGACTCGGAAATGGACATTTGATTCCAAATTATGTAACTGTGGCAGAGAGAGGGGCATCTGCACGTATTTTATGTCATGGTGCCTTAATATCATTCCTAGCTGGCCGAGGATTAAGAACTAATAGACCTGGTCCTCAGCATTGATGTCCAGCTCAACTGAAAGCTATTCTTCTTAAAGGATTCATCGTTTTACCAAATTCCTGTTCACTCATCTCAGATTGTGGAATCTGGCAAAAAAACTTGTTCCACGAAACCTGGAGTCCAAGTAACCTCTCCAGGGTGAAGACTGGATAATAGAGATGGGGAGACTGGCCACATGGAGCATGGGGAATCATGAGAACTTCAAGTGAATGTGTGACAAATTAAGGGATGCTTACGAGGACTGAATATTGGATGCAATCACTACTCTTTTTGTCCATCTTTTTATTTAATGTCCTCATATCCATACCAACTTCTTCCCTTTTGTTTCCTGCAATTGTGAGGGAAATATGTTAAGATTTGTTGATAACCATCATGTTGCCTTATCAACTCAATGCAACTTGCTCTTTGATGACTTTTCCGTTACGTTTTAGACGTTTTTGTAATGCTGTTGCTTCCGTGGTCTGTTAAGGATTATATGTTTATGCTAATGTCTTTAACTGTAGGTTATTACCTCCACATTTTTCTACCCCACTTCCAGACCAATAACAAGAGGAAATTTGCAGTTTTTCATTGAGCTTCAGGGGAATCCACTTTGGTCTCTCCGGATGTTTTGGCCTACAACTAGGGCTGGCCAATATTGACCAAAAGTCACATTTCACTATGTTTGTTTGGGTAAATGCTCCGTTGTTAGCCGCCAACTACATGTGAGATGTCACAAACACTTTTATTTATAAGACACTGATCAAAATAAAGTGCACATACAAGGTTACTCTTCCTGTTTCAGAATACGCAGAGCTGTGTAAATATCAAAATGTAAATACAAAATGGTAGTTTATGTAATTATGTATAGATATGTATATAACTCGATGTTAATGATATTGTCTCATCCTATATCGATTCTGAAAGTGTATTAATATATTTCCAAAAGTTGATATATCGCCCAGCCCTACCTACAACTCCCATCTGCCCTTCGCCATATAGTCAAAGGCGAAGGATCATTGGAGCCATAACCCAACACCTCTAGAGAGTCACAGGCTGCTTACTCCTAATGTACCTAAGGAAAAATGTATTTGAAAAATCAATAATGGCTTTCTCTTTACATCTTGGACATGGAACATTGAAAAAGAGTCCACGAGACATACCCAAACTTTTTCCTTATTCCGCACTCACCTGCTCTCCTCAATGCCATCAGCTCATGTCTTTGAACCTGGCTCTGCCCTATTTACATCCCTCTGTAATCTCCATTGTTACTGCTACATTATTGATTGCCAATGTGTTGCATATGAAGTACTCCGATGCTCATGCAAAGAGGGGCAGGTCATATTGTTAAAGTGTATTAAATACGTATTTATTAAACATATTTATTACAGAGTTTGCACTGACAAAAAAAATGTGATTCCATATGTAGTTGTCTCAATAGCAGAGGTGTATCCTATATCCTACTGTTGACATCAGGAGTGTCCAACTCCAAGCCCCCAGGGCTGCAAACCTGGCCTTTTTCAGTATATCACTGATTAATATTCATAAGATAAATTAGCATGAATTTAGAAATATTGTATGCAAATTTATCTCATGAATATTTATGCGGGATGGCCCGACAATCTGACATGTTTTCCGGCCCTCATTGCCTGCAGTTGGACATCCCTGGTAAGCATAGTCAATTAATCGATTCACTTCCATCTTTCATTTCATTTAATACATGACATATTTTCATGCTCCATAGATCCTTCAATGCCAGAGTTCCTGAGCTTGAGGAATGTGCAGAAAAACAGAATCTCCCTTGATTGGACGCCTGCTGCAAATATGACTGGTGCAGATTTCATTTACAACATCACATACAGTAGTTCACAGGGGGCTTGGAGTGTCACAAACAGCACTGCCTATGCCACCCTTGTGAGCCTGGTACCTGGGACAAACTACACAATACACATTGTGACAGTCGCTGCTGGTAATTATATCAGTTTGCCTGTTATCACATCTTCATACACTAGTAAGTTGAGTTTCTGTTTTTGTATACTGTGTTCATGGATGCCCTACACTGATTTACTTGTTCTCTGACATTGTACCAGCAAATATTAATTCAGTATTTCCAAAAACCTATGGTGATCTTGTGAATTTATTTTCTTTATTAGCAATAAGCTAAACGTAGTAGTGCAAGAGCTGTTCACTACGCCCACTGCTTCTCTACAATGGTAAATATAAGGCAGTTGTTAAAAGGAGCTATGATGATAACAGGACTGCCCCAGTTCTTTTGCTACAGATGCTCACTGTGATTTTATGGGTGTTGCCATCAGCACCCCTCAATATTCCCAATGTGATGTCCTTTGCCTGACTCGCAATTATTGATGCTTTAAAGCTGAAACAAAAATGACAAAAATTAATATTTTCTGCTTTTTATTGAATAGTCTATACAATCCATGTGCACATGTTTTTGACGGAAAGATGCCATCATATGCCTCAATGTTTTGCAAATATTTAAATGTCAATGCCCCTTTGCCTGCAAAAATTGCTAAAACATACAAAAAGGAAGCTTTCACTACTGAGGTTTTTTCTCCAAATATGTGTCTGTGTAGTGGTACCAACGTGTGTTTTCTGGGAATATTTTCCTTAAACAAATTGTTACTTGGCTGTCTCCACTCTTAACCTAGAAACATTGAAATGGTTATTCATTAGGTAAGAAAAGTCTAATCCTGAACCATAATGTTAAGGATATCAGCTTTACTTCTTCAGCATAATTTGTTGCGAGAGTTGGCTGTGAAATAAATATGAAATAATGCAGAAGCAATATCAAACAACTGTTTGATTTAAGGCACAAAACGGCCCCATATCATTGCTGCTCTCTGTGATCCAAGAAGAAAAAAATTCCTCTACACGAGAACTGAATACGACTAGATCCATCACAATATAAAACATATTTCAAAGATTACAACAAAATTGTAATATTCTGTATTAGTGCAAAAACAAGGGGGTTCTGGGAGTTTCTCTACTACCGGCCTATATCCGGGGTTAGAATCTCAACCAGAGTCTTTAGCTCACCATCCTTTCACAGAAGAGAAATTTCCACTACATATCAGTCTTTTTCCTGCCGAAGGGCAGTCCAACACTGAAATTCCTGGCAATTCTCTTCTGAACAAGAGTACCACCAGCAATCCCAGACACGTGTTTCGGCCTGGTTGGGCCTCGTCAGTGAGGTGGAACTGTGCCTCTCTAAGAACAGTTAGCAAGGGTTCCACGTCTGGATCACCCTAGTAACTTAGGGTGAAAACCCCAAGCTACTTAATATGCAAAAACAAGGGGGTTCTGGGAGTTTCTCTATTACTGTTCTATTTCCCGGGTTAGAGTCTCAACCAGAGTCTTTAGCTCACCATCCTTTCACAGAAGAGACATTTCCACTAAATATCAGTCTTTGTCCTGCCCAAGGACAGTCAGCACTGAAATGCCTGGCAATTCTCTTCTGAACAAGAGTACCAACAGAAACCCCAGACACGTGTTTCGGCCTGCTTGGGCCTCGTCAGTGAGGTGGCGCTGTGCCTCTCTAAGAACAGTGAGCAAGGGTTCCACGTCTGGATTACCCTAGTAAGGAGGTTCTGGGAGTTTCTCTACTACCGGCCTATATCCGGGTTAGAGTCTCAACCAGAGTCTTTAGCTCACCATCCTTTCACAGAAGAGAATTCTGGGCAGGACAAAGACTGATGTGTAGTGGACATTTCTCTTCTGTGAAAGGATGCTGAGCTAAAGACTCTGGTTGGGACTCTAACCTAGGATATAGGCCAGTAGTAGAGAAACTCCCAGAAACCCCCGTGTTTTTGCATATTAAGTAGCTTTGGGTTTTCACCCTACGTTACTAGGGTAATCCAGACTTGGAACCCTTTCTCATTGTTCTTATAGAGGCACAGCTCCATCTCACTGACAAGGCCCAACCAGGCCGAAACACGTGTCTGGGGTTGCTGTTGGTACTCTTGTTCAGAAGAGAATTGCCAGGCATTTCGGTGCTGGACTGCCCTTGGGCAGGACAAAGACTGATGTGTAGTGGAAATATCTCTTCTGTGAAAGGATGGTGAGCTAAAGACTATGGTTGAGACTCTAACCTGGGATATATTGCCAGTAATAGAGAAACTCCCAGAAACCCCCTTGTTTTTGCAAATTCTGTATTACCACCTGCCGGGGGCATGGTCTTGGCCTCCCAGCCAATGAGTAGGCTCAGAAACGGGGCTTTGCCACATGGTAAAGCACCAGTTGTGAGCCTCCTCAGAGCTGGAGGCCACCATCTTCCTCCTCCAGATAGTGATGTAAGTGCCCCTCCATCCCCCTCGTCCCCATTCCCCAAACCCCTCTCCTTATCCACACATTTCGCCCCCTCCCATCCCCGTCCCTCTTACCTTCTGCTTCTATGTCCCTCGCCGGTGCTGCGAGCACTAGTGTTCCCGGAGTGTCCAGATGCATGAAAAGAGAGAAGGGACAACATGTAGTCCCTCCTCTCCTGATCCATGGCGCCCATATTTTTTTTGAATTTTTATTTTTTAGTTGCAAAAAGCTGTACATGTCCTTTCTCAACTTAAAAAAAGCAATATTAGCCTCACAAGTGTGGGGGGGCATTACTGGACCTGGTACTTAAGTGCAGAACAGTGATATTACTATTATGTGACCAATTCCATGAAACGCCATATTATGCCGAGATATTTTTAATTCTACTGCTACTGAAACAACACAGCTTCCAATTATGTTCCAGAGACCTTAAAGGTGCCATTTGTAAAATGTGCCCGCTGGTCAAGGATAAACACATAGAATTTCTATGTGGTAAAACATATGTTTACTTCGCCATTTCTTCAGATTTAAACCTACAATGTTCCTACAAGTGAATGTTCAATGTTGCTACAAGGGAATATACTTGTAACTAATTAAATGTTGGTAGCTCAATCAGTCCTCTCCACAAAAATCATTTTAGGGTGATCAAGTATTGTTCGGCTTCAGTAGACGTTCGCTGCACGTTGGCAAGAGAGGCCTCTAACCTGAATCTCAGACAGATAAGAGTCATGGACATTGATGATTGCAAAACTCTGCTTTTATGACAAAAAATGTCTGTGTCAATTCTGATATTGAAATCTATGTTTTCTTTCAAAATAATTAGGGATTACGTTTGTTCTCCTTGCATATAATATTGATTATGTCTATTGACTGCGTTTACACATTGAGTGTTCACAATGAACACCCTTTTTCCTACACTCTCCTCCTCATCTAATTCCCTTTTTTGTCAAAGCATATTTTCTTCAGCATGCATTTGTTTGCTCACAAAACACATTGCCCTTTATACTATATTGGTTCCGTAACTAAGTAACTCCAAGCAATACCATGTTGGCTTAGTTGATATGTAGGGGCCAAGTTGTGTGAGAACCTCCCTCAACTTTACAAATTCAAGCACTTTACACAATCAATATAGAGCACCTTTTATGCCATGTTGCCCTGGCTACCCTATTAAAGTTATAGATATAAAGGATGAGTTGTTTGTACTAATTGCTATAATGTTTCAAACTTTTCATCTAACTAAAGTGGCAGATCATTTTTTACACAATATGAATATGAAATGTATGAGTCTAATTGTTCGTGTACACTGCCCAACATGCACCATTAAGCCCCTTTACCAACAAATTACACACAATGACCCAGCCAAGGTGACAGTGGCCAATGTTTGCAAATGTGAATCACGCCGTCACTCCTGTTGTCTGTAAACTCTCTGGTCCCTCTAACATTATTTTATTTACTTAGATTTTGGATTGCACTGGCTCATAACAGGATTCTCATAATACATTGTGTTAATTACAGACACACTGGTAGAATTTGCATTCCAGCATGTTGATGTATGGGTATAAATGTGTTCTCAGTGTGTTGGTTTATGCACCCTGGAGAGGTTAATTTCTTAAATTTTTCAATAGCAACAAATACTTGTTGGTTTTGCTAGTTTTCATTCACTTCCTTGCACTTTTCTGCCTTTGAAGAGCTTGCTCACCATCTCATCGTTCTAGCACTCTGACATTACTATGCATGTGCATGCAGGTTTCAGCATAGAGATGGGCGGCGGCTCTCGCTCTCCACAAGGGATGGAGATTAATTGAATCTGATTCTTTCAATATATGCGCCTCCACTTAAGGTTTCAATTCTTAAGCACATAGTGATTCTTTCTCTATTTTCTGTTTACTAAAGACACCACTATCTTTTTAAAAAGAAAGTGCTTTCACATTACCTACAATGAAATTCATGCAATATTGTTATTTATTTAAATTGATATTAGTTCATTCACTTGTGCCATCTATATCACTTTGCTATTTCAAAGTGCGCTGATGATCGCTAAACAATATCTATCAGAGTGAAACGCATACTGTCTCGGATTGAAAAATACAGCTACAAGAATGACATATTTTTGCCTATCACAAGGAGGGGAATACATATTGTATTTAACTGAATGGACTCATTGCCAGCACCTATCCTTGCTTTAGTTACAATCACTTGTAAGGTGCATTCACACATGTACCATTGCTGCTATTATATTATATGGATCCAAAACGATATGGTGCTTCTATCAGCTCCCACTGCAGTTTAAAAGCATATACTCTTGTGTTATGTGCAGATTTCATTGATGACATCCAATATTCACTAAGATATAATCCAACATGCATTCCTTACCTCAGGCATTATAAAAATTGCTAGACAGCGTCAGCAATTTAGTTATTGACAGAAGAACAAAGCGTTCTTAATTTGTAGACATATACCCTCTAACACTTATGGCTATTCCTTCTTCTTTCAATCCAGACAGTATACAGAGCAATACCTAGCATAACAGCCTGATCAACATGCACCACAGGCACATGCCTATACATTGTTGGTCCAGTTATGCACCCCCTTGAACTGGTCAATCGGTCTCAAGTTGGTCTAACCTCAGGGGTATTCTGTTACCCATTTCTTCAACAGCTGGTGAGCTCGGGCAGGCCAAACTCCCTCTCTGGGATGCCAAACCAGGAGTGGCAGGAAGTGCCTGTGGGTACCCCGGGAGTTGCTAGGCATATCCTGGTGACCCTTAATGCAGTTATTGAGAAATCTGTCATATGTATTATGATTTGGGTCTCAATGCTTCAACAATTTAGAGTTTATTGAGACAACTGACCTTTTCCTCCTTAGGGCCTGAACGGATACCACCTGAGAATATTACTGTCATAAACAATAACTCAACAAGTTCCCTGCAGATCAGCTGGAACCAACCCCCTGGAATCGTGGAACTATACACTATCGCCATTCACGGAGCCGTCAACCAAACGAAGAAAAGCACAACTACGCAGCCTGTTACTTTCACAAGCTTGCTCCCTGGAAGGGAATACACTGTCACAATCACAACAGCCAGCGGCCCGTACAACGAGACATCAGATCCAGTGACGGGAGTAACATGTAAGTGTATATGTTACAGTGTACAGATTTATTGTCGAAAGTGTCAAAACAGCCACAATACATAAAGACAGAAAATCATTTTTGACTTCATGGTGAATTTTACCTGCACGTTTATGAGGTTTAAGTAACAGGAGGTAGTTCCTCCAATGTACCTCCAAAATTAGGCAGCATTAAAAACTGCTAATTCCGCCAGTGGTAATACCGTGGAAAAATTGAGGTAACGGAATCACCTCCACTTTTTTCCTGCACTGCAAAACTCGTAATGAGGCCCATTGTCAGTACTGTTTGAAGTGAATATGTAAAATAGGAAGGATCCTCATTAGTAATGCCTCTACACCTTATTTCTTGTTTGTCCTTGATTAATTGCGCAATTTGATGTTAATGGTGATGATGTTTTAGATTAATATACTGACCCAATGATTTTTGTTGGCCTAATGTTATGTTAGCATTTATTCATCAGAGTCCTGCTGTTTGATAAGTGTGTTATTTACCATGCTTATTTTCCTGATATTAAAATGTGTATATTGCATGGGCCCTGTGGGCTTGCTTCATGAGCTCCTGCCTTTACACTTTTCATCTGGTGCATGTTCTTGATGCTCCTTCTTATGCCACTTGCATACACCAGAAACATGGGCAGCACTGGTAGTTCCAGGACCCACAACCTATGGGAAGATACAAGACAAATGACTCCTGGGAATCTGCATGCTGCTGCAGTGCAATGGGGCAATATAAAATGAATGAAGTAAAATCAGTATATCATACAAACAGCTCACTGAACTGTGCAAATCTGCCCTTAAAAGTAAAAGAGCTACAGCAATGGCCAATGCACACTCAAATGCATCTGTACAACAAACAATACGGGAGGGTTCTGGGTGGGTATGATCCTAGTGCTGAGACCACACAAGTGAGACAGTTGCAGCAATAGGGGAACTCTTGGAAGGTTGTCAGTAGCTACTCTTAACATACCCATGAAGCCAGAATAAAGGGAGCCAAGAACATGCTCTAGTTCATGTAATATTGCTTTGTAAAATATTGTCTTCTCGACCCATTACTTGGAGTAGTCCAGGAGGTATGGGGCGTGTCATCAATTGCTCCTGGAGACACATTTAATTGCAAAGGAGATGACTTAATAGAGATGGGAGTGGTGGGGGTTGAGTTCCACTACAATCAGTTGTATCCCTACAACATGGAGGGCAGAAACGGGTAGGAAATGATCCAGTCTCTAATTATTTGATTCTGCATCCTAATTTTGAAAAAAAATCAGTTTCTCTAGGTAACATATTTCTACACACATACACTCCAAGGATATTCTATATAATATTATGGGATTTTCACAAATGCCCTTACTTGCTGGTAGGTAGGGACGTCAAACTACCATCTGAAAACCAATTGGACAGAATCCTAGCTGGTCAGACACCAGACAACTTGAGGCATAAAGAAACTACAGGGTCTTGTAAGGCAGTTAGGCCTTGTGCACACATGGAAACTGGCACACCTGTCGGGAGGGAGCATGCTGTTCACTGCACTGCACCTGACAGCTCATTCCATATCAATTACCTTTGCCTATGAAGGAATTGAAAGGATGACATAACCAAAGTAGATATTGGCAACATACAACTATCCAGCCACACACTGGTGCTGACATAACTAAAGTGGATATTTGTAATGTAAATTTTTCTGACCAAGCTCTCATCTAGGTCACAATTTAAGTGGATCTGAAAAAGTATAGACCAACTAGGCGTTGACTTAATTTAGCTCTCTTCCTAAATTGCAATCTCGCAAACCAAAAGAAAAAAAGACCTCATATTTTCTTATATTACACAAAAGCAGCGCTGATTGTCTCTACTGTTGACCTGGTGGTGAAGGTCATCATTCAAATGACTTGGAAGTGCGGCGAGTGTGTTGGCCGTGTTGCAGACTCTTGAGCCGACCTGTGTGTCAGAGTCTTTTTTCAGTGCTCACTGTGTGGAGGAGGACCTTGCCTTATTTCAGCCCGGCTTGCAGCGGAGCGCAGCCGAGTGTGGCGAGTATGTTGGCCGTTTTGCAGACTATTGAGCCGACCTGTCAGAGTAATTTTTCAGTGCTCACTGTGTGAAGGCGGACCTTGCCTTGTTTCATCCCGGCTTGCAGCGGAGCACAGCCGAGTGTGGTGAGTATGTTGGCCGTTTTGCAGACTCTTGAGCCAACCTATGTGTCAGGGTCTTTTTTCAGTGCTTACTGTGTGGAGGAGGACCTTGCCTTATTTCAGCCCGGCTTTTAGCAGAGCACAGCGTAGTGCAGCAAGTGTGTTGGTTGTGTTGCAGACTCTTGAGCCGAGCTGTGTGACAGAGCCTTTTTTCAGTGTTCACTGTGTAGAGGAGGACCTTGCTTTATTTCAGCCCGGCTTGCAGCAGAGCGCAGCACAGTGTGTCGAGTGTGTTGGTCGTGTTGCAGACTCTTGAGCCGACCTGTGTGTCACAGCCTTTTTTCAGTGCTCACTGTGTGGAGGACGACCTTTCCTTATTTCAGCCCAGCTTGCAGCAGATCACAGCAGAGTGCAGCGTGTAGGTTGGCCCTGTTAGCTTTGCTCCGTGCTCCTTCGATTTTTACCCTAATGGTTCCCGATGCTCCGGTTGTATGATCTAAAGAGGAATATTTAGAAAATCAAATCTCTACCATAATTCCTCTGGCTATAGTAAAAGCATAAGTGAGCGGAAACACCGGAAGCACCAGAAGCACTGGAACTGGGGTGAGTCCTTCTCCCTATTTCAATACTCATTCCTACAAATTTTAAGGTGCTTTGTGATATTGACTGCCAGGTGATATGATATGATATGGCATTGATAATGCGCCTGTACACAAGTGTTTCAAGGCGCGACGAGGCAAGGGAGGGGGAACAGAGGGAAGACAGACAACGATCCTACTAGGCCAGGTGTCATTCAGATCACGCAAGTGCACAGGAAGGGGGATGGGAGAGTGCGAGGGGAAGAGGGAGGGGACAGTGCAGTAAAAGGATAATAGAATAAATAACAATAAGAGAAGTATGGCCAGTAGCTGGCAAGTGCAAGGGTAAAGGGTAAGTGCAGGCATCAAGTGTCAAGTGCTGGTAAGGGACTGTAGGGATACAGAAAAAACAGTCCCCTAGTGCAGGGTTGCAAGGAAGGCAGTGCAGGTGTGCAACTGGCGGGGGAGGAGACCTGGGCCCGAAATCAGAGGGTGGCCAGGTAGCCAGTGCACCCCTTAGGTGATAAGGACTCCCAGGACATCCTGTCCACCCTCTCCACCCCACCCCGCCTCTCCCCTCTCCATCTGTGCTTGCTGACCCTCCTTTAGCCACCCCCCACCATCCTTCTCGTCCTTTCCTCTTTTCTCCCCTGACGAGGTCGCCAGACAAGCCTGATCTGTGAAAGCCTCATCAAAACATGTTCATCCCTGTTCCTCTAAAACAATCAAGGACCATTGACACCCTCGGTCCGGCCCTTGCTGATTTTTGCAACCACTCATTTGCCTCAGGATCCTTCCCCTCCCCTCTGAAGCACTCCCTTGTGCATCCTCTTCTCAAGAAACCCACAGCTGATCCTTTTGTCCAGCTAACTATCGCCCAATTTCCATTACTCCCTTTCTGGGCAAACTCCTGGAAAAGTTGGCCATCTCTCAGTTTAACCTTCATTTCAATTCTGTTGGCTGTCTCCATGACCACCAGTCTGGCTCCAGAGCTGCCAGAAGCACGGAAACTGCACTTCTGAACATCCGTGAAGATCTGCTCTCCAACCTTGACTCTAACATTCCCTCTGTCCTCATCCTCCTTGATCTCTCTTCTGTCTTCGACACGGTCAACCATACCATCCTGCTCAACCGTCTCTGTGAAAACCTGGGTATTACTGATCAGGCTCTGGGATGGCTGTCCTCTTTCCTCTCAGATCGACCCTCCCAGGTCCAACTTGGTTCCTTCCTTTCATCTATCTTCCTCTCTACCTGTGGTGTTCCCCAGGGGTCTAACCTCTTGCCCTGGCCTTTCAACCAATACATGGTAACGCTCGCCGACTGCATTGCTGCTTTCTGCTCAAATTTCCAGTGCTACGCTGATGACACTCAACTCATTTTCAGGCTGCCCTCTGCCACCTCCTCTCCCTCTCTCATCTCTGATGGCCTAACTGCCATTCAAGATTGGCGTGCCGCCAATGATCTTTGTCTGAATGCCAGCAAGACGGAGATCCTCCTCATCGGCACACCTTCACCATCCTTTCCCCTCACTCTCTGGCCGGCCTCACTTGGCCCTCCTCCTACCCTCACCTGCGAAGCTAAGAACCTCAGGGTCATCTTTGACTCCACCCTTTCCTTCTCCGCCCACATCTCTGAGGTCTCTAAAAAGTCAAATTTCCTACTGCACCTCCTCAGAGGTACTCTGCCTTTCCTCACCTTCCTGCAGAAGCTCATGGTATCCCAAGCTCTGGTTCTCTCTTTGTTGGACTATTGTAACAGCCTCTTTCTAAATCTACCTGCCTCTACTCTCCGCCCTCTACAACTAATCCAGAACAGGACTGTGAGACTTGTCCTTGGCCTCAAGCCCTGGGATCGTATCTCTCCAGCTCTGAAATCTCTCCATTGGCTCCCAGTGGATGCAAGGATTAAATTCAAAACCCTCTGCATTGTCCACAAGGCTTTCTGGGGCCTGGGTCCAAAATACCTTCAGCTATCCCTCCGCAAATACCTCCCCTCTCGAGCTCTTCGCTCCTCTACCTCTAACTCCCTCAGAGTCAGTCGTTTTTTAAAGAAATGAGCTGGGGATAGATCTCTGTCTTCGGCTGGGGCCTCCCTCTGGAACAGCCTCCCTGCTACTCTAAAACTTGAGGAGAACCATCTCTGGTTCCGGAAGCACCTCAAGACCCTCCTCTTTTCTACTGCCTTTGCTCCCCCTCTCCCCTGCTGATCTGTTCCCTCTTGGCACTGTGCACCTGGCCACCCTCTGTCCTCCAGGCCCAGGTACCTGCTCACCTCTCCACCCTCCTGCACTGCCTCCGGGCCACCCCTTGCACTGGGGTCTGTATCTGTACCCATATAGCCCCCCCTTTTCTTCCTGCACTTATCAGACCTACCCTGTCTGCTGCCTTAAACCTAGCACTTGCAAATTACTGGCTGCACTACCACTGTTTCTTGCCTTTATTATTAATTTATTGTTATTTATCTGTTTCTCCTCTGCTTCGCACTTTCCACTTCTCTCCCCTTCCATGCACTTTTCCCCTCCCCTCTCCCATGCACTTGCGCGTTCTCAATGTCACTGGGCCTAGTAAGATCGCTGTTTTGTTCTCCCCTGTTCCCCTCCCTTGCCTTGTCGCTCTCTGAAACACTTGTGTACGAGTGTGATATAAATACAATATCAATATCAATATGCCATTTCTGTGAGGAACTCCCTAAGTCATTCCCCATGGTGGCATACATGGGACTATCAGATGTGAAGAACAGTATAAAAACAACAGACTTGGCTGAAGAAGAAACTCAATTATACTGATACAAACAAGAAAGAGAGTGTGTCTCTTAAATAGAAACCACCATTTAACTGAGACAAAGAGGCTGAAAGGAGAGCACACGCTGATGCAAAATGAAGCGCAGAGATGCATACGCAAACAGGTGAAGTCCTCTGGCAGCGTAACACATGAGAGAGGCGGAGTGAATTAGAAAAACACAGAGCTTGCAACTTTCAGACCAGCTCTGAGAGCGAGAACAAGACGCTGGACACCAAGCGTCGATAAGGAGAGAGAAACCAAGGAGACGGGAACTCCAATCAAGGGGGTGGCTTGACCACAAAGACTTTGTGGTGGGCAGTGTACCCATACAACAATGCAAAAAACCGCAAAGCTGCAAAATCAACGAACCGTCCAGATACCCGCAGGCTTACCAGGTCGCACAGAGAGATAGGCCCCAGAGCGGGACACTGGAGAAGACGAGAAGGTTACGAATGTAAACGACCGAAGTGAACCCGAGCGAATCCAGACCCCGGAGATGTTCCCCCACATATTGCAAGGTAACAGGGAGAACGGGAGAAACGGAAGACCGGCGGGGAACTATTATGAAACAGGTGAACATCGTCTCAGTGGAATTGATGAGACAAGGAAATTAAAGTCAAGGAAATTGAACTCTAATAATGTGAGATAGCGAATCACCATAAAAGCTGGAAAAGAGACCATTAAGATTGAGCCTCAAGTACCCTGGAAAGAGGGGAATGTACCACATATATTAAGAGGCAGGGACTGTAAACCAGAAAGAGAATTTTATGAAGGGAAGACAAGTGAAGCCCATAAGAGAAAAGATACACAAACCAAGCCACCCCAAGAGAGGGGGAACATTGCATACCAAAAGTATATGTCACAACTAAGTAAGAATATACTACAGTAGTACAAAAGGCACTTCACTGTGGAGCAACCCATAAGCCAGAGAATGTATAGGGATTCCAGGAAAAACAATCACTAAGGAGGAGGGATGACAAAAATAACTTGTGAAAGAGTTACAAGAATGTACACAGAAAGTGACTAGAGACATTTTTTTAAGTTAACCTACTAAAAAGAAGTCTTAAGCAAAGGAGAAAAATTGTGTGAAATGACAATCAGGATAAGGGAGACATTCTCCTGAACTTAATTTGTTAGACTAGTGGAAGGATCAGTTAGGATAAGTTCTTGGACAGCAGACTTGTTTTCAGTGTATGACTTCCTGATGATGAACGACCACCTTAATGTTTTATATAGCAAGGGAACACCCACATAGCAATTGGAAAAGTTAGGCCCTTTTTCAATAATTTAATAAAAAAACAAAGTGGCAATATCAAAATATTGTCTCCGTCTCTTTTCTGACCTGGCACAATATCTAAATTGATCATCAATATGGCTGGTTGTCTCTTGCAATAAAAATATGTCTTGGACTCCATTGGACTCGGAAATGGACATTTGATTCCAAATTATGTAACTGTGGCAGAGAGAGGGGCATCTGCACATATTTTATGTCATGGTGCCTTAATATCATTCCTAGCTGGCCGAGGATTAAGAACTAATAGACCTGGTCCTCAGCATTGATGTCCAGCTCAATTGAAAGCTATTCTTCTTAAATGATTCATCGTTTTACCAAATTCCTGTTCACTCATCTCAGATTGTGGAATCTGGCAAAAAAACTTGTTTCACGAAACCTGGAGTCCAAGTAACCTCTCCAGGGTGAAGACTGGATAATAGAGATGGGGAGACTGGCCACATGGAGCATGGGGAATCATGAGAACTTCAAGTGAATGTGTGACAAATTAAGGGATGCTTACGAGGACTGAATATTGGATGCAATCACTACTCTTTTTGTCCACCTTTTTATTTAATGTCCTCATATGCATACCAACTTCTTCCCTTTTGTTTCCTGCAATTGTGAGGGAAATATTTTAAGATTTATTGATAACCATCATGTTGCCTTATCAACTCAATGCAACTTGCTCTTTGATGACTTTTCCGTTACGTTTTAGACGTTTTTGTAATGCTGTTGCGTCTGTGGTCTGTTAAGGATTATATGTTTATGCTAATGACTTTAACTGAAGGTTATTATCTCCACATTTTTCTACTCCACTTCCAGACCAATAACAAGAGGAAATTTGCAGTTTTTCATTGAGCTTCAGGGGAATCCACTTTGGTCTCTCCGGATGTTTTGGCCTACAACTAGGGCTGGCCAATATTGACCAAAAGTCACATCTCACTATGTTTGTGTGGGTAAATGCTCAGTTGTTAGCCGCCAACTACATGTGAGATGTCACAAACACTTTTATTTATAAGACACTGATCAAAATAAAGTGCACATACAAGGTTACTCTTCCTGTTTCAGAATACACAGAGCTGTGTAAATATCAAAATGTAAATACAAAATGGTAGTTTATGTAATTATGTATAGATATGTATATAACTCGATGTTAATGATATTGTCTCATCCTATATCGATTCTGAAAGTGTATTAATATATTTCCAAAAGTTGATATATCGCCCAGCCCTACCTACAACTCCCATCTGCCCTTCGACATATAGTCAAAGGCGAAATATCATTGGAGCCATAAGCCAACACCTCTAGAGAGTCACAGGCTGCTTACTCCTAATGTACCTAAGGAAAAATGTATTTGAAAAATCAATAATGGCTTTCTCTTTACATCTTGGACATGGAACATTGAAAAAGAGTCCACGAGACATACCCAAACTTTTTCCTTATTCCGCACTCACCTGCTCTCCTCAATGCCATCAGCTCATGTCTTTGAAGCTGGCTCTGCCCTATTTACATCCCTCTGTAATCTCCATCGTTACTGCTACATTATTGATTGCCAATGTGTTGCATATGAAGTACTCCGATGCTCATGCAAAGAGGGGCAGGTCATATTGTTAAAGTGTATTGAATACGTATTTATTAAACATATTTATTACAGAGTTTGCACTGACAAAAAAAATGTGATTCCATATGTAGTTGTCTCAATAGCAGAGGTGTATCCTATATCCTACTATTTACATCAGGAGTGTCCAACTCCAAGCCCCCAGGACTGCAAACCTGGCCTTTTTCAGTATATCACTGATTAATATTCATAAGATAAATTAGCATGAATTTAGAAATATTGTATGCAAATTTATCTCATGAATATTTATGCGGGATAGCCCGACAATCTGACATGTTTTCCAGCCCTCATTGCCTGCAGTTGGACAACCCTGGTAAGCATAGTCAATTAATCGATTCACTTCCGTCTTTCATTTCATTTAATACATGACATATTTTCATGCTCCATAGATCCTTCAATGCCAGAGTTCCTGAGCTTGAAGAATGTGCAGAAAAACAGAATCTCCCTTGAGTGGACGCCTGCTGCAAATATGACTGGTGCAGATTTCATTTACAACATCACATACAGTAGTTCACAGGGGGCTTGGAGTGTCACAAACAGCACTGCCTATGCCACCCTTGTGAGCCTGGTACCTGGGACAAACTACACAATACACATTGTGACAGTAGCTGCTGGTAATTATATCAGTTTGCCTGTTATCATATCTTCATACACAAGTAAGTTGAGTTTCTGTTTTTGTATACTGTGTTCATGAATGCCCTACACTGATTTACTTGTTCTCTGACATTGTACCAGCAAACATGAATTCAGTATTTCCAAAACCTATGGTGATCTTGTGAATTTATTTTCTTTATTAGCAATAAGCTAAACGTAATAGTGCAAGAGCTGTTCACTACGCCCACTGCTTCTCTACAATGGTAAATATAAGGCAGTTGTTAAAAGGAGCTATGATGATAACAGGACTGCCCCAGTTCTTTTGCTACAGATGCTCACTGTGATTTTATGGGTGTTGCCATCAGCACCCCTCAATATTCCCAATGTGATGTCCTTTGCCTGACTCGCAATTATTGATGCTTTAAAGCTGAAACAAAAATGACAAAAATTAATATTTTCTGCTTTTTATTGAATAGTCTATACAATCCATGTGCACATGTTTTTGACGGAAAGATGCCATCATATGCCTCAATGTTTTGCAAATATTTAAATGTCAATGCCCCTTTGCCTGCAAAAATTGCTAAAACATACAAAACTGATGCTTTCACTACTGAGGTTTTTTCTCCAAATATGTGTCTGTGTAGTGGTACCAACGTGTGTTTTCTGGGAATATTTTCCTTAAACAAATTGTAACTTGGCTGTCTCCACTCTTAACCTAGAAACATTGAAATGGTTATTCATTACGTAAGAAAAGTCTAATCCTGAACCATAATGTTAAGGATATCAGCTTTACTTCTTCAGCATAATTTGTTGCGAGAGTTGGCTGTGAAATAAATATGAAATAATGCAGAAGCAATATCAAACAACTGTTTGATTTAAGGCACAAAACGGCCCCATATCATTGCTGCTCTCTGTGATCCAAGAAGAAAAAAATTCCTCTACTCGAGAACTGAATACGACTAGATCCATCACAATATAAAACATATATCAAAGATTACAACAAAATTGTAATATTCTGTATTAGTGCAAAAACAAGGGGGTTCTGGGAGTTTCTCAACTACCGGCCTATATCCGGGTTTAGAATCTCAACCAGAGTCTTTAGCTCACCATCCTTTCACAGAAGAGAAATGTCCACTACATATCAGTCTTTTTCCTGCCGAAGGGCAGTCCAACACTGAAATGCCTGGCAATTCTCTTCTGAACAAGAGTACCACCAGCAATCCCAGACACGTGTTTCGGCCTGGTTGGGCCTCATCAGTGAGGTGGAACTGTGCCTCTCTAAGAACAGTTAGCAAGGGTTCCACGTCTGGATCACCCTAGTAACTTAGGGTGAAAACCCCAAGCTACTTAATATGCAAAAACAAGGGGGTTTTGGGAGTTTCTCTAGTACTGTTCTATTTCCCGGGTTAGAGTCTCAACCAGAGTCTTTAGCTTACCATCCTTTCACAGAAGAGACATTTCCACTAAATATCAGTCTTTGTCCTGCCCAAGGACAGTCAGCACTGAAATGCCTGGCAATTCTCTTCTGAACAAGAGTACCAACAGAAACCCCAGACACGTGTTTCGGCCTGCTTGGGCCTCGTCAGTGGGGTGGAGCTGTGCCTCTCTAAGAACAGTGAGCAAGGGTTCCACGTCGGGATTACCCTAGTAAGGAGGTTCTGAGAGTTTCTCTACTACCGGCCTATATCCCGGGTTAGAGTCTCAACCAGAGTCTTTAGCTCACCATCCTTTCACAGAAGAGAATTCGGGGCAGGACAAAGACTGATGTGTAGTGGACATTTCTCTTCTGTGAAAGGATGCTGAGCTAAAGACTCTGGTTGGGACTCTAACCTAGGATATAGGCCAGTAGTAGAGAAACTCCCAGAAACCCCCTTGTTTTTGCATATTAAGTAGCTTTGGGTTTTCACCCTACGTTACTAGGGTAATCCAGACTTGGAACCCTTGCTCATTGCTCTTATAGAGGCACAGCGCCACCTCACTGACAAGGCCCACCAGGCTGAAACACGTGTTTGGGGTTGCTGTTGGTACTCTTGTTCAGAAGAGAATTGCCAGGCATTTCGGTGCTGGACTGCCCTTGGGCAGGACAAAGACTGATGTGTAGTGGAAATTTCTCTTCTGTGAAAGGATGGTGAGCTAAAGACTATGGTTGAGACTCTAACCTCGGATATATTGCCAGTAATAGAGAAACTCCCAGAAACCCCCTTGTTTTTGCAAATTCTGTATTACCACCTGCCGGGGGCATGGTCTTGGCCTCCCAGCCAATGAGTAGGCTCAGAAACGGGGCTTTGCCACATGGTAAAGCACCACTTGTGAGCCTCCTCAGAGCTGGAGGCCACCATCTTCCTCCTCCAGATAGTGATGTAAGTGCCCCTCCATCCCCCTCGTCCCCATTCCCCATACCCCTCTCCTTATCCACACATTTCGCCCCCTCCCATCCCCGTCCCTCTTACCTTCTGCTTCTATGTCCCTCGCCGGTGCTGCGAGCACTAGTGTTCCCGGAGTGTCCAGATGCATGAAAAGAGAGAAGGGACAACATGTAGTCCCTCCTCTCCTGATCCATGGCGCCCATATTTTTTTTGAATTTTTATTTTTTAGTTGCAAAAAGCTGTACATGTCCTTTCTCAACTTAAAAAAAGCAATATTAGCCTCACAAGGGTGGGGGGCATTACTGGACCTGGTGCTTAAGTGCAGAACAGTGATAGTACTATTATGTGACCAATTCCATGAAACGCCATATTATGCCGAGATATTTTTAATTCTACTGCTACTGAAACAACACAGCTTCCAATTATGTTCCAGGAACCTTAAAGTTGCCATTTGTAAAATGTGCCCGCTGGTCAAGGATAAACACATAGAATTTCTATGTGGTAAAACATATGTTTACTTCGCCATTTCTTCAGATTTAAACCTACAATGTTCCTACAAGTGAATGTTCAATGTTGCTACAAGGGAATATACTTGTAACTAATTGAATGTTGGTAGCTCAATCAGTCCTCTCCACAAAAATCATTTTAGGGTGATCAAGTATTGTTCGCTTCAGTAGACGTTCGCTGCACGTTGGCAAGAGAGGCCTCTAACCTGAATCTCAGACAGATTAGAGTCATGGACATTGATGATTGCAAAACTCTGCTTTTATGACAAAAAATGTCTGTGTCAATTCTGATACTAAAATCTATGTTTTCTTTCAAAATAATTAGGGATTACGTTTGTTCTCCTTGCATATAATATTGATTATGTCTATTGACTGCGTTTACATATTGAGTGTTCACAATGAACACCCTTTTTCCTACACTCTCCTCCTCATCTAATTCCCTTTTTTGTCAAAGCATATTTTCTTCAGCATGCATTTGTTTGCTCACAAAACACATTGGCCCTCATTACGACCCTGGCGGAAATCGAAAAACGATGGCGGAAATGCAATACCGCCATCGAATAGCGCTCGGTGCGATTATGAGCCGTCACCGTAAAGTACGATGCCATTAGCGACACCGTAGTGAACGCCAACGCTAACTGCACCAAGTACGCGCACGCGCGCCATGCCAAACCGTAATTACCACCATGGCGCAACGGTACGCGAATTCTGACCCTAGCGGACATTTACCTAACGCCATCAAGCATGGCGGAAAGTACCATTCCGCCATGGTGAGAAGTACGGCATCGCGAACCAACCGTAAAAGGCCCTACTGAGTGCCTGTACACCACTCCCTGGCCACATTGCACAACTCCTCGTAGGTGCAATGAAGTCACACAATGCAACCAGTGAAATGTACAAGTCACCCATGCATGCCAACGAACAAATGAATCTAGGGGCTCCAAGTGCCTTGTGAGTGGCCATCCATATTTGCCATGGCACCATTGCCGTACTGATGCAGCACAGGCATGTGAAGGTTCAAGTACAGCAACATGAACTGAAATATGAGACAAACAAAAACAGGCCCCCCATCGCCTGACACCAGTGTAAGGCAACATTCAAAGCAGTATCCTGAGTGAGACTGCACCAGCCCTGTACTCCTGCCAGTAAACAAACCAACAATCAGCATAAGCATGTACCACACAAGTTGGCAGAGTGACTGAGCAGCCAGGCTCATCTCAAGAGGGGCCAATGGGAGCTGCAGGGCACAGATGGCACGAATACAGAAGCTATTCCAATGGACATGACCTCAGTCTCCCTCCAAGAAATGCACGCAAACACAGGCACCTGTGACCAGCCATATTCTGATAATCACATCATTCCACCAATCCACCTGGCTGACCAGCATCTGTTACACAAAAGCTAATCCCCCGCCCCTGAGCATGACATCATTAAAACAGTCATAATGGCAGCCCCTATCCCTGACCTCACTGGGCTTCGTAGGCAAACGCGCCCAGTACAGTACCACGCAACTATACTCAGAAGCCGGAACCCAATGCAGATCTTCTCACAATACATCGCTCCACAAATAGGAATATGCTACATTACTTGCAAAGAATAACGCTACACGGTCAATATCATAAACAAAATTAAATGCACAACAAAATCACCAAGCCCATACAGCTATTAGGTCATGAACTCCAAAATATATTTCATCATTGTGGGCTGCATCCGCAATAAATGACCAGCTTCTTCTTGTGTGACGCCCTGTTCCTTCATGGTACACAGGGGCTACATTCACGTTCAAAAAGGCAACATGGAAGCGCCCAGAACCGCAGGGCCGTCCCATTAGGTAGGCACTAGTCCAGCTGAAAGGTCGATATGTTGCTCCTAGCCACTAGTACTGCGTAAGGGCATGTGGCCCATTGGCGATCGTCCCATAAGATCGTAATGGTGCTCCACTGATTAACACGAAGCAGCAGGTGTCGGGAGTAAAATCCATCTGCAGGAGTGGCATACAGATGGCAGTGGCAAAAGGGGAGGAGATACCTGTCACCCAAATGAAATGAAAAAGAATAGTATGGGCATCAGAACTTCATTTGAATTACTCACTTCAATGATCACACTAAATCCACAGCCATATGCATGCTAGCCCACTCAAAAGGATTATTCCCACCCAAAAATCACTTGCGAATCATAACTATATAAATCGAGGTGAAAACACTATTACAAACGAGTGTTTGTGTGCATGCGTCTGTTAAAACAGAATCCATTAGATGGGATTAGTAACGTGCATAGACACAAGTGTTTGAAGGCGCGTCGAGACAGGGAGGGTTCAACAAGGGCAGATAGACGATGGTCCCACTATGGCAGCCCTGCATCACATAGCGCAGGGGAAGTGGATAGATTCCAAAAAGCCATGTACATGGCAAACTCACTATTAAATCATCTGTCCATGCATCCATACATCATTCCCTCATCCCGGTATGAAAACGCCTGATTATTTACTCACATAACATGTGAAATTTCCATTGAGTCTGTGCGTAATGCAGTCTGCAAAATCCACTGTGCTCCAGCCCGGAATTCCAGTGTTGTGAAGTAACATGTATTTGGGAACGTCCGGCCTTATCGTCCACTACGCTATTGCGCATCCCATACTATTCATATCAATCATTGCATTCTCGCCATGGCCCCTGTCCGAAGGACATTAAACAATAGAACTTTATATCTGCAGTCAGACCTGTGGGCGTCTCCTCGCCGCTAGCTGAAAACCGAAAGCGCTGTCCTTCGAATTCCTCATTTGCAACATCACGTCGAAAAGGCATCTGTGACCGCTTGAAATCACAAATCCATCCATGTAGTGCGGCAGTGTGTGAAAATGGCAACTGGCTTCACTCACAAATGGGACGCCCCGCCCGTCGGTGAACCTCGGTACAGTGCTGCATGAGGGTCCACCGTTAATCGAGTACTACATTCCACTGACCCTTCACAAGTTTGTTCGCGACTGCAAAGATAGTATGTGAAACAATGGGACCATAGCAGAATGAACATATGAACCAATATTTCACTGCCATCGGGATTAAATACATGATTGTAATAGCAAGATGCCATTCGTCGAATTGCAGCGTTGTGTGCGGGATGTGCTCGCCCAAAGGGGATTGCAGCTTGCACAGGTGGAATGAATCACCACAGGTGGAGGCTATACAGCCTGAAAACACATAAATTGCACACCCAACCCCCTCCCACAACCACACCCACTCCAAAATGCTACCGGCAGGACTAGCGATGTTGGCCCTGGGGGACCTGATAGCACTGCAAGTACTCCAACTTCAAGAAGAAGACGAACACCAACTACTACAACAACCGACCGCACAGAGGAGACGCAGGAGGAGGAGGAGGGCAAGGCAGGGCCAGCAAGGCCCACCAGCACAGCCACTACCACCATGCAGGCAGCCCGCAATCCCACGCCTCCGAGCACATCCGTTCAACCTCACTGATGAGCAGATCCACACCCTCTACCGTTTGGACCGGGACACCATAACCGCCATTGTGGACATGACACATGCTGACCTTGTCAGCATGATAGATAGCCCAACCGCCATCCCACCCCTACTGAAGGTGGTGTCTGTACTCCACTTCCTGGCCACAGGCACCTACCAGCACACAGTCGGACAGTTGCATGGCATTTCACAGCCACTGTTGTCACGGACACTATTGCAAGTGCTCGATGCCCTCCTGAAGCATGCAGACGACTACATCTCTCTACCACGCTCGGAGCAGGAAATTACGAACACAAAAGTGCGATTCCATGCACTTGCCGGCATGCCGGGTTGCATTGGTGCCATCGACTGCACCCATGTGGAATTGGTCGTCCCACATGCCATGGAGGCCCAGTACCGCAACCGAAAACAATATCATTCTCTTAATGTACAAATGGTGTGTGACTCCAACAGGATCATTACACATTGTTGTGCCCGATTTCCTGGATCAACCCATGATTCTATGGTCTTGAGGAACTCTACAATACCACGCTACATGGAGCGACACGCAAGGAACAGATCCTGGCTACTCGGTGAGTCTCATTTCATGCATGATAATGTGGGGTATGTGATGCGGCAATAACCTGGCAGGAAGGGGGGGGATGCGTACGTAGCAATGTCATTCCACAAACATCCTTTATTGTCCACATACAGGTGATGCCGGGTATCCACTGAAGAGATGGCTCCTTACACCACTCCGGAACCCACAGAACCAGCATGAGGAGGACTACAACCATGCCCACTCACGTACCCGTGTAGTCATAGAACAGGCATTCGGCCTACTGAAGACTCGTTTCCGCTGCCTCAGCAGGTCTGGCGGGGCACTCCTGTACCGCCATGAGAAGGTTGCAAAGATGGTCATGGCATGTGTCATGCTACACAACATGTGCGTACGTAGAAATGTGCCCATGCCCCCTGACGCAGAACTGCAAGCACCTGAAGATGGTCATGATGAGGGTGGGGATGTGGCAGCACCTCAAGGAGTCCGCGAGGCACAGGAGGGCCGTGAAATTCGTCATATTATCATAGATTCATGCTTCTAGCACTCACGCCTGGTGGCTGATACATGGACACGGGACTTGTGGCACTGTGTGTGTCTGGAACATGCACAATATGGACTGTACGCCTATAAAGGCCTCGTACACAAAGATCAATGTCCACACATCTCATTGGATGATTGTGAAATGTTTATAGCATATGTGAAATTATGTTACACACCCCATCGACCCGCCACCCAAGTAAGCCCAACACACCCCCTCCACCCTCCTACCTCCCCCCCGAACACCAGTGTCCAAAGATGCTCATTGTCAGTGGGCAGACGCTATTGCAAGCCCCCTCTCCGGGTATCAGGGGCACCCCTGCCTGTGGAGCGCAGGTTCCTCCCAGATCTACGTTGGGGGCTGCCCTGGACGGAACTTGCAACGGATGATGTCTCTGCCTGCTCACGTCCATGCATGTCCCTACGGGTTTGTGAGAGCTCAGTGAGCACACGGCGCACAGCGGCAAGTTCAGCACATACGTCTTTGGACGTCACATGCAGTTCCCCCCTCAGGCTCTCGGTGCTTCTCTCCATTTGTACCCTCAGGCTCTCGGTGCTTCTCTCCTTTTGTGCCCTTAGTGTCTCTGTACTTCTCTCCATTTCTGCCCTAAGTGTCTCAGTAGATGTTTCTATGGCTGCCTTAGTACCCCCACATTCATCAGCATGGTCCTTGAGGAGCGTGGCCAGTTGCTGCTGTTGCACGATCACCTGGTCGAGGGACTGTTGCCTCTGCTGGGCCATGGCCATTTGCGGTGGTGTCACAGAGGGGCTGATCACCTCATGTTGACACAGGGCTTGTGGGGGATGGCCAGTCGTCGTCTTGTGGGTGCCCCTGCGTGGTATCCTCATGGTGTACGGGATGAAACAAACAGGGGGATTGAGACAGGTCATGGATGGATCCTAGATCGACATCACCGTTTTCTGTGTCGGAGCATGCTGCCATTAATGCAGTGTCACCTATGGTGCTGCTGCCGCCAGAAGCAGTGCCTTCTGTGGCATCCATTGGGGGGACCTGTGGTGGTACTGTTGTGGGCATGCTGGCTGCTGGGGTGCCTGTTGAAGTTCCCTCCTGTGTGCTGCCACTTGATTTGTGCTGCTGCCGTGTCTTGATCCGTGCAGCTGAGGTGGAGGGTCTTTGGCCGTTGGTCTTGGCCCTCTTTGCAGGTGTGCTGGTAGGGGTGTCCTGGAGCTCGTCGTTTGAATCGGACCCTGTGGTGGAGTAAAGGAGGGCGAGCGTTATTAATGGGTCTGTGGAAATTGGAATGGCAATGTATCACATGCATTGGGGTGGTACCTGAGGGTGATTTGGGTCAGGGCCTTGGAGGTGGTTTCATTTTTGTGTGGATTGAGGATGCAGTTGTTTTGCAGCCTGCAGTTAGGGTGTGCCTGCTGCACGTGTAGAGGGTGTTTTTAGGATTTTTAATTATTTATGTATTTAATGTGACTTTTTAAGTGCGCTATCAGGCCAATGTATGTGGACGTTCTCCTGGACATGTGTTTCTGTTGCACTATGTGGACACATGGTGCTTCACATGATTGGACATTGTGGATTTAGCATTGTTTTATTTGGCCCACCTACCTGATTCTTCGGATGTCTGCACTCCTTTCTCCATCCCTCCGACTCCCTCTATACTCTCCATTCCAATGGTGGAGGCACAGATTTCTTCCCAGGGGGTCAACTTGATGGGTGATTCCGATCCTCCCCCGGTAGCTGTGGCAATGTTACGGTTGGCGGATAGTATGCTCCGTACGCGTATCCGCAAGTCGTCCCATCGCTTTCTGCATTGCTGTGGGTTGCGGGGTGCGGTCCCCACCGCACTTACCCGCTGTGCCACCAGGGCCCATATGGCCTTCTTGTTCGCAAGTGCCGTCCTGGTCATTTGCGTCGAGAAGACGACGGCAGCATTCTCCTGGAGGGTCTCTGTGAGCACGGTGAGTTCCTCAGGGGAGAAGTGGACCTGCCGCTTGCGGTCGCATGCTTTTTTCGCTACTTTTCCCATTTTTATTGTTTTCACTAGGGTGGCTAACGGGTTGGGATGTGTCTCAGGGTAGTATTTTTAATGGTTGTGTGGGAATTCTGATTTTATAGGTGTACGGCGTGCTGTTTCCCGTTCCGAGACCATGTTTTTACTTCCGTTTCCGTATATTTACGGTCACCGTATTTTCCGATTGCCGCTCATTACGGTGACCGCTATGATGGGTGGCGGAATTGCACATAGGGCGCCGTACGACGGCGGTGAGGGGCGTTTTGGGGACATTTCCGCCATCGTGGACTTTGCACTTCCGCCATGGCGTAGTGCTCGTGCCCGATGGGTCAGAATTAGCCGCACTTTACTCCGTCGTGCAATGGCGGAAACGCTATTTACGCTATGGCGGTCCGGTCGGTTACTTTCCGCCAGGGTCGTAATGAGGGCCATTGCACTTTATACTATATTGGTTCCGTAACTAAGTAACTCCAAGCAATACCATGTTGGCTTAGTTGATATGTAGGGGCCAAGTTGTATGAGAACCTCCATCAACTTTTCAAATTCAAGCACTTCACACAATCAATATAAAGCACCTTTTATGCCATGTTACCCTGGCTACCCTAATAAAGATATTGATATAATAGATGAGTTTATACTCATTGCTTTAAGTTTTTAAACTTTTCATCTAACTAATCTGCCACATAATTTTTCACACAATATGAATATGTACCAACACCTCATTAAATCATATGAAATGTATGAGTCTAATTGTTTGTGAACACTGCCTTGCATGCACCATATTGACCCTTTACCAACCAAAGAAAAACAATGGCCCAACCAACGTGACAGTGGCCAACGTTTGCAAATATGGAATCAGGCCGTCAGCCCTGCTCTCCGTAAACTCTCCAGTCCCTCTTACATTATATTATTTACTTGGATTTTGGATTGCACTGGCTCATAACAGGATTCTCATAATACATTGTGTTAATTACAGACACACTGGGAGAATGCGCCTCCCAGCATTTTGATGTATGGGTATCAATGTGCTCTCAGTGTGTTTGTTTATGCACCCTGGAGAGGTTCATTTCTTCAATTTTTCATTAGCAACAAATACTTGTTGGTTTTGCTCGTGTTCATTCACTTCCTTGCACTTTTCTGCCCTTGAAGAGCTTGCTCACCATCTCATCGTTCTAGCACTCTGACATTAATATGCATGTGCATGCAGGTTTCAGCATAGAGATGGGCGACGGCTCTCGCTCTCCACAAAGGCTCGAGATTAGTTGGATCTGATTCTTTCAATATATGTGCCTCCACGTAAGGTTTCAATTCTTAAGCACATAGTGATTCTTTCTCTATTTCCTGTTTACTAAAGACACCACTATCTTTTTAAAAAGAAAGTGCTTTCACATTACCTACAATGAAATTCATGCAATATTGTTATTCATTTAAATTGATATTAGTTAATTCACTTGTGCCATCTATATCACTTTGCTATTTCAAAGTGCGCTAATGATCGCTAAACAATATCTATCAGAGTGAAACGCATACTGTCTCGGATTGAAAAATACAGCTACAAGAATGACATATTTTTGCCTATCACAAGGAGGGGAATACATATTTTATTTAACTGAATGGACTCATTGCCAGCACCTATCCTTGCTTTAGTTACAATCACTTGTAAGGTGCATTCACACATGTACCATTGCTGCTATTATATTATATGCATCCAAAACGATATGGTTCTTGTATCAGCAACCACTGCAGTTTAAAAGCATATACTCTTGTGTTATGTGCAGATTTCATTGATGACATCCAATATTCACTAAGATATAATCAAACATGCATTCCTTACCTCAGGCATTATAAAAATTGCTAGACAGCGTCAGCAATTTAGTTATTGACAGAAGAACAAAGCGTTCTTAATTTGTAGACATATACCCTCTAACACTTATGGCTATTCCTTCTTCTTTCAATCCAGACAGTATACAGAGCAATCCCTAGCATAACAGCCTGATCAACATGCACCACATGCACATGCCTATACATTGTTGGTCCAGTTATGCACCCCCTTGAACTGGTCAATCGGTCTCAAGTTGGTCTAACCTCAGGGGTATTCCGTTACCCATTTCTTCAACAGCTGCTGAGCTCGGGCAGGCCAAACTCCCTCTCTCGGATGCCAAACCAGGAGTGGCAGGAAGTGCCTGTGGGTACCCCGGGAGTTGCTAGGCATATCCTGATGACCCTTAATGCAGTTATTGAGAAATCTGTGATATCTATTATGATTTGGGTCTCAATGCTCCACCAATGTAGAGATTATTAAGACATCTGACCTTTTCCTCCTTAGGGCCTGAACGGATACCACTTGGGAATATTACTGTCATAAACAATCACTCAACAAGTTCCTTGCAGGTCAGCTGGAACCAACCCCCTGGAATTGTGGAACTATACACTATCGCCATTCAAGGAGCCGTCAACCAAACCCAGAACAGCACAACTACGCAGCCTGTTACTTTCACAAGCTTGCTCCCTGGTAGGGAATACACTGTCACAATCACAACAGCCAGCGGCCCGTACAACGAGACATCAGATCCAGTGACGGGAGTAACATGTAAGTGTATATGTTACAGTGTACAGATTTATTGTCGAAAGTGTCAAAACAGCCACAATACATAAAGACAGAAAATCATTTTTGACTTCATGGTGAATTTTACCTGCACTTTTATGAGGTTTAAGTAATAGGAGGTAGTTCCTCCAATGTACCTCCAAAATTAGGCAGTATTAAAACCTGCTAATTCCGCCAGTGGTAATAACGTGGGAAAATTGAGGTAACGGAATCACCTCCACTTTTTTCCTGCACTGCAAAACTCGTAATGAGGCCCATTGTCAGTACTGTTTGAAGTAAATATGTAAAATAGGAAGGATCCTCATTAGTAATGCCTCTACACCTTATTTCTTGTTTGTCCTTGATTAATTGCGCAATTTGATGTTAATGGTGATGATGTTTTAGATTAATATACTGAGCCAATGATTTTTGGTGGCCTAATGTTATGTTAGCATTTATTCATCACAGTCCTGCTGTTTGATAAGTGTGTTATTTACCATGCTTATTTTCCTGATATTAAAATGTGTATATTGCATGGGCCCTGTGGGCTTGCTTCATGAGCTCCTGCCTTTACACTTTTCATCTGGTGCATGTTCTTGATGCTCCTTCTTATGCCACTTGCATACACCAGAAACATGGGCAGCACTGGTAGTTCCAGGACCCACAACTTATGGGAAGATACAAGACAAATGACTCCTGGGAATCTGCGTGCTGCCACAGGGCAATGGGGCAATATAAAATGAATGAAGTAAAATCAGTATATCATACAAACAGCTCACTGAACTGTGCAAATCTGCCCTTAAAAGTAAAAGGGCTACAGCAATGGCCAATGCACACTCAAATGCATCTGTACAACAAACAATACGGGAGGGTTCTGGGTGGGGATGATCCTAGTGAGGAGACCACACAAGTGAGACAGTTGCAGCAAAAGGGGAACTCTTGGAAGGTTGTCAGTAGCTACTCTTAACATACCCATGAAGCCAGAATAAAGGGAGGCAAGAACATGCTCTAGTTCATGTAATATTGCTTTGTAAAATATTGGCTTCTCCACCCATTACTTGGAGTAGTCCAGGAGGTATGGGGCGTGACATCAATTGCTCCTGGAGACACATTTAATTGCAAAGGAGATGACTTAATAGAGATGGGAGTGGTGGGGGTTGATTTCCACTCCTGAACTTCTTCTAATTTTCAGGTTCTAATCAGTTGTATCCCTACAACATGGAGGGCAGAAACGGGTAGGAAATGATCCAGTCTCTAATTATTTGATTCTGCATCCTAATTTTGAAAAAAAATCAGTTTCTCTAGGTAACATATTTCTACACACATACACTCCAAGGATATTCTATATAATATTATGGGACTTTCACAAATGCCCTTACTTGCTGGTAGGTAGGGACTTCAAACTACCATCTGAAAACCAATTGGACAGAATCCTAGCTGGTCAGACACCAGACAACTTGAGGCATAAAGAAACTACAGGGTCTTGTAAGGCAGTTAGGCCTTGTGCACACATGGAAACTGGCACACCTGTCGGGAGGTGGCATGCTGTTCACTGCACTGCACCTGACAGCTCATTCGATATCAATTACCTTTGCCTATGAAGGAATTGAAAGGATGACATAACCAAAGAAGATATTGGCAACATACAACTATCCACCCACACACTGGTGCTGACATAACTAAAGTGGATATTTTTAATGTAAATTTTTCTGACCAAGCTCTCATCTAGGTCACAATTTAAGTGGATCTGAAAAAGTATAGACCAACTAGGCGTTGACTTAATTTAGCTCTCTTCCTAAATTGCAATCTCGCAAACCAAAAGAAAAAAAGACCTCATATTTTCTTATATTACACAAAAGCAGCGCTGATTGTCTCTTCTGTTGACCTGGTGGTGAAGGTCATCATTCAAATGACTTGGAAGTGCGGCGAATGTGTTGGCCGTGTTGCAGACTCTTGAGCCGACCTGTGTGTCAGAGTCTTTTTTCAGTGCTCACTGTGTGGAGGAGGACCTTGCCTTATTTCAGCCCGGCTTGCAGCGGAGCGCAGCGGAGTGCGGCAAGTGTGTTGGTTGTGTTGCAGACTATTGAGCCGACCTGTCAGAGTAATTTTTCAGTGCTCACTGTGTGAAGGAGGACCTTGCCTTGTTTCATCCCGGCTTGCAGCAGAGTGCAGCCGAGTGTGGTGAGTATGTTCTTGAGCCGACCTATGTGTCAGGGTCTTTTTTCAGTGCTTACTGTGTGGAGGAGGACCTTGCCTTATTTCAGCCCGGCTTTTAGCGGAGCACAGCGTAGTGCAGCAAGTGTGTTGGTTGTGTTGCAGACTCTTGAGCCGAGCTGTGTGACAGAGCCTTTTTTCAGTGTTCACTTTGTAGAGGAGGACCTTGCTTTATTTCAGCCCGGCTTGCAGCAGAGCGCAGCACAGTGTGTCGAGTGTGTTGGTCGTGTTGCAGACTCTTGAGCCGACCTGTGTGTCACAGCCTTTTTTCAGTGCTCACTGTGTGGAGGACGACCTTTCCTTATTTCAGCCCAGCTTGCAGCAGATCACAGCAGAGTGCAGCGTGTAGGTTGGCCCTGTTAGCTTTGCTCCGTGCTCCTGCGATTTTTACCCTAATGGTTCCCGATGCTCCGGTTGTATGATCTAAAGAGGAACATTTAGAAAATCCAATCTCTACCATAATTCCTCTGGCTATAGTAAAAGCAGAAGTGAGCTGAAACATCGGAAGCACCAGAAGCACTGGAACTGGGGTGAGTCCTTCTCCCTATTTCAATACTCATTCCTACAAATCTTAAGGTGCTTTGTGATATTGACTGCCAGGCGATATGATATGATATGGCATTTATAATGCGCCTGTACACAAGTGTTTCAAGGCGCGACGAGGCAAGGGAGGGGGAACAGAGGGAAGACAGACAACGATCCTACTAGGCCAGGTGTCATTCAGATCGTGCAAGTGCACAGGAAGGGGGATGGGGAGAGTGCGAGGGGAAGAGGGAGGGGACAGAGCAGTAAAAGGATAATAGAATAAATAACAATAAGTGAAGTATGGCCAGCAGCTGGCAAGTGCAAGGGTAAAGGGTAAGTGCAGGCATCAAGTGTCAAGTGCTGGTAAGGGACTGTAGGGATACAGAAAAAACAGCCCCCAAGTGCAGGGTTGCAAGGAAGGCAGTGCAGGTGTGCAACTGGCGGGGGAGGAGACCTGGGCCCGAAATCAGAGGGTGGCCAGGTAGCCAGTGCACCCCTTAGGTGATAAGGACTCCCAGCACATCCTGTCCACCCTCTCCAACCCAACCCCCCTCTCCCCTCTCCATCTGTGCTTGCTGACCCTCCTTTAGCCACCCCCCACCATCCATCTCGTCCTTTCCTCTTTTCTCCCCTGACGAGGTCATCTGACAAGCCTGATCTGTGAAAGCCTCATCAAAACATGTTCATCCCTGTTCCTCTAAAACAATCAAGGACCATTGACACCCTCGGTCCGGCCCTTGCTGATTTTTGCAACCACTCATTTGCCTCAGGATCCTTCCCCTCCCCTCTGAAGCACTCCCTTGTGCATCCTCTTCTCAAGAAACCCACAGCTGATCCTTTTGTCCAGCTAACTATCGCCCAATTTCCATTACTCCCTTTCTGGGCAAACTCCTAGAAAAGTTGGCCATCTCTCAGCTTAACCTTCATTTCAATTCTGTTGGCTGTCTCCATGACCACCAGTCTTGCTTCAGAGCTGCCAGAAGCACGGAAACTACACTTCGGAACATCCGTGAAGATCTGCTCTCCAACCTTGACTCTAACATTCCCTCTGTCCTCATCCTCCTTGATCTCTCTTCTGCCTTCGACACGGTCAACCATCCCATCCTGCTCAACCATCTCTGTGAAAACCTGGGTATTACTGATCAGGTTCTGGTCTGGCTGTCCTCTTTCCTCTCAGATCAACCCTCCCAGGTCCAACTTGGTTCCTTCCTTTCATCTATCATCCTCTCTACCTGTGGTGTTCCCCAGGGTTCTAACCTCTTGCCCTGGCTTTTCAACCAATACATGGTAATGCTCGCCCACTGCATTGCTGCTTTCTGCTCAAATTTCCAGTGCTACGCTGATGACACTCAACTCATTTTCAGGCTGCCCTCTGCCACCTCCTCTCCCTCTCTCATCTCTGATGGCCTAACTGCCATTCAAGATTGGCGTGCCGCCAATGATCTTTGTCTGAATGCCAGCAAGACGGAGATCCTCCTCATCGGCACACCTTCACCATCCTTTCCCCTCACTCTCTGGCCGGCCTCACTTGGCCCTCCTCCTACCCTCACCTGCGAGGCTAAGAACCTCAGGGTCATCTTTGACTCTACCCTTTCCTTCTCCGCCCACATCTCTGAGGTCTCTAAAAAGTCAAATTTCCTACTGCACCTCCTCAGAGGTACTCTGCCTTTCCTCACCTTCCCGCAGAAGCTCATGGTATCCCAAGCTCTGGTTCTCTCTTTGTTGGACTATTGTAACAGCCTCTTTCTAAATCTACCTGCCTCTACTCTCCGCCCTCTACAACTAATCCAGAACAGGACTGTGAGACTTGTCCTTGGCCTCAAGCCCTGGGATCGTATCTCTCCAGCTCTGAAATCTCTCCATTGGCTCCCAGTGGATGCAAGGATTAAATTCAAAACCCTCTGCATTGTCCACAAGGCTTTCTGGGGCCTGGGTCCAAAATACCTTCAGCTATCCCTCCGCAAATACCTCCCCTCTCGAGCTCTTCGCTCCTCTACCTCTAACTCCCTCAGAGTCAGTCGTTTTTTAAAGAAACGAGCTGGGGATAGATCTCTGTCTTCGGCTGGGGCCTCCCTCTGGAACAGCCTCCCTGCTACTCTAAAACTTGAGGAGAACCATCTCTGGTTCCGGAAGCACCTCAAGACCTTCCTCTTTTCTACTGCCTTTGCTCCCCCTCTCCCCTGCTGATCTGTTCCCTCTTGGCACCGTGCACCTGGCCACCCTCTGTCCTCCAGGCCCAGGTACCTGCTCACCCCTCGCCCCTCCTGCACTGCCTCTGGGCCACCCCTTGCACTGGGGTCTGTATCTGTACCCATATAGCCCCCCCCCTTTTCTTCCTGCACTTATCAGACCTACCCTGTCTGCTGCCTTAAACCTAGCACTTGCAAATTGCTGGCTGCACTACCACTGTTTGTTGCCTTTATTATTAATGTATTATTATTTATCAGTTTCTCCTCTGCTTCACACTTTCCACTTCTCTCCCCTTCCATGCACTTTTCCCCTCCCCTCTCCCATGCACTTGCGCGTTCTCAATGTCACTGGGCCTAGTAAGATCGCTGTTTTATTCTCCCCTGTTCCCCTCCCTTGCCTTGTCGCTCTCTGAAACACTTGTGTACGAGTGTGATATAAATACAATATCAATATCAATATGCCATTTCTGTGAGGAACTCCCTAAGTCATTCCCCATGGTGGCATACATGGGACTATCAGATGTGAAGAACAGTATAAAAACAACAGACTTGGCTGGAAAAGAAACTCAATTATACTGTTACAAACAAGAAAGAGAGTATGCCTCTTAAATAGAAACCACCATTTAACTGATACAAAGAGGCTGAAAGGAGAGCACACGCTGATGCAAAATGAAGCGCAGAGATGCATACGCAAACAGGGGAAGTCCTCTGGCAGCGTAACACATGAGAGAGGCGGAGTGAATTAGAAAAACACAGAGCTTGCAACTTTCGGACCAGCTCAGAGAGCGAGAATAAGACGCTAGACACCAAGCGTTGATAAGGAGAGAGAAACCAAGGAGACAGGAACTCCAATCAAGGGGGTGGCTTGACCACAAAGACTTTGTGGTGGGCAGTGTCCCCATACAACAATGCAAAAACACGCAAAGCTGCAAAATCAACGAACCGTCCAGATACCCGCTGGCTTACCAGGTCGCACAGAGAGATAGGCCCCAGAGCGGGACACTGGAGAAGACGAGAAGGTTACGAATTTAAACAACCGAAGTGAACCCGAGCGAATCCAGACCCCGGAGATGTTCCCCCACATATTACAAGGTAACAGGGAGAACGGGAGAAACGGAAGACCGGCGGGGAACTATTATGAAACAGGAGAATATCGTCTCAGTGCAATTGATGAGACAATGAAATTAAAGTCGAGGAAATTGAACTGTAATAATGTGAGATAGCGAATCACCATAAAAGCTGGAAAAGAGACCATTAAGATTGAGCCTCAAGTACCCTGAAAAGAGGGGAATGTACCACATATGTTAAGAGGCACAGACTGTAAACCAGAAAGATAATTTTATGAAGGGAAGACAAGTGAAGCCCATAAGAGAAAAGATACACAAACCAAGCCACCCCAAGGGAGGGGGAACATTGCATACCAAAAGTATATGTCACAACTAAGTAAGAATATACTAGAGTAGTACAAAAGGCACTTTACTGTGGAGCAACTCATAAGCCAGAGAATGTATAGAGATTCCTGGAAAACAATCACTAAGGAGGAGGGATAACAAAAAGAACTTGTGAAAGAGTTACAAGAATGTACACAGAAAGTGACTAGAGACTTTATATAGCAAGGGAACACCCACATAGCAATTGGAAAAGTTAGGCCTTTTTTCAATAATTTAATAAAAAAACAAAGTGGCAATATCAAAATATTGTCTCCGTCTCTTTTCTGACCTGGCACAATATCTAAATTGATCATCAATATGGCTGGTTGTCTCTTGCAATAAAAATATGTCTTGGACTCTATTGGACTCGGAAATGGACATTTGATTCCAAATTATGTAACTGTGGCAGAGAGAGGGGCACCTGCACGTATTTTATGTCATGGTGCCTTAATATCATTCCTATCTGGCCGAGGATTAAGAACTAATAGACCTGGTCCTCAGCATTGATGTCCAGCTCAACTGAAAGCTATTCTTCTTAAATGATTCATCGTTTTACCAAATTCCTGTTCACTCATCTCAGATTGTGGAATCTGGCAAAAAAACTTGTTTCACGAAACCTGGAGTCCAAGTAACCTCTCCAGGGTGAAGACTGGATAATAGAGAAGGGGAAACTGGCCACATGGAGCATGGGGAATCATGAGAACTTCAAGTGAATGTGTGACAAATTAAGGGATGCTTACGAGGACTGAATATTGGATGCAATCACTACTCTTTTTGTCCACCTTTTTATTTAACGTCCTCATATCCATACCAACTTCTTCCCTTTTCTTTCCTGCAATTGTGAGGGAAATATGTTAAGATTTGTTGATAACCATCATGTTGCCTTATCAACTCAATGCAACTTGCTCTTTGATGACTTTTCCGTTACGTTTTAGACGTTTTTGTAATGCTGTTGCTTCCGTGGTCTGTTAAGGATTATATGTTTATGCTAATGTCTTTAACTGTAGGTTATTACCTCCACATTTTTCTACCCCACTTCCAGACCAATAACAAGAGGAAATTTGCAGTTTTTCATTGAGCTTCAGGGGAATCCACTTTGGTCTCTCCGGATGTTTTGGCCTACAACTAGGGCTGGCCAATATTGACCAAAAGTCACATCTCACTATGTTTGTGTGGGTAAATGCTCAGTTGTTAGCCGCCAACTACATGTGAGATGTCACAAACACTTTTATTTATAAGACACTGATCAAAATAAAGTGCACATACAAGGTTACTCTTCCTGTTTCAGAATACACAGAGCTATGTAAATATCAAAATGTAAATAGAAAATGGTAGTTTATGTAATTATGTATAGATATGTATATAACTCGATGTTAATGATATTGTCTCATCCTATATCGATTCTGAAAGTGTATTAATATATTTCCAAAAGTTGCTATATCGCCCAGCCCTACCTACAACTCCCATCTGCCCTTCGCCATATAGTCAAAGGCGAAGAATCATTGGAGCCATAACCCAACACCTCTAGAGAGTCACAGGCTGCTTACTCCTAATGTACCTAAGGAAAAATGTATTTGAAAAATCAATAATGGCTTTCTCTTTACATCTTGGACATGGAACATTGAAAAAGAGTCCACGAGAGATACCCAAACTTTTTCCTTATTCCGCACTCACCTGCTCTCCTCAATGCCATCAGCTCATGTCTTTGAACCTGGCTCTGCCCTATTTACATCCCTCTGTAATCTCCATCGTTACTGCTACATTATTGATTGCCAATGTGTTGCATATGAAGTACTCCGATGCTCATGCAAAGAGGGGCAGGTCATATTGTTAAAGTGTATTAAATACGTATTTATTAAACATATTTATTACAGAGTTTGCACTGGCAAAAAGAAATTTATTCCATATGTAGTTGTCTCAATAGCAGAGGTGTATCCTATATCCTACTGTTTACATCAGGAGTGTCCAACTCCAAGCCCTCAGGGCTGCAAACCTGGCCTTTTTCAGTATATCACTGATTAATATTCATAAGATAAATTAGCATGAATTTAGAAATATTGTATGTAAATTTATCTTATGAATATTAATGCCGGATAGCCCGACAATCTGACATGTTTTCCGGCCCTCATTGCCTGCAGTTGGACAACCCTGGTAAGCATAGTCAATGAATCGATTCACTTCCGCCTTTCGTTTCATTTAATGCATGACATATTTTCATGCTCCATAGATCCTTCAATGCCAGAGTTCCCGAGCTTGAAGAATGTGCAGAAAAACAGAATCTCCCTTGAGTGGACGCCTGCTGCAAATATGACTGGTGCAGATTTCATTTACAACATCACATACAGTAGTTCACAGGGGGCTTGGAGTGTCACAAACAGCACTGCCTATGCCACCCTTGAGAGACTGGTACCTGGGACAAACTACACAATACGCATTGTGACAGTCGCTGCTGGTAATTATACCAGTTTGCCTGCTTTCATATCTTCATACACAAGTAAGTTGAGTTTCTGTTTTTGTATACTGTGTTCATGAATGCCCTACACTGATTTACTTGTTCTCTGACATTGTACCAGCAAATATGAATTCAGTATTTCCAAAACCTATGGTGATCTTGTGAATTTATTTTCTTTATTAGCAATAAGCTAAACGTAATAGTGCAAGAGCTGTTCACTACGCCCACTGCTTCTCTACAATGGTAAATATAGGGCAGTTGTTAAAAGGAGCTATGATGATAACAGGACTGCCCCAGTTCTATTGCTACAGATGCTCACTGTGATTTTATGGGTGTTGCCATCAGCACCCCTCAATATTCCCAATGGGATGTCCTTTGCCTGACTTGCAATTATTGATGCTTTAAAGCTGAAACAAAAATGACAAAAATTAATATTTTCTGCTTTTTATTGAATAGTCTATACAATCCATGTGCACGTGTTTTTGACGGAAAGATGCCATCATATGCCTCAATGTTTGCAAATATTTAAATGTCAATGCCACTTTGCCTGCAAAAATTGCTAAAACATACAAAAAGGAAGCTTTCACTACTGAGGTTTTTTCTCCAAATATGTGTCTGTGTAGTGGTACCAAGGTGTGTTTTCTGGTAATATTTTCCTTAAACAAATTGTGACTTGGCTGTCTCCACTCTTAACCTAGAAACATTGAAATGGTTATTCATTACGTAAGAAAAGTCTAATCCTGAGCCATAATGTTAAGGATATCAGCTTTACTTCTTCAGCATAATTTGTTGCGAGAGTTGGCTGTGAAATAAATATGAAATAATGCAGAAACAATATCAAACAACTGTTTGATTTAAGGCACAAAACGGCCCCATATCATTGCTGCTCTCTGTGATCCAAGAAGGAAAAAATTCCTCTACACGAGAACTGAATACGACTAGATCCATCACAATATAAAACATATATCAAAGATTACAACAAAATTGTAATATTCTGTATTAGTGCAAAAATAAGGGGGTTCTGGGAGTTTCTCTACTACCGGCCTATATCCGGGGTTAGAATCTCAACCAGAGTCTTTAGCTCACCATCCTTTCACAGAAGAGAAACTTCCACTACATATCAGTCTTTGTCCTGCCCAAGGGCAGTCCAACACTGAAATGCCTGGCAATTCTCTTCTGAACAAGAGTACCACCAGCAATCCCAGACACGTGTTTCAGCCTGGTTGGGCCTCGTCAGTGAGGTGGAGCTGTGCCTCTCTAAGAACAGTTAGCAAGGGTTCCACGTCTGGATCACCCTAGTAACTTAGGGTGAAAACCCCAAGCTACTTAATATGCAAAAACAAGGGGGTTCTGGGAGTTTCTCTATTACTGTCCTATTTTCCGGGTTAGAGTCTCAACCAGAGTCTTTAGCTCATCATCCTTTCACAGAAGAGACATTTCCACTAAATATCAGTCTTTGTCCTGCCCAAGGGCAGTCAGCACTGCAATGCCTGGCAATTCTCTTCTGAACAAGAGTACCAACAGAACCCCAGACACGTGTTTCGGCCTGCTTGGGCCTCGTCACTGAGGTGGAGCTGTGCCTCTCTAAGAACAGTGAGCAAGGGTTCCATGTCTGGATTACCCTAGTAAGGAGGTTCTGGGAGTTTCTCTACTACCGGCCTATATCCCGGGTTAGAGTCTCAACCAGAGTCTTTAGCTCACCATCCTTTCACAGAAGAGAATTCTGGGCAGGACAAAGACTGATGTGTAGTGGACATTTCTCTTCTGTGAAAGGATGGTGAGCTAAAGACTCTGGTTGGGACTCTAACCTAGGATATAGGCCAGTAGTAGAGAAACTCCCAGAAAACCCCTTGTTTTTGCATATTAAGTAGCTTTGGGTTTTCACCCTACGTTACTAGGGTAATCCAGACTTGGAACCCTTGCTCATTGTTCTTATAGAGGTACAGCTCCACCTCACTGACAAGCCCCAACCAGGCCGAAACACGTGTTTGGGGTTGCTGTTGGTACTCTTGTTCAGAAGATAATTGCCAGGCATTTTGGTGCTGGACTGCCCTTGGGCAGGACAAAGACTGATGTGTAGTGGAAATTTCTCTTCTGTGAAAGGATGGTGAGCTAAAGACTATGGTTGAGACTCTAACCTGGGATATATGCCAGTAATAGAGAAACTCCCAGAAACCCCCTTGTTTTTGCAAATTCTGTATTAGCATCTGCCAGGGGCATGGTCTTGGCCTCCCAGCCAATGAGTAGGCTCAGAAACAGGGCTTTGCCACATGGTAAAGCACCAGTTGTGAGCCTCCTCAGAGCTGGAGGCCACCATCTTCCTCCTCCAGATAGTGATGTAAGTGCCCCTCCATCCCCCTCGTCCCCATTCCCCTAGCCCCTCTCCTTATCCACACATTTCGCCCCCTCTCATCCCCGTCCCTCTTACCTTCTGCTTCTATGTCCCTCACCGGTGCTGCGAGCACTAGTGTTCCCGGAGTGTCCAGATGCATGAAAAGAGAGACGGGACAACATTTAGTCCCTCCTCGCCCGATCCATGGCGCCCATATTTTTTTGGAATTTTAATTTTTTTGTTGCAAAAAGCTGTACATGTCCTTTCCCAACTTAAAAAAAGCAATATTAGCCTCACAGGGGTGGGGGGCATTACTGGACCTGGTGCTTAAGTGCAGAACAGTGATATTACTATTATGTGACCAATTCCATGAAACGCCATATTATGCCGAGATATTTTTAATTCTACTGCTACTGAAACAACACAGCTTCCAATTATGTTCCAGGGACCTTAAAGGTGCCATTTGTAAAATGTGCCCGCTGGTCAAGGATAAAAACATAGAATTTCTATGTGGTAAAACATATGTTTACTTCGCCATTTCTTCAGATTTAAACCTACAATGTTCCTACAAGTGAATGTTCAATTTTGCTACAAGGGAATATACTTGTAACTAATTGAATGTTGGTAGCTCAATCAGTCCTCTCCACAAAAATCATTTTAGGGTGATCAAGTATTGTTCGCTTCAGTAGACGTTCACTACACGTTGGCAAGGGAGGCCTCTAACCTGAATCTCAGACAGATTAGAGTCATGGACATTGATGATTCCAAAACTCTGCTTTTATGACAAAAAATGTCTGTGTCAATTCTGATACTGAAATCTATGTTTTCTTTCAAAATAATTAGGGATTACGTTTGTTCTCCTTGCATATAATATTGATTGTGTCTATCGACTACGTTTACACATTGAGTGTTCACAATGAACACCCTTTTTCCTACACTCTCCTCCTCATCTAATTCCCTTTTTTGTCAAAGAATATTTTCTTCAGCATGCATTTGTTTGCTCACAAAACACATTGCACTTTATACTATATTGGTTCCGTAACTAAGTAACTCCAAGCAATACCATGTTGGCTTAGTTGATATGTAGGGGCCAAGTTGTGTGAGAACCTCCCTCAACTTTACAAATTCAAGCACTTTACACAATCAATATAGAGCACCTTTTATGCCATGTTGCCCTGGCTACCCTATTAAAGTTATAGATATAAAGGATGAGTTGTTTGTACTAATTGCTATAATGTTTCAAACTTTTCATCTAACTAAAGTGGCAGATCATTTTTTACACAATATGAATATGAAATGTATGAGTCTAATTGTTCGTGTACACTGCCCAACATGCACCATTATGACCCTTTACCAACAAATTACACACAATGGCCCAGCCAAGGTGACAGTGGCCAATGTTTGCAAATGTGAATCAGTCCGCCACTCCTGTTGTCTGTAAACTCTCCGGTCCCTCTAACATTATTTTATTTACTTAGATTTTGGATTGCACTGGCTCATAACAGGATTCTCATAATGCACTGGCCCTCATTACGACCCTGGCGGAAAGTGACTGACCGGACCGCCACAGCGTAAATAGCGTTTCCGCCATTGCACGAAGGAGCAAAGTGCGGCCCATTCCGACCCATCGGGCACGAGCACCACGGCATGGCGGAAGTGCAAAGTCCGCGATGGCGGAAATGACCCCAAAACGGCCCACACCGCCGCCGTACGGCGCCCTAGGTGCAATACCGCCACCCATCACAGCGGACACCGCAGTGTGCGCCTACCGGAAAGTACGGTGACCGGAAATATACGGAAACGGAAGTAAAAACATGGGCCCGGAACGGGAAACATCCCGCCGTACACCTATAAAACCACTAAAACCACACAACCACCAAAAACACTACCCTGAGACACACCCCAACCCGTCATCCACCCTAGCGAAACCAAGAAAAATGGGAAAAGTAGCGAAGAAAGCGTGCGACCGCAAGCGGCAGGTCCACTTCTCCCGTGAGGAACTCACCGTGCTAACAGAGACCCTCCAGGAGAATGCAGCCGTCGTCTTCTCCACGCAAATGACCAGGACGGCACTTGCGAACAAGAAGGCCATATGGGCTCTGGTGGCACAGCGGGTAAGTGCGGTGGGGACCGCACCCCGCAACCCACAGCAATGCAGAAAGCGATGGGACGACCTGCGGATACGCGTCCGCAGCATACTCTCTGCCAACCGCAACATTGCCACAGCCACCGGGGGAGGTCCTGAATCACCCATCAAGTTGACCCCCTGGGAAGAAATCTGTGCCTCCACCATCGGAATGGAGAGCATAGAGGGAGTCGGAGGGATGGAGAAAAGAGTGCAGACATCCGAAGATTCAGGTAGGTGGGCCAGATAAAACAATGCCAAATCCACAAAGTCCAATCATGTGAAGTACCATGTGTCCACATAGTGCAACAGAAACACATGTCCAGGAGAACGTCCACACACATCGGCCTGATAGCGCACGTTAAAACCCACAATAAATACATAATTAATTAAAAACCCCTAAAACACGCACTACACGTGCAGCAGGCACACCCTAACTGCAGGCTGCCAAACAACTGCACCCTCACTCCACACACAAATGAAACCACCTCCAAGGCCCCGACCCAAATCACCCTCAGGCACCACCCCAATGCATGTGATACAATGCCATTCCAATTCCCACAGACCCATTAATAACCCTCGCCCTCCTTTACTCCACCACAGGGTCCGATCCAAACGACGAGCATCAGGACACCCCTACCAGCACACCTGCAAAGAGGGCCAAGACCAACAGCCAAAGACCCTCCACCTCAGCTGCACGCATCAAGACACGGCAGCAGCACAAATCAGGTGGCAGCACAGAGGAGGGAACATCAACAGGCACCCCAGCAACCAGCATGCCCACACCACCACCACCACAGGTCCCCCCAACGGATGCCACAGAAGGCACTGCCTCTGGTGGCAGCAGCACCATAGGTGACACCCCATTGATGGCAGCATGCTCTGACACAGAAGACGGGGATGTCGAAGTCAGATCCATCCATGACCTGTCCCAATCCCCCTGTCTGTCCCATCCCGTACAACATGAGGATACCACGCAGGGGCACCCACAAGACGACGACTGGCCATCCCCCACAAGCCCTGTGGCAAGGCAACATGAGGTCAACAGCCCCTCTGTGACACCCCCGCAAATGGCCATGGCCCAGCAGAGGCAACAGTCCCTCGACCAGTTAATCGTGCAACAGCAGCAACTGGCCACGCTTCTCAAGGACCATGCCGATGAATGTGGGGGCACTAAGGCAGACATAGAAACATCAACTGAGACACTTAGGGCAGAAATGGAGAGAGGTACAGAGACACCAAGGGCACAAATGGAGAGTAGCACCGAGAGCCTGAGAGTCCAAATGGAGAGTAGCACCGAGAGCCTGAGAGTCCAAATGGAGAGTAGCACCGAGAGCCTGAGAGTCCAAATGGAGAGAAGCACCGAGAGCCTGAGGGGGGAACTGCATGCGACGTCCAAAGACGTATGTGCCGAACTTGCCGCAGTGCGCCGTGTGCTCACTGAGCTCTCGCAAACCCTTAGGGACATGCATGGACGTGAGCAGGCAGAGACATCATCCGTTGCAAGTTCCGTCCAGGGCAGCCCCCAACGTAGATCTGGGAGGAACCTGCGCTCCACAGGCATGGGTGCCCCTGATACCCGCAGAGGGGGCTTGCAATAGCGACAGCCCACTGACAATGAGCATCTTTGGACACTGGTGTTCGGGGGGGAGGTAGGAGGGTGGAGGGGGTGTGTTGGGCTCACTTGGGTGGCGGGTCGATAGGGTGTTCAACATGATATCACATATGCCATAAACAGTGCACGATCAACCAATGAGATGTGTGGACATTGATCTTTGTGTACTAGGCCATCATAGGCGTACAGTCCATATTGTGCATGTCCCAGACACACACAGTGCCACGAGTCCCGTGTCCATGTATCAGCCACCAGGCGTGAGTGCTAGAAGCATGCATCAATGAGATGCTGACGAATGTCACGGCCCTCCGGTGCCTCGCAGACTCCTTGAGGTGCTGCCACATCCCCACCCTCATCATGACCATCATCAGGTGCTTGCAGTTCTGCGTCAGGGGGCATGGGCACATTTCTACGTACGCACATGTTGTGTAGCATGACACATGCCATCACCATCTTTGCAACCTTCTCATGGCGGTACAGGAGTGCCCCGCCAGACCTGCTGAGGCAGCGGAAACGAGTCTTCAGTAGGCCGAATGCCTGTTCAATGACTACACGGGTACGTGAGTGGGCATGGTTGTAGTCCTCCTCATGCTGGTCCCGTGGGTTCCGGACTGGTGTGAGGAGCCATCTCTTCAGTGGATACCCAGCATCACCTGTATGTGGACGAGAAACGTATGATGTTGAATGCCATTGCTACGTACGCACACCCCCCCCCCCTTCCTGCCAGGTCATTGCCGCATCACATACCCCACATCATCATGCATGAAATGAGACTCACCGAGTAGCCAGGATCTGTTCCCTGCGTGTCGCTCCATGTAGCGTGGTATAGTAGAGTTCCTCAAGACCATAGAATCATGGGTTGATCCAGGGAATCGGGCACAACAATGTGTAATGATCCTGTTGGAGTCACACACCATTTGTACATTCAGGGAATGAAATTGTTTTCGGTTGCGGTACTGGGCCTCCATGGCATGTGGGACGACCAATTCCACATGGGTGCAGTCGATGGCACCAATGCAACCCGGTATGCCGGCAAGTGCATGGAATCCCACTTTTGTGTTGGTAATTTCCTGCTCCGAGCGTGGTAGAGAGATGTAGTCGTCTGCGTGCTGCAGGAGGGCATCGAGCACTTGCAATAGTGTCCGTGAGAACAGTGGCTGAGAAATGCCATGCAACTGTCCGACTGTGTGCTGGTAGGTGCCTGTGGCCAGGAAGTGGAGTACAGACACCACCTTCAGTAGGGGTGGGATGGCGGTTGGGCTATCTATCATGCTGACAAGGTCAGCCTGTGTCATGTCCACAATGGCGGCTATGGTGTCCCGGTCCAGACGGTAGAGGGTGTGGATCTGCTCATCAGTGAGGTTGAACGGATGTGCTCGGAGGCGTGGGATTGCGGGCTGCCTGCGTGGTGGTAGTGGCTGTGCTGGCGGCCCTTGCTGGCCCTGCCTTGCCCTCCTCCTCCTCCTGCGTCTCCTCCGTGCGGCCGGTTGTAGTTGGTGTTCGTCTTCTTCTTGGAGTTGGAGTACTTGCAGTGCTATCAGGTCCCCCAGGGCCAACATCGGGAGTCCTGCCGGTAGCATTTCGGAGTGGGTGTGGTTGTGGGAGGAGACTGGGTGTGCAATTTATGTGTTTTCAGGCTGTATGGCCTCCACCTGTGGTGATTCATTCCACCTGTGCAAACTGCTCTCCCCTTTGGCCGAGCACGTCCCGCACACAACGCTGCAATTCGAGGAATGGCATCTTGCTATTGCAATCATGTATTTGTACCCGATGGCCGTGTAACATTGGTTGATATGTTCATTCTGCTGTGGTCCCATTGTTTCACATACTATCTGTGCAGTCGCGAACAGACTTGTGAAGGGTCAGTGGAACGTAGTACTCGAGTAACGGTGGGCCCTCATGCATCACTGTACCGAGTTGCAACGACGGGCGGGGCGTCCCATTTGTGGGTGAAGGCAGTTGCCATTTTCACACACAGCCGCACTAGATGGATTAATTAGTGATTTCAAACGGCCACAGATGCCTCTTCGACGTGATGTTGCAAATGAGGAATTCGAAGGGCGGCGCTTTCGGTTTTCAGCTAGCGGCGAGGAGATGCCCACAGGTCTGACTGCAAATATAACGTTCTATTGTTCAATGTCCTTGAGACAGGGGCCATGGCGAGGATGCAATGATTGATATGAATGGTTTGGGATGCGCAATAGCGACGTGGGCGGTGAGGCCGGACGTTCCCAAATACATGTTACTTCACTACACTGGAATTACGGGCTGGGGCACTGTGGATTTTGCAGGCTGCATAACGCACAGACTCAATGGATATTTCTAATGTTATGTGAGTGAATATTCAGGCGTTTTCATACCGGGATGAGGGAATGATGAATGGATGCATGGGCAGGTGATTTGATACAGAGTTTGCCATGTACAGGGCTTCTTGGAATCTATCCGCCTCCCCTGCGCTATGTGATGCAGGGCTGCCATAGTGGGACCATCGTCTATCTGGCCTTGTTGAGCCCTCCCTGTCTCGACGCGCCCTCAGACACTTGTGTCCATGCACGTTACCAATCCCATCTGATGGATTCTGTTTTGACAGACGCATGCACAGGTACACTCGTTTGTGATGGTGTTTACCCCTCGATATAGATAGTTATGAGTCGCAAGTGGTTTTGGGGTGGTGATGATCCTTTGGAGTGGGCTAGCATGCATATGGCTGTGGATTTAGTGTGATCATTGAAGTGAGTTGTTCGGATGTAGTTCTGATGGCCATTCTGTTCTTTTTCTTTTCTTTTGGTTGACAGGTATCTCCTCCCCTTTTGCCACTGCCATCTGTATGCCACTCCTGCAGATGGCTTTTACTCCCGACACCTGCTGCTTCGTGTTAATCAGTGGAGCAGCATTACGATCTTATGGGACGATCGCCAATGGGCCACATGCCCTTACGCAGTACTAGTGGCTCGGAGCAACATTTCGGCCTTTCAGCTGGACTAGTGCCTCCCCATTGGGACGGCCCTGCGGTTCTGTGCGCTTCCATGTTGCCTTTTCGTACGTGAATGTGGCTCTGTGTACCATGATGGAACAGGGCGTCACACAAGTAGTGGCTGGTCATTTCTTGCGGATGCAGCCCACAATGGTGAAATGTGTCTTGGAGTTCATGGCCTAATGGCTGTATGGGCTTGGTGATTTTGTTGTGCATTAAATTTCTATTCTGATTTGGCCCGTGTAGCGTTCTTCTTTGCAAGTGATGTGGCATATTCCTATTTGGGGAGCGATGTATTGGGAGGAGATCTGCATTGGGTTCCAGCTTCGGTGTTTAGTTGCGTGGTACTGTACTGGGCGCGTTTGCCTACGAAGCCCAGTGAGGTCAGGGATGGGGGCTGCCAATATGACTGTTTGAATGTTGTCATGCTCAGGGGCGGGGGATTGGGTTTTGTGTAACAGATGCCGGTCAGCCAGGTGGACTGGTGGAATGATGTGATTTTCGGAATATTGCTGGTCACAGGTGCCTGTGTTTGCGTGCGTTTCGGGGGGGGGGACTGTGGTCATGTCCATTGGATTGGCTTCTGTATTCGTGCCATCTGTGCCCTGCAGCTCCCATTGGCCCCTCTTGTGATTCTTTTGTTCGTTGGCATGCATGGGTGACTTGTACATTTCACTGGTTGCATTGTGACTTCATTGCACCTACGGGGAGTTGTACTTTGTGGGCAGGGAGCGGTGTACAGGCACTCAGTGGGGCCGTTTACGGTTGATTCGCGATGCCGTACTTCTCACCATGGCGGAATGGTACATTCCGCCATGCTTGATGGCGTTAGGCACATGTCCGCTAGGGTCGGAATTTGCGTACCCTTGCGCCATGGTGGTATTTACGGTTTGGCATGGCGCGCGCGCGCGTGTTTGGTGCAGTTGGCGTTGGCGTTCACTACGGTGTCGCTATTGGCTTCGTACTTTGCGGTGACGGGTCATAGTCGCACTGAGCGCTATTCGATGGCGGTATTGCATTTCCGCCATCGTTTTCCGATTTCCGCCAGGGTCGTAATGAGGGCCACTGTGTTAATTACAGACACACTGGTAGAATTTGCCTTCCAGCATGTTGATGTATGGGTATCAATGTGCTCTGGTTTGTGCATGCTGGAGAGGTTCATTTCTTCAGTTTTTCAATGGCAACAAATACTTGTTGGTTTTGCTCGTTTTCATTCACTTCCTTGCTCTTTTCTGGCCTTGAAGAGCTTGCTCACCATCTCATCGTTCTAGCACTCTGACATTACCATGCATGTGCATGCAGGTTTCAGCATAGAGATGGGCGGCGGCTCTCGCTCTCCACAAGGGATGGAGATTAATTGGATCTGATTCTTTCAATATATGTGCCTCCACTTAAGGTTTCAATTCTTAAGCACATAGTTATTCTTTCTCTTCTATTTTCTGTTTACCAAAGACACCTCAATCTTTTTTTAAAGAAAGTGCTTTCACATTACCTACAATGAAATTCATGCAATATTGTTATTTATTTAAATGTATATTAGTTAATTCACTTGTGTCATCTATATCACTTTCCTATTTCAAAGTGCGCTGATGATCGCTAAACAATATCTATCAGAGTGAAACACATACTGACTTGGATTGGAATGTAAAGCTACAAGAATGACATATTTTTTCCTATCACAAGGAGGGGAATACATATTTTATTTAACTGAATGGACTCATTGCCAGCACCTATCCTTGCTTTAGTTACAATCACTTGTAAGGTGCATTCACACATGTACCATTGCTGCCATTATATTATATGCATCCAAAACGATAAAGTCCTTGTATGAGCATCCACTGCAGTTTAAAAGCATATACTCTTGTGTTATGTGCAGATTTCATTGATGACATCCAATATTCACTAAGATATAATCAAACATGCATTCCTTACCTCAGGCATTATAAAGATTGCTAGACAGCGTCAGCAATTTAGTTATTGACAGAAGAACAAAGCGTTCTTAATTTGTAGACATATACCCTCTAACACTTATGGCTATTCCTTCTTCTTTCAATCCAGAGAGTATACAGAGCAATACCTAGCATAACAGCCTGATCAACATGCACCACAGGCACATGCCTATACATTGTTGGTCCAGTTACGCACCCCCTTGAACTGGTCAATCGGTCTCAAGTTGGTCTAACCTCAGGGGTACCCTGTTACCCATGTCCTCAACAGCTGGTGAGCTCGGGCAGGCCAAACTCCCTCTCTGGGATGCCAAACCAGGAGTGGCAGGAAGTGCCTGTGGGTACCCCGGGAGTTGCTAGGCATATCCTGGTGACCCTTAATGCAGTTATTGAGAAATCTGTGATATGTATTATGATTTGGGTCTCAATGCTTCAACAATTTAGAGTTTATTGAGACATCTGACCTTTTCCTCCTTAGGGCCTGAACGGATACCACCTGGGAATATTACTGTCATAAACAATAACTCAACAAGTTCCCTGCAGATCAGCTGGAACCAACCCCCTGGAATCGTGGAATTATACACTATCGCCATTCAAGGGGCCGTCAAGCAAACCCAGAACAGCACAACTGCGCAGCCTGTTACTTTCACAAGCTTGCTCCCTGGAAGGGAATACACTGTCACAATCACAACAGCCAGCGGCCCGTACAACGAGATATCAGATCCAGTGACGGGAGTAACAAGTAAGTGTATATGTTGCAGTGTACAGATTTATTGTCGAAAGTGTCAAAACAGCCACAATACATAAAGACAGAAAATCATTTTTGACTTCATGGTGAATTTTACCTGCACGTTTATGAGGTTTAAGTAATAGGAGGTAGTTCCTCCAATGTACCTCCAAAATTAGGCAGTATTAAAACCCGCTAATTCCGTCAGTGGTAATACCGTGAAAAATTGAGGTAACGGAATCACCTCCACTTTTTTCCTGCACTGCAAAACTCGTAATGAGGCCCATTGTCAGTACTGTTTGAAGTAAATATGTAAAATAGGAAGGATCCTCATTAGTAATGCCTCTACACCTTATTTCTTGTTTGTCCTTGATTAATTGCGCAATTTGATGTTAATGGTGATGATGTTTTAGATTAATATACTGAGCCAATGATTTTTGGTGGCCTAATGTTATGTTAGCATTTATTCATCACAGTCCTGCTGTTTGATAAGTGTGTTATTTACCATGCTTATTTTCCTGATATTAAAATGTGTATATTGCATGGGTCCTGTGGGCTTGCTTCATGAGCTCCTGCCTTTACACTTTTCATCTGGTGCATGTTCTTGATGCTCCTTCTTATGCCACTTGCATACACCGGAAACATGGGCAGCACTGGTAGTTCCAGGACCCACAACCTATAGGAAGATACAAGACAAATGACTCCTGGGAATCTGCATGCTGCTGCAGGGCAATGGGGCAATATAAAATGAATGAATTAAAATCAGTATATCATACAAACAGCTCACTGAACTGTGCAAATCTGCCCTTAAAAGTAAAAGGGCTACAGCAATGCTCAATGCTCACTCAAATGCATCTGTACAACCACAAACAATACGGGAGGGTTCTGGGTGGGGATGATCCTAGTGCGGAGACCACACAAGTGAGACAGTTGCAGCAATAGGGGAACTCTTGGAAGGTTGTCAGTACCTAGTCTTAACATACCCATGAAGCCAGAATAAAGGGAGCCAAGAACATGCTCTAGTTAATGTAATATTGCTTTGTAAAATATTGGCTTCTCGACCCATTACTTGGAGTAGTCCAGGAGGTATGGGGCGTGACATCAATTGCTCCTGGAGACACATTTAATTGCAAAGGAGATGACTTAATAGAGATGGGAGTGGTGGGGTTTGAGTTCCACTCCTGAACTTCTTCTAATTTTCAGGTTCTAATCAGTTGTATCCCTACAACATGGAGGGCAGAAACGGGTAGGAAATGATCCAGTCTCTAATTATTTGATCCTGCATCCTAATTTAGAAAAAAAATCAGTTTCTCTAGGTAACATATTTCTACACACATACACTCCAAGGATATTCTATATAATATTATGGGACTTTCACAAATGCCCTTACTTGCTGGTAGGTAGGGACTTCAAACTACCATCTGAAAACCAATTGTACAGAATCCTAGCTGGTCAGACACGAGACAACTTGAGGCATAAAGAAACTACAGGGTCTTGTGAGGCAGTTAGGCCTTGTGCACACATGGAAACTGGCACACCTGCCGGGAGGGAGCATGCTGTTCACTGCACTGCACCTGACAGCTCATTCCATATCAATTACCTTTGCCTATGAAGGAATTGAAAGGATGACATAACCAAAGTAGATATTGGCAACATACAACTATCCAGCCAGACACTGGTGCTGACATAACTAAAGTGGATATTTTTAATGTACATTTTTCTGACCAAGCTCTCGTCTAGGTCACAATTTAAGTGGATCTGAAAAAGTATAGACCAACTAGGCGTTGACTTAATTTAGCTCTCTTCCTAAATTGCAATCTCGCAAACCAAAAGAAAAAAAGACCTCATATTTTCTTACATCACACAAAAGCAGCGCTGCATGTCTCTACTGTTGACCTGGTGGTGAAGGTCATCATTCAAATGACTTGGAAGTGCGGCGAGTGTGTTGGCCGTGTTGCAGACCCTTGAGCCGACCTGTGTGTCAGAGTCTTTTTTCAGTGCTCACTGTGTGGAGGAGGACCTTGCCTTATTTCAGCCCGGCTTGCAGCGGAGCGCAGCGGAGTGCGGCAAGTGTGTTGGTTGTGTTGCAGACTATTGAGCCGACCTGTCAGAGTCATTTTTCAGTGCTCACTGTGTGAAGGAGGACCTGGCCTTGTTTCACCCCGGCTTGCAGCGGAGCGCAGCCGAGTGTGGTGAGTATGTTGGCCGTTTTGCAGACTCTTGAGCTGACCTATGTGTCAGGGTCTTTTTTCAGTGCTTACCGTGTGGAGGAGGACCTTGCCTTATTTCAGCCCGGCTTTTAGCGGAGCACAGCGTAGTGCAGCAAGTGTGTTGGTTGTGTTGCAGACTCTTGAACCGAGCTGTGTGACAGAGCCTTTTTTCAGTGTTCACTGTGTAGAGGAGGACCTTGCTTTATTTCAGCCCGGCTTGCAGCAGAGCGCAGCACAGTGTGTCGAGTGTGTTGGTCGTGTTGCAGACTCTTGAGCCGACCTGTGTGTCACAGCCTTCTTTCAGTGCTCACTGTGTGGAGGATGGCCTTTCCTTATTTCAGCCCAGCTTGCAGCGGATCACAGCAGAGTGCAGCGTGTAGGTTGGCCCTGTTAGCTTTGCTCCGTGCTCCTGCGATTTTTACCCTAGTGGTTCCCGATGCTCCGGTTGTATGATCTGAGGAGGAACATTTAGAAAATCGATCTCTACCATAATTCCTCTGGCTATAGTAAAAGCAGAAGTGAGCGGAAACACCGGAAGCACCAGAAGCACTGGAACTGGGGTGAGTCCTTCTCCCTATTTCAATACTCATTCCTACAAATTTTAAGGTGCTTTGTGATATTGACTGCCAGGTGATATGATATGGCATTTATAATGCGCCTGTACCCAAGTGTTTCAAGGCGCGACGAGGCAAGGGAGGGGGAACAGAGGGAAGACAGACAACGATCCTACTAGGCCAGGTGTCATTCAGATCACGCAAGTGCATAGGAAGGGGGATGGAAGAGTGCGAGGGGAAGAGGGAGGGGACAGTGCAGTAAAAGGATAATAGAATAAATAACAATAAGTGAAGTATGGCCAGCAGCTGACAAGTGCAAGGGTAAAGGGTAAGTGCAGGCATCAAGTGTCAAGTGCTGGTAAGGGACTGTAGGGATACAGAATAAACAGTCCCCAAGTGCAGGGTTGCAATGAAGGCAGTGCAGGTGTGCAACTGGCGGGGGAGGAGACCTGGGCCCGAGATCAGAGGGTGGCCAGGTAGCCAGTGCAAGGTCAGTTTCAGCCAGGAAATCAGCAGGGGAGAGGAGGAGAGAAAGCAGTAGCAAAGAGAAAGGTTTTGAGGTGCTTCCGGAACCGGAGATGGTTCTACTCAAGTTTCAGGGGGGCAGGAAGGCTTTTCCAGAGGGAGGCCCCCGCCGAAGTAAGAGATCTCCCACCAACTCGTTGCTTGGAGAAGCAACTGACCCGGAGGGAGTTGGAGGCGGAAGAGCGAAGAGCTCGAGAAGGAAGATATTTAGCAAGAGAGAGTTGAAGGTATTGATGTCCAATACCCCAGAAGGCCTTATGGACAATGCAGAGGGTTTTGAACTTAATCCTTGCACCCACTGGAAGCCAGTGCAGAGATTTCAGCCCTGGAGAGATACGATCCCTGGGCTTGAGGCCAAGGACAAGTCTTGCAGTCCTGTTCTGCATGAGTTGCAGAGGGCGGAGGGTGGAAGCAGGTAGATTTAGAAAAAGGCTGTTGCAATAGTCCAGCCTAGAGAGAACCAGCGCTCTGGAGACAGTGAGCTTCTGAGGGAAGGAGAGGAAAGGAAGAATACACCTGAGGAGGTGCAGCTGGTAGTGTGACTTCTTAGAGAAGTCGGAGATGTGAGGAGAGAAGGAGAGTGTCGAGTCGAAGATGACACCAAGGTTTTTTAGGCCTCACAGGTGGGAAGAGAAAGAGGGCCAAGAGAGGCTGGCCAGAGAGTGACAGGAAATGAGGGTGTGGGTGTGCCGATGAGGAGAATCTTACTGGCATTAAGGCAGAGATTGTTGGCCACACCACTCTTGGATGGTGGAAAGACAGTCAGATATGAGAGAGAGAGAAGAGGTGGCTGAGGGTAGCCTGAAAATGAGCTGAGTGTCATACGCATAGCACTGGAAGTTGGGGCAGAGCACGGCAATGCGGTAGGGAAGAAGTGCCAGATATTGGTTGAACAGCCAGGGAGTGAGGTTAGACTCCTGGGGGACACCGCAGGTAGAGATAGAGATAGAGGAGAGGAAGGACCCAAGTTGAACCTGAGAGGGTCGATCAGAGAGAAAAGAAGTCAGCCACGCCAGGGCCTGACTGGTGATCCCCAGGTTATCACGAAGACGGTTGAGCAGGATGGCATGGTTAACCGTGTCGAAGGCAGAGGAGAGATCAAGTAGGATGAGGACACAAGGTGTGTTGGAATCATGGTTGGAGAGCAGGTTTTCACGGATGTTCAAGAGAGCAGTGTCTGTGCTCCTGGCAGCTCTGGAGCCAGACTGAGGATCATGGAGACAACCAACAGATTCAGTGTGAAGATTAAGCTGGGAGATGGCCAGCTTTTCCAAGAGTTTGCCCAGGAAAGGAGTGATGGAGATTGGGCGATAGTTAGCTGGACAGGATGGGTCGGCAGAGGGTTTCTTAAGAAGGGGGTGCACAAAGGAGTGCTTCAGAGGGGAAGGGAAGACTCCAGTGGCGAAAGTATGGTTGCAGAAGTCGGCCAGGGCAGGAGCCAGGGAGTCAATGTGGTCCTTGATGGTTTTGGAGGAACAGGGGTGCACCTGTTTTGACAAGACTTTCATAGATCAGACTTGTCTAGAAACCTTGCCTGGGGAGAACAGGGGAAAGGCTGAGAAGGGGGGAGGAGAGGAGGCCGAAGAAGGGCCAGAGGAAGAGCAGGGAGTAGAAGAAGGAAGGGGAGAGGAGGGGAGAGAGGACAGGATGTCCAGGGTTTTAGAGATGAAATGAGAAGCCAGTGCCGTCCAGAGGGCCTGGGAAGGGACAGGGGAGGTAGAGAATGTGGCAGGATTGGCCAGTTCCTTGCAGATTTTAAAGAGTTCAGCCGAGTTGTTGGATGCTGCAGAGATGCAGGCTTGGATGTGGGCTGTCTTCTTAGTGCGGACAGAGAGCCGGTATTGCCTTTGGAGCAGGCGGCAGGCCAGTTTGTCAGAGGATGAAAATGAAGCACGCCATTTCCTCTCAGCCACCCTGCACTTGCGCTTAAGGGTGGAGAGGTCTGAGTCATACCAGGAGTTGCACTTGGCTATGGGCTTCAGACAGATCCTCATGACAGGGGCAAGAACGTCGAGAGTGTCAGATATAGCAGACTGGAGCATGGAAAGGGCTGTGTCAGGGTGTGAGTCAGCCATAGGGGGGGGGGAGTGGCAGCGAAAGCCTCATCAGACACGCGCTTCATGGGTCGAATGACCGAGAAGGTGGGTGGCAATGATGGAGTCGGCTTGGCCTAAGGGGTAGAGAGGTTGAACTGGGAGGAAAGTAGAAAGTGATCACTCCAGGAGAGAGGAGTGGTGAGAGGGATAGGGAGGGGAAGGTCTGAGGAGATCAGAACATCCAGAGTATGCCCTGCAGAGTGAGTTGGGCCAGAGGGGAGAATAGAGAGTGAGAGAGAGTCGCAGAGGTCACGAAAGAGTCCTGAGGAAGGACAGGCAGCATCCAGGTGGATGTTGAAGTCTCCCAGAAGGAGGAGTTGAGTGGTCGAGACCAGGAGGGAAGAGGAGAGGTCCGCCCACTCAGAGAGGAAGGTGGAGATCTGACCAGGTGGCCGATAGACAGTAGCCACAACAAGGGAGTGGCTAGGAGAGAGAGAGCCTGCAGACGAGCCATTCAAAGGAGGAGTAGGCCTGCATAGGAATGACAGAGGCAGGAATCAACTCAGGGAAGATAAGGGCTACACCCCCTCCAGAGCGGTTGTGCCTCGGTGCAGAGAGGATCTTGTAACCGTCAGGGAGGAGAGTGTCACAGCTTTTGACAGAGCTGTCTGTGAACCATGTCTCGGTGAGACCAAGGACATCAAGGTCGAGTTCCTCAAGAAGGCGGCAGATGTCAGAGGAGTGTTTGACAGCTGAGCGAGAGTTAAGAGTGGCAATAAGGAGAAGGTTGCCGTCCTTGAAAGACTTCCGAGGTACACCCTGCAAAGGTGTAGAAAAAGCCCGAGGGGGGGCAGAAAGGGAAGGAGGAGAGGGCAGGGTAGCCAAGGAGGAGGCAGTAGGGGGGAGCCGAGGAGGCCGTGGAGGGGATAGAGGGGACAGCAGGAGAAGAGAGGAAATTGATGAGGCGCCGGAAGCGTCTATCGAAGAGGAGGAGGTTGGCCTGGGGGCCTTGGACCATGATGGTGCCATTCACATAAACATTAATGATGACCTTAGAGCAGTGGACAGAGGCCAGGAGGGCCTCCCACCAGGTGCCACCATTAATGGGAGAAGAAGAGAAAGGAGAGAGCACAGAGACCATATGTAGGGTCCATAGGTTGTGAGAGGGAACGACAAAGAGGATGTCGGTAACAGTTTGCCTGGAGGAGGCACTGGTATAGGTGTCAGCGATAGGGAGGCCTGGGTCGGAGACCAGGATGTCCTTTTTAACCTCTTCCTTCGAGATTTAGTGAGGATAGCAGGATAGTCGATAGAGAAGCAATTAGAGAAAATAGGAGAGACAGAGAGGACCATAGAGTAGGTAGGGAGGGGAGAGAAGAGGAAAGGGAGGGAGAGGAGAGAAGAGGAAGGGGGAGGGAAGGGGAGAACACTGGGGAAGGACACAAGGCAGGGTACAAGCAGACGAGGCGGAGATGCGGCACAAGTTGAACAATTGGACAGGACGAAAGACACTCAGATTTAAAAGACTACCACAATGCAGTTCAGACTGGAAAGCAGGCCTAAGTCTGAGAGTCCTGGAGTGGGAAAAAGGCCTAGGTTTCACAGTGCAATTTTAATTACTTTCACAATGCAATTCAGACAGGAAAAACACGCCTAAATCTGAGAGTCCTGGATAGTGGGAAAAAGGCCTAGGTTTCACAGTGCAATTTTAACTATTTTCACAATGCAATTCAGACAGGAAAAACACGCCTAAGTCTGAGAATCCTGGATAGTGGGAAAAAGGCCTAGGTTTCACAGTGCAATTTTAACTACTTTCACAATGTAATTCAGACAGGAAAAACACCCCTAAGTCTGAGAGTCCTGGATAGTGGGAAAAAGGCCTAGGTTTCACAGTGCAATTTTAACTACTTTCACAATGCAAGTCAGACAGTAAAAATATGCCTAAGTCTGAGAGTATGCTAGATGGTCAGGTTTGAAGGGTAGGGTGCAGTTCTAAGCCTAAGCTGGGCCAGACTTACCTGCAATATTCGCGGATGGGTGACAGCTGGCAACTGGCTTCCCCTGCGGACACCTGCAGACACTTGATGGAGCCGCCTCATTTGGAGCCATCCTTTGCATAGGGGTCCTTCGCTGCAGGGGCTGCCGTGCAGAGGGTTGCCCTGGGGGGGATCAGTGAAGACCAACAAGTGGCCAATCAGAGCGGGAGGAGGGAGGAAGCAGGAAGTGGGTAGCGGGAGGAACGGGGAAAGAAGCAGGCAGGGCACAGGGCTCACCAGGACACAAAAGTTGAAATCAAGGCCCAGGAGTGCCAAGCTAACAAAGAGGCAGGCAAGGAGTGCGCCCACTGTAGCACTAGCAGAGCACGGCCGAAACGGACAATCAGAGCGGGAGGCGGGGAGGGAGGCGGGAGGAGGGAGGAAGCAGGAAGAGGGAAGCGGGAGGAACGGGGAAAGAAGCAGGCAGGGCATGGGGCTCACCAGGCCACAAAAGTTGAAATGAAGGCCCAGGAGGGTCTTCAGGGGCCAACACTCAACTGCCTCGTCAGGCTAACAAAGAGGCGAGCAGGGAGTGCGCCCACCGTAGCACTAGCAGAGCATGGCCCAAGTGCCAATCAGAGCTGGGAGGGAGGTGGGAGGAGGGAGGAAGCAGGAAGAGGGCAGCAGGAAGAACGGGGAAAGAAGCAGGCGGGGCACAGGGCTCACCAGACCACAAAAGTTGAAATCAAGGCCCAGGAGGGTCTTCAGGGGCCAACACTCACCTTACTCACCAGGCTAACAAAGCGGCGAGCAGGGAGTACACCCACTGTAGCACTAGCAGAGCACGGCCCAAGCGGCCAATCAGAGCGGGAGGCAGGCGGGAGGAGGGAGGAAGCAGGAAGAGGGAAGCGGGAGGAACAGGGAAAGAAGCAGGCAGGGCACAGGGTTTACCAGGCCACAAAAGTTGAAATCAAGGCCCAGGAGGATCTTCAGGGGCCAACACTCACCTGCCTCGCCAGGCTAACAAAGAGGCGAGCAGGGAGTGCGCCCACCGTAGCACTAGCAGAGCATGGCCCAAGCGGCCAATCAGAGCAGGAGGTGGGGAGGGAGGCGGGAGGAGGGAGGAAGCAGGAAGAGGGAAGCGGGAGGAACGGGGAAAGAAGCAGGCAGGGCACGGGGCTCACCATGCCACAAAAGTTGAAATCAAGGCCCAGGAGGGTCTTCAGGGGCCAACACTCACCTGCCTCGCCAGGCTAACAAAGAGGCGAGCAGGGAGTGCGCCCACCATAGCACTAACAGAGCACAGCCCAAGTGGCCAATCAGAGCGGGAGGCGGGAGGAGGGAGGAAGCAGGAAGAGGGAAGCGGGAGGAACGGGGAAAGAAGCAGACAGGGCACAGGGCTCACCAGGCCACAAAAGTTGAAATCAAGGCCCAGGATGGTCTTCAGTGGCCAACACTCACCTGCCTGGCCAGGCTAACAAAGACCATAGAGAGCCGGAAAACACTCAAAGCACTTGAACATTCAGGAGCTTGCACCGGCCGCAATGTGTGACTTTCTATCTTCTTATTAGGGCTAATTGCCTGTTTAAATTGGCCTGTTAACTTCAGGAACACTGGAACACTTCTGATCACATTATACTCCGGGGAGGCATCGAGTATCAGTGACAACTCTGTCTACCTCTGGTGGTTTGGAGAAAGGATAAGAGGAAAGATAAGTGAGACAAAAAGGAAAGCATAATCATTATGTATAATCTGAGAAGCTCGATTTTCAGGGACGATTTGAGAGCAACAGAAGCAGAGGTCATTCAAGAAGGCCTGGATGTAAAAATCCTAGGCCTCTTGCCGCTAACACTGGAAAGCCCTACATATGCCCCCAGGCAGAAGAGCTAATACTTAATGCTCAGAATAAACTCTTCGAAGACTGCTTGTTTGATGGGTGATATCTTCAAACAAAATTTAGAATACACATTATCTACCTCCTCAATGAACAGGTCAATAACTGTTTTGCTTTAGTTTGGCCACACGTGGAGAGCTCACGCCTACGCCCCCCGGCACTTTGCAGTTATTTGATTCAGATAGGCAAATAAATACACATAACACATTGGCTATAATAAGTATATACATGCCTCGTTATGGGCCCTTTATTCAAGTACAATATTTATATATGTATAGATGTAAGAAAGAAAAACAGCCCACAATTAGATATAAAAAGCATAGAAAAGTGACATCACTGTTAAAGTAGTTGCAGAAGACACCTTCATCTCAGCCACATCTACACTGCTTAGTCCCAGAGCAGGTAGGTAAAGAGATCACTCGTCTTAATGGGAATCTGAGGTGGAGCATCCTCGCTCTCAGTGCGACTGCATCACCCGGGGTCCAGATTCCAACTGAACTCTTCAAATATGTTCTTTTATTTTATGGGGCTACTTTCAATCCCCACCCATCATGGATTACCACTGCTCCCGGCAGAAGAGCAGACGACAAGCATGAAGGGCCTAGAGTGGAATATTCCAGTTAGAAGCAGAAAAAACCCAGCTTCCCTGCTTGCTTGTTCCCAGAAACTCTTATCTCTGCACCTGCAGAGCTCTACGTCTCCCTTTCTAGCTTGTCCTTCGGCGTACAATACCATAACTATTCTCCCCAATTAGTTCAACTTACATCAATATGTGACCTTGCCTCGACTGCAGAAATACATGTTTACTTGCTGAGCCCATAAAAACATAGGCTTTCATGACTTTTTCATTGCGGTCATGGAAGTGAGTGTCCAAAATGGCTGTGCATCGGCGCCATGGTTTTTAGCTCATTTTTTGCACACGCACTACACTACACCCCTTCGACAATCAATTTGCCCCTCAGCCTGACATCACTAAACCTATTAATATTCTCTGCCTTTCTCCATGACGTTAGTGGGCAGCGTAGGCAAACGCACCTAATCATCACCTAAGTGACGCAGAACCCGGAAATCAACACACATCATCTCACAACACAGCGTATCACAATTCGGAATATAAAACTGCACTTTAAAAGGAAACAGCAAGACTGTACAATTTGTAAAGTACTTTTATTTCACAATAAATGCTCCGAGAACATCCAGCGATTGCCATATTCAATCAAATTTTTTTTTCTTTGCTCTCGATCCGCAAATGTTTATCGTGAGTTACGCGGTGTTCCTTTTGGGTACACAAGGTGACCATTTAGGGTAAAAGAAGCGCTTTGGTCGCGCAGTAAATTGCAAGGCTCGTGCATCAACTTGGCGCTAGACCACCGTAAAGGATGTTATGTTGCTCCTAATCACTGGCCCCGCGTAAGGGCATATCAGCCCTTGGCGATCGTCCCAAAAAAGAGTCAAATATATCCAGCTATTGACGTGTATCTGCAGCTGCCGGTTGAAAAAGCCATCAGTTGGTATCCCATCAGTTGGTATCTGGAATCGATGACAATCGCAGAATGGCAGGATGTACCTGTTTGGAAAACATAATAGAAATGTGTCTCAGTAGCCGTTCTTTATTACAATTTATCATTTTACTTATTAATTCGGCATCGTGTTAAAACTAACGATTAGCACAGATGTGAAACAATATGAACAGAGAGAAAACAACATGGAAAGTACTCCACAATTTGCTTTGGAGGATAGTGCTATGGAGTATGTTCAGCTCTAAACGGGATGCGGAAGCTGACGCTACAATTCGAGGTGCAGATAGATGGCATTTTAATGAAATATTAGCATTGAACCTGGGGGAACCGAGTGGTGGTCTACATGCATCGCGATGCTGGACTGCCCATGTGCACGTTAGCAAGACCAGTACACACAAAGGTTGTACATGCATTTCATTGCAATATACCACACAGAACAAACAAGTACAATGTAACCCAGCAATAACGATCAGCTAATGATAAGTTGACTCGTTCGGGTATAAAATCGTCGAAAGTCAAACTTACATTATGTTCGGCATTTCCATTCTCTTGCGGTAACGCAGACCGTAACGCAGACTCCGTTCGGATCAACGATTTTTGATAAACTGAACTTACATGTTCTTTAGTCCAGTTTTGGAATGGAGAACCTTATCATATCTTACGTTATTACACCCCTCCTTTAATTCAATCCCTTTCGGAATGGTCCTTTTCTTTCAAGGTCAAAAAACAATTGAACCTGGGGGCGCTGTTGAGCAGCCGTCATGATGGCTGCCTAGCTCGGTAGCTCCGTGTACGGCCGCTTCCTATCCGTATACATCTGCGGTTTGCTACTCTTACATGCCATTATTCCTGCTCCCTTGCCTGGCTGACATCCGGGGCTACGTGTCAGTGTGATTTGAGCGCAAATCGGACCTCCGATGCCGAGATACGGCTTGCTTGGAAGGCCTCTGCGGTGAGCCGGCTTCCGAGGCCGGGAGTCACGTGGCGTCCGCCCCTTCATCCTGCCGGGGCCGCCTCACCATCGTGCTTGGGACGCCCGCCTGCTCCACCATATACGGCGACTGCGGATCTGCCCTCCCGGTGTCAACGCCTAGACCGCCGCCTGTCCGGAACACCTGCGGGCAGCGCTGCCCCTGCACGGGGCCGGCGTCCGGGACCCTGAGCTACTGGCGGTCCCGAACTGCACTGCTGGAAGCCGCTCGGCGGCGGCTCGCCTGCTCCTGCCTCCACCTTCACCTTGGGCCGAGTGTGGGCCCGGCTGCCCACATCCGCGACGCCGTGTTGCTGTTGGCCTGTCCCTCTGCGCCGGGCGGTGGCTCCCGTGGGCCGCCTGGGGACCCGGACACTCGCGGCCTGCATCTCGGGCCGTGCGCCGGCTGGGGAGCCGAGTGGACGCTGGCCGACTGCTGCGCGCCATCTCCACGGGGCTTCACCTCGTCGGCGACGCGGAGTAGCGCCGGCCCAGCTGCCGCACTTACAATCTGGCTGGGTCACTGGCCCCCGCTCGCTCCCGGTGCTCCTGGGGGCCGGTGCTCCTGGGCGGCTCCTGGCGGTTTGCTGTGCCCCGCTGGGTGTGCTGTGGCCGCGGGGCTGATCGGGCTTGTTGGGACTCCGTGGATGCAGGTGAGGAGCGGGGGAATGTTCTGAGTGGGACCGCTGCTGCCTCGATGCCCCTGCTTCCCCCCCCACGCTCCCTCGTGGCCCTGGGCTGAGCTCACCGCGTATTATGCATTGAACTCCTTTTGATCTCTGCCACTGGGACGGATCTCCTCAGCGATCTCTGGCTTGCCCCCCCCCGGGCACTGTCCCCCCCGGCCCCTGGCTCCTGGCACTAACACCTCCTGCCTGCTAACTTACCTTGAGCTGCGCAGCAGTATTAAGACTTTCACCAAGATAGTGCTCACCTCTACTCCCGCGACATGTATCATCTGCGGGCATACCACTCATAGAGGCTATACGTACTTCTAGTGCCCTATCGCGCCATGCCCAATAGATCCAGGAATACTAGTAAGACCGGAGCCATGGACAGATTTGCGAGAGCCGCCCCGAGATCTGGCTCGGCCCATGCATCGGGGGACCGGGCGGACTCACTGCCGACCGCTGAAACACCTCCCACAGACCTACAATCTATGATGGAGTCGATGGCCAGGAATTTTGCTGCCTTCCATGAAAAGCTAGACGATATTAATGCAAACGTAGCGTCTCTCAAAGCTACAATGGACCAGCATGGGTCAAGAATTACAGAGGCCGAAAATAGGGTCAGTACTAATGAGGATAACATAACCACGCTACAGGGCACAGTATCCACTTTGGTCATGGACATGGTCATGGACATGAAGACAGTTAAGGCCAAATGCGACGATTTAGAATCCAGGTCGCGGAGGAACAATGTACGTATTGTTGGAGTTCCGGAAAATGCGCTGAAGGGCCGACTCGAGCTGGCAGTCGAGAGCCTTTTGAAAGACCTCCTGGGCAACCCCGACATGTCCCCCTTCTTCACAGTTGAGAGAGCCCACAGGGCACTATCACCACGCCCTAAGCCTGGAGACTTCCCGAGGCCCATTATTGCAAAGATCCTCAGTTTTAAAGACCGCGACCTGATTCTCCGGCTTGCACGCGAAAAAGGTGAGCTCAGAATGGAATCGCAAGTAATCCGGATTTTCCCTGACTTCTCAGTTGGTGTTCAGCAGGAACGCCGGCAATTTCTCGGTGTTAAGAGGCTGCTCAGAGAGAGGAATATCCCATATGCCATACTGTTCCCAGCGAGATTGAAGTTCACATTCAACAACAAACTCTATTTTTTCACGGTCCCTTCGGAAGCAGTGAAATTCATAGAGGCACATGTTCCTCTTCATCCCCCTGCCGAAGATATCATGAACAATGACTGAAACTGGTTTGGGCCCTGCTCTCTCTAATTGTCCTGTTTACGGGGTATTGGGATGGCTGCTGGCCGCCGACCGCATTAATGGTTCTCCTGTTATGCCATTTATCCGGGTATGCGGCTCCGACAGCTCACATGTCGGTCAGCGTCTCTGATACTTACTGCTAGTTTGATTGCATTATTGAGCTGTTAATCCTGAGTTTTCCTGGCGGTATGGGTGTTCGGCTGCAATGTCCCAGAGCCTGGCAGGTAGGCCCTGCTGATGGTCAGATTCATATACTAGCACTATGATACCACAGTTCACTGCTTGTTTTGTAACGGCCCTTTGGGTCCTAAGCCTGCCAGTGCACGGCAATGGCGCACCCCACTGCGATTGCAATGTTCTTTATACTATTGTTGTGTGTTAGCCCTGGTTGGGCCTTTGGACAGCTCGGGCCAAGTTGGGGATGGCCCAGCCGTTTACAGTTAAGGGCGGGTAATGAGCACACTGCTGCCTATGGGGCAGTAGTGAGGGAGGGGGGTGGGAATGGGGTGTTATTTAAAAAAGGCACACGAGGTTGCACGGCGCACACATTGTCTGGCTATGATTACACTCTCAGCACCACGGTTGGAAACCCATGCTATCGCTGGATTTGGGAGGTACATTAACTGTGCATTGCGGGATTAGTTGTCTGACACTGTAATGACCACTCTCATTATGTCCTGGAACATCAGGGGGTTGAGCAACCACACTAAGGCCCGCAAGATTTTGGCCTATGCTAACAGGCATGCGTGTAGGATATTGTTTTTGCAGGAGACACACTCTGCGGGCCACATGCCGAGGACCATGGCCCCGACGTGGGGCCCCGCTAGATTCTTCACCGCTTATTCCACCCAGGCTAGGGGCGTTCTCACGCTGATTCACAAATCCATTAAGTTTATTTTACATAAAAGCTACATTGACCCGGAGGGACGCTATGTCATACTCCACTGCACTCTGGTAAACAGTGAATATCTGCTTGTTAATACCTACTGCCCTAACGTCGACTCTCCTGAATTCTTTGACACTATCACCTCTATATTGCTGGGTTATGTTGGCATTCAGATAATATGGGGTGGTGACTTGAATCTTATACTGGACACTGTCCTGGATAGAACTGGCACGGCTGTTCGGGCTCTGTCCAGAGCTGCCCGCAAACTGCGAGACCACATCGAGAAGCTCAATGTTTGTGACGTCTGGAGGACACTAAACCCCCAGCAGAGGGAATACACTTATTATTCGTCTGTGCATAACAGTTGGTCCAGAATAGACCTGTTCCTGGTGTCAAGAGATACGATGGGCAGAATTGAGAGCTCCTGAATTCTACCCCGCACACTCTCAGACCACGCTCCAATTACATTGACCGTTGGGCTAGGGATCCCTGTCCCCAAGTTTCCCACCTGGCGCTTTAAATCCGAGGCCCTCCGGGACATTGTGTTCAGGGCTGAGATACTGGCCGATATCGAATCTTTCTTTGTCCATAACTCCCTCCAGGACACCTCGGCTGCGGTTAGATGGGACGCCTTCAAAGTATATATTAGAGGTATGTCTATCTCACGGGAGGCAGGGGTATTAAAATCAATCAGGGCCGCCCTTGGCCGCTCCGAAACCAAACTAAAGCAGTTGGAACTGCGAGGCTCCACTGGGACAGATCCCACCATCCTCGCTCAGATTAGCGACGAGCTCCATCCATACAATGCTCTTGCCACCAGTGAGGTCCGATATTTCAGCCGCCCACAAGCCGCCAGGAAATATGGTGAGGGGGACAGACCTGGGAGAACGTTAGCCACACTCGTGAGGAGGGAGTCTGGCCGTACTCAGATCACCTCAGTCAAAGATAAACAAGGGAACATACTGTGGACTGACCAACAAATCCTAGATATTTTCACCGAATTTTACAGTTCCCTCTATACCCAGCCTGTAGAGCATACCGAGCAACACACCCGCGACCTTCTTGACCAGATTCCCACTACGGAGATCTCCCCTTCCACCCGAGAGCAACTAGATTCCCCAATCACCTTGGACGAGGTAGTATCCGCCATCTCGGACCTGCCCAAAGGTAAGGCACCGGGTCCTGACGGACTCACTGCCGAATTTTATCAAGAGCACATTGCCATACTAGCCCCTAGGCTACTCGAGGTCTGGACCGAATCACTACGGGTCTCGGCTCTTCCCCCCTCCATGCGGGAAGCAGTCATAACGGTCCTGCTCAAACCTGGTAAGCCCGAAGATGAATGTGGATCCTATAGACCTCTCTCTCTCATGAACCTTGACACAAAAGTCTTCGCTAAAGTTATAGCGAATCGATTCCTACCCGTCATGACATATTTAGTTCATGAAGACCAGTCTGGCTTCGTCCCTGGGAGGGCTACCTCCCACAATATCAGGAGATTATTTAACGCTATGTCTCGCATGAACCAGGACGTGCAGGCCGTGGCAGTCACGCTCGATGCCCAGAAGGCCTTCGATATGGTCTCCTGGCGGTACATGTGGCTGGTACTCGAGACAATGGGTGTCGGCCCAAATATGATCAGGTTCATTAGGCTGCTGTACACCTCCCCTGTGGCGCGGGTTCGGGTCAACTCCCTAACCTCTGATCCCTTCACACTTTTTAGAGGCACCCGCCAGGGTTGTCCCTTCTCACCCATCCTATTTTCCCTAGTGATAGAGCCAATGGCAGACTGGGTTCGCGCTCACCACGCTCACAGGGGGATCAGACTGAAAGGTAACCCTGAGATCATCTCCCTGTACGCAGACGATGTCCTACTGTATATTAGAGACCCCACAACTCACCTTGACCCCATCTTGAGGGACATTACTCGTATCGGCGCCCACTCTGGCTTCACAATTAACTATTCCAAGTCCGAGATCTTTCCACTTACTAGTTCGACTAAACAACCCGCTACTGAATTCCCTCTCCGCTGGTCCCCGGATGGTATCAGATATTTGGGCGTCCATATCTCCCTGACGAAACCTGCTTTGCTGGCCGACAACTATACGGCTGTGGCGCAGACCGTTGAGTCTAAACTGTTGCGATGGCGCGTTCTCCCGCTATCTATAGCTGGTCGACTCTCCCTCATTAAAATGATTCTACTCCCCAAGCTCCTTTATGTTTTTACCAACATACCTGTATGGCCCGGGAAGGCCTACTTCACCAAACTTCACTCGCTCTGCGCACAGTTCTTGTGGCACTCCGGTGCGGTCCGCAAGAAGTGGACTGACATGGCACTCCCATACAAGCGAAGGGGTCTCACGGCTCCTAATCTGACCCTATATTGGACTGTGGCCCAAGCCCAACACGCCACGCATTGGTACCCAGGTTCTCAAGAGCGCCCGCATGTCAAGCTGGAGCGGCTAGCAGCCGCTGGTGTCAACATAATGTCCCTCATTCTGCACCGACAGTACACACCCGACTCCCCTATTGATCCACTCAATGCGACCCTCCGTGCCTGGACGCGCCTGCTTTACCCGACGCCTGAGTCCTCTCCATATTACAAATGGCTTCCTGCATGGTCCTTCCCCGGGCTGGAACCCACACATGACACTGCCTTGGTCCGACACTGGAGCTCACTGGGCTATCTGGCTTTATCTGACTTTTACCCTGAGGGCAGGTTTATTGAACCCCAGACGTGGAAACCGGGGCACACTGGTTCCGCAGTCGAAACTCTTCAATACTACAGACTCCGGGCAGCGTTTCGTGCCATGTGGCCCTCATTCCCAGACGAGCCCCCGGATGCCCGAGTGATTGCATACATTGCTAATTCTGGTGGCGCTGGCGGCGTCGTATCCTCTCTGTATAGGATCCTGCAGGACACTACCCCAAATCTGGCTCTTAAGGCACGTGATGAATGGGCAGACGAATTGGGTCTGGAGATTTCCGATGAGGTTTGGGAGGGAATGTGCCTTCACACTCAGAGAGTCTCTCTAAACTTTCGGTATCGTGCCATGCAATACAAGCTGTTAAACAGGCTATATTACACTCCACATCGCACCTCGAGGTTCACCCGTGCCACTGTGCACTCCTGCCCACGTTGCGGGGCCGAAAAAGCTGATCATTTACATATGTTTTGGTCCTGCGATAGATTGTCAGAATTCTGGAAGCGCATCCTAGAAACACTTGCTGCAATAGCAGACACGGTGCTTGACCCTGATCCCTTGGCAGTCCTGTTTGGGGTGTGGGGGGGGGTCTGCACCGGGAGCCTGGCTAAGTTTCTGAATATAGGCTGTATGGTAGCCAAGAAATGTGTACTCCAGGTTTGGAGGAGCTCCTCTCCTCCGGTCTTCCAGACTTGGCTGCGTCTGCTCACCTGGTCACGAAACTGCGAAGAGGAATATCTGACCATGCTCCCGGGCCATTCACGCCCCAAAAACATTTGGGTTGAATTCAATGCGTACCTCAGCAATCAGTGCGATGGAGCGCCCGGGTCGGGCTCGTCCCCTACTCCAGCGGAATTTACTCCTGCACCGTGAACTCATTCTTTCATTTCTCCCATGTGAAGCTTAGTTGATTTGTTGCGACCACTGAGAGTTGTTTGACCTCTGTACCAAGTAATAATGCGACTGTACTGTTCATCTGCTGGATTTATGTGTGTGCCTAATGTATACCACTGGCGCCAAAAATAAAAGTTTAAAAAAAAAAAAACAATTGAACCTTATAACTATGTGTGCGATGTGTGGGCTTCCTCAGCTCGCAAGCAGAAATTCAAAGCTAGTGACCTTCACTCAGAATGAAGATACATTCTTAGTTTGCAACATCTTGTCTCACCGCATCCATGAGAACTGGAATTGTGAAGCACAGACACAGGAGGAAAAATGTGGGGGCTGTCTTTGCTCGCTGTTCGTGGCGCTGCTAAGGGGTAGGGGAAACTTTGCAATAACAGAATGTGCCCTACTCCAAAATTGGAGTCGAGGGTATACAAAATTGTGTCAAAGTGAGTCTTGCAATAGCCCTCCCTCTGCTTATGCCACAGCCTCCTTCCCCATGGCAGTAGATTGGCAAAGGAGGCGCCCACCGCGAGTGCAAGATCAGGATGCCACTTTCACGTATAATGTATGTTGGCCGGGGGCTCAACCGACCCACCCCTTCCTTATATTAGAAACGACCCCCAACACATGCCCCCATGAATATATTGGTCAGAGTGCTTCTATTTCTCACCAAGAACGCACTTTGAATCGCTGTTTTGTTCACAGTCAGTACTTCTTGCGTGCCGAGTATCTTATGTAGCCTAGGTCTCATCCCTTTTGTGGGACAAGCAGTTATTCAGCTATTCGGGCAACTGTATGGTAAGGCAACTGCCGAACCCCAAAGTTTCTTTCACACTGTTATCCATCTGGCCCTCCCACGATCAGTGAAGGTCCCACAGTAGCTCGACGAAACTGTGAACTGTGAAAGCACAGCGTTACATTGTATGGCAATCGTAAAAATGGTACTAGTTGAAAAAAAAAATTGACAAAGAGGATACATTTTAAAAGACAAATTGGATGCTTTATTTGGACACTTCATAAAAACATTGTTGATCAAAAAAACATATGGTAATCATTTGTACATGGATTTGAACTGTTCCACAAGCTCTGCTTTAGGTGGACGGGGCACGTTGGCAATGTTTTGTGGCAATGTATGTGTACTCGGAACAAAATTGCGTGCAATTCCGTGATTATGCATCTCCAAAACATTAATAATAAGATCTTTCACAAAATCTAATTCCATTTCCTCATATACTGGCTTGACCACCCATTTTTTGCTTCTTTTCGTAAAGGCCATAGTGTAGCGAAGCATCCCAAAGTTTTCTGCAGTCCTCGATTGTTCATGGCTACATTCTCGTTATGCGCTAATACCGCTAGTAATGTCCTATATTTCATCCCTTCAATGCCAAAATGCAATCTCTTTGGCCTGTACCATCGGCACATATTGTGGAACACCTCCAAATCTCCCGTTTCAACAGAATTCTGTGAGTCCCTTCAGATCTCTTGATAGAGTTTTATCAAACACAATCTTCTTAAGGGCTTTGTGTGGAGGTGAAGATGGAATCAACCACTTCTTCCGTTCCTGCTCCGGCGACAAAAGGGCATGTTCACATTGGTGGAAATGTTGGTTTTCTGTCCAAGGGTGAACGTTGGAACAGTGGTGCATTAGTGACCGCCATTTTTTTAGTAGAATTTCCACAGACCCATTACAAGTTTTGGAGCTCCACCAAAGATGGTTGCTGAAAGACTGGGACCACTGTGAAATACTTTCAGAACCTTTTTTTGCCCTGCAGCTGGGATTTTTTTATGGATGGATTTGACAACGTGCCATACATCAAATTGATGGCGAATATTTGGAAACTGCTCTCTCTTTGTCTTGGCTATTGAAACGTGTCTGTCCGTGGCTATGAGGTTGATTTGCATTCCCCTCGATTGTAGATCTTCCAGTGATTTTATAAAACCAAGTTTCTCCATGGCCACTGAGGATTTACATTCGGACACCTGCACGACCACTGAACTCACAATTTTTTTACTTTCCATATCCTGAAAGTGGTATGTGCAGTACTTTGCTGAAAATCCGGGGCTGTCACACTGTCCATCGCCAGCTAGCCTGAACCGTTTTTCGGAGAATGTACTTTGAATAGACAATTGTTCAATTTTCCAAGCTTCACTAATGGCAGGGAATAGATATTGACGCTGATATTTGTCGTACTGCGTTTTAGAAATGCAATGGAGTCCCACAAATCGACAGAAACTGGACAACTTAATGAAACTAGAGCCACTGAAAAGTAAAGCTGCTGCACACAATAGATTGCCAGCTGGCAGTTTCCCCAGCATCGGTTGAGCGGACCATGACATTTTTTCATGGAACATTTCACAGGTGCCATGTATTTTGAGGTTACTGCCTTGTGATAGATGAGTCACATTCACCAATGGCTTCCCACATACTCCCCCTCTCACTGAATGCACACATTTCAGCATCTTTATAATCTCCATCAAGCTGCTGTCGAATACTATTTATTTGGCCTCCGTTATTATACTGTCATCCTGCATTAATGTTGTTTCTGACTGAACTTTAGTTGACATATCAGCCAAACGGGACATACTGTAGATGAGATCTTTGTCTAGTTCCTCGGTCAATTGTATTGATGCTTCAGTCTCTGTCATTTCAGCATCTGTTACTTGAAAGTGAATCAGAGAAATTATCAATGTCGATTGATTTTTGGGTGGCCCTTTTTTGGCGGGTGTCAATTGTCGGGGGGGAAATTCTGCCGGGGTCGGCCGGGCCGTCCGCAGACCTCCTGGCAGGGAGGCCCCAACTCCTCCCGTATATCCCAGACGAGATAGAGTATGAGACACACACAAGGAGCAAGGTGACTCTGCTGTTTATTTAGACAAAACGGCAGGGATGGGTCAAGGAGCGTACGCGTTCGTCCTGACACACACACAATCGTGGGGCTCGCAGGCCCTTTTTACTGCATTATGACGCGCTACTTGCGTCACTTCAGAAAGTTAACAAAAAACCTATCGCCACTCTTAATTGGTTGCTCGAGTGGTAGGGTTAGTATAGTACACATATAGAGAATGATATTAGTGGACAAGGTGTAGTCAGGTGGTATATCTGGGTTGTCCCTACAATTAGATACATAAGAATTGTTACATGAAGACTCCTGAGGATTGGCTAGTATTACTGACGTCTGAGATAAGAGCCCCATGTTCTGATTGGTGCATCCGTGAGCTTCCCAGCCTGGGACCACCGTTGTTCCCAGCTCTCGGTGTACCTGTGTTTGCAACAATGTTTCAATATGGGTACGTGCAGACAATATGAGGATTTATTCATAGGTGGAAGGCTGACCGCTCCCACTGTAGCAGATGTCCATTGAGCCTTTCAAGTGTATCGGCCTGTGTCTCGTAGTGAGGGACCCAGACGCCTTTTCTCTCCTGGGTTTTGGCATCTCGTCAGGTTCGGCTTGGTCACGTGGGGAGGGACCGTGAAAGAGGCAGAATTCTGCACAATTAATATTGTTTTTTCTACTGCGCGTCTGGTTTAATTTGTCGGCGTGCCTTTATCGTTGAGGCGCGGAGTGCGAGGTTGCAACATCGTGCCTTTGATGATTTGTTCTTGGATGTGGGTTTGCAACATTGCGACCTTGGCTGGTTGCTCCACCGGGTTCTTTCTGCAGGATCAGCAACCTGACTCTTGCTTTGTTAATGTCCACGGGAGCTCTTGTTTGAGGCCTACTCGGGCCTGGTGCTTAAGTAGTCTGTTTGGTGCATAGGTGCTTTTAGGTTATAATAGCATATATTTCCATGACCAGTATCGTGTTTCCATTATACCTCTCATGGTGGTAACGGGTTTCAAGAGAAGCGTGAGCAAGCGTTATAGATGAGTTCATGATGCGTCTTGCGTTTCTGCGTTCTGAAAGCCTATGTAAAAATAATAAAGATGCACGTCCGTGAATATGCCTGTCGCCTACGTCAGAGCACTGAGTATGTTCTTCGTGTAGATTGGTGTGGAAATGTTAAGTGTGTATATTTGTACAGATGTGCTTCCCGTTGTCTAGGTCGTCATGGCATCTCTAACGACGTGTGGTTTTTAGTCTAGCTGATCCGAGCCGCAGGTGTTGGCATGGCCAGTGCGGGCTGCTGGGCAGGCAGGTGGACACATCCGTATGTTCCTGTACCAGGGTACCTGGTCATCTGGTAAATGGACAAACTCTTCTCGCGGCGGGTGTCTGGGCCGTGACCCTCTAGGCCAAGCGCGAGAGGTGAAGGACGGGAGCCTGGTCTTCCATTCTCCCACTTCAGTCCCCCCTCTGGTCGACTTGTCGACCACAAACATATCCTTCTCGTTATCTCCTCTTACCCTCCATATCTTAGTTATCCCTCCGTGATGTCCATAATGGTTTACATGATCTTCAAATGACCAATACATGTATTCACATGTTCCTCCAGGAGTACAGTATACCCATCTTCCTATGTAGCTCCTGGGGTTCCTTGGGTTCTCGATCTTCACTGATGGTGGGTCTAGATGATTGGTGATGATTTGGGTGCGCAACTTCTCCCTTTCTTGTATTATCACACCTGTATGCTGGCCGTCATCTGCTGGCATTAAGGGGTGCATTCCCACCATTTCCAGCAACTCGTCAGTCGTGCGTGCCTTCCGGGCCTTCCAAAATCTAATTATGATCAGGGTAGCTCCAGCCAAAATAGTACACCCCACTATTATTTTCAGTCCATCTGACAGCCAAGATGGCATCCATGACCATAATAGTGAAAACCAGCTCTTATCCTTGTCTACACCGTTACTTTCGTCCATCATTTTGGAGTGCATCTGGGCCAATTGTGAAACTGCTTCTGTCAGTGTACCATTGTCAGCATCGTTGGCAGGTATGAACGTGCAGCAAGATTGTCCTATCTTTGCACAAACTCCTCCTTCCATTGCTGTGAGAAGGTCCAATACATATCTGTTCTGGAGTGCTACCATCCTTACAGCTCGCAGTTCCTCTTTAATTGCGTTGAACCCATTTACTGTTGAATTGATGGTCATCATTAGTTCCCATCTGGTTATTTGGAGCCATTTTGCGTTTGCGTATGCCTGCAGTCCCGGATGTATTATTGAGGAGAAGAACATCGCTGCTCTGCTGAATAGTCTGTGTTCTGGCGGTATTGATGTTAGTTCCGTTTCCGACCTTCCCCACAGGTAATTTCCTGTCAGTGGCTCTCCTTGTCTTTTTCTCCTATTTAGGATAGTATCATTGCTGTTGGTCCTGTTCTCTTGCTCCTTCTGAAGTGGTGCAGATCTCTTTCTTCTCCTATCCCCTTCATCCATTTTAGGAAATTTCGCCACATCGACATGCTTCTTAGGTACCACTAGTGATGGTACATTGACGTGTACCATTGTGCACACACCATTCCACAGGGGAGGCAGTGTATGATATGCCTTTTCTCCGCAGGCCCAATAATGGTCCATTATTACTGCTGTTCCCGCTCCCCCCTCAGGTAACTCCATCACGCTTGCACAATTGGTGTTATATCCTACGTCCACCTCTCCTTTATGCTGGTAGCATACTTTGGGCGCAGTCAATGGTAGTATAGTTATTGGGTCTTCATCTTCTACCCACGTGAGCATTGGTACATACTTGATCCACGTCGTCCAACATCGATGATTGTGTGTCTCGATAGTTGAGATAGTTTCTTTTGTTACCATGTTGCTGCCAATCACTCCTATCTCCCAGCTGTTGCCCAGATACACCTTTCCTGTTATCGTCAGTAGCGGCCTCTCCCAGCATCCTTGTTTAACCGGAACTTCAGTGGCGTACCAATCACATGGTAGATACTGCAGTGTTACCTTCTTTGTTTCTCCTTTTGCAGGGCCACTTGTTATGTACCTGAATGCTTCAGCATGTAAACTGGTCTTGTGATAACTCAGATAGGTCTTGAGGAAGTTGTTTTCATATGGGTATGAGTCTCGTGTTTTCCATGTCATGTGCACTACTGTTCCTTGAAATCTTCCTTTCGTTTGGAACAGGGCCAAATATATTATGCACTGTGCTGTTTTTTCATCTATTTCTTTGGCAACAAATGTTCGTGAAGCGCTCATGGCGTATGGTATTAATGAGCAAACGTAACAGCTGTCCTCGGTTGTCTGCTTACCAATGCGGGTCATGTGCTGGTACCATATGTTGTTTGTGACGTGTGCTGAATCTTGTACATAATTACCAATACCTTTATTGTCTGAGTATGTGCTGCGTTTAACTCTATTTTGCTTGGGTGCAATGTTACTATTACCACCTGACGTAACACCTGTTGCAGCAGGGAACGGGGGTATATTAGGTTTGGGTGCAGCAATAAAATCGATAGCATAGCTGTACTGCCAGACAGAGGCAGCCAAGAACCCGGTGATCATAAAAATCCCTATTATTTTTATTACATATGCTAATCTCACCGGCATTTTGCTCTTACCTTGCTGCAGTCCTGGCAGCGTATTCTTGCGACGTTAAAGTTGCCCGCCTAAAAATTCTCAAAAGTGCTTGTTATTAAATGTTAGTTTTGTTTCCTTTAAGCTCTCCCTATCAAGTAGTCATTCAGTGCCCAGGCGAAGAGCTGCTCCCACGCTACTCTAAGTGATCGGTCTCTTAGGACCGGCAAGTATGGGCGGAGGTGGGGCATGTAATATTCTATGGCCAGGAGGAAGGCTGTGTAGTAGACACGTACCCTTCTCCTTTTTAGGTATGTTGGCCTTTTTATTTCGTATACAAATTGGTGTGACAATTCTTCTGGGTAGTTATCGTCTGGGAGTACCATCTACGCCTGTACACTGAACTTGTTAATTAGCTTTTTCTTAACAATACAATATTACGCAGTTCCTGTATGTGCGAGAGAAAAAAGAGAACATTCACGTGTTTACATGTGTATTGGTGCAAGCAATGTCCTTCAGTTTTAGTTACAACTGTACTTAGCAGTCAATGGGGGGGGTTTGCGCTCATATGGCGGAAGTATTTTTACTCTTTGAGCGTGTGACCATGGGGTGGGCAGTATGGGGATCACCCCCTTCTTTGTCAGTTATCGTCTCCGAGGGAACAATTGGGTCGTTGTCTGTGGTGGAACTTTCTTCCGCTGTCGGGGATGTTGTTGCTGTTCTTCCAATGGACCTGTCGTTGGCGCTGGGGCGGGTCTGCAGTTTGTAGATCTTTACGTCATGTAGGTGGTTCCAGGCACGCTTATCCTTTAGTTTTACTGCTCTTGTTGATACGTCCTCTACCAGATGGGGGCCAGTGAACCTCTTCTCGTTCCACTTTCTATTGAAATTGCGAAGTAGCACGTGGTCACCTTTGGCAAGTTTGCACAAGTTCTCCTTTCCCAATTCTGTACTTGCGCCTTTTTCTTGATTGCTGGTAGACCCGCCCCGTGTGCGCTCGAGCTGTTGAGACACAAACACGACACTAGTAATCAAAGAAGACACATATTGATACATTTCATCACCTAACACACTCGCTGAACTTTCGTGGTCGGTGAATGCCCTTGACGTTGGGGTTAGGGGAAGGCGCATTTGACGTCCAGTAACCACTTCGTGAGGGGTGAGGTGGTGGTCGGACCCTGGCCTATTTCTAAGTTCAAATAAAGCTAACGGAAGGCAATACAACCAACTTTTCTTTGTTGTTTGTTGTATTTTTGCAATTGCCTCCTTCAATAAGCCATTCAGGCGTTCACATACGCCATTAGCCTGTGGGTGGTATGCACATGCAAATTTGTGTTTAATGTTCAGCAGGGATGTGATATGTTGGAACATTTCGTTTGCGAAATGTGGGCCGTTGTCTGATCTTAATACCTCGCACACTCCCCACCTGGGGAAGACCTCCCTTACTATGAATTTGGCTGCTCTAAACGCATCAGGGTGTGAACAGGGCCCTGCTTCAATCCACCTAGAAAATGGGCATACTACTACAATCATATACCTATTACCTTGACATATGTTGATCATATCAACATAGTCAATGTGAAGGTGCCGAAAAGGTCCTTCTGGCCGGGGTATGGTACCTCTTATCACTTTTAGAGTATGACCGGCCGTAAACTGTTGACATGTGAGGCAATTGCTGATAAAATTTGACACATGAGAGTTTAACTCAGGACAAAACCAATCTTCTCTAATTCGTGCTGCGATTATTTCCTTGCCTGTATGGGCAGGGTGATGTAATTGGCTCAGGGCGGTATTTAACAGTGCCAACGGTATTACAACTTTCCCCGTGCCACCCTGGCGCCATAGTGCGTCGGTTGGGGACATTGTACATCCTCTTTTTACCCATACTTCTTTTTCGGCCATTGGTGCAGCCGCTTGTAGTTCCATAATCTGTGTGGCTGGGAGATGGGTGTACCCTTCTTTTATTAACATCTCCCTAGCTATTCCCCTCCCTCTCCCTCTCTGTGAGTCTGTGGGGTTCCATATCTCACCAAAGTATGCAGCATATTTCGCATGTGCGTCTGCTGCTGCATTCCCTTTTGAGACATGGTCTTCACCATTGGTGTGTGCGGTGCATTTTACTAGGGCTAGCTCTTGGGGGTCGTTTATTACTTCAATTAATTCAGCCAACAAGAGGGCATGTTGCACTGGAGTGCCATCAGCTCTCCTAAACCCTCTTCTTCTCCATTTTGATAACCCTGAGTGGACAGTGGATGTAACATATGCACTGTCGGAATATATGGTTACTCTTTTATTAAAACTTTCCTTTAATGCCAATATTAGTGCAACCAGTTCCGCGGCTTGAGCAGAGTAGTGCTGTGGTAATTGTACACACTTCATAGCCACACACACCGGCGCCTCCATCATTTTTACTACTGCTGCCCCAGTCCTTCGTATCCCATCTCCTTGATCAATAGTTGATGACCCATCAATAAACAAAAGCTCACCTCCCTCTAGTGCGTTTTCTTCAACTTTTCTAGTACATGAGTACATTTTAGTTATTTGGGTGCAGTCGTGGGCGTAATCTCCCTCTTCAATTACTTCTGCTAGGAACCTTGCAGGGTTAACCGTGCTACATCTAACAATTGCTAGTTCCGCTTTAGACAAAATAATCTCATAACCTGATGCCCTCTGTGTCGTTAGTGTGGACTTAGGTTTATTCAATATCGCAAATAGTGCATGTTCCACAAACAGTGTAGTTGGACACCCCATAGTTATTGCTGATGCTTTTTCTACTGCAAAAGCAGCTGCAGCAAGACCTTGTTCACAAGGGAAGTGGCCTAACATCACAGGGTCTAAGTGTCCGCTGTAAAATGCTACTGGTTTATATCCCATGCTCGTTTTTTGTGCCAATACTGCTTTCATCACTGCTGAGTCGCAATGTGAAAATATAAAAAAGCGTCGCTCATAGTCTGGGGATGCCAGTACTGGAGCAGTTGATATCGCGTCTTTCAATTCGTCAAATGCCTCCCTCATTTCCATAGTCCATCCCAACTTTTTCTCCCCTTTATTTGCTTCCTTCAAACCCTCAAGCAGGGGTCCTATGTATGAGCTGTAATCAAATACCCATGCTCTACAGTAGTTGCACAGCCCCAGAAATTGCTGCAGTTCTCTCACAGTCTGTGGCACGGGAGTGCTTGAGATGGCCTGTGCTCTTTGTGGTGCAATCCTTCTTCCATGTTGGGATATCAGTTGGCCAATGTAAAGTACCTGTTCCTGACAGTATTGTATCTTTTCCATGTCTACCTTGTACCCCTTTTCAGCCAATATTGTCAACATCTTTAAGGAGTCCTCTCTACATTTACTTTCGTTTGTACTGCAAATTATTATGTCATCCACATATTGTAACACTGTGCTTTCCATCTCAACGTTACCCAAATCCATCTGTATTACTCTATTGAAAATCGAGGGTGATTCACAATACCCCTGTGGTAATCTGGTATGTTTCCACTTTGTATTTCGGTAAGTGAAGCTTGTCAAATCTTGTGAGTCTGGGTGTAATGGTATTGAGAAAAAAGCATTTTTAAGGTCAATCACTGTAAATCGTGATGCTTCTGCTGGAATGCCACACAATATTGTGGCCGGGTTTGCTGTTACTGGATACTCTGCTTCTACTATGTTGTTCAAGGGTCTGAGGTCCTGTATGAAGCGCCAAGACCCCCCTTTAGCCTTGCGCACCGGGTACACAGCTGTGTTACATGGTGATTCTGAGGGGACCAATATGCCATTGTTTATAAGGGCCGTTATGGTTTCATATATGCCTTCATCTGCCTCTTTTGACAATGGGTACTGTTTCACTCTTGGTAGTATGGCACCTTTTTTCAGTTTTATCCTTACACCCCCTATGCTTTTTATGCATCCCACGTCATAAGGGCTAATAGTCCATAATGATTTGGGCACCTTTGACATATCCTCCTTAAGAAATGGGACTGGGGTGCCTGCGGGTGCCTCAAGTGCCATTGCAATTTTCTGTGCTACTTGTTTGTGAGCCACTCTTAGCCATATTTCTACACTCATCATGAACACCATTTCATCTTCTTCCTTTTCTTCTGAGAACAGCTCTTCATCTGACACCTGGGTCAGCCTACATCCTTCTGCTAGTGCTATCACCGCCCTCCATGCTCTCCCTTCTTTATCTTGGGCGTGCACAGCAACATAATCAGCTGTTGCAATAATGCTCTCAATGTCTATTACAAACACCTTCCCTTCCAGTTCATTAACTGGTGTTTCTGGTCGGAACAGATAGGCTGCTGGCCTCCTCCATATTTTCCCTTCTATCCCTGGCATCCATGCAAATGCCATGTCTGTGCCATACTGGAATAGCTCGCCATCTACTGGCTCCGCCCTAATCGCTGTCTGTCCACAGTATGCTTGCAAAATCTGTCGTGCTGCGAGCATGTTAATCCCTGGAGTAGAGCAAATTATGCCATCCTCTGTAAAGGAGATCGTCATATTCAACCTGTTCATTATGTCTCTCCCCAGTATATTTACTGGTGAGGCACTATAATACAAAAGTGGGACTGACAGATCATAATCTCCAATAGATAATGGAACGTTATCAGTAAATGGAACCAACCCCTTAGCCCCAGAAAATCCTTGGGTGTTCATGGCTTCACCTGACATTTTAAATTTACCTTCCCTTATGCAAGACCGGGTTGCCCCGGTGTCAACTAGAAATGATAATTTTTTGTCACCTATCGTTACCTCTATGCGTGGTTCCTCCGCACTATTAGGTGTTACTGACAGGATGGGACACACCAAGGCCGTCTGTGGGCTGGCCTATTGGGGGTACAATGATTGGCCATTCCCTGTGTAAGGGTTGTGTCCCAACACCGTCACCCTACCCAATTGCGTTTGTTGGGGTGGTGGTTGTATTAACGCTACTTGTTGTTGTGGCGGTGGCAGTTGTTGTGTTATTTGTTGTTGTGGCAGTGAATAGGTTTGTGGCTGTTGTGTTGTTTGTTGTTGTGGGTCACTCCCTTTTTGTGACATCTGCTGTTGTTGTATGCCCTGCTATTCTTGTGAGGTCCTAGGTTGTGCTTGTTCATTCCATGCTGGTGTTCCTGGCCTGACCCTACATGTACGTGACATGTGTCCTAATAGTCCGCAGCTCCAACACACGGGTGGTTCCCTGCTTTGCCATGGGAAGCTCCCTGTGTTGTCCTGGTATACGGGTTGCCCTGTGGGGTAGTAATTTCTAAGTCCCCCAGCCTGTTGTTGGGTATTATATCCGTATCCTCTCCCCCTCATAAACCCTCCTCTCCCTCTGTTATAACCATAATACCCAGTTCCTTGCATGGGGTACCCTCCTCCCATGTTTGGTGCGTGTAATTGCAGAGGCGGCACTTGCTGTATTACACCTTGTGGAGGCGCTATTTGGGCGGGATCTTGTGCAGCCACTACTTGCGTTGGGCTTTGGGCCATTGGTGTGGGCGTAGTTATTAGTGCCCCTTCCATTGTGTATTTAGTAAGTTTTTTCTGTACTAGTTTGGCCTCTTCTGTTTTCCTATCCTCTTCCTTTTGTTTCATTTTTCCTTGCCATGTCCTGCAGTGATGTACTATAGTCAGTTGTATTTCTGGCCATGGTTTTGCTTCCATCCCCACTACTTTCTTTAGTTGTTTCTGAACCCCTTCTGGGAGCCCTTGTACTAGTATATGATAAAATATGGCTGGTGTTTTGTCCCATTGCTCTCTAGTTTCCATGCGCCACTTCTCTTGAATATCCTGGATATAATCAACAGGGTCCTCATTTTCACCCATCTTACGGGAAGTAATGGCTCCTATGTCTGATGTGTCTGGGTACTGCACTCTCAGTGCCTGCCATAGCGCATGTCTACAGTTTGCAAATGGTGCCCCATCATGCGATGTGTTCATTATTGTTACCCCATGGAATCCCGCTCTTTTCCAAATATCATCCGCTCTATCCCCTAATATTGATATTAACAGGCCCTTCACATCTCCTACTGCTAGTTTCTGTCCTGCGGTGTGTTTTTCCATTTCATATATCCACTTACCCGCACCTCCACTTAGTGATGGGAGCCTACATTTTATATTTTCTTTATCCGTGTGTTTCCAAGGTACATACTGTGGTCTAACCCCTCCTCTCTCCAACAGTGGCATTAAATTCTGTCTTGTGTCACCCTTTACGCTCCATAATATTGAGTCTTCACACCCCTCCTCTTCCCCCGTTTCCTTTACTACTTCAAATTCTTCCTTACTACCTCTGCTCCTACCTCCCTCTTCTTCCTTTCCCCTTTTTTCGTCATTTCCTGTGTTCAATATGGGTATGTCTATTTGTCTGTCTTGCCTGCGACTAGGGAGGTCCCTAAGCCGACATGCATAAGGTGTAATTTCGTTCATGAAGGGCGCGAGCTTTATTCTGTGCAGTGAGCGTGCGGTGGTTGAACATGTATGGTGTGACGTGGGAGGGCGTGATGGAGATGTGGGCGGCGTGGTTTCATGGGTTTGTGTTTCCCCTATTCTTTTCACTCCCTCCTTACTTCTCTCCAGCTCCTCCCATCTTCTACTCATCCAGGGCGAATCTATGTTTGTCCTAGTGAGGTATAGCTTATCTAAGCTTTCCCTTTCACTCTTTCTTCCATCCTTCTCCACTCCTTCTTCCTCCTCACTGCAAAAGTCATTCATAAATGGCACCCCCCACTCTGCCTTTTTTCCTTTTATTGTTACTGTTTTTAAGTCTATTAAGTCTCTTTCTCCCCTTTCGTTGTTACCAACTGTTCCCCCTAGTACTGATGTTGTTGCTACCTCTCTACTTTTATATACATCTCCCCATCTTTCACTCTCCCTACTCCTCCCTTCTCTTCCCCCTTCACTTCTCTCCTCCATTTCCCTACTATTTTCCTCCCTTTTTCTTTTCAATTCCTCCATTACTTCGTTGCTCATCTGTTCCAATATTCTTTCATCCTCTTTCTTCCTTTCCCATTTCACCCTTTCTCTTTCTACTATACTCTCTATTACCTTCCCCTCTTCATATTTCTTAGCTGTCTCTGATAGTACCCTCCTCCTCCATATTTCCATTTCCTTTTCCTTTTCTTCTTCTTCCTTCTTCTTCTCCCTCAGCACTACTCTTGATACCCTATCTGCTGCTGCTTTTACCCTTTCAGCTTCTCTCTTTTGCTCCTCATTTCGTTCCCTTAATTTTTCCAATTCGTTCTTACCTTCTTTCCTTTTCCTCACTCTCTCTCTTTCCTCCCTCTCAAGTTGTTTGATCAATTCATTCTGCTCATCCCTTAGTTTTGCTAATGTTTCCTCCAAAATCTCTTCCTTCTGCCATAGTAGCTCCTCTCCCCTCATTTCACTCTCTCTGGCACTATCCTCGTCTGTTCTCCTTACCGCCTCCCTTTCTTCTCCAGTTAGTGAACCTCGTAATTTCAATAATATCTGTGCAGCTACCCACTCATCGTTTCCTATCTCTACAGTCTGCTCTTTTCCAATCCTTTCTTCCCCCATTGGTATCTTCCTATGGGCCACATATGGTGGAGGGCTGTATGCCGGGTTCGAGTATCCTTCAGCCGCCCTGAACTGTCCTTCTATTTCTCCTAATTCTCTTAAAGGGTACAACCCTCCTCCCTCTGTTTTCACTCCCGGTGTTATGGGTGTCTCATTGTTCCGTTCCTTTTTTATGTCGCTTGATTTATCAATCTTTTCTCCTCCCTGTCCTCCGTTCCCCGTATTCTTTGTGCTTTCGCACCCCTTTTCCTCATCCGTTCCTTCTTTCTTAATCTCCTTTTCTTCCGGTGTTTCCCCCATAGTGAACATTCCATTTGGTCCTGGTCGGGACCCCTGGAACATCCTCCATAAATTAAACACCTCCACATGGTTTGCCAACTTCTTCCCCTTGTATGTATTGTGCAGATGGTTTAGTAGTGAATGTTGGGCATATGGATCGAAACTACCATTAGGCGGCCATGGTGTTAACATTTTGTTGTCCGTCCCCTGGGTCCACTCTATGCTGTACTTAATTAATTTCTCCCTATGTGGTGGCAGTGTGGTGCATATGTGTTGTAATGGGGTAGTGAGGGTGTTCCCCCACCCTCCCGACCCTCTCCCGTATGACATAGTGGCCCTCCCCTTGTTACCCTTCTCTTTACCAGCAGTTTATAATATACAACCTCGTATTGCTTACCTTGCCCCGCAAGTGTGGGGACTTACGACAATCCCTTGACAGATTATGCAATAATACTAAATATGATGTTATATTATATTCCTTCCCCTACGGCCCCCTGCGGCCGAAGCGCACGCAGCCCCCTGCGGCTGCGTACCCCTTACGACGATCTTATACAGTCGTCCTGTTTCTCCGTTCTCTCCCCCTTTTACACTTGCCGTGGCCGGCGTTCTCCGTGCGCAGCCACGCCCCTTTCCCCTTCTCCTTTTCCGATCCTCTAGTCTATCCGTTATCTCCCTGTCTGCTCCCTTATCATCTTTCTCTTCCTCCCCACTCTCAACCCAAAGTTCCTTATGCACGCGATATCCTATAAAAACCCTATTGGTGACGTCACCGATTTCTTTGAGCTACTGGTATATTCTTGTTATGTTCTTTAAGTTCAAAATACACTTGCAATCTACCCCGCTAACCCTACAGCTGTCTTCCTGTCTCTCCTGGAACAAGGTAATCTCATCAATAATATAACCGGACTGCGCACACTGCGTCGCCTCGCGTGTGATACGCCCCTCAACAGGAGGGCTTAACCAGCCAATTATCTTCCGTTTTGGGCAACTATGTAACTAGCTACCGCCCACAGGGAAACGTCATCTACCTATCGAGTTTCTTGCTCGAACAATAGGAAACCTCATCTACTCATTGATCAATAAATGTCAAGTCGTAGGAAACCACACACACCCACCCTCACACGTAGTCGCAATTTAGGCCATCAGTGTCTTACGAGCGGCTGCACGTGATGTTTTCGTGCCCCGCCCCCCTCTTTCGCGTAACGTTAGCCGACTGTTCTCGCACTCGTTTCGCTACCATTCATTCCATTGGCAACACTCAGTTAAACCTTCGCCGCACATCTGTACAATACCTCCCTCCTCCCTTATTTACTTCCTCCCCCTCCCTCACAATTTCGCATTGCTTGTTGTGCGTGTCATGCTCACCAAGTTCTCTCGATGCAGGGCCGCTCGACTGCGTGCACCCCTCCAAGCGGCTCGCCACCTCCCCTCGTCTGGACCACGTCTGGACACTCGCCGACCGCGGGCGGGATACTTCTCAACCGGCTCCCGAGGGCCAATATCCGGATTGCGCTGTCCGGTCTTCTCGCAGCTCCGCGATGGTCCTGTAGTCCTCAGAAGGGGGCAACGGCAGAGGGGGCCGCGCCGCCGGGCCTCCTCGCAACGGGAGTGCCTGGAAAAACTAAAAATAAAAGTTGATCTTAAACAGATCTCAGCAGTGCCTCCAACTTGTCGGGGGGAAATTCTGCCGGGGTCGGCCGGGCCGTCCGCAGACCTCCTGGCAGGGAGGCCCCAACTCCTCCCGTATATCCCAGACGAGATAGAGTATGAGACACACACAAGGAGCAAGGTGACTCTGCTGTTTATTTAGACAAAACGGCAGGGATGGGTCAAGGAGCGTACGCGTTCGTCCTGACACACACACAATCGTGGGGCTCGCAGGCCCTTTTTACTGCATTATGACGCGCTACTTGCGTCACTTCAGAAAGTTAACAAAAAACCTATCGCCACTCTTAATTGGTTGCTCGAGTGGTAGGGTTAGTATAGTACACATATAGAGAATGATATTAGTGGACAAGGTGTAGTCAGGTGGTATATCTGGGTTGTCCCTACAATTAGATACATAAGAATTGTTACATGAAGACTCCTGAGGATTGGCTAGTATTACTGACGTCTGAGATAAGAGCCCCATGTTCTGATTGGTGCATCCGTGAGCTTCCCAGCCTGGGACCACCGTTGTTCCCAGCTCTCGGTGTACCTGTGTTTGCAACAATGTTTCAATATGGGTACGTGCAGACAATATGAGGATTTATTCATAGGTGGAAGGCTGACCGCTCCCACTGTAGCAGATGTCCATTGAGCCTTTCAAGTGTATCGGCCTGTGTCTCGTAGTGAGGGACCCAGACGCCTTTTCTCTCCTGGGTTTTGGCATCTCGTCAGGTTCGGCTTGGTCACGTGGGGAGGGACCGTGAAAGAGGCAGAATTCTGCACAATTAATATTGTTTTTTCTACTGCGCGTCTGGTTTAATTTGTCGGCGTGCCTTTATCGTTGAGGCGCGGAGTGCGAGGTTGCAACATCGTGCCTTTGATGATTTGTTCTTGGATGTGGGTTTGCAACATTGCGACCTTGGCTGGTTGCTCCACCGGGTTCTTTCTGCAGGATCAGCAACCTGACTCTTGCTTTGTTAATGTCCACGGGAGCTCTTGTTTGAGGCCTACTCGGGCCTGGTGCTTAAGTAGTCTGTTTGGTGCATAGGTGCTTTTAGGTTATAATAGCATATATTTCCATGACCAGTATCGTGTTTCCATTATACCTCTCATGGTGGTAACGGGTTTCAAGAGAAGCGTGAGCAAGCGTTATAGATGAGTTCATGATGCGTCTTGCGTTTCTGCGTTCTGAAAGCCTATGTAAAAATAATAAAGATGCACGTCCGTGAATATGCCTGTCGCCTACGTCAGAGCACTGATTATGTTCTTCGTGTAGATTGGTGTGGAAATGTTAAGTGTGTATATTTGTACAGATGTGCTTCCCGTTGTCTAGGTCGTCATGGCATCTCTAACGACGTGTGGTTTTTAGTCTAGCTGATCCGAGCCGCAGGTGTCGGCATGGCCAGTGCGGGCTGCTGGGCAGGCAGGTGGACACATCCGTATGTTCCTGTACCAGGGTACCTGGTCGTCTGGTAAATGGACAAACTCTTCTCGCGGCGGGTGTCTGGGCCGTGACCCTCTAGGCCAAGCGCGAGAGGTGAAGGACGGGAGCCTGGTCTTCCATTCTCCCACTTCACAATTGTGTCAAGTGGTCTGTGACTAATTCAAAAGCATCTTCAATACATTCAGTTTCATCTTCATCTGGTGGAGCAGTCGCATTGTAGCAATGGTCCAAAAGCACTTTGCAGGCTTCGCCGGTAACATTAAATTCATTGCTGGCCATTAGGCAAATGCATCTCGAGTCTGAACATGCTGCGCCTCAATTAATAGTTGCTCCATGGTGAAATCAGTTTGGCAAGCAGCATGTCTCATTTGTGTCGCTGTCTGTGTCTGCACAGTCCGTACACCATCGGACAACTAGAAGACAGGTTGCAAAAAGATGTTCAATGTAAATCCAATATACAGTATTAGACAATTTACATTAAAAAAGCATTTAATGAAGGCCCCAGCACAAAACACTGTTTAAAAATTGAAATTGTTTATAAATTGCCTTATCTTTTTTGCTTTTCGTTGAAACCTTCTTTACTGTAACATCAGCAACAGCAAGCTGGTCCACCGACTCGGATCCACGTGCCTCCTCTTCTATATCCATATCTTGTATACATCCCTAGAAAAGAGTATCCATTAAAAATAAGTAATTTGTATTAGAAATCAAATTATTCCTTCGCACACATGGCTTACACAGACAAACTCGTACATTGTGTACGTCATTTAGTCAAAATATACATTTGGAATTTCACCTGATTGATGGCTAGTTTACTCGATCAAAGTTGACTGTGCAAAGCACACTCTTTGAAATGTTGCACTCAAGCAATTTGCAAAAACTGCTTGTTTCTAATATTGTCACTGTCTAAAAGTATCAGATCTAGGACCAACTTTCTTTCTTTCTAGGGAACTGTAAGTACGCATACCTCTGGCTCTGGATCAACTACAAAGGATGCTGTTTTGTAGTCGAAGCTTCAGTATCTACCTGTAACACAGTACTTGTATTAGTATGAATGAAAACATTTGAAATTTAACACACACAATGTGACAGAGACAATGGTCATATCTATAAAAAAAAGAATGAAACATTGCATAAACGAATGACACGATATGTAAATATGATGAGATTATCTCAAATTCCATGCATAAAACAATTCCGTAACTGAATAGCTAAGTAAGACTACCTGATACGCGCTCAAAGTGGTTGTTGACTCCAGGCAACACATGGATGCTGAATCTTGCTCCTTCATATTCAGTGCATAGTCATGGAGTTGTAAAGGGAAAATATTATTTGATTTAGAAATGCTAATCTTAAAAATTGGCATGTAAGGAGACAGATTACAAATACATTATGCTTATTTCAAAGCACACTATAGCATAGTTATCTGTGCCCATAAATCAATGTTCTATGAGGCTTCTAAAACCAAGGACAGATGTTTAGCAAAATAGTCTTTATTTAAAAAACAATACAATCTTGTAAATATGAAAAGTATTATAAGGGAAATTTAAACCTATAAGACCAATCCGTCCATTTAGTTACCTGTTCACTACCCCAAGGGCTACAGCTAAATCCAGACCCGTGACTCACCTGAGGCGGCATGTGAACGAATAGAGTCAGAATTGCATTTGGGAGCAATTTTCGAGTCGTTCTGAGTTGATTCTTCTTTGTGTACATGGATGGGTTGCACATATTTGGGGTAAAGTGCAGGCTGCAGATGCAGAATCGATCACCCCTCCTGTCCTGCAAGACTTCTTTGACTCTACTTTCAAGCTCTGCCGGCGCATATAAGCAATATCTGACCCATTCTCTTATTCGATCTATAGTCTTTGGGAATGCATGCATTGTAGTGCCTTCAGATTTCTCATGGGTCTTAGAAGGGCAACCGAAAATCGCATTTGCAGGCATTGTTGGAAATTCTGCAAAAAAAAGGTCAACATTATTTGAAAATTACTTTGGATAAAAACGTGAGAAAGAAGGAATTATACCATAAATTCTTCTATGCAAGGTATGTTTTGGTCACCACAGCAAAACCAGTGTAGCGCGGCCGGCTGTATTATAGGATAACTTTCATAAACAATTCATTGATGTGATGAAAATCAGAACATGTTACTCGTCCATTGAATGTACTATCGTGCATCAAAAGGAAACATGCTTATATTATAGACACGGTCCACGAAGGATGCAATTCGATACAATTGACACTGATGACAATTGATATATCGATAACATAACAAATTAAACTCAAGTCAATGGCAATGAGATGAATGAACATAACACTACCGGGTACGTTCGTTCAAAATAGATAGAAATTTAGAGATCAACGAGATATGATTAGGTGACCTGCCCTTACCTTGACCAACAAACAGTTAGATTCAGGAAGCAGGGCAGTTAGTGGCAGGAGAACAGGTAGCACGATGATGAGCTGACTCACAGTGGTCACAGAAGTTCTCAGGTAGCACGACGACGAGCAGATTTGCAGTGGTCACTGAGTTTCTCACGTAGCATGTTCACGAGTTGACTTGCAGTGCTCAAAGATGTTCTCATGATAAATATCAAGTGGTTTATAAAGAATTAGAAAAGAGGGTATGTATGTGAATGAATGACATGTATATGTCGTGGTCTTATGTGGATTGCAGGGGCGCAGCCTACTTCAGGCGATCCTTCCTGGAGACACTGGGTCTGAGGAGGGCATGTAAACATTGACCCCTGCGCGTAAGATACCTTTGATGTGTACATGGTGTTTGCCACCTTGGCCGTTCCCGCCCCTGCCAGCCCCCTTTGGCAGCGCACATCCACGCGTGCCAACTGCCTTTGATACTGGAGAGGGGATGGACGTGCATGAGGTGTGCAGACAAGGCCCGGAACACTGCTGAATAAAGACACACTTATGTGGATTGCAGGGGCGTGGCCTACTTCAGGGATCTTGCCTGGAGACACAGGGTCTGTGGAGGGCATGTGTACAATGGCCCCTGGGCGTAAGATACCTTTGAAGTGTCCATGGTGTTTGGCACCTTGGCCGTTTGCACCCCTAACAGCACCCCTTGCCAGTGCACATCCACTGGTGCCAACTGCCTTTGATAATGGAGGGGGATGGATGTGCCTGAGGCGTGCAGAGAAGGCCCGGAACACTGCTGAATGGAGACAGACTTATGTGGATTGCAGGGGCGTGGCTTCTTCAGAGGATCCTGCCTGGAGACACGCGGTCTATGGAGGGCATGTGTACAATGGGCCCTGGGCGTAAGATACCTTTGAAGTGTACATGGTGTTTGGCACCTTGGCTGTTCGTGCTCCTGACAGCACCCCTTGGCAGCGCACATCCACTGGTGCCAACTGCCTTTGATAATGGAGGGGGATGGACGTGCCTGAGGCGTGCAGACAAGGCCCGGGAACACTGCTGAATGGAGACACACTTATGTGGATTGCAGGGGCGCGGCCTACTTCAGGGGATCCCACCTGGAGACACAGGGTCTGTGGAGGGCATGTGTACAATGGCCCCTGGACGTAGGATACCTTTGAAGTGTACCTGGTGTTTGGCACCTTGGCCGTTCGCGCACATGACAGCACCCCTCGGCAGCGCACATCCACTGGTGCCAACTGCCTTTGATAATGGAGGGGGATGGATGTGCCTGAGGCATGCAGACAAGGCCCAGAACACTGCTGAATGGAGACACACTTATGTAGATTGCAGGGCCGCGGCCTACTTCAGGGGATCCTGCCTGGAGACACAGGGACTGTGGAGGGCATGTGTACAATGGCCCCTGGGAATAAGACACCTTTGAAATGTACATGGTGTTTGACACATTGGCCATTCGCACCCCTGACAGCACCCCTTGGCAGCGCACATCCACTGGTGCCAACTGCCTTTGATAATGGAGCAGGGATGGATGGCCTGAGGCGTACAGACAAGGCCCCGAACACTGCCGAATGGAGACACACTTGATTCACTGAAAAACTGAAACAACCATTGATAAAAGTTCTGTTGTGCTTTATTTTGTTTCTTAATTTTATGGCACAAATGTACTACACATTGTAAAGTTCAGGTTGCAAAATCCACTGTATTGACCGCTGTCACTGGGGAATGTGTCTCTAACGGCACCAACGACACAAGTGGGTATTCCTCATCGAATGCGGTGTCCAAGCCTCCCATGAAGCCACCATGTGTACCAACTATAGGCCACCAGCCTGTACCACCTGTGAAAGTATTAAACCTTAGTTGCCAATGACAATTCTTGTATCCGATGGCATTGTTGCCAGTACAAATGCTACCTAGACAATGTACAATATTGAATGACTATTATATGACTATTACTAGAGAATTGCAAGACTAAATTGGTTTTACAATTATAAATGGAAGTTACGACAATAAAGGAGACAACCATGAAATAGTAGTGGCCTAAGTGGCCTAAGTGACATCACAACCAGAGTATACTTACTCGTTACTTGGATTCCAAGGGCGAACTGTTGCGTGAAGTTTGTGCATAAGCACCATCATAATCCTCAACACAGACCGTGTGAGGCAGGCTGCCCTGAAGTCTGTGTTATGCTCACCTGATCTCCGCTGGGGTGTTGGGGCGCGGTTGGAGCCCTCCCTGGACCTGGCTCCTGTGGATCAGCTCTCTCCCCCAGCCACTGCGTTATTGAGGAGCCAGGATACTGGTTCTGCTCCTGAGAGAAGATGGGAGATGGTAAAAATGGCGTGGTGACGTCGGGATTCCCCTCAACCCTTTCGTGCCAGAAGGTTGTGAGCAAGAGTTTGCCCATGCAGACTCACCTGTTATGATTGAAAGATGAGCTCTCCGTCCTGCTTTCCTCAGCAGGAGCGCTGTATATGGACCTAGTTGCGTCACTGGTCTGTGGCAAGAAGGTCCAGACTGGCTGCGACCATTCCGTTTTGAAGGTAAGTTTTTGTCACTATGATTACTGTTCGTATTGATTGTGTTAATCTTCCTGCATGATTATTGTCCGTAACCCTATATTGTTCTTGCTCTCTTCCTTAGGTATGAAGATGACCCAGGAACCTGTGACGACAAAGTCTACTCCGGACGAGCTACCACAGGTAAGTGGCCTCTACCTGAAGCTTGCTGCTTAGAGTATGAAAGTCTACAGGCGGCCGGAGATGCAGATCCTTGATGCAGATGCGTCAGAAGAAGATCCCATGTTGATGGAAGTTCGGGACTGGTAAAGATGCCGGGCGGCACCAGCGATGGGACTGCAGATCCAGGTAAGATATGTGCGTGGTTGCAGAAGGGGAAGCGTTAGCAGCGCTTCCAGCGATGGTGCGGCTGACCCAGATAAATGCGTGCGTAGTTGCAGAAGCGAAGCGGTGTCAATGCTTCCAGCGATGGTCCGGCTGACTCAGGTAAGATGTGTGCGTCCCTGCAGAAGTGAAGTGGTGGTGTGGCTGACTTCAAGGTAAGATGCTGGAGGGTTCAGGAGCCTGAGGATACACGTACTGAAACAGGTAAGGTCTTGTGAACGGCGGTAAGCGTTACGCTGCACTAGCAGACTAACGCGAAGCGCCAGCATGCGGGTGGGGCTGGCTTATATAGCCTGGCCCCAGCCACTCCCTTTAGGCCCCACCCAGAGGCCCCACCTTGCCACTCTTCCTGCCTTCTGTACGTGCCTTCCATGCATTGCTAGGGCCCTGCCCTGCCCAGATGCACGTGCCTTCAACAGACTGGGCCTCATTACGACCCAGGCGGTAAGTTACCGCCTGGGTCGTACCTTTACCACCATGGCGTAAACTACGTTTACGCCATGGTGGTTGGCGGACTTACCGCCCCATTCCGAGGTTGGCAGGGCGGTAAGTCCCCAATCCCCATTTACCCTTCCCCATTCCCATTTTTGCCCCATAGGGCATAATGAGAGTGGGGAAGGCGTTAATTACGCCACCGTAAATTACGGTGGCGTAATTAACAACAAGGTCCCTTAGCGCCATGGATTTTAACACCTGCTAAAAGCACTGAGGGAATTACATTTTAAAAGTTGATAAGTGATAACATAACAAAAGCGTTAGTTTATAGTTATTAAACAGGTATGCAGCTTAGGTGGAGTTAGTAAATAATTAAATAGTGGTTAAGGTTGTAGAGGCAGAGTTAAAGGACGTGTGATAATTTAAAGACTTTGAAGATCGCAGTGACTTTTTATCCATCAGTGGAGACAGGAGCGCGGAAGACTCAGTATTCTGTTTGCATCCACGTCCATAAAAACAATTTGTTTGAACAAGAAGTTTAAAGAAAAAAGGTTGAAAAGACAGAGCTAAAAGAGCAACCATTTTTCTGTGCATATCTTTATTTTTTGAAGTAAAGACAGTTTTGTGAACACAGTTTTTCAGCCACTCTAGGGAAAGCTGTGTTACCTTTATTTTGGTGAAGCTTTAATGTTTCCATCCTCTGGGCAGGTTGCAGAGCATTAACAGGTACAAGAGTTATTCAGGAGTTCATTATACCTTGAAGCCAAAGTTAAAGTTGATTTTGTATGTTGACTGCATAATCTTTGCTTCCTTCCTTGCTGCAGATATCCTGTGGGTCTAGAGGTCTGGAAGGAGTCTGTTGTTTGTTGTTTTTTTCCACATCCCCTTTCCCCCCGAGGTGTGGAATATTTAGCTGTGGAAATTATTGGTTGAGTGTTTCACACCTTAGAGGGTCTGTCGGGGTTCAGCAGCTTCCGCAGATCATCAGACAAGACTCAGCCTGACAGCTCATGTCAGTTTCAAAGGAACTTTTATTTGAACAGATGCCTGTGCATTAGAAACATGACTAGGGCTTTGGAAAGGTATACAAAATGGATGCGAGGAAGGACACATTGTAAAGTGACAGCCCAGAAACATTAACCCACGTGTAAAATTGTGCTTTTTACAAACAAGACAATGGGCCTCATTACGAGGTTGGAGGCAGCCTTGCCGGTTTTGCCATACCTGCAAATGGGCAATTACCGGGCTATTCTGGCCCAGTCTGACCCGGTAATTGCCCTTTCGCAGGTGCCGGGCCAGTACATCCCCATTCCCATTTGAGCCCCATAGGGCTCAATGGGAATGGGGAGGGTGGTAACACCGGTACCGTTAATGATGGTACCGGTGCTACCATCATGTTCTGCTCGCAGGTGCTGGTACGGTCACCAGATCAGACCTGGTGGCTGCAAGAGCACCCACGGCCAGAACTCCTATTATGGCGGTACGGTAGCAACGGTGCCGGTAGCGATACCGCCACCTTTGTTGCCTTACCGCCATACTTGTAATGAGGCCGTAATTAGCTCCTAGGTCCCTTTGCGGGTTGGTTTTTTAATGCCTGCAAAAAGCGGGCGTTAAGTACCAACCCGCAAAGGGAACTCGGAATAGGGCGGTAAGGGTTTAACGGCACCGGTCTCGTTACCGGTGACCGTTAACCCTTACCGCCCTACTCGGAATGACCCCCTAAGACTTTTATTTCTGCAACCGGAAAACGCAGTAATGCAAAACTTTAACAGTTCGAATGTAATTTTTGTGCCATTAAAAACAGACATTGGGCCTCATTACGAAGTTGGAGGTAGCCACGGAGCTATTAGCTCCATGGCTGCCGCCAAAACCCTTCCGACTCCTCCCTGGTGAATGGAGCAATTACCGGTCTATTCCAAGGTCGGAGGGACCGGTAATTCCCCATTCACCAGGGCCATCTCCCATTCCCATTTGAGCCCCGATAGGGCTCAATCGGAATGGGGAAGGCGCTAATAACGGTACCGTTATTAGCTCTAGAGTCCCTTTGCGCGTCCCGTCCTTAACTCCTGCAAAAACCAGGCATTAAGGAAGGACCCGCAAAGGGAACTCGTAGTAGGGAGGTAAGGGATTACCGGCACCGGTGCCCTTATCGTGCCGGTAATCCCTTATCTCCCACCTCGTAATGAGGCCCATTGTAGCTTTCCCTAGCATGTTGGGGACACAAACAGCAGGAAAATGTAATTCATGGGAAAAATATACATGGTACAATATACATGGTACAACTTTGGAAATTAATGCAAACATGCTCTATGATAATATGTACACATATATAAAATTGTAGAATTTTAGGTGAAACGGGTCCCACCAGAAATTGCGAAAAGATTATTAGAAGGACTAAACAACATCTTAGAAACTTGGGAATTGGAATGACAGGATCTGAGTAAAATATGGCCTTTGCCTATGTGATTTGCAAAAGCGCCACAACTGTAAAAATTTGCAATTTATGTCATAACTGATTTTGGCTAAAATAACTGTGGGAGGTCCATGCAGACACCATAAAACTGATGTCATGTCCCTGAAGTCTAACCGGCTGACAGGAAGGCAGTGACAGCCTCCCCTGACCAATTCAGTTGTTAGAGGCATGTCCAGCCAAAGTCTTCCCCCATAGTATAATCCTGTGATGTCATCGTCCTTAAAAAAGGTGGAGGCTCAGAGAGACAAAGGACTGATTTCCAGATTCAGCATATCCAGAGATCCAGACATTTCAAACTCACCCTGCAGATTACAGATTTCACTGCCAGGAGAGGGATAGCTGATCCAAACCCTCCTATCCAGGCAGACCACCCTTCAGAATTAAACCCCACAACAATCCCACTAATTCAGGGAGAAAGGGGAAAGGTGGCTGAATCCTCATTGGGATTATCCAGCGCCACCTTCTTGCCCTGCTACCTGCTTTATCCAGCTGATGTGCTGCTGTGCCGTGACCAGGCCCTTACCATGCTGTTCAGATACCCGGTTGGCGGTCCAGAATTCCATATTCAAGTGCTTATTGTGAGTATCACCCCATCTAATAGCAAAGCGTAGGATATCCCATTATGATACCTTGCCCTTTGTTCAAACCCTATAAGTAATCCTGAAAGTACACTAGTAACTGTTTACAATTATCAGAGCCCTCTGTGAATCCTGTTCCTTGATTTCCAAGTTTTAGCCTCCACATCCTTATAGTCCATCGCATAAATCCTTAGTAATATTTGAAATAAACTAATTAATTCCCCCATAAGGAGATGCATGGCGTGAGGGGGGTCAAGACTGCAGCGTGACCTTTCCCACGGGCAGTGTTTCTCCTCTTGATAATCTAGTTGCAAAATATAGTTGTAATAACAATTGTCATTTTCTTTCCAAACCGATTTTCCCTATCAACTGCTTTCACTTTCAAAAACCGAATTTTCTTTCCCGTTGAAAATCTCATACTGTCATTCATTTAGAGTTCCCCTTTCACTTTCTTATTATTCCTGTGATGTCTATCTGTCCTTTAGCATAAAAACCGCATTCCGATTTTGTCTGTTGAACCCGTTTTTCAAGCTGTTTTGACATTTAAACCTGTGAAAATAAGAAAATGCTATTTCTCCACGTGTGATTTGGCTGCACTGTATTTTTCCTTCCCAAGTCGATTTTCTGAACGGTATGCCTGTTGTTAGGACATTGCTTTGTAGTTTGCTAGTTTTCTTACATCTCTGATACTGTTATACTCATTTCTACCTCATCCATTCAACCGCGCATGTAAAATAACCATTTAGTAATTTTACGGGCTGTTTGGCTCAGTTTTCAGGGGAGCTAAGTTATTTCCTCCTATTCAGTGGGGGTAAGTCAGATATTAGTTCCAATTGTTGCATAGTGTACCTGACTCCTTGCTACATCTCCGCATCCATGCAAAGTTTGATTAATAGGGATTTGAGGACGTGTTGCAGAGGAATGATTAACTGTGATACCATTTAAAAATCCACTCAAAAGTTAATTTTGCTTCCTTTCAATTGTGTAGTGTTTATCTTACATGAAAAGGTCTAAGTGCATTGCATCATTTTACGGTGTAATTATCACCCCACTGGTGATTGCTGCCCGATAATAAATTTGTGTGATTTCATTTGGATTTTAAAATAAATAAATATTGTATTACCACCCACCGGCCTGATTCATGGTCCATTGTGGCCTGGGGTATTTGTAAAAGGGGGCGTGAGACGGGTTGGGTGCCATCTCAATCTGAATTCTTTTTAAATAAAGTAAAAGTGTTGTAATTGTGTGCTGCAGCCTAGTCCAGTATCAAGAGTCCTGGTCTGGTGTGTGACGCCCCATTAGAATCCTTAACAATACCCTGGATTGGGTCCTGTCGAAAAACCTCATGATTACACACATGAAGGCTGACAATTGCATTTGGTCTGACCATTTCCTCATCTCTTTTGAGATTGCTTCTCATTTGACAACTGTTCTGCCCAAAGGCCTTCTATATCGTGCCAATCCCCTACCCTCCCTTGAGGAAAGTATCTCTCTCGAAGATCAGCTGTAGACCAAGACTTCGAGACACTGGCTCCTTTAAAACCCTCACACGTTAAAAAACCTAACAATCTAAATGCCCCCTTCACACCAGAGGTCAATGAAGCCAGAACACAAAAGTGCAAGTTAGAACAAGCCTGGCGAAAGTCTCTGACAGAAGCGAATCATAGTGCTTCTAAACTTGCAGCCAAAAATGTTAAATCTCATATTTTTAAAGCCAAAGAAGCTCACTTAAACTCTTGCATCCTAGAAGACAAATCACGGCCAAAGGAGCTGTTTTCTATCTCAAAGAACTCAAAGGAAGCTCTACTCCTTCCCTCGCTCCCGCAGATAACATTTGGTGCCAATGCATCCACAACAGTTTTGTCAACAAGACTTAGAAACTTCAAGAGAACATAAGTGCCCAAGTAGACTTGTTACCTGTCCCTGCCGTTCCCCCCAGTAACATGGCTGATACATCTGCCCCTGATTCATCACTCTTTACCTTTAAAACAGTCTCAATAGAGGAGGTTACTAATGTGATTTTTAATCTTAAACCCACCTCATGCAAAGGTGATATTTTCCCTCCATCTCTTTTCAAAGAGTTTATCTCTACCCTGCGTCCCTCAGTAACCAGATTTATAAATCGCTCCTTACAGGAGTCCAACGTACCAGGAAACATCAACAAGACCATTGTTAAAAAAGGACAACCTGGATCCTGCAAAAGCCAGAAATTACCGACCTATAACAAATGTCCCTTTTATGCTAAAAATATTGGATAAAATAGCGTGCATGCATTATCAGGCATTTGTAGAAAACCATGAGATTTTAGCTGCCCAGCAATCCAACTTTCGGCCGAATCATGGGACTGAGTCGACTTTACTCAACCTGAAATCCCATATTGCTGGTCTTATTTATGAGGGTAATAAAACATTACTTTTATTATTAGATCTAGCCGCCGCATTTGATCTCGTTGATCACCAACTTTTGGCGTATAGGCTATCCACAGTGGGAAAATGCTCCCAATCGGCTACAGCTTGGTTTAGTTCATTATTGGAAAGATGAAGGGTTGTGGATTCGAAAAGGGAATGCTGTGCACTAATGACCACTTCTAAAATATGTGAAAAAGTTACTTGTTATAGTTGAACTAGCCGGCAGCGTGAACTTCAAAACCCCCCAGCTCATCCACCAAGAGCTGGCAAAAAATGAACAATCCAAATTAAGGGTGGTGGGTAGGGCTCACGCGCTCTAATCAACACAATCCATGATCAATTATGAAAATACTATCTGAGTGGACATTTCCACGAATACAAGAACTAGTGTATGAAAAACATAGATTTATTCAATGGTTGATCAGCCGACACGTGTTTCGACCTGCGGGTCGTTCTCAAGGCAAAACGTCCAAATCCTGTTGAAATGCTATCTGTCAACTTCATATGTGGTTCACTCTATTGAGTGGAGTGACTTGGGAATGCAAAGCTTCCCAAGTAGAGAAAATATCAGTAAATGCAGAGTTCTGAGTTCGGTTGCTCTAACTATTGTAAAACCCGTAGATCGGAGTTCCATATAATGGGGACAAATCCAGAAGTATGAATGTCACCAAAGACAACGCCAAATCCAGCAGCTCCATTCTTACTTGCCGTGTCCCTCATGGGGCTTGTCTCCCTCCGCTGTTGTTTAATGTCTACTCAAGACTTTTAGGTGATCTTTTGTAAAGAATGGGCATCTACTTTGCAAATTACGCAGACGATACACAGATCGTCATTAAACTCTCGGGTGTGTATACCGATGATTCCAAGCACATTAATTACGTTTTCACTGAGATCCAAAAATGGATGGCCTTGAATTCTTTGGCACTCAATAATGCAAAAACTGAGCTCCTCATCCTGGGCACCCCACAAGAACACTGAAAAATCTTCGACACTAGCTGTGACAAGTTTCTCATTGCCCAACATTCTATCCCCGTTTCTAAAACTGTCAAGACCTTGGGAGTTTTTTTGACCCACAACTTACATTCAACCGTCAGGTTAGTTACCTCAAAATTCCTGCTGCCGGTAGGCTTTTCCCCGATATTTTTGGGCTAACTCCCGGGGAGGTCATCAGGGAATACCCTACCGACAGGGTGGCATCCTGGGGAGAGAGACCCTATCTACTCCAAAAGAAGGAAAGGAAAGGAAAAAACGAACAGAAGAGTACCAGAAGAAGGAAGAAGAGTCAAGAAGAAGAGTCAGTGGAAGAATCAGGTGAGGAGGAAGAGAGGGAGGAAACAGCAGGACTTGACACTGACACACTCGTCGAGCATGCTGACGTTGTGTTTTGCGCTGGCCTACGCCGTGCAGTGCAAATAAGGAAAAAAATATATGGGAGGAGGTGGCCAGGAAGGTTTCTGCCATGGGAACAACCCTACGCAGTGGGAAGGACTGTCGCAAGAGATGGGATGACCTGCGGCTGCGAGTGAAAAACATCCTGTCCGCCAACCGCAGCCACGGGCAGGCAACAGGTGGTGGACCTGCCTCACCCATGAAGTTGGCACGGTGGGAGGAGACGTGTAGCTCTGTGATGGATATGGAGGCAATCGATGGAGTTGGCCATGCAGAGACGGGAGTCCCATCATCGGACCATGACGGTGAGTGACCCTTTGCGCAATACAGAAGTCACCACACACACCTGATATCCCAAGTACAAAGTTGTTCTCCAAATGGGAAGTAGATGAGAGCAAATACATGGCCCATCAGCCCCACCTAAACACATCCCTAAACCAAACCCCATATCCCAGCCACAAAAACACACAAGGAAACCCAAAGCCACAAACAAAATGATCACACAATTGCACACACAAACAACATATGCATGCACACACACACATCCCTGTTGAGATGCTGGCATAACCACTGTCCAATTAAAATGCATGCTGCATGCCTCTCCACTACCGAATACACACTTGATACACAACCAAACATCACATGCCACACAACCCTGAGCCATGGCTACAGCACGCATAGCCATGACAAACCTGCAGGCCACCCAACAGACACCATGGACATCATGGCAGCACCAGAAGGATGCCAATACAATCCCCCCAATCCTGCAAGCACCATGTGTGCCCCTCAAGCATGCACACAACGATGCACATGACCTATATTGTACCAACATCGATGCACGCAAGATGTAAGTTCTCCCATAACTGATGCCCTGCCTCCCCACAGGCACGGATCCAGACAGCGACACCGAACACGCCACATCAACAGGAAAGACACCTGCACACATGGGCAGGGGTCAGGATGACGCCACAAGGCCATCAACTTCTAGGGCTGCAACGCATAAGAAAGGCACACCTAAATCATACACCAGTGCCCAACAGGGTGCACACCCCCAAGACCAGAAGGAGCAGCCACCTACAACAGTCACTCAGGAGCACCATGCCGGAGACACTTGTGCCATCAAGGCACACTTGCAAAAAGATGCAGCGGCCATAAAGGTCGCACCAATGAGAAAACTGGCCCCCCAGCAGTCACCTCTGGCTGATGATGAACCAACTACAGTGACCAGTGATGTTGAGGGTACGCATTCAACGGCCACATATTCCATGGGCGAGGTAGCAGCCTCAGCACAACATAGCACTGAGGAGGACGATGAGCCTGAAGATGAACACACTGCAGGGCCTAGCATGTTGGGGATGGCCAACACACCCCAAGCATGCAGGACACACCACAGTGCTCTCCTGAACATGTGGCTGGTGGCCACAGCACTGATGAGGAGATGGCTGTACATGGCTTCAGCCCCGTGAGGAGCATATCACCACCTCCCGTACAAACATCGGTAAGCACATGCGTACAAGACATCGAGCAGTGGCTGAGCTGCATGGAGGCGAGACAGCAAGCCATGCATGATATGGTGAAAGAGCACTTGGCCGAAGGGGAGGCCATACACAGGGCTAACAGGGAGAACACACAGACAATCATCTGTGCAGTGAACCGTGTGAGGAGGCGGGTACATGAGGGCATCTTAGCCTTGACCCAGGATGTAGACCGTTTGGCTGGCAACATGGCGCAACAACATCCTGCCCCGGCCAACTCACAACCGCCATCGTCGAGCAGAACACCTGCAAGCTCGACGCAGACAAGCCCTATGCGCAGGTCCCTGCGTAGTGTGCGCCATCCGGAGCTACAAACCCCACCATCCAAAAGGGGGCAACAATAGCCAGGGACACTGGACATGTTATGTGGCAGTCCTGTTGAACTCAATTTGGGCTGAGGGAGTGTGGATGTGGGGGGGTCTTGGGGGCTAGGGGTCATGGGTGTGTGGGGGTGTTGGGGGTGGTGGGCATGGGTGTGTGGGGGTGTTGGGGACTGGGGGGCGTTGGTTTGTGGAGGTGTTGGGGGTGGTCTGTAAAGTAATTCAGGTGGAGGATTAATTAATGTACACAGTACCATTTCATTAATACACTTGTTGTGTGAAAATAATAACCTGACTGGACATTGCTTATTGAGTGTTTGTCAATTTATTGTTCAAAAGTGACCAGTGCCCAGTGGACAGTGTTACACATTACCGGAACCTACTGTAATCCAGTGCATCAAAAATATTGCGCTATCAATGATTGGCGTACAGTACGTTCCTCACGCGCAGCATGATGTGGCTGATGTGCAGCATCTTCTTCATCATCATCATCTTCACCCGGTGGTGTCTGGTCCATGTCAGGTGGCAGAGGTACGTTGCGCAGGAAGCACATGTTGTGCAGCATGGCACATACCAATACAATCTTGCCCACCTTCTCGGGCCCATAAATTAGTGCCCCACCCGACCTGCGTGTATGTGTATGTGAACGATTGCGTGTATGTGAACGATTGTAGTCCTCTTCGTGCCAGTTCAGTGGATGCCTGAAAGGGGTGAGGAGCCACGGCTTCAGGGGGTAGCCAGCATCACCTGCATGGGAGCGAAATTAAGTGTGATTATGAGTATTTATGCCATTTCATGTGTGCACAGCCTGCACATTGTTCATGTTCATATGCACTCAATTTCCCTTGACAGCTATTGCCATCACATCTGTGCAAATATCAGGCCTGTGTACTCCTCGGCAAGCCATGGTGGGGGGCATAGGTGACGTACACAACTTAGGGACCTTGACATGAGATACACCACTCACCCAGATGAAGTGTGAAGGTCCATGATGTACTCACATGTGAGGGGTGTGTGGCAGGGAATGAAACCAAATGCATGTTGAGCACTGTATGATGCATCTGCCTAATGTCCAACATGATACAGGTTGGTTTGACTATCATGCTTTCAAATAATTGATGACGCCATGCACGTGTCCCTCACCACCTTCACCAATGTAACCATGGCACGATGTGATTGGTGGTATGGTCAGCCAGTGTAGGGATACGTTCCTTTCATGATGCAGGGTGTCAACTGGCATGATGGTACTTATGTACTGTGGATTGTTCCCGCACCAATCGCACTCATGTTGGTGATGTTCACTACTTTGCCCTTATCTGCACATAATGGCATGGTATAATGCGGTGTTCCTGTCAGGGTGGGGCAGTGACAGGGGATTCCCTCAGTGGCTTTTTACATTGCGCAGTAATGGATGTATGACCTGTGATGTGCCTTGATGCGTTAATGTGGATTCATCTTTGTGACTACAGGATGGTGTATTGTGGTACCTGTGGGTGCGGTTTGATGATGTCCAGTGAACAAGTGCATGGGTGGGCGCTGAATTGGAGTCTGACATTTGTACATTGATGTGCGGCCATGGTACGTCTGCATCCATTGTCAGTTTCATGCATCAGGTTGGGATGATTAGGGTCACAGTGTTTGCCACCAAGGACAGTGTTCCAACACCCAAATGACCCTCATGGCCCAGGAAGCAAACAGATAGCATATGCATGTGATTCCCCCCCCACCCCCAAAATGAACCCCATGGTCCTGTGGGCAGACTTACCCAACAGCCCGGCACATTGTGCGGCATCTTGTTCCATACAGCGGGGGAGCGTGGAGTTCTGCAGCACCATTGCATCATGTGTGGATCCTGGGTATCTGGCACAGCAATGTGTTATCATGTGGCTTGCATAACACACCATCTGGACATTGATGGAGTGGTATTGCTTCCGATTGCGGTACACCACCTCTACGGCATGCTGGACTACCATCTCCACGTGGGTGCAGTCGAGGGCACCAATGACGTTAGGCATGCCTGCCAGTGCATGAAATGCAATTTTGGTGTCATTCACCTCCTGTGCAGTCCGTGGTAGGGATATATAGGCACTCGCATGCTTTAGGAGTGCATCCAGCACCTGGTTTAGCACACCGGCAAAACATGGCTGCGAGATGCCATGCAGCTGCCCCACTGTGTGCTGGTAGGTGCCTGTGGCCAGGAAGTGGAGCACAGGAACTACCTTCAGCACAGGGTGGATGGTGGTGCAGATGTTGATCAGGCTGACCAGGTCATCATGAAGGAGATCCACGATGGTGGTGATGTTGTCCCTGTTCAGGCGGTACAGGGTGTGGATCTGTGCTGGGGTTAAGTCGAATGAACTGGCCCTTATGCGTGGGATTGGTGGCTGCCTGCGGGGAACCACTGCCTGCACTGGTGGTATTTGCTGGGTCAGTCTCACCCTTCTCCTCCTCCTCCTCCTGTGTCTCAACTGTAATCCCTGGTGTACTGCCTGCTCAAGGAGTAGCAGTGCAGGCATGTCCTCCAGCTCCTGCATCGCAACAGCTAGCGGAATCATTTTAGTATTGGAAGGGGTGTGGTGTGTGCACCTTTTGTGCTGGGCCAGACTCCATTGCCTCCACCTGTGCTGATTGTGTGCACCTGTGGCAGGTCTGAGCACAGCAGATTGCCATTAATGGCTGTCCCGCGATGCCGGTGTAACCGGCTTCTTGGTGACCCTTTTTACCGGCATCTGGATGCCGGTATGTCCATGTCCGTGCGACTCATAATGTCCTCTTCCTTGCAGCATGCCAGTGTTACTGGCACGGCGGCCGCGTGTCTGCGCACAATCCAGTACGGTGGTGCACGGTCACAGCGGGTCCGTGTCGATGCTGGTAGGACTGGCACTGCAAGTCGTGATGGCCCAGTCCGGCACACGATGCCAGTATTCCCTTACCGTTATCGTTATAACCGGACCGGCGACCTTGTAATGAAGCCCACTGCCTTTTTGGCTGATGGCCAAGTTCTATCAAACAAGAGGTGTGGTTGATTTTAGATTTTTGTATAATAATGCAGAAATCTGAATACAATATTTTAATACTACTGTAAATGGCTTTTTTCAATCCGTTCATGTTTTACTAGTTTTATGGCCCAATGCAAGTTCATAAATCTTCTTTACACACCCACCGCCGCTATTTAAGAACATCACAATTATGTGTTTTGTGCCCATTTATTTAAACAAAGAGCTTAATTTTATGGGTTAGGATGGGATAGGTAGTGGAAGTGGTCCAACTGTCAATCATTGGAATCACCAAACAGTCCTTGTCATGTGCGTAGGGCATGAGGAGGATGGGGGGGGGCACAAATATTCCCCACAATTTTAAGTGGGGGATATAATAGCTTTTATCCCCCCCAGATTATTTGTGTCACTGCCGTAAAATACTGCACTGCACTGCAGGCTGCAGTTGTCATGTAAGCACTGGTGTAACTGGGCCTCCTGCATCCTCCACGGTGCACGGGGCCCCATCCATGTCCTGGTAAGGGCCCATCAGACAAAAAAAATATTTAAAAAAATTAAAAATTTAAAAACAGAAAAAAATAGTTTCTTTTTGAAGTCACTCTGCCTTCATAAAGTTTTTATTTTTTACAGAAATAATTTCTTTATGAAGGCAGAGTGACTAAAAAAAAGATTCTATTTCTTTATGAAGTCCGAGGGCTCCCCACCTCATGACGTGGAAGCCTAAAGGCTAGTGGCCTCCAAGGCATTGGGTGGGGAGCCCTATGATTTCAAAAAGAAATAGGGCCTCATTACGAGTTCAGCGGTAAACCGCTGGTGTGAACGGAAGGTTGCCGCTGACCTCGTAATACCATTTCCGACACCTAGCTTCCCGGTGCTACTGGGAGATTACAAGGCCTTGCAGACTGGGAAGTTAGGTGCCGGAAAATGTTGGTCCCCATGGGTTCACGGAAGCACCGGCACTGTCACTAACGGTCCCGGTGCTTCACTGATGAGCCTGCCTACTGCTGCCGCTGCACCTGCCAGTGTCAGACCTGTCGGGTACAGCGGCCCCAACAGGCATACTCTGAGTGTGGTGGTCCGGGAACAAGGGTGCCGGAAAGCTTACCAGCACCTTTGTTTCCGTGCCGCCACACTTATAATGAGGCCCATAGTTTATATTTGCAGTAACTCTGCCTTCATAACAACATTATTTCTGTTCCGGTTTGGCCCTTTAACAGAAATCATTTCTTTATGAAGTCAGAGTGATTTAAAAAATAAACCATTTCTTTTTGAAGTAATGGTGCTCCCCTCCACCCCATGACACGGGGGCCTCCCGATCCTCTGCAGATGATGGGAACAAGCATTCCTGGCTACTGCAGGGAGCTGAAGGTCTCGTTCCCTGGATCAACGGGTTAAAGGTAAGAAAATGTATTTTCTTTAAATGTGTGTGCGTGCATGTAAGTGTGTGTATATGTATGTATATAATGTAATGTGCATTAATAAGCGAGTGCATGATACGGCCTGGATATGCCTGTGTGAGTGTATGGTGAAAGTGTGCACACTGAAATGTATGGGTGGCTGGGTGTTTGTGTGTGAGTGTATGGTGAAAAGGTACACACTTAAATATATGGGTGGCTGCCTGGGAGTGCCTGTATGGCGAAAGGGTACATACTTAAATGTATGGGTGGCTGGGTGTGCGTGTGTGTGTGTATATGTGTATGGTGAATGGTGTGTGTGCTTGTGTTCAGGGGCTCAACAAAACCTATATTTCGGGAGACCGCTAACCCTTCAAATGTTGGGAGAGGCGCTAACTTCACGAGCGGTGGGGGAGTGGCACATTTATTTGTGTGGGGGCATCTAACTTCTTTACACATACTAATGAGACTATCCTAGTGCAGTTTCAATGTTACAAGCAGTTACCTCTCTCCTTTAAGTCTGAAAGCACCCACTCATGGACTGCTGTGAGAATTAGCGGTCTCCTGTCCCCTCTCTACCCTTCCAATCACTCCACTGGCATGCAAGTACTAAACCATTATCATGGTATCAACTGCCTAAAAACGCACAGTGAAATGCTTTACGTTAGTATTTGCTGGGCCTTTAGGAACAAACACATGTGCCGTTTAACATCTGTGTCCTCTTCTGTTCAGCAACGGATTTGTAGGTCATCCAGGTACAGTCAACATAGCACAAAATTTCAGGGGTTGTGGTAAGAGGACTAAAGCCAAGTCAGATCAATGGTGTTGTGCCACTGCTGGTGTTTAAGGCCATGATTACTTGTTGATAATCTTCATTACTCGTATCCCCATTCTTCCTCATTCCAGAAGTTGTGTATGAGGCACTTTGCCTCATACACAAGTACTGGGATGAGGTAGCGGGACATGGAGATAATGCCTGGCTTAGTTAACTGTAATCTTCATTACTTCTAGACCCACTCTTCCTCGTCCTTGTACTTATCTATGAGGGAAGGTGCCTCATACGTCAGCACTGGGACAAGGAAGAGGGATGTGGAGGTAATTATGGGCCGATGTACTGATTTTGGGGGTTGGAGCAGGTGGTTGGAGGAAGGGGGGATGTGTGGGGGCAGTGATTGTGGGATAAATCGTAAAGGCAATCCATCTCCAGGCTAAGCAAGCATGATATGTGGTATTAGTGGCTAGAGAGGCATTTTGCTGCAGCCAGTCTAGTCATTTCTTAGATTGGCTTGACTTTCTTTAACTGGGCATTGCTGATTAAGCAGTTCTGCTAAGTGTAATTGCCTGCCTAGACTGGCTTTTGGTTGCTGCCAGTCTAGCCCTTTCTTACTGTGGCATTGTATATTTCTCTGGGCATCTGTGATAGAATAACCATAATCAGTGTTATTGCTTTGACTGCCATTTTGGTGCAACCAGTCTAGGTATGTTTAAATGTTCCCTGCCATGCTTTACTGTAATAGGTTTTTACATGTCTAGCCTGGTCTGCATTGTACAGCCAGTTGGACATGTTTTCATTGTGGCATGGCATTTTTAATAGCAAAGCATTACATTAATGAAAGCATTAATGTTCCGGTGCACTGTTGGTGACATGCATGTATTAGATTTTTGGACTGGTGTTACCCTACAAAACAATTGCAAATGCTCTGGCTTTTTAGCCAATTTGTCTCAGAAAGTGTGCTGTTTAATGCATTAAAACACACACGTATGTATGCTGCTCCAAGCACAGTGTGCAGCGTACCCTTGAAGCAGCACGCTTGTGTGTATTGCACAAGCGTGGTAATCTAGGCCAGCCCAGAGTGTGGCATGACCCATGATTTGTTGATGGCTTGCATGGGGGCCCCCAAAGGTAGTGTTACGCTACTGCATGTAAGCTTGCAAAAGTTAAAGTAGAGTCTACTTTTACTTTTGCAAGCTTACAGTAGACTGACTGTCTGCAACTTCTGCTGCTGCCCCGCGCCTGCGCATAATGAACATGCCCAGGCAGGGGAACAAACAAACTGCACGTGCCCTGCCTGCGCAGTGCACTGCTGCCCAGCCTCAGCCTTCGTTCTTCAGAACAAAGGAGAAGCCAGGCAGCGACGCGTGCTGCAGTGACTCTGTGCTCATGACAGCGTGTGTGTTATCGAGAGAGACAGAGTGAGAACAGGCTGAGCAGGCAGCAGCTACCGTAAGGTAAGTCAGTCAAGTGCCCCCGCCCCCCTCCGAGTTGCAGGGCGGCATGGGGAGGATTTATTGGAGGGAATGTGTGGCTGTGCCAATGTCAGATATAGTTTCTAAACACGCGCAGCGCATTGCAAAACTGATCAGGAAATCCTGGCCTCTTAATGTTTCGATGAAACATTAAGAGGCCAGGATTCCCTGATCAGTTTGGAACGTGCCGCAAGTGTTTATAAACTGCATGTCTGATGTTGGCAGTGGATTTATTTGGGGTGAATTCAATGTGCCAATGTCAGTTATACAGTTTCTAAACCCGTGCGCTGCATTGCAAAACTCATCAGGGAATCCTGGATTCTTAATGTTTTAATGAAACATTAAGAGGCCAGGATTCCCTGATCAGTTTGCAACGTTCCGCACATGTTTATAAACTGTATATCTGACATTGGCAGTGGCACACTTTCATGAATTAAAAAACCTGAGGCCATGCCAGTGCCGCCCTCATGTTTTTCAATTCATTAAAGTGTGCCAAAGCCCCTTCCAAAGAGGAACATCACATTTCGGAACAGCTCTTTGTTCGTTCCTTACTGATGGGCAGCCAGGGGTCACATTTAAGCTCCAAGAATTGGCCAACACTGGCTTGCAAGGCCGCACAAAAAAATACGGAGGCCATTCACCCATACAGCAGAGGATCAAGGGTGCACATTAGGAGCTGGTATAGATTGACATGTACATGCAGTTTCTATACAAATGCCACAACACCATTTAATATATTATGTATAGCCTTTTTAAGGAGAAGGGCGTGATGATTATTTTTGCTGCTTACACTATACTAGTGCCCCTAAACCGCCAGGTTACTTTGAGATTGTTTCTAGTTTATTTTCTTAGAGTTCGATCATGCTGACTGCACCTGATACGTTTCTCTGCAAAAGAAATTACAAATTCTATGTACCTATAACTGCTTCCCAAAATGAGAAACCCCAGCTGGAGGTGACATCTATTGCTGTGACACTTTGTCCTTCTGCACACTCACTCAACATGCTTAGCATACATGGAGCAACAAGACACTCTGTTAGAACATTTACGATTGAGGCATTTAGTTATAGTGTACACTGCCAATTGAGTTACTTCTAGGTGATCCCAAGTAAACATATATAGGAAATAATGCACAGTGGGGGATGATACGATTCGCTCAGGATCACACAATCTGGCGAAGACTGAATTTTCTCCCAGATGTCTCTGTACCCCAGGCCTGGCTTGCAAAGTGCAGACACTGCCTGAGATATCAGCCTGACATTGTATACGAAATCCTCATAAACCATATAAAGTAAAATGAGGCTGAGCCAATCTCAAGGAGGGCCGCTACGTGGGATGTGTCCTCTTTTCCTTAGTAATGTCTAAGGTAGGCAAGGGAAAACACTTGATGTATAATCTAATATCAGTAGGCTTCACTTAAGGCACACCCCTCCACATCTTCCCACCAACTCACACCTACTTGAAGTTTGGATGGTACGACACCTCAAGCTTGGTCTCTGACATGAGGGCTACCTGCATTTCGCTAGTTCAAACCCAGCAGCAGGGTCCACTTAACCTTTCATAAATTCAGTGTTGTTCAAATGAGGGTAATAACACATGTTATTACATTGCCTAGAAGCTGAAAGCATCTAGCATGAAGCGCTATGACCAAAGTGTTATTATATTCCATAAAGCAAACTATTACCAACACAGACCTGAACTCTGTCCCTGCCCAAAATAAACCATTTGTTGGTGCCTATCCTGCGCATCTCTTAAAAGAAATCAAGCGCTAATATTCTGTAGGTCTTGGCTAAGCTTCACCCTGTTTTATTCAGCCTGGCTGTTTCTGTCAACATACTTGAGTGGTCGCAGTGCGATCAGATTTTGGGGGTAGAGCCTTGGCAGTACGTGAATTTAGTGACTTCTGTGTCTGTCCCCCTTTCCAAATATCCTTGCTCCTGACTATTTCTTAAGAGTTAATGCGTGCAGGTATCAGTGGGCCCTTTTAAGGTCATGGATCTGGCATGCCTGTTTCAGCTTTTTCTGAGAAGCTATATGGAGTGGTTGGTCATGCAAGGCGTGCAAGAGAAAACCTGTGAAATGTAATCCGGGATATCGAGGGTGCTCTGAAGACTGAGGAGAAAGTTCTGAGTAAGTGTAGATGAGAGTTGTGGGGTGTTGGCCATGGGCGAATGGGAAGCGAGGGACTAGGGTGCAGTAGAGTGTGGGACTGCAAAGTGAAAAAGGGTAGAAAGGGTGCAGAGGACAGAAAAAGAGAGGAGCAAGAGAGGGGAGAGATGGGAACAAGAACAGAGTGTAGATGAAAGATAGGGATGGTTTGCAGCACAGGGTGACCAGGGTGTGCAGGGGAGAGAGAGGTGCAGGAAAGACCAGAACACAGGTAGAGTGGTGTAGGGCAGAAATGGCATAGGAGGTGCTTCGGGTTTTGCGAATGAGAGAGAAGTACAGACAAGTGAGAAAGTGCACAGGGCAGTGTGTCAGAGGAGTGACCTGGTGTGGGGTGCAGGGAGGGGACTTGGGAGAAAAGGGTGTACAGCAGACGAGAATGTGGAGTAGAGAAGGGTACAGAGGCGAGATTTGTACAAGGAAGAATGGTGTCTCGCGTCATGTTCCCAGATAAAGGGTGCAGTCACAAATGCATCTTCTTCTAACGCTCACGAGGCCTGCACGCGGACGAGTAGAAGTCATTTGTTGAAATAATTACAGATATATATATACTACACCATATCTGTCTGCACATTGATTGGGCCTGATAATACACAAAGTGTCCCCCCTCTCCCAGGTGCAGGCCGGCATGGGGAGGATTTATTAGAGGGAACGTGGGAGCTCGGGCTTGGCGCTCTCCCACTGCCCCAGTGTCATCTGCGCTGCTGTCTGGTTCCTCTCCAGGAAGAGACAGTCACAGCAGGCTGTTCCTGCATCAACTCCCTTTTCGCTCAATCCCACCTGCAGTCTAGGTCTGAAGTCAGTACTAACCTTAAATGAGGTGTATCTTCACCTCTGACCTGTCCTGTAGTGGGAGCTGGTGCCAGGGTGTGTGGCATTTTGCCTTGTGACTTTCATGGGTTTTTGGTGGATAGATGCCACGTGGGCCGCAGACTCATTTTACGCCATAACCTATTCCTTTAAAAAAACACTAGAATGATCTATAAAGGGCACGTAAAGTTCCAGTTCTGGTTTAGATAAAGCCACTGACTTAGGGATGTTTACTACAAAGCCCTGTGTAGTTAATAACTTAATTGGAGCTGGGAACATACTACTGGTGTAATACAAATGTCTTATCCAGGGATGCCTTCATCCACTCCTTTTCTCCTTAATTGTTCATTGCACTTGCACTATCTGAAATGTCGTCAGGCTGATTATGATAGTTATTCTTCACATTCTTAATTGTTTCAAGGACCAGAAGGATTGTAACTGAATTTCTCCCATGCTCCCTCCCCCCCTTGAAGCGCTTTGAAGCACATTGTTCATAGGCGCTATACAAATAAAAAATCAATCAAAAATCAATCAATCACTCTATTAGCACTATGCATTTCCTTCACTGAAGTCCTGCTAAAAACCAGCAATGGCAAGTGTTTGCTTGTCTATACGTATTGGCATTTGCCAGGCACTGCTATTAAATGTTCAGGTACTTGCACCATTTTGCAGCTGCTATCATCAGTGGGTACTAATACCACTATAGCGGTGCTTGGTAAGGGCCTTTTCCATGCCTACATTAAAGCTCAAACCAACGCTGGTTTTAAAATAGAAATGCAACTGCATTTTTGGTACCCAGCACCAGCTGAATAATGAGTTGTAGACAAGTTTTAATAGAGGCCACCATAAGCCATCTGGGTGACCCAGAAAAAAATAAAGCAGAGCCTCGAGATTAAAAACAGTGCTTGTTCCGCTATCCATGTAAATCCAGTGAATACCCTGATGCCGAGGTATGTTTGCTGCCCATAGACTGCTGTAAGGGGGCACACTCATGTTCCATCATTGAGGGTTCAAGTGGAAGAGGATAGGATGGGTTGGCGAAACTCCATAAAGCATCTGCACTTAAAGCGCAGGTGAGAGTATTATAAAAGATCTCTCTAAAGGTTCATCGCTGGGAGGATTTTATAATCTGAACTGCTTATCTTTTTCTTAATTTTCTTCGGTTTTCTTTCCTTCTTTTCTCTTGATTTATAAAGTGATGATATATTTAATTTAATACATACTGCTGTTTTAATTTTGTGAAAAGTCGAGTTCTTTGACTAAAGCACAACAAATAAATTAAAAAAACAAAGTCCCCAAGGTGTCCCCTTTCCCCCCCAGATTGTATGGGTCTCCTAGGCCCCTGCTTGTAGCCCTTGAAAAAGGTTACAAGTTCCCAAAGTCTAGGGCACATGGTGCATGTTTGGTGGTAGCGAGGGCACCTGCCTTTTGCCGGAGACATGAAGTTAGGACTGGGGAGGCTTGAAGAGAGGGATCTCACCTGTGGGCCACTGACATGTGCTGTAGAGTGGGGAGAAGTCTATGTTTTTCTGAAGGAACTGCAAACTGGATTGAAACCGTAAAATTATCCCATTGTCTCATGAAGTACCCCAGGCCAGCCAGAACAAATTTCATGAACATTTTTAGCTGTACCCAGGAACAGTTTTGCATAATTGTTGAATGCAATGGAGAGTTGTGATTCAAAAAATGCATACAGCTCTTTGATGCACCCTTGCACATAATGGCAGAACCCTGGCACGTAGCAGTACCAGTTCAGACAGTGTTTTTGGCACATATATGTCAATAAGCTTTACTTGGAACCGAGCATCATGTCCTGGCATAGTATTAAAAACTGGTCTTCAAGCCTAGAATTGTCAATGATTCTATTTTTCATTGGGGCACATGTATACGATACCACTGGCTCTCTTGTGGCACAAATGGTTGACCCTCTGCATCCAGTGTTTTCTTTTGGGTACTCAATTTACTAATAGACACCTATGTAATTTTCTTCTATAAAGAAATAATGCTCCTGGACATATTGGCCATTTCATTCCACTGACGTTTCTGGTCAAATTACATTTTTGCCGCAAATGTTTACCTTTTTTACCGCTTCACAGATAGATGGTGGATTGGCTTTAGGTATAAAGAAAGGGTAGGATGAGGGGGTAGGTGTGAGGGTTTGTGGGTGCAGGGGTATTGTGATAGGGTATTAGTTCCCATTGACAGTTGCTTGTGACACCTACAGCTTTATATATCCGATATTTATTTATTTATTTATTACATTTATTTAGCGGCCAGACCCAGAGGTGTCACAGCGCTTGTACAGAATCAGTGAAGTGGGAAATATTGACACTGAGTACAAATCCAAGTTATATACAAGTTATACTTATTTGTTAAATAACAAGATTTGAAAGAGTTTTTTGAAGGCCTGGTATGATGGCTCATTTCTAATGTGGTCGGGGAGAGTGTTCCAATGGGTGGGAGCAGTGACACAGAAGCTGGCGTCACCTGCTCACTTGCAATTGAATCTGGGAGTGAGCAGGGCACAGCTGGATGAAGCGTGGAGGCATCGAGTCAATGGTTTAGCAGTAATACAGGGGTTGAGGTAGGTAGAGCAGGGCATTCTGGTGCAAGCATCGCTCGGCGATGGCTAGTATTTTAAATTCGATTTGTGCTTTTATCGGCAGTCAGTGCACCTCCCCTCTTGCTTCTTAGATGTGGTCGGAGAGATGTAAGCCCAGTGCCGCCCTTAGGGCCTTATTTTGTAAGAGTTGTAGCTTTGCCAGGTTCTTGGAGGAAGTGCCAGTAAATAGCACATTGCAGTCATCAAGCTTACTGCCAATAATAGCTTGTGCAAGAGTGAGACAGTTTGGAGGGGAAATACATTTCCTACTCAAGGTGATGAGCTTGGCAGTGCAGGCTGTGGAGGACAACAGCATGTTGACGTGGTGGGGCATGTTGATTTCAGCGTCAAGATAGATACAGAAGCCCTCATTACGAGTCCGGCGGTAGCGGTGCCGTTAAATCCAGCAGGCTGCCGCCGGACCCGTTAACAGTTACCGGCGCCTGGCTTGCCGGTAACACCAGGGTTTTACAACCCCGGCTGCCGGTAAGTCAGGCACTGGTAACTGTGTTGTTCCCCATTCCCATGGAGTCTCATAGGATTCTATGGGAATGGGGACCACTGTAACACCGGCACCGTCAATGACGGAGCCGGTGTTACAGTGTACGTCTGCGGGTGGGTGCCGGTCAGCTCGCCAGGCCAGACCTGGCAGGCGGGAAGGCAACCTGCCCGCAGACTCGTAATTTGCCAGTCCGGAAACAATGGTGCCGGTAAGCTTACCGGCACCGATGTTTCCGGAACGGCAAACTTGTAATGAGGGCCAGAGTCTTCACATACTTGGAGACCTGGATGGTGGTTCCATTGATAGGGAAGGAGGAGTATTATGGGCACAGGGTGCTTAAGTGGTGAGAGGAGCCCACAATGAGAAGCTCTGTTTTCTCATCATTGAGACAGAGGATGTGAAAGGCCATCCAGTTCTGAATGACACTGTATGTCTGGTTTATCATTTCGACATCTTGAGCATAATTCCCTGAAATCGGCAGAAGAACTTGCGTGTTGTCAGCAAAGTATGTGTAAGGGATACCCAGGAAGTGGAGGTGGTCAAAGGGTGCTTTGATGTAGGTTTTTAAAGTGCTGGGAAGATGCAGGAGCCTTGGGGGAAGCCACATGGAACAGGGATGGGATCAGCAGTGTGTTCACCTATAAAGAACCTGGAAGTACGCTCACTTAGGAATGATATGATACAGCGGGTCGCCTGATGAGAGAAGTGCATGTTTTTCAGGCGGTGTTAGCAGAGGACGTTGTGGTCTACGGGGTCGAACGCTGCTGAAAGATCTAGGAGGAGAAAGATGGCCATGTTGCCTGAGTCACAGATGTTATCGAGTTGGATTTTGGAATCCACAAGTGCTGTTTTAGTGCTGTGTTTGTGTCTGAATCCAGATTGTCTTGAGCCTAAGGGAAGGTACTGTTCTAGGTAGTTTTGGATTTGGGAATAGGGAACACTGTCTAGGATATTGAGGAGGAAGGGGACTGTGGTGATGGGTCGGTAGTTGGTGGGGAGGGTAGGTTCAAAGGAGGGCTTCTCGATGAGGGGTGAGACCTGTGCTGCTTTAAGGCAATTTGGGACGTTATTAGAGGTGAAGGGAGCATTAACAACATTTTCTATGGCCGGTGCTAAAGTGGCTGTGCAGGGCTTGATAATGTGCGCAGTTTTGCAATTGGATGGTTTGAGATGTTTGATTGTGGTAGCAATGTCGTCTGTAGAAACAGTGGAGAATTGGAATTGGGGGGGAGCAGGGTGCCCAGGAGGGTGGTGTGGGGGCAGGAGGTTTAGATAGGAGTTGTTTCTTAGAGAGAATTTTGTCCTGTAGTTTGTCGATTTTGTTAGAAAGGTCTGCACGGATGGTGGGGCACCAAGCTTTACCAATTATAGACAAGAGAGGGTAGGCAAGGGGTTTTACAGTTCTTTGAGGGTGGTGAATAGCTCTTTGGAAGTTGAGCTAGCTTCAGTAATCCTTGAGTTGAAGGAATTGGCCTTAGTCGTTATATGTGTATTTTTGAAGGTTTTGGACGCCAGGTGGAAGGCCTCATGTTTGGAATGAGTAGGGGCTTTCCTCCAAGTGTGCTGCAGGTCATGTTTCTGACGGCGGAGGGTGGTGAGTTCATCAGTGAACCAACAGTTTGCTCTTCGACCTGGTTTAGGGTTAATAGGTTTAAGAGGGACATGTTGGTTAATGGTGCATGAAAGGGCAGTAAGGATCAGTGAAGCGTGGGCTTGCGAGTCATCTGGTGTGGCTATGTGTTTAGAGACGTTTTTAACCAGTGTAGGGACTAAGCAGGCTTCAGTGAGTCTACTCGTGTTGCGGGAGAGAGTCGGCGGAAGTGTCTTGCTGGTTGCATGACTTTTGGGATTGGGACACACAGAACTCTGAGAGAGTGGTCGGACAAGGGCACAGGTGTGATAGATGGAATAGAGACTGAGGTATTCAATGTTAAGATCCAGTTCAGGGTGCGTCCTTTAGAGTGGACTGGGGAGTGGATACGTTGGGTGAAATTCAATTTAATTAGTGATTTAGAGAGGTTGTTGGCTCTAATGTCTGCTGCATCATTGAAACCTAAGTTACAGTCCCCTAAGGTTAGAACCCTGAGGCTGATTTGATGAAAGGGGAGAGGAGGAGGGTGGATGTCCAGTTCTGGGCAGTTCTGGTGATTGGGTTGACCGTAGACAAGGAGGATGTTGATGGTGGTGTGCGGATTGATAGGACGCTTAAACAGAAGTAATTCATAGCCTAGTTGCGTGCGGATAGGTATCTCCCTCAAGGCAGGAGAGGTTTTGCTGATGAGGGCGACGCCACCACCTGTTTTGTCTATTCTGTCGGATCTATGGATAGAATAGTTAGGAGGCATGGTGAGGGAGGGGGATGGTCGGTCCTGCTGCGCTGTGCAGCCAAGTTTCAGTCACTGCCATGAAATCAAGGTGGTGTTCCTCTAAAAGGTCATGGATATGTTCTTTTAAAAGCTCATGGATATGTTGGCACGATCATCCTAATAAATGTACCATTGAACTTGGTGGCCACAAATGAAATTCGAAAGATCCGAGGTTTATCCGACACGAGCGCTTGTCGCTTATGCGAGAACAATACCGAATCCATCAGGCACTTGCTTCTAACATGCCCGAAAAATCAGATCCTTAGAGGGGCCTACTTGAACCATCTAATCGGGGACGAAAGAGGGTGGGACGAGGTCACCTGGTGGAACAGACTGATCAGTGGAGACCGAATTACTTGGCTCTTGGCAACTGTAAAAATATTGGAGCACACGATGAAAATGATAACTGTTACAGGGTCCCACCCTGGTTAGTTACCGCGAAACCTATTTCTACAGCTCTTCTTTTGTAAAATTCTTTTGAATATATACAAATATAAATAAAAAAAAAAAAATGTACCATTTGACCACATTTTTCAAAACCTTTCCTGAGTGGAGAGTCCTCCAAAGGCTGTCTGGGGAAGGCTCTGCTTGCTTCCTAAACTTGCTAAGTGAAAAAAGGGAACTGAGTTAAATACAAATGTGCCAGGGGTTCTTTCTGTAACCCGTCCAGCAATGGAGACTTGGCCACTTGTTGATCCGAGGATTCTAAACTGAATACCTTTGCATTTTGTGACGGCTATTATCAAAGCGCTTAGAAGTGGGAGAAGTCTAAGCTGACTTGCTATATAGAAACATGATTTGGTTATAGGCCCCAAATAACGTTTGTGATCAATAGCATGCTTCAGGAAAACCTGCTTTTAATGTGTACCCTTTTTGCTTATTATCTTTATTCCAATTGACAAATCTAGTAAGATATTCCTCCAGGAATTCCCAAAGAATACAAAGATTATTTTGTATGTTATTCAACAATTTGTGAAAAGCCGTGGCCTGCCCCCTCTCTCCCTCGCAGTTCGCCCGCCACTGAAATCATTTGCATGCTATTACATGTAGGGAGTCACTGATGTGCATATTGTACTTGGCTAGTGAGGAAAGGGTGCGGGAGTAGTCCCTCGAGAACTGGAAATCTCACTTAGCAGCCTGAATGGTGTAGGATCCCATGCACTGTCTAGAGCAGCTTAGGTGAGGAGTTGGCTGCACATTGACGAGACCTACTCTTGCCATCATGGAGGATCCCTGTAAAGCATGTACGCCGCTCTGAATGCCTTGAGCAGTCCTTAGGTGGAAAGATGCGGCAGAATCTTCTGCTTCTTCGGATACTTCCTGAGTGTTAGTGTGAGTGTTCCTCAATGCGCAACCATTGCATGGCCATTGTGGCACGCTAAAGGATGTTTCCTGAGCCAAGGCGGCAGGTGATCACTTCAAAAGTTCATTTAGCTTACAATTGATGGCCATGGACTCAATTTCCAGGTTGTTCAATACCAAGCTGTGGCTATGGAGAGCAAAGCGATGCCATACTTGAGTCTCTGGGTGTCACGGCAATGATTTACCGGGTGTCTAGAGACGGTATGGGTTTGCCTGTGGGTAGTGTGGATTCCAGTGTGTTTCGGTTTCTGTATCCATGCAAAGTTTTTTCCTTTGTTAAACATCTTTGTTAAATCGTTTGCCTCCACAGACCCACAACCTCCAGGCAATCCTGGGTTTTCAATTACGTCACCAAGACCTGGTGAGCTGCTGGTGAAATTCAGTGACTTTCCTGACACAAATGGACCCATTGTGGCTTATGCCGTACTCGTCACCCTACGTTCACCAGGTACAGTATAACCCATTTATCTGCATTTCATTTATAGCATGGCTCCAAGTCCTGCCTTCAAGTGAAGGGAATTATTTAATTAGGTGACATTATCACCCTGCATAACGGACTGGGGCATAAAATACGCAGGGGAACAATTATAATGTGGCACAGGTCTGTTCCTTTTTTGTGATACACTTTTTGAGAAGTGTGAAAGGAGAGCTTTTTGATAAGCTGTGTTGCAAATTGTGCAGTAACCCAAGTCGAAACTATTAGCTACACAGTGACGCCACTCATCTGTCGATTTGATTTTGCGATTTGTTGCATAAGCAGTAATCGTTGCTTCTCTGTTCAGTATTAAGTGGGATGCTTTATCTCCCAGGATGTGGATGAGTGCCCTTTGTAGGGTCCTTGTTTGGTTCTTCCTAAGTCCTGTTTTATGGAGCGCCGTTGTTACGTCATCCCGTCTCGTTTCGTTAAACGTCTGTCACAATCCCAAAATCGAATCGACAGATGCTTACTTATTCAATCAAAAAGCAACACTGGAAAATCGTCCACTCAGCATTATAAAACTGTTAAATAAGAGGATTAATATTCCTGCTACATGACTACAAAATGAATCAAAAATGCTAGGACAACTGTATTATTTTGCAGTATTTGACTGTTAATATTGCATGCTACCTTAGAATATTTGACTTTTAATAAGCATGCTACCTTAGAATATTTGACTGTTAATAAGCATGCTAACCATATATCACTGGTGGCACAGTGCGGGCTGGCAGGGCAAGCACAACACTGTATCTCTGAGGGCATAGTGCTGGTGGCCGAACATGCTGTTCGTTCTATCCCTTAGTGCACAGTCGCGGTTGCAGAGCATGCTGCATGGTATATCCCTAAGTGCACAGTCGCGGTTGCAGAGCATGCGGCATGGTATATCCCTTAGTGCACAGTCGCGGTTGCAGAGCATGCTGCATGGTATATCCCTAAGTGCACAGTCGCGGTTGCAGAGCATGCGGCATGGTATATCCCTTAGTGCACAGTCGCGGTTGCAGAGCATGCGGCATGGTATATCCCTTAGTGCACAGTCGCAGTTGTAGAGCATGCTGCATGGTATATCCCTAAGTGCACAGTCGCAGTTGCAGAGCATGCTGCATGGTATATTCCTGAAGAGCACTGTGCCATTACAGAGCATGCTCGACACTACGTCTCTGAAGTCGTTGGCCATCATGCAAGGCTAGAGTGAGCTGGGAGCTATATATATGGGTTCAGAGTGAGTCTGGCTCTTACTCCTGCGAACAGTGTGTCCTATACAATATATTCCTGGAAGCAGTGTGGGCAAGACATTAAATAGCTGAAAATTGAGCAGAATGAGGTGGGCAATATATCCTTTGTGCAAGAAACGGGGTGGGTGCCATATCCCTGAGACTGTTAAAAGTAGCTTGGTGGGCACTCTGCATCCCTAAGGCTGAAAAGAAAGCCAGGAAGTGTGGTGGGCATTATATCTGCCATTTGACTGGGAAGTAAATCTGTGAGCATGCCTAAAGTGGTGAAACGCTGATTGGTTTATGACACATCCTAAAGTCCACTAGATGGGGTACTTCAAGCCGTCCTGGCCATGTTAATTCATATCCGTCAAACTATAGCTTTTGTTATCAATCATGATTTGTTGATTTGCCACAGATGTATGGGCATTCTGAAACGTTTAGTCCTATGAAATAGCACAACAGCCTGATGCATGTGTAAGACAGTTTAAGGAGGTCATTGCTCACTTCAATGATATGTCTATGACCAGCAGTCACAGGCGTGAAGCCCAGAAGGTCCAATATCCCCTGTTATCCCTCTGAGGTGATACATTGAATTCTTGAGTATTATAAGCCCTGTTGTTACATAGCTTAAAAGCAGAATATATCAGTCTTGAAACTCCATAAAATGTTGATCTTGTTGGCCTTTAATACAGTAAATCAGAATTTGCTCCTTGACCATCTTACACAACAGTCTGTGCCTCTACTGTTCACCCAAATGCAGCCAACCACCCCCCACAGGGTTAACCACTGATATCCCCTGTAGTTTCCCACTAGGTGCCTCACCCATCCATTTTCTTTTAAACTTTCAGACCTCATGTAAGCATTGGTGGAGAAAGTCTTGATGTACACAAATAACACTAACCTTTCAATAAGAAACCATACAATACTGAATCCCCCGCGATAATAACATCTCAAAATCTCTACCGAACGTTCAAGCTTGGATAAAGCCAAGTTGGCCAGCCCTTAAAAGATTAATGCAATTATAATCGGAAGGGATGATCCTAGGCCCACAATAATCCGGGAAGCTACCAGGCTGCTGGAGGGGCACTTTCAGAGGCACTTCCCAGCAGGAGAGTCTTCTCTGCGAATGCAAGGATTCTTGGTGCTGTAGCAACTCCTGTCCTGTTTCAGTGGCACGATCTGACCACAGCGTTCCCATCACTCTGCCTTTTACAGCAGCCTCGAGTAATGAGCGATTGAGGTTGGTTTTATGCGCAGCATTCTGGCGTGAAAAGTATGACAGCCCCTTCTGCGCTACTCTTACTGCTAAAGCATTACTAGGAAGGAACATGGAGTCCATACAGCACAGTGACACAATTACACTTTGGTCGTAGGAGAGTTCTTTGCTTTATCTGACAGTATGCCAGGGACGTCATTTCACCAAAACGGCAGGGGTAGCGGAAGTGACATCACATGACCCCTGACCGCTGGTGACATCACAGGAAGTGATGTAACTTGACCCAACCCTGAAGCGAAGGAACACAACCTTTCGGCCCTTGATAAAACAGGAAGGGGCATCACATAGCATTGTTCCTACGTACACAACAAAAAACATGGTGATGATATCACTATAATCTGATATACATTTCATACAAGAATGGATCACCATATGTATCGTTAATAATGCAAGAAGACATCCAAGGCCAAATTATAATGATGTGTTATTATAAAGCAATTAGGCTTAAGCGCTTTATATAGAAGAAATATACATACAATATCATCCAACATGTGTTGGTACTCATATAGCGACCTCAGAAGGATGAAAGGCTGAGTTGAGGTGTTTAGGAACAGACTAAATCAGGGACTCAGCCCCTGAAGTGTGCCTGAAATAAACCTGTAATGAGCCTAGCAATAATTTTATAGAATTCCAGAAAGACAAATTATTTGTTATTCCTATTCTTTCTTATTTAGGGTCACTACTCAAAGTGTTACACTAGTGCAACCCCTCTGTTTTTTAAGAGGCCTGGGCAAGAATGCCAGCCACTCCAGAAACAAAGAGCCACATGGCACTGGCCACAGTCAGCCCAGGAGCTTACATTAAAAAAAAAAAGAAATTCTAAAAAGTATTTTTTTTAAAAAAAAACATTTTTTAGGGGTAGCAAGGAGACCACAGGGGTAGCAGTTGTGACTCACTGGCGACCCCCAAATGACGTCCCTGCAGTATGCCTTAATGAAGGCAGTTATTAGAGTTGATGTTGAACATGACATTCTGTGCAATAATTTAAATGGGCATTTGATAGGAATTTCATTTTCCATTAATGTTTTCATATCAGGGCTTTGGCAGTCTTTAACGGTTATTTAATGCAAGGCTCGCGTCGAAGTTAACCTCCTGCGTGACTGGTTTCATTACAGCACCACTATCTTTGAAAGACTACCTTGGAAAAACCTATGACGACTCCAAAAAAAATTTAACAACCACATATGTTTCTACGATCAAAGAAATAGTACAGACAAGAAAACGCTCAACCCGGTCAACTGGGCAAGAGATTGTGGTTGGAGATGGAAGCACATCTCGTGGTTATCTGAATGGACCACTCGACCCATTGACGCCAGTCACGTAAGTCCTTCTTTTTTATTTGATATTTTCATAATATTTAGAGGCAGGTAATTAAAATGAACTGCTTTTTCTTGTGTATTGTCACATCACACATAATTGTCCTAAAGTATTGGAGTTGTCTTACTCTACACACTCTACTGGTATACACTGCTGTGTTTTTGTAGACACAGTTCTGTTGTTCACTAACCTATATTACTGTGCATTCATTTGTGTTTCTGCCACACTTATTTCTGAATGCAAAATTGTGGCACCTACACAGACGTGGGTGCAATACACATATCTGTGTAACACCCCTGCTCCTGATCATTCCTGTGAAATTGGACACAGACTTCAGTTAGTTAATACAGCAAATTAACCATTTGAAACCATACATACAATGAATTACATTCAGAAACATAATGTAAACATACAAATGCCCGTTGCATCGGTTGCCATGCATGTTTTCACTGTGAGCGTTCACCCCCACAACCATCCTCCACTGCATACCATCACACATTACCACCATTGGTGTGACATTACTGACAAGGGTACATACAACTGCTGTTAAAAAAACATGGAACACTTTTTTTTATGTTTTTCCAACAGATATACAATAACGATCGGGGAAAAAACTGCAAGGCTAATTATCGCCAGTGGTGAAAATACAGCTGCCCGGATATTTATATTTTGGGGACTGACATGTGACCCTCTTATGTCCTACCCTCTGCCGCCTAATCACATGTGTGTGTTTGCCAGTTACCACCGACGGTATTGTTGATGCACATTAAGGAATAATGCTCTAGATCGATTTAGATATAACTATATTCACACCCTGGGAAGGGCCATTAGCCAATCAGGGGGCTGGAACAGCAGGTGAGAATAGACATTCGCATCCCACTGCTTCCAGCCACCCAAGGCCCTTCCCCGAGTGGCGACATTTATTTTTCTATTTCATTTGGGGAGGCAACAGAGAGCGCCTCCCTGTTGCCTCCCCACCTCGCACCCACCCCAAACCAAACCCTTCCTCTTTCCAGCCCCTCCCTCCCCGCTTATCTGCCGCGGGCCAGAGCTTTGTGCTCCGGTCCTTGCTCTCCTCCCGATCCCGGCTACTGACAGAGAAATGGAAAAGGGACTAAGCCCCTTTTCCATATGGCAGCAGGCACCTTTTTTGTCTTTTTTTCCCCGCTGGAGATCACCCCGGATAATCCCAGGGTGCGAATGGCTTTCACGACCCCTGCAGGGATGTGGACGTGGCTAATAACGGCCCACAGCCCGAGCTGAGGCTCTCGCGTCCCTTGGGCCTAGCTTAGCTCGGGCTGGCGGGCCATTAACGGCCATCTCTGCCCCCTGCCAGGGTTGTGAAAGCCATACCAACCTCTAAACTCTAAGTGTTAAACATTCAGTCCACATGAACTGCCACATTCATACTGCTTGCCCAGATTGGTGCCCAGATGTAATCATCGTACCTGTATTAATCCTTGGGGAATTTCTAGACAGCCTGCCCTCTTTTCTCACGGTGATTCCAAGGCTAAGCGGTCGTATTCCTGTGTCTCACTATAAAGTGTTCTGAGGACCTTGCAACTGCTTGTGGCATGACGTTTAGAAAAAGGCTTGACCCACGCCTATGTGTGTGCCCTGCTGCTGCCATAGTGGAGGGAATGTTAGCGGCGTAGAGGCAGCTTTTCTGCCTGTTTTCAAGAGGGCTGAGAGCTCAGTCTTGAATGGACTGTCACAGCTAAACACAGGGTAGCGCTTGCGCGCGCTCACTGTGATAATGGACACCCACGTGTTCTAGAACAAGATAGACGCTGACTGTACTGCTTTACCTGTTTTATCACTGTATGCAAAACAGTGTTGATGGAATACACGCACAGATGTGTTACTGTATACACACATACACTTGCTTACTTTGTGCAAAATGGTGGCACTGCACACACATTTCTATTGTTGCAATCATAGTAATGTTACTCTTCAAACATGTGATGCGGGCCCCACAACTGTGTAAATGTACACACAACTATATACACGAGTGCCTGTATAAAAACCTATTTGTTTAGACACTTGCACAACTGTGTGTGCGCAGTGTTTGTAATCTTCTTTGACGCTCTGCTTCACCGCCAGTCTGCGTCACTGTCAGAGGAGAGTTTTATGTGCACTGAGGGGCATGTGGTAGACTGCATACCGTTTCTCTTGAATGCTTTTATTGAGATATAGGAGGCCAATGTGACGTGTTTCCTCTTCTGAGTCAGAATAACCTACGACTATTGAACTGCTCTGCAGGGTCTCTGTTGGCGGCTTCACACACATTGTATTCACCAGCCCGTCTGGCGTCATCAATGGAATTGTTTCCTTCGTGTCGTTTTCTTCTTTCAACTCAACAGTTCTGCCATCTAACACCACCACTGTCTCAACAGTTCTGCCATCTAACACCAACACTGTCTCCCCTGTCGACAACACAGGTGCAGTATCATTTATTTATTATTACATTTGTATTGCGCACCTAACCCCCAGGCATCTGGGTGCGTGACTTATGAATATGGTTACAAGTATTGCAAGCTTAAGAATATGGTTACAGGTTATGCAGATCCTAAATTATGCAAGCTTGAGAATTTTGGTTACAATTTATGCCGGTTTAAGAATATGGTTACAGGTTATACAAACTTGAGAATTTGGTTGCGAGTTATGCAGATCACAAGTTGTGCAAGCTTAAGAATTTGGTTACGGATTAAGGAGGCTTAAGGATATGGTTACAAGGCCTACAGGCTTACCATCTTTTACAATCAACCATCCTATTCGGCCTAATATCTCTGAGTCTTAAGCAAAGCATTCACATCCTGCTTTTCCCTTTCGCTAGTGGTTGCCACGTGACCCGGTTCTTGGATCCCTGCTCATCTCTATTTTGCATGTTTCCTCTAGCTCAGAGGTCTGCAACCTGCAGCTCCCCATTTATTTTGGACTGTGACTCCCATGTTCCTTCATGATTGACTGTACGAGCAAGGACCCATGGAAATTGTAGTTCAAAACATCTTAGAGAGCCAAAGGTTACAGAGGGCTGCTGTATCAGATAACATACCTTCATTCGTTCTGTCACTCCCTTTAATGCAGACCTCTCAGATATGTGCATCTTATTCTACATTAAACAAAGGTGTGGGAGCCCCTCTACTGAGAACGAACATGGGTCAAATACCCTGTCCTATGGAATTGCTCCCACTCAGGAGGGTCTACAACCACGTTGTAGCTCACTGCACCCTTTAAAAAGGAGAAATATCAATTTGCATATTAGTCTGGTCCCACCCACAAGGGCAGTACAGCACCGAAATGCTAGGCAATTCTACTCTGAACAAGAGTACCATCAGCAGCCCCATACACTTGTTTCGGCCTAGCCGGGCCTCATCAGTGGGGTGAAGCTGAACCTCTCTAAGGCACAATGAGCAAGAAGTCCATGTCTGGCTTACCCTGGGTTACTTAGTGTGAAACCCCAAGATTTACAAATTAAACAAGGGTGTGGAGCTCCTCTACTTATAGCCAACATGGGTCAAATACCCTGTTATATGGAATTTCTCCCACTCATGAGGGTCTACAACCACATTTTAGCTCAATGCATCCTTTACAAAGGAGAAAAAAACATTTGCATATCAGTCTGGTCCCACCCACAACGGCAGTCCAGAACCAAAATGCTAGGCAATTCTACTCTGAACAAGAGTACCATCAGCAACCCCAGACACGTGTTTCCGCCTAGTCGGGCCTCATCACTGAGGTAAAGCTGAGCCTCTCTAAGGCACAGTGAGCAGGGATCCATGTCTGGATTACCGTGGGCTACTTAGGGTGAAACCCCAAGCTTGACAAATTAAACAAGGTGTGAAAGCCCCTCTACTGAGAAGAAGCATGGGTCAAATGCCCTGTTCTATGGAATTTCTCCCACTCAGGAGGGTTTACAACCACGTTTTAGCTCACTGCACCCTTTACAAAGGAGAAATATTAATTTGCATATCTGTGTGGTCCCACTCACAAGGGCAGTCCAAAACTATTCTACGTTAATCTTTGATCATTATTCTAGAGCTTGCTTGATTTACGAGCCAGTGATGAATAATGAATATATGGTGCAGTAATTAGCCAGAGAATCCCTGGCACCTTTCTTGAAAATCAGTATGATTTCAGAGGCTTCCCAGGAATTCAGGGCAATCAGTAAATCAAGTCCCACATTCATAACCCTACTTGGAATTGGGTCCAAGATTCCTTCTTCAAACTCTAAGGGATCTGCTGGACTTGAATCAGGGATTAGGGGCCTAGTTATTTGCTCTCTTATAGCACCTATAAGTACTTCTGAGGTAATATGAGGGACACCTGGACTACCCTCCTTGGTACTCATCTGCCTACCTGGATCCTTTCCTGAAATTATTACAACAAGGACAAATTGACGTGCTATGCCCCAACACTGATTGTGCAGTCTGATATGCTGTAACCTCCTAAGCCACATATGGCAAGAAAGCTTTACAGTCATGGTGATTATCATTGTTAAGAAGTTCACAGCATACTCTAATACAAACCATCCATGTATTCAAGTTGATTCCCTGTAGCTTGTGTTACCTTCTCGAACATTAGGACGCCATCTGCAATTAAACCCCTGGACTTTCTGTTCTTTCTAGGAAAGACCCTTTCAGCTATCCAGCATTTACATAAAACCACGTGAAAAGGCTTAATTTTCTTTCTGCCACCTAGTTTATTAGTTACAAAATCAGTTGTAGTCTAACCCCCAACCAAACGCTCAAACTTTTCTATAACAACATGTGAGTCAGGTTCCAGGATCTGTAATATTTTATTTTATGAGGCACTCACCAGACTTTGGATAGCTGCTTCCGGGTCCATCCTCATCCTCACCCACCTCACCATTCTACAATTAAACAACATATTTTACTCACCGTTCTTTAGACCTTTTTAATATTTCCATACAGACCAAAAAGGAGATTATCCCAGTCAAGGGGTCATGGTCACTCTCCACCTAAGGACTGACCTCAAATCACCAACTCTGACCATAACTCCATTGCAACTATGATAACATCAATCAGATTGGACTTCAAGCTAAATGTTGAATGCAAAAAGTCCATCTGGCTGGTGAGTCTCCAGAAAAGAGACCAATCAGAGGGTGCACAGAATGATCTCTACCGTTTTAGCAAGCACCAACCTGCTTCACTAGCTCTGGTGTGAGATGCTGGGGAAAGTGCCTCTGCTATCGCCGAAGGGGAATCCTCGCTGGATAGATAAAAAACTTCAGCAACAGACTGCAAAAATCTAGTATTAAAATCAACCAAGACAATTAAGATAGGAGTGCGGTTCTCGCTTTCACGTCAGTTATTCACTAACATAGCCAAAAGCCTCAAGGACACAGTCTCCTATATGATCTATCGCAGTATTCTAAACATTTAAAATATCAACACAGGACCCCTCGATTTGTTCATATAGGATGTGGGGGGAATCAACAGGGACCTCAGAGGAAACCCCTGGCACCTTACTTGATACCCAAGTAACCATCCCCAGGGCCTTTATCTTTGTTTAATGAAATGTATCATGTCAGGGGGACTCATCAGCCAGGTTTCCTGAAAACAGCACGTCACGTTGCTGTAAAGAAAAACTGAAAATTAACATCTTTCAACTTTGCCCCCAACCCAGTAACATTCCTACCCTGGGCAAGGCTCCCTCATTGTGGCCTGCCTGCCCCTGTTATGACCAATAAGACATGTCTTTCTCCAATCTCCCCCACCCCAGTGCACTGCTCTGGTTGCAGTTCAGCAACAGTTCTTTAGCACAATTCTACCTCTAGGAGTGTATGTTTCCAGTGACTTAGTATGTTCTCATTGACATGTATGTAGACATAGGTCATATACTATTAATTGGTATTGTGAAATACCAATGCATGCCCACTGCTGACTACTTTTGCACCAATTGATCCTCCGCATAACACACCCTTTGTGAACGACAGCAAAAACTTAGGCTCTCCTGTAGGTACACGCCCCAAACACAGAACGTATAGCCATTTCCCAGTCAGTGCCCTGCATCAGACTGACAAAGGACAGACACGATCAACTCGGTAGCTCCAACAGGCTGAGTCACCCCCTATTGAAAAAAGCACAAGCCAGTATAATGCACATTCCCAAATCACAAACCAGTGTCCAGCCTACCGTACCCACCAGAACTACTGGAATGGGCAGTGACTTAGCAACATCAAACTCTTTCAAAAGGAAACTTGAACCTACACCAGGTACAGGCAGGCGTGTCACCCATGCACGGGATCACATCTGTCATTACGTCTCTGTTGGATGGGTCTGTTGGATGGGTCTGTTGGATAGGTCACTGATGAGGAGGTTGTTGTACTGATGGTCCTGCTATACCAGCTTCCCCTTTTTTTGAAACCATCAGTTATAAATCATCCTCCCCCAGTTGGATGATTTCCGTCTCACAGACAAGGAACTACACCGTACATTTTATTAGCTCTCTACATTTTATTCTCACCAGTCATGAACAAAAAGTAGTATTGGCCCCTTTAAAGTCAGATTTTAGCACAAAAGTGTGGAAGTGCTACAAGGTTCACCACATTCCCTTCTCTTTTTTCATATTAATGTGTCACCTCTGATTGAAATCCCCTGAAGCCATGTGGGCCAGGTATGTATTTATGCCAATGACCCCCATTGCATTCTCAAACTTTCATCCAACACCCTAGATCAAGAATTTTGCTAGATGTGTGCTGCAAATTGACTTGTTTGTTTTGTTTGTTTGTTTATTATTTATAATGCGCGACATACCCTCAGGTAACAGGGCGCAGCAGTTACACGTATATGTGAAGCTTAGTTTCAACATCGTAAATATTTACAGACATGTATTAAATACAAGGTATATACAGATAAGACCTATTACAGGTGACTGGTACAAAAACAGGAGTGCGAATGATACATCCAAGTTACTTGCATCGACAGTATATATAGGTATAAGTAATGATTAGGTAAAAATGAACAGGCATACAACTGGTGAATGTAGAAGTGGTTTCAGGTAAAGAATCCTAACTACATTCTGTGTTAATGAGCGTTCTTGTGAGTACGTCAGGATTATATCTTAATGCATTCCATCGAAACAGATACTTTATTCATGGGAGCACTCCCTGGAACATGCTCTATAAACATTTGCGTACAGTGCAATAGCCTGGAAGGTAGTTAAGACTGTAGGAACACTGCTCGACACATAACTTTCGTAAGTTGTACAGATCCCAGCCACAACCATGAAGAACGTCTACATCCTTAGATCATTGAAACACATCTTCCCACTCCTGACTTTCCCAATAACAGGTCTTCCTGTTGGGGATCGACTGCTCTCACAGCGTCTATTTGGTCTTCCGGAATATCTGACAATATGTCTCCAAAGTTGTGTTTGAAGTTTGCAAAATGTAACTAATCAATCATCTTTCCATGTGAGAATCAACAATATGTCCCCATTTGTAACCCATCACATCAGACATACAACAAACACCCTCTATTATGGTATATCCTCAGATTAAGTCACACTCTTCTAATGCAGATAAGTATAACTCCTGAGTTTGTATCATGTGAAAAGTATACTTTTGTTTAACTTTAAGCCACCTGGTTGTTATCAGCAACCACTGTCTATACAAAGGTCTAAACTGTAGTTCAGCCTGGTCCTTCTACATAGAACCATTGTGGCATTCCAGGAACTGCACACCTACACGGCGCATCAAATTCTTAGATTTCACAGCATTCACATGCTGTAGGGGTGTTGTATTACTTAAACATCATGTGTGTAGGTACGAGTAATGAACATACAAATGTCAACATTTTGTTCTGCGATCATATGGTGTTTATTGGAATCTGGTGGTTGGAGCAGAATCACAGACACTACACTGACCACATTTCAAAAACTCGACGGGTGAGGTATGATACGATACGCGTGGACGGTTTCTTTAAGCATAATGACTATTGCCCAGTGCTGTGTAAATGATACTGTTTCCTTGTCACGTTAACAAACCCATCCCCACTTTCTTAATCAGTCGGTGTGCCAATACTGCTCAGTCGTCGCTAAGCTTGATATATTTTCTGTTCTTATCGGTCTCCTAGGTGCCATCGTAGGAGGTATTCTTGGAGCGATTGCCGGTTTGACTGTCATCGCCTTGGCTATTCTGGGCACTGTATTATGGAAAAGGAGAAGGTGATGTAAACCTAATTTCTAGATCTACCATAAAGTGTTGAAAGATTTTTTTTTTTCCAGTACGCAACACCAAGCATATCAACAAAATTTACCAAATTGGGCAATCACATTATTCGTACAGATCTTTTATGCACCTCTAGCCATTCAAAAACCTCTAGTGGGGGATATCCAGGCATGACCAGATGGGTACAGTTCCATTGTTTGCTGATTTTATTCATATTTGTATTCTTTGTATTTGATTTGTACTTATAAAGCGCTATACGCCAAAGCACGTATTGAACTGACCGCAGCATACGAGGGAAAACCTGCGGGTGCTGCGAGCACATGCTCTTCATTTTCCCATCCCAAATCCACAATGTATCCATCCCAGAATGCACCTCATGACTTTATTGTGATATGGCAGAAGATATTCGCCCTCGTTGTGAGCATGTCAGTGCAGAGAAAAAGTGGCAGTAACGAATTAACCATCACTTTTAACACACTGCCATATTCCGAGCTTGGGGATGGCACGGAGGGAAAGCCTCCAGCACTTGGATGGCTTATTTGTCTCTGTATTACTCTCAATAAATGGTGGAAGATGACAATTCCTCCAAAACCCCAATAGAGTCATATAGGACTCTATTACTGCACTGGGCACCTGGCTACCCTCAGAATCCTGGCACAGGTCCCTGTCCACCCAGCTGCATACCCGCACTGCCTCCTGGCAACCCTTGCACTTAGGTCTGTATCTGCAACCCTACAGTCCCCTTACCTGCACTTATTAGACACCGTTGTCGGCGCTTTATTCTTGCACTTGCCTCCTGCTGGCCACACTACACTAGTTGTTGTTTTGATCCCGTGTGCAGCACTTTCCACTCCTCCCCTGCCCCTTGTACTTTCCCCCTTCCCTCTCCCATGCACTTGCACGATCTCAATGTCACTGGGCCTAGTAAGATTGCTGTCTTGTCCTCCCTTGATCCCCTCTCTTACCTCATTGCGCTTTAAAATACTTGTGTATGGGCGCGCTATAACTAAAATATCATAACTCGAAAATGGGAACTAACATCACCACCTCGTCTCTGGTAAAAATAAGTTGTACTAACGTTAAAGGAGGTCTCCTTTTTTATGTGCAACCTAAGTGTGAATCATCGGAGCACACAGCAAAAAGAAAGTAACAGTGTTGCAGGGTAATTCATAGAATTTCGCACAAAAGTGGCGAACGCGGCTGGCGCACAGTGTGCGCGTGGGAATGTCTGCGCCAGCCGCGTGCGCTAAAATCGATTTCCGCGCACAGCGTATTCATGGATTTTAGCCTTCAAAACCAGCCGTGGCGCACAGTGGCACAGTGAAGACCCTGCAGCAGCGCCAGTTACGCCCCCAAGAAAGCCCTCGCGCAAGGAAAAGCCATCAAAATTCCCAATTCAGCGCAAAGGGCTGTGCTAACCCTGGACCAGTTTACAGGGCTGCCAAACAGCAAACGCCAAGCGGGGAACGTGTATGACTGGGGTGCGCGTGAAGTTTCACACGCGAAAGTGCCTGTGCGAGTGGGGTACGTGTATTACTGGGGTTCGCGGGAAGTTTCACACGCGATTTCAGCAGGGTACGTGTATTACGGGGTTCGTGGTTACTTTCACACGCGAAAGGGCCTGTGCGAGTGGGGTACGTGTATTACGGGGGTGCGTGTGAAGTTTCACACGCGATTGGCCTGGGTACGTGTATTTCAGGGGTGCGCGGGAAGTTTCACACGTGATTGGGCTGGGTACGTGTATTTCAGGGGTGCGCGGGAAGTTTCACACACAATTGGCCTGGGTACGTGTATTACAGGGGTGCGCGGGAAGTTTCACACGCGATTGGCCTGGGTACGTGTATTCCAGGGGTGCGCGGGAAGTTTCACACGTGATTGGCCTGGGTACGTGTATTTCAGGGGTGCGCTGGAAGTTTCACACGCGATTGGCCTGGGTACGTGTATTTCAGGGGTGCGCGGGAAGTTTCACACGCGATTGGCCTGGGTACGTGTATTACAGGGGTGCGCGGGAAGTTTCACACGCGATTGGCCTGGGTACGTGTATTTCAGGGGTGCGCGGGAAGTTTCACACGCGATTGGCCTGGGTACGTGTATTTCAGGGGTGCGCGGGAAGTTTCACACGCGATTGGCCTGTGTATGTGTATTTCAGGGGTGCGCGGGGAGTCCTACACGTGAATTGGCAGTGTGGGTCCTCCCAGGTGTCCCCTCTACCCCCTCCACAGCCCCTGCAGGCAGCCCACACCACAGGGGACTACCCTGCACCCCTGGTCATGTCCCGCAGGTAGCCCATCCACCATGGGCATGCCCCCCAGCCAAGCCACATGTCATGTTGCAATATTATCACCAACTCATGCCTCCCAGCACCCCCACCCCCAGCAGTGAGGGGCACCTGCCAGCAGGCCCCCACTCATGTCCCACTCATGTCCCCCTGCACCCCCACCCCCATCAGTCAGGGGCACCTACCAGCAGGCCCCCACTCATGTCCCACTCATGTCCCCCTGCACCCCCACCCCCATCAGTCAGGGGCACCTGCCAGCAGGCCCCCACACATGTCCCCCTGCACCCCCATGCCCCAGCAGTCAGGGGCACCTGCCAGCAGGCCCCCACTCATGTCCCACTCATGTCCCCCTGCACCCCCACCCCCCAGCAGTCAGGGGCACTTGCCAGCAGGCCCCCACTCATGTCCCCCTGCACCCCCACCCCCCAGCAGTGAAATGCCGATCTCATGACACAAACCAAAAGTCAACTATGTACATCAACACATGTCCGTCACACACATACACTGGTTGGCATTACTTGTGTAAACCCACATTTTCACATGCATCAACCCAATGAGCGAATCCCACACATGGAACTAAACAATTCAAATGTATTATGTACATAAAATCAAAAATGAAATGAAAGCATACCAAAATATGAAACAGGAAATGAAAAGCATGTGAAAAAGATGATTGAATGAAAATGTTAACCAATCCAAAAAAATAAGAAAGAAAAACAGTCCAAAGTCACCCTCCAACAACGCAAATCCAAAGGAAATGTTAAAAAGAAATCCATTGCTTCATGTTCATAATAAACGAAAAAGAGAAATCAATCCATAGTCCAACTATTTACAATCCATTGTCCAAGGATGTAAAGGGTCCATGATCCCAACCAAACAAATGAATCCTACCTAACAAACTACCTAAAAATATAACTATATACAAATTTGTGTGGCATTGTCCATTGACCACAAATAAAAGGAAAACGAAAAGGAAACCTAACTCTAAAAACTATATACAATGGGGGCGGGCAAGTCCAACGGCTCACTCGTTGATGTCACGGGCCAGGGCATCATCGAACTCCTGTTCAATGGCTTGGAGGCGGGCATGTTCACTGGCCCCGAGGTCTCGCAGGGATAATGCCATGTCCAGCTAAAACTCCCTGCGAATTCCCTCGAGGCACTCAGCCCGCCTCAGCGCCCTGCGCATGGAGTTCTCCGCCCTGACCATTGTGAGCCGTGCCTCCTCCGCCCGCCGCCGCTCCGCACCTATCTGCTGGCCCAACCGCTGCCACACGGAAGACACTCCCATTCCAGGGTTCTCCTGCCCTCCGGCCGATGCCTGCCCCTCTGATGTAGATGGCCCCGAGCCATGATGCCTCCCACGTTGAGCCTGCCGCTGCCTCCGACGCAACTGCCTCTGCCAGCACGACGGCATCCAGGCTGATGGAATCCACCGACACCGTCGTGCACGTGCCCTGCCCGATGATGCCGGCACATCCTCCATCTGCTGGGGTCCAGTTGCTGTGGTGTCCACCCCTGCTGGACCTCCGACTCCCGACTGTGGTTGGGATGGGATCCCCACCGAGCTGGCTGCGTTGGTCAGGGCAGGTCCACAGGGGGCCCTGGTGGCATCTGGGCCAGAAGACGGCATGGAGAATGACTGGCGCATAGTCTCCACAGAGGAGGAGAGGGTCGCCAGAGTGGCCGACACATGTACAAAACCCCCGACCATGGACACTCCCAACTGGGCCAGGTTGGCACGCTGCTCTTCGCGATGACGTGCGTGCTCCCCCGGGAAGCATGCACGTCATCACGAATGTCACACGTGCGCAACGTGACACCAATCAGGACCTTCTCCATACGGCCAGAGGTCCCCTAGTCCGCAGGTAGAGGAGTGTCAGATGACATGGACATCCCCCCTCCCTGCGGACGGGCCTGAGATGGGGCATCCCTGCTGGTGCATGGTGGTGCAGTCACAGGATCAGGGACAGCGACATGCAAAGGCCCCTCTGCAGTGACCTCTGCTGCCTCCTGCCCCTGGCCCTGGACTGCACCACTTGCACGAGTGGTACCACCCCCACCAGGCCCCATGTGCGGCTCAGTAGCGGCCTCCTCCTCCTCTGTGGAAACCACCAACCTGGATGGCTCCACACCGTCTTCTGCCATTGCTTGCCCCTGTGGGGGCTCACCCACCCCTTCCGCTGCAGCCGTTTTGGCAGACGCAGCACCAGTCCCCTCACTCCCGGACGATGGTAAATTCTGGGAGGGTGACTGGGCCTTGCGTCGCCGGCCGGTGGGAGCATCCCCGCCGCTTTGCTCCACAGCGCCGTCTCCGCCCTCTTCATCACTTGCCGCTGTGTAGAGGGAGACATAGAACGCATGCATCAGGGTACTGTACAATGGTCCCCTAGACAGGAAGCAATAGCAGATGAGTGGCACTGTCAAACATCACTTCCATCATGTCCCTCCACAACACATGGGTCAGTGCAGGCAAAACACATGCAGTAACAGGCATGGCACATGCTATGAACATTAGCATACATGTCCAAGGGGCTCTTGAAACATACAATGCTGGTTTGAAACTCACATGCATCATGGGTCATGCCTATCACATGCACACACTTCACCCTGGTTTCATCCATCTGGCCTCGTACACCCCAGACACAGTGGATACAAGGATGAGTAGGCTGCATCAGTGAATCTGAACATTGTCACAGACATGTGTCATGCATCCATGCCATTTAAAAGTCACAGACACGCAGGTCAGACACACAGACATGGACACCATACATGTACATGGCATCAGCACCCATCCCTCACCCCCACCCATGTCCAGGAACAGAGACTGGCATGCTTTCATGTGTCCATTCCGCATAGAGCTCCCCATGTTGCATTTAAACATATGCACCAACCATGTGGTTCACACATTACTGGTCTCACATGCATGCCCATGATGTCCCTGCACACACACATACGTACATGCCCTATGTCACACATACAGGCACGTATCGGACAACCAGCACACTGCAACATGCCCAGTCTCACACAGCTATGCTTGGCCACTTACCCCTCAACTCCAGACGGGTCTGCCTCTCAAGGATCTGGGCGTGGAGCGCTGGGCGTATGCGTTCCAGGACCCTCATCTGGATGGTACTCATGCTGCCCCGGCTCCCCTCCACGAGGCGCCGGGCCTTTATGAGGGTCCTGGACCTCAAGTCCTCCCAGTGCTTCTTGACTTGCTTGATGTTGCGGGTTGCCACCCCCTCCGCGTTGATGGCAACCACAAAGTCGTCCCAGATCCTGTCCCGTCCTTCCTTGTCGGCGCGTGATGATCCGAAGAGGGCATCATAATGCCCCAGGACAAGCTCCACCAGGACACTAACTTCATTCTGACTGAAGCTATTGGCTCTCTGCCCCTCTGGCTGGGGGTCGCCAGTGGTCTCAGATGGTGTTTTCCCCGACATGGCGACCCCCGAGGCAGGTTTGGGTGGGCAACTGGGTCCTGGGGCTGGACTGTGGAGCGATGGTATCCCAGTCGGGAGTCTTCTGTTCCAGCAGGGGTGGACACAGCAACTGGACCCCTGCAGATGGCTGATCTGCAGGCACCAAATAGCAGGGCACGTCAGCAGCAGGCAGGCAGCAGCAGACGGCAGGTGGGAGCATGCTCGGGGCTCTATGGGGCAGTGATTCGGCCTTTTGGGCAGGAGCGTGGTCTTCCGTGTGTTTTCGCGTGGCCAGCTTGATACAGAGTGATTTGGCACGTGAAAAAATTGCATGTCAGCATGTAATTCGAGGAAAGGCCCTTAGCGCGTAAGCGCATCAGCACACATATGCAATTTCATAGGACCAAAGGCCCTTAGAGCATAAGCGCGTCTGTGACATGACGCGCGCGGCCGTTTCCCAGAACACGGGTGCATGTTCATCGTGCACGTCCAGAAACTTCACGTCCGAGTGTCAGCTCGTGTAATTGGAGGAAAGGGCCCAGGCGCGTGTAAAACTTCCCGCGAGCCCCTGAAATACACATAGCCCGCTCGCCCAAGGCCTATCGCATGTGAAACTTCCCGCGAACCCCAGATTTACACATACCCAGGTCAATCGCGTGTGAAACTTCCCACGAACCCCAGAAATACACGCACCCCACTCGCACAGGGCCTATCGCGTGTGGAACTTCCTGCGCACCCCTGAAATACACGTACCCTGCTCGCCCATGCCTAATCGCGTGTAATACTTCCCGCGCACCCCTGAAATACACGTACCCAGGCCAATCGCGTGTGAAACTTCCCGCGAACCCCAGATTTACACTTACCCAGGCCTATCGCGTGTGAAACTTCACGCAAACCCCAGAAATACAGGCACCCCACTTGCACAGGGCCTATCGCGTGTGGAACTTCCCACGCACCCCTGAAATACACGTACCCTGCTCGACCAGGCCCAATCACGTGTGAACCTTCCCGCAAGCCCCTGAAATACACGTACCCCGCTCGCCCAGGCCCAATCGCATGTAAAACTTCCCGCGCACCCCTGAAATACACGTACCCAGGCCAATCGCGTGTGAAACTTCCTGCGCACCCCCGAAATACACGCACACGCTATTTTTGACACAGCGGGTGTCGTTGTTTGTCGCGTACCCCTTTGCACGTCATTTGTCCTAGTGGGCCACAGTATGGGACATTCATCATAGCTGTATATACGTGCTTTTTGTTAGCGCACATTTTAGCGCACATTTTTTTCATGCGCAGAGACGCTACCGCCTGCCTTCGTGTGGCGGACGTGTTTAGGCCTGTGTGCGTCTTTGCCCGTGCGCTGTTTTTCCCTATTCGATTTCATGAATACGTGTTGTAGGCGAGTGTGTGGGCATTCCGCGCACTTGCCTCCTGTACTTCCCCCGTGACGCCCACATTTTCACGCGTTGTTCCCCATTCCGCGTGGCTCGCCCCGTGTTACGCCTACTTTTGTTGTGTGCGCCGCGCTATGTGCGCTTTCGCTGTGGCCGTAGCGCACGCCGTTAGATGACCTGTGCGCCGGCGTGCGCAGATTTTTCTCGGTTTTCACACTTGCACTGCGATTTTAGGACTTGCACTGCGATTCGCACGGTTTGGCACGCTTGCGCGGGAATTTTCAGCGCACATTAATTCCATGAATCTTGCCCTTAATGTGGGAAGAGAAGTTATTTGTGAAACAGGTACTTTTGAAGACGCTTATGGAAAAAGAGCAAAGAGGGTTCAAAATATAGAGACACGAGTAGCGGATTACAAAATCTGGCTGCTAGCGTAAAAGAAAAGGGTTGCTTGGAAATTCTCTGCCATGTACGGTGGCTGGGTTAGGACAATCGGCTTACATGCAATACAGCCCAACGTAAACAGGGTCTGAGATGCCTAGGTACCCGGAACGTCAAAGTTGGGGTAATGTGATTACACGTCCTCTTTCTTGACATCCGTCGAGCAGCTGCATGTAAGGAGGACTTAAGGGGCTGCCGAGTACAGCTGTGAAAGGACTGCCACAGTCAGTCGTAATTAGGGGCCCTTGTCTCGGGTTCTAGATTTTTCTACAAGAGGTCCACAAGACAGTGGAACAACGACAGTAAAAGTAATTAGGCCCTCAGATTAAGACTTCCCTATTCAAGCAATCATTGTAGCTTCAAGTATTCTCCAAAACAAGACGTCTCCATTTTAAGGGCCATTTTCAATAAGGGTGCATGGGCAACAACAACCTCGGATGGAGTCGTGGTTTTATTCGATGCCAAGAATTCGCATCGGTACACCACCCTGCGATGGAGCTTCATCAGGTGGGATTAGAAAGCATGGTTGGGCAGCGGAAGCTCAAATGGAGAAAATACTTCAAAACTAATGTTATAAAGATGCTTTGGGAAGAGTGATTTTTGCTCCTTCCACGGTGTATATTTCGTTTGTGGTCTAGATACCGCAACCCTGGAAACTCAAGCCACAAAAGGTCATGCACAAAAGCGCAATGTGCTGTGCATCGAGCTACTGTGGTTGCTGTGTCCAGACTGCCAGACGGAGGCAGCCGGAGGCCGGAGCCCGCAGCAGGTGAAGGCAGTGGGAGCGGGTGGAATCAGCAGTGGGAGCGGGTGGAATCAGCAGTGGGAGCGGGTGGAATCAGCAGTGGCGGCGCCGTCCAGCTGAGAGAGATGCGTGGGGGACCTCCCGAAAGGAACCAGGAGAGGGAGGCGTATGTAGCCTTCTCGGCCTGGAATTTCCATGGACAGCCTTTTCTTACCACCCTTTAGACCCTAGACCGTGGATTGTTGTTTCCAACGGTAATGGGTTCCTTCATGGCGCACCTTTCAGGGGTGGGTGGGACAATATGGGCGCAAAAAAAGACTCTCAACCAGAGGACTCGTAGACCAGTCCAGAGGAATTCAAAGCATATATTTTTTTCCCCATTACAGTTTGCTAAATGTTCTTACTGTTATAAAAAATGTTTACGTTAGATGGCTCAATCCAAATTATGATCAGTCGGTTTGTTTCACCCGTTCATGCATGCAGTAAAAACAGGCTAACCATTTTGCTCAGTTTCCCAAGGGCATCATACTTTGGGACACATTCCGGGTTTGCAGAGCGATAAAAAAGTGGCAGTAATTCTGTTATCCCCACTGTTTTGGGTGGTACTGAAATTACCACTCCGCCAAATCCCAGGCCTAATGCTGGAGGTAAATGATATAATATGATAGATTATTTATAACACGCTTAATGCCCAGAGGTTTCTAAGCACGGACCCAGGGATCAACCTGTGTTGCTCCGTGTCGTCTTGCTTCCAAGGTGAGCATGTTGCCACTGAACTATCCTCCCGAGACAAGCTGGACGAGCTGTCCAGAGGGATATTGTTGGCATGCGAAAGAAGCCACCACTTTAACGGCAAACATTGGCAGAATTACCGCAACAGTATTCCTGCTCATGTCAATTCTGCCAAAATACCCATGGAGTCCTATGGACTCCAAAAATGCAGACACACACCGCCCTGTAGCCACTCTTTGTTTATCATTGCAGATTGGTCTTTTTTTGCCCTCGTGCCTGAGGTAATTCCACGGTAGTGCTCTCTACACGCTTATATCACATGTGATTTGAACACTAGTTAGTGTATATTTAATCTTTTAAGGTGGTGCACACCTTACCTCTTTTGTATTGACTAAAACTTCCCTACCACCAATTCTAATCTGTGGTAAACCCACAGGACCAAGTAGCAATAACGGTAACCGATTTTGGCAGAAATTCAGCAGATTTACCACCAAACTCGGAATGTTGCCTTTTTTCTAACCTGGAGTGATGCGCAACAGGTTTGCTTCTTTCCCTTTTAAGCAAACAGCAGATATGATAACAAAATGCATATGATCTTTTTTTTGCAAGGGTGCAAACTATACCCAGTACGGCCCCAAGTCATTAAACATGTTGCAGTAGGAGAAAGGCATTAATCAATAAGAGAATTCAACAAAGAAAACTCAAGTTGCAAGGTCCCACTCCAACTCCCTAAAACCCATTAAGATGAATCCATAAAGAACACTCAGATTGTGAGGCCCCACTCAAATTCACTCCATTCCATTAAGATGAATTCATAAGGAACACTCAGGTTGTGAGGTCCCACCCCAGTTCCTGCCACTTCAATAAGAGAAATTCATAAAGAATACTCAGGTTTTGAGGTCCCACTCCAACTCCATCCACTCCAGTAAGAGAAATCCATAAAGAAGGCTCAGGTTGTGAGGTCCTAGTCCAACTCCTTCCAGTTGAATGAGAGAAATCCATAAAGAACACTCATTTTGCGAGGTCCCACTCGAACTCCCTCCAGTTGAATAAGAGTAATCCAAAAAGAATGCTCAGGATGTGAGGTGCCACTCCAATTCACTCCACTCCATCAAGAGATATCCATAAAGAACACTCAGGTTATAAGGTCCCACTCCAGTTCCCTCCACTCCAATAAGAGCAATCCATAAAGAACACTCAATTTGCGAGGTCCCACTCCAACTCCCTCCACTTGAATAAGAGAAATCCATAAAGAACACTCAGGTTGTGAGGTCCCACTCCAACTCCCTCCACTTGAATAAGAGAAATCCATAAAGAACACTCAGGTTGTGAGGTCCCAATCCAATTCCCTCCATTCCAATAAGGCCATTCTATAAAGAACACTCAAGTTGTGAGGTCCCACTCCAAATCCCTCAAAAGAAATCTATTAAGAACACTCAAGATGTGAGGTCCCACTTCACTTCTCTCCACTCCAATAAGAGAAATCCATAAAGAACACTCAGGTTGTGAGGTCCCACTCCAACTCCCTCCACTTGAATAAGAGAAATCCATAAAGAACACTCAGGTTGTGAGGTCCCAATCCAATTCCCTCCATTCCAATAAGGCCATTCTATAAAGAACACTCAAGTTGTGAGGTCCCACTCCAAATCCCTCAAAAGAAATCTATTAAGAACACTCAAGATGTGAGGTCCCACTTCACTTCTCTCCACTCCAATAAGAGAAATCCATAAAGAACACTCAGGTTGTGAGGACCCACTCCAACTCCCTCCACTTGAATGAGAGAAATCCATAAAGAACACTCAGGTTGTGAGGTCCCAATCCAATTCCCTCCATTCCAATAAGGCCATTCTATAAAGAACACTCAAGTTGTGAGGTCCCACTCCAAATCCCTCAAAAGAAATCTATTAAGAACACTCAAGATGTGAGGTCCCACTTCACTTCTCTCCACTCCAATAAGAGAAATCCATAAAGAACACTCAGGTTGTGAGGTTGCACTCCAGTTCCCTCCATTTCAATAAGAGGAATTCATAAAGAATACCCAGGTTTTGAGGTCCCACTCGAACTCCCTCCACTCTAATAAGAGCAAACCATAAAGAACACTCAGGTTGCGAGGTCCCACTCCAAATCCCTCAAAAGAAATCTATTAAGAACACTCAAGATGTGAGGTCCCACTTCACTTCTCTCCACTCCAATAAGAGAAATCCATAAAGAACACTCAGGTTGTGAGGTCCCACTCCAACTCCCTCCACTTGAATAAGAGAAATCCATAAAGAACACTCAGGTTGTGAGGTCCCAATCCAATTCCCTCCATTCCAATAAGGCCATTCTATAAAGAACACTCAAGTTGTGAGGTCCCACTCCAAATCCCTCAAAAGAAATCTATTAAGAACACTCAAGATGTGAGGTCCCACTTCACTTCTCTCCACTCCAATAAGAGAAATCCATAAAGAACACTCAGGTTGTGAGGACCCACTCCAACTCCCTCCACTTGAATGAGAGAAATCCATAAAGAACACTCAGGTTGTGAGGTCCCAATCCAATTCCCTCCATTCCAATAAGGCCATTCTATAAAGAACACTCAAGTTGTGAGGTCCCACTCCAAATCCCTCAAAAGAAATCTATTAAGAACACTCAAGATGTGAGGTCCCACTTCACTTCTCTCCACTCCAATAAGAGAAATCCATAAAGAACACTCAGGTTGTGAGGTTGCACTCCAGTTCCCTCCATTTCAATAAGAGGAATTCATAAAGAATACCCAGGTTTTGAGGTCCCACTCGAACTCCCTCCACTCTAATAAGAGCAAACCATAAAGAACACTCAGGTTGCGAGGTCCCACTCCAATTTCCTCCACTCCAATAAGAGCAGTCCTTGAGTTTGAAAGAATGTTGAGGCTTAACAGATGAAGACATGTATGAATGATGATGTCCCACATTCAGCACTCGGCGCTTACATTGCTGAATGTGTGATGCTTAGCATTGCTCCCCATTGGCAGAGGCGTTGCTAGGGGGGGGCTAAGGGGGCTATAGCCCCTGATCTTTTGGTTGTAGCCCCGGATAGAATCTCAGGAGCTACAGCCAAAAGACTAGCTAGCCCCCAGTCCCAACAGTTCTGACATCAGTTTAGCCCCGGGTCTTTTCCAGACCTAGCAACTCCCCTGCCCATTGGATATTGAGTTTGGATAGTGTATTTGGAGGATATTGGAGAATTAGAGTCCTGGGGCATTTGTGATACCTGAAGCTCTTTTCTTGTCAATTTGTTATCTAAGAATGCCTGAGCATGTCGCAAAATATCAAAAGTGCTAATGTTTGTGGATTGTTTGTTTGTGCCTGTTCACACTTTCAAATGTATGGCACATGACTCGGTGCAATGTTCCTATAGATATCTATAATGTTAGGGAAACATTTACAGATAAAACATCTACTTCAATCAAATGCTGCTATACATCCAATGTCTTAACATATATTGTCTTGTGTGCAGGCAAAGTGATGAAAAGTTGGATACATTTTCTGGTTCCCGTGTTAGGTAAGTCATAATATATATATATATTACACACTTTAAAATAAATGATCGCCAACAATGATCCTTTAATGTGTTTGTTGTCTTCCTTAAGTAGTGGGTCATGCATTCTTGTCATGTCGGCATAATTATTAGTTTGGGTCTCTTGGCAGAATTATTTACATGTTTTATAGACAGCAGGGCCCTATATTCTATGCTCAGTCAAGAGTAACCTCTTTTACGTCATGGTACAAACGCCTCCCTAAGAGAACTCCCCATGCCACTAGCCCTGTGGGAAGCCATGTGACTTCAGCAGAAACATCCTTAGAATGGGAAAATGACCAGGGACTAACCATTGGAACTCTAGACCCCCTAAATCACAGCGGTGACCCTAAAATATAGAGTAGGCAGCCATGCAGCAACCTATTGCTTCCACCTTTTACCAAAAAGAATGTGAGGTCTTTGCAATCTTGGAGTTGGGAAGGGACAATGGAGAGGGGAGTTCCAGTGAGTTATGAAGAGCTCCAAGTCTGGTGATACTTCAGTGGACGGAGGTGACCGGGGACAATAAACACTCACAGAGCTTGCGGGCATTGAGCAAGTTGTGTTACATGGGGGTTTGCATTACAGACCACGGTTCCTTGTGTGCCGCATCTTATGATTGTGGAACATCCTTTCGATTGTCAGTGAATGTACATGGCAACGTGGCTGCTACCAAAAGCACCTACAATATTAAGTCATGTGGCTTTATTTCTTTATTCATTAGAATGCTTGTCCACTGCTGGCCCAACCAAGAGGAAATTGGAGCGCCTTGCAAGATTCAAAGGTTTAAAAGGCGGGAGGTGAAACAAGATACAAAATGTTTGGGGCGCCGTGGAGCTGCCACGCAAGATGGCAGCTTTCATCTGAGCAACAAGCCTATATACCCACTGCGGGGGACCGTTAGCATCACATCTCAAGTGCTTGCGGGTGCTTGGGGAATAGCCACCAGCAGCACGTGAGCAGACGTGCCAAAAACTGAGAGTGCAGTGACCCGGGTCCCTAAGATATTGGTTGGTGACTGTGCCACAGCAGAGGGCCAGACAGCACACGCGGCTTTAGCCACAAAGATGGGAGGAGTGTGCAGCGGTCCAGAGGATCGGCTCGTTGGCAGCCCCGTGGATCCAGGCGCCAGCGGCTGGCGCGACTGTGGGATCCTGTCGTGGGAGAGGGGTGTCTTGGGTGCACCGGCACAACAGAGTGGAGCCTCGCCCCATTTAATGTGAGGTCAGTCACCTGGATAGTGTCGCTGTTGCAGGCATTTAAGGTGCAGATTAACAAGGGGGGTCCTGGGAGTCGCTCTGCCAGACATTAGTCCTGGTTACGAGAGACTTACCCAGAGTCTTTAGCTCACTATCTTTCACAAAGAAGAAATTTCCCAAACATATCAGTCTTTGTCCTGCCCTGGGGCAGTCCAGCACCGAAATGCTAGGCAATTCTCCTCTGAACAAGAGTACCAACAGAAACCCCAGACACGTGTTTCGGTCTGGTTGGACCTCATCAGTAGGGTGGATCTGTGCCTCTCTAAGAATAGTGAGCAAGGGGTCCACGCCTAGATTCCCCTAGTAACTTAGGATCAGACCCAAAGTTACTTAAATATGCAGATTAACAAGGGGGGTCCTGGGCGTCGCTCTGCCAGACATTAGTCCTGGTTACGAGAGACTTACCCAGAGTCTTTAGCTCACTATCTTTCACAAAGAAGAAATATCCCAAACATATCAGTCTTTGTCCTGCCCTGGGGCAGTCCAGCACCGAAATGCTAGGCAATTCTCCTCTGAACAAGAGTACCAACAGAAACCCCAGACACGTGTTTCGGTCTGGTTGGACCTCATCAGTAGGGTGGATCTGTGCCTCTCTAAGAATAGTGAGCAAGGGGTCCACGCCTGGATTCCCCTAGTAACTTAGGGTCAGACCCAAAGTTACTTAAATATGCAGATTAACAAGGGGGGTCCTGGGAGTCGCTCTGCCAGACATTAGTCCTGGTTACGAGAGACTTACCCAGAGTCTTTAGCTCACTATCTTTCACAAAGAAGAAATATCCCAAACATGTAAGTCTTTGTCCTGCCCTGGGGCATATGCAAGTAACTTTGGGTCTCACCCTAAGTTACTAGGGGAATCCAGACGTGGACCCCTTGCTCACTATTCTTAGAGAGGCACAGATCCACCCTACTGATGAGGTCCAACCAGACCGAAACACGTGTCTGGGGTTTCTGTTGGCACTCTTGTTCAGAGGAGAATTGCCTAGCATTTCGGTACTGGACTGCCCCAGGGCAGGACAAAGACTGATATGTTTGGGATATTTCTTCTCTGTGAAAGATAGTGAGCTAAAGACTCTGGGTAAGTCTCTCGCAACCAGGACTAATGTCTGGCAGAGGGACTCCCAGGACCCCCCTTGTTAATTTGCATATGCAAGTAACTTTGGGTCTCACCCTAAGTTACTAGGGGAATCCAGACGTGGACCCCTTGCTCACTATTCTTAGAGAGGCACAGATCCACCCTACTGATGAGGTCCAACCAGACCGAAACACGTGTCTGGGGTTTCTGTTGGTACTCTTGTTCAGAGGAAAATTGCCTAGCATTTCGGTACTGGACTGCCCCAGGGCAGGACAAAGACTGATATGTTTGGGATATTTCTTCTCTGTGAAAGATAGTGAGCTAAATACTCTGGGTAAGTCTCTCGCAACCAGGACTAATGTCTGGCAGAGGGACTCCCAGGACCCCCCTTGTTAATAGGCATTTAAGGTGTACATAAGGGGGAAAGCCACGTCCACGGAGTGTGGGTGCTGTAAGCCATCGGGATTGATTTGGATACGATAGAAGCCAAGCTGCAGGGTCTAAAATGTACATATAAGCACAGGCCTTCGCTTGGGCTGCAGGCAGATATAAAAACAGAACTGCATAGCGTACGCAAAACAGCGCAGTGGGAATTAACCTTCTTGAGCAAGGCAATACTGGCAAGGAAATAGAGGAAAGCGGATAGGCTGGGCCTTGTGTTGGCCCGATTAGTTAAGGCAGAGGTGGGAAACGAGAACACACCCTACATGCAGTCTGAGGATGCTACTTTGGCGTATTCGAATGTGGACATAAACAAGCCCTGTTTGTTATACTACCAGAACCTGCACCAACCAAAGGGCAGCACCACGCAGGCAGACATAGTACAATATTAAAACGAGATTCGAACGTTGATGCTGTCTAGAGAGGCAAGCAAGGCCCTAGAGACCCCACTGAAGCTAGAAGAGATTAACGTGGCAATCTTAGACCTACGGAGAGGCAAAGCACCCGGCTCTGATTGCCAGGGAATATCGGGAAATACTTTCCCCATACTTACTACAACTATGGGAGGAAGCACTGCAGCGAGGTTCCCTCCCAGACACGCTGCGGGAAGCAGTGATAATACTTCTGCTGAAGCCGGATAAACCAGCTGAGGAAGACGGATCATATCAGCCTCTCTCGCTTATAATAGTAGATGCCAGCATTGTCGCAAAGGCCATAGCAACTCGGGTAACACCAGTGAAGGCACATGTGATACACCCGGACCAATCCGGATTCATCCCTGGGAGATTAACAGCCTTGGACTTGACCAGATTGTACAATGTCATTTCCCAAGTGGAACCTGGAGCGCAACCTATGGCAATCTCGCTGGACATGCAGAAAGCATTTGATACCGTATCTTGGCCCTTTCTACTCCAGGTGATGGTTAACTAAAGTTTTGGGCCAAACTTTGTATCCTGGGTTAGGTTGCTGTCTACGAACCCATTTGCGAGAGTGCATACAAATGGATTGCTGTCCCCGGTGATTCAGCTTGGTGGGGAAACCCGTTGATAGTGCTGCCAAAACTTCTATACATGTATCCCAATGTGGCCAGACCATGAGCTCATTGGGGAATTTAATATGATAAGCACTGAGTTCATTGGACACCAATGACTTTGCCTGATCGTGGAAAGGAGGGACTATCACGACGGACCAAGCAGTCAAATTACCTTTCTGCGACATCTTCAAATACTCTGATTCGCAAGCAATATCTTCAATCAATCGGACAGTGGCATTTTCTCCTCCCTCTGGTACATGGTGTCCAAGCTGCTGCAAGAGCAAAGTGGCTCCATGTCAGAATGAAGTGGGAATCCCTGGCACTCGCATACAACGCCACTGGTATTGCAGCCCGAATTTCAGCTGTATTACATAGTTTCACAAGTATATTACACTACGTACTGGTAAAGAAGGACTGATCAGCCGCCGTATGACAAACTGGCTGTCGCAGAGGGCACTGGGAGCGAGCATGCTGAAAACGTGGCTGCTGGATGGTAATTATCGCCTGCTGGCCCAATAAACCCGGAGGGAGTTACGACACTAGCGTGGAAGAGGCTACTTCGGTTACAGGGTGGCAGCATACCATATGAGACAAATGCACCTCTGTGGGGTATACCGGCTATATATTATGTTATGTTACTTTGCATTTATATAGCGCCTTATGTACCATTAGTATAGTCTGAAGGCGCTGGTAGGTTGAACGCCCTCGGGAACCGAAGTTCAAGTCAGTAGAGAGAGTCAAAGGTGCGTGTGAGCACCGTATATGTGTGCAGCTGGTGTGGCATTCGTGTAGTAGCTGCTTCTTAGCATTAGGTGTGGTGGTTGAGAGATCAGGAGTATGTGTTCGTTCTGGCAGGTTTATCCAGACCGATTCTGGCTGCGTTAGGCCTGAGGAGAACGCCAGGTTGGAGGGTGTTTAACCAGCAGTGTTTAGTTAGAGTGATGGGGAGGATGAGGGGGATGTTGGTATGAGAACAGCTATACCGAATGGTGTCATAGTATCTCTGTGTTCTAGTTGAGTGGTGGTGTAAAGAAGAGAGTAAGCGTGGTGATGTGACATGATGGTTTATATGCTCTTTCAAACGTTCTATGCACTCTAAACCATTCCATGTATGTCGCGTAATTCTATGCGCTCCAATCTGTTCCATGGACTCCAATCCGTTCCACGCACTCCAATCCGTTCCACGCACTCCAATCTGTTTCATGCACTCCAACCCGTTCCATGCTCTCGAATTCGTTCCATGCACTCTAATCTGTTCGATGTACTCCGATCTCCCCCACCATTGATAACCTGACTAAAAGAGCATGGCAATCGACGGATATACAGGTGCTAGGAGACATGTATCAAGGGGGCCGATTCATAGAGTGTATGTATATATGTATAATTGGTTATTCATAATGCAATGACTTGTATACACAGAGGTTTCTAAGCACTGACTCTAGGACCGAATCTGTGTTGCTACGTGCCGTCCTACTTCCAAGGCGAGCGTGTTGCCCCTGACCTATCTTCCCGAGTGGGAAGACATTAAGGGTAAAATTGGTGATGGCTGCTGCAACCATTATATCACCGGCGCATGCATGGAGCATTTAAATCACACTGGCCCCACTTTCCAGAGGAACCGCACACATGTACATCTTACATGGTGAACAACGCGGATGACAAAAAAAAGCATTTCCACACTCTACAAATTAGCGCGGCCGAGTGTAATACCTCGCACTGAGAGGGTGAGGGATAAATGGAGTCAGGATTTGGGAGAGATGATTTCAGACCCTCACTTGAAGGTCATCTGTGGACTAATTAGGGACATTTCACTTTATTCCAAGTATCACCTCATGCATTTTAATGTAGAATGTGAGAGGGTCTGCCCCAGATGCCGCGCAGAAGAAGCAGACCTAGTACACCTAGTAACGAGGTGCAGATTCTTGAATCTGGGACTACTTCTTGCAAAGAGACGAATATTGATGAGATGGACGCAGAGGACACCGCCCACAGTGGAAATGTGGCATGCAGATGTTCTATGGGCTAATGAAAGGGAGGAGTTACATATGACTTTATTGCCCGCTGGGTGTCAGCCCAAAGATATCTGGTCGGCCTATCAGGAGCACCTTAGTGAGGCAGTCTGCACTGAAGCGAACCAGCAAAATGGTCTTGTTTTTAAGAAATGCGTGGATTTTGTTTTGGTAACAAGCAGGGGGAGATTGTGCCATTGTACCCCCACCCCCAGATGGGGGAATGTGTGTTATAGGTTGCTCACCAAGTGCTTAAATAAAATAATGTAAGAAAAGATACAAAGGGCCTAATTCATAGAAGTGTTTTATAATGGTGCAATCCCATTGAAATACAACCTGTGAATCAGGCCCAAAATGTTTTCAGGATAGGATAGAACGATTAGGATAGAAAAGTGGCAGCAGGGGAGATAGAGGGTGAGGGTTATGTGTGGGGGAACAGGTATGTTTGGAGGCCCTTTCTGAACGTGGTGATGGAGGGTGTAGTGCGGATTTGAAGAGGTAGGGTGTTCCGTGCACGTGTTAGTTTGCAGAGTGGAACGTGTAGGAGATGCTGACTTGCTTGACTGTTGATTGTGTGGGGTTTGAGTTTGTTGTGAGGGTAAGGTGAGGTTTTGAGGTGTATGGCTTTTGAAATCCATCTAGAAGCTTTTGAAGGCAATTCTTTGGGGTACGGGGAGCCAGTGGAGCTGGGCATGAGCTGGGCTAAGTCATTTGACTTTGCTGTAAAAAAAAAAACAGTCTAACCAGCACTGCAGTACCTTTGTTCACATTCCTCAGCAGGGACTCAACGACATGCACCAGGCATAATGTGGTCTGTGCCCTGTCATGAAGCATGACAACCAAGTGCTGACATTTGCCAGTGGTAGAAAATGTTACATTGCCAAAACTGAATGAGGTTATGATTGCAGCGAGGATGTTGATTGGCTCCCAGTGCCACCCAAGATGAGGCATACGCTAGACAGGATGGAAAATCTGTCTTTGCAGTTGAGGGTGACCAGAAAGTGCCCATGGAGAAGGCAAGGTCTCTGTATTGATATCCACTTTGTCACTCAGGAAATGTTGATCCATGATTCAATTAACTTCTATGGTGCTGTTTGACTGCTATTCTGCGGCGCATTTTGAATCATTGCAATCACCAGACAGGCATTCCCACAACCTGAGGGTTGGTGGTACATAGCATTTCTGTAGACATACATTTTTCTTGTCACCAAGACCCCCCCTTAGAGAACATTTAAGATGTTATGTTTACCCATACGTGGTATTACCCCTATAACCCTGGACTTTGTGTGGGTGCTCCCCATCTCAAAACCAATACCTTATACGTCCCTGCTGACAGGTTGTTCTGCAGAAGCAATGCCACCTCAAGCGGATGCCGGCCTAACTCTGTATATGTGTTTATTGGAGAAAGCAGAAAAATGCATGTTTTGATCAAAGACATTTTCACCACCAGAACATTACAAGTTTGGCAGTGCAGTAAAAAAGAGGTGGGATTTCCGTTACTACCACCTTTTTGGTGGTAACAGAATTACTGCTGTTTTTACTGCACCACCAAACTACGAGTTTGGCATTGAAGTGGAGGATTTAGCACCAAGCTGATTCTGAAGATTAATCCTCCACTTTAATACCAAAAAGCGCCTCATGGAAGAATTACTGCTCATGATAAATCTGCCAAAATCCCCCTGGAGTCCTAGGGACTCGATACATGGGAACTACCACTGCCATATCACCACTCGGAACCCTGTGGTAAATCCATGGGACCGAGCAGTGGTAATGTAAGCTCATGTTGGACGTAATTCGGCAGATTTTCTGCCAAACTCGGAATGAGGCCCACAGAACGGGGGTAACAGTAGTATTTCTGGATGCATTAGAAGATGAAAATGTTTTGGGGCGAAATGGGAACAAAGTCAGCGGGGAGCAGTTGTGACAGCAAGCTATACATTACAAGAAGAACATGCTGAAAGGATTGGGAGATGTTAGCAGTCAAGAAAGAGAGGGAATGAGGACAGCCAGGATTTGCCAAGGGAGGGGAAGTGTGGGGTCCAGTTGGGGGCGTGGCCTGAGAGCGACCAGTACTACTGGAGGGGATGCAGATGGGGCAGTCATGGCCGGCTGTGGGGGTGGGGGACACCTGCAACCAATAAACATAACACACAGATCAGGGTGGTTTTCCCCCTAGCATTCCTCTTCACAAATGGGTCATATAACTTGTTTGCTACTCCAATTTTTACATCCATTCACAACGTGGAAGTCAAAAGTTTAAAAGCGTACCTAAAGTATTTAAAACAGTTTTTTTCTTGTAGTGAAGAAAAGCGCGTGCATCTCCCTTAAATACAGAAAATAGTTTTTTGGTGGGAACAGTTAAAGGATGTGAAAAAGTGGGCTTCAGAATGGAACATTTTGTGCCTTTAAAAAATATCATACAGTAGTAATGTGAACTGCTGCCGTAAACAGTCCATTCCCATTCACAAAATGAGGGGGGCAAATGAATTTAAAAACAATTTGAAAGTTGAATAGCCATTTGAGTCACTCCACACATGCACCAGCGCCACCCAGGAACAGTCACAGGAAGTACATCTCCAGTTCAGAGCCACATGAGCAAGGCATTGTGGATATGCAAATCAGCCCAAATGCAAGCCTTTCACTCCAGAAAATTGTCTTTGTCTTACAGGGTAGTGCTATTTTATACATATCAACCCAAAACAGACAGTTCTCAAGTATGCAGACAATTGCATACCCGGTTTCACACTTATTAGGGATCATGAGTGCAGTATAGTCGGACAGCTTGTAGTTGGAGTATTGGGGCGTGTGCAGCAAACACCTGTAGCTGGATGCATCTTCTCATCATGGAAGGTCTTGGGAAAATGACTGCCTGAAGCTTGGCTGCCCAATGACTTCTCCATTACCCTTTTATGGTTCCTTGCTTAAATACTTTTCCCTACGGACCTATTCAAATTGAATTTAAGTGCTCTTTGTTGGTCAGACCAGCCAACTGGAGAATCTTCAAGGTCCTTCTGTGATGTTGACAGTAATAAAGGCAGAGACATACATGAGTCTCCCAGCTACAGCCGACTCAGTCGGATTCATTGGTTTTGTCAGGCAGGTATACTCTGGAGCTATCATGTTATAAGGCCTACTTAGCATAGAGGTCGAAATATCTGATTACCACTGCAGCTGTGATTACCCCGGTACAGGACACTCGGGTCGTTGGTGTAGTCTGTGCTGAAGTTATTCAACTTGTGATAATTGGGCGAACGACAGACCCTTTACAACATCTTGGCCAGTTATTCTGCGAACTCCTTTGCATCTCTACAAGTCGAAAAATCAGAGTATGGCTCAACTTCTGAATTATAGATAAATAATTTGGAACAATTATTTCTTCTTGCCACCTGCAAAGTGCTGTGAGCAAAGATGTACAAACCTCACTCTACTGGTTATGGCGGCTTAGCCCTTTTTTTATGTGATAAGTGCATTTTGAGAACTGGATTACCGGAGCTTGTTTCCTGTATTTTTTGGTGAACTTCCCACTGCAGGCCACCATCCTCTGTTTCTAAGGCCAAACTTTACATTTACATTTACCAAGAAATTAAAAAACACCAAATATTTAAAATGAAACATGTCACTTTATCTAATAACATGTGTATGATGAATATAATACAAAAATGAAGAGAATGTATGTAAGTATGTATGTATGTATGTGTGTATGGGTTTCATAATGCTCAAACCCAGCTGGAAGGTAATGGAGCACAGAGAAAGTGGGTGCATTCACAGGGTTAAAAGTAGGGTACAGGGTAGCAGAGGAGCTGGGGTGGGTAGGAGGAGAAGGAGGGAGGAAGGGTTGAGTGGAGGGATCAATCATTGGTGAGATGTCCTTTGAAGAGTGGGGTCTTCAGGTGGTTCCGGAACAGTAGCATTGAGTAAACTTGTATTATCAGTGTTGGTATCCCATTGTTAAAATGCTAGAGCCAAAACTGAATAATGCAATGTAAAACCCGTGGACCATTCACCTATTGCTGTTATATTGAAAAAAGGAATCAGTGAAATGCTTTGACATCCAGGTAATTTATAATTGTACAACAGATGTATCATCTACTATTTTGATCGCAATAAATTTTGATTTGTTTTTGACTGATAAAAATAAAATATATACAGAATATCAAATTAAATAAAGCAACTTAATACATTTTGTGATGTAATAATATTTTCTTCTTCTTTTTGTTTTACAAAGTCGTCACAAAAAGTAAGTGATTTAATTACTTTGGTAAACATGTTTTGTGAATACCTTTTCTTAAGAATCTCCACTGAACATCAATTGTTTCATATTTTTAGAACAAGTGGAATTACACTCGACAATTTTGAGGCTTTTGTTAAGAAGCAGCGTGCTGATACCAATCTTGGATTCGAGGAAGATTATGAAGTATGTATATGAGGGAATATATTGAATTTCGAACTGCCGCTCAATAGACGTATTTTACGCATGTGTCAATACTACAGTGGTGATATTTGGGGGATTTCCTAGATAAGGTGTGTAGAGTTCAGTTTTTTATCACTAAGTTGTAGTACACCGTGTATGATGAAGACCATTATTCAAGGTCCAATGATATCAATGTTTTATGAACTCATGAGAACATTTTTCTTCCTGTAACAAACGTTGGTACAAATTAATGAAGAACGTATTCTCATAAGGTGCCATCCTCTAACTGTAGGAGCCTACGCGTGTCTGTGTGTGAAAGTAAACATCTGTGTTTTAGCGTATACAAACAATAATGATGGGATGAAGACATTTATACAAAAAGATGTATTAAAAAGGCAACATTTCCCTTTTTTATTTTATATTAACAAATTATTATCAATTCAAAGGAAGTGAAAAAGAACATAAAGCATGAAAGTTAACATAAAACTGATATTCATTCAGAGTACAATCCCAAAATGTAAATCACCGTCCCATACACATTTCCACGTGTAGTTATAACAAGATCTGCGAGATGTGCAAGCAAATCTCTTCGAAAAAATGCATGTTCTTCCTCCTCTTCCAAAGCACTCTTTCCACCAATGAAGTCCTGTGCATTTTGTGTACTTCAGGCAAGGTCCTGTTTTCTTCCATCCCCCTAATATCAGCTTTTTCTCTATCATCACCACCCTGAAAACCAAGCATTTCTGTGAAAATGACAAGTCTTCAATCTGTGAGTTCCCGCCCCCAGAATCAGAGTCTCAAAGCCAAAGTCAGTGTCTGTATGTAAGATTTTATTCAAAGTCGCTGAAATTTTCCTCCAGAGACTGCTCACTCGACTGCACTCCCAAAGCATATGTTCCAGTGTTCCCCTTCAATGCCCACAACTCCAGCACACATCTGAATCACACATTCCTTTATCCACCCTACGTGCAGATGTCCAAAATACTCAAATTTGTTTTATCTGTCATGCTCTATCCCCCAGTTTAGTGAAATTAGAACCACGTTCTCATTAAAACCTTTCTATTCTTCCACAGGACCCGCTTGTCCACGCTCTTCAGCCCATTTGATTTGCAAAGACATATTTTCCTCCTTAGAGTTCTGAAGGAGTGTGTATAAAGCTGAGGCCAATTGGCCTTGTTTCTCCAACTGTATTCAAATTTTCCTTCCAAAAATGTGACCCACTCACGTGCTCCTCACAATTTCCTGATTTTTAGATGCTTGTTCACAATGTTTTATAGTCTCTAAATGTGCAGTACTCAAGTTCCGTCTTCCTTTGTAAAGAGGCAAATTGAACCCACTTCCCATTGGATATCAAATCATCTATATCCATCGTGTCCCAGCCAGGCGCCATGTTGACCAATATAATGTCTTCTTCTTATGAGTAATTATGGGATTAAACCACAATGACGACTTACCAGAAATATGTGCATCAACTCCTAGCCTTGTGGACATCTCTTTCCAACACCATCTCAAAAACTCTGTAGGACCCCCAAGATGATCATTCCTTTTCATGATCATCAAAAATAGAGCCACAGGTGCCAGTGGGCCTAATTTACTAGCCTCTGCCATGACCCAAGCCACTGTTTCTTCCCTGAGAAAGGTTAAAATGTGAAGCAAAGAAAAAGCCAGGTGATAAACTTCTAAATTGGGTGTATTCATACCACCTTTTTGGGTTGGGGTTGTAATTTCCATAGTGCCAATCTCGGCTTCATTTCCCACAAGACTTTTTGATCTAGCCTGTCAAACTCTTTGTACATTTCTTGTGTTGAGAAGAGCGGAATCATGGATAATACATAGTTTATTCTCAGTGCAGCAGTCATTTTAATAGCATTTACCTTCCCCAAAGAGGTAAGGCCTCAGATGTCAACCAATTAACTTTGTAACCTGAGAGTTCTCCATAGTCATGTATCTTGCCCATTAGAGACGGTAGAGAAACTTTTTTATTTTGTACCAATAGCAGCAAGTTATCAGCATAGAGCCAAATCCTTTGATCTACTCCTACGTATCCGACGTCTATTATCTTATCTTCCTCCCTAATCCACCATGCCAGGTGTTCCATGGCTATCACAAAAAGTAGAGGAGAGAGAGGACATCTTTGCCTGGTCGCTGCCCAAAGGAAAAGGCTGTGAGCATCAACCATTAACTACCACGAGGCAGTTGGGGCCATAATCAGTAGTTTGATCCATTGCCGAATCCTGCTTCCAAAGGTCATCTCTTTTAAAGTTGTAAACATGAAACCATTCAATACGATCTAAAGCCTTTTCAGCACCAAGCAACAAACCCGCCACCTATGGAAAAATGACGTCTCTTTCGAAAGCCAGCTTGGTTCAGATTAACAATCTTCTGTATGATGTTTTCCACACGCTGTGCTAATACCGTTGCCATTATTTTGCAATCAGTGTCCATCAAACTAATGGGTATAAAATCCACTTGGAGTTGTGCTGACTTTATATTCTCCAAGGAGAAGAGTGTCTCAAAGTCACTGGTCAAATATTGTCTCTAATTGCAGAGTTTCACATGCCATGCAATGCATCAAAGATGGATTTTGGCATTATCTGGAAGAATTCAGCTGGAAGTCCATCTTGGCCGTGACATTTACCCATATTTAGGCTCATTGCAGCACCAAACAATTCTTGTTGTTATGTTCTTGATCCAGCTTCTCTTGTTCTGCAGATGCCAATCTGGGCAAACAGAGTTCATCAATAAATGTAGTAATTTTACTCTCATCCAGATCTAACTCACTGGTATATAGCTTTTCAAAGAATGTCACTAATTCTCTATCAATTTCCTCTGGCCTATATGTAAGATGATTTTCTTCTGTTCTAATTGTATTTATTTATTGGACATTTGTATTGCGCCTATACACAAGTGTTTCCATGCGCCACAAGGCAAGAAGGGGGATAAGTGGTGTATGGGATATCATGAGAAAAAACAGCAACAGGAAGACAAAGAGACAGTTATATTGGCCATGTAACAAGCCTACCATGCAAGTGCTTAAGGAGATAAGTCCAAGGGGGTGGGGGTAGAGGGAGAAGTGCAAATGAGGGGAGGACCCCATCGGGGGGGGCAAGTGCTGTACAGGCCAAGGCGGCAAGTGCCAGGAGAAAGAGAGGGGAGCGGAGGCAAGTGCAGTGGGTGGGAGGGTGGCCAAGGGCAAGTGCTGGTGAAGGATGCTGGGAGGGACTAGTAGGGTGGGGTGGTCTGGCCCCTGTATGGCTCATAAGGGATCAGGCCGCAGTGGCAGGTGGAGAGCCTTGCAAGGGAGGTGGAGATGGAAGGCAGAGTAGAAAAGGAAGGTCTTGAGAAGTTTCTGGAACTTAAGATGATCTGGCTCAAGTCTGATGGGATGAGGGAGGTTGTTCCATAGGGAGGCACCAGCCGAGGACAGGGATCTACCTCCAACTCTTTGCTTGGAGAAACGTTTGACCTGCAGAGAGTTGGAGCCAGAGGACCAAAGGTTTCTGGCTGGGCAGTATTTAGGGAGATGAAGCTGGATGTAGAGAGGTGCCAGGCCCCAGACAGCCTTGTGGATGATGCAGAGGGATTTGCATTTGATCCTGGAAGTCACCGGGAGCTGGTGTAGAGACTTTTGGGCTGGAGAGATGGCACTAAGGATTCATTCTCCTTCCAAAACCCTCAGGCCATGTGCTAATAGCCGGCTTCATTTATCTCCATCTTCATAGTAATTGCATCTTGTTCTGAATCAAGTAAATGCTGCTTTCGAGCTCAAGATATTAATGAATTCATATTTATTTTTACTATTTCTCATCTTGCTACTTCGCTTTTGCACTGTGTATACACCTGTTCCAGATTTTTAATAGCACTCTCCAGGCTGGATGTTTCAAGACCTTTACCTTTCTTAGCCTTGCATGATTGACCAATAAGGAGGCTCTAGATGTAACATGTTAATGCCTCCCAGACTGTCGCATTACCCACCTCTCTGTTTCTGTTTGTTCCCATGAAGTTGCCTCTGTAACTTTGTTTCTCGTATCTCTCATCTTCCAGTTGTGAGATTTCTTGAGCGGAAACTCCAAAGTCACATCCATAACAATCGGTGTGTGATCAGAAATGTGCATGGTGCATGATCAGAAATGTGCATAGTTTCTATCTCATTATGTAAACAACACTGTGACACCCCCCTCAAGTCAGTATCTAGTCTATTCTGGATTATGTGTCATGGGCACCTAAATAGAAACTATAATCTCGAGCTGTGGGGTGTTCTATTCTCCAAAGGTCCGAAAAGTTTAAATTCATGAATCAGATCTAAAAGAGCCCTTCTTCCCTGTGCATTATGAAAATGTGTGCGTAACGCATCACTTCTATCCAGCAGCGGGTGAAGGAATTCATTGAAATCCCCCCCCCCCCCCAAACCACAGTGACATCGGCGTCAACAGCTAGAAATTGTGTTAACTGATTAAAAACATTTGCGCTGGAGGGTGCATATATAATAAACACAGAAACTAATGTGCTCTGCATTTGGACACGTGCCATCATTATCCTGCCCTCTTTGCCTTTCTTCTCTGAGATTACATTAACATGAATATTCTTACGTATTAAAATCGCGAAATCCACTAGAGTGTGTGTTGTGATTTGATGAAAGTACCTTGCCAACCCAACCCCTACACAATTTCTCAGATTCCTCCACACTCAGCTGTGTTTCCTGTAACATGGCCACATCAGTGCCTAATCTATTTAAATATGTCAAACATGTTTTCCTCTTGATGACACTATTTAGTCCATTAACATTCTGTGAAACTAATTCCAAGTGCCGCGTGCTCTCAACCTTCACAGAAGGATTGCAGGAACCCCCCTTCCCCCACCCCCCGTAACTAGAGGTGGTATTATACTCTGTGACATCATAGTAACTCACTACAACTGAACTAATCTGTCTAGCTCTCCAACAAACAAGTAACAAACTAATATAGTCAAATAAGTCTTACTCTAACCGAAGAGAAAAAACGAAAAAACAACCCCCGCCCATGTAATGAACAACCAAACAGCTTATGCTAATCCTAAGCATAACAAACATCCATAACTCCTGATCTTACCAACAGGTAATGAACCCCCATTCGTATTTGGTCCTTGGACCTCACCCTTGCAGTGTATTGGTTCTGTGACAAGTATTAGGTTAACTAACACTTCAAACTGCAATTATTAACGCAAAGTTCAGCCCCCCAGTCATGAACAACCGACCGATCGGTTTATTCTTAAGAGTAAGCTGAATTACATAATGAACAACTGCTGCAAACAGCTTGGCCAAGATTAAAAAGCAAGTGTCCAGGGAAGCTTTTCCGATAAGCAAAATGAACCAGACCATTGAAGAAAACCATTAAGGCATCTATAGAAAGTTATGCGTAATGCTCGAGGTGTACTAGACCCAAAACTGATTGGACAAGTGAACGTAACAGTACACACGCCAGAAAAGTTCATCGTACCCACCCGCCGTCCCTCCTGTCTGCCCGTTCATGAATCGCGACCGGGGAATGAACGCATCGAGGAAAGGATCAACAAAGGTGCCAGAAACATCCTCTGCTAACTACAGAGGGGCCTCATTACAACCCAGGCGTTAAGGGGTTAACGGCGTCGTAAAAGGTGTCGGTGCCGTTAAAACCTTAACGCTTGATTACGAGGAACCCTTTGCGGATTGCACTTTAACGCCTGCTTTTAGCAGGCGTTAAAAAACCAACGCGCAAAGGGACCTAGGAGCTAATTACGGAACCGTAATTTACGGTGCCGTAATTAGCGCTTCCCCATTCCCATTGAGCCCTATGGGCCAAAAATGGGAATGGGGAAGGGGCCATGGTGAATGGGGAATTACCGCCCCGCCAACCTTGGAATGGGGCGGTAATTCCGCCATTCACCATGGTGGACCCCGGCATGGACCATGGTGCTAATAGCACCATGGTTTAGCGCCGGGGTCGTAATGAGGCCCTTACGTGTCTCTGACGTGAACCACGCATGACTCTTGCATCGTCATCCATCACAGAGGCAAGAACGAGCTTGCTTATCTTGTGAAGCGAAATTAAATTAAAGCAGCCATGCAAACCCGTTAACGGTTTTAAAAAATTACCTATCAGACTTACCTTCTTTAATGAAAAATAATTATTAATAGATGAACCAACCCCGATGTAAATATGAGTGCATTGCATTGTAATTTCTATGTAGATATGGCTATTAAAATGAGAGTTGAAAAATACATAGCTGTATCCCCGTTACTTCGCCCATATATCTGTATTGTAATGAAAGTGGTGGCATCGCGACAAAAGTATCAAAACATATTTTGAGAAATAGGGGTTTACATAGTTTCTGATTGAAATCCCTTCAGCCATAGCATAGCCTCTCCCGGGTCTTCCCTGCATTCAATATACTTAAAGCCTTGCTGGGCTGTTGAATTGTACTTTTATATTCAGATCTTTGGCTAATGATTTCTCTTCCCAGAAAGCTTTCCTTTTTTCGACCTCTTCCTTGGGAAAATACGGGGAGATAGCCACGGGTGCACCCTTGTAAGATGGCTTTCCCTTTTTTCTTGAAAGCCGTGGTATCCTGTCTCTGGCGCTCATCCTGGACTTTGCTAAAATGATTTGCCTTCGTTTTTTCTCATTCATTCTTCCCAATCTATATGCCAAGCCCTGGTCTGAGGGGTTATTTGTATCTTTACCCAAAATGTCCATGAGTAACCTTAGTACCAGTTGGTGTGTATCCTTCTCACCCCCGACCCATTCTCTGCTCCTGCCAGCCTTGGATTAAGTTGTCTATAATTTTATAATTTAATTTTTTATCATTTATAATTGGTTATTTTTAACGTGCTTAATACCCAGAGGTTTCTAAGCACGGACCCAGAGATCAAACCTGTGTTGCTCTGCATCGTCTTGCTTCCAAGGCGAGCGCGTTTCCACTGAGCTATCCTCCCTCTGCTTTTTATGCTCAACGTTGTAGTCGTTGAACGCAGTCTAGGCATTTCTGCCTTTATCTCGTTGTAGGGTCTGAAACTCCCAGTCAATTCTCTAGAAAGTCCTTCTGTTTTCACTCCAGTCTTGTCATCCTATCCTCCAACTGGGTCACCTTAAATGATAGTCCCCCATCGTGGTTTTCACCTCTCCATCATCTTCATCCTCCTTAAGCAGTGGGGAATGTATGTCTGCTGGGCTTGGGGCTTCTCCTTCATTATTTAGGGTAGGTCTGGTTTTCTCAGGTTTCTGGGGTGCAGGTATTTCCACCAGTTCGATCTCTTTTTTGTTGCTGTTTTGTATGTTCATTTTATCCTTGCCCCATCAAAATCAGGGGAGAGAGGAGCCCTCTGTTCAAGCTACTGTTCTCTCAGCCGCCATTCTGGCAACATGGCCATTGACAGGACTCTAAAGATGCTACCATCCCTATATTCAACCTTACTTTCATACAACGTGGAGGGGCTTCTGGAACTAAGGGGCTAGTTCGGACTCACACCCATGCAGTAGGAACACATTAAATAGGCATATTTAGCTTACGTCCTCCACAAATGTGGATATGAAAAAGCTTTTGGAAATGCAGTATTAACAGAGAGAAATCCCTCATATGCTCCAAGTGCTTTGGTAGACAGTAGTTGCGGGTAAGGCCACTCGGCCTACTTGAACCACGCTCTGCACAGCTATCCAATCAGTGCTTTAGTTAAGCCCTTTGGGACACTTTGAAGCACATAAAAAGGGCAAAAAACAAATAAAAAAACATGGTAGTCAAAAATCAAAGACATCCATAGGCTGCACTTTAACTAGTATCTTCAGTTCTGGCATCTCTGTGTCATTCTTAAGCATGCAGGTTGCATTTCTAATTTCCTAGAACATTCCTGGAGTCCCTCAAATTGCCGCTTTGCCTTCTGGGTTGTTGCCTTCCTGGGAAACACAGAGTGCCCGATTCTCATCTTGGAGCAATGAGCGTGCTAAATAGCACAACTCACTGCGCCATTTCTTGACGCCCAGGCACCACTGCTATTCTCATGTGGGCCTGGGCGTCTTCGCAAAGCACGACAGTGCTTTCGCTGTAATCCGCCTGTTTCTAATGGAAACAGGCGGATTGCAGAATCTCTGCAGCATTTTCGTTAAATAACGAGGGAATCGTTACTTAACAAAAATGCTGCCGAGAACACAGTTCCTTTACACCAAAGTGAGCAGCTTCAACATTGCAGGATGTTGAAGCTGCTTACTGTGGTGTATAGGAAAGTGTTCATACACACCCGTGTGATGTATATGAACACTTTCATTTAAAGCAAGCAGCTTCAACGTTGCATTCTGCAACGTTGAAGCTGCTCGCTTTGGTGTACATGAAAGTGTTCATATACACTCGTGCGGTGTATAGTTGTATATGAACACTTTCATGTACACCAAAGCAAGCAGCTTCAACCTTGCAGAATCCAACGTTGAAGCTGCTCGCTTTGCTGTACATGAAGGTGTCCATATACAACACGGGTGGATGGACACTTCCATTTACACCATACAAGACTTCTTGTGGCACTCCTCCAGTTTAACAGCACCAAAAGGGTACCGTAAATGTGCGCTAGTTTAGCGCACATATTAAACTGGAGGAGTGCCAAAAGAATAGGATTCCAAAAAGCCAGTTTACGAATGTGGCGGTTGCTAGGTTGGTTTCCAACCCATCCTAGCAACGGCCACATGTATTCCAAAAGTGGCGCATTCTTCCGACTTCGGAAGAATGCGCCACCTTCAGAATAGGTCTTAAGTACTGAAACGGTTCTTAAGCCTTTTAACGTCCTTTTCGGTACTTAACACCTACATGAGGATCCGGCCCACAGTGGGATCCTTCCAGCGGTGTTGCTACCAAGCAACTGACTACCATGTGTGTAGGCACGGACGTCACTTACTAATAACAATGCAGTATTTTGACTTCCAATAAAAAAGGATGTGTTCCACATTTTTTAACACAGATTTGATTTTGATTCTTTGTCGAGAAAGTGATATTCCAATGTAATGATACAACCTGTTTTTGCTAAAACCATCACAATAAAGCTGTTATAGTGATGTAGGAAATGGCCTTGTCTAGAACATCAGTCTAATTTTCTATAAGTTAAAACGTGTAGCCAAACAAACTACACAAGGGGTGATGCTTGTCTGCCAGGCTGAGGATAGCCAAGGCTAGTTTATTGTTTCTGCAGGGAATTCTTCTGATGACGTGTATTTGAGTAGCGCTTGTAAGGTACCATGGGACAATTCACCATTATCTCTTCAATTTTTAAGAAGAAATAGTTTGCAGATATGTATATTTTTGTACCCGTTATAAAAAGAGAAAAACAGCCTGTAGGTTAAAATGGGCCTCATTACACGGACGGCGGTAAGGGTTAACGGTCACCGTTAATGGCAACGGTGACCGTTAACCCTTACCACCGTACTACGAGGTCCCTTTGCGGGTTGGAGGATTTAACGCCTGCTTCTTGCAGGCGTTAAAATCCAACCCGCTAAGGGACCTCGGAGCTAATTACGGCACCGCAAAATTGCGGTGCCGTAATTAGCGCCTTCCCCATTTCCATAGAGCCCTATGGGGCAGAAATGGGAATGGGGAAGGGCAATGGCGGAAAGGGGATTTACCGCCCCTCCAACCTTGGAATGGGGCGGTAAATCCCCTTTCCGCCAAGGCGGTGCCGGTATTTTACCGGCATGAGCCATGGCACTAATAGCGCCATGGCTCACCGCCTACCGTGTAATGAGGCCCAATGTGTTTTATTGTACTACATAGATTGCTATGAAACTGCCAACAGGGCAGCCAGTCAAGGAGAACATCTATGGAATTAAAAATGGTCTTTTTCTACATAGGAAATCGTCTGGAACAGATTTGTATGTGGAAATAGTCTCACAAAATGGATGTGGACTTGTTGGCATCATACAGAGTTTTTGTACAGGTCGCTTATTCAATGATGTAAGGGCCTGAAAACGCTACATTCCCATAGATGTTCCTTTCCAGGGCTCAAACGCAAGCCTGGTAGAATTTGCATTTGTCTTTCGCGACAGAATTCTGTGAAATTGAGTTGATTCAAAAAACGTTCTGTGGACATTTGAAAAGCTGCTTTCTGGGTGTTTTTTTCTGAGGCTTGTGGTCAGGACGAGATGCACGGTTTTCTTTTTCTTGTGCAGCCCTGAGTACATGATACTATTTGTGTCATTCTGGAGTAGTCATCGTGAGGTGTGCTAGTGGTTGCAGCGCACCCGTAAGCTTAGGAAATATTTCTATGACCGTGGGCCTCTTCTTCTGGTGTTGTGTTGGAGCCACTAAAGTTGGCACAAGGTCATGGGAATATTTCCTATTCATTCACTGACTCCTGCACTTAAAAATGTCTGTTGGTTGTCCTTAATCTATGTAGGCCAACCCATGTATTGTCCCCGGTGACTGTTCCATTTACTCCCCTCCACAGCCTGGTCAGAATGTCACTCAAACTCACACCTTTGTAAGAAGCTCACTGCTTCCCGGCAAATATGATTAATTATCTACTGTACCTTCTTTGTGATCAAAATGGCAGTGTTCCTCCCTATATATATAAAAATAAATACTTAAATGAGCAGATGTATTCCGATAGATGTCCACTTTGGCCATAGTCAATGACTTTCAACTAGCTCATTACACATTTCCACTACTAAGGTCCTACCTTACAGTACATTTCCTTTGGAAGTGGCCTGTCCACAAAACAGCAGCAAAGAAAGCCATTGTACTATTATTGTTTGCTAAGTATACTATTGTTCAGCTCCAAATAAAATATGTCTATTTCAATTCCTACTCCTGTCCTGGCTAGATACACATGTCCTTGCCCTATGAAATAGGTGCCAACCCATAAGGGATTAATATAGCTAAATCCCATAACAGCACATAATATTGTTATGTGACGATCTAAGCATATCGCAATTCCAGAAAATGGCATACTTGCAAGTAAATGAGTCCCATCCCCTTTGGTGGCAAGCACAATATACATGCACTCCATTCGGTACACAACAGAATCACATAACCATAAGTATTGTTACCGACTTGAGTTCCAGCTGAGGGGCTTACGACACCTGTCATCTGGTTCTGTTACTTACATGTGCAGTGAAGGTAGAGCAGAGGTGCGCCTGACAGTGGTTTGCTGAGCTCCCGGATTAGCTTCTGTCATGATGGACATAGAAATGGGGCAAATAACAAGGGGGGGTCCTGGGAGACTCTCTGCCAGACATGAGTCCTGGTTACAAGAGCCTTACCCAGAGTCTTTAGCTCACTATCTTTCACAGAGAAGAAACATCCCAAACATATCAGTCTTTGTCCTGCCCTGGGGCAGTCCAGCACCGAAATGCTAGGCAATTCTCCTCTGAACAAGAGTACCAACAGCAACCCCAGACACATGTTCAGGTCTGGTTGAACCTCATCAGTAGGGCGTAGCTGTACCTCTCTAAGAATAGTGAGCAAAGGGTCCACGTCTGGATTCCCCTAGTAATTTGGGGTGAGACACAAAGTTACTTGAAATATGCAAATAACAAGGGGGGTCCTGGGAGACTCTCTGCCAGACATGAGTCCTGGTTACAAGAACCTTACCCAGAGTCTTTAGCTCACTATCTTACACAGAGAAGAAATATCCCAAATATATCAGTCTTTGGCCCTCATTACGACCCTGGCGGAAAGTAACTGACATGACCGCCATAGCGTAAATAGCGTTTCCGCCATTGCACGATGGAGCAAAGTGCGGCCAATTCCGACCCATCGGGCACGAGCACCACGCCATGGCGGAAGTGCAAAGTCCGCGATGGCGGAAATGACCCCAAAACGGCCCATTCCGCCGTCGTACGGCGCCCTAGGTGCAATTCCGCCACCCATCTTAGCGGTCACCGTAATGAGCGGTCAGCGCAAATTACGGTCACTGCAAATATACGGAAACGGAAGTAAAAACATGGGGCCGGAACGGGAAACAGGACGCCGTACACCTATAAAATCAGAATCCCAACACAACCATAAAAATCCAACCCTGAGACACATCCCAACCCGTTAGCCACCCCATAATAAAAAAGAAAAATGGGAAAAGTTGCTAAAAAAGCGTGCGATCGCAAGCGGCAGGTCCACTTCTCCCATGAGGAACTCACCGTGCTCACAGAGACCCTCCAGGAGAACGCTGCCGTCGTCTTCTCGACGCAAATGACCAGGACGGCACTTGCGAACAAGAGGGACATATGGGCCCTGCTGGCACAGCGGGTAAGTGCGGTGGGGACCGCACCCCGCAACCCACAGCAATGCAGGAAGCGATGGGACGACTCGCGGATACGCGTCCGGAGCATACTTTCAGCCAACCGCAACATTGCCACAGCTACCGGGGGAGGATCTGATTCACCCATCAAGTTGACCGCTGGGAAGAAATCTGTGCCTCCACCATTGGAATGGAGAGCATAGAGGGAGTCGGAGGGATGGAGAAAGGAGTGCAGACATCCGAAGAATCAGGTAGGTGGGCCAAATTAAACAACGCTAAATCCACAAAGTCCAATCATGTGAAGCACAATGTGTCCCCATAGTGCAATAGAAACACATGTCCAGGAGAACGTCCACATACATTGCCATGATAGCGCCCTGTAAAAGTCAGATTAAATACATAAATAAGTAAAAATCCTAAAAACACCCTCTGCATGTGCAGCATGCACACCCTAACTGCAGGCTGCAAAATAACTGCACCCTCAATCCACACGAAAATGAGACCTCCCCCAAGGCCCTGACCCAAATCACCCTCAGGTACCACCCCAATGCATGTGATACATTGCCATTCCAATTACAACAGACCCATAAATAACGCTTGCCCTCCTTTACTCCACCACAGGGTCCGAATCAAACGACGAGCTTCAGGACACCCCTACCAGCACACCTGCAAAGAGGCCCAAGACCAACGGCCAAAGACCCTCCACCTCAGCTGCACGGATCAAGACACGTCAGCAGCACAAATCGAGTGGCAGCACACTGGAGGGGACATCAACAGGCACCCCAGCAGCCAGCATGTCCACAACAGCAGCACCACAGGACCCCCCAATGGATGCCACAGAAGGCACTGCTTCTGGTGGCAGCAGCACCATAGGTGACACAGCTTTCATGCCAGCATGCTCCGACACAGAAAACGGTGCTGTAGATGTAGGATCCATCCATGACCTGTCCCAATCCCCCTGTATGTTTCATCCCGTACACCATGAGGACACCACGCAGGGGCACCCACAAGACGACGACTGGCCAACCCCCACAAGGCCTGTGGCAAGGCAACATGAGGTGATCAGCCCCTCTGTGACACCACCGGAAATGGGCATGGCCCAGCAGAGGCAACAGTCCCTTCGAGCAGATGATAGTGCAACAGCAGCAACTGGCCACGCTCCTCAAGGAGCATGCTGATGAATGTGGGGGTTCTAAGGCAGCCATTGAAACATCTACTGAGACACTTAGGGCAGAAATGGAGCGAAGTACAGAGACACTCAGGGCACAAATTGAGGGAAGCACCGAGAGCCTGAGGGGACAAATGGAGAGAAGCACCGAGAGCCTAAGGGGGGAACTGCATGCGACGTCCAAAGATGTATGTGGTGAACTTGCCGCTGTGCGCCGTGTGCTCACTGAGCTCTCACAAACCCTTAGGGACATGCATGGACGTGAGCAGGCAGAGACATCATCCGTTGCAAGTTCCGTCCAGGGCAGCCCCCAACGCAGATCTGGGAGGAACCTGCGCTCCACAGGCAGGGGTGCCCCTGATACCCGGAGAGGGGGCTTGCAATAGCGTCTGACCAATGACAATGAGCATCTCTGGACACTGGTGTTCTGGGGGGAGGTAGGAGGGTGGAGGGGGTGTGTAGGGTTCTTCCGGGTGGCGGGTCGATTGGGTGTGTAATACCATTTCACATTTGCAATACATATATACACATTAATCCAATGAGATGTGTGGACATTGATCTTTGTGTACGAGGCCTTTCTTGGCGTACAGGCCACATTGTGCATGTTCCCGACACACACAGTGCCACAAGTCCCGTGTCCATGTAACAGCCACCAGGCGTGAGTACTAGAAGCATGCATCTATGATATTCTGACGAATCTCACGGGCCTCCTGTGCCTCGCGGACTCCTTGAGGTGCTGCCACATCCCCACCCTCATCATGACCATCTTCAGGTGCTTGCAGTTCTGCGTCAGGGGGCATGGCCACATTTCTACGTACGCACATGTTGTGTAGCATTACACATGCCATGACCATCTTTGCAACCTTCTCATGGCGGTACAGGAGTGCCCCGCCAGACCTGCTGAGGCAGCGGAAACGAGCCTTCAGTAGGCCGAATGCCTGTTCTATGACTACACGGGTACGTGAGTGGGCATGGTTGTAGTCCTCCTCATGCTGGTTCTGTGGGTTCCGGATTGGTGTAAGGAGCCATCTCTTCAGTGGATACCCGGCATCACCTGTATGTGGACAAAGAAGGATGTTTGTGGAATAACATTGCTACGTACGCATCCCCCCCCCTTCCTGCCACGTCATTGACGCATCACCTACCCCACATTCACATGCATTAAATGAGACTCACCGAGTAGCCAGGATCGGTGCCCTGCGTGTCGCTCCATGTAGCGTGGTACTGTAGAGTTCCCCAAGACCATAGAGTCATGGGTTGATCCTGGAAATCGGGCACAACAATGTGTAAAGATCCTGTTGGAGTCACACACCATTTGTACATTGATAGAATGATATTGTTTCCGGTTGCGGTACTGGACCTCCATGGCATGTGGGACAACCAATTCCACATGGGTGCAGTCGATGGCACCAATGCAACCCGGTATGCCGCCAAGTCCATGGAATCCCACTTTTGCGTTTGTGAGCTCCTGCTCCGAGCGTGGTAAACAGATGTAGTCGTCTGCGTGCTTCAGGAGGGCATCAAGCACTTGGAATAGTGTCCGTGACAATAGTGGCTGTGAAATGCCATGCAACTGTCCGACTGTGTGCTGGTAGGTGCCTGTGGCCAGGAAGTGGAGTACAGACACCACCTTCAGTAGGGGTGGGATGGCGGTTGGGCTATCTATCATGCTGACAAGGTCAGCGTGTGTCATGTCGACAATGGCGGTTATGGTGTCCCGGTCCAAACGGTAGAGGGTGTGGATCTGCTCAGCAGTGAGGTTGAACGGATTGGCACGGAGGCGTGGGATTGCGGGCTGCCTGCGTGGTGGTAGTGGCTGTGCTGGTGGGCCTTGCTGCCCCTGCCTTGCCCTCCTCCTCCTCCTCCTCCTGCGTCTCCTCTGTGCGGCCGGTTGTTGCAGTCGTTGTTGTTCGTCTTCTTCTTGAAGTTGGAGTACTTGCAGTGCTATCAGGTCCCCCAGGCCCAACATCGCTAGTCCTGTCGGTAGTATTTGGGAGTGGGTGTGGTTGTGGGAGGGGTTCGGGTATGCAATTTATGTGTTTTCAGGCTGTATAGCCTCCACCTGTGGTGATTCATTTCACCTGTGCCAGCTGCAATTACTTTTGGGCGAGCACGTCCCGCACACAACGCTGCTATTTGACGCATGGCATCTTGCAATTACAATCATGTATGTGATCCTGATGGCAGTGAAATATTGGTTAATATGTTGATTCTGCTATGGTCCCATTGTTTCACATACTATTTTTGCAGTCGCGGACAAACTTGTGAAGGGTCAGTGGAATGTAGTACTCGATTAACGGTGGACCCTCATGCAGCACTGTACCGACGTTCACCGACGGGCGGGGAGTCCCATTAGTGATTGAAGCCAGTTGCCATTTTCACACACAGCCGCACTACATAGATGTATTTGTGAATCCAAGCGTTCACAGATGCCTTTTCGACGTGATGTTGCAAATGAGGAATTCGAAGGACAGCGCTTTTGCTTTTCAACTAGCAGCGAGGAGACGCCCACAGGTCTGTCTGGAAATGTAACGTTCTATTGTTGAATGTCCTTGGGACAGGGACCATGACGAGAATGCAATGATTGATGTGAATTCAATGGGATGCGCAATAGCGTAGTGGACGATGAGGCAGGACGTCCCCAAATACATGTTACTTCACTACACTAGTGAACCGGGCAGGAGCACAGTGGATTTTGCAGACTGCATTCCGCACAGACTCAATGGAAGTTTCAAATGTAATGTGAGTAAATATTCAGGCGTTTCTATTCCGGGATGAGGGAATGATGAATGGATGCATGGACAGATGATTTAATTGAGGGTTTGTCATGTGCATGGCTTTTTGATATCTATCCCCTTCCCCTGCGCTATGTGATGCAAAGCTGCCATAGTGGGTCCATCATCTGTCTGCCCTTGTTGAACCCTCCCTGTCTCGACGCGCCTTCAAACACTTGTGTCTGTGCACGTTACTAATCACATCTAATGGATTCTGTTTTGACAGACGCATGCACACATACACTCGTTAGTAATAGTGTATTGAGCTCGATTTATGTCGTTATGATTCGCAAGTGATTTTTGGGTGACATTTATCCTTTTGAGTGTGCTAACATGCATATGGTTGTATATTTAGTGTGTTGAATGAACTGAGTAATTCATATGAAGTTCGGATGCCCATGCTATTATTTTTTTCTTTTGGGTGACAGGTATCTCCTCCCCTTTTGCCGCTGCCATCTGTACGCCACTCCTGCAGATGGCTTTTACACTCGACACCTGCAGCTTCGAGTTAATCAGTGGAGCACCATTACGATCTTATGGGACGATCGCCAATGGGCCACATGCCCTTACGCAGTACTAGTGGCTAAGAGCAACATATGTACCTTTCAGCTGGACTAGTGCCTACTTCATGGGACTGCCCTGCGGTTCTAGGCGCTTCCGTGTTGCCTTTTTGGTCGTAAATGTAGGCCCTGTGTACCATGAAGGAACAGGGCGTCACACAAGTAGAAGCTGGTCATTCATTGCGGATGCAGCCCACAGTGATGGAAATCATTTGGGAGTTAGTTTGCGAATAGCTGTATGGGCTTGATGATTTGGATGTGCATTAAAATTATGTTCAGATATTGACCGTGTGGCCTTATTCTTTACTAGTGATGTTGCATATTCCGATTTGTGGCGCGATGTATTGTGAGATGATCTGCATTGGGTTCCGGCTTCTGAGTGGAGTTGTGTGGTACTGTACTGGCCGCGTTTGCCTACGAGGAGTTGTGCAATGTGGGCAGGGAGTGGAGTACAGGCACTCAGTAGGGCCATGTACGGTTGGTTCGCGATGCCGTAATTCTCACCATGGCGGAAAGGTACTTTCCGCCATGCTTGATGGCGTTGAGTACATGTCCGCTAGGGTCAGAATTCGCGTACCGTTGCGCCATGGCGGAAATTACGGTTTTGCAAGGCGCGCGTGCTTGGTGCAGTTAGCGTTGGCGTTCACTACGGTGTCGCTAATGGCATCGTACTTTACGGTGACGGGTCATGATCGCAACGAGCGGTATTCGATGGCGGTATTTCATTTCCGCCTTCGTTTTTGGAATTCCGCCAGGGTCGTAATGAGGGCCTTTGTCCTGCCTTGGGGCAGTCCAGCACCGAAATGCTAGCCAATTCTCCCCTGAACAAGAGTACCAGCAGCAACCCCAGATACGTGTTTCGGTCTGGTTGAACCTCATCAGTAGGGTGTAGCTGTGCCTCTCTAAGAATAGTGAGCAAGGGGTCCACGTCTGAATTCCCCTAGTAACTTAGGGTGAGACCCAAAGTTACTTGAAATATGAAAACAACAAGGGGGGTCCAGGGAGACTCTCTGCCAGACATGAGTCCTGGTTACAAGAGCCTTACCCAGAGTCTTTAGCTCACTATCTTTCTGGGTGTCACACCTCGGGGACCCTGGCGGCTTTGGACTAGATGGAAGCTGCGCCCTTCATTGCTGGTTCCAACACGTACGGCAAAGCGCAGAGTACGGGTCTAGCCCTTCTGTGCAACGCGTTCCGACGCCGGCACTTAATCCCTCCCACTTCCGGTGTCGGATGCGTTGCAACGTACAGTATCTCTGTTTGCCTGCGCTGCCCGTACTCTTTGAGTTTCTTTCCTCTAGCCTTTGGCAAATTATCCATTCCCGGTTCTCAAATTCTTTTACTTTCCGTTTTCCGCAGCCTGCCCTCGCTGCAGCTTTCCTTCGCTCTTCCTCCATCTGCTGTACCGTTCCCGGCTTACTTCTTTCCTTCCCTCCCGCCTAGTGTTGTTTCCCTTCTTTTCTTGTGCATTTCCTCTTTCTACTCTGTCTCGCATTGGTGTCCTTGACTTCCTGTGTACCGACCTCGGCTGGTCCATCGGATTGACTTGCCTCATCCTTTGTCGAAAATTAGTTTGTCTGGTGCTCGATCCTGGTGACCCTGGTACTACTCTTCAACATTGAGCACTTATTGTTCTCTTCCTGGACTCTGTTGTTACCAGCCACTCCTCCATTGCTGCTCCCCCTGGAGTTTACCAAATCTTGCAGAAGTAGACCACGCTTCAGCAGAGAAGAACTATTCTGGGGTTTTTTGTGCCACAGGCTTTTTCCCCACTGTCCGGCGGCCGCGGAGGATAGCCACAGCTCACCCATTGGGTGTCACTGTGGCGTCCTTCCACGGTCGCCCCATCTTCACAAAAAAAAGGAGAAGACTCGAACCAAGGACAACCCGAAGCTGACACAACGCCGGAAACTCAGAGGTGAGGTGGAAGGGGAGGAAAGGGAAACAGACTCTTCTCAGGAGGAAGATGACATAACAGATCTTTCTGACACTGGGTAAGGCTCTTGTAACCAGGACTCATGTCTGGCAGAGAGTCTCCCAGGACCCCCCTAGTTATTTGCATATTTCAAGTAACTTTGGGTCTCACCCTCAGTTACTAGGGGAATCCAGACGTGGACCCCTTGCTCACTATTCTTAGAGAGGCACAGTTACACCCTACTGATGAGGTTCAACCAGACCAAAAAAAGTGTCTGGGGTTGCTGTTGGTACTCTTGTTCAGAGGAAAATTGCCTAGCATTTCGGTGCTGGACTGCCCGAGAGCAGGACAAAGACTGATATGTTTAGGATATTTCTCCTCTGTGAAAGATAGCCTAACATAAATTATTACATTTATAATTATTTATAGAATAAAACTATATAAAGTATAACCCCATATGAGTGAGGCGTTCTCTACAGATAGTTAAGCAAAATAAGGCACAGTGATGAAAAGTGATTTGCACAGGTCTCATAATGTATGAAGTGTGGAAGGTGGGAATTTGAACCCCATATTCATGGTTCCACAGTTTCCAATTCAGAAAGCAGGTAAGACTTCATCTTCTCCTATCCCATCTTCAATATAAGAAACAAAATCATGTTTTCTGTAAAGAAAGCACCAATGTATCTACAAGAGGGACGCCTATGAATCGTCTGTATGCTTAGACAAATACATCTGAGACACAGACAAAGATTTAATTATAAAGAAAACTTATTACGATTATAATCTTAGTCTGTACAATTGTGTGTACTTTCAAAGCACCAAGTAACATGATAAAGCAACCTGAAAAAATTGAACAGAAGAAGTAATTGAAACATTTTCCTAAAGCATCACTTAGTCAGAAAAAAGAAAAGGGGTAGGAGGGGTCATTCCAGACCCACAATTGGGTGCAGTGGCATGCAGATCAGACAGAGGACTCAGCAACAGTCAACCTACTGACCTAACATTCCAGATGTGTACCCCCGGTCTCATTTACTCTATTTTCCTTATGCGTCATCGTCCGGTGTCCTTCCCTTGCATCACATTCTCAATGCCCCCATTTCTTACAATTCATTTTCAGACCTCAGATCCCCTTTTGCTCCATCTTTTAACTATTAACTCAACCCCTTTCCCCTACCGTGGACGCACCGCCTTCCCTTGCCCACATTGCTCTGTCACCATTCCTTTGCACTCACGCCCTTTAAATGCCCATCACACCAAGCAAATTCCTTGCCCGGCACTGCCTTCCATTGCCCTCGATTACAGTTAGGCAAGAGATCACCTTGATTTGCCAGTCAGCCTCTGCCAGACACAATAAGAAGCTGTGCTCAGGATCTTGCTGGCAATTGTGGCTACGGGGTCTGCACTTGGACAATGCAGAACAAAATACGCTGCAGGGACATGGCTTTTTTTGTGCTGCCATGTTACACTTTTTGGGAAATTCAACTGCATATTTCCACTCAAAGAAGCAGAGAGAACTGCAAGAGGAAGCGGGAGCTGCATATTATATTCATGTGTGTTTTCAATAAGGTGGAGTATGTGGATGTGTGTTTCAGTGCTGAGGCTGGGGTAATGTGTTTCAGTGTGTTTGTGAAAGTGTAAAGTGTAGCTGGAAGGATGCATTTGTGTCCATGTGCCTTGGTATCTATATATCTGAATCTGGTGTTGATTTGCATGTGTGTCTTTTGCTGGCCATACAAGAGAAGAGTGTTCTGGACAAAATAATGGAAACTGATCACAGACTTAAAGGATCATTCAGAGTTGGGTGATAACAGTAAAATTGTCAGTATTTGGCAAATACTTTTGATTTTACCATACACCCAATTCAGAGTTTGATCAAACGCCATTGGTGGTATTCCATGGGAATACCGGCTGTGGTGTTTCAGGCAGACTTTCTTGCAGAAAATCCACCTATTTATACCTCCACCAGGTGAACAATCCAAACCGGCCCAAATATTTAAACCTTTCTTTTTACTGTAGAGAACAGAAGCACATGTGCTTCCCTTCAATAGAGTGAACAATGTTTTTCCCAAGGGTAATGTTGAGGGGGTAAAAAGGTGGCATCGCTGATTGCCTCTGCTCACAACTTTACCCATATAATGCATAACAGTGCCAGAAATGTACCCGTTTGTGCATAAATAAACTCAGCAGTAGTGATATGAGACACTACTGTGCACAATCTATTTCTCCCTTCACATTGATGCTAAAAATGGCTGAAACAAATTGTTAAAAAACCTTTTTTACAATACCGCCATCGAATGTGGTATTTCTGAAATAGAACTGGAGGTATTCCAGAAATACCACCTCTGCTGGTGGTAAATTTTGAGTAGGGCAGATTTTCAGAAATACCACCGATGGAGCTGGTAACTTTTTTCCATGGTATTAAAAAATCTAGCCAACTTTGAATTATCCCTGTAATAATAATAATAATAATAGTAGTTTTCTAATACCTAATACCTGCATAATACATCTTTCTATGTGTGTTTTTCAACTGCGTCTGAAAGTAAGCACCACGAACATTCCAACAGCCATTTTAAAAACCACTATTTAAGTAACATTCATGGATGCTATTCAAGGTGCTATTGAACTCTATTTGTATGAACACACGGGTGGTCAGAGGAAGCATTCATACAGAATTAAACCAACAACAAACTAATGAGATATGGACCTTTACTTTCTTGTCAAACAGGTGTCATGATAAGCTGCTGTGGATTGTAACAGGCCAATGGTGTGTGGGGCACAAGATTTCCATCCAGGGTCACAAAACCAGTTATTTAAATGCATAAATTGCCACTGGGTGCTTTGAGCATGCCCCTGAAGCCTAGACTCCTCTCCCTTTCACTCACTGTGAAGGCCCACGTGTGAAGGGCACCGAGGCACATCTACATCATTGCTGAAATCAAGATGGATGCCTCTCCCCATGTACACAGAATCTAAGCAGGTTTTGCAGCACTTGGTTCCTTTGTGGCAGGCTAGATTCTGAAGGATTTTGTCTTCTTCAATGTATTCGTTTACATTTTGGAGCTCTAACCCGTGGGGCAATAGCCCAGCCAGCCTGGGGGTCAATTGTGTCTTCCCCCCCTTGCCAGTCTGCATCTGTTAACGCCCCATATAGTTTCCTACGGCAGACTTTAAAGCTATCATGACGCATGTATTAATGACTTGGCCTGATGATTTTTGGGGTTATTGCCTGCAAGTATACTGTTCAATCTACCTCTTCAGCAATGTTTGTACTATTGCAATGACTGGACTTATGCAAAGTCAATGCACATTTGATGATGACATAGGCTTGATATTTGTCTTTGAGATTAAACCAATAAAATAACATTAGTGTTTTGGACGTGAACCACATATATATCATATCTGACCGTACATATTTTGGCTAATTTTCAGCACCACGTTTGGAAAGATGTTCATATCAAGTTAAAGTGCACAAAACACTTCTTTCTTAGCAAGAGCTTTGATTGCACGTGTGGCGGTCAATGTCCTCTTTGTTAAAACTCTATAATGACAAGTATGCATTGCCAGTTCTACCAGAGCAGATATATAGGGCCATGTACCGTTAAAATGATTGGAGGAAAGGTTTTGATTTGAAGCCTTGTGCCTTCTTTGGAATGTCCGTACTCAGACGGCTACCCTAGAATTGGGTCAGCATAATCTACACCCGTGTGCATTCTTACATATCCAGATGCTTGTCTTCAAGTCATACAGCGATTATCCTGGGACGGTGTGGCACCCGGCATTGCGTGGGTATGTTGGCTCCGTGGTAACCACGGCGTCTGAATGTGTAGATATGTTGGCTGAAGTATGTCTGCCTCGTCTGAACACAGATGGGCAACTGCCTCATACATGCGTCCTGTCCCAAGTGGAAGGTCCAAGGATTTGTGAAATAAGGGACAGGGCAAGGAAAGCGATGTGGCAATGTGCCAAGGCCACAAGGAGGACCTACACAACCTTAGGGAATTACCACTCTAAGAGAAATGATCTGAAGCCTCTCGATTCACAAGCTTTTGGTGGGTGTCACCTGCCATGTAATCCCTTTACTCACCCACCAAGCCCCATACAACCCCATACACTTCAATGGCCGTTCAAAATGGTGTGTGTTCACCAGCCATGGGATACAAAAGGTTCAGCGCTATGCCTCTGTAGACTACATATAGTGGGCTAGTTGAATGTGTGGAGGAGCCCCACTGCTAAACACAAAATTCAAGCCAAAAGACTGATTTTCTTGTGGGCATTGCATACCTTTTTGCATGATACTGATTTTAATGAAATCAAATGAATGCATTGCTTGATTCATAGAAATGCAACCATTCTGAGGGTTTACAAGTATCTTGAATAGCCTTTGTTGAACCCCTTCATGAGGCTTTGGGCAGAGAGCATTGGAGGGGCATTACTGTAACTGGGACGAGCCAACCAACATGATGATGCCCCTCCTCACTAGTGTAAAATTAGGGGCCACATTCTTTGAAGGGTGAGGTCTATACATCACATTTTTGGAGTGAACAATTATATATTGCATTTACCAGCATATAGAAAGTAACATAAACCCACATTCCTTTTTCACAGAATCTGCAACCTGTCGGCATCAATCAACCCAAGCATGCAGCGGAACTGCCAGAGAACAGAGTGAAAAACAGATACAACAATGTCTTGCCGTGTAAGTCACAACAATGTCTTGCCATGGAAGTCACTGCATGCAGTCTTCCTGTGGTCCACTCTGGCTCCAGCCAGATTACCATTATTAATATAAAACAATGTATTGACATGTAAGTCGCTGCATGGAGTCTGTCCATGGTCCACTCTGGCTCCAGCCAAACTACCATTATTATTATACAATAATGTCTTTCCATGTAAGTCACAACACTGTCTTGCCATGAAATGCACTGCATGCAGTCTTCCTGTGGTCCACTCTGGCTCCAGCCAGATTACCATTATTAATATAAAACAATTTATTGACATGTAAGTCACTGCATGGAGTCTGTCCATGGTCCACTCTGGCTCCAGCCAAACTACCATTATTATTATACAACAATGTCTTGCCATGTAAGTCACTGCATGGAGTCTGCCTATGGTTCTACTCTGGCTCCAGCCAGATTACTCATACTAATATACAACAGTTTCTTGCCATGTAAGCACTGCATCGATTCCGCCCCCGTGTTCCACTGTGGCTGCAGCTAGATTACCATTATTATTATACGCCAATGTCATGCCTTGTAAGTCGCTACATGGAGTCTTCCTATGGTCCACTCTGGCTACAGCCAGATTACTGTTATTAATATATAACAATGAATTGACATGTAAGTATGGAGTCTTCCCCTGGTCCAGTCTGGCCACAGCCCTCTTACCATAATTAATATACAACAATGTCTTGCCATGTAAATAGCTGAATGGACACTTCTTGTGGTCCACTCTGGCTACAGCCAGATTACCATTATTAACATACAACAATGCATTGACGTGTAAGTATGGAGCCTGCCCGTGGTGCATTCACACTCCAGCCAGATAACCATTATTATGAAACAATGTTTTGCCATGTAAATTTCTGCATGGTGTCTGCCCATGGTCCAGTCTGGCTCCAGCCAGATTACCATTATTTATATATAACAATGCCTTGATGTAAAAGTAGCTGCATGGAGTCTGCCGGTAGTTCACTCGGACTCCAGCCAGATTACCACTATGGAAATCTGTGCATGGAGTCTGTCCACGGTCCACTCAGGCTCCAGACGGATAATTGCTGCATGAAGACTTCCCGTGGCTCCAGACAGATTGCCATTATTATTTATTTATTTATTTATGGTTACATGTTACAGTCAGATCCATACAACATTTTAGTGATAAAGAACATCATTAACATGGCATTTTTTTCTGATGGGAGCTATCCAACATTAAGTCATCAAAACTTACAAAAAGGTTTTGAGTCTAAAGCATTAAGAATTATCCACAGGCGTAAATAAGTGCAAGGCTCTTTGAATAGTACACGTTTTATAACATACAAATGTAGGGTTTTGATAACATCTCTGAACCATCGTGGCATTATCGGACACAAAGACAGAAAATGTACTCTATTTTGGATCACCAATTCACAAAGCGGCAGAGTCTATCCTTGTACAGTAGATTATTCCTTGCACCCATCACTGCATTCATATTTAAATGAATGCGCTTGAAAGTCAGATAAACTCGGTGTATTCTTAGCTCACATTCCATTTAAATACTGCTGCATCGCCGTCCGCGTTGCATGAGACGGCATTGAGTCACAAGAAGGTTTTCTGCATTTTTAAGTAGGAATCGATTTTCTAGAGGAGGTCTTGTGCGATCATTGCACAACAAAATACTTATTTTTAATAGCAATAGCTTGATGTGGGGCAGGGTTTTAAAACATGCGGCTCAACGGATGTTCTGGACTACAACTCCCATGAACCCTCCCCATTGAGTATGTTGACTAGAGTTGATGGGAGTTGTAACAGAAAACATCTGGAGAGGCAAACCCTGTCGGCCTCTGATGTTGGGAAACATGCTTACACAACAAAGATGGAGCACTTATCTCAGGTGGCAAACACTAGTGCCTGGCTTCGTACACCACTCTCCATTTTACTGGTGATTACCTTCACAAGCCTTACCTCATCATCTACTCCCCTCATGAAGAGAGGGGTGATAAACTGAAAGCACCATAATGGCGACAATGTTGTGCTGCAGTAATGCCGCGGGACACAGAGGTGCAAGCCACATCATCACCTGTTTCCCATCTGGGGCTATGTCTCTCACTAATCTGGCCTACTGAAACCACTAGTCATGGCCATTCTGTATTGTATTCATCATTTTTATACTGCCTTTTCTAATTTGTATGGCCTCAAAGTGCTTCATGGTCGGAACACCCTCAGGGACCGAAGTCCAGGTATAGGAACGTTGTCAGAGGAGGCTTAAGATTTGCGTGTGCATTTTGCCTAGATTAAGATTTAGGAGGGCTGGTTAGGCTCTAATAAGCAACCCAAGAGGCTAGGCATTTAGATGGGTGCTGAAGGAGGTCACGACACAGCACTAGTGCAGGAAACCTGATATGTACCCAGCTAGACCAAAATGTGTTATAGGTTGTCGCTGTATTGTTGCAGAGGTGTTGAGGCAAGTCTGGTGAGAGACGGTTACGTAATCAGCTAGACCGAATTAGTCATAGTTGTAGCTGCGTTCTAAAGTGCTTGAATGGATAGCCATGCTTGCGGAAGATGTCCACTGAAGTGGCGCGTTTAAGCGTACCGTAAGCGCAGATGGAGCTTATCTTTGATTTTGCTGTGTCATCCGGTCTTCCGTGGGGATGAGAAAGCCAGCTCCCTTTGTAGACCTTTCTAGGCACCGTAGACAGATTACCCTCAAGTCTACCAAATGCAGTAGACTGGATGTCCTAGAGTATCCTCTAGGCGGGACTGAACAGGCTGCCATAAAAACTAGGATAATGGGGTTCTCCAAGCGCAATCGACAGATTACCTTTATAGTCTTCCAAGTTCTACAAATGCTAGCAAAGGGAGTCAACTAAGTGTGTTGTCAAGGATACCTGCATATATCCACTGTGTGTTACACTGGCTGACCAGATCAGTTATAAGTTACAAGTGCAATGGAGGGTTCCAACATATATCTTCGAGCGTCATGGGCGGGCTGAACATTATAAGGCATACATGCTCTATGTGTGACACCAGTGCTGGCCTGCATTTGTTTTCTTCCATTTGCTATATTATGTTATGTTCTGTTGACATATGCAGTGCAGCGCTACCACCCAGGGGCATTCTCCTGGCACTCACATGACTCTGCAAGAAAGAGAAGGGGGTGGATTTGTGAGAGTAGAGGGATAGGATAGGTCCATAACCAGGAGAAAATTACATCTGTGTGTCTTTGGATGCAGATGGGTTGATTGTGTGGACTGGCTTGTTGTGTCCGTAAAAGTGAGTGCCAGTGCCTGGGTTGTTTGATGGATGTGAATGTCTGTTATGTTAGGTGTGTGTTTTGTGTTTTATGTGTCAATTGGCAGGTAGTTAAAGTTATGGTTGTGCACACTGGCTTGTTATGTCCATAGGGGTAAGGTCCAGTGCTTGGGTTTGTTGTTGTATGTGAGTGTTAGTGATGTTGGGTGTGTGCTTGTGTGTAGTTTGGCTAGCCCATCGGTGTGCATAGTACAAGGGAGGTGTGTCGGAGGGGAGCAGGTGCGGGTTGGTTATTACATTCCGTACTCTCAAAGTTCTTCTAGGTGGCTAATCTAAATGTGACACATGGCTAATCTTCACAATTCTATCTAAATGTGATAGAATTAGCGGGTGGCTATGCCCAGCCACCCGCATATCTAGGTACAACCCCATGGCTGTCGCTACTGCTATCTACGATTTTTATTTTAAACCTTGTAGTTGATGGAAATCCGACATAGACTTTTTAGTTTTCACGTATGCGCCACGCATAAGCCGAACCTATTGCATTGGAGTACATCCAGGAGGGAGATGCCATGTGAGGAGGAACACAAAGCTTGTGGTTGTTGTTAGGTTATTTACCCACCCATTGACTGCTCAGGGATGTGCTAATCCATGTGGGAATTCCCACCCACTACCTGCCCATCCCTGCCCAAAAAACACCCTACTGACATCTCTTTGATCTATCTTCATCAAGTAGTAACCTCAAACGTTGGCCTGCCGGTGACATTCTAAGCATTCTGCTTGGAGTTAACAGATTCATTGCATCTGTAAAAGCATTTTTGGTGTAATAAAAATGCCTTAACTAAGTTTTCTTTCAGCCATTTGTTGTATCTGTTCCTTACACTGAAGTCATGCTAAATGCAAGATTTGACACACCCTTCAGCGTGTATAGGTATTTACCAGGCACTGCTATCATATGACCAGGTAATTACACACTTTTCCAGCTATTGCCAATGAATGCCATGTAGTACCATTATGGCAAATCCTGGCAAATGTCTATTAAAACAAGGCAAAATGTTGGCTTTCCCAATGCCTGTGTTATGTTTTCTATTTCAGGGGTAATGTTTTTCAATGTTATAATGTATGCACCTTTGAATGGTCCAATTCTTGTTCCCGTGTGCATTAATTCTGAGGAGTAGACTCTGGCTATCAGGCTCTGAAGAGTCTTGCAGGTTGGCGGGTCAGGAAAGTTTGTGTCAGGAAAAATATTTGTATTCAGTTCTAATGCATATGGTTCTTTTATTTTGTATGTTTCAGATGATGTGTCCCGTGTTAAGCTTTCCTGTGGCCCACCAGGATCAGCGAATGATTATATGAACGCGAACTATATACCGGTAAGTAACTACCAATCGTTTCCCACAGCGGGTACATTTCAACGTTTTTAACAATTCATTCAAAATGGTGGTTTATGTTCTGGTTTTGGGTGATCTGTGATCGCTTCACACTCCCACTTTTCTGCTTTGCATTTACTAGGCTGGTTGGGTCGTCTTGTCCATCCCGTCACACCGACCTCGGTCATCTTCTTGATTGCATAATGCAACCCTAGTTGTATCCGGCTGTTTTTATCATGTTCACCTGTCTGCTTTCATGTTTTTTTTTTTATTTAAGCGTACATTTCTTATATTCTATTGGGGATGGGTAGAGTACCACCCTATGCAAAATAACTCTCTTTAGTGTTCTCTTTTCAGTATTTGGAAAACAATGCTGGGAACTCCAAAACCTTATTTTTGCCCAAATATACCCAGAAGTCTATGATAACTAATAGTCCTCTGCTTTGTACCGAGAGAGCACTAAGAGGATATTAGGGCCTTTAATAAGTGACCGCTCTTCAGACCTTTACACCTTTGGATCATTATCCGTCCATCCCCGCTGGGAGAATTTGTTCAAACCTACAATGCACTCAAAGGCCACGCTTTGCAAAGACATCGTGGAGCAAGCTGTGAGAGCTGCAAATTCTGCACGCTCCTCCTTTGCAAATTACACGCATGATGATTCACGAAGAATCCCACAGGCACAGGGGAAAATGAGTGCAAATCCCACATCATGCCAGAGAAGCAGTGGAGATGATGAAACAGCAAATCTCCCAAGATCAACTCGCGTGCAATGCTGTGGAAAAAGATGAGGGAGAAATGACACAGTGCTGGGGAATACTGACAGAAAATGTAGACCAAACCCACATATTCCTTATGCCAGGTGGGAACAAGAGCAGTTGGTGGCCAGGCCAAAAAGGAAGAAGCGAGTGTCTGCTTTTGTTTAGCGAATCAACATTCTCTCCCGAGGTTTGGCTCCAAATGTAGGTGTGCACCTCATTTCCATTTCCTGTCCCCAACCACTCCTTTGCTCACACCCACTTTGCAAATCTGAATTTAGTTAATCAGTCTTTCAAATGTCAGTAAGATAGCTCAGTGATTTAAGCACTCACTCCAGACATCTCTAATCAGCCTGTGGATCACAGGTTTGAATCTTGATAGGACAAACTGCGCCCTTCATCCTTTCCAAAGTTGGTGAATTAATTATCATTAAATTGGCTAATAATAATAATACAAAGTAGTAGAAATACATCAGTAAGGTCTAAATAAGATGTTATTAGTATTGCTACTATCCCTCCAAACCCACCCTTATTTGCGTGGTTGCAGAATTCACACAAGCGCCGCAATCTGCACACATACAGTGCTAGTAGTTGCAACTATGTACATTTGTGTGAGCGGTGCACATTTCTTATTCCCACACGCTGCACATTTTCCCGAGTGAAAATCCATTGACACCCATAAGGCAACTTTGTAAAATCCGTCCCATGGTAGCTTGAATGCGGCCACAGGTCACTAGATTCCTTGGAAGATGCAGCATTGACTCAAAAGATGTCCTAACCCCGCCTCTCTTCTAAAGGAACATACATCTCAAGGTAATTGCAGACTTGGTAGAATTGCTTGCCTTGAACTCCTTATTTGCAGCCCCATAGGAAATGAGTTCATGCGCCAAGACATTCTTCCCTACCAAGTAAGCAGGATCCGTCATACAGAGATCGGATACCATTGTGCAACTACGTTCCTCCTTCTTACCTTGGGGTTCCTACAAAGAAAATAGCCCTGCACCCTTAGTGATTCCTGACCCGTGTGTGTATAATCGGGGTCACACGTACAGCCGCAGACATGTCGAACATGAGTGCAGCTGAACAATATGTGTCTCTGTCCGTTTAAAGAAATAGAAAAGTATTTCCAAAGTTTAGAACTCCTGATTCATTTCCCTTTCTGATCTGCCCTGATGATTTTGTCAACCCAAGATCATGGACAGGGGCCCATGGTACCCAATAGAGAAGGCATCTAGTGTATGAAACACTATCATTATTTAAGGCCTCGTGACCGCTTCAGGCGTATCCCTGCAGAAACTCAACTGGAAGAAACAGCTCTATACTGGTGCTACTCTAGGTAGTCAGACCCAGTCACAGCAATAGTATTTGGCCAGTGGTAACTCTATTGGTTTTTCTTGAATACTGCTGGTGGTATTAAATAAAATCCACTTGTTTTTTGTAGTTTTCTTTCCATGTCCCCGTCATATTGAGGGTGATCATGGATAGTTAACAGTAGTGGTGCATACTGATGCAGTACACTTTTTGTAATGCACAAAAAGTTCCATTCTGACCCTTCTTTGCATTACATGGGTAAGCAGTTGAGAGGTTGGGCATCAGAGAAGCCCACCTTTTCGTTCCATTCCAGTGCCCCCATTTAACATGGTGTTCCCCCGAGTATTGGAGAGAAGTGATTGTACTTCCCACCTGTGCAGGAGAAAAACTTTTTAAAAAACTGCTGGGGACTTTTTACAAGTTTTACTTTGACCTCTGGTCACATCTCTAGTCCATTCAACAGCGATCATACAGTGCACGCATTGTATGGGAGTCGGCTTGGAGTGTACAGGGATGCCACACGAGATCTCTGCTATCCACACAGCCACGGGAGAAAGTGTGCATTGCTCTGAACTGAGAAAAATCTATTATTCGCCCCTTTTAAAAAGAGACAACTTAGAGGTGTACAGTGCGGCAATAAAACTGTAAGAGAGGATTTGAAAAAGGCCATAGTGGAAATAGATTCAAATGTTAAATGTTGCACTCACTATCTGTAGTCTGTCAGCTGCAATGCAGTGCATGTCTTTGAGTCAGCACAAGAAACTCTGCACTGCTGCTCTACAGTGCCCACATCTTCAAGGAGTCTCTCCTCCTCAAAAACTAGGCCATCATGTCGCCCCTCACGCCACCTGACTTGCTAAGTGTCTCCCGTCCATCTCCTCCCTGCCACCTGGTAAGCTGTACCCCTCCTCTATGCCCCCTCTGTATCCTACCCCCGCTGTATATCTGTTCTGTTGTTACCACTAAAAAGCACTCCATTATACATCTGTAATGTTTTACACCTCTGTAAAACGTTCTGTTATGTATATGTGTTGGTGTATACCTCTGTAAAGCGCTCAGTTGCTTCTCGGAGCTAGGTCCGCACTCAAAAAATACAATAATAATAATAGTAGCAGCACAGCAGGCTTTGAACATGAGTTGGGGCAAGGCTGGGACTCTGCTGCTGGGAAAGGAACCCTGCCCTCAAACAATCACAGGAGAACAACTAAAGGACGAAATGGAAATTGGTGTCCCGGGGCCAACAAGCAGAAAGATATTAACTTAATAATGTTGTTATGTTCCACGTAGGATCACTATTCATGAATTGCTCATTTTCCTTTCTGGCATGGTCACTGGGACTGGGCACAGAGCACGAGAAGAAGAACATTGTCAGAAGGGTCCTACCATTTCAAGATGGTGGGTGTACCTCTTTTAGGGGAGTATGCCAAAAAAGACAACAGCCTTGCAATGCTGCAGTCCTGCTTTTGTTGTCCCTGGTTTCCCAAGCTACTTACCCTGTCTTCTGCTGTGCTTGCTTTATGATCTCTTCGCCTGAGCGGTCTTAAATTGCTTGAATAAAGGTATTGTTTATTGCCTGCATCAAACGTCTTGGTAGAAGCAGCAGCTACACTGCAAAGCAGCTGTACGTGGGGGCATAGAGCTGCTATTCAAGGAGACTGGTGCAAATAGCTTGAATAATATGGCCGACAAAGAAATGCAAGAATTGAAATCTCCAAAACTTTTAGGGTGACTGAGCAACCGAATGGCAGCAGGACCCCTTTCTTCTACATATCTTCATGTGCTCTGGCAGCGAGCAAAGCCCACTCTAGCCAGACCTAACCAAACATTATAAGCATCCATTTAATTACCCTGGGTACAAACATAGCGGTATCTTTCCCTTCAGAGTTTGCAGACTTTATTCGTATCATGAGTTTCTTGACACCATTTATCAGCAAATAAAGCATGGGCATGCCGTCGCGCTTAGGGAGAAGGAGAGATGTGCTCTTGGCGGCTCACATATTCAAGGAGAGAGCTCACACCATGTTTTCTCTTTTGTTTTTTTCCAATTGTTTTTATAGTTCGGAAACGTGCTTCTGACTTCTTCAAAGTTGCCCATTTTTCTCAAACTATTTCTTTGTGATTTTGCTATTCTGACCTGTTCTGCTGGTTTAGAATTCCACACGTGAGCAGCCCATGTTCTGCTCCTCATTAGTTTTGATGGGAAGCGACACATGACGATTGTCATTTCGCACTCGCTCCCTTCCTTCTGTGGGCATCCGGGAACGCTGCAACCTGGATGACTGAAACCTGGCACCTCTCTGTTTCGTTTTTGCTCATAGATATGGGTCTAGACACCCGACTGAGAGACAAAGCAGCGGTATGGATGATACTTGCCAGTTTACCACTGTTCCTGGTATTGGTATAAGAATACAGTTGCATCACCAGTTAGATTAAGTTGATTTCAAATAAATATCCCTGCCTGAAAAACCAGTTGTCTGAAAGTCAATGGATCCATTGCAGCCATTTCATCCTCTATGTTCCCTAATTCCATTCCATATCACAGGGATTTAGAAAAGCCGTTTCTGGCTGCAAAAGCGGCTGCATGACAGGAAATGTTCAGTTGCAGATATCAAGCAGCCGGTGTAACTGAAAACCTCTCGGCTAAGTGTCCCTTTCAGCTTCTGCGACTTGATTTCACAGTAATGCAGCACATAGGCCGGAATTAAAGTGCTGAGCTCATTTGACTGGGGTTGAAATAGCTATGAATTTAAATGTGTTTTTTACCTAACCATACTTGAAGAAAAAACACATTCTTAATCTATTTCATCGGTAAAGTATGTTCTCTCGTTTAGGTCAGGATGTACATATGTTACCATATTTTCACACGCCCTGCAGTATAGTCATGCATTACCATAAACACTGGTTCAAGGCCAGATTGTGCACTGAAAAACAATTAAATATGTGGTCCAAAATAATCTGATATAATCCACTGTAATCTGAAAATCCTCTGACGTAAACTGAAGTAACCTGAAAGTAATCTAAGGTACTCTTAACGTAACCTGAAGGAGATTAAAAGGAATCCAACGTGATCTAAAGTAGCATGAAGAATTTGAAAAGAATCTGAAGAAAACCAAAGTAATCTCAAGTAATCCAAAACAATCTGAAGTACTCTGAAAGTAATCTGAAGTAATCTGAACATTACCTGAATGTAATCCTAAATAATCAGAAGCATTCCAAAATTCTGATTTAATAAATGGTAGTCCGAATTATTCAAAAGTTATTAAAAGCATATAAAAATAAAGTAATAACATTAATTTTAATTCGAATATTGTGTTTCTTTATAAGAGTACATTTTGCCACACTTGAATATCTACTTATGTCTCAGATGTATTGTCCTGTAATTAATAACACGCATTGGAAAAGCCCATAGTTTTGTCCTGTGCGCTGGATTGTCATCTAATGTAACCCGCAGGAGCAGAGATTCTACTGTCTCCTTTGTATCGGAAAGGTGAAAACACAGTAGTAATATGTTATCATTTAGTTTTGTAAGGAAAAGGTAAATGCTAGAAGTAACAGGTTATTAATGATAATCAAAAAAAGTAGTGTGAAAAAAGTTGTGATGTAAAGAATATGTGAATGGAGGGTACATGCCTGTCATAGAACAACCAGAACTGGTGGCTGTGGCACTGCCTGCTTCTTTTTGGTGGCCCACTCATTTGAGGTGAGCATCTTTGGACTGTGTTTGTGTGACAAGGTCCCTGATCTGAGAATTGGGATTTTGCGGGGCATGGAGTCATAAACTAGACATGTGAACGATAGGCAGGCTTCTAATATATACATTTTAAGGTTGTCTTCTACACAAATAGACAAGGTTGAAATATAGACAGTTTATGGTTGGCATGAATGTCTGGTTGAGAGAGAGATGAAATGAGCATTGGGGACAGGGAGGTGATGGGGATGAGGTGATGAGGATGAAACTCCCTTTACAAGAACAAGGTAGCCTGAAAGAAAGAAAACAAATAAGTGGTGATCAGGGCCTTAATGGACAAAGCTAGAAGAGAGGGGCCAAAGCATGAATCCGCCACCTCAAGAAGTACATAGCCATCACGCGTAGAAAAAGTAGAGACCCCAAGAAGCAAGAGCCCTCCCTGGATGCACCTACGGATAAGCTGAACTTGGGCTCCTGGAATACTAGCGGCTTCTCCCACCTGACCATCAAGTCGGACGTAAACCTGAGAAAATTTGATGTGCTGTGCCTACAAGAAAAATGGCTCTCCATGAAATCTTCACTTGACGGCTATGAAATAGCCCTCTCACCAGCGCAAAAGGGCCCCAAGGGAAGACCCAGATCTGGTCTAATTACAGCAGTAAAATCGGGCAGTGGTCTCCACGTGAAAAAAGTGACAAAGGCAACTGAATTCATTTTGGCCACCATCATTGTTTGGTCTGGGCAACCAGACCGTCATGCCCATACACAGCATGAGGAGATCCTACTGATCAACCTTTACTGGAATCCCAAATGCGTGACTAACGAGAACTTCCTAGATCAATTGGAAACCTTAATCGATTCAACCATGATTAAGGAAGGGATACAATATATCATCATTACTGGCGACATGAACGTCGATTTGTTCGCTCGCCTGAACAATTCCAGAGGGAGAGCCTTCTTATGGACTAAATTAATGGAGACTAGAGACCTGCATAATCTCCATCAGCCATCAGAACTTACGACCTGGAAAATTCCAATGTGGGAGAACCACGGCCATGCAGCCACAATTCATTACATCCACATTTCACGAAGTTTATTGAAAACCATGCAGTCCTTCGAGGTGATCAGGACCAAAAACAGTGACCACAATATGCTGACCTGCGCTTGGCTCTCCCTCTAACCTGAAGAAAGTCACACAAACGTTAACTGTGAAGCTAACTCCAGCGGGACCAGACTGAGACTCACTGAAAGAGCCATTATCTCACTCACGCAGACCCATGTCTCTCAAAAGACAACTGGGGTCACAAGCCAAACTAATCTCGCTGACTACTCCACAGCCCTCTCAGTCTTTAAACCAAGAAAGGCAAAGACTCCAGGGCACCCAACTTCGACCCCACATGTCTTCAACGAACAAGTGGTGGAGAGAGGAAAGTGCATTAGAAAACTGCGACGGGAAGCAAACAAGTCCCACTCAAATATTAAGAAGGCAGAGGCCTTAAATGCACTAAAAAGCTACCGAGCCTGGTTGAGAACCACCAAATTTCAAAAATATCAGGAAGACGCCAAAGCCATGCTCTGCACCATTTGTGGGAAGAAGTTGAGGGACTTTTGGTTCCTATTCAAGGGCAAGGCCCAAGGAGCGGATCTAGCACTTCAGAACTTAGTGGGTGACCAAACATGGGAAAAACATTTCAAGGAACTCTACAACACACCTGAGAAATCAAAGACTGCGAATGCCATCAGAAGTGGCGTTAAATGGCAGATCCCCACGGATCAAAACACAACTCTCCTGAAAATAAAGAAACTAAATGGATCTCGGCAGCAGGCCCGGATGGTATTACCAACTTTGGTCAGTCTTCATAATGGAAGTGTTCAAAAACTGCATTCGGTCCGTTGCTATTCCGCCTTCATGGAAAAAGGCTATAGTGGTGCCAATCTTTAAGTAGGGCGCGAAAGACAACCCAAAGCACTATCGACCGATAGCATTACTTGACTCTATAGGGAAGCTATTCAGCTCCTGCTTCATGAAAATCTCCAGGAATGGATACTGACCTCCAATACGGCAGACTCACTTCAAGCAGGCTTTGCAAAAAATCTGGGGACGAAAGCGAACATTTTGGCCCTGAGTGCTTTAAAAGCCAAAGTTTCTGAGGGCTGGCCGAAAATCTACATGGCATTTGTCGACCTGGTCCAGGTTTTTGACCGGGTCGACAGAGCCCTCCTTTGGGAAAAACTGGAACGGCGTGCCTGCCCGTCTGAGATTCTGAATCCAATAAAGGAGTTGTACTCGGGTACTTCAATGTGCGTCAGACTCAACTATAAAGGCCTACTATCTCCATGGATAAAAACAGGGTGGGGAGTAAAACAAGGATGCCCGTTGGCTCCCGCACTGTACAATGCCTACATCGCAGACTACATGGAGTACAAGTACAGAGTCCGATCCTTTCCGCCTACCCTGGGTGAGTTTAAAATCTCCAGACTTCTTTACGCAGATGATATAATCCTCATGGACCAAACACCAATAGAACTCCAGAGGCAAATCACCAACCTAGCCTCATACCTGAAAGAGAACAATCGGCAGATAAATCGTGAGAAAACAAAAATCATCGCATTTGGAAAAAAAAGGAGGAAAGGTGAGAACTTTGTTTGGTCGATTAAAGAACAACCACTGGAACTTGTGAACGACTTTAGATATCTGGGAATAACTCTTAACAAAAACAGCAAAGAAGCCCGGATGCAAGAGAGTAATGAAGAAAGTGGGCCTTTTGATTACCCAGACCCGAGTGCTTGCAAAGAAATTTTGGCAATTTACTTTGTCTCCCACATTGATCTTCTACAAAACCAAAGTGACCCCTTGCTTAACCTATGGGGCGGAAGCCATGCCGTATATCCCGGCCACGTTTTGGCCAAGGATAGAATTGACATACTGGAGGAGGGTCCTGGAGGAGGGTCCTAAATCTCCCACAATCTCTCCTGATTTCTCTGATAAGGCGTGAATTAACGCTGCAATCACTGGGCGAAATTGTGGCACACAATGGTCTCATGTTATACATAAAACACTGCTACCTTCGCCTCTGTTCGTTCTGAAGGCAATAAACCAGGAAACTCGTGCTGGATCTTGTCCCATGCTTCATGAATGGGCAACAAAGAATGAACTGCTGTTGGAGTGGGTTGGCAGCTCAACGGTAGAGCTCATATCTAATCCCGAAAAAGTAAAAAAACAATTACAGGAGAGGGACTGGATTCAAACACTGGAAGAGGCCAGCTCCTCTGAGCTCATTTTCGATTTCCCTGTAAATACGACAAAGATCAATGCAACAAGATCTTATCTGGTAAAGTGCCCAGAAACTTCCTGAAAATGTTCTGCGTATCCCCCTAAACATTCTGCACACAAATGAAATCCAGGCAAGAAGCAAACAATCCGACACAAGCACGTGCCACTACTGCACCCAACCAGAAGCGATTGAAACAGTCAAACATCTTCTGCTAAACTGTCCAGGGTGGATTCCTACGCGAACACAACATCTAGGCGACTTTCTCAGTAATCTTTCGCATTACGACGAAGAAGAATGGTGGAGCCGGATAATGAGCGGGAGAAGACGTCCTGGATAATTGTAGTAGTTGGTTTCTTTGAAAACCTCGGACTACTCAGCAGATGTCCAACTTCACTAACGCAGGGACAAAAGCAAAGTTAAAGTATTAGAAAAGACTCCTGGGACAAGACTTGTAAAAATTGTTAAATTTCAATTGAATCAAGTATAATAAAAAATACAAAAAAATAAGTGTGTATTTCAGCGCTTTCACTTTATCTTGGCGTGTATGGGAAAGGTGTGGAAGGGGCAAGAAGGGGCAGCATGGGGGTTAAAACCCCTATATTTAAACACGTTAAACCTTTATCCTCAGTGTTTGACTGTTGAAATTGAACACAATGTTCATTTTAAAGTAGACATGGCGACCTCTATAGAAGGTCAAAACTCTACTATATATATTTTGATATGGAAATCGTTTGATGTACATCAAAGGACATACACGACCTGTCGACCTTTTTAGCAAGTCCATCCTCTACGGTCAGTCTTTTGACATGAGACCTTTTCATGCAGATAAAAAAAAACGCACACAACCATTATATCGTGATCTCTCCGGGGACCCTTCAGGTCAGTTTCATTGTTCACCAGTATGTCACCACCTGTGCTACATCTTGATAAAGGGAGAATGATTAAGTTTACCTTGCCCTCATGCTCTGACTGAGGACACAGTCTGTATTTGGACCCGGTGCCGTCAATATCAGGGTACCCGGGTCTGTACCGAATGGCGCAGTCCACCTTTTGATGCAAAAGGCAAGCAGTCATCATTGGGGCCCCCTTCCACGTTATCCCGGGGTTCCCTGTGCATGTAAACGATAGCAGTATGCCCACAACACTGTGACAAGCACTACAGATACTTAGCTGTCTGTGCATTAACACAAGGCCCTTGGCACGATGAAAACCAGGCTTTCAGATCATCCTACATTTCAGAGGGGAAACTGAACATGTACTTAGATATATTCAATTTCAAAAAGCCAGATCTTTGAACAAATGGACATTCTTCATTTAAGGGAAAATAGAGGGAGCTAACATTTAACAACGCCTTTGATGATTATACAGGCCATGGGGACCCAGCCATGCTCTCTTGGTTCACCCCCCGCCCCCTTGTGGAACTGATGTGTCACCTCAGTGCATGCTGTCATTCTGTAAGGCTTTTCATGAATGCATGTATGTTGAAAGTTATTGGGTATGTTGCTCAGGACGTTTGACCACTTTGAAGGGTACTCAGCTATGCCAATGTAATCTGTACACTGTGCTCTGTAACAAACCCAACAGCACCTCTGGCAGCTACCTGGAAAGACGTCTCACTCTCAATCTTGTTTGTGAATCTTTTTAGGGGTACAACTCACAGAGGGAGTTCATTGCTGCACAAGGTCCTCTTCCTAATACTGTCGCGGATTTCTGGCGCATGATCTGGGAACAGGAGATATATGTCATCATCATGTTAACCAAATGTGTTGAACTTGGCAAGGTACAGTATTCCGTTGTTTTGCAGTGTTGGATTATGGTTCAAACTGTGCACATGCTTCTCTGTCGGAAATCTCACACTCCGGTGTCCATGGTGTACGGCTGACAGCCACACCGGTGCTCCATGCTGTATTGTCTCTTGGTATGATGCTGCTATTTTCTCCGCTTAAAGCAGTAGTACGCTCGCAGCAGCGTACTCCCTTACAGTAGGTCATTTTTGTAGCTTCTCCATATCGTTTGTCCCATACAGAAACAAATTTAGCTTAGATTGAAACTCCCAAAGCTGCAAATACGGACCCGTGCACTGACACCTTGCGTGGAAAATGTTGTATGCACGTACCTACTTGTATGTAACAGCCATACCTAACAACAGATGTAACCATGGTCACTGTACAATAGCTGTAGCAGACATGCAGCTAACAAATACGATACATGTCTTCTCGCAAGCAGCACACGTATGGGATGACAACACAAATCCTCTGGCATGGTTCAGAGGAGGTGGGAATGGACACAGCCAAAGCCAGCGTCACAAATACAATGGGCCTCATTATAAGTATGCTGGACCGGTAACAACGGTGCCGGTAAGATACCAGCATTGTTGTTACCGGACCGGCATACTCTGAGCTCTGCGTGCGGGTGCCTTTCTGCCCACCAGGTCGACCTGTAATGCCCCGGTAATGCCCCATTACCAGGCGCCAGAAAAAAATGACTCCAGAGGCAGCCGTGCCGTTTTTACCTGCACGGCTACCACCAGGGTCGTAATGACACCCAATGCCTTTCTGGAAGACTTGCTCCACTACAGTCACGCATTCAAGGAACAGCCACCAGGGGTGAGCTGGGAACCAAAAGAGGCTCTGGAAATAATGTTCTAAATCGTCCCATAGTACACATTTTTTGCAAGCCCAACCCTTTTCCTATGAGAACGTTTGAAAATAAAATAGGTTACCACACAAACGAGGCCCAGGGTGCAGAAGCCTACTGGGAAATCTCCAGAGTTCCCTCTAGGCCAGTCCAACCCTGTCTGCCACCGCACTTACCGGCATTTTTACTGCAGTAACAATGAACGCCATTCTAACCCCAAACCTGGCCGTCACAGAAAAAGGCTACTCGCAGACGAAGGCCCAGTCGTGCTGCTGGAATTAACCTAGTTGTTGAAGACACATTCTGTGTCCAGCTACAGACTCATGAGTTATCGAAAGACACAATACCCCAAATATCGAGAGGACGAAAAGTACCAGGAGGGGTTATGTGGGCATTACAAGGGGTAGCGGCCATGCAGAAGGTGCCCCAGATGAATAGCTGGGAAGGTGTGCACTTCTTGGTGGTCACCCATGATGCCCTGATGCCACCATGAGAACAGAAAGAGGATACAGTGGGTGTAAAGATTGCTGCCCGGTGCACTGATGGAAATTGGCGTAAACAGCAGGACACTAGTTATTATAACGCCAGGACTGGCAATGGTCAACAAAGGAATCATATTGCCAGCGGGAAAACCAGTTCCTCTGGAGTCCTGCTTTCTAGCCTTCCCAACTGGTTGGAAATCGCCTGCACCGCAGACAGACCCGCACCATATTGTTGCTCCTTTAGAAATGTGGAGGGTCCTTCAGTGTGATCCACCAATCTGCTTTCCAGACCAGCCCCATTTTAGTTCAACACTCATTCCGGGTATTTTTGCCAGCACGCAGATCCTAACAATGTGTCTCAGCTACCGCCTCTCCCTTTTTCCAAACTTTTTTTTCTGTAAGGGTGTTTGTGCTCCTGTTTGATACTTTTTAACCAAATTTACCTTCACTCACCTCCCTATGCCACATTCTATGCACAACTGAATCAAACTGATGCATCTCTGGAACTTGCCTGCAGCAGAGCCTACCCAAATGTGTGAACTGTGCTGTAGAAACATCTGTCTAGCATGCACCTTATCCTCTGTATGAGGATTGCACTGATATTGAGGACTCGCCTTCCGTGGAGTCACAGGAGCAGTCCTTTAGTGCAGGCAATGGACCACTGCATCACAGATTGCAAGCTGTCAGTGATGCGGTGCTGGGCAGGGTGCTAAAATAGCCATTTCTTTAATGGTGCAAGGGACACCGCTTCCATTCCAGAGCCCTTAACTGCCAAGTTAGTCAAGTTTCATACCAAACAAGGCAAGTGCTTGTCAGATAGCTCAGCAGATTGAGAGCTGGATGCTCAGAACTGTGTAGAATGTGAAGGTAGCAGGCCCGAATTCCGGCAAGGCCCACTCTGCCTATCATCCTTCAGAAGTTGATAACTGAGTGCCAACCTTAGTTGATTGATAATACTTGTATGTAAATGTTCTATGCACAGCGCTTTGGGAAAAGCACTACATAAATAACAGATGACTTCCGATAGAGAAAATTCATTGTGCCAGAACCAGAGATCCTTCAGGACGACCTAATCAACCATAATAAGATCATTACGGCACAGCAGTGGGGGACAATCACTTTAGCAACCTGTCCTACAAGCACGCCGAAAGCTTGCTGGAGTCTTAAAAAGAGCCTGCCTTCTCAACACACCTTGGCAGGCCCCAAGAAGCCCAAGAAGGTCTCTCTTACATCAGTATGGGCAACCATATCAGCAACATGGTCTGCTAATTTTTCAGAAAGAAATGTACAAGACGCAATAAATTAATGGCATAAATGGGGAATTTCAAAGCTTTTTTTGAGCATAGAGAATAAACAAAAAGCCCTTACCAGTAGAGAAGAATCCTTCCTAAACTGTCACTCTGAGGAATGGTTCTCTTGGTTCCTCCTCTGTTTGAGGGGAGGGGGGGCAATCCTTTTCTCAAACACAGATAAATGACCCTTAGCTCTCAAGAACAGTTTTCTATATTAGCAGGGCACTGGGCAATACCACAGTGAGAGAACCTGGATCTCCATTGCCGCTACCCCCTCTTCCACCGTCACAGAGCAAGCAACCGGTTTTCTTCACAAATATACAGGGCTGAAGGCAATTTGGTCCCAACATTCCAAGTGAAGCACAACTCTGTTGCCTCTGCTGCAAATGCCTGAGTTAAAGGTGATTGCGCAACAAAGGAGTGACCAACAAAGTGTTCGAAGATGTTGTTCGATCAGTTTCTAGACCGCTTTTTCTCGCATCTGAACCACGGTCTGAGTCTGGGAGCCCAGAAACCAGTATTGTCACCAGTATCAGTACTTACTTCCGTTCCACCGGATCTTCCTCCTAAATGAGACACAAAGTGATCCGGTAATGAAAGAGGCAAATTGTGGCCACTGATACACCCGACTCGATCAAAGAGGGAGCCCCTCTTTTGCGCATCCCTTAATAGTGCGACAGGATCCTGGCAAATTCAGTGTAAGCTTTGCAAATGATCCCTTCAGAAAAGAAAACACTCTGGATGGTATTCTTGACTGGCTCTATCAATGCTAGAGAAACCGACATCACACATGGACTTGTCTCTACAAGAACAGGGCCGCCCTGAATTGGCAAAATCCTCACACAGAGGCCACTATTTCTAAACCACTTGATCGAAAGCACAAGATCCCCATGTAAAAACCTTTTGTTTTATTTGGAAACTGCAGTATTGGCAGAAGTTTGGGTCAGGTGCAGAGGTCCAGGTACCCCAACACCATCCATCCAAAATAAAGAGTTTAAAGATTGGGAGCATCATTTATTTAACAACATTCATCAGATCAATGCAGCTAGAGTTAGGATCTATTATGGACTACAAAACTGGAACAACCTACAGTAATTTGCGGTCATTTTCCATGGCAGACACAAGACCTACAGCAGGGAGCACAGCTGCCTGCACGCTGTGGGAGCACGAATATTGGCATGTCTTCCTTTCGTAAGGGAATTCAAGGCAAGGGTCTTTACATTGCAATTGGTGGCAAAATGGCCTTGCCCCGACTATATAGATGATGTCTTGAGAAAATGGAAGACCAGAGATGTGAACCCACAATCACTCAATGCACGTGTAAAAACAGAAGCAGCCGCTATCGCTGCGCCAGGGCGTGGAGTCCTTGGAGAATCACAGTTCAGTAGCACCAGCTCAGTAATGTGGGCAAGGCAGCGGATCGCGCCATGCGACTTTGGAATGAACCACAATCCTGGCAGTGTAGGATCGACAGCATTATGACTGGTGGTGGGAGTGTGATGCAGAATTGTGATCCCATGCCCTCCTTGATGCCCCATGGTGTCCAAGATTGAGTACCCGTTCAGTCAGTACCAGCACAACTCCTTCTCCTCAGATCTGTCTAACTTATGTTTATCCTGTATATCCCGGGTCCGTACTCCGAGTCCACAGCATCCACCAACTCGCCAGCATCTGGTATTCACGACATCACTTGATGGGCTTATAACATATGCAGCTATATGATCGATGGTGCTGTTAAAGGCCAGCAACGCATATTTAGTTGGCATGCTAAATGTGACAGGTCCCAGAAAGTGCATGCTCTAGGTGTTCATTTCACAATTTCTGAAGCTTATGTAAACTATTGGACGCTAATGTTCTCTGTGGTCATTGTACTCCTAGTGCAGTTGTTAGTCTTTGAGCAGCTTCATTCTGCTTGTAAAAAAGTAAAAGCTTGTGGCCAGGTGCCAACACCGTTACTGCCACTTTTATCCAGGGATGACGGTCTCCACTTAAGGGCCATGGTGAATATGGACCTACCTGGGATATGACATAGCAAGCGGACTTGTCGCCTGGTGCACCTCTGAGCCTCACAGGGCCAAGGGTCTAACCCAAGGTTCAAACAAGTAAATCCTGGTGGGTGCTAATGTAGAGCACATTCAATCTATTACCACATCTGTGTCTAACCCAAGGATTAAAGATGTAAATCCTGGTGGGTGATAGTGAAGAGCACACTCTCTCTATTACCACATCTGTGTCTAACCCAAGGTTCAGAGATGTAGATCATGGTGGGTGCTATTGTAGAGCTTTCCCGTCAATATCTTCTCCTCCCCAAGTTCAACTCAGATGTCTTCAATTTATCACCACCCCCTATTCTTCTAAACTACTGCTTGGTGAAATGAATACATAAAGAGAATGTGTGCATACTTGAAAAGTGTGCCTGTCAATGTGGGTGGATCAGATTGTGGTTACATTTATAGTAAATGGTTGTAGGGTCCATGATCATGCTATAGACCCATATGATGTATTGGAGCTCTCCACCCCTTTCGTTCTCACTCTTTCTCTCTCTATCCCACTTTCTCTCCCTTTCCTATTTACTTCTTTTTCTCCCGCTCTCACTCTTGCACTCCTCCTCATTCTCACTGCTCTCTCTCCCTTCCTCTATCCCGCTCCCACTGTCGCTCTCCCTCTTTCACTCTCTCTTTCTCTCAATCTCCCTGTCCCATACACTCTCTCCCTCTCTCTGTCTCTTCTCTCTATTTTCCCTTCTCTTTCTCACCCTTTCTCTCTCTGTCTGACTCGCTCCTTCCCTATTTTTCTCTTACTCTCGCTCTCTCGTTCTGTTTTTTCGCACCGCTCACTCCCTCTCTTTTTCTCTCTCCTGCACTCTCTCTCTCCTCTACCAGTCTCTGTCCCGCTCTGTCTCGCGCACACTCCCCTTCTTTTGCTCCACTCTTTCTTTCGCTCGCTCTCTTTCTTTTCCTCTCTTTCCCTCTCTCTGTCTCCCTCTCTGTTGCCCTCTCTCGCTCAGCTCCCTCTCGCCTACTCGCCCTGTTTCGCTTCTCTCTCTCTCTCTCTCTCTCTTCGCGTCTCTCTTTCTCACTCTCTCTCTCTCTGTCCCATTCTATACTCCACTCTTTTTCTCTCACTCTCCATCACCCGCTCCCGGATTGACTTTGCGATTGTTTGTGCTGCATGCCATAATTCCAAATGAAATCAGAATTGGTAGTAACGATAATACGGAGAAAGTGACTTCTATCCCGAATTTTAATCAACCCCAACGGAAATAATCTATATTTCTACTGCAGGTAAAATGTGATCATTATTGGCCCAAAGTTGCCACTGAGACGAAGACGTACGGTGACGCGAAGGTAACCCTGGCCAGGGAAAGTGTACTTCCGGACTGGACAGTTAGAGACCTAATGGTGCACAATGTGAGTACCTCCCACATTATGGTCGCTACACCTGATTACATGCACGTTTATGCTCCAGCCACTTCCGCGCACGTATATATATTTCCCCAAAACATACCGAATCATCCACTGAACACTGCACTATATGGCAACATGAACCCTTTCCCCCGGAAGTGGTTTAATTTTACATAAGCCATGTAGGTTAGGTCTCCCATGTTTTCAATGGTCTTAAAACTAAATAACAGAAAACGAACCTTTAGCTAAATCTTCACATAACAAAACATATGGTGATGGGAATTCAGTGTGACTAAAATTTCAATTTCCTTTGTAGAACAAGTCAGGCGAAACTCGCCAGATCCGACAGTTCCATTTCACTGCGTGGCCCGACCACGGGGTTCCAGTGAGAACCGATGTTCTCATAAATTTTAGACATCTCATCAGAGACTACATGAAAGAGGAGTGCCCTGTGAATTCACCAACCCTGGTGCACTGCAGGTATGTCAAAAGAGAAAGTGCTGCACTCAAGGTATTGAAAGGCTGGAACTAATGTAATGATACATTGGCGTGAAACACGTACTGGCCAGTTGTTCTCCGGTATTTAAATTGCATTGTGAAAGTATTTAAAATTGCGCTGTGAAACCTAGGCCTTTTTTTCCAAATATACAGGACTCTCAGACTTAGGTGCGTTTTTCTCCAATATTTAAATTGCATTGTGGAAGTAGTGCTGTTCTGTGGTTTTTTTGCCTTCTTAGCAAAGCATTCATCTAGCAAACCTTTCTACCATTATTTGAGCTCCTGTCGTCTTGTCCAACTGTCTACTATTGTCTTGTCTATGTCTCATCTGCTTGCGCCCCTCCCTGTGTCCTTCCCTAGTATTCTCCCTGCCCCCTCCACCTCCTACCCCCTCCCACCCACTTCCTCTTCTCTCCTCTCCCTACCTACTGTATGGTGCTCTCTGTCTCTCCTATCTTTTCTAACTGCTTCTCTATCGACTATCCTGCTCTCCTCACTAAATCTTGTAGGAAGAAGTTTAAAAAGGACATCATGGTCTCCAACCCAAGCCTCCCTATCGCTGACATCTATACCAGTGCTTCCTCCCTCACCAACATCCTCTTTGTCGTTCCATCCCAGACCTATGGACCCTACATATGGTCTCTGTGCTGTCTCCTTTCTCTTCTTCTTCCGGCAAAGGTGCCACCCGGTTGGAGACCCTCCTGACCTCCTTCCACACCTCTAAGGTCATCCTTAAGGTTTACTTGAATAGTACCATCTTGGTCCAAGGCCCTCAAGCCAACCTTCTCCTCTTTGATAGACGCGTCCTGCGCTTCATCAATTTCCTTTCTTCTCCTGCTGTCCCCTCTCTCCCCTCCACGGCTTCCTCACCTCCCCTTGCTGTCTCCCCCTTGTCTACCTTGCCCTCTCCTCCTTCCTCTTCTGCCCTCCATCTGGCCTCTTCTACACCTCTGCCAGGCGTACCTCTGATTTGTGCCCCTCCCCGAAAGTCTTTAAGGACAGCAACCTTCTCCATATTGCCACTCTCAACTCTCACTCAGTTGTCAAATACACCTTTGACATCTGCTGCCTCCTCGAAGAACTTGACATTCGATGTTCTCTGTCTCACAGACACATGGTTCATGGCCAGCTCGTTCATAAGCTTTGACACTCTCCTCCCTGATGACTACAAGATCCTCTCTGTGCCCTGGTCCAATTGTTCCGGAGAGGGTGTAGCCCTGACCTTCCCTGAGTGGATTCCTGCCTCTGTCATTCCTATGTAGGCCTACTCCTCTTTCGAATGCCTTGTCTGCAGGCTATCTCTCTCTCCTAGCCACTCCCTTACTGTGGCTACCATCTATCGGCCACCTGGTCAGATCTCCTCCTTCCTCTCTCAGTGGGCGGACCTCTCCTCTTCCCTCCTGGTCTCGACCACTCAACTCCTCCTTCATGGAGACTTTAGCATCCACCTGGATGCTTCATGTCCTTCCTCTGGACTCTTTTGCTTGCAACCTCTGCGACTCTCTCTCACTCTCTATCCTCCCCTCTGGCTCGACTCACTCTGCAGGGCACACTCTGGATGTTCTGATCTCTACAGACCTTCCCCTTTCTATCCCTCTCACCACTCCTCTCTGCTGGAGTGATCACTTTCTCCTTTCCTCCCAGCTCACTCTCTCCACCCCTCACGTCAAGCCAACTCCAGCACTGCCACCTAACTTCTCGGTTATCCGACCCATGAAGTGTGTCAGTTGAGGCTTTTGTCGCCACTTTCTCACCCCCCCGCCCCTCCTTCGGCTGCCTCACACCTTGACACAGCCCTTTCTGTGCTCTACTCTGCTATATCTGATACTCTTGATGTTCTTGCCCCTGTCATGAGGATCTGTTTGAAGCCCAAAGCCAAGTGCAATTCCTGGTATGGCTCAGACCTCGTTACCCTTAAGCGCAAGTGCAGGGTGGCTGAGAGGAAATGCTCTGCTTCTTGTACATCCTCTGACAAACTGGCCTTCCGCCTGCTCCAAAGGCAATACCGGCTCTCTGTCCGCACCAAGAAGAGAGCCCTTGTCCAAGCCTGTGTCTCTGCAGCATCCAACAACACGGCCAAACTCTTTAAAATCAGCAAGGAGCTGGCCAATCCTGCTGCACTCTCTACCTCGCCTGTCCCCTCCCAGGCCCTCTGCACAGCCCTGGCTTCTCATTTCATCTCTAAAACTCAGGACATCCTGTCCTCTCTCTCTTTCTCTCCTCCTCCTACCTGTACTCCCCTCTCTACCTCTGGCCCTTCTGTGGCCACCTCTCCACCCTCCTTCTCTGCTTTTCCCCTGTTCTCCCCAGACAAGGTTTCTAAACAAGTCTGATCTATGAAAGTCTCGTTGAAACAGCTTCTCCCCTGTTCCTCTAAAACCATCAAGGACGACATTGACACCCTGGCTCCTGTTTTGGCTGACTTCTGCAACCACTCCTTCGCCACTGGACTCTCCCCTTCCCCCCTGAAGCACTCCCTTGTGCACACTCTTCTTAATCAGCCCTCTGCCGACCCCTTGTGCCCTACTAACTACTGCCCAATCTCTATCACTCATTTCCTAGGCAAACTCCTCGAAAGGCTGGCCATCTCCCAGCTTAATCTTCACACTGAATAGGTGTGTTGCCTCCATGACCACCCGTCTAGCTCTGTGCTGCCAGAAGCTTGGAAACTGCTCTCCTGAACATCTGTGAAGACCTGCTCTCTAACCTTGACTCCAATACCCCTTGCGTCCTCATCTTACTTGATATCTCTTCTGCCTTTGACACGGTCAACCATGCCATCCTGCCCAACCGTCTCCGTAATAACCTGGGTATCACTGATCATGCCCTGGCTTGGCTGACCTCTTTCCTCTCAGATCGACCCTGCCAGGTCCAACTTGGGTCCTTCCTCTCCTCTGTCTTTATCTCTACCTGTTGTGTTCCCCAGGGGTCTAACCTCTCTCCCTGGCTGTTCAACCAATACCTGGCACTTCTTGCCCACCGCATTGCTGCTCTCTGCCCCAACTTTCAGTGCTATGCGGCTGACACTCAGCTCATTTTCAGGCTCCCCTCTGCCACCTCTTCTTCTCTCATCTCTGACTGTCTGTCCGCTATCCAGGAGTGGTGTGCCGCCAACAATCTCTGCCTTAATGCCAGTAAGGCTGAGATTCTCCTCATCGGCACACCTGCTCCCTCCTTTCCTGTTGATCTCTGGCTGGCCTCTCTTGGCCCTCTTCCTCTCCCACCTGTGAGGCTAAAACCTTGGGGTCATCTTTGACTCCACTCTCTCCTTCTCTTCTCACATCTCTGACGTCTCAAAGAAGTCACACTACCAGCTGCACCTCCTCAGAGGTATTCTTCCTTTCCTCTCCTTCCCACAGAAGCTCACTGTCTCCAGAGCTCTGGTTCTCTCTGGGCTGGGCTGCTGCAACAGCCTCTTTCTAAATCTTCCTGCTTCTACTCTCAACCCTCTTCAAACAGAGACTTTGAACATGACTGTGAGACTTGTCCTTGGCCTCAAGCCCAGGCATTGTGTCTCTCCAGGACTGAAATCTCTGCACTGGCTCCCAGTGGCTGCAGGAATTAAGTTCAAAACCCTCTGCATTCTCCACAAGGCCTTCTGAGCCTCCAACTCCCTCTTCCTAAATATCTTCCTTCTCAAGCTCTTCATTTATCCGCCTCCAACTCCCTCAGGGTCAGTCGCTTCTCCAAGCAATGAGTTGGCTGGGGCCTCCCTCTGGAACAGCCTCCCTGCATCCATGAAACTTGAGGAGAACCATCTTCGGTTCTGGAAGCACCTCAAGACCTTCCTCTTTGTTTCTGCTTTCTCTCCTCTCTCCCCTGCTGAACTCCTGACTGAAACTGCACTGGTCACCTGGCTATCCTCTGATCTTGGGCCCAAGTCCCCAACCCCACCAGCTGCACTCCTGCACTGCCACCCGGGCAACCCCTGCACTTGGGGGCTGTTTCTGTATCCCTACAGTCCCCACCAGCTCTTGACACTTGATGTCTGCACTTACCCCTGCACTTGCCAGTAGCTGACTGCACTTTTACCTACCTTTTTTTAATTTTTTTTACTGTGATCCTATGTATTGCACTGCCCCTCCGCCCACACTTTCCCTTTCCCTCTCCCCTGCACTTGCACAATTGCAATGTCACCTGGCCTAGTAAGATCATTGTCTCTGTCTTCTCTCTGTTCCCCCTCCCTTGCCTCGTCGCGCTTTGAAACACTTCTGTATAGGCGCGTTATAAATGCCATATCATATCATAGCACAACAATCAATGGGCTGATCAGGCTTTAGCCACCCCGTCCCCGAAATGTTTGGTTATATTTTATGTTGTAAGTGGCACACTGTCCCTGTAGAAGAAAGAGGGGGAGATAGGGGGTTAAGAAGTTGAGAGGAGATTAAAAGAAAAGTTAATAATCCTTACCAGTGTTGGGTCTGTAATTCCTCACGAGAGGGTTACAACTGGCGACGAACTACAGAAACCCATGCGGCAGGACTGCAACCTGTGCTCTCCTCACACATATACAAGTACTATGCTGCAATCCTTTGCCCACACAAAACCACAAGATTATGTGTACCACTGGAGTTGGTCCGGACAGCGTGCGACTCCACAGGACACCCAGTGATGGTGAGCACTCACAGCCGCCTGCATCGGGAAGATCACCCGATGCGCTACAACGGAGCAAGTTCATGCCTACAACATGGAGCATGCGCAGAGGTGCGCAGCTTAACTACGGTGAAGAAAGCGGCCCACGAACACGCTGGCTGCAAAGATAATAAATAAAGAAGAAAAATAAACACAACTATTATGGCACTCCTACCGACGACCACGCTCTGTGGGCCAAGCCATTGCTGCAAGACCCATCCCCCCATACATGGTCCACCTGCGCCCTCCTCATACATATACAGGTACTATGATGCAATCCTGTGCCCACACAAAACCACAAGACTGTGTGTACCACTGGAGTTGGTCCGGACAGCGAGCGACTCCACAGGACACCCAGTGATGGTGAGTGCTCAGAGCAGCCTGCATCGGGAAGATCACCCGATGCGCTACAACGGAGCCAGTTCATGCCTACCATGTGGAGCATGCGCAGAGGTGCGCAGGTTCACTGCGGTGAAGAAAGCGGCCCAGGAACATGCTGGCTGCAAAGATAATAAATAAAGAAGAAAAATAAATACAACTATTACGGCACTCCTACCGATGACCACGCTCTGTGAGCCAAGCCATTGCTGCAAGATCCATCCCTCCATACATTGTACACCAATACACTCCCCCTGGTAACTCCTGCTGCAATCATTGGGTTCACACCAATACGCTCCCTCTGGTAAATCCTGCTCCAGTCATTGGGTCCACCAATACGCTCCCCCTGGCAACTCTTGCCTCCAGTCATAGCTGACACTGCATCCAGCTTCCTGGCCACCCTCGCCCTCCAAAATACCTATACTGCCTGACCCCCTCCTCAGTCCTGGGTCCGGTGAGACACTCCTCCTGGCAAGTCCTGCCTTCAAGCACTCCTACCACCACAGATCTTTGCATGGGTACATCCCTGGGGGTATTACTGACCAGTGCAGCTTTCATCTAAATCTAATGACTACGAGTGGACACACAATACCTCTCCTGACACCACGTCCTCCCTGGCACATCTTGCTGCTGCATCCAGCAATCCTGGCCACTACGGCCTTCCATTTTACTAATCGTCATCTCTGGTCGGCAGTGCCCACCTAACATCATCGTACCAAGGGCATCACGATGGGCGACGTTGTAGGTAGGCCTCAGGCTCCCACGTCCGCAGGCACCAGAACTGCGTTCCTCATGGAACTACAACCATTCCTTTTACAGTCACAACATGATAAAGGGCCCAATGGGCAGACTGTCTGTAAGACGTCAATTATTTTATCAGAGCTGTAGCTGATGACAAGACACCTGCTATTCCTGACACCTTTACGAATTTAGCGGCAAAGGAAGTAAAAGCGATCATAAAACAAATTCCAAAATTAGAGAGTACCACCTATGAAACACTCATCGAGGCGCTCAACAAAAAAATGATCGTACAACCTAAGAGAGATTATGAGCGATATGTATCAGTATTCGCAATGGCCACATGAAATCTTGACACATTTGTCACAAGGCTTCGACAAAAAATGGTCCACTGCCAATTTGCGAATTTCTCTGATGAAGAAACCATCCGTTTTAGATTAATTGGATGATGCACCTCGTCCAGATTCTGGAAAAAACTGCAAACTGTCGAACTAGCAAGGGTATACGAAAAGGTAGATGTGCGGGTCGCCTCCATGAATCTCTGAAGAAGGAAAACGCAATTGCGGCGGACCAGTCCTACAGAAGACCTGACAAACCTACAATGGTAAACCCAACAGCAATGAAAACACCCAACAGGCCATATAATCAGCAGATCGGACAGCCCACCAGATCATTGATAATGTGTTACAGATGTGGGTTCACATTTCCGCACAAAGGGCCTGCTCAGTGACCAACCAACAGTGTGCCAACTGTGGCAGAGAAGGTCATTTCCAGACCGTCTGCAGGTAGGGCCGACTATTCTGCATCCTGAAAGCACCTCTCATGGTCATACGGAGTCCCCCGAGCAAGACAAAGCAAAACAACCAATAGAGGGCATCTCAAGCCGCATCGCAAGGCCCACATATATTTGTGCGGGCTATGGATAAGTCCTAAACTACAGCCATGACCAATATGATGGGCCAATTTCCCAATACCTGGGATACTCAGACCAACAAGAGAGGCCATAAGTCTCATATCCAGAACTCACGGAAGCTATACCCCAAATACATTGATGATTACATCAACTTGTTGCGTGAAGATCAGGAAGTAGAAGAAGCACATCAGACACTGTTTTCTCATCGACCCAGGAGCCACTGTTAACATCAAAGTTCCTCCAGACGTTGGACAGGAACATATTGTCCAGATCCACTGCAAGAATCATTTTCAAGTGAGGTGCCTGTACACCACTGCCGTCCATACAGCAATTTCAATGCACGTTGACGCACAAGGAATGATCACCCCACAAGAAGACAAGGTATACTAAGCTACAAGACAGCAAAAGAACTGGGGCTCATAGACGTCCACTATCAGGGTTTGGACCTGGTGAGATGTATCGCATGAACAGCAGAAAATAACTCAGGGAAATATGTTGGATGTCCATCAATCCGGAAAACTTTCCAAACCTCTTTCATGGCCTAGGGAAGCTGAAAGAGATGATTGTGAAAATGTGCATTGATGCGTCAGTGCACTCAGTGCCTCAATACCTTAGGAGAGTGGGGTTCCACCTCCAGCAAGTGGTGTCACAAGAGCTTCAACAACCACTGGGAAACAACATAATTTCAGAGACCTGAGGGGCCTACCCCCTGGATAACCCCCCCTGGTGGTGGTATCCAACGAAGGTGGGTATATCTGATTATGCATTGATATGCAAGTTGCCCACACTGTAATCCAACGAGAGAGACTCACAGGTCCAAATATAGAAGACATGATTGTCCAGTTGAACAGAGCCACAAGATTTTCTAAACTCGACTTAAACCAGGGTTACCACCAGTTGGTCAAGGATCATCATGACATTCACCACTCATGACGGTTCCTTTCCATACAATTGCCTGAACTTTGGCATATCCTCGGCAGACAAAATATTTCAGGAGGCCATCAGGCAAGTGCTACTCCTGATCAAATCCGCATTTAACTATTGTGATGACATCCTGGTGCATGGCACATCCCAGGAAGGACATGAGCAGGTGTTGAAAGCTGTCGAGGCACTTCAGGAGGCAGGTCTGACTGAATTTCAATAAATGTGACATCAACAAGAGGGACCTCCAATTCTTTGGCCATATCTTTTCGGATGAGGGCATGAGACCTGATCCGGAGAAAGTCTGCACCATCAATGACCTGGTGGCACCCACCCAAGTCTCTGAAGTAAGATCCTTCCTTGGCATAGCAGGGTATTGCGCCAGTTACCTGTCCAACTTTGCAACAATGATGGAGCTGCTATAGCAGATGCTTAAGAAGGATGCAACCTTTCAGTGGTCACATGATTGCCAATAAGCATTTGACCACGTGTGCTAGCTACTGGAAAACATCTTAACTATTTCAACTGGCCTTGGTACACTGAAATCATCGCAGATGCGAGCCCGATGGGCCTTGGGGCAATTCTGGCTCAGAGCAAAACAGCAGACTCCAGACCACGACACATAATGGCCTATGCCAGCAGAGCTTTTAATCCACAGAGGGTGCATAATCTCAAGGTGAGAAAGAGAGCTTAGCGGCTGTATAGGCGTGTGAACATTTCCACCATTTCGTCATTGGCAAAAGGTTCACCTTAGTGACGGACCGCCAAGAGTTACGTTCGTGAAGATGCCACCCCGCATTAAAAGGTGCAGAATCTGTTTGCAGTAATATGATGAGATTGTACCCTGGCCTGGCACAGATCAGAACCCAGCTGATTACATATCATCCCATCCAGGACATATCTCTCAGGGACCGAGAGAAGGGGATGAAGAATACATCCGTTAACATAACAGCCAATGCCCCGCCCCCTCACTGGCGTTCACAATGGACGTGGTCACACAAGCATCGGGAGAAGACCCGTCGATCTTCATGGCTGTGGAACGAAGCAGCAAAAGCAAATGGAAAGACTATCGGAGACACTTCAAGAACCACCCAAGAGCGAACAAGACAGAAATAGAACAACTAGCCAAAATATACACAGAGCTAGCAGTGTCAGACCAACAGGTCCTGCTAATAGGATGCTGGCTGATTTTTCCGGTGTCATTGCGGAGGAGAATAGTGCACACAGCCCATGAGGGTTACAGAGGTATTTAGAATATCAAGAAACAACTGCGACAGCATGTGCGGTTCCCATTTATGGATGCATTGGTTGAGGAGATGATACAACACTGTCTGCCATGCCAGTGCACGTCTCAGCTGGATCCTCCCATACCCCTGCAAGACACAGCGATACCAGAGAAGCCATAGCATAGGGTTGCCATGGATTTTAATGGGCCTATGAAAACAGGTAGATATCTAATAGTCATGATTGATGAGTTTTCACGATTCCCTATAGTGAGGAAGATGCATACAACCGTATTTTCCCATGCAGCGGCTGTTATCAATGAGATGTTTAGTGAATGGGGCCTACCACACACAGTAAAGACGGATAAAGGTTCCAGTTTAATGGGAATTAATTTGGCAGGTTTGCATGACAAATGGGGTTCATATACCAAAGGATCGCACCTCTCTGGCTCCAAGCCAACAGGATGGTTGAGAGATTTATGTCACTGATTAAGAAGACAGTTCAAAGAGCAATCATAGAAGGGATATCTACTCAGCAGGCCCTATGCAGGAATACTAAGCCACTGCAGGAACACACCGCATGACACAACCAAGCTCATAGTGGCTTATCAGACGGGGACACGGCAGCTCCGACTGTCGGCACACAGAGGGAATATGGATGATGAAGTCCGGGAGATGAATGAATGGACAGACCGGAATAGGGGAGCCAGACCCAAGGAATACAGCATAGGAGAAGTAGTGTTGGTAAGACAATGGGCACAGAAGAAGACACACTCAAAGTATGCTGCGACACCATTACAGGTAGTAGAAGTCGAGAGAACGACGGTGGCATCCCAGAATGAGCACAAGGAGAGAACGAGAAATGCCTCGTATTTCAAACATTTGCTAAGAAAGCCTGAAGACGTCAGGGAGGAGAGCAGACCAGAGGCGGAAGACACAGGAAATCCCAGAGACCTGTCAGAGGTAGTCGAGAGCCCCAGAAGGCCAGAATAGGAAGGGAACAGGAGTCTAGTAGATACTCCTCCAAAGAAGGATATGGGAAGACCTTAGACGATGATCAAAAGGATCCACGGAATGGTAGAGGAGATATGAGAAGATACTGAAGGACATATGTGAGAGCGTGCTGTTCTAAGTGGTACATTGTCCCTTTAGGACAAGACCAGTGTAGATGGGAGGATATGACGTGGGTAGAAGGAAGAGGAAGAGTTAAGGGTTTAAGAAGGGAAAGGAGATTAAACAAGAAGTTGATAATCCTTAACAATGCTGTGTCTGTTATTCCTCACAAGAGGGCTAGAATGACTTGACTTGGATAATCTACAGAGTGGTGGCAGGATAGTACAGGTCACAGACAATAAACGGTGCCTGCGGCTGCACAGTTAACAAACACCAGGCAGATACTAACGTAAAGCGTTTCATTGCTGGCACCTGCATTCGTAGGCAAATATTTTTAGGCAATTGAAATCATGATGGGGTATTAGTACTTGCATGCCAGGGGAATGATTGGATGGGTAGAGCAGGATAGGAGACTGCTCATTCTCACAGCAGTTCTTAAGCGTGTGGTTTCAAATGTGAAGGGGAGAGACATGGCTTTAAGTGGGCCGGAGCCCCGGCAGGCTCCGAAATTTTGTTTTGAAACGGCGCCCGCCAGGGCCCACTAATCTCCCCTGGCAGTCCCGACCACTAAACGAAAAGGCTTTTTTTTCTACAGCCTGAAGCTCTCGCGAGAGCTTCAGGCTTCAGAAAAAATGCCTTTCAGCCATAATGGTGGCGCCGCACCGGGATGCCTGTGGACCGGCGCCACCATTATGGAGAAAACGTGAGGCCACTTTATAGGTATATCAATGTCATCCCGAGAGGATAGCTCAGTGGCAACGTTCTCGCCTTGGCAGCAAGACGACACGAAGCAACACAGGTTCGATCCCGGGTCCGCGCTAAAAGCAATTATGCAACTAAAACAAACACAATTCCTTTAACAGCGCCTCGAGTGTGAGCGCTTTAAAAACATGTGAAATAAATGGGAAACTCCTAAATCATCCACATATATTTGAGTATTATGTGCACCAGCAGGCTGTAGTGGGGTTTGTAAAAAGGGTAGGCAGAGCTGCAGGATCGAACCCCTGAATACAGCGGGCGCTATAAAATAATGCATACGTGCATGATGGGTACGTTATTTAAAAATATGTTTCTGTAAGCATATCAATGTGTGGTACGGTTAAAATGAAGTGAAATAAGAGCTGAACTCTGCATGACAAGCAATAAGGTCATATTGCATTCAAGGATTTTATGTGTGTGCTTCAGAGTGTGAGGAATGGTTTAGGTTTGTGCCAGTGGAAGGGAGCCATCCTCGGAAACAAACTTCTGAACATGCGTTTCTGTGTTTGCCTTATAGGGTGGTGCTTTAGCGCCATCTACAGGCCAATATTAAAGCGGTGGCGTGTGGGGCGTGGAGGATGGCGTTTGTGCAGGGATCCATGTATATATATATATGCAAGGTTCTGAAGGCTGGTGTGTGGCAGTGGAGTACCCTTCTCTCGTACAACTTTCTTTTCTCAGTCAGCTGATTCGTTTCAAGCTTATGGGGTGCTGAACTTAGCCAATTTACTTCTCCAAGTCCTTTAACAGCGCCAAGAAGCAAAACATATGCCGTGTCGCTTCCTTTTTAATTAATTTAAAATCTACACCAGCTCTCCTGCTCATCACACCGTGATACTTTACGGTAAGAATAGGCATCCTTTTCATTTGTCCCTCGGAAGGCCTTGGGGAGAATGGAAGATATGGACACCCACACATTAGGACCATTCATTTTCAACATGTACATATTTGAGATGCAGCCTGAACCCCAGAATCCTTAAGAGGAGTTATATTTATGTGTGTTTCCTATTCATTCACAACCATACTCTAAGCTCCCAAGCGCAAGGTACGAAGCACGGCTTCTGTTTATTCGGCCAATAAAAGGTGACCTTATTGAAGCATTGGCCAGCCAATAGGATTTGCTCAGCTGAGGCCCAACCTCCCCAGGAATAATCTAGCCATCGTAGATTGTCTCAGTGTCAGAAAGGTCTTTAACCTTTTAGCAGCTGAGGGTAAGTCTGTTTGTCCTGAATTCCCATAAGAAATCATTGAATGCCCCACCCACTTCTACAATCAAGTGGTTAAAACCTGGCCCATCCCTCCTATTTAACCCTGATCTACCCAGAGTTTCCTGCTGCAGTCAATCTCACTAGTGTAGCAAAGCCATGACAGTAGCAAACGTTGCACTATGTAAGTGACATTAACTGAATGTTTACATCTCTTGCCCTTTGTCAGCATTCGTGAACAATCATAGCTCTATTAAACGATGCCCCATGTCACAGCCGAGGGATGAACCGGCGAGACCATAACCATGTATCAATTCACTATAAGGCTTTATTCAGCATCTACATAGTGGGGTACAAGGTATAATGGGCTCACAGGTTGGTGCTAGGGTTGTCCATACAAATAAACTCCACAAGAAAACAATCTGACAGAGTCAAAAGTGAACCCCCAAGCAACAAAAACAGTCCTCTTTCTTACGTCCTGGGGAAAATAATGAACAAGGAACGTTTATTACATGGGCTCAATTTCTGTTCTCATGAGCTTTTACATGTTTCTTTTGTTCAGGAGAGAACCGTGCACTGCGTACACATCTAGTTACATTCAATAACCGTGGTACACTCCATCTCTGCAGTGTCCTATGGGACGTGCCACTTTCTAATCGCAATGCCTTGTGGGCCTTGCCGCTTTCCAGTGCCAACCAACATGGATACCATCATGGCCTATGAGAAATGGCTGCTCATTTGACATTGTGCTTCCACAATCGCCCACTTTTGTGCTTCCTGCACATCCATCAATTATAAGACCGTTTATTCTCAAATATTTACAAACGTCCTGTCTCAAACAGGTTGCATGTGGACTGACCTTTATGTTTATGACGCTGCCTGCTTAAGGTTTGTTAATATACTCTTAAACCATCTGTGTATTCATTTGTACTTGCTGTATTTCCTCTTCCATACTTGGGGGTTCTTTCTGTTAACATGGCATCTTTTCATATCTATATATTCAGCCCATGCCGCATCAATATGTCTAAGGTGTGAACAGTCTAAGGTAACCTTTAGGACAACAATACATCACAAACATTGGAATCAAAATGGCACCCAGGAAATGTTTAAGAAGACCCATGGCCTTTGTTACAAAATGTAAAGAATCCTTTATATAGATAGGGCAGCAGTTATGTGCGCTGCCTGGGAAGTGCATTGCTAAGTATCACCTGGGGTTTGTAGCACGCCTCTGCTTCACTAAATCTGAAATCCTCTCTAGTTGTAGTAAGCGCCCAAACAAAGTTTGGAATGCTTTGGCCCCAGGGGTGTCCAGTTAAATGACATATGATAGTTTATGTCCATCTGTCTATCTTTGTCAGCTGGACAATAACATGTATTTTTTTTATTGGCTAGGCCTGCAACCTTTGGCTCGCCAGATGTTTTGGACTACAACTCCCATCATCCCTCGCCAGCATAGTCAATGACAAGGGATCATAGGAGTCGTAGTCCAAAACATCTGGAGAGCCAAAGGTTGCAGACCCCTGGGCTAGGCAGTGTGAAGTAGATATTGTGTGTAATGGTACCATTTACACATATACAGCTATTGTTTGCACTGAATCATGTATTTCCAAGTAGGACAGGAGTCTGCAACCTTTGGCTGTCCAAATGTTTAGGACTACAACTCCCAGCAGTCCTGGCCAGGATAGTCAATGCTGAGGAGGCATGGGAGTTGTAGTCCAAAACATTTGGCGATTCACAGTTTGCACATTTCTGATCCAGAGAGGAACATTGGCCTACTTCTTACCAAACTACCTAATCACCGACTGTTACTATCTGGCCTGGACTACATTTACTCATAAACGGCACTGTGGGGGTCCCATTGACCAGAACTCCCACTGGTTCCCTACTCCCAACCAGGCACCAGGAACTATCCCAGGGGAATCCATGACAAATGGAATCGGTCCTACAGGGCTCTCTATCTCCCAAATGTCACAGTGAACAACCCAATAACATAGGTCTACTGCCCCGGGGTGTGGTAGCGTTTGGTAAATAGGAGATGCTACACTCACAGGCCCTTAAGGTTGGAATCAACACTGTGAGTGCTTGAACCGCCCTGCTGAGGACCCCCTGACAAAGTTCCCGGGGCACGGGTCAATCGTTATTTCAGAGATATTAGTGAGAGCCTTTGGCCAAGCTTGGCGCTCGATGCCATCATGCATAGTGTCCCACTCGTCCTGTTCACCTGCCGATGTGACATTCAGAACCAAGTTTGTTAGCATGTATGTTGTCATAGTGCTCATGCCAGAGATAGTGTGCAGTTCCCAGAGACTTGCTTCAACATTAATGCCTGCGGGCTTCGGCGCTATAAAAATAAACAAATAAATAAATAAAAAATAAAATAACATTGGTAAATTGTGCCCCATTAAAACGGCTGCTTGCATTTTCTAATTGTGCTAACTTTTGAACATTTAATGGGCATTGATAGCCATTCCTCGCTGCAACAACAGAATGATCACCCCCCACACATGGCCTTCTAAATCTCTACCCCTCATTGTGAAAACCAAAGCTCCTGTTAGGCTAGATGAATAGCTGCACCATTTCAACAATTGGGGAAATGAGAGGTTATCTGGAATCCTGAAAAGGCTAAAGACAGCTTAACAGTCTCTAGAAGAGCACCCATTATGTGCCCCATTAAATATTCTTTGGTCGGTGCTGGGTTGCTGCAGTAGTAAGGCCCGGGAAATCGCTGGCCTTCAGAGTACATGAAAGGTAATATTGGGACAGTGCGCACGTCCAATCAAAATCTTGGAGCATGTCAATGCTTGGGATTCTGAACCTGCTGGAACATATGTTTAGTTTGTTTGTTTATGTTTAGGAAACTTAATAAAGCGCACGTACACCCGAGGGCATCTTGGCCCTGACGTGAGGTTGGAGAACAGTAATATAATCACGACGAGGACCTGTATTAAAAAAGAGTTGTTTTAAGAAGTCGGTGGAAGGTGAGATGGTCTGCAGTAGCACGAAGAGCAAAGGGAAGATCATTCCAAGAACGTGCAGCCACCACAAAAAAGGCACGTCCACCCTTGCACGACAGACGGTAGCGAGGGACAGCTACTAGAAGCGCAGATTGAGATCTCAACGAGTGGGTTGGGATGTAGTGAACGTATTTGGCCTGAAGATACTCAGCACCCATGCCATAGAAGGCACAGTGCACCAGGCACATGGATTTAAACAGGATCCGGCTGGCCACAGGAAGCCAGTGCAATTTCCTCAGTAGAGGTGAAAGATGGGATCCAAAAGAGGGGTGAAGTATAGAGCGGACAGCCGCATTTTGCAATAATTGCAGCGTGTTTATCAGATAACATGGTTGGGCCAAATAGAGGGAGCTGCAATAGTCAAGGGAACTAAGGACCAGCGCAGCGACCACAGGTGCCTGATATTTGGCAGGAATGAAGGGCAGGACTTTCTGTAAAACGCAGAGTTTGAAATGCCCGGACCTACATACGCTAGCCACCTGGTCATCAAGGACAAGAGAAGCAGAGATTTTTACGCCCAGGTTCCAGGCTGATTGGACCGGAAGGGGGAGAGGGTCCAAACTCGACGGTCAAAATTGTGAGGTCCAGAAAAGTTGGGGAGATGAAGTACCCACAACCAGGACCTCGGTCTTACTGCCGTTGAGCTTCAGCCAGTTTCTCATCATCCAACGCCCCAGATCCTCCAGACAGTTTCTCAGCCAAGCCGCAGTGTCGGCGTGTGTGCGGTCAAGGCAAACGAGGATCTGAGTATCATCTGCATAGGAATAGTAGCAGAACCCATGCGCCTGAAAAAGAAGCAAAAGAGGTTGGATATAGACATTGAAAAGGATAGGGGAGAGTGCAGAGCCCTGGGGAACACCACAAAGGAGTGAAACCATGGCTGAACAAAAAGGTGGAAGAGAAATAGACTGGGACCGGCCAGACAGAAAAGTTGTGAACCAGTCCAGAAACGGGCCAGAGAGACGAGAGAGCAGGACGGAGTGATCAACCGCGTTGAAAGCAGCCAACAGATCTAAAAGGAGGACTGCCCCGACACCACCCTCATCTACCAGGTGGAACAAATTGACGAGTACTGAGTTCAGGACAGAGTCGGTGCCCCTACCCAGTCGGAACCCAGATTGGAATGAGTCAAAGAAGTGAGAGGACTCAAGACAATTAGACAGGAAGGGGGAAACCAGTGCTTGCATAGGCTTCATAAGTAAGGGAAGAAGTGAAATAGGGCGGTAGTTGGACAGTACATCGGGATCAAGACGGGGCTTTTTAAGAAGTGGAACCACCAGAGCATGCTTGAGTGAGTGGGGAATTTCTCCACTAGAAAAGGAGATATTGACAGTGGTGGTAATATGCCCGATCAAATCGACAGATATTGCCTTTAATAGAGAAAGGGGTATAGCATTGTCAGGGGATGCAGATTTCAGTTTGGAAATAGCCAGCAGTACATCAGAATTAGAAAGCTGGGGGAAGGAGGACCAGGATGCAGTAGCCAGAGGACTCACAGTGGCAACTGTAGCGTCAGTAAGAAAGGGCACGCCGTCCTTTAGGTGGTCGCGAATAAGCAAGATTTTTTCCATAAAGAATACTGAAAGGGAGTCACATAAACCCTGCGATGGAGGGACCAGGGCCCTACTATTCTCAGACGAGGAAAGAGATTGAACAAGATCGAAGAGGGCCTTAGGTTTGTTATGGGCTAATTGTACTTTATGGCTGTAATAAGATTTCTTAGCAGTAGTAAGAACCTTGTGATAGACCGAGAGAGAGCAACAAAAAATGTCTTTAGCAGTGTAGGAGTAGTTGAGACGCCACTTTCTCTCTGTCTGCCTGCAGTGAAGTTTAAGTGCTCTAAGCTCTTCGGAGAACCAAGGTTCAGGGGTACTTTTTTTCTGCTTACATAATTTGACAGGAGCCAACAAGTCGGCAGTAGCCAGAAAAGCGGCCTCAAGTACAGGTAAGGAGCAGTCCCCAGGAAAACCGCATTTAGCTAGCAGGGCGGTAGTCAGGTCAGAGCTGGATACTCTGATCGAACTGCGTTTAAACAACGCACATACCCTTCCAGTAGAAGTGTCATTGTTTATCACATGTGTGATCAGGAAACAATAAGGTCCCACTTCAAAGTCAGTTTCACAGTAACTGGGGAAGCTACCATATGTACACCTGCAAGTAGGGGAGTTGTAAGATCAGTCTCCTTTGGGAGGGTTGCACTGGTTGTTATGTCGCGTTCCTTAGTTTCACCCACACCGTGTTATGCCACTGAGCCAGCAGCTTGAACATTCTCCCTAGTTTTAAAAGTGTAAAGCATTGGTACAATATTGAATCACGTTACGCATGTGAAAAGGCTTAGGTCCTTTGATTTAATCTGTGTATACTATCACAGTGTGACTGGTGGAAGTAATAGGGACGGTGGAAGTTAGAAGTAGAAACCATGTTTAGGTAATCATCAGAAAACCAGTTAGGGAGGGCCTTGCATCCTTGTGAAACTTGTCCATAATGACTCTTAGCTGACCCGGGGGCGGAGGGGGGGTAAATAGTAATACTGTTCTCCGCAATACTCTGAGAAAGTCCCACAGTTACCCTCTTGCCAAACAACCACTCTACTGTTCCACAACCATAACAAAGTTTCATGTCTGCTGATCTTACCATGTCCATCCTGCTGGCAGTTTTATGAGTTCCTTTAAAGTGAACTCTTGGTTCTTGTACCATAGTCATAATGCATTTGCTTGTAATTTCCTATTTAGTCACCTCAATGGCCAATAATGCAAACAGAATACTTGCAGTGAGTAAAAGGCGGAGCGTCCTTAGGAGCCTCTGTCCTCCCGCGTGTATCGGGGGGGGGGTAGTGATGCTCCCTAACAGCAGTGTTCACGGTCAGCCCAACCTGGTAGAGACTCTTGCCACGTGGTGCTGGGGCCAGTCTATACGTTCATGTACCCCGAGTGGCCAGACTCCGGTGAGCGACACTCTTCTTCTGGGTCTTTCTGCAGTAATTCCTTCAAATGTGAATGGATAGATCTGACACATTTCATTTGTTTCTAGCAATTGTTAAATATAATATCAGTTAGGTGAATGTGGAGGCGCGGTCCAGCCGGTCAACTCTCCGGTCAGAAAATGTCCCTGCTGTTCCGCTATCCTCTACTTCTATCCGATCAGTTCGTATCACTACTGTTTGGCATGATGTGGCTAAGGCCATATCAGTCTCCTTGGTTCCTATAGCAGACAAGTATGCATTGTTTCTAAGTAATATATATACTATCTGGAAAACAGTACAGTATATTGCATCCTCAAAATTTAAATGCTAAAACATGAATAAGTAAATGCATAGATCAGAAATTAGCACCAGAACCAGTGTTAGGGGGATGGGCCAGAACAAGGCTGCATGATGATGAATGCATGTATTATGTTCCTCATTTCATGACTCACAACCTCTCCTTTCTTGGGTCGCATTACTACCATATGATATGTCATTTATAAGGTGCTTAATACCCAGAGGATTCTAAGCGTGGACCTGGGGATCAAACCTGTGTTATTCTATGTTGTCTTGTTTCTAAGGCCAGCACGTTGCCCCTGAGCTATCCTCCCGAGACTAGAAGATTGTTCCTTTTGTCTGTGTGAAAAATGTGGCTAGGTCAGTCATTCCCAATCCCATCAAAAGTCAGTCCTCACAATGTATCTATCGATAGTTATTATTTTTTGATCTTAAAGCAATACTGATGGTATCTTTTTAATGCTGGTATACAGATATGTTTCTTATTTTTTTCATTACGGGTTGCATTGGCTTTTATATTTCTATATCAATAATTTCAGGATATATTGTCCATGAATTCAAACTTTATTTGATGATTTGTAGAGATTGTGAGATTTCACGCCTTAGTGTAGAGCATACAATTCCTCTATTGAATGTTATTGAACATATTTCTATTAGGGGGCGATTGTGACATTTTTGTCATTAATTGGATTTATATACCATTTCTGGTTTTGTATCATAAATAGTAAAATGTTTGTATACAGATAACTCAATTATTTGCACAGCACCTTAGCACTTTAAGCTTTTACATTGCACGAATGTGCACTTCTTCATTTAAGTCCTATTTCTATGGGAACTAGGGTTTGGTAGTGACGCATAAAAATAAGAGAAAGTCCTTTAATGATGTATTGCTACTTTAAATTGCAATAGACCTGATCTGGCCTTTACCAGCATAAGAGACATCAAGCAACTCCCGGCCCCTATCTGGCTCTGATACCTGTTGCTAAGTAAAGTATGGGCATGACATAAGCCCACCTGCCACGAGGAAGGAGGGTTGGAGCCCGTCCCGTCTGAAAGTACCTTATCTACGATGCTCGGAGACGCTGACTACTTTAGACACCAGGGTAATGCTGAGTGCATATGCTGAAGCAATTTCAGCTTACATGGAGTCTGTTTCACACCCACGAGAAGAGAAGCAACCAGCAGCAGTGCCCTTGAATCAGCTGCTTTTCCTCATATTCGCTGTGGAAAACCTTGTACGATGCACATAAAATGGCCGCCGACCCACATTGTTGTCACCGCTCTGTCTGCCTAGCAGCGCTCTATCCATCGAACCGAGTAATTTGATTGGGCTCCCCAAGCTATTTGGTTGTTCCGGGTGAAATTGAAGGTGTTAGCCAGCCTGATCTGCAGAAAGCAAGGCTCAAAAGGCTGAACGCCTGTCTGTGGCCTCATTTTGTGGCAAACCTACCACGAGGTAGGAGGGCTGGAGCCTGTCCCGTCTGAAACCACCTTATCTATGACGCTCAGAGACACCGACTATGTTAGACACAAGGGTAATGCTGAGTGCTTATGCTGAAGCACTTTCAGCTTACCTGGAGTCTCTCTGTCATCCCCACGAGAGGAGAAGCATCCCGCAGCAGCACCCTTGAATGAGCTGCTTTTCCTCATATTCGCTACGGAAAACCTTTTGCGATGCACATAAGATGGCCGCCGACCCGCATTGTTGTCACGTTGCCTAGCAACGCTCTATCCATCGAGCCGAGTAATTTCATTGGGCTCCCCAAGCTATTTGGTAGTTCCGGCTGAACTGGAAGGCATTAGCCAGCTTGATCTGCCGAAGGCCTGGCTCAAAAGGCTGATCGCCTCACTGTGGCCTGTCCGTGGAAGTCAGTGCCGTGGCCACCCCCCAACTTCTACACTAAATTGAGTAAACATAACACGGAGTCTATCATGCTCCGCTTGCCGCAGCAAATACTGTTTGAGAGACAGGTCCTTAGACATTCATGCTACTGAACTATATCCTGAAAGCATTCGAACCTAGCCACCTCCTAAGAAAGTTATTACAGGACTTCTGTACATTCCCTTCTTGAGTTTAGTGTGCCGCGCCTACTTATCGATCACACCAGAGGAGTATGAAAATTGAATACATAACACTGTTCGCTTAATTATTTACCAGACCGTCACTCGCTACCTGCTGCAACATATCTTGATGCACAGGGCCCTATTTTCCCACTCTTACTGATGCGGCCACTACAAGCGGTTCGCAGACATTAAGTACACCACCACTATACTGCAATCTTCATAGTGGTTGGCATGCTGCCTTCGGCGTTCTGTACTTCACTGATACTTGAACTGTATTTTATACTGTGACCTGTCCTTGATATTGTGACCTGTGACCTAGACTTGCCTGGCTCCACATAGTCTTATCACAATTTCCTATGTATGAGTACATGGCCCTCAACATATGGCGGCATTACCCATATTGACGGCATGTACAACCTAATTAACCAGGATTACTGTGTTACCTTATGCATCTTACTGCCCACAATGCACAACAAAATCTATATTACTTCCCAGCAGCTATCCCAACCATAGTACCTTGCTATCATAACCTTTTAACCTTGCTGTCTGCATAATGGGGTGCGCAAATACTTTTTTGTCAGCTATGTGATAAGTTACGCTACAACACAACAGCGGACTGCCACTGTCTTTTCAATGTTTGCACTAACTGAAATGCTATGAATCTAAGCTACTAGAAATTGTGCTCTGCCCCATCTCAGTGTGGCCTTGCAAATGATTTTTACGCTGCTCACCAGTATGTTGCAACCGGTAGCCTTGTTAACTTGCATCTGAAAACAGTTGTTACTCTGACTTTAGTCTTAATGCCTGCATGCTGCTCTCAACCGTGTAACACAAACTAACCACACGTTGTGCATAGCCCACCCTATAGCCCCTACTGGCTAGACACCGCTCGCAGCCCTTTGCGCAAATGGTCGCTCCTAGCCTTACCTAACTAGTTAACCCTACAGCGTCCGCCCACTAGCACATTTGACAAGTTAACTTGTATGTTACGCACTACTGTGAAAAAAGGCTCTACGTTGGTCCGAACTAGTTCTTAAAAGACTCTCGGACTCACATAGCCAACCAAAACAACAGCCGGCCAGGTCCTCTACCAACCTACTTACCAAAATACCCAACCTCTAGTCAAATGTATGTGACTCCACATTACTCAAGTCCAAAGCCCTACTCTACTATACTACTCTCCAACTTTAGTACCCAATATAGTTGGGTCATGCCAAGCCACAGTTTAAAACTAGCACTATCTGCGCTCATCAGCGTCCTTTTAATCATGGCTTTAGCATCTTCCACACCCAAGACTACACAGCTGTCTACACCCTCTTGTCAAATACTGCATATGACTATCTGTCAGTCGTTCTCACTGAATAACAATACAGCCACCTTTGTCCGCACCTGCAACCAGGGGAACAATAGACTTAGAGACAGGACAAAAAGTGACTTGCCACATCAAAATTATAAGCTAGCATCCCATCCAGGGAACAACTTAAACCTAACTAGCACCATTGACACCAATCTAGCTGCTGAAATCACAAATACCTACAAGACCCAAATTAAAATAAATAATTCAATAAAACATAGGCCCAAATGTGCCACAAACACAACTAAATGTAAACCTGCTAACGACAAAGCTGGCAACCTCGCCTCACAAATCAAAGGTGCCTTAATTAATGCGAGATCAATCCCAACACATGCCCTGGACATATCTGATCTTATTAAAACAAATGACCTCAACTTTTTTGCCATAACAGAAACCTGGCTGCACCCGGCAGCAGGCCCAGCACTAGCTCTTGACTTACCGGACAGCTATGCAATTATTAGAAAGGACAGAACTAACGCATGGCCTTCATCTCCAAATCCAATCTCAACATCAGAGAAATTCCTAACTTCCCTTTCACTTCGGGAGAACTCTTGTCCACTAAAATCACGATCTCTGCCACAACCTCACTAAACCTACACCTTAGCTATAGGCTACCAGGTCCCATCACCTCTTTCGACAGGGATATTGCCATCGTCCTTGGAGACTGCAATCTAGGTCTCCACGACAGCGCGGATACTCAAGCCTCGACACTAGCCAATACCATTGAAACACAAGGTTTCACTTTACGATCTTCTGGCGCAACCCATGACAAAGGTCGAACGCACGACTGGCTCGCTGACAACAATTGCACCATCCACATCTCTAACAATGATCACTGTCCGTGGTCAGACCACAACACCATACTATTCCAAATCAGCACTAATACACCCATCAACCCGCCAAAGCCAATGGCACCTGCCACTCAAGCTCATAACATGCGTAACATTACACCAGAAAACATTCTCCAGAGGATCTCTCGGCTCACTACACATGCTGCAGAGTCTCTGGTTTCTACCTATAATCAAGTGATGGAAACAACCTTAAATTCAGTGGCCCCACTGGGTAATTGAAAAGCTAAACCTAAAGCTCATCTTAACCAGTGGTTCACCCCTGAACATAAAGATTTACGCAGCAAAAAAAGAAATGCAGAAAATAACTGGAGGCAAAAAGCAATGCGTACAACCTGCACATAGAAAATGGCAACTATAGCCCTAAAGAATTAGGTGCCCCTTCTCAGACCCCTGACTTATGCATCAAAGACCGAGCCTGGTGTGAAAACATTCAAAAGGCCCACTTTGACTTCCACGCTGTCCATTCCCCTATGCACAGAGTTTCTTTCGTGTCCTATGCCCGTATGCTGTTGTGCGAGGGTTGCTGCTTGTACTGCCTTGCTTTCCTTTCCAATATGTTGTCTTACCAAAAAGAAAATGGGCCTCATTACGAGTTCAGCGGTGTCTTGGCACGGCTACCACCGAACTCGATACCGGCACCCGCAAATGGGCCATAACCGGTAATTGCCCATTCGCAGGTATCCGTGTGGGTGGGCTCCCGATCCCCATTCTGCCCCGTAGGGCAGAATGGCTGTGGGGAGCATGGTTGCATCGGCACCGTTAATAACGGTGCCGGTGCAATCACAAGTTCTGCTCGCGGGTGCTGCTCTGCACGCCAGGTCTGGTAATGTGGCGCTACAGTAACAACAGTGCCAGTAGCACTACCAGCGCCGTTGTCACTGTACCGCTACATTTGTAATGAGGCCCAATATGTTTGATGTACATGCAGCAACATATATTACATGTTTTACGGTTCACAGCACTGTGCGTGCCACAGGGGTTACTATAGAAAATACTTGCGTCATGAGGGAAATGTTCTTCCTGCCACTGTAAGGTGCTTGGCATTGCTGCATAACACCAAGACACCTTATGCTTCCGTAATATTGCATACTGCAGCACCGGTGCAATTATTTTACAAAGTTTAGGGGTCCTTACTACATTGTACTGACGTTCAGGTCTTTGCATTTTCCAGTACTTACTTTGGCAGTTCGTTCTTTCTTCCCCTTTAAAGTAGCAGTGCGGTAAGATTGGTGAAGGCAGACGTCCCTTCGGTTGTTGATGCATTCCGTTATGGTGTACTCCCTATGCCTTTGTCCTGTTTGCTTCACAAGTGCACAATTTGCAAATCTACTCTTTTTTCCCTGCCAATGTCTGCACATGGTGCTGTTTGTTTATGTTATTTGCGTTTGGTGATTGGCACCACTGTGTAAGAGAGCACGTGCCTTACTCAGGCGGTTGGATGCCACACGATGTCTGCAAAAGAGATGTATAGTCTGCAACTGCTGTCCGCATTAACATGGTGCCAGCAGTTGCAGTATGTTGCACAGTTCTTTTTTACACAGTAAGGTTATCCTGCTAAAAACCAATGAAATTAACTGGCAAAAAACATTGCTAAAGGGACGTTATCGTTGGAAAAACGTTGCTACAGGGATGTTATGGTTACAGGTAAAACCGAAAAACCTCAGAAATTCGCCAGTTATGGTAAGCTAAGCAACCATAACTCGCGCCACCATGGTGCGCTGCTAAGACTAACACCCATAACATCAAAGATGACATCACAAATGTCATTTATGACATCACTGATGATATCACATGTACATTTACCTTTCATGAAGAGCCTCCACAAGGCATTTTCAATATAATGTTGGCAGGAAACTATCAGAGGTCATTGGGAAAACTCTTATGAGATACATAATTCATTACACAATGCATTGCTATGAACACCATTGCAGTCTAGAGTTCTATACAGTATACAAAACAAATCACGCAGAAACATAGTCATTGTCTGCAGCATGCACCATAGAGGTACAATAATCAACTTTTTGCATGTTGGATAGTAAAATGATGAATGCTTTAGTGTCAGAGTTTTGCATACTGTGACACGGACCTAGCTAGAACTGTGAATGTTAGCATGCGCCACACTTAGTTGGAATCCTCAACCTAGCCTGCGTCACACCTAGATAGAACTGTCAATGTTAGCATGCGCCACACTTAGTTGGAATCCTCAACCTAGCCTGCGTCACACCTAGATAGAACTGTGAATGTTTGCATATGCCACACTTAGTTGGAATCCTCAACCTAGCCTGCGTCACACCTAGATAGAACTGTGAATGTTGGCATGTGCCACACTTAGTTGGAATCCTCAACCTAGCCTGCGTCACACCTGGATCGAACTGTGAATGTTGGCATGTGCCACACTTAGTTGAAATCCTCGACCTAGCCTGCGTCGCACCTAGATAGAACTGTGAATGTTGGCATGTGCCACACTTAGTTGGAATCCTCAACCTAGCCTGCGTCACACCTGGATAGAACTGTGAATGTTGGCATGTGCCACACTTAGTTGAAATCCTCGACCTAGCCTGTGTCACACCTAGATAGAACTATGAATGTTAACATGTGCCACACTTAGTTGGATTCCTCGACCTAGCCTGTGTCGCACCTAGATAGAACTATGAATGTTAACATGTGCCACACTTAGTTGGATTCCTCAACCTAGCCTGTGTCGCATCTAGACAGAATTGTAAATGTAAGCATGTGCACACATAGAGGGAATTTTTAAACCTAGCAGGCGCCACATCTAGATGGAATTGTACATATTAGCATATGCAGCACTTAGATGGAGTCCTCAACCTATCCTGCATCGCACTTGGATAGAAAGGTAATTCAATGAATGATATACTACTCTTCTGCCAAGCCTGGACCAAGCATGCAAGCATGAATCAATAACCAACCCACTAACAACTTCACTCCTCTGCATACACCCCTCAAACTCGGACCAAACACAACCACAAGCCTTAACGCAGCAAACCTCACAGACTTCACTACATTGCAACAACAAAACAAATCACACATAGATTTGCACAACAGCACACTATGACTACCGACCGTAAAACACCCCAAGCCCAGCCAACGGACCCACCAGGCTGAGGCCGCCAACAGCACATCACTGCTCTCTTGCACTTTTCCAGCTCATTCCCACTAACCTACCCCCCCTCTCCCTTTTTCAGGGCCACCAGAGCGCCAGGGGACCACTCCGGTGGTGATAGTGCGCGGTACAAATATCATTTAACATTAACATTAACACGTGTAATAAGTAGCTAATAACGCCTCACTTACTACATACTTGTACTACTACACACAAAACATAAAGAGACCACAACGCACACAAATAAGCCCATATACAGGGAGGCAAAAAAACTGCAGTATTACCAGAAAGGGTTCATAACCGAACTGGTTATCTTCATGGCCACAAATGATTGCTGTGTTACAGGCTCGCTTCTTCCCTTATGTATATGTATCATATGCTGGGACTGACCCCTTATGAAAGTAGTGTAGGAACATATGAAAAGGGTAAGGTCTACAAACATAGTACCTTTTGAATGCTTACTTCCTGACTGTCAGTGAAGAAAACCACCTACCCTACATATGTCAGTGACCAAAAAAAGAGGGAGCCAGACATGTCATGTCATCAGTGATGTCATCAATGACATTTGTGATGTCATCTTTGATGTTATGGGTGTTAGTGCTACTGCTTAAAGCATGGTTATAAGATCAGTACCACACCACAGTATATTTCTGTTAAGGACATTAATGGAGCTGAATGTACTACTAATAGATATGGCCCCAAAAGTAATGTCACTGGTTGTATCAGTAATGTACAATTTGTATCATCTTTCTAGTGCTGGCGTTGGGAGGACCGGCACGTTCATCGCCATTGATCGCCTAATCTACCAAATGGAAGCTGAGAAATCCATCGATATATTTGCCGTAGTACACAATCTCAGAATGCATCGCACATTGATGGTGCAAACCGGGGTAAGACTGACACCTATGTTTTCAAGGACAAGATGAATGGTATCATGGAAAGCTCCATTCCATGATTGAAATGCAAACATTATGTTCACCTTACCAGCTAATGCAAGTGTTGCGCTTATACAACTCTATTTTTTAATTTGTTAGGATCACTCCTTTTAAACTATTTTGATTGGGTTTCGTGAATATTTGTATATTTGTGTAGCATGCGGTGACCTGAGGGCTTTCTGGCACTGAGCTAGAATACTGCAATATCGACTATTGCTTTAAAGAAATCCTGTGTTTTTCAAAGGGATTCAGTGGTTATACCGAGAATGTTTCTCTAGGAGAGAGAGTAAGGGGCCAGGGTAAAAAGGGAATAAGCACTCATCCCGTTCATACTAAAAGTGGCCACCATTAGCAAGAGAAGATTTTTGCTGGATCAGAAAGGCCCGGATGGATCCCTACAGGATTGTTTCTATGAAGTCGTGAACTGGCCTGGTAAAAGGAACCTTGTATGTTGCAGGACGACCGACAAGTGAAGATCCCATAGTACACAGGAGATTTGTTCAAACCCTGAAATGCCTGGGGATTTAAGGGTGACAGCCTTGTAGATGATGCAGCAGGATTTGAATGTGACATGCACTTGCATCAGAAGGCATCACAGTTCAGTGAGGGTTGGGGTGATGTGATCAGATCTGTGGAGTCCGCTGATGAGTTGTGCTGCAGCATGTAGGACACAGTTTAAGGAAGCCAGAGTGGTTGTCTGAAGTTATTCTACGAGAGCATTGGCGCCATCCAGGTGGGAGAGGACCAATGGTTTTACAGCAGATCTTAAGTTATTTGCTGAAATAAAGGGCTTGATTTACCCCAGGAGAGAAGTTGGTAACAAGTTGTTTGTGTCTTCCTTGCTCCAAACTCCTTGAAGGAGGGGTGTCTTTTGATGTGGAACTGAGGGACTTTGCACAAGTGGGGACCTGGTGTGTGAATCCCTTGAAGTTCATATAGGAGAGCTAGGTCTGGATGTCAGGGTGTTTGGTATTGTTGGTCAGCATAGGAATTCAGTCTTGGAGAGATTGAACTTCAGGTAAGCACTGGACATCCAGGACTGGATCAATGGAAGGCAGGCCTTGAGTCTGTGGATTTCTTTGATGAGGAAGAGCTACATGTCATCTGTGTATTGGTGGATGTGGAGGTATTGTGTAGTCCGAACGGTTTCGGGTGATTCCACGTAAAGGTTGAAGATCAAGGGATAGAGAATGAATTCTTGTGGGACCCCACAGTTGGTGATCTGTAGGAATCCATTATGACAAATTGGTAGATGGTTAGTAAAGTAGGATTTGAACCAGCTGAGGATGGTCTCCCCGATCCATATGCAGTGATGTAGAAAGTCAACGAGTGGCTGGTGCTCTACTGTGTCGAATGCAAGTGAAAGATTGAGGAGAACCAGGGGTAAGGATAGCCACAGTTGAGGATGATAAGGGTTAATTTTTCACCTTGATGATAGAAGTTTCTCTGCTGCTTCATGGTCTGAAGCCAAATTGGTAGTACTGATGGAGGATGTTGGCATTGATGTGTTGGAGGAGTTGAGTGGCTACTGCTTTCTCAAGGACCTTACCTAAGATGGGAAGATGAGTGATGGGGTGGTACTTGCTATGGTTGTCAAGGTCCAATGTTCGTTTCTTAAGAAGTGTAAGGATCTGTCCAGTTATGACGGTTGAGGGGTAGCTGCCTTGAGCTGTCGATGATGGCCAGGTATGGGCAGTGTCAATCAGTTGGAAGAGTCTTGAATATGGAGGCAGGGAGGATGTTGTCTGAAAATGATGTCGCCTTGAAGGACGCTAGGGTGGCAGTGGGTTCTTTCGTGTTGAGTGTCTTGAAAGCTGCTCAGAAAGGGGTGGTTTTGTGAGATGTGATGCATGGCGTGCTGTTGGCTGTGGAGTTAGTGTCTGTGCTGGTGGATCATGCAGATCCTACTGATGAGGAAATGTGGTGGAGTAGGGTACAGGTGTACCAACCAAAAGCTATATATTAAAAAGCATGCACCTTTCTGTTGATTTGAGGGTTCTTGGGATATGTGGACAGCCTGTAAATGATAAAACTTAATTCCTCCCGCTGATATCTTATGCCTGGTGACTCAAGTTAGTTTGGCTTCCTGACCACAATTCAAATGGTGATTGATCACAATTAACTTTTATTATTCTTTGCAGTTAATCAGTATTACTTTTGATATGTGATAATTCCCTTTGTAGTTACATTTCTTCCCCCAAAAAGATTTCTCTGTAATACTTCTCAATAACAGGACAAGTGGTGGTCATGTGAGAGTTTGTGTTAAATATCTGTGGTGTTGCATAGGTTTGACATTTTACAGTATTGACACAACATGAAAAGTATCTGTTGTTTACAGTTAGAAGCAGGTTTCCCATAATGTTATGTTTTGTTTTGGTAAGTTGATTTAAACCGCACACCGCTGCCATTTTCATAGTCTCCAGGCATGGACGTAGCTCTGCAAATAAAAGTGGGTAGGGTTGGTTATTGAGGGAGAGGGGGATAGGATAGATGTTGTGCTCATCTGTCGATGTGTGCAGAACCAGGAGCAACTGGCATCTCTGTGTGTGAGCTTTCTGTATGTGGTTTCTTTTGGGCACTGGTCTTGTTGTGTCTGGAAGGATGGCTTCCAGTGTTTGGCTTGTTTTTGTCTAAGGTGGTTGGGTTTGTAACTTGATTAGATAGATCTGCATGTTTTGGTAGCCCCCTGGGTGTGTGTTGTAGTTGAGGAGTGTGAGTTGTGCTGGAGAGAAGAAATTGTTAGTGGGTTTTGGGTGATCTCTGGTTATTTGGAGTTATGTTATTGTTTTCCATTTTAGATTTAACTCTTGTTTTCCTTGTTATCAATTTATGGTTTGTAGAAGCAGGGATTGTGTGGGTTGGGCAGTCCATTCATGGAGTGGTTGTTAAATGGCTGATCAGGGTTTTCTCAGCGAATTGAATAACCAGGTTTTTAGACTTTTCACGAAAGTGAGGAGGTCTTCTGTCGTTCCTCAGAATTGTCTTTTCTCGTAGTGTCTTGTTTCTATTTTGAGGTTTTGCTGGATCTTAAATCTCTCCTCGGCCGGTATTGGGTCATTTTTGTATGGATGAATTCTGCTTCCTTGTCCGTTTAGGGATTTCTAGGCAATGCAGAGGGCTTTGAAGTTGATGCGGTTCTTAACTGGTAGCCAATGTAGACGTTTAGGGCCCGTGTGATGTAGTCTTTTCATCTTAGGAGTAGTATGGCTGCAGTAGTTTGGAAGCGTAGTTTTTTGGGGAGGTGTTCGGGCATTCCCAGGTATAGGCTATTTGTCGTAGTCTATACTTGATAATACCAAGGAGATGATTGCGACGATTCTGTGTGCGAAGTTGAGGGAAGGGATGATCCCTTTTATTGATCAGAGGTAGAAGCATTTTTAGCTATTGCATTGACGTGTGGTTCCAAGGTTAGGCCGTTGCCTTTGAGGATTTCCAGATTTTTGTATCACTGTCGTTATTTGCGGTTGGGTTCCCACGGTCAGGGCAATGTGTCCATTGAAGAACCTGGGCCAATATTTCTCTCTGAATAGCTGTTCCAGATGTCAATTTCACCTGTACTATAGCATCATGGGGTGCATAATCTGAGATACATTTTGCAGGGAGAAGCCATTAGTATATATTGATGCTTGCTGGTTATTTGATTTTGGTACTTATTTGGAAGGAAAACATTTTCAGGAAGTCCTTACATTGGGCCTCATTACGAGGTTGGCGGAATGGGTTTATCGGCACTGGTAATGGTGCCGGTGCCGGTAAACCCATTCCGCCCTATTACGAGGTTCCCTTGCGGGACCCGCACAGAACGTCTAGTCAAACAAGACGTCCTTTGCGGGTCGGACCAAGGAGCTAATAACGGACCCGTTATTAGCTCCATCCCCATTCCCATTGAGCCTATGGGGGCTCAAATGGGAATGGGGATTGGTTTTGTGAATGAGGAATTACCGGGCCCTCCAAGGTTGAAATGACCCGGTAATTCCTCATTCACAGACCTGGACACCATGGCTACCTCCAAACTAGTAATGAGGCCGAAAGTATTTGAATCAAAGGAATGTACCCCCATTGGCATTTGCAGATTAGCATTGGCCAATGCAGTACCTCCCTATCCATTCACCTGGTTATGCATCTCCGTGGTCATTTCTGCATAAATATGGTGATTTGGAGCTATATCAGGAGATGAAAGTTTTGATAATGTGGAGGTTCGCCTGAAAATGGCCAAGTGGCAGAATCCTTGCCCACTTCCATAGCAGATGCATACATAAATTGTGCCTGTAATACTGCAGCAGCTCTATTCGTACTATTGTTAAAAGATTGTGTGTTCGGGCATGTGTACACTTTTGTCGGTAAGTATGTCCCGGCAGAAAAGCAGACCGGAGTTATCCATGGAAATGAGGTGACTGCAGGTCAGGATAACGCCACTCTGCCAGCTCCGGGCTGTCCTCTTGCAAATCATTGGCATCAGGTGTTCGTCGGATGCAATTAAAGTTACCAAAGAACTCCCGGGATGCCCTTCTTCATTAAATGGCTAGAATAATGACGTTCCAGTGACGTGCAGTCATCTGGTCACACAATAGCAGAACTCTAGAAGAATCCAGTCTCCCACCTGTAGTGGTCTTTTATTGGGTTTATGTAAAGAAATAATAAATACCCAGATAGTCCGGTCTAGAAATCCCAATTTTCGAGGTGCGTTATGATACTTATGCAATCACATTTGTGCCAGTGCAAATGTAGTGCATTCTTCATTGTGCTGTATTTGCCATGCTACCAGTTTGAATACTCTTCACACATACAACAATGTGTCATAACACGACCGCAAGGTTGTATACTTTTTATTCAACTAAATAAAAACGAAGTGTGAAGAAGCTACACATTCTAAGCTTTGGAGGTCTCAGCGACATCCTGATCTGGCGGATTAGGACATTTGGGGGCGTGGCTTCTTCGCTGCGGAATGTTTCAGCCCAGCACACTTTCCACGGTTCTACTTTTGGCGCGGCCTTTTGGCTGTGGCCAGTCAGGAGCAGGATCCTACTGGCGCTGGTCAATTTCGGCGCGATAAAGTAAATGGAGTGGTTAGTCTGACAATAGATACAGTGCACTCTCTGTTTAAAGCACATCTTCATTTTCTGAGTGTGCATCTGTTGCCATCCCACCCACTTCCTTTCATTGTGCCGAAACTTAACAGGCTCCTGTGCCCAACTGGCTGTGGCCAACACCGTGCCAAAAGGAGAAGTCCAGCAAACGCGCCGCGCCGAAACATCACGTAGCGAAGAAGGCGCACCTAAAGAGGGTGTACCCTGTATACCTTTTAATTAAACTAAATGAAAAAGAAAAGTGAAGAAGTTATAAATGATGAGCTTTTGATGTTTCAAAGAATTCTTCATCTGGCTGGAGGGTAAATATCAGCCAGGGCATCTATATTTCCCCTGGGAAAGCTCTTGGATGGCCTTCATCTGGTGCAATGAATGCAGGAATTGTCCATGAAATGAGCTGATCTTTTTTTCTGTTATCCCTCTAGGCTCAGTATATCTTCTTGCACCAGTGTGTTTTGGACATGATTAAAGCACAAAAGCAATCAGAAGAAGACACCATCTATGAAAACTCAGAGGCTGTGTCAATCTATGAAAATATAACGGTGCATGCAGACTCCAGGAGGACGAAGGACAAGTGACCTGCCCCGGGATAAAAAATATCCTTCCTAAAGCAGTCTTATTGCCCTTTGAACAGCCACTCACACTGTCCATCGATGAAAAATGATCGCCACGTTCAGACTCCAGGTGGATGGTGTCTATCTGGCCAGCCATAAAATGAAGGCACCCAGCCGTGCCTACTGAATACTTGATGACAGTGGCCAACTATGGAAGTATGTCGCTTTGAAACACAATGTCCTGATGTATAAGCGTCTTACAAATGCACAATAAATAAATAAATAAACATCCAGACTACAGCCCGGCAGGGGAAGGCTGACTGTCCTGCCACAAGGTGGCGGTGCCCCTCCTAAGACTGTTTTGCCGCCCTGCTCTTTTCTGCTTGAATGATACCTCTGTGCTCAAGCACAGAATAGGGAAATGCACCGCTGCATGTTTTTTTTTTCCTGTCCCTTCTTTAATTAAAATGTCGCATTTGTTTTATTTAATGTCCTTATGATCAATTGTATAAAATGCACGAATGAGCATTTTCTTTTAACCTTATTAATATAAATGTAATTGAAGGGGTTTTTAGGTCTGCCCAGGCTCAGTGTGCCTCATTTAGTAGCAGCGTTTGCTATCCCTTGAGGAAAAATGTTACGCTATTTTGGAAAGCAAAGCATAGATTTTGAAGGAATACATACAGTGTGTACAATTGGTGAATTGATTGTCACAAGTCTTCATCCATACAGCCATTCTAAAATTGTCCCCGGAAAAGGACAGTATGGCACTGATTCGCCAACATGTCCAACATTTAGTGTTGGAAGCTTGCTGTGAAACCTCAGCTCAGTCAATACATCACCCAAAATGTGTACCTTGGCCAGCCTTTTTATACTAATAACCTGGCGAGAGCCAAAAGGATACTCAGGCGAATTATTGTGTGAGCGTTTCAGCAAGTGTTCACCTTGACGTGACTAAACGGTTTGGGAGACACTAACATCCATCCATCCATCGATATAAAAACCTTAGGATGTCTGAATAGGCTGCAAGTATGCACTTTGGCCACTAGATGGCAGCACAATTCAATAAATGGCAGCATGGTTCAAATTAGAAACTTCTGTAGTTGGCAACACAGTGCAGGATCTGCCAGACTGGTGTATGTTATGTCAGGAACAGCACGTACTCACTATTTCTGTAAGCAGTAAATATACCTGCCACCAACCTCATTTACTATTTAAAATCATTTCTGTTCAATGATATGTTTTGTTTACACTTAATGTTGATACCTACGTTTTCAAGTTGAAGTTCATGTTTAATGGAAAGTGTCTCCTGAATACGTGTTACTAGTCAGCATATGGCTGATGTACATGAAGGCCTCTTTAATGTCCAGTGATCTATTTGGTTTTGTGCGGAGGAAAGTTGAAGACATATTTTATCTGCCTCTGTTCTGATGTTAAACAAACATGCAGTTTAGCCACATATGCATTTATCCTTTGACCCCCAAGTGCCACGGAATGTTTGGCGTTTCCCTGAAAACGTCACATTCACAGGACCTGCACTGAATGCGATTGGAACGGAGGCGCGCTCACTCAGGTTCGAGAGCGAAATCCTAATCAAGAAAGAAACCATATCTTTGGCACATTCCTTCCAAGGTCAGATATATATGTGTCCCTTCCAGATGCAGCAGGCCTATTAAGTGCAAGCTTAGGATGTGTGCTTCACTAAAGATCCCGTCATGGTTATTGGCCCACTGTGAACATCTGGATGTCGTCAGAATCGTGACCTCTCACCCTGACACTCGGAGCCCAGTGGCCTCCTCACGATGCATTGATCACGGCGCATGCCACAAAGGTAGCTTTGCATGTAGCTTTGCCCGGGCTGTTTGCTCTAATTTGTAACCTTAGTCAAATAATTCATCTTTCTGTGTTGATATGTTTCTTCCGGTGTCACGTGCTGCCAGTCCGGGGCATATGTTCAGGGAGGAGGGCTGGCAAGACTAAGGCTGCCAGGTTGCCCTTATGACACCGAAGCCGTCTATGTAGAAAAATGCTGCCGGCCCTTCCTAACCCAGGAGTATAGATACCCTGGGCTGCATGCAACCCCTCCTCTGGGTAATGCTCAGTGCGCATGCGCATGCATGGTTACTACCCATCACTGCATTTCAGATGTATGTTTAGGCCTTTATTTCAAAAGGAGCGCATTAATATCCTGGCAGTCAAAGGGTTACGAAATGCGCAAGGGATTTCTCAGAAGGCTACCTGGATAGATGCAGGGGCGCCATACTCCTCGACTTAAAAGAATACTGCCGAGGGCACTTTGAGTGTGTGATGTAACACGGCAACCAACTGCTGCTGTAAGAGGAGAAATCCACAAGTGTGTCAAATACAGCAATAGTACTAGAAACCTAGAAGATAGCTCAGTGGGTTGAGCATCTGCTGGTGAGGTATATGTGAAACTTGCAGTCAAACGTTTGCATCCCGGCAGGACTACCTCGGCCTTGAAACCTTCGTAGGGTGACAACAGTAGGTTAGCGTCTCGTAGTAAAAAAAATCCATGTGATGTACATCATTATGAACCTGAAAAGCCAGCGGAACCGAGTGTTTGGCAATAGGTGCCTTTAGTACAATGCGTATACTGTTGGGATATCTATGAACATTTACAGTAGCTTTGTGCGGGGAAAAATAGGTTCTGTGCAAGATTTCCAAGGCAGTCTTCTGGTTGCCGTTCTCACTATGGCCACTGGGCGTCGCCACTGTCCTGCTTACAGTCGGCTTCCAGCACCTGGCACTGTAGTTTAGCGGGCAGAGATTTGACACATTCACATAATCAAGATGAACAAGGGCTCAAGCATGTCATTCTGACTGTGTAATCAGGACAATATCCCAGGGTGTAGTTGCAAAGAAGTGAGGAGAGAGAGTGCTTCTTTTCTGCAGTGCACATTTAATAAATTATGGGACACTCATACATGTGTAGCGGCAATGCCTTTCTTTACCACTGAAATGATGCTTGTTTTTCATTCCTTGGAGTTGCATGATAAATATGTTTCTTTCAAATTATATTTTGGATATCCGTTGTATCGTTGATGTTCCATAATTTTGTGTTAATGTACTAACTTTTCTTTTCGAGCTAAATAAACGTGAAATGTAAAAGGAACATTTCCTCTTGGAAGTACTGCATGTTTACTTTCATACTGAGTACATATACATAGTCTTACAAAATGGCGGAGAGACAGGGAGAGGAGAGCTATCACCTCCCTGTCCCCACTTCATTTGGCAATGTGCCACATGCTTCCCACAGAGCTGCACTGGCTCAGAGCACTTAATGTGCAGAGCACTTCATTCTTGCAAAAGTGCAGCACACAGTGACCTCCCGGTTGCTAAGCAACTAGGTTGCAAACTGACAATGGGTGCCCTTTGTGTTTAAGCACTTCCGTCACAGTAACTGCTGGTGAATGGGATCATGTTGTGCTGCCACACTTGTTACCCCAGAAACCACTAAGGTAAAAGCCTGGTCACTCTGATCGAGAACCAAGTTTCTTCCTGCTCTCTTATAATGAAATTACTACTGTTTACGAAATCTAATGAAGCAATATGACCCGAGCGGCGGGGGCATTACTGACTCAGGTAATGCCCCCCGCTGCGAGGGTCATATTGCTATTAGTACGGCCCGCAATATATGCATGGCCGGGGCACTAAAAGCAATTTTTTCTGTACCGAAACGCTGCAGCATTTCGAGACAGAAAAAAAAAGAAATGACCAAGAAAATGGCTGCCGGGAAAGGGAAAAAGAAGTCCGTTTTCCCTTTCCATGGCGGCCATCGGGAGCGGACGCGCTGGGAACAGAAATGTTCCCAGCGCGTCCACTCCCCCCCAAAAAAAAGGAGCAGAAGGTAAGTGGGGTTGGGAGCGGGGATGGCCCCGCTCCGAGTCTCCACACTGCTGGAGGCTGCCATCGTCCCCCACCGGGGACACAGGAGCAAGAAGATAAGTGGGTTGGGGAGGGCAGGGAGGAGGGAGGGAAGGGAAAGAGAAAAAAAAAAGCTTACCTGAGTCCCTGGCGGGGGGCGAAGGCAGTCTCTCAGCTGTGGGGAGGCTCGGAGCGGGGATGGCCCCGCTTGGAGCCTCCTCATTGGCTGAGGGGCTGCCATGCCCCCCGCCAATGACAAGGCGGCTGGAACCCCGGCCAAGAATTGAAGGATTCTCGGCTGGGTAAGGACCCGGCGACAGCCAATCAGAATGCGTGTTGCATTCTCCTTGACTCTCGCCAGGTACTAATATGCAATAAAGGAAAATCCACGATGTGTTCATTTTAAATAAACTGTATTATATAGTCAATATGATCTCCTCAAAGAATATAGGATATGGTGAATTACACCATTCATTGGTGCAAATATTTCATTTCGCAATGGGTTTATACAAAGAAAGTGAATTCAGAAAAGTAATAATCTTCAAAAATAAATTGACAAAATACTAATACAAAATAATACATGAAACAGAGGAAGTCTCTGTCTTTCAACTGCATCAAAATTCATCACAGTATGTTAATACAATCACAGTGTAACACTACGCGTTTCGGGGTTCCCTGACCCCTTCTTCAGGTGTGGATGTTGATTGTATTTTTTCACTTTCTTTATGGACAAAGGTCAGTCTTCTGCTTTGAAGCTCAAGGATAACAAAGATGTTTTGCCAGGAGAATTTCCTTCTATGTTGGTCTCAATAAATGACAACCAAAACATTTACTCCCCGAAGGCTGTTGGAGGTATCAGCCTCATCTTTCTGCCATTTTCATAACACGCGATCCGAGAACGGGAGGACGGCTGCTCATGTTGTGCTGCCTCATCGTCCAAAGAAAAAACTCAGAAAGAGTCGGCAAAGGTTCTTTATTTCAGAAAAAAGAGTTTGTACATGTTTGAACTTAATGCATGTAATGTGTGTATGTATGTATGTGCGTGTGTGTAAGAGTTTTGAAAGGGTCTCTCTGTGTATGTTGTGTCAGAGAGTGTTGTGTGTGAGTGCACGTGTGAATGCAGCGTGCGCATGTCTTTCTATGGCGGGGTAGACAATGGACAGATAATTAAACTAAATACAGTTCTGTTCTATATTGTGTGGAGGATGTACTCAAAGTGATTTAATGCATCAATAGTCTCATGTAATGTGGGTACAGCATCTTGGATGGACACGCAATGCAATAGCAGTGCCGCTGGTATCTAGCGTGGGCTTAACTTCTTAAAATTAATTTACTGTGACCATTAATGCCATAGGATGTGGCTGCAGCCTCATGCAAGTGATTTACAGTGACCATTACTGGCATTGTTAGATTGTGGTCACAGCCTTGCACAAGTGAATTACACTGATCATTACTGTGATATATATACATTCTGCCTCCAGATTCATGCAAGTGGTTTACAGTGACCATTGCAAGCACAGATAGATTGCAGTGGCTTTATGTATGCAAGAGATTTAAAGACTACTTGCATGGAGCGTAGCCACAATCTATCTAACTATGCATACAATTGGGAGGGGCCTGACAATGTTGATGAAGGGTTGTATGGGGCTATAATACAAACATATATATATATATATATATATATCTCCAAGGAAAGGAGGAAAAGGCGAACCGCACCCCCGCAGGCCAGGCACTAGTAGCAAGCTCCAAGATCACGGACAAAAACTGAAAAGCTGGAAAACACTGTGTTGTGAATATGGATATTTTGAATGTTTCAAAAACAGAGTTGTACAAAAGGATATTAGGTACAAAAAACAGCAACACAAAGACAGACAGAGGCAGGACGCCATGGTGCACGACCTGCAAAACAACGCGTTTCGCGCTACACTGAGCGCTTGATCATGTAAGGGGAGAAAGGGTTGGCTGGTAAAAATACAAGCAGGAAAAGCAGTCCCATTACTCTGTCAGTCAACTCAGTAAAACATGGCTATGGATGGCGGCGGCCATGATGGAATGGGGTCAGGTACATGAATAAGCAAAGGAGCTGGAATACATCCTAAGCAAATATGAACTAAGGGGCAAGGTCACAGACTAAGTGCATAGTGCACATGAAATACTGCATGTGTATGACAGTATGGCAAAAACCAAATAAGTGTATCCGTAAAATGTTGAAATCAACAAACATAACAGATTACCGTAATGCAAAGATATATACATAGTCATCAGTAAAAACAGAATATGGCTTAAAAAATCCCTAAATATCAATTATACATGTACACAATAAAGGTAAAATCGTACCCCATGTAGCAAATTACTCGGTGAAAGATGGCAATAATAGAGTATTAAAACCAGCAAGGTTATAAGAGGCAATAAGAGAGCCATATAAGGTGTACACAGAAAGAAAATTGCGGATACTGACAACAAAAACTAGATGATGTAACAGGTAGGTGTAGTAGTTGCAAACAGACTATATATAAAATAGGACAAAAGACTAAAGTGCTAGTGCAGGAATGAAGATCAAGGCATCCCCATAAGGGGTAAAATCATAATCACCCCGGATTGCAGAGTATAGTATGTGTCCTATATATAACATGGCTAAAAACTAGACATTGCATTGCAAAGAGGTTGAAGAAAAGATAGAAAAAAGAGAAGCAAAACTAATAATAAAACTATTGCACATCTCATCATATAAGAAAACATAACGGTTACATCCATTCATTCCAATATAAAATCCAGCCTAGACTGCTGATACATTAGGTGGTCACTGCTCTCATATATATATATATATATATATATATATATATATATATATATATATATATATATATATATATATATATATATATAGAAAAAACACCTTCCTAGCGCATCTCCTGTTTAGCAGCTTTTCTTATACAAAGTTGCTTAAAAACACTATATGTACGCACAATAATCATGACGTATGCATCTTACATTAGAGTATGCTCAAGAGAACTGAATGTTGAATGACTTCATGCACCCCAGAGGACGTATCTGTACTCAAAAAACAAAATGTGCATACATTTTTAAAGTTAAAATACACAACAATGTTAGGTGCAGTTGATCAAATTGTATACATTTGCATCAGCGACTTCGCAATTGTTTGATTACTGAAATGATGTCCTTCTGTATTTCTCTGAAACACCAAGCATGCCCTGACATGTTTCCCTTTCCGCTCATTTTGAACTCTCTTGAGGGAGAGCATATTGAGAGCTGGGGCTGGTAATGTATAGTACTGTAGATACAATTGTTTATTTCTTTATAATTTACTCAATTATTGCATGTTAACCAATGTTCAAGTATTGCTGGTCAGATAGCACAGCAAGCTAAGCGCTTGCTCCTGATATCTGTGCGCAAGAATCCCGGCAGGGTCAAATCAGCCTTTCATCCTTCCGAGGTCAATAAATTGAGTACCACTCTGTGGGATAATAATGTCTTCTCTTATAATAATTAAAATATCATTATTATTGCATCCTTGCTGCCTAAAAGAAAGATTGCAATAGCAGTTGCATTGCTCTGTCTCGAGCTACATAGATCATGAATTCATGAAAACTTTTAAATAAATTATGTGCGCCAGTTACCTGATAGTCACAATTTATTCTTGTTTGTACAGTATCAAATCAGGCGACTGTTTACATGTTTTTAAACCTGAAAAAGGATTTAACTGAAAGTAGATTGCAATCTTCTAAAACCACGTGATTGGTTGAGAACACAAACCATAACAGGATAAGGACAATGATATGATTTGATTGGTTATTTATAAAGCCCCTGTACACACGTGTTTCTAGGCGCCACAAGGAAGGGGCAAAGACGGAAAACAGGATAAACAATCTTACTAGGACTTGAGACAAGGACTTAAAACTTACATCGTCTTACTCTGCAATGGTTCAGGATGAGGTTATGCCGCCATATTGTATATTTGGAGAACATCTTGTTGAGTTTCTATAAAACAACAACGCACATAGAGTCATCATGTGCATACCTTAGTATGTATGTTCTGTTATAATATTAAATGACTGACAAAAGAGCTGTATTTTAATACTGTGAAGCCCGGCCGCGTAAAGGGTGACTGCAGAGACTCCTGCTGTTTGGCTGTGCTGCGCTGCAAAAGCGGGACCTCCTGCTACTTGCTTCAATATTGATTATTGAATTTCCAATCTCCAACCTACTTTCAACAGCGTCTTTCCCCTCGTGTCCCTTGCACTCTGTGAGGTTGACTGTGCGCGAGCAAGTGAACCGCTGCAATGCGACGAAGCGGGTGGAAAGCCCCGCCCATCTTCTGACTCCGCCCATTCCAGGAAGCGAGGCCACAAAACCAGAGCCCAGCAATCCGTGCGGCGTGAAGCCCGGCCGCGTAAAGGGCGACTGCAGAGACTCCTGCTGTTTGGCTGTTTGCTGCTTTACTGCCGTCTGCCCATCACGGCATTCTCCCAAAACGTCGCATAACAGGAAGAACAGCAAGACGGAACGCAAGGAAGCAATCCTTGTGCCCAATTTCAATATTCTGCCGCATTGTCTGTGTCCTTTTCTGTTGTGGAAACACAAATCATGACCTTATCAGCTAACGGCCCTCAAACTAGGAAAAGAGCTTCACAGCAACGGCGCATGACCAATCCTTGGGCAAGGATGAAAGCCGCTGCAGGGTCAAAGGTAAGCAAAACTGCCGGCCATGCACTTATAGCCAAAAGCAAGTCACCTGATCCAATTTGCCTTGTAACAATCGGAAATATGAACTCTATAACATCTTCACTTTCAACAACCGCTGATAAACGTTCTGCTCCAGATGATGTTTTAAAGGCTTCGGCGCAACAAATTGTTCCATTGGATGCTTCCACATCCAACTCAATTACCCAATGCTCGACAGCTATGTGTATCTCCAATCCCAAAAGCAATTCAGCCTCCAACGGCAAATCCCCTGCAAACGTGTCTCCTATCATATCTGATGTTCTGGTATCTCAAGCAGCCATTGTGGACCGGCATAAGTCATTTAATGCTTTGGTGCTAACATCGGCGCCCTTCTCTGGCGCGAGAACATCGGATACACCACATACGACGAATTCAGTCTTGTCAGCTAGTAGGCTTTATAAAAACAGAACTTCTCAGAATGACGTCAACGTCCAGAAAGATAAAAGTATTATACAACAAACAGTGACTGACGAAGAACTATTAAAAATTTCGAACTCAGAAATAGAAAACTTTCAGCTGAACAACCCGAAATTTAAGCAAGCCACGAATGCCAAACGATCAATCACGCCCCCTCAGGCACAAATTTCTCACTGTATTGGTAAAAACACTTCTTTACAGCAAAAAAACATCGAGCAATGCCTTGGCCAAGTCCTGCGGTTCTCAAATCAGCTTGGTCAATTCAAAAATTGTATCGAGGCTCCCTGCAAACATTTTATGTCCTCCACATGCGAACAACTCACCTGGTCCTCGAATTGATTTCATGCCACTAAAATCTGTAGGCCAAGTGACTTTGGGTACCTCTCTTGATGGAACTGAGTTTGAGAATGACAGTGCTTTAGCTTGCCAAGCACCCGAGGTTAGGCGGTCTTCCACATCAAGCACAAATGAACCTCTTACTGAGTCCAACTTTGCAAGCACTCCGCAAGCTTCAACATTGAAAGCAAACTCAGTCTCCACACATCTTGATCGGAGTGCGATCGCTCGCGCTAGCCGTCTCCAAAGAGTAGCTGAGCTTAAGGCAAAACGTATTTCCACCATGCATTCTCTGCATGAAAATCCAATGATGAATGTTAGCACACCTCACCCTATGCAGTCTCAATTAGGAGACAAAGACAATTCAATGAATGGTGTAAAAAAAAGCTCTTCATTCAATCCACAATATAACTTGGACAACTCGACTTGTTCTTCGGCATTCCAGGACTTTCAACCTCAATCGCTCGGAATGTCACCTGAAGCACTCCTGCAGATTCATAACAATGTGTTGGCTGCGTCAGCTCTTGCTCTAGCACCATTTACAAAAATCTTAGAGTCACTGATAGGAACAATAACTAATCAAGGTGCTGCCATATCCAACCTAACGACTAAAATCGACAAGTTGGAACTCTTCTCAAGCTTCTTACAAGATCAAATGACAAGCAATGCAGAAATCGCAACAAGATGGCAGGAAAGGCTGAGCGACTTAGCCGCACGGCACCACTGCCAAAATGATGCCTTAAGGGAAGGTCTCTTAGACTCGGTGAAATTGATGTGCAAAAACACTACCAGCATCACAGCTGGCGCCTTGCCGACACGAAATGGAGTGTCTGGATCACCTCAACCTCCGTTGACAACTGCCTCTGTGCCAATGCCCAATGAACCCTTACAGTCTGGATTACCATCGAGCTCGTCAGATCCAACTCAAGATGTTCAAGATTTGAACCAGACTTCACATGGTTTGGGTTCTAATGCTAATTCTCTCGTCCTGAATGTGATCCCACCTAAAGAAACCGCATTAACCCAAACCCCTAAGGCAGTAAACTCATTTAACATTTTTAAAGGTCCAGCGAAAACAATTCTTATAGCAACTGAAAAAAGTTCGAAAAGACTTCCTGAGAAGCAAACTCAGCAACACAAAATAAAAAAAGATATTCCAGTGAAAGAATCACAGCAAAAGGTTAAAAAGTTCATAAGGAATATTACAACTCCAAAGAAGACAAGCCTGTTTACTCGACCAGTTCATATAACCAACGCCAAGAGCACTTTTGATAATGGCCCAAGAAGTTCGTCAGACACTAACGCGAGCATACCGAAGATTTCGGTAAAACACCGGCGAGTTGCCTCAAATGCATCTTTATCTAATTACGGGGCTTCAGACTCTTCGATAGATCTGTGCAATTTATCAACCTACTCAGCTGATCCAGAAAATTCCATCTCAGCTTCTCCAGAAGACCAAGCAATCAGATCAACTAGGCTTCCCTGGAGGAAAACCCAAGAGGCCACTAAATTACTGAAGTCCTCGCAAGTAAAATCCATTGACGGTCAATCTGCTTCTGCGGCCAAAAGAATCTCTCAGCAAGCGCTAAGCTCGAGGTTAAATCCTAAACAAACATCGAACCAGCTAACCTCACGCCTGCGTTTAGCTCGGCAAAAGTCTGGTCCCGGAAGCTCGGAGACTAAAACATGCAAGTGGAAACTTCGGCTTCAGAATATTGATTCTGATGATAATGAAGTCAACTTAAACAGAGGAAACATCTTAAAATTATTTGCTTGTATTCCATCATTACGAGCGATCTCATCGGATGATATCAAAATCGTGGAATACGTTTCTGAAAGGTCCTCTGATCAGGTTCTCCCACATATTTCCTCGGTGGCTGTAAAAAATCTGCTACTTCATGCAAATGAAGACCTTTTGGTCTATGGCTTTGATCTTACCATTGAGTCAACCGCCTTAAAATCTTTACCTTCTAAAACAAATCTTGAGCATGAGGCAAGTCCTATAATCGTTAAGCGTTCTGCTCTGCGTCAGTCTTTAGCCTCATCTCCTGACATCCTAGACGCCGCCATGCACCAGTCATTCGAAAGAAGAGCCATCAATGCGAAAAGACTTACCAATGGACAACGCAAATAACAATGACTACTATCAAAACAGCAAGAGCTAATTCTGCTGTCATGGAACACAAGAGGATTCACACATTTATTTAACACATTTCCAGTCTCATTGGAGAAAGTTTTCATCATATGCTTACAGGAAACATGGCTAAGAGATCCTCCTACATGCGATGGCTTTTCGATTCAGTTAAATCCTGCTGGGAAAAATCCGAAGGGCCGGCCTTTTTCAGGCTTAATAACTTTATTGAAAATCTGGAATTGGTGGACACTGGTGACTTCTACGAACCCAAATCCATTTGTGCAAAGCACTCTGATTAGACTGTCACTGAGAGACATGGATCTCAATCTCCTGATAATAAATGGATATTGGAATCCGGCTATGATTTCATCTGAATCTTTTATCCGGTCAGTAATGAACGAAATTGACCTAGCCTTCTTAAAGCATGAAAATGTTTCTGTTCTCATCTGCGGAGACTTAAACTGTAGCTGGTTTAAATTTGATCCATTCATCAAATCAAATGTGCGATTGTCGGAGTCCGAAGTTATCTTGAGAGGCCAACGCTGGGGAAAAGATCTTTTGGATCGTAACTGCCACATGCTAAATGGATCTATCCAAGGCGACTCTCCTGCAAATCCAACGTGGCATAACATGACTCGGACACACACACTTGACTACATCTGGGCTTCGTCTGATTTTCTTGAAAAATCTATATCCTTAAATGTGCAACCAATCACAGCCAGTGATCACGATATGCTGCAACTAGTTTGGCGTGAGGAGCCATGTCACATACAAGACAAATGCTTGTACCCATTACAAACAAACGCAGCTGGAAATCGACTGAGAATAAATGATTCTTCTATCGCCAATTTAAGACTAAACCTGAACGAACTTCAGACGGTTGAATATTTACCGCTGCTAACAGACCACACTCAGACAACGCTTAATTCTAAAGTGTTTGAGACAATACCAAAGCACTTATATAGCTCTGAAATAGCAGAGGCAAAAAAATTATTAAGGAGAGATCTAAAATGAATAAAGAGAGTTTTCTGTGATCCAACTCGCAGGGCTTCAGAAACAAAGAACCGACGGCAAGCATATCGAAATTGGCTGAGATCGCATCAAATTATAATTGATCAGGGATGAGCAGAAACAATGTTAAAACTTCTTGTACAGAAAAATACACGAGAAATGTGGGCCATCTTAAACAAAAACCGCACAAAAGCAACCCCATCGATCTCAAATGAAATCTCAAGCGACAAATGGTGCGAACATTTCACTTCAATCTACGAAAAACCAGTGACTGACGTTTCGCTGCTGCCTATAATGTCAAAATCAAGTTGGACCATAACACCCTTGTGTGAAGAGATTGAATCTGCAATTGCAAAGTTAAAAAACTCACAAGCTGCTGGCCCTGGCCAAATATCAAACCTTATGCTTAAAAAGCACAGGACACATTGGGCCAAATTCATTCACGAGCTGTTTTCCCAAATTGCAATCAGCAAGAGGCTTCCCTCTTCATGGGCTAGGGCAATCGTGGTTCCCATATACAAGAAGGGCTGTCGGGCAGATCCTGTAAATTATCGCCCGATCGCCCTTCTTGACACCATCGGCAAGATTTTTGGATCTTTTTTACGACAACAGCTGGTAAACTGGGCCACTTCATCGGGATCCTTTGATATCCGACAATCAGGATTCACAAAGGATGTGGGAACGGACGCAAATCTTACTCTTTTGTCATTTTTAAAATTATCAGCCTTGATGACAAAAAAAGAATATTTGTTGCATTGTTTGACCTTCGACAAGCCTTTGATACTATTAATCAGTCCAAATTATGGGCAAAATTACGCTCAGGGGAGTGCCCAGATCATTTGCTAGAACCTATCATTGCCCTGCACTCCAATACTTCGATTCAAATCAGAGTTAATTCACAAGGCGATCTTACAGACCCAATAAGAACTTTCAAGGGAGTCAAACAAGGCTGCCCTCTTGCAGCAGACCTTTTTAAGATCTTTATAGCCGATTTACCAGAATGGCTGAAGTCTGTCCATTGTTTTCCTCCTAAGCTTAATGGTCATACCGTAAAACATCTAGTCTATGCTAACGACATAGTATTGGTCGACCAGACTCAGATCGGCCTTCAACATCTTCTTTCACGCCTACAAGAGTTTCTATCTGCCAAAGAGCTATGCATGAACACAGAGAAAACAAAAATTATGTGCATTGGACGATCTATGTCAAGGAAAGATACATTTTCAGATGGCAAATTGAGGAAAAAACACTACAAGTTGTCAAATCAATCCGCTATCTAGGCGTACTGGTCAACGATTCAATACGTGAAGCCGCCTGGACCGACGACCTATTGTCTAAAATAAAGATCCTAAGTCTGCAAGCGGCTAAAATCAACACTGACTATGGGAAATTTTCTATAACGCCTGTCATATTGTTCTACCTCCAAAAGGTAATTCCAACAATTACCTTCGGAGGTGAAGCTGCTTTGAACATTAATAATAATGTTTGGAGTTGTTTGGAAGGAAAATTCTGGCAACGTGTTTTGAACCTCCCGAATTACATTTCAACATCAGCAGTGAGATATGAGCTGGCGCTGAGTTCTATATATATGACAATAGTTTGGAAATCGTTAGCTACCCTGCGTAAGATCCATCTAGGGACTTCCACCACGGCCTATAACATTTTTAAGACAAACAAATAATCAAAGGAAAATGCCTTGATCGAAGTCTGGAAATCTAAATTAAATCTGATCATGGTTGAAGCGGGCTTATCAAACGAAGAACTATTCCAACGTCCACAATTGGCCAAAAAGAAGCTCGCAAAATGGGACTGGATTACAACCTATAATTGTCGTGCAGCCCTTAAATCCACCCTGCCTTTATTTGGTAATATGATTAAATTACATCATCAACCAAAATTCCTAACGGATTGCCCTTCGCGTCATCATAGGGCACAATTTTTAAGGTTGCGATTGAATGCCCTAAACACTAACGAGATGCTCTGGATGCGAAAGAACAAAGACACAGTTGACAATAAATGCAGGTTTTGTAAAACAGCAGCTGTTGAGTCTCTAAAACATCTGGCTGCAGAATGCCCCATGCTAACTACATTTCGTAAAATGCACTTGAAGGAATTCAAACCAATATCTAGTGATTCAGAAAATTGGTGGAATTACGCCGTGGCAGGGCATAACATCAAGCTGTCTTGTAACTTAATTAACTTCTTTGATGAAGTGCTAAAGACAGCCTCTATCGTATTGGCGCACTTATCAACTGAAGGCTATGTAATTATGTTTGACGGTGCCTCTAAAGTTTCTTCTTCTTCTTTTCTTTTTTTTTTAACTTTGACAAGTTTAGGGAAGTGATTGATTGGATGAAATGTAACAAAAACATGATATGCCATATCATTGTTGAAGTTTTACAATTAAAAAAAAAAAAAAAAATCTTAATTTTTCATGATCCTGTGTGTGATTAATTGATATTCCTAGGTCTCACATTACCCTACTTAAAGGAGCTATAAGGAGAGAGAGCCTCTTAGAATGGGATCGCCACCAATTCACGCATCTCGTATTTTCAGTATCCTATGAATCCCGTAGCCTGTGAGGATTAAACTTGCCCTAATCTCACGAACACTGGATCATGGCGTTCGATTGAGTTTTGGATTAGCCGACCCACTTCTACGAGCATGGGAGATGTGCGCTCCGTGGTGTTACCATGGTGATGCCTGATTGTTGAGAGGTCTAGTCCTTCTACTCTGTTGAAGGAAACTGGGTCTACTGGGCATTCATCTTGGAATGGTGAATGCTCGTGACAAAATTGTGAAAAGTATATGTATTCTATAATGCACATTACTCGCGAGAATCTGGAATTCAAAATATAATCTTCCTAATTCAACTATATCGTTCACACATAATTAATGCATAATGTGATGTAAAGACATCCTTTTGATACAGGTTGTATTTATAATATATAAAGCATGGTGTAATTTTGACATTGCCTCAATTATTAGATTTTCAATTGTGCATAGATGATTTCATATAACCCAATCTATTTCATCATTTAGTGCATTAATGTGGCTTTGAGTTAAAAAAAAATTAAACATTATTCCCATCTTTGCAATAAGTTAATAACATTGAAGCCTTGTGGGTGCAATAAAACTGTCCTTTGGAAACTGTTTTCATCATGGCGTTTGGACACAAAATTGGTTCCAGCAGTGGGGAGTTTATGTTCTTAGTTCTGATATAACTTCTGTGTTCATTGATTCTCGTACGGATCTGGTGTGATGCCATGCCAATATATTTCTTTCAACAAAGGCATGTGATCATGTATACCACCATGGTGGTGTTCCAGTTAGTACATTCCTTTGTTCCCACAGTCTATCCAAACCAATATTGACCAGGGTGGATCTGTTCGTTGGATGGCACACTACAGTTCTCGCATGGAAAGTGCAGTTATTTTTGGAAAACCCATCAAGTCACTGATAGTTGGTTGATATGGAGATTAAGGGCCTAATTCATGGAATGTTTTGTGCGTTGCAAAGGCACTTTGCGCCTAAAATGTGCACTTTTTGTTACACAAAACACAATTTCCCTAGTCATGGACCAGACTTTAGGTGACTTTGCAGAACTTTGCGTGGGTCCGTCACGACATTGCATGGTGCCAAGTGCTGACACACCACATAAAGTGTGGGAAGGGCCTTCGAAAATAAACAAATAGGGGACGAAACATGCATATTCCCCATTTTCATAGCGAAATGAGAAAGAACAAGGACTAACATGGGCGTGTTGTGGAGCACCACAGAAAGAAATTGCATGTCCAGTAAAGAGCAAACCTAACTGAATTAATGGTTACAAAGCACAACTTCACATCGGGAAAATGCACACGCAAACCTCGTGATCTTACCACCACATGATATGAGACGCAACGTACAACGCGCAAAGGAAAGTATATAAAGCATGCAATGCACATCATTCCAACGTCGCTCTACCAGGATGAATCCAGCTATAGTGGCAGCAATCATATATGTCCATGGAACGAGAAGGAGGATGGTGAAGGACAGGATTTTCCACCCACGTACAACACTCCTTGGGGATGACAGATGACAAGTTGTATGCAAGGTACAGAGTCTCTCCCCATGTCATCCTAGACCTGGTCAGGGAGTGGGAGGAAGACCTTGCATCACCCACCGTGTGCTCCCATACCCTCACACCCCTGGAAAAAATGCTGACAGCCCTAAATTTACTAGCCACAGGCTCTTTCCAGCACAACCCTGCCATTGATGGGGGCATATCGCAGGCCATGCAATCCTAGTGCCTACACCAGGTATTGCGCTGCATCACATCACGTGTGCATAGACACATATACATGCCATGCACACTACAAGCAAGGCAGAGAGTGTGCCAGGAGTTTTATGCCACAGCACACTTCTGACTGGTACTGGGAGCCATTGATTGCACGCGTGTTGTGCTACAGTGCCCCCCCACCCCAACGAGCGACTGAGCACATTTACTGCGACCAGAAGCATTGGTATTCAATCACTGTCCAGGTCATCTGCGACTTAAAGGGATTCATAATGCATGTCAATGCAAATTTCCCTGAAAGCACGCATGACAGCTTAATTTACTGCGAGTCACCTCTATACCGGGACCTGGCATCAGGAACCTTCGGCAACACCTTGCTCATCGGTGAGTATCAACTATCGCGCACATGCATGCAGTCACATGCCAAACAGAGTAACAGAACCAATAGTGACAGACAGAGCTGACCGACATCTATTTCCAGTCACACACTTCCAATTTTTTTAATATAATATTTATTTCTTCACTCAATTCAAAAAATAGAAAATACAAAAATGTATTACAAATTAATGACACCTCTTTTCACTCCAATGTATATATGCACACCACACTATTCATACACATTCACTCATTATCACAAGAAAGGACACAATTTCATATAATGGATAGGTCTCTTCCATGTAAAGGGGCTAAGGACTAACAACATATATTTGCTCGTTTTTTGCACCTATAAACTTTATAGTGTCTATTTCTTCACATATCTATAGTTGACACGTGTTTCAGCCGGTTTTGTGAGCCTTTGTAATGCTCTGTGGTACTCCGGCCTTCATCAGGACAGGAATGGATTAGGAATTGTGCACCACTCCTTCTATCATCTTGTATTCATAGGTGTCTATAATAAAAACATATATATTACATTAGAATATTGTGCTCTGTTATCACTTTTATATTGCTATTGATTATATCATCACACATAATTTTCTAATCAATTAATTCTAAACAATAATGCCTGTAATTGCTATGCATAAAACATTCATCTCTTGTCTTGCAGCCAACTTCTGGTGACTTCCCCCTCTTGTAAATTTCGAAAGCCTAATGAACAAGATACAAGGGGAAGAACTATACATGGCTGTGAGCTGACACCCACCAGGTCATAGTTATTACCATTGTTTGAACGATGTAACATAGCTTACCTAATGCCAAGGGGATCCTTTTTTAATATAGGTTCCACCGGTCCCATATATAGGTGTGGTGCATGTTGTCACAGCTACCTCAGCCTCTGCTGTGGCTTGTGTGGCCGACTCCACATAATGAACTGCTTATCATTCCTACACAGGGTCAAAGTTACTGCCATTAATTGAACACTCTTCTTTATTTTACCTCATGCCTAGGGGATCCTTGTTTAATTTAAGTCCCAGCAGTGTCATATATGTGTATGGCGCATGTTATCACAGCTACCTCAGCCACTGCTGTTGCTTGTGTGGCCAACTCCAACTGATTGAATCCACAAAAAAACACAAATGGACTGCTAGTCATTTCATCTAGTTACTACAGCCGCTATTAGCTTATTGAGAACTAATTTTGAATCACAAATAATTTGACAATTTCTCTGTACTTTTACTCATCAATAACACAACATCAATGACAAACATGAAATGACCACTGGAATCATTTTCTGGAATGCTAACTACTCACCACCAATGTCCTCCCACTTTCCTCATCCCCAACACTAATTCTCCCTACCACCCGTACCCTCAACACCAATGCCCTCACACGCACCAACATCATCCCCAACACCAATGCCCTCCCACCACCCCAGTCCCCAGAAACTATGACAGTGCTGTGTCCCTCCGTACTTTTGCCTGTTTTTGCCATGTCCTGGCATAGGTTGTGGGGAGCAAGAAAGTATCCTCAGTGATCTCTGTTCCGGAGTGTTGGGGATGGAACTCTCTCTAGAAGTGGCAGAGATGGAGCTGGCAATATCACATCTGAGTGCTGTAGTGTGAGCGTGATGGCCCTCAAGACTGTCTCATTGCTGGCTGACATGGCCTCTGTCAGCCCTCGCACCAACAAGGGTGATAGCAGCTGTGCCATCAGCAATGCACCACCTCTGTCCCTCCATGGCACTGGCCACCTGCCTCAATGTTCCCAGCATGGCATATCCTTATGGCCTCCGAATGGCCCAGTTGGTCCTCTGCTATTCTCTCCATTTTCCCCTGTCATGGCTCCATCACATTGAGTCTTTCCCATATTCGTTGCAGGGTGATCTGTGGTACCGAGATGATAGGTTGGGGCTCTGCTCCCTCGGATGTGCACCATGAACAGATGTGCCATTGTCATCAGTGCCAGTGTCAGAGTAATCTTCATGGTGCCAATGCAGTGCACAGCCACTGTAGAAGGGCGAGGGAGTGTGGAGGGAAGGGAACATGGTGGGAAGGGAAGAGGAGTTTGGTGGGTGAATGTCCTCTCTGACAGTAACTGGCACACTTGTCATGGTGGAAGTAAGAGATGCCTGCTGTGCCGAGACAGAGGTGATTGTGGGACGCAGTAGGGGTAATTGGTGTTGGCCATTGCAGTGTTTTGCCAACTGTATCCCCGGTGTCAGTATTGGGGACGGTGCTGGTGGTCTTTGGCAGGTGGTCTGTAGACACTACTATAGTGGATATAGGCAAGGGGGTGGCTCTGGAAGACTTGCCTACAGATTTCCGCCGGCTTGAAGACCCATGCCCCGTGTGAACACTGGGCTGGTGGTGTCAGATGCTGCGGTGAATGTACTTGCGCCCTCATTCCCGGCATGACTATCCTGAGTGCCTGTTGGAGAAATGTGAGATGCTGTCACTTCACATGTACCTCACAGGGAAGACTATTTGATGCATTGCGGCTTATTGTTTGTGGCCGGATGTCACTTATTTCGGTAACGTGTGATGATTTTGCACATGGGATGCCTGTGAGTGGCATCCTGCTCTAAATGCACGTTACCATTGCTGCTATAGTATGGTGCTGGATTTGAAGTGTGTGTTTTATGAACAGGTGGGCCTGTGCATGCTTTTGCCAGGGTCATGGTCCTTGTCTACACAATGCATGTCGACAATCTGCAGGCCACATTTGGGTCATGGGAATGCTTGACCAGTGAGGTTTCTTGGGACTTGTCATGTTGTACCCCTTGTTGTGCCCCATTATTGATGTGTGTTTCATCTTGCATTGCCCTTGTGGCAGCTTCGTATTGACAACAGCATTCTACATGTTCGACAGTCATTTGATGCCAATATGGCATTTAGGTTTGCGGTATATAGCTGCCTGTCCAGATGTGCTAGTCAGGGGCCATCTGGGTTTTGGTTGACATGTAAATGTGGGAGTTGAGCCGTGATTACTGGGGATCTCATCGACACGCCGGGTCAATTGGCGCACCAGATGAAATATCGCTTTTGGGAATTTACTGACAAAATTCGCAAACTGCATATCAAAGTGTAAGTGTCTGGTCTTCCTTCAGCACTCATTGCTGAGGCCACTAGATTGATTGTGAAAATTGTACATGTGCAGTGGTGGCGCCAGTGTATGGCTTGCCATTGGATGTGGGTTATCTCATTGTCCCTTTGCTATGCATTTACTCGCTGTGGTCTACAGGAGTTCCGGCTCCGAACTCGACTGAAACTACACCCTCCAAGCCAGTCATGACGCGTATGGAGCTGACTGTCTCTTCTCATGGGGTGAGCTTAGGGGGCTCAGCTGTGCCTCTTCCCGTGGCTGCTGTTTTCATGTGGTGTTAGTGAGCGGACCCTAGCTTTGAGGTCGTTTCAGCGATGTCTAAGGGCACCGTTCCCACTGCCACCACATTGTCCCACACTTCATTCCAGATGGCAGCTCTGGTGTGATGTCTTCTTGCTCTGGGCCTCATACAGCTTTTCGGAATGGCCCACTACCTCCTCTACCAATACTGTGAGCTCTGCCTCCGCAAATCTTGGCTTCCTGAGCCGCATTTCGGGCACTTTACTTGTGGCCTTTTATCCAGGGATGCTTACACCCTCTTTCACCCGTGGATGGCTGCAGGAAATGGGTGATTTTCAATGGATTGACTTTGTATCGTTGGCCACAGTGCAGCTTCCCGTTTACTTCATGACACTATTGCTGCATGGCTTCTAATACGCCAATATTTGGCTGAGTTACCATTCAGTAATTCCTCCAAATACCTTTGGCGGTAATGGTTATTCTGCCAAATATCAGAGGAATTACTCAGAAGTGGATTTTGGAGGTAATTCCACCAAGCGTAATCACTGTTAGCCCCAGGTTGATTTTTCCTTGGCCATGGGCATCCCAATATGGCGGTAATGTTTTGTCCTGGACACATTAGCGATAACGGTAATCCGGCCTGTCAGAATTGCCACCCTATTCACCACCAAACTCGGAATGAGCCAGCGTCCTGTGTTCTGGGATTCTGCCAGCCATGAGCCGGAAGGCAACTTTGCCTACTTTTGAGTCACACCCTCGTCATTCACGACGCGCGTGGGCCAAGTACTAAGTATATGGACAGTAAAGTACTTGAATATGTTCACTATTTTGTCCTGTTGTGGCGTGTGTCTCATCACAATGACGCAATACGTTAGGTTGCTGCTCTCCAATGCCCAGTAATCCAATAGTTACAAAAACAAATACTTACTTTCAATTCCCTTTATCCTATTTTATATTTGATTCAATCCATGTATGACAAAACCCTGAAATAAAGGAGCGCTAATTGATGTGTTGCATTAACCACTTCTCTGAAGTGATGCCCATTGGGATGGGCTGGCAGCTAACATGATTTCTGTGTCAGACTTGCAAAGTAAAACAACGCACATGTACAGGATATTTGTGCGGACGCCCCACCAGCTCTCCATCAAACTGAATGTTAATAGATTTTCTGCTAACATCAACATCAAAACCTGATGAAAACATTCCAGCATGCAAAGAGTGAGTACTAGGGAGGGGTTTGGGGGGAGGATTAAATCACAGACGCCAATCCGTCAATCCACGTTCCCCTCTTGAGGCGTGTTTTCACCTGGTACCTCTGCACAATTTATTCCATTAGGAAATTGCCATGTCAGCAGAAATGCTGCTGCCGTTCAATCTCAAAAGGACACCAAGAAAGCAGTAAATTAAATAAGCCTTCCCTTGTGCCATGCATTACACACTGCAGGGCACATTCGCCTCCTGTGCAAAAAGTTGTCCTGTTCCTTGATAGCAGGAGCTGAGGAAAATCCAAAGAAACAACCGGATCATGAGTACAGGCTGTCCGTCGAGTCAAGGTTTGGCATTCGGGATCAAAATAACCCATAAAGCAAACTCATGGTGACAAGGAACTGTAAAATCAAAATGAAGAACAGTGGCTCTAGTTTGCTAAAACCATAGCGGCTGCAGCGGAAGGGACATCAAACAATCATGTACTCACCCTTCCCCGGGAGTATCACAGAAAGTGACCTCCCTTGATCTTCGACTACCATGATGGACCCAGGTATGTTACTATGGTAGCCAGGGTACTAACACATTGGAGGTTTGTGATCCAGAGGTAGGCATAGTTCAGAATCAGGACAGTGTTATTTACTTTATTTATTTATTTATTTATTTATTTATTTAAATGTATATAGCGCGCTAGCTGCCTATGGGCATTGAGGCGTTGTTACTTGCAAGAGCTTATGACTGTCTTTCCTTTATTCTGCAAGGAACCGTACACAGAAGAAGAAGAATACTCATCAAAAGCAGAAGTTGGCCGATTCCTGAACCATCTGCATCTTCCAAGTCTGTGCAAAAAAAAAAGTATGCAGTCGGTTTAAACAGAGAAATAACACAGGAAGGTATATATGGAGCAATTAAAGCAGCCCACCCTGGGCAAGGGTAAGATCATTTGTGCGGATGGGGTCTCCAATGACATGTATAATATATTAAAGCTACTCCTGGCACCACTACTGGCCAAGCTGTTCAATACAGTGTTGGTGGAATTGAGAATCCTGGCAAGAACCAGATATTACAATTATCCCAAAACAAGGGAAACATACAGTGGAAGTGAAAGCAATAAAAGGATCTATCTCACTGATTAACAGTGATTCCAAGACCTTTGCTTGAATTCTGGCTCAGCTGGGTAATCATGCCCCGACGATTATCAAAGAAGAGCAACCAGGATGTGTTCCGGTTACACCATTGCCAACTTTGCCACCACCTAAGGGCAGTACTAGTGATAAGTGGATATATTTCACAATATTATGAGATTAAGATAGTAGCCTCTTCTTCCCATTGTTTTTTTTAATCAATCGCCCTAGCTCAGCTTTTTGGATTTCATTTCTCAAGATCGCCATTGATTGGGATTGTAATTCAACTACATGCCATTGATATATTACATTTTTCATGAAATCAGCATAGTTTAGTGTCAAATAGTTTGCAGGTCTAAATATAGCATTAAGCACACGGTAGAGGGTGGACCTAGCTCTTGATGAGGGTCCCTTTGAGAGCTTATAGTGTTCCCTGTCAAGGCTGCACCGCCTCCTGGGAGCTTAACGCTATTCACACCCCAGGGCTCCCTCCAGGATACTAAGAGTTTTATCTTAAGGGAATCAAGTGTGCAACGACAGCAAAAGCCTCAAAAACATGGCTGCAGCCCAACTTAGAAAGGCACATGAGTACTTTTTCTATGTTGCTATTGGCCATTAAGCATGGCAGGAGTAGGCAGCATGGGCAGAAGTGGCAGAACCACAGATACATTGGAAGAGTAATTGAGGTGGGAATGAGGCAGACAAGGGGTGGAAGTGGGAAGGGCCCCGCAGGGAAAATATCAGTGGTGCAGAGGCTACACAGGAACACTTGCTTATACTTTAGGTGAAAGCCCAAGTTCCTTGCCTCGTCATTGATTGACACCACCCTCCTGGGTCTAAATTTAGTTTGAATCAGACCAGCATTATTTATTCTAAAGATATCAGTATAAGACCTGGGGGTTAAGCCTACAAATGAGCAATCAAGCTTACTTGCAGAAACCATTCCTATGCTTCACGCAGACATAAAGGTCCTAAAATCATGGCAGAAGGGATGATGTCATGATGGTTATTCTTTCAAGGTTCTGCTTCTTGTTTGGCAATATAACCTGAAAGCAGTGGTGGCTGGTGAATTGTTTAATTGGATCAATGTAAGGGTTTCCAATGAATATGTGGAGGTTCAAAAAAGGTGTATTTTTACAGAACAATTAGTGTGTAAAAGCGACCAAAATTGCAATCTATTTTTTAGGGTAATACATGAAAACATCCAATAGATTTCAAGGCCTGACAGTGCACAGGAACATTTTCCAATGCGTTTTCATGATGCCTTTACCCACAAAATAAGACAGTATGAAAAACATGCTGGCTGTGACCATACATGTCCATGCTGACTGCACCAATAGATGCCGGTATTCCCTTATAAGAAAATACTCAATGTTGTTTTGTCCATAATGGCAGTAATGATGCTATAAAAAAAATGCCCATGCATGTATCCAGTATCCCGACGTAAGATCTTCTATTGGCTTTGTGAGTATAAAGTGCCATGCAATGGCCATATACAAAAATCCTCATATTACCTTTATCCATGATGCCAATAAATAAATATGCCATGATATGTTAATAATGCATCCCCAAAGTGGCTGCACACATGCAAAGTAGGTTGGAACAGCTGGGGAAGAACATTCATCATATTGGCTTCAACCGTGTTGCCAATAAAACATCCCATGCTACAGAAATAAGACATGCCCACCCTAGCTGCACTAATGTAGGCCAGAATGGCCAAATACAGGCACTCATCATGTTGGCTTTACCCTTGATGCCAGCAAAGAAATACCATGTCACTGTAAGAAAACATGTCCTGACTAGCTGCACCAATGTAGGTAAGTGAGGCCATGTATGAAAACAGATATCATGCTGGCTGTGCCCTGAAGCATGTTAGCTGTTTAACTGGCATATTGGCTCCTAATTACAGTAAAAATGCTATTATCCCAACTCTAAGAAAACATGTCCATGCTGCCTGCACAAATATAACCCTATTATTAAGGACATTCTTAATAATAGGTGTGTCCATAATGTCAGAAAGAATGTGTGTCCATTGTAAGAAAACATGCCCATGCTGGCTGCCCCTGCACAAATGAACACCCGTCCCCCAAAATCTCACTGGTGCAGGACATGCACAAGCACATACCTTCATACAGCACATACACTCTCTCATTCACATGCACACCCACAGAATATACACTCTCTTATTCACAAATGCACCCACACAACATACACACATTCTCACACACAAACCCAAACAGCATACATGTGTTCAGGCACACTAACAGACACAAACCTTTGCATCCATGCACGCATACACATATATACATACAGAATTTATTTTTTATCTTGCATGCAGCCCCCGTTCAGACTCCAGACAGCCCCTCATGATGCCTCTCATTATACCCCCCTGCTCCCACACAGCAGCCAACAGGAACCAGGAGGTGGCAGAGTTTCCTGGTTCCTGTACATGGGCGATGGAGTTGGAGCCCTCCACTCTCCAAATGTTCCCGTTGCGTGCAGCGTGGGATCAGGGGGCACATTTGATCCTGGGGCACGCCTGCCTGCAGCCCCAATGGGTCATGCAATTCTGGGAACTGCTGTCATGAATTGTCAAAGGGAAAACAGGCTTCCCAGTACACCTAAAGACAGCCTAGTTGTTTCAGCAGAGGGAGTGCTCAGTGTTTTCATTGGGATCGCTTGGCTCCTCAACAAGTCTCCTCAACCGGCAAGATGTCTCAAGTTTTCATCTGGTAATTGCATGGATATGCAGGGGTTAGTTCTTCCTTTGTGTGGGCAGAGAAGGGGGTTCAAAGAAGCTGGACAAAACTAGCAGCAGTTAGGCATTCTGTGGGTGGTTGGAACACTCAGATTTTCAATTGTACATGTGGCTTTGAATGATTAAAGGAAAGCAGTGTTTGTTGGGGAATATGGCTGAGAACACTGACCTTTATGACATAGAAAAGGCAGAGTCATATCGTTTTGACCAAGGAATTATTGTTCTTAAACTTTCAAAGGGGTGATTTACAATAAAATTCAGCTATGGGGTTCTTAGAATTGAATGCACCATATGGTCATGTATGACCTTAACTTTTTCTCTGATAATCTGATTTGATGACATTTTCCTTTTGTTCAAATTAACTCTGGGGGAGACTCTAGGCATATCTTTGAAACCGAATGGTCCACTATTTTAAAACATTTCACTATTAGTAATACATTGAAATCCCTTGTGTATATATATATATATATATATATATATATATATATATATATATATATATATATATATATAATTGTTTATTTATAACAAGCTTAATACCGAAGAGATTTCTAAGTGCAGACCGGGGATTCAAACTTGTGTTACTCTGCGTGTCATCTTGCTTCCAAGACGAGTGCGTTACCACTGAGCTTTACTACCCATGCCATAATGGAAGACTAACTTGGGAGGGAAGTTTGTTGCCCTATCTGCTGACAGTTTATTTCAAGCTTACATAAACCCATTTTGGCTATATTCAAAGTTTGCATTGAAAGAAGCATTCAACATCTTGCGTTTTAATATTATTTATAAATGTAATCTTCAACAACCTATTAGATTAGACTCCTGTGGATTTGATTAATACAAATATGAATTTGTTTTATTTATTTAATGTGGATAGTTCGAATTCAAACTTAACACATAATCAAAACATCATATAAATACCATACAAACATACATACATACATCTTCAACAATCCTCAATACATTGCACACTGTTAACCATCGAATTCAACAATATCATATATAATATTTCAAAATCATCCCTAAGAAGACAATGGGCCTCATTGCACGTTGTGCGGTAAAAAACGGCATTTACCGGCATGGCGCTATTAGCGTTTCCGACCTCGCAAGAGGCCACTAATTGCCTACCATTATGAGTACAGGGACACGAGCATAGCGCCATGCCGGTAATGACCCTACCGCCATGCCGTAAAAGTCCCCAAAAAGTCCCTTACCGGCTTCGGATAAAGTGCTGATAGCACCTCCGCCCTCACGCTACATGCAAATTGCGGTCACCGCTCTTAGCGGTCACCGTTAAAATGCGGAACCGGAAATAGCGTCATCGGACAGTGACAGGAGAGAGCACGGTGGACATCTTTAAAAACACAATCCATTGCCATCCTCTGCATCCAGGACCTCGTTCCAGGAAACTCGAACACAAATTCATCCCGGATAGCCCGAAGATGCCCAAGGCTGTCAAAAAAGCTGCTGATCGCCAGCGAAAAGAAAAATTCAGCAATGAGGAGCTGATCGTGCTCACTGAGACACTTGCGGCAAATGCCAATGTAGTCTTCAGCAATGACATGCAGCGGGGGACCCTCCTCAAGAAAAAGGCCATCTGGGCAGAGGTTGCTCACAAAGTCAGTGCGTTGGGCACCACCACCCGCACAGTCAAGGACTGCCGTAAGAGGTGGGACAACCTCCGGGTCCGTGTCAGAAACATACTTTCAGTGAATCGCAAGCTGGCAATGGGCACAGGAGGTGGTGCCGATTCCCCTCTGAAACTCTGGGAGTGGGAGGAGACCTGCGCCTCCACAATTGGTGTGGAATCGGTAGAGGGTGTTGGAGACATGGAGCATGGTGTGGCCACTTCATCCGATGGAGGTGAGTGTATACATCAAACAATGCACAGTGAAGGGTGAGGGCCCCCCCCATATATGTGTCCATATTCAGGCCATGGATCCAGCCACAAACATACATGCATGCATCACCACATACACGTGCAACACAGACCCATTCATGCATGACCCACTCGACATCCCCATTACCGGAATCCAAAATAAAGAGGCCCCAATGCATAGAGTGGCATGACATAATCATTCTGCATAAGGCACGTTGAACCATAAACGATGATATTCCCTATTTTTGACCCCTACAGGATCATAGATAGACACTGAAGACCCACGCACTGCGACACCTGCTCCCCCAGCAACGAAAAAGCCCAGGATAAATGAGGCAGGGGACACCGCCACCACCTCAAGGGGAACCGGGAGGAGTGTTCAGCAGCAGAGGGCCAAAGGCAGCAAGAGCACCAGCTCCACGCAGCCTGAGGCCACGGCTGCTGCTATTGTTGCACCCACGGCAGTGTGTCCCATTACATGTGAAACCAGCACGGAGGGCACGCACTCTGCTGCCACCAGTTCAACTGGTGAGGCAGCAGCCACCGCACCGCTTTCGGACGAGGAGGAGGCAATTGACGTTCTGGATCGAAGCCAGATACCCAGCCCAACGCGGTCCATTGAGCCAAGTCCAAGGCCATCATCAGGATCAGGTAGCCATGGAAGATCAGCCACCCACACTGTGGAAGGGGCATGGAGCCCTCAGGTGTCCTCACCTGATGTCAGAGGCATGGACCAGGGCGCAGCAGCCACCCCAACAGCTCATAGCACGCAACATGACCTTGCAACCATCAGCCAGAGGCAGGTAGAAATCACTGCGCTGGTTGGGCAGCATGTGGCCGAGGCAGCCTGTCTGAGGGATGACCTCAGTATGTATGCAAGACAGACAAGGGAGGGCATGGAGGCCTGCACGAACAGGATTTGAGAGGAAATGGCCCAACTCAGGCAGGCCATGACACGTATTGTGGACGCCATTGAGCGCCAATACCCACCCCCAACACAGGATCAACCGGGCACCTCCTCCTCTGCGAGCTCCCGGCAAACAAGCCCCCTGCACCGCTCTCTGCGCAACTTGAGGTGCATGACATTCCAACCACCCAATGGCGGAGGAGGCACTGAGGATTAGGGCCAGCAAGGACTAGGTGGCACATGTGGAGCAGGACACGTACACACTATAAGGCTCACATGAGGGTGTTGTAGGGGAAGGGGGGAAAGGGTGTTTTCGGGAGTGTTGTGGGGGTAGGGGGGAAAGGGTGTTTTGGGAGTGTTGTGGGGGAGGGGGGAAAGGGTGTTTTGGGAGTGTTGTGGGGGGAGGGGGGAAAGGTTGTTTGCACAGTTGGGGCCATGCACTTTTTTTTCACATTCTGATCACAATACACTGTTGAGAAGTTGAAACACAGGCTTGGTCTTCATCATTGTGTATGTGTACTTTATTGAGGAGAGGGTCCTTTGTGGGCCTCACCACATGTATCAGGGCAACAATACCCATCTCCATCCATAATAGTTCTCCCTTGTATCTCATAAAATTTGCTACTCACCAAGTTGCCACGATCGTTGTCCGGCTTATCGCTCCATGTTGCGTGGTATGGTTGAGTTCTGCAGGACCATTGATTCATGGGTTGATCCGGGATATCTGGCACAACAATGTGTGATTATCTTGTTTGTGTCACATGCCATTTTGACAATGATGGAGTGGAATTGTTTTCTGTTTCGGTAGACTACTTCATTGTGATGTGGGACCACCAATTCCACATGGGTACAGTCGATGGCCCCGATGCTACTTGGGATGCCTGCCAGTGAATAGAAGGCAACTTTGGTGCTTGCGATCTCCTGGGCAGTCCGTGGCAGGAATATGTATTCATGTGCAAGCTTCAGGAGGGCATCGAGTACCTGGTTCAGCGTGCGTGAGAATACTGGTTGTGAGATGCCATGCATCTGCCCCACAGTATGCTGATAGGAGCCTGTGGCCAGGAAGTGGAGCACAGTCACCACCTTCAGTAGAGGGGGGATTGCAGTTCTGATGTCTATGAGGCTCACAATGTCGTCATGTATCTTATCCACGATGCTGGTGATGGTATCCCGGTCCAGACGGTACAGGGTATGTATCTGCTCAGGTGTTAGGTTAAATGGACTGGCTTGGATCCTGGGGATTGTTGGCTGCCTCTGTGGTATTTCTGGGTGCCCTGGTGGTGCTTGCTGCGCCTGTCTTGCCCTCCTCCTACTCCTCCTCCTCCTCCTGTGTCTCCTCTGTGCTGCCTGTTGTTGTTGGTGCTGCACTGCAATCATGTCCTCCAGCCCATGTAATGCTGCTAGTATTGGAACCATCTTGGTGTGGGAAGGGGTGTGGGAAGGGGTGTGGTGTGCTCTTTTGTGCTGCCAGTCTCCATTGCCTCCACCTGTGCTGATTGTGTCCACCTGTGTCAGGTGGGAACACTGCTCAGGTCTCTTAACGGGTGGTTCGCGATGCTGGTATTAGCGCCATGCCGGCAAGGGGTTTTTGTGTCTTTACCATGCCGCTATTGCCATGTCCGCATGGCTTATAATGGCGTGCTACTAGCGCCATGGCGCTATTTCCGACCTGGGGGTCGTGCGCCCACGGACCTGCCGCTATTAGTGGCACCGTACTTACTGGTTCCGCTAATAGCGGCAAGTCCGGGTCGTAATGGGCTAGGGAAGTTAGCGGTACCGGTAATCCCTTACTGGTACCGTTATTCCCTTACCGCACAACATGTAATGAGTCCCAATACAGTATCCTACCAAGTTAGAAGTCCACACAATATCTCATTATACAATATTTAAAATGACATATACCTGTGCTTATTCCCAACTCAAGCTCCCACTGCTGCCCTATAAGTAGAGCTTTTTCACATGTACCTAGATACGATAAAGTGCAATTTGCGCATCTACTTAGTTCGTATTAAGGCAGTAGTTCCAAAGATCCTGAACTTTAATGGAATCTAGGTCATGCCCCAGATTTCCCAGAGTTACCACATACAGGGGGCTCAATGTTTGGCATTCGGTGAACATGTGTTTCACTGTCTCTTTCGTTCCTGGCAATTTACACACTCTACAAAATCTTGACTCACTGATTCCATCTAGCACCATGCGAGGCTCACAAAGGCAGTTCGTTAGTACGCGTGAAGAGACGCAGCCTATGCAGTGCTGGGTCCAGGCACAATATCATGTATGGCTGAGGTTTCCTATAAGCATTTACGACTGTGGCCAGGGGAGCATAACTATGTAGTTTAGCCAAATGGTCGTACTTGCATACCCAGTGCCAGCTATCGAGTCTTCTCCCAACTGCTTCCTTCACCACATCATAGCCCTTTCCCCAATCAAAGTCAGGGCACCACTTGAGAATCTCAAATAATTCATTATTCAATTGCGTGAAGTGTGCTCTCTTCACTGACAACTGATTTCTAATAGAAGACTCCATCAGATTTCTATTTGTTATGGTTGTCAATCCCATAATGATTGATGTTTTATATATATGAGTAAAAGTGTATAATAAAGTTTATTTTTCTAAACATATGACAGACCTTATGTCTCATGGCGGAGATAACTGACAAATTGAATTTGAGTAAAGGTTTTTTAATATAACTGTCAACAGTCAGAGATGTATGGGCGAAGAGAGGGGTAATCAGTTTCCCACCTTTTTGCCTTGATTAAACCTATTGATACATTTTGTCTTGTGATGTGTTTGTTTTTTATTGTCAAAGGTTAGATGATAACCAAATTACTATACATTTTACAAAAAAATAAAACATTGTTTATATAACACAAGGATTCTTCCCAATGAGTACCCCGCATGTTGTCCCATGAATTTAGATACCACTAACATTATCTGCCTACATTTCCTGGTCTTGGTATCTCTTATGGTCTCATATTGCGCCCAATTTGTTGTGTCAAGCCCTAGATACTTATAGGAGTCGGTATATTCAATCTCTCCCAGTAATGTTTTCAAGGCTGGTTTATTAACTTTTCTTTAACAGACCAGCATGACCTTCCTCTTTGCCAGATTAACAGATCGTTTATTTGCTACTGCGTACCTTCCCAATTTGTTCAGTTGCTCCTTCATACCAGAAAAAGTCTGATGGAAAATGACCAGTTTGTCAGCATCGCATTAACTGGAGTAGTGCCTATTTTCGGCGGTCATTTAGCTTTAGACGCTAGCATCTCTACTAAGTCTGCTATATACAGGTTAAACAGCAAGAGAGCAACTGTACACCCCTGCTGGACGCCTTGGTTTATGACCATATGATCAGATAGCATCAGGATGATTGAGGGTGGGCCCTGCTGTTGCTTGGGTAATAATAAAGTTATCATTTTCAGAAGTATATGAATCGGAGCACAGCTTCAGACCTAGGCACAAGGTTACCAATAACTGACGAAAAGAAAGAATTAGAATCCCATCCAATTCTAGGTGTGCTCACGGTGGGCTCTCTACTGGAGCTGTAGAAGGTTATGTAAACAATAGTTAGTATCTAAAGTCTCATTCCATATTTAGAGCCAAAAACTCTTGTGGTTTATTACATATTTCAAAGTTTTAATCGGAAGGCAAAAAGTGCATCCATTGATTCAGTGCCATCAAATGTAATTGCCGATGCATTTCGGGCTATGTCCGTCTTCAGGGCTTAAGGCACGGCATACAGTTATAGCCATTCATTATTATTCAGCACATAATAATTGTACCACCATGTCATGGAAAATATAATAGAAATCACGTTTCAAAAGGACAAAACCACAAGCATAATCAAAATCACAGTCAAAATCAAAATCAGAATCAAAATAAGCCAATTCGTATCGGTATCACAAAATCAGTTTACATGTACCGTATGTGGATAGAGTTGAGTAGCATGCACTCAGGGAGAAAATCAGATGATAATCCGTCAGAAATCTTTACACATAACTTACTTTGCAAAAATATCTTAATGTGCAATAATTCACATTCACTTGGCAAAATTCCTTTACCGGATTATGTGGTCATATGGCCTAAAATCTTTTATACACTTAGTATATCTGAACGGCATGACCCTGGGAAAAAAACGAAAAAATGCGTTCTCAGTGTGTCAGGCATAGAAAGCTTGGTCATTCAACGCTATGTAACTGGAGGAAGGAATTTAGCCTACCTCGAGTCGTGATGGTACTCTTTTGCAGTATTGAGCTGTGTTGAATAAAATGAAACCTAGTCGGTTAATCCGTCCTGTGCACTTTGGATCAGATATATTCGTCCCTCTACTTGAGTGCTTACCGGTCTGTAGCTACCAGTCTCTCTCCTGCTGCTTGGAAAAGGCGGCGTCTGCCCTGGACTGCACTGTATACAGTTGCCAAGCAATGTGACGCTGAGCGTTTCCGAACATGCTGATGTTCGACTGACACAGATCTCTGTTGCCAGGGCCCGCGGGCTGTAGAGTGTAATGGTTTTGTATCATACATGTGTCAGTTTCCTACATAAAAAATGAAACAAAAGTAAAATGCGATGATCGCCGCTCTCAAAGTTTAACGTGAGCCTTAGTGCAATCCTTGAGATCTGGCGTTGCTAGGCGATGCGCCGCCATGCGTTCAAGAACGCAGTGACATAGCTCTCACCTCGTGTCCCGCAGGCACCTGTTGCTAGGGCCTACGGGATGCCAGATCTCTGTAAGTGTAATGCAGAGAGTTGTTATTGAGACATTAACCTCTTAAATTATAAATATCTTCCATAACCCAATAATGTGAAATTTACAAATATCTATTGTAGTTCCACTATAGATGGAGTCTGTTTATCTAAGTATTAATGTCTATGTTGTATGCTGCATGAATCACCATTAATATTCTGTATGGTCTGTGTTGTTACTGTCTATCTTCATGGTGAGTTAATAACCAACATCAAGTAACCAACATAAAATAGCATGTGTAGCATTCTCAATCTCATGCTGTGGTCATCGCAGCTGATCAGTATTGAATTAACCGTGTTGATCCTTATTTACTACAGTGATATCCAAGCTTCAATTAGCATACATTAAATTCTGGGCATGTCTGGAGATATACATCCTCTGTTATGGATGGTTTAAACCATTATGATCAATCATTTGGATAGTCATAGTCCACATAGCTCTTCTCCTTGCTCATGTTAAAGCACTATACACAATAATGTTTTAATGACTCCAAGAGCCTTATCTCTTGGATAGTCATAGTTCATGTAGCTCATCGCATTACTCATGTTCACACCCTATCACAGTGATTAGTTCACAGGTAACACATATAGTTTATTTCCTTGTTTATCCCCCCTGGTGCAAGGGAGTCCAAACGGTCAATCCAGTATGTCTCTTTTTGGTCCAGACGTCTGCTTAGGTTTTCATGTGCATTATGCTGTTTCACCACCTCAACCACCTGAAAACGTAGCGGATTGATGTTGTGTTTTTATCAATCCAATGTCTTGCAACTGCCGAATTGGTATTATTTGTTCTGATACACGATCTGTGTTCATTCCATCATACTTTGCCCTGTCTTTTAGATTGACCTACGTAGTAAATGCCACATGGGCACTTAATGGCGTAAATGATGTTTGGTGTATCACAGGTAGCATAAATATTGGTCTTTAATTTTTCTCCTGTTCTTGGGTGGTTGATTGTGTCTTCTTTCTTTATAAAGAAGGCGAAGTAGGGGTGGGCACCACCTTTTTTTGATGCTTCAAAATTCCTTAAATGTTCCTTAGTTTAGTCAGTTCAGAATTCCTAGTTTAACCTGGTGCTGCCAGAAAAAAAAAAAGATCCTATAACACATGGATCCAAAAATACTACTAACAAGAAAAAATTAGATGAAATCCCCTCATTATTTCTGGCGCTCTCAGTTGGCTCAATCAGAGCAACAACATGTACAACATATGTAAATTTCTTCTAATACATTATTCCATTTCCATAATGTCATTAGCATTAGTGTCCTTTATTGCTGTTTATGATTTCGGATATGTTTAAGAGGAATGTTTAACGGGATGAAACTCAATCCTTTCGGTAGTAAATCTGTTTCTGCTTTGTTCAGGATTCTAGATGAAAGTTTGTTGACTGAACTTTGTTCTGCTGTAGTCTGGTTACTCTTCCTTCTGTTCTTATGTCTCCTCTTCCCCTTTAATTAGATAACATCTCATTTGTACCCAATCATATTCTTACATTAGACCGGGAATGTAGAGCTATCAAAATATGAAGCAGCCAATGGGGGCACCCCATATCTTCCTCAGCTTGTCACTTAACAGGTTTCGGTTTACCATGTCAGATGCAGCTCGGAAATCGACGTACATGATGTAGAACGCCCAGATTTCCTGTGCATTTGGCTCAATTAATCAAGGTATCTAATAGTCTAATATTGTGTGTAGTATTGGACCTTGCGTGGAACCCTGTCAAAAAAGGGTGCAGTACGCAGTGTTTTTCTAGAGTTTTTTTAATTCTTAATTCTCAGGCGTAAGCCTTCCACACTAAACTGCAGAGGTCAAGCCTCACCAACAAATGGGTCCATGGAGGGTAAGTTAGAGTTTTTAAACATTTTATGTTCAATATACCCTTTCCATACTGGTTGCACAATGGGGTTCATCATTTTAGTATCCCTAGAACCCCGTGCCAATGTAAGGACTTTCCATATAGGTCATGGACACTTGCACCTCACCGTGTCCACCAATGTTTGCCAATTTTTCATCAACCCCATAGCCTTCCTTCTTCTTAACCAGTTTCAATAACGATTCCTGGCCTTTCTCACCGCCATAATATCGTTAGCCTGGTCACCCCCATCCTTTTTGAGTCGTCGGATTTCCCGACAAAGTGCACGTTCTACCTCCTGTATTTCGGGGTCCCATTCACTATCCCTCTTTCCAACCGCCATTGCAGGGCACTTAACATGTATTTGCCCTACCCTATGGGCCATGGAATAAAGCCATGCTTCAACTTCATCCCCAGAGTACTTTACCAAGGTATCCAACTGACCAGTTAACATGTTCCTGCGGGCTTCACATGCCTTGTTTATGTTCCCCGAGGACCAACTTAGTCGACTACCCGCATGGTTTACATTTGTTCCTCCGCCCCTGTATTCCATCCCTTTCCCATCCCATTTCAAGTGCAGACTCAAATGGACATGATCGCTGGCACTGCTAGGGCAGACATACAGACTCACTCTCTCCAGCAACAAATTATTCCCGCAGAAGTAATGCAGGGATACCTGTTTGCTGCCCACCTGCCACATGGGCTTAAGCTGAATATCACTCCTGGTCCTCCCATTTAGAATAGTAAGCTCCCATTCATCAAGGAATCTTACCCATTGGCTACCCCTAAAGTTTCACACTTTCAGAACCAAACTGTTCTTAGCCAATAAGAGCAGGTGTGTCGCCGCAAACAGTGTCTCACCGCATTGTGCGTTGAAATCTCCTCCCAATAGCATCATGTCACTATCGGCAGCACAACCCCACAATGTAACAATCTGGTCTATTAGATCAAATATTTCTTCTGTCTTTGCTCCACCTGGAGGGTCATAAAGGTTCACCAACAATAGCCGTTTTGTGGAATTACCAAATAACATCAAAACCTCCACCGCCAAAACATTATCGGAGGCATCAATCGTTGTAACCATGCACGATGTAAGGTCGTGTCTGGCTCCGATCATTACACCCCCAAAAGGATTACTCTTAGCCCCTTTTTAGCACACTGCTGGTAAATTGAAAACCCATCCAGGTGAAAAGGTGGCACCAACCAAGTTTCCTGTAGCATAAATACATGATGTACAAGCAACCAGTTTAGGGAAGTACCCTTTTCCACAAAATAAGAATGCCCCCTGGTATTCTAAGAGGCCACCTTGTAGATTCATCCCTCGCAAGAGTCCACCCATGCGATTAGGCTCTTCAGCCAATTCCAGCACCTCAGATTGTCAAAGCCGTTCACTGCCTTTTTCTCCTTTGGATCAGTAGGGGCCATCACCACCAGCTTATTGGTCGACCCCTTCCAGTGGCTACAGCAATCTGTAGTCGCCCTTAGCTCCAGCTCCTGCGCACATATCAGGGATGCCGTGGTGGGTAAGAAGCAATGGATCCTGTATAATTTTCCACCTTCCCTCACCAATGGCTCAACAAAGTCAAAGTCAGAGGAATTCAGGAACTGCAGTGCTGGTATTTTTGCAAATAGTTTTAACAGTGAGGAGCGGTTTAATGCCTTTACAGTCTTCCCTCCCACCCGTGGACCAATCGTAAAAGTGTCTATTGGCAGCTAACATTCTTTGTTGATATGCACCTTCACCTCACCCACAATGTTTTTATGCGTCCTAGATATTTTTGGATAGCTGTGATTCGCCCTGCATGCAGGGGTGGCACCCTCGTCACTCCCACCCTCGGATCGGCTGCTCATGTTGGCTACTGGAGTTGCGTCATGTGGGGCATTCGGAGGGTTATCCTCCAAAAGCCAACTAGTTAGTTAGTTAGTGTTCCTGATGATAGTTGTGGATATTTTCTTATGGCGTATTTCTCTTTTGTGGCCATTCTTGGACTTTTGAATTGGGGGAGCATCATTTATGATAGTAAAGTCCAGTGGTTGGGTTAAATCCACAGACAGCACTACGTCAATCTTCTTTGGGGCTCCCCTGCTCGCCAAATGTCTATGCTTTCTCAAGCATCTCTCCTTGTGGTTATGGTTAGCTTAAGGGAGACAAAAGAGAGGCCACCATGCAAACCACGTTTGTGGTTGCAACCTGGGGCTCAATAATCACAATTACGTAGTATGCTGCCTGCTGATTTTCATTTCTACAAAGTAAAGGAGGATCCTCCGGCACATTTAGCTGCCCATGTTTTTGAGTTCACTGACTAGCAGTCCGATTTCTGTCACCTGCTTGAGTAAGTCCTCGTGAATGCAGCCACAAAGCTTTAGCAGAATATTTATTGTGAAATGGAAAACATTGTTGCTTACCACCACCCCTGTTTCAACCGTTGTGTTTGGCTTGTTTGTGATGCAGGAAATGCATTGGAGGGACAGGGCCTCCCTCTCCTTGTCCTGTACTCCCCT